>NC_091992.1:59089979-60495359 GCF_044704955.1 Pristiophorus japonicus
AAACATGTCAAAATTAGCTCAATAAAACATTCTTCCATTATAGATTAGTAAGGATCAAAGTGTGTTTTGTCAAATAAGGCTTGTTGGGTATTTTTGGAGAGTGGAGATTAGTTTTTGGTGTGTGTCTCCTTAGTGATTCATCAATCTCAGGATAATTGTTTCCTGGACCTTGTTTCTGTATGCACCAGTAACAGCCCGAGTATTTGAAGTTGGAGTTGAAGGGTTGCTTTGATTGGAGTGGGGAAGATGCCTCCATTGTTGATGCGTGGCTGGTTGGATTACACTGAAGGAGCTTGATGTTTCTTTGGGCAGCAGGAAGCAAGTTATAGAATCTACCAACTATGTATAGAATAGCATCAGCAGTTATTTGCGGAGATCCTCCCTGTAGCAGGAGAAGGATGTTTGTTATTGCCGAGAGCTAATAAAAAGATGTAATTTCTCAAACTTTTAATCATTTTTATTCGTAGAAAACAACCACGGTTCGTGGTAACCTGGTAGAACCAGGCTGCCAAAACGTTAGATTGAGTATTGTATTTTAAACAGCAGCTGGGCTAGTTACCTGCCTTGCCATGTAAACTGAAGAATCAATCTTTCAGTTGTGTCTTTGACTACACCATTGGTGGGGGCTGGGCTACCAAGTTTGATGGTGTCGTCTTTGCCCATCAAGTGAGCTTCGGTGGGTGTTGCTGAGTTAATGTCCCATTGATCTATTAAAATATGTATTTTAATGGTCCCACGGTTTTGCATAATCCAGCACTTCCAAATGAGTTCATTGTGAATTTGCAAATGCATACTGGCTATAATTACTTTAGTAATCTCATTGTGTCATCCTTTACAGGTGTTCGCAAGGGAGGGAAATGTACCCAACATCATTATTGCAGTGAGTATGAATCATGCAGAGAAACGTCTGTTTCATTCTCTTACAGGCATGTCTGATAGCAACATATTGAGATGCAACCTTGCACGGTGGTTTTACTGGTGCTGCTTCTTCTTTGGCAGCCCCCTGGAGTCGAGGATGACTTGCTTCCATACTCAAATGAGTTCTAAGGTGACTGATGAGACCAATGCAGGATCCACAGTCTCTGTCACAGGTGGGGCAGATGGTGGTTGGAGGGATGGGTGCTTGATTTGTCGTAGGCTCCTTCCGCTGTTTGTACTTGGCTTCTATGTGCTCCTGGCAAAGAGACGCAAAGTGTTTGGCGCCTTCTCGGATGCTTCTCCTCCACTTTGAGCGGTCTTGGGCCAGAGATTCCTAAGTGTTGGTGGGGATGTTACATTATTTCAAGGAGGCTTTGAGGGTGCCCTTGAAGAGTTTTCTCTGCCCTCCTGGGGCTCGCCTGCCGTGACGTAGGTCAGAGTAGAGTGTTTGTTTCGGGAGTCTAGTATCGGGCATGCGGGCAATGTGGCCTGTCCATCGGAGCTGATCGAGCGTGGTTAATGACTCGATGTTGGCCTGAGAGAGAATGCTGACATTGATGCGCCTATCCTGCCAATGAATTTACAGGATTTTGCGGTGGCTGCATTGGTGGTACTTCTCCAGTGCTTTGAGGTGCCTACTGTACATGGTACATGTCTCTGAAGCATATAGGAGCGTGGGTGTCACTACTGCTCTGTAGACAGTGAGCTTGGTGCTGGTTTTGAGATCCTGGTCTTCGAACACTCTTTTCCTCAGGCGGCCGAAGGCTGCACTGGCACACTGAAGGCGGTGTTGGACTTCGTCATCGATGTCTGTCCTTGCTGATAGGCTCCCAAGGTATGGGAAGTGGTCCACATTGTCCAAGGTCTCTGTATGGATCTTGAGAATCAGGGAACAGTACTGTGTGGCAGGGGCCGGTTGGTAGAGAACTTTTGTCTTACTGATGTTTAATACTGGTGCTTATAGGGGAAGACGAGAACTACGACCATTTTGACTTGTGAATCCATTCCCATTGACTAGGAAATTTAATTCACATCAGTTAGCTTAAAAAATAATGCAACATTTGCCAGTAATCATAATACCTAAAAAAAAAAAAAGGAGCGGTCATTAGTAGAAATCCAATAAGTGGATTTGTGTTGCCTTGGGGCAAGTCCTTGGTGACCACCTTTTTCCCCACCCACACCCATGGATGTAAATTGTGCCTTGATAATGCTCTAAATCTCTTATTTTCACATAACTAGAATGCTTGAGTGTTAAACAACTGTTGATCCTAATTTTTGATTGCACCCTCACATATATGCTTATGAAATCCAATGTTAACATTCATAGAAAGACATCAGCGACTTCCCTAACATTGTGTTTTGCTGTCAGAGTGGGAACCATTTAGCCCCCAGTATCTGTTTTTTAAAAATAAATGATCATTGGTGTTAAAAATTGACAAACTTCACTTTTGCCATTCACAGCGAGAACTGTCTTCGGATTATGTAGAAAATACACGTTGGGTATTGGTAGTTTTTGGGTAATAAACCTCATTGGTTATACAGTGGGTGGCACTCAGTAGTGTATATTCTCTACATCACTGGGACACAACATGTATACAATTAATGTGCACTAAAATATTTTGCTAAAGGGTTTAAAAATTATATTCTATTTAATGGGAACGCATGATTAAGATGGAGTAAGCCTAAATCATCACCTTGTTTGTTTTGACAATCTACTTTTTTAATGTTTAAGGCCAAGAGTTATTGGTCGATGTTAACACTTTATTACAAAAAGCAAAGATTCTAGTGCTTGCTCTCAACATCTGTTGTCTAAATTGATTTTCTTAAGTGAATGGTTTAACCTAGTGCATATCTTCCAAACTTAACCATTTATTTGTCTTGCCATTAAGGGTCCTCCCGGCACTGGAAAAACGACCAGCATCCTGTGCTTGGCACGAGCGCTATTGGGTCCTGCATTAAAAGATGCCGTTCTTGAACTCAATGCCTCAAATGATCGGTAAGATGCAGGAGGATATTTTGTATTGACATGGTCCCTTCTGGTGCCTGTAAAATGGATGAGACAAATACTAGTACCCATCTAGCTGGGACGTCCATTTAAGGAGGTTCCTTGGGGGTAGGGGAAAGGAAAATAAATATTTTCTGGTGCATCACTCCATGCCGTGCTCATTTCCAGTACAGAATGCCTAGTCCGAAATTGCTTCTATATTTGCTAATGGATCCTCTGGGAGCAGCACTTACCAACTCCTATTGCTTTTCCCTCTTTGTTTACTTAGTGCCATCCTTCCTAAGGCAAACTCACTGAAAGCCAGAGATCAATACTTTCCATTGCTGGAAGTAAAAAACTGTACTCTACACTTCTACTTTTCAACAACGATCTGGTGGCATTTAACATTTGTTGTCTATATTGATTCTCTTAAGCAAATGGTTTAACCAATTGCATAGCTTCAAGAGTTAACCACTTACTTATATCGCCTTGAAGGGTCCTCCTGGCACTGGAAAGACGATCAGCATCCAGGTGGCATTTAATCAGATCCAGGGGATTTTGCTGCTGCTGTTTGTATTTAAAAGTACAGCTGACAGCAGGAGAACCAAGCAATTGCTCTTGGCTGCAATCATAACACAAAAGCACCTAGTCTTGGAAACAGCTGGCCTCTTGGAGAAGGGACCATGAAGAGAAAGCAAAATCAAGCTTTTTACTATGGAGCAATAAATGCAGTTTGGAAAGTTTTGCTCAGATATTTTATGGCTTGGATTTGCTGCTCAGCAACTTTTCTTTCCACTTGCACAGTATGTTGTGTTGCTGTGAAATGTAGTTTTTTCCCAGTGTTTTTGTGCTAAATCCCCATCCCACCTTTGTTGCTTCAGTCAGGACCAGTCATCAGAAAAAAGAATGAAAGACTTGCATTTATATAGCGCCTTTCACAGCCACCGGACATCTCAAAGTGCTTTACAGTCAATGAAGTACTTTTTGGAGTGTCGTCACTGTTGTAATATAGGAAACAGTACTGACGTTGGCAAAAATATTATTAAATATGAAAATGAATAGATACAAGACAAAGCATCCCTAGTTGCAACTCATCCTCCCATGACAATATCGCTCTTGCTAGCTACAGATTATGTTTTAAGTGAAGAAATGGTAGCTCTTGTGCTGTGATGAAACTATGAGTTAACCACTTATTCCAAGAATTGGGCCCATGTGATGATCTCATTTCACAATGTGGTAAGGTACAAGGAAGAACTTTAATTTGTGTAATGCCTTCCACGTGCTCCAAGTGCTTCACAGCCAATGATGTACTACTGAAGTGTTGTAGCTGTTGTAATGTAGGCAAAGGTGCCAACCAATTTGCTCACACTAAACTCCCACATACAGCAATGAGACAAATGACCAGATAATCTGTTTTATGTAGTGTTGGTTGAACGACATGCATTGGCCAGGACATTGAGAACTCGCCTGCTCTCTTTCAAATGCTGTTGTGAAATCTTAACATCCACCTGAGGGAGCAGGTGGAGCCTCTATTTAGCATCTCACCTGAAAGACAGTACCTTGGACAAAGAAGCACACTCATTACTGCACTGGAGTGTCAGCTTAGATTATAGGCTCAAGTCTCCGGAGTGAGGCTTGAACCTGCAACATTCTGACTCAGATAAAAGTGCTACCAGTGAGCCGTGCTGAAACTGTAAATGTAGTGGTGGTAGAGACAGAAATCCTCATCACACTTGAGCGGAATTGGATGTGCACTTGAGATGCTGTGGCCTGCAGGGCTATGGACCAAGAGCTGGAAAGTGGGATTAGGCTGGATAGCTCTTGTTTGACTGGTGCAGATGTGATGGGTCGACTGGCTTCCTGTACTGTAAATTTTTATGATTCTATTCTATGCACAAACATACGAGCAGAGGGCAGGAAAAGTCTATTAAAGTCTATCGACACGCAACAGTACTGTTATGTATGTGAAACATTACCAATGTGTAAGATTTGCCACTAGGGGGCGCACCTGTGGGAGACCCAAGGGTCACTTGCACACCCTGGGCAAGCAGGTATAAAAGGCAGTCTACAATGCTGCTTCCCCACTCTGGAATTACATTAAAGAGACCAAGGTCACACCAGTTTGAGTTTTGAATATACAGTCTTGTGGAGTTATTCTGAACATAACAAGTACAATCTTGTGCGCTGTTCTCTACAACCACTATGAATATTCCAGAGATGCCAAAAAAAGTCAGTGTACCTGTAGTTGTTTTCAGGAACAAGTTTGAGAAAATCTTCCCTGTCCCTGACTCCAGTAGGCAATGGGGCAAAATCCAGGAAAGTTACCATGGCTCATCACTGGGCGAACTTAACTAACCCATATACTCCTAATGCGCCCAATCACCATCTTTGGGAATTTGTCAGTTCTCATATTTTAAAGGATTGTAGCTTATCCACGTTTACCATATTCACTAGTAATCTGTTCCAGAAGGCAATAATCCAGTACTGCAGAAAATCAGGGTATGAACAAGACCGAACGTTGCCCCCTCTCTTCTGACCCCCATCTACATACCTGCCCATAGACAGTGATTATTACATTCATTGTTGAATAGACTCCCATAACAGAAGTGGGGCAAAACAGGCAGAGTAAAATTCCATCTATTCTGCCTCAACAATGTCCCTTAGCCCCCAATCTCAGAGAGCCACCCCCATTGGATAAATGTAAACCCTTCCATTTATTGTACCAGCGGCCATTGTTTTAACAAAATTTGAAAGTAAATTTAATCTTTGAGCTATTTAATAGATCTAGCGTGACACTTAATTGATTTTGAAATGTCAGTTTAAAATTTCAAATGTATCAGTCTTATATTTTTAATATTAATGACATGATTTTGCAAATTGATGTGAATATAGAAACATAGAAAATAGGTGCAGGAGTAGGCCATTCGGCCCTTCGAGCCTGCACCGCCATTCAATAAGATCATGGCTGATCATTCCCTCAGTACCCCTTTCCTGCTTTCTCTCCATACCCCTTGATCCCCTTAGCCGTAAGGGCCATATCTAACTCCCTCTTGAATATATCCAATGAACTGGCATCAACAACTCTCTGCGGCAGGGAATTGCATAGGTTAACAACTCTGAGTGAAGAAGTTTCTCCTCATCTCAGTCCTAAATGGCCTACCACTTATCCTAAGACTATGTCCCCTGGTTCTGGACTTCCCCAACATCGGGAACATTCTTCCTGCATCTAGCCTGTCCAGTCCCGTCAGAATCTCATACGTTTCTATGAGATCCCCTCTCATCCTTCTAAACTCCAGTGAATAAAGGCCCAGTTGATCCAGTCTATCCTCATATGACAGTCAAGCCATCCCTGGAATCAGTCTGGTGAACCTTCGCTGCACTCCCTTAATAGCAAGATTAGGAGACCAAAACTGTACACAATATTCCAGGTGAGGCCTCACTAAGGCCCTGTACAACTGCAGTAAGACCTCCCTGCTCCTATACTGAAATCCGCTAGCTATGAAGGCCAACATATCATATGGCTTGCCTTTGTTACAGAGGTATTGATGTGGTCCGAAACAAAATCAAAATGTTTGCCCAGCAGAAGGTCACACTACCAAAAGGTCGTCACAAGGTCATCATCCTGGATGAAGCTGACAGGTGAGCGGATTCATGTACAAGAGTATAAAAGTGCCATTATCTGATTTGTAGCTTAGACTGAGGGGGCGGATAGACACCGGCAACTCTTCAGCATAAGCATGGAAGGCCTTTCCCTGCCATAATGTGTTTATGGTCAGTATCAACATCTTCATTGCATTGCACTTGTGATCAGCACCAAAAGCCATGACTATGGTAGAAGTAAGCATAAAATGACCAAAGGCTTCAGGAAGCAGCTCTACAATGCCAGTGCTTTGGAAACACTGCATTTACAGTATTGGGATGCACTGTGTAGAACCAGACTATAGAACCAGGTCTATACCTAAATAGCTACATGTGGGCAACCGCATGCATGTGCAGTTGTTTTAAAGTTGCTGTGACTTTCTGCCAGTGGTCACTAGCTTCTACAGTGGCCGGGGGAGGTTTGTATAGGCTACTGACTGCAAAAATCATCTATGCCAGCTTGGCTCGGTAAAAGTGCGCTCGCCTGGGAGTCAGAATGTTGTGGGTTTAAGTCCTGCTCCAGGACTTGTGCATATATCTATGCTGAAATGTCCGTGCCGTACTGGGGGAGTGCTGGATAGTTGGGCGATGCTATCTTTCAGATAACTTTGTCTAGCAGGTGAATGTATAAGATCCCATGGCACCATTTAAAGAGCAGGGAGCTTAACTGGTATCCTGACCAACTCAACATTCATCCCTCAAACAAAACCACCAAAAAACACAGATGAACTGATCCTTCATCCCATTTGCTCTGGGGACCACACTGTGCATATTTAGCTTGCAAAACAGCAGTGACTGCACTTCAAAAGTAATTCATTGATTTCAGAGGACAAGCCAAGATGCTTTAAAAATCCAAGTTTTCTTTCAATACAGGGCAGGTGTAGACTCTTCAATACAGTTCACTATAGCCCAAATCATGGCCACCACTTTTGGTGGAACACAATGCAGGGGTGCGACGTCCAAAGTCAGCAATGTTCCGGAATCTGGACACAGGGCCGATCCGTGGTGGGGTCGTCCAGAAACCGGAAAATATTCTGAAATCCGGACTCCACCAGCCGCCCAACCTCCCCCGGCCTCAGCCTGCCCGGCCCAACCTCCCTCCCGGCTTCGGCCTGACTCCCATGCCCCCTCCCCCAAGCCCTACCAACCCTACCTACCTTCCTCAGCCCAGACAAAGACTTTGCAAAATCCAGAAATACCGGGAACGGTCTCCGTCCCGAGGTGTCCGGATTTCGTGCGTCAGACCTGTAGTTCCAAGATTGGCGCAGACTTGTTACTTCGTTGCTGGCACTAAAGCCATTATTGATAGCAAAGTAAATGCAGTATGAGTGTAGTAGGCACCAGCTCATTTAAAGGACTGGCATTTTAAAAGAAAGAGTTGCATTTATGTAGCGCCTTTCACAACCACCAGACTTCTCAAAGTGCTTTACAGCCAATTAAGTACTTTTGAAGTGTAGTCACTTGTAATGTGGGAAACGCAGCAGCCAATTTGTGCACAAGCAAGCTCCCACAAACAGCAATGTGATAATGACCAGATAATCTATGTTTTTGTCATGTTGATTGAGGGATAAATATTGGCCAGGACACCGGGGATAACTCCCTTGCTCTTCTTTGAAATAGTGCCATGGGATCTTTTATGTCCACCCAAGAGAGCAGATGGAGCCTCGCTTTAGCGTCTCATCCGAATGACGGCACCTCCAACAGTGCAGCACTCCCTCAGCACTGCACTGGAGTGTCAGCCTAGATTTATGTGCTCAAGTCCCTGGAGTGGAACTTGAACCCACAACCTTCTGCCTCCGAGGCGAGTGTGCTGCCCACTGAGCCACAGCTGACAATACTGAAGCTTTTTTGTACCCCTCTAGAGGTTTGTGCAGTGGAGCAGGGACTGAAGATAGTGAGGAGAGCTTATTCTTTACATATGGTATATTCAAGCTATGTTAAATTTTCTACATGATTTGCAGTATGACAGATGGAGCCCAACAAGCCCTAAGGAGGACAATGGAGATTTACTCTAAAACAACACGCTTTGCACTGGCATGCAACGCTTCAGACAAAATCATAGGTAGGTTTGTGCTGATCAGTTAAACTGTTACTAAATTGGCCACTGTCATGTTTCTGGATACTGACTGTTTTTCCACAGAGTAGATTTCAGCTGGTTTTAATCTATGTTTTGAAAGAACTAAGGGGGCATAGTTTCAGAATAAGAGGCCACCCATTTAAAACGGAAATGAGGAGGAATTTCTTTGAGGGTTGTGAATCTTTGGAATTGTCTACCCCAGAGAGCTGTGGAGGCTGGGTCATTGAATGTATTTAAGGTGGATAGACAGATTTTTGAATGATAAGGGAATCAAGGGTCATGGGGAACGGGTGGGGAAGTGGAGTTGAGGCCAAGATCAGATCAGTCATGATCTTATTGAATGGCGGAGCAGGCTTGAGGGGCCAAATGGCCTACTCCTGCTCCTATTGCTTATGTTCTTATGAAAAGCAATGTATATTCTCACCAGTTTATTTAAAAAAACAAAACAAAAAGGCAGTCAGGCAGAAAAGTGCTGCGAGAAGATTGAAAAGACCGGAACTGTACAGAGAGGAGGTTCTGTCCTGGGACCAAGGATAGGATGCAGACTTAGTCGAGCAAGATGACCCACTGATGGGGTGGGGGAATGTGGCATACCTTTCTGGTCATATCATTACACAAATACAAGTTGTACTGATTAAACGCAGGGTCTCTGATTATAACTGTTTCTCTGTATGTTTGCACCTTATGGAATAAAACCACTCGATACAAAACAAAATAAAAAAGCAAATTATTATTTAAATGAGAGATTTCAAAATGCTGTGGTACAGAGGGATCTGGGGGTTCTTGTACATGAAACACAGAAAGTCAGTATGCAGGTACAGCAAGTAATCAGGAAGGCAAATGGAATGTTGGCCTTTATTGCAAGGGGGATAGAGTATAAAAATAGGGAGGTCCTGCTACAACTGTACAGGGCGGTGGTGAGACCACATCTAGAGTACTGCGTACAGTTTTGGTCTCCTTCCTTATTAAAGGAAGGAGATACTTGCATTGGAGGCAATTCAGAGAAAATTCATGGTTAATTCTTGAGATGAAGGGGTTGTCTTATGAAGAAAGGTTGGGCCTATACTCATTGAAGTTTAATAGAATGAGAGGTGATCTTATTGAAACGTATAAGATTCTGAAGGGGCTTGACAGGATAGATGCAGAGAGGATATTTCCCCTCGTTGGGGAATCTAGAACTAGGGGGCATAGTTCCAGAATAAGGGGTTGCCCATTTAAAATGGAGATGTGGAGGAATTTCTTCTCAGAGTTGTGAATCTTATAATTTTCTACCCCAGAGAGCTGTGGAGGCTGAGTCATTGAATATATTTAAGGTGGAGATACAGATTTTAGAGCGATAAGGGAGTCAAGGGTTATGGGGAGCGGGCAGGGAAGTGGAGTTGAGGCCAGGATCAGATCAGCCACGATCTTATTGAATGGTGGAGCAGGCTCGAGGGGCCAAATGGCCTACCCTGGCTCCTATTCCTTGTGTAAAACCAAGCCTTCTCTCATCTAATGTTAACTCTGTCCACCTTCAGAGTGACCTCTGGTGGATTGAGGCAACACTACATTAAGTTGGCACCTGTCTCGCCTTGTATCTGTCATGCCATCAAGGAATGTCAATTTATCTAAATTGCAAGGAGTTTTTTGTTAAGTTTAAAGTAAATAATTACTTTACATGTGATATCAATAAAGCAGGTGTTGGCACAGTGGTGAATTGTGGAAATGTAACCACCCTGTCCTGGGACTGATCTTGTGATTTATTCAGCTCTTGTCACTCGATGCTGGGTTATTTTTAGTAACTCACTACAGTGCCTGGCCTGTATCCTCTGTACAGCAAGCGGAATGAATCCTACAGCTCAAAGCATAAGAGTTAAGAGACAGCTTGTTCTGATTGGATCCTGGCCGGGAAGGACTGCATCACATGAGCTTGACAGGCTATAGCATTGAGCTGTAAAGTGAAGACTTTTAGTTGGGTTTTAAGAGGGGAGTGAGGAAGAGATGCAAAGGTAAAGTGACGGCTGTTGTATAATTAAACCAATTTTTAAAAAACCACAGTCGCCATTATCGGCTATTTAAATAAATACTGCTAATACTATACCACATGTTGTCGTGTTTGCGGCGCTCTTGAATACGGGTGATTAGGTGTTTCCTGTGCACTGGAGATGGATTATTAGACAGATCCAATGACAGCTGTGCCTTAGATCATTTCCTGACTGATTTGTGTAGAACCTATGTGCTTGTTTTACCTGCACTACAGTTGGTTTCATTGTGGCTGCCAACTTATTAAAATGAAGTATTTGACTAAAAATACCAGTGTGATTGCAAAGGGTGCAGATTGTTTGGAAGTACAGGAAATGACAGGTAAGGGGGACGCGTAGAGTACTAATTGCTACATAAATCCTAAATGTTACACAATATCTTTTGTACTTGTCCTGCTGTACTTTGTCGCCTGTTCTTGTTGTGCATGAGAACCGCTGGTCAGAGGCAACCTCCAGTGGGTGTGTTGTGAAAAATCCTCTTCAGTGACATCCCATGAAGGCAATGCAGGACCGAGAGCTCTGTCCCCAATCACTGGAGAGGAAATTCACGATATAATTGAAGAAATATTCTCATTGTGGCCACTTCGGCACTGCCTCGTGACCAGTCCAGCGAAGCACCAGAACAAACGAGAAAACTTAGAACGATGCATCCTTACCCTGAAGTGCTTAGAATACATTAAGTGCAGGGTGCTGTAATTGTATCTACTGGCTGCTAGTGATCGATGTGCTGTCGAGTTTTATTTTCAAACCTCGGTGTACTCACAGAGCCTATCCAGTCTCGCTGTGCTGTTCTACGTTACACAAAGCTCACCGATGCCCAGGTCCTCGCGCGACTCATGCAGGTGGTTGAGAAGGAGAATGTTCAATATACAGATGATGGACTGGAAGCCGTCATCTTCACAGCGCAAGGCGACATGAGACAGGTAAGGTAGGATTTTGTCATGGTACTCAATCGGAGCATAGAGTGAGGGTGCTGACTGGGTCGATGTTGACGAACGATACCAGCCAGTAGAGCAGGTATGCCACTTGCAGAAGACCCCTATATAATCCAATTCTGCCACAAGCTTTCCCCAACATCATCGTCAACAACAACTTGCATTTATATAGCATCTTTAACATAGTAAACCATCCTAAGGCGCTGAACAGCAAACAGCATTTGGCACCAAGCCACATAAGATGATATTAGGTCAGGTGACCTAATCTTAGCTTGGTTAAGGGGTAAGTTTTAAAGAGCATCTCGCAGGAGGCGAGAGAGAGAGAGGCAGCGATGTGGAGGGGTTTACGGAGGGAATTTGAGTTTAGATAAATTTACATTGATAAAATATGTGTGAGGTGTTTGCTTTATGAATTTCTGTTCTCGTCCCATGAAGGATATTGGCGTTAAGGTATGGAAGATTTTCACTTTCACTCAGTATCACGATCAGATTCAAAGTGAGTGGCCTTTTACTCCACCCAATTCTGCGCTTTCGACCCAATATCACAATCACCCGCTCCCTCAGCACTGCCCCTCCGACAGTGTGGCGCTCCCTCAGCACTGCCCCTCCGACAGTGCGGCGCTCCCTCAGCACTGCCCCTCCGACAGTGCGGCGCTCCCTCGGTACCGCCCCCCTCTTGCAGCATGTGACTTTCCTATTTCCATTTGCCACAGATTGAGACCGCTAATTAGCATCAAATTACAGACCATTTTGACTAAACACTAGGAACTGGGTTGAATCTGTCTAGATTCCTTTCATGTCAGAAGCCAGCAGAAAGATGAGCCTTTATCCTGTTCCTGTGAGCTGGATTTGAGTGTAGCCTAGTTTTCGTATTACAGTATGTTCACTTTGACTAGAAATGTAGGGATTCCAAGTTGTTCATTTCTTGGCTAATTTATTTTGGTTTTAATTTTGGGACTTTGAGAACGAACTTTTTTTAAAATCTTAACAGGCTTTGAACAACTTGCAGTCAACACATTCGGGATTTGAGTTTGTCAACAGTGAAAATGTTTTTAAGGTAAGTGCTTAGGATTCTTGTAGAAAGAAAGAACGTGTAATTCTATAGCACCTTTCACATCCTCAGGACTTTCCAAAGCACTTGAAGCTTAGGACCAATTAATCTATTTTTGGAGTTTAATGAGGGTTGAATTGTAGCTGGAACACTGGGAGAATTTGCAGCTCCTCATCAAATAGTGCTATAATATTCACCTGAATAGGCAGACGAGGCCCTGGTTTAACATCTTATCTGAAAGACGGGTGCCTCCAACAATACAGCACTACCCCAGTGTTCCACTGGCGTATCAGCCCAGATTTGTGTTCAAGCAAGAATGCTATGACTGAGCCAGTCTTGCCCTTGTTTAGTTACAGAATGTCGCTGTTTACACCATACATCGATTATTTTTCTGAATGCGTTTGATGCTGTTCATTGATTTTGTTTTTGTTAAAGGGCCTGAACTGCCTGAATCATTTTTTTTTTTATAGTAGAATGCATCTTCCTCTCAAAACAATTTTCCCCATTGTATGTTTATAAAAAAAAACAGAAGAACTGTTGCCTGTTAATGCATTAAAAACTCATTTTTGCTCCATCGTTCGTGCACATGCATTCATGAAGATTAGTATAGTGCTGCTTTCTAGTTGCTTTAAGATGACCACAATGGTTTTGGCCTTGATGTGCACCATTGTTCTGTTATAGTGACTCACATTTCCAGTGTTGTATTAACGTATTGAGTTATTGAGCAGTATTTTGCCTCCGATCTTTTCAAAGACTTTTTTTTTATACCGATTATTCTGATTCATTACTATTAAGATTTTTTATTACATTTTTAAGCAAATGATGGTACGGTTGCCAGTCCTATGTTACTAGCCGGGAACAGTGCTCAAAGGGATAGTGCTGTTTCTTTGACCCGTGCTCCCTTTTAGCTAGGTTCTCACTGAGCGCACAGGATTGGTGAATTCACACCAATACAAGCTTAAGTAGATTGGAGTTTAGATGTCAACTTGGCTCAGTTGGTAGCACATTCACCTGAGTCAAGCTTGTGGGTTCAAGCTGCACTGTGGATTTAAGCACATAATCTAGGCTGGCACTTCAGTACAGTACCATTGCTGGAGGTGCCACCTTGCCTGTGAACCGTTCATCCAAGGTCCTACCTGCCAATTCAGATGAATGTAAAAGATCTCTGGACACTTTTCAAAGAAGAGCAAAACGCTCTCCCTGTGCCCTGACCAATTACGACCATCACATAAAACAGATTATCTGGTCAATCATTTATTTTCTGTTTGTGGAATCGGCCAAATGGCTGTTGCTTCTACCAACATTATAGTAACTACATTCAAGAGCAATACGTTGGCTATAAAAATACTTTGGAACATCCTGAGGATGTATGAAGGCGGTATATAAATAGACTTTTCTCAGTTATTTGAGTGTGCATGCAACTGTCAACTGTAATTGGACATTTAGACATCTTAATCTTGGATGTCTTACAGATGGTTGAGATATTCTGGTTGAGTTTGTGTAGTGGGCATCAAGTAGAGCCAAAACAATAACCTATGAAAGTCCTTGGAGCCGTCTTGGGAGCAAGAATTATAGCAGCTTTGGGTAGTTACAGGAAAAACCACTGAAGATGCTGCATGTTCTGATTCATGATAGTTCTATCCTTCTCTAACTGACGGCCCTGTTTCCAATAGGTATGTGATGAGCCTCATCCACTCTTGGTAAAAGAGATGATTCAGCACTGTGTGAATGCAAACATCGACGAGGCATACAAGGTAGGTTCTACATGGTGACACTATCATCGGACCAAGTTTATAGTTCTCTCAAAACGCATTTAGCCATGTCCCCTCCTCCAGCTTTTATTTTTCAGCTAAGAATGCTGGAAATGCACAGCATGTGCAGAGACAAATGTCAAATTACCTGTCAAAACACTACATGTTTTGAGTGCAAATGCTTCATCAGAACAGTTCTACACCCAAAACACAACTGCTTCTCTCTCTCCCTCTCTCTTGATTTCCAAAATCTGCTCCTACTCCCAAGATATTGAGCAGGGTCAGGATGTTCCCAATAATTCTCAATCATAGAGGTTTACAGCATGGAAGGAGGCCATTTCGGCCCATCGTGTCCGTGCCGTTCAACAAGAGACTATCCAGTCTAATCCCACTTTCCAGCTCTAGGTCCGTAACCCTGCAGATTACGACAGTTCCAAGTGCACATCCAAGTACTTTTTAAATGTGGTGAGGGTTTCTGCCTCTACCACCCTTTCAGCCAGTGAGTTCCACAACCCTCTGCGTGAAGAAATTTCCCCTCAAATCCCCTCTTAAACCTTCTACCAATTACTTTAAATTTATGCACCCTGGTTGTTGACCCCTCTGCTAAAAGAAATGGGCCCTTTCTATCCACTATATCTAGGCCCTTTGCAATTTTATACATCTCAATGAGGTCTCCCCTCAGCCTCCTCTGTTCCAAGTAAAACATCTCTAGCCTATCCAATCTGTCCTCATTGCTAAGATTATCCACTCCGGCAACATCATCGTAAATCTCCTGTATACCCTCTCCAGTGCAATCATGTCCTTCCTGTAACACTGTGATCAGTACTGCACGCAGTATTCCAGCTGTAGCCTAACCAATGTTTTATACAGTTCAAGCATAACCTCCTTGCTCTTGTATTCTATGCCTCGGCTAATAAAAGCAAGCATTCCATATGCCTCCTTAACCACCTTATCTACCTGGCCTACTTTCAGGCATCTGTGGACATGCACTCCGAGGTCCCTTTGTTCCTCTACACTTCTCAGTGTCCTACCATTTAATGTGTATTCCCTTTCCTTGTTAGCTCTCTCCAAATGCATTACCTCACACTTCTGGATTAAATTCCATTTGTCACTGTTCTGCCCACCTAACCAGTTGTTTGATATTATCCTGCAGTCTGCAGCTTTCTTCATTATCAACCACAGCTGATTTTAGTATCATCAGGGGAGGGCAGCAGCAGCCAAGTTCATGGCACCGTAGGTGGCTCTGCTGCAAAGGAGGGCAGGAAAAAGATTGGGAGCGCGATAGTGATAGGGGATTCGATGGTGAGGGGAATAGATAGGCGTTTCTGCGGACGCAACCGAGACTCCAGGATGGTATGTTGCCTCCCTGGTGCAAGGGTCAAGGATGTCTCGGAGCGGGTGCAGGACATTCTGAAATGGGAGGGAGAACAGCCAGTTGTCGTGGTGCACATTGGTACCAACGACATAGGTAAAAAAAGGATGAGGTCCTACGAAAAGAATTTAAGGAGCTAGGAGCTAAATTTAAAAAGTAGGACCTCAAAAATAGTAATCTCGGGATTGCTACCAGTGCCACGTGCTAGTCAGAGTAGGAATCGCAGGATAGCGCAGATGAATACATAGCTTGAGCAGTGGTGCAGCAGGGAGGGATTCAAATTCTTGGGGCATTGGAACCGGTTCTGGGGGAGGTGGGACCAGTACAAACCGGACGGTCTGCACCTGGGCAGGACCGGAACCAATGTCCTAGGGGGAGTGTTTGCTAGTGCTGTTGGGGAGGAGTTAAACTAATATTGCAGGGGGATGGGAACCTATGCAGGGAGACAGAGGGAGACAAAAATGAGGCAAAAGCAAAAGACAGAAAGGAGATGAGGAAAAGTGGAGGGCAGAGAAACCCAAGGCAAAGAACAAAAAGGGCCACTGTACAGCAAAATTCTATAAGGACAAAGGGTGTTAAAAAAGCAAGCCTGAAGGCTTTGTGTCTTAATGCAAGGAGTATCCGCAATAAGGTGGATGAATTAACTGTGCAAATAGATGTTAACAAATATGATATGATTGGGATTACGGAGACGTGGCTCCAGGATGATCAGGGCTGGGAACTCAACATCCAGGGGTATTCAACATTCAAGAAAGATAGAATAAAAGGAAAAGGAGGTGGGGTAGCATTGCTGGTTAAAGAGGAGATTAATGCAATAGTTAGGAAAGACATTAGCTTGGATGATGTGGAATCTATATGGGTAGAGCTGCAGAACACTAAAGGGCAAAAATCGTTAGTGGGAGTTGTGTACAGACCTCCAAACAGTAGTAGTAATGTTGGGGAGGGCATCAAACAGGAAATTAGGAGTGCATGCAATAAAGGTGCAGCAGTTATAATGGGTGACTTTAATATGCACATAGATTGGGCTAGCCAAACTGGAAGCAATACGGTGGAGGAGGATTTCCTGGAGTGCATAAGGGATGGTTTTCTAGACCAATATGTCGAGGAACCAACTAGGGGGGAGGCCATCTTCGACTGGGTGTTGTGTAATGAGAGGATTAATTAGCAATCTCATTGTGCGAGGCCCCTTGGGGAAGAGTGACCATAATATGGTGGAATTCTGCATTAGGATGGAGAATGAAACAGTTAATTCAGAGACCATGGTCCAGAACTTAAAGAAGGGTAATTTTGAAGTTTTGAGGCATGAATTGGCTAAGATAGATTGGCTAATGATACTTAAGGGGTTGACTGTGGATGGGCAATGGCAGACATTTAGAGACTGCATGGATGAATTACAACAATTGTACATTCCTGTCTGGCGTAAAAATAAAAAAGGGAAGGTGGCTCAACCGTGGCTATCTAGGGAAATCAGGGATAGTATTAAAGCCAAGGAAATGGCATACAAATTGGCCAGAAATAGCAGCGAACCTGGGAACTGGGAGAAATTTAGAACTCGGCAGAGGAGGACAAAGGGCTTGATTAGGGCAGGGAAAATGGAGTACGAGAAGAAGCATGCAGGGAACATTAAGGCGGATTGCAAAGTTTCTATAGGTATGTAAAGAGAAAAAGGTTAGTAAAGACAAACGTAGGTCCCCTGCAGTCAGAATCAGGGGAAGTCATAATGGGGAACAAAGAAATGGCAGACCAATTGAACAAGTACTTTGGTTCAGTATTCACTAAGGAGGACACAAACAACCTTCCGTATATAAAAGGGGTCAGAGGGTCTAGTAAGGAGGAGGAACTGAGGGAAATCTTTATTAGTCGGGAAATTGTGTGGGGAAATTGATGGGATTGAAGGCCGATAAATCCCCAGGGCCTGATGGACTGCATCCCAGAGTACTTAAGGAGGTGGCCTTGGAAATAGCAGATGCATTGACAGTCATTTTCCAACATTCCATTGACTCTGGATCAGTTCCTATCGAGTGGAGGGTAGCCAATGTAACCCCACTTTTTAAAAAAGGAGGGAGAGAGAAAGCAGGGAATTATAGACCGGTCAGCCTGACCTCAGTAGTGGGTAAAATGATGGAATCAATTATTAGATGTCAATAGCAGCGCATTTGGAAAATGGTGACATGATAGGTCCAAGTCAGCATGGATTTGTGAAAGGGAGATCATGCTTGACAAATCTTCTGGAATTTTTTGAGGATGTTTCCAATAAAGTGGACAAAGGAGTACCAGTTAATGTGGTATATTTGGACTTTCAGAAGGCTTTCGACAAGGTCCCACACAGGAGATTAATGTGCAAAGTTAAAGCACATGGGATTAGGGGTAGTGTGCTGACGTGGATTGAGAACTGGTTGTCAGACAGGAAGCAAAGAGTAGGAGTAAATGGGTACTTTTCGGAATGGCAGGCAGTGACTAGTGGGGTACCGCAGGGTTCTGTGCTGGGGCCCCAGCTGTTTACATTGTACATTAATGATTTAGACGAGGGGATTAAATGTAGTATCTCCAAATTTGCGGATGACACTAAGTTGGGTGGCAGTGTGAGCTGCGAGGAGGATGCTATGAGGCTACAGAGTGACTTGGATAGGTTAGGTGAGTGGGCAAATGCGTGGCAGATGAAGTATAATGTGGATAAATGTGAGGTTATCCACTTTGGTGGTAAAAACAGAGAGACAGACTATTATCTGAATGGTGACAGATTAGGAAAAGGGAAGGTGCAACGAGACCTGGGTGTCATGGTACATCAGTCATTGAAGGTACAGCAGGCGGTTAAGAAAGCAAATGGCATGTTGGCCTTCATAGCGAGGGGATTTGAGTACAGGGGCAGGGACGTGTTGCTACAGTTGTACAGGGCCTTGGTGAGGCCACACCTGGAGTATTGTGTACAGTTTTGGTCTCCTAACTTGAGGAAGGACATTCTTGCTATTGAGGGAGTGCAGCGAAGATTCACCAGACTGATTCCCGGGATGGTGGGACTGACCTATCAAGAAAGACTGGATCAACTGGGCTTGTATTCACTGGAGTTCAGAAGAGTGAGAGGGGACCTCATAGAAATGTTTAAAATTCTGACGGGTTTGGACAGGTTGGATGCAGGAAGAATGTTCCCAATGTTGGGGGAAGTCCAGAACCAGGGGTCACAGTCTAAGGATAAGGGGTAAGCCATTTAGGACCGAGATGAGGAGAAACTTCTTCACCCAGAGAGTGGTGAACCTGTGGAATTCTCTACCACAGAAAGTAGTTGAGGCCAATTCACTAAATATATTCAAAAGGGAGTTAGATGAAGTCCTTACTACTCGGGGGATCAAGGGGTATGGCGTGAAAGCAGGAATGGGGTACTGAAGTTTCATGTTCAGCCATGACCTCATTGAATGGCGGTGCAGGCTAGAAGGGCTGAATGGCCTGCTCCAGCACCTATTTTCTATGTTTCCAGCTGCAAACTTATTTGTCATACCCCTTATATTCAAGTTTCGATCATTATCTCGATGTATATCACAAAAAACAAGGGACCCAGTACTGAGCCCTGCGGAGCCCCACTGGAAACATCCTTCCAGTCACAAAAACACTCCTCAACCATTATCCTTTGCTTCCTGTCGCTGAGCCAATTTTAGATTCAACTTGCCACTTTGCCCTGGATCCCAGGGGCTTTTACTTTCGTGACCAGTCTGCCATGTGTTGACTTTATCAAAAGCTTTGCTAAAATCCTTATACACTACATCAAACACTTCGCCCTCATCGACCCTCCTGGTTACCTCCTCGAAAAATTCAATCAAGTTAGTCAGACACAACCTTCCCTTAACAAATCCGTGCTGACTGTCTTTGATTAATCCGTGTCTTTCTAAGTGAAGATTTATCCTGACCTTCAGGACTTTTTCCACTAATTTTCCCACCACTGAGGTCAGGCTGACTGGCCTATAATGACATGGTCTATCCCTTTCTCCCTCCTTAAACAAAAGTACAACATTAGCAGTCCTCCAGTCCTCTGGCAATACAGCTGAAGCCAGAGAAGATTGGAAACTGATGGTCAAAGTCTCTGCTATTTTGTCTTTGTTTCGCTTAACAGCCTGGGATACATTTCATCCGGGCCTGGGGACTAATCCACTTTCAAAGTTGCTAAACCCCTTAATACCTCCCCTCTCACTATGCTTATTTCATCTAATATTTCACATTCCTGCTCCTCGATAATAATGTCTGCATCATCCCTCTCTTTTGTGAAAACAGACGCAAAGTATTCATTAAGAACCATACCCACATCTTCCGCCTCCACACAAAAATTACCCTCATGGTCTCTAATAGACCCTACCCTTTCTTTAGTTATCCTCTTGCTGTCATAAGAACATAAATAGGAGCAGGAGTCGGCCACCTGGCCCCTCGAGCCTGTTCCGCCATTTAATACGATCACGGCTGATCTGATCATGGACTCAGCTCCACTTCTCTGCCCGCTCCCCATAACCCTTTACTCCCTTATCGCTCAAAAATCTGTCTTCACCTCCATTCGCACTTCATCATTCTATTTTAATCTAGTTTTTCAGCTGGTAGCCCATTAATTTGCACCATTTCTTTCCCTTGGTGTGATTATTTGTCACTGGAGTATTTCATTGGCATTGGGATTTACTGATCATCTATCTGTTGCATGCCTGCTATTTTTCATCTGCAGGTTGTTGCTCACCTCTGGAAGTTGGGTTACTCGCCCGAGGACATCATTGGCAACATCTTCAGAGTCTGCAAAACTTTCCAAATGCAGGAGTACTTGAAACTGGAGTTTATCAAGGTGAGAAGGGTTAAAGCCCTGGTGCCTAGATTTTCTGATCAACTCTACTTTAAAATAAGTGGGTTACCACTAGCATTAAAAGAACAACCCTCAGAAAAACAGTGTGCTTCTATTTATCCACTTCTGCTTGTATTTGACTTGATCCGCTTGAACTGCTTGGTTGCATCCTTGCCTCGGGGTCAGATGGTTGAGGAGTTGAGCAGATTGTCGGAGGTGTCACCCTGCAGACAACAGAGACCTCATCTGCCCATTCTGGTGGTTGATGTGGATGTTAAAGATCCTATAACACTATTGGAAGAACAGGGTTCTGGTGCATATCCTGTGTAACAGCAATAAATGCCTCATTGAGACATTTCTGAAATATCCCAAGGTGCTATACAGATACATGTCTTCATTACAGAGGAAGATGCTGAAAGGAAATAGTTTTCACTATTTCTTACTAGATTCCCTTAATGTTTATGGGAGTAAAACAACATGCAACATTTCTGTTTTGAACAAGGGAAGACCATTGGTTAATCCTAGCCTACCCTTCCAACCCTCCTATCCGGCTCCTTACTGTGATTCCGAAGTTAATGTCCTATATCCTGATTACTACCTGGAGTCATCCAGTTCTTTTTTTATTAAAAAAAAATAGACCAATCCTGCCATGGTTTTCAATTTCACCACATCCGCTGGTGATTTATTCAATAATTCTACCCTTTTACAAAAAGAAAGTTGCCTAAATTTCTTTTGTTTTGAAGCCTTTTGATTTTATTCTTTTGCAAAGTGGAATTTTGGCCCAACATGCCTGTTCTGATGCCAACCCTGCGAGTGGAGCTAACTGCTCTAATTCCATTATACTGTTCCTTTCCAAATACTTATCCAATTCCCCTTTGAATTCTTTGCCTCAATAACCACTTGTGCTTTTAAAGCATTCCATATTCTAATGACCTTCTGTATGAAAATAAATCTTCTACTCTCCCCTTTCATTCTTCTCGTGATAATCCTGAGTTTATACCCCCTTGTTACCAATTTGCCAACAAGTGGAAATCATCGTTCACTATTTACCTGCTCAAATCCTTTCATAACCTTGAAAGCCTTCATTAGATCCCCCTTAACCTTTTCTGTTCCGATGAAATAGCCCAATTTTGTCTCTTGTTTTGCATTAAATTCTAGTAACTCGCCATTTTAGCCTCAATGTGTCTCCAATACCTTGTTATAATGGGGTGCCCCAAACTGTGAGATGTATTCTAACTGTGGCCTAACAAATATCTTCACTTGCAGTTTTTATATTTGATGCCACAATGTATAAAACTCAGAGAATCCCATTTGCTGTGAGTTACAGACCCCCACCACCCTCTGGGTGAAAAATTTTCTCGTCCGCTCCCCTTTTATCCTTTTACCAATTACTTTACATCTATCCCCCTGGTTATTGACCTTTCTTCAAAGGAAAATGGGTTCTATTCACTCTATCTAGGCCCCTCATAATGTTATACACCTCAATTAGGTCTCCTCTCGGCCTCCTCTGTTGCAAAGAAAACAACCCCAGCTTATCTAAACTTTCCTCATAGCTAAAATTTTCCAGTCCTGGCAACATCCATGTAAATCTCCTCTGTAGTGCAATCACATCTTTCCTTTAATGTGGTGACCAGAACTGCTGCAGTACTCTAGCTGGGGCCTAACTCGTGTTTTATACAGTCCAAGCATAACCTCCCTGCTCTTATATTCTATGCCTCGGCTAATAAAGGAAAGCATCCCGTATGCCGCCTTAATATCTTTCCTCTTGTGTGTCCATCTCACAGTATAAATGGAAAGCCAGACGTCGCACCACTATCCACATCCTATCATTCTCTACTCTTCCTTTCTGTTCTCTAACCATATGTCTCTTTTGTGGTGCCTTATTTCCACGCCTTCCTAAAAGCCTTGTACAACATCCACAGTGTTCCCTTTATCCATACGCTGTGATTTCCTAAAAAAAACCTGTTAAATCAAGCGAATCTGCCCCTATACAAATCCATGCTGACTATCCCTTGCTTTTTTCATGCACTCATTTTACCCCATATTATAAACCATAGAAGTTTATCCATAACTAAATTAATTGGCCAATAATTTCCCAGCTTATCCCTTTCCTTCTTGAGTAGGGGTGTACCATTTTCCATCCTTTGCCATAATTAGTGTTTCCAAATATTATTTTCAAAGATTCAGGTTAATGTCTCTGCTGCATTCCCTCAGTGTTCCAGGATACATGCCATCTGGGTTTGGTAACTGTTCCAGTTTTAGCCCTGTAATAGTTTCCTCTTGAATATTTATTTTCGGTTGTGGTTCTTCCACCTCTCCTCCTAGAAAACCTACAGTCCCACTTTCACCTTACTCTGCTTTTTAAAAAATAAATATTACTTGCTAAGTATTTCAGCCTCCAAGAGCCTTTATCTCCAAGTGGCTCAGCCCTTTACTATACTTTTACTTGTGTTCATAAAAACCGTTGCCATTTTCCTTTATGTTGACTTCCAGTTATCTTCTTGGCATTGCCAAACTCCCATTTATACGTTTTTGTTTTTTATAGCTTTCTTCTGTATTCTCGAAACCATCCCCCCATGTCTCCCTTTTTTAAACTTTATTTTTGCTCCAGTCTCTCCATTTATCCATAACATCCGAGCCTCTGACTTAATTAATCCATATCTTATTCACCACAGACTTGAATATCTTCCATTGCTGGTGCTAGTTCAATTTGGCCGTTTTCTAGCTATATTAATTTGGCCAAAGGCCCCTTTCGGCCCACTAAATTTGACTAATGAATTTGCACTCCGTTTGATCAGTCACTATTTCCCTGGTGTTCTGTCTTTAGGTTGCTTACTTGACCTGTTTTCATAACCAGACTCATTTCAACACCTTGATTAACATGCAGCTTGTGTTGGACATGCTGGGGTGAAATTTCCTCATTGGCTGCAATCAGCAATCTGGGTACAAATGGCGCTTGAAATTGCGCTGTTTTTCCGAAGTGAAATTATGGTTCAAGCTTCTGCTCTAACTCATTTGCATAATCACAAATGCAAAATCTTCCATGAACCAGCAAAATAGAAAGTAATTGTTTTTTTTCCCTACATTTAAAAAAAATTCATTGATGTATTTAAGAGTGGTAACCTGGTGCAGTTTTATTAATTTGACTGAAAATGGGTTTATCACAAAAAAATAAGGATTTTTAATAAGTATCTATTCACCACCTGTCAGTAACCTGATTTTAAAGCACTGAAAATTACTTTAAAAAAGCTTTACTAGTTTCATTGGTGTACACGAGTCTGTTTATTTGTAAATTAAATATTTTTTAAAATTTAAAAACTTAAAAACTGTGCTTTTGTGCCAAAAAAAACCTAGCTTAATTTGAGGAGCCTTCTCATTTCGATCTGGGGGCAGAGCCAGTTTTGTGGGTGGGGTCGGCTTCCAGTACGTTTTTTTTAAACCAGTGTTAAAGATCGCAGAAACTAGATTTACGCTTGCGGTAACTTGCGTCTAAAATTCTGCAATCTTCTACGTTGGTTTGGCTGCTTTCAGGTGAATTGCTCTGGCAAAACCAGCGGAAGCTTTAGGCAGCTATAATGGTTGGATCGTGGCTTCACATTCACCGTTCCTTGTGAGTTGATATTTGGGACCAAGTTGAGGTTGGGCTTTTCTCCCCCGTTAGAAGTTGACAGCACAGTGACGTTGACTAGAAACATGGAGCAGATCACCCGGATATTAATTAGCGCCACAGGAATGGGTCCTGGGAAAATGAGAGGAAAACAAGGAGATGAAAGAAAGGTCAAGTGACTGTGTTCTTACAACAAGGTCCTTTCTTACAGAAACCCATGTTTGAACCCATCCTGCAGTAACAAACGTGTATTTTCTCTCTGCAATGAGACTGGGCAGTTCAGCTCTGGGCCCCATTCGGTTCAAATCCACAATATAAAACTGGTCAATATTTTGCAGGAAGGGACGACTAGTTTGGAAGTGTCAGACTTGAATGATAGTCTTTCGAGTTTAGGGTTCATTGTCTGAAGTAGAGCTTTATGTAATTCACATTGTGCCTGGTTTAGGGAGGTTTAATGTTGATATAAAAAGAGAACATTCCTCGTACATCCTTCACCTTCAGTACCACAAAACTCCCCACCTCCGTGGGAGGCGAGAAAGTGAAATGCAATTGCAGAGAATTTTAGTTTGTTACGAAAATTATGGCGCGCGGTTAGAGAAATGGCTCGGCAACAGAAACGCTTTGAAACCAAAATATAACTAGTCGACTTTGAGCTGAAGGTTTGTTAATGATTTAAAAAGTAAATTCTCCTCCTCGATCCCTGCAGGAGATTGGATACACTCATATGAGGATTGCAGAAGGGGTGAATTCCTTGTTGCAAATGGCTGGACTGCTCGCTCGACTGTGCCAAAAGACTGCGGCTCCACCTGCAAGTTAATGCATGTGTCGTAATCTCCAGGGTGCTTTTGTTTTCAAAGGCTAGATTTAAGTTTGTTACAGACTTGTATGTTAAGTGTCTGTATAGACCATCATTAGATACCTCCTATCAGACACACTTCCTGTATATATATATAGGATTCTATAGTTTTGTACTTCTGTATCTCAGCTTTTGTCACTTTCTGGCGCTTGTTTAAAGTCCACATAATAAATGCAAAAGTCTTAATATTCGGCAAATTAATGCTGTTGACTTGTGCTGATGTTGGGCAAATTTCCTTTTGTTACTGACTGCAGGGCAAGGCATCACCTGGCATCTATTTTAGCAAATGTCACTCTTTGCTTCTCTACTTGAAGCAGTGTTTGCAGCCTCATACTTTAACACAACGGTCTTTCATTGTTATTTCCATGTAGAAGGGATCAACATTTATGGATTAAGGCACAGAAAAACAGCACAAGTAATTCGGAAGATGTAAGTCACTGATATAAATTGACATGAAACACTCCTCTCGGAGGGTTGTAAATCTGTGACATTTGCTGCCTCAGTGAGCTGTGGAAGCTGGGTCATTGAATAAATTTAAGGCAGAGATAGACAGTTTCTTAACCGATGAGGGGTTATGGGGAGCGGGCGGGGAAGTGGAGCTGAGTCCATGATCAGATCAGCCATGATCGTATTAAATGGCGGAGCAGGCTCGAGGGGCCGTTTGGCCTACTCTTACTCCTGCTCCTATTTCTTATGTTCTTATATTTCTCAATGTGGAAATAGACAACCACAGAGCACAGATTTGAGCGAGAGGAAACTAAAAGCTGAACTTCGCCGAGAGTTTTGAAGTTGGAGGCTGTTATTTTCAACATGAAATTTTTATGCATACAGTACAAACAGGCTATTCGACCCAACTGGTTCATGCCGGTGTTTATGCTCCACACGAGCTTCCTCCCAACCTATATTTAATTTTCATTCACGGGATGCAATATTGCTGGCATCTTGACTTGCCTATTTGATAGATGGGTTTTAATATTCTGTTCTCATCTAGATTTTTGCCTTGTAGCCTGTGCAAGTTTCTTGATAAGATACTGACTCAAAGGCTAATGAGATCCAATGCAGGTAATCGCCTGCATTTCTTCCCTTCTCCAGTTATTCATGAAATAAATCCATGCCCATTTAGGTGAATTGACAATGCACTCACTTAAGGAGATCTTCACATATCACTGCTTTCTGATTTTGTCATTGGTCCCGATTGCACACAATTACACCATGAAAATAGCCCCATGTGTGATCCAGTGCCCCACGAGGCCACTTAAATCCTAGCTAATGTGCATGCTAGACTGCATTTCTACACTGCCGTGACTGTCTCTATGGAAATAAGCACACATGCTGAAACCAAATAGCTTTTTTAAACTGGTAAATATGATAAAGATGTTGACATTTCTCAGCATTTTCATAATATAAATAATGCACCTGCTCTGGGGATTTACAGGTGAGTTGTTTTTTATCTTGACCTGATCATCAGTTCTAGAGGAAAAACATGATTTATACTAGGACGAATGTCAAAAATGTAGTCATGAATGTGATTAATAGGATACACAGTCGTATACGCATACACGCACACAATCTGGTTTCCTTGTTTTTTCTTCACCCCACCCCCATTAAATCAATTTGTAGAGTTTATCCACCAGTGTGCACAAAAATTAGGAACTACATAAGAACATAAGAAATAGGAGCAGGCGTAGGCCATACGACCCCTCGAGCCTGCTCCGCCATTTAAAACGATCATGGCTGATCCAGTCATGGACTCGGGTCCACTTCCCCTCCCGCTCCCCATAACCTCATATTCCCTTATTGTTTAAGAAACTGTCTATCTCTGTCTTAAATTTATTCAATATCCCAGCTTCCACAGTTCTGAGGCAGCGAATTCCACAGATTTACGACCCTCTGAGAGAAGAAATTCATGTAATAGTTTCCCAAATCAGATGGTTTGGCAGCTGCAAAAAGAGGATAGACCGCTTTTGGATTGAGATTTGAAATGGAATTACAACAATGGTTAAACTTTAGTGGGTGAGCAATTTTCCGATCGAGTTAGCTGAATTGAAAAGGAACAGGCTAGAATAGTGTTTAATGGGGAAATAATGTTAGTGGGGGGAAAAGTTGAAAAAATGTGAACCCTTGACCCCAACCTGTTCGGATGAGTGGTGCATGGGGCGGGAGAGGCGCGAAGCCTCTACTTTAACATGCTTTGCAGCTTTAACTGTAGGTGGAAGGGAGATACTGGGACTGGGGATTCCCAGTGGCTGCAAAGATGTGGCCTCGGCCTTGGGGAACAATCCTTCCGGAGTGCTTCCACCTAGCCCCCCAAGCTCGCCCTCCAACAGCCTGCCCACTGCCTGCCTGGGGTCAGGGAGCACCCCCCGGGATTGGACACATGCCTTCGCTACCTCTCGACTTGACTACTCCAACGCACTCCTAGCTGGCCTCCCACATTCGTAAACTTGAGGTCATCCAAAACTCGGCAGCCCATGCCCTAACTCACGCCAAGTTCCGCTCACCCATCACGCTGTGCTCCTGGTTAAGCAACACTTGATTTCAAATTTCTCATCCATGTTTACAAATCCCTCCATGGCCTCACCCCTCGCTATCTCTGTAATTTCCTTCAGCCCCCCCGAGATGTCTGCACTCCTCAAATTCTGCCCTCTTGAGCATCCCTGATTATAATCGCTCAACCATCGGTGGTCGTGCCTTCAGCTGCCTGGGCCCCAAGCTCTGGAACTCCCTAAACCTCTCCGCCTCTCTACCTCTCTTTCCTCCTTTTTAAAACGCTCCTTAAAACCTATCTCTTTGATCAAGCTTTTGGTCATCTGCCGTAATTTCTTCTTCTGGGGCTCAGTGTCACATTTATTGTTTTGTCTTATAACACTGCTGTGAAGCGCCTTGGGACGTTTCACTACATCAAAGGTGCTATATAAATACAAGTTATTGTTTCAAAGGCCCGATAGAAACATTGAAAATAGGTGCAGGAGTAGGCCATTCGGCCCTTCGAGCCTGCACCGCCATTCAATGAGTTCATGGCTGAACATGCAACTCCATTCCTGCTTTCTCACCATACCCCTTGATCCCCCTAGTAGTAAGGACTTCATCGAACTCTTTTTGAATATATTTAGTGAATTGGCCTCAACAACTTTCTGTGGTAGAGAATTCCACAGGTTCACCTCTCTCTGGGTGAAGAAGTTCCTCCTCATCTCGGTCCTAAATGGCTTACCCCTTATCCTTAGACTGTGACCCCTCGTTCTGGACTTCCCCAACATTGGGAACATTCTTCCTGCATCTAACCTGTCTAAACCCATCAGAATTTTAAACGTTTCTATGAGGTTCCCTCTCATTCTTCTGCACTCCAGTGAATACAAGCCCAGTTGATCCAGTCTTCCTTGATATGTCAGTCCCGCCATCCCGGGAATCAGTCTGGTGAACCTTTGCTGCACTCCCTCAATAGCAAGAATGTCCTTCCTCAGATTAGGAGACCAAAACTGTACACAATATTCCAGGTGTGGCCTCACCAATGCCCTGATCAATTCTGTTTCTCAATAGTTTTTTTTTTATAGCTTAATTTAGTGCTGCTTTTTATATGGTGTTTTCTATTCGAGTTTCCAGTGCCAATTACAACCACTTTCAGCTTGGCACACACTTTCATATTGTTAGAGCTGTATCAAAGCAGCTGGAATGCCTAATATATTGCGAGAGAATGCGGGCACTGGAGGGCTGATTTTCCCAACCTTTGCCCTGACTGGGAAGTAGCACCAGCTTCAAACCGTCCCAAATGGTCGTACTCAATAGATGTTGGAACCGGTTTCATGGTATAATATCCAGAGCCGCAGTTCAGCACGGCCCACTATCCAAAGGTTTTCATTCCAAGAAGCTGTAGGACAGAGAATACAAACCAGATTAATATGTATCATTGTGAACAAATTCAATTGAACCTCATCCAAAGCTGGTTCTACATCATCAGTCAGTAATCAGAGAATCTGATTGAGGCCTGGTAAACATAGAGCCAAGCCAATTTAAGCTTGGATCATGAGTTCTGTATGGTCGGAGTGTGTAGCAATTGTGCTTTGGGATTTTATGTTTGGCTGACATATATATTTATCAATGCATCAGTACTGGTCGAATTACTGCAGCAAACAGAATATAGGAGCCCTTTCCCAGATAAGAGAATAGCACCATAACCCGGGTAATGATCTAAGAGCAGCTAGAATGCCTAATCACCCTACTTTTACAATAGATGTACCCATAAAAGTAAATTATTTTTCTCAGTATGCCATCACAGAAGCCAATCCTCAGCCAATTCGATTCACTCCACGTGATATCAAGATATGGCTGAGGGCACTGGATACAGCAAAGGCAATGGGCCCCAACAACATCCCGGCTGTCTTGCTGAAGACTTGTGCTAGAACTAGCCACGCCTCTAGCCAAGTTGTTTTAGTACAGCTACAACACTGCCATCTACCCGACAATGTGGAAACCGCCCAGGTATGTCCTGTCCACAAAAAGCAGGACAAATCCAATCTGGCCAATTACTGCCCCAACAGTCTACTCTCAATCATCAGCAAAGTGATGGAAGGTGTTGTCGACATGCTATCAAGCAGCACTTACCAATAACCTGATCACTGATGCTCAGTTTGGGTTCTGCCAGGACCACTCAGTTCCAGACCTCATTACAGCCTTGGTCCAAACATGGACAAAAGCGATGAATTCCAGAGGTGAAACATAGAAACGTAGAAAATAGGTGCAGGAGTAGGCCATTCGACCCTTCGAGCCTGCACCACCATTCAATAAGATCATGGCTGATCATTCCTTCAGTACCCCTTTCCTGCTTTCCCTCCATACCCCTTGATCCCCTTAGCCGTAAGGACCACATCTAACTCCCTCTTGAATATATCCAATGAACTGGCATCAACAACACTCTGCGGCAGGGAATTCCACAGGTTAACAACTCTAAGTGAAGAAGTTTCTCCTCGTCTCGGTCCTAAATGGCCTACCCCTTATCCTAACACTATGTCTCCTGGTTCTGGACTTCCCCAACATCGGGAACGTTCTTCCTACATCTAACCTGTCCCGTCCCGTCAGAATCTTGTATGTTTCTGAGATCCCCTCTCATCCTTCTAAACTGCAGTGAATACAGGCTCTGTTGATTCAGTCTCTCCTCATACGTCAGTCCTGCCATCCCGGGCATCAGTCTGGTGAACCTTCGCTGCGCTCCCTCAATAGCAAGAACGTCCTTCCTCAGATTATGAGACGAAAACTGAACACAATATTCCAGGTGAGGCCTCACCAAGGCCCTGTACAACTGCAGTAAGACCTCCCTGCTCCTATACTCAAATCCCCTAGCTATGAAGGCCAACATACCATTTGCCGCCTTCAGCGCCTGCTGTACCTGCATGCCAACTTTCAGTGACTGATGAACCATGACACCCAGGTCTCGTTGCACCTCCCCTTTTCCTAATCTGTCACCATTCAGATAATATTCTGTCTTCGTGTTTTTGCCCCCAAAGTGGATAACCTCACATTTATCCACCTTATACTGCATCTGCCATGCATTTGCCCACTCGCCTAAAGTGTCCAAGTCACCCTGCAGCCTCCTAGCATCCCCCTCACAGCTCACACCACCACCCAGTTTAGTGTCATCTGCAAACCTGGAGATATTACACTCAATTCCTTCATCCAAATCATTGATGTATATTGTAAAGAGTTGGGGTCCCAGCACTGAGCCCTGCGGCACTCCACTAGTCACTGCCTGCCATTCTGAAAAGGACCTGTTTATCCCGACTCTGCTTCCTGTCTGCCAACCAGTTCTCTATCCACGTCAGTATTTTATCCCCAATACACCACGTGCTTTGATTTTGCACACCAATCTCTTGTGTGGGATCTTGTCAAAAGCTTTTTGAAAGTCCAAATACACCACATCCACTGGTTCTCCCTTGTCCACTCTACTAGTTATATCCTCAAAAAATTCCAGAAGATTTGCCAAGCATGATTTCCCCTTCATAAATCCATGCTGACTTGAACCGATTCTGTCACTGCTTTCCAAATGTGCTGCTATTTCATCCTTAATAATTGATTCCAACATTTTCCCCACTACTGATGTCAGGCTAACCGGTCCATTATTACCCGCTTTCTCTCCCTCCCTTTTTTAAAAAAAAAAAAAAATCGTGTTACATTAGCTACCCTCCAGTCCACAGGAACTGATCCAGAGTCGATAGACTGTTGGAAAATGATCACCAATGCATCCACTATTTCTAGGACCACTTCCTTAAGTACTCTGGGATGCAGACTATCAGGCCCTGGGATTTATCAGCCTTCAGTTCCATCAATTTCCCTAACACAATTTCCTGCCGAATAAGGACATCCTTCAGTTCCTCCTCACTTGACCCTCGGTCCCCTAGTACTTCTGGAAGTTTATTTGTGTCTTTCTTCGTGAAGACAGAACCAAAGTATTTGTTCAGTTGGTCTGCCATTTCTTTATTCCCCATTATAAATTCACCTGAATCCGACTGCAAGGGACCTAAATTTGTCTTCACTAATCTTTTTCTCTTCACATATCTATAGAAGCTTTTGCAGTCAATTTTTATGTTCCCGGCAAGCTTCTTCTCGTACTCTATTTTCCCCCTCTTAATTAAACCCTTTGTCCTCTGCTGAATTCTAAATTTCTCCCAGTCCTCAGGTTTGTTGCTTTTTCTGGCCAATTTATATACCTCTTCCTTGGATTTAACACTATCCTTAATTTCCCTTGTTAGCCATGGTTGAGCCACCTTACCCATTTTATTTTTACTCCAGACAGAGATGTACAATTGCTGAAGTTCATCCATGTGATCTTTAAATGTTTGCCATTGTCTATCCACCGTCAACCCTTCAAGTATAATTTGCCAGTCTATTCTAGCCAATTCACGCCTCAAACTATCGAAGTTACCTTTCTTTAAGTTCAGGATCCTCGGGCCCAAGTTTCCACATGATTTGTGCCTGATTTTTAGGAGCAACTGGTGGAGAACGGACTATCTTAGAAATCGCAATTCTCCACTTTTTTTCTGCAGTTCTAGTCAGGTAGAACAGTTCTACTTTAGAACAGAATTTTTTCTTCAAAAGGGGGCGTGTCCGGCCACTGACGCCTGCTTTGAAAGTTTCCACAGTGAAAACGTACTCCAAACTAAAGTAGAATGGAGCAAGTGAAGATTTTTGTAGAACTGAAAAAACCTGTTCTACACATTAAAAAATCAGGCGCAGGTTACAAATTAGGCGTCCAGAACGAGGTGGGGGGGGAGGGAACTCATTAAATTCTACAATCAATCCTTATTTATACTTCTACAAATATTATACAAATAAATCCAACCTGAATAAACATTTATAAGCAAAGAAAAGATTAAATAAACCATCTTCCTACCTGTGTGAAAGTGCTTCAGCCATCGTTCGAAGGAAACCGCCGTTTGTTGCCGCGCAGGGGAGGGAGGGGAAGGAGACAGCGGCTTGTTGCCGCGGAGGGAGGGGAGGGAGGGGAAGGAGACAGCGGCTTGTTGCCGCGGAGGGGAGGGAGGGGAAGGAGACAGCGGCTTGTTGCCGCGGAGGGGAGGGAGGGGAAGGAGACAGTGAGAAGGGAAGCCTCAGTGCTGATGTGCTGATGGCAATGTGGTTTTATTAAAAAATGTTCAAAAATTAAACAGCTACAAAGCACTACAAAAATGGCCGAGTGCCAATGTTTTTTTTCACACTGAGCATGCGCGAACGCTCCAACGCGCACGCGCAGCGTTGCCGGCAGGAAAAAAACGAATTTAAATAGTACCCGCCCCCTCCCACTTACAAAATCGGCGCGAGTGTAGACTCCGCCCCCCTGGGCGCTGCGCCAAACAGACAAGGAGCTGCAGAGCGCTCGAGAATAGCGCGTTTTTTTTCTGGCGCCATTTTAGGCACGAAAAACGGGCGCCCAGCTCGGAGGGGCGCCCGTTTTTTATCCTGTGGAAACTTGGGCCCCTAGTTTCTGAATTAATTGTGTCACTCTCCATCTTAATAAAGCATTCTACCATGTTATGGTCACTCTTCCCCAAGGGGCCTTGCACAACAAGATTGCTAATTGAGGTGAGAGTGACTGCCCTTGACATCAAGGCAGCATTTGACCGAGTGTGGCATCAAGGAGCCTGAGTAAAACTGAAGTCAATAAGGATCAGGGGAAAACTCACCACTGGCTAGAGTCATACTAACACAAAGGAAGATGGTTGTGGTGGTTGGAGGTCAATCATTCCAGGCCCAGGACATCGCTTCAGGAGTTCCTCAGGGTCCTAGGTCCAACCATCTCCAGCTGTTTCATCACCGACCTTCCCTCCATCATGTCAGAAGTGGGGATGTTCGCTGATGATTGCAGTGTTCAGTTCCATTCGCAACTCCTCAGATACTGGAGCAATCCATGCCTGCATGCAGCAAGACCTGGACAACATTCAGGCTTAGGTTGATAAGTGACAAGTAACATTTGCGTCACACAAGTGGCAGGCAACGACTAGCTCCAACAAGCGAGAGTCTAATCACTGCCCCTTGATATTCAATGGCATTACCATCGCTGAATTCCCCACCATAAACATTCTGGGGATCATAATTGACCAGAAACTTTAACTGGACCAGCTACATACTGTGGCAACAAGAGCGGGTCAGAGGCTGGGTATTCTGGGGCACGTGTCTCACTTCCTGACTCCCCAAAGCCTTTCTACCATCTACTAGGCACAGTCAGGAGTGGAATACTCTTCACTTGCCTGGATGAGTAGCTCCAACGACACTCAAGAACACCATCCAGGACAAAGCAGCCCGCTTGATTGGCACCCCATCCACCACCTTCAACATTCACTCCCTCGACCATCAGTGCACCATGGCTGCAGTGTGTACCATCTGCAAGATGCACTGCAGCAACTGGCCATGGCTTCTTTGGCAGTACCACCCAAACCCACGACCTCTACCACCTAGAAGGACAATGGCAGCAGGAGCACCATTACCTGCAAGTTCCCCCTCCAAGTTACACACCATCCTAACTTGGAAATATATCGTCGTTCCTTCATCGTTGCTGGGTCAAAAGCCAGGAACTCCCTCCTTAACAGCGGGAGTACCTTCACCACAAGGACTGCAGTAGTTCAAGAAGGTGGTTCACCACCACCTTCTCGAAGGCAATTAGGGATGGGCAATAAATGCTGGTCTTGTCAGCGACACCCATATCCCGGAATGAATTTAAAAAAAATATGCACCAAGATAATTCAATTCACCCCATGTAAAAATATTGCTCTGACAGGGGAAGGTGGTATTAACTCAGATGTCGTGATAGACATGAAGTCATTCCACAATTATGTTACTTCCATCAAGCCAACAACAATTCTTTTAAATTTTGTGGGTTCTTAGGAATCTATCACTGTGAAAGGAATAAACTAGTAATCATCATCATAGATGGTCCCTCGGACAAGGATGACTAGCTTCCACACCAAAAGAGATGAGTTCACGGATGTTTCAATGGAAGATCCGATATTCCAATCCTGAACTCCAGGGGTGGAAGATGCCTGTGCGTGGATATTTTTCACGTGTGGTGACCGTTGCACATCAGCCACCACACGGGCTTGACAGAGCTAGGCCTTTATCCAGTGGCAAGGGTTGAACCAGGACGACTGAAGACTTGGTGCGCGCACATATCACCATGTGGGCAGGCCCGTGCTGCCCCTGGGCCCTCGGCTCTTCTGGACCCCGCACCCTCATTTGCCGCACCTTTGCCACGATCTCTCGCCGCTCCTCCGCCACAAAAACATTCAACACATTTCGGTCACGATCTCTCCGCACCAAATATTTGCTGCACCTCTCCCACGATCTCTCGCCACTCATCACCATGGCAGGTTGGGTGGATCAAAGAGCGAGCGCGGGCCCCTTGAACATCATGGGTCACCCCGACCTGCATACTACTCCAACTTCCAGCGCCAGTCGTCCCAAGTGTGCGACGACTTCGAGGTGGGCGACTTGGTGACGTCATCAAGACCCAGCTAGCCGGTTAGAGCGTGGGCAGGAACATCGGCGGGGCCCAGGCACAGCGGAGGAGCGGCAAGAGATCGTGGCGGAGGTGCGGTGAATGATTGAGGCGGAGGAGCGGTGAGAGATCGTGGCTGAGATGTGACTGCAGTAATAGATGCTGACAATTTTTGTTGCCCCTTCTACACTAATATACACAAGGGATTGTTTGGTCTGGTCCGTTCGATTGTTTCTGTCTTTCTGATCTGTACTGGTCCAATCTGGGACAGGGGTTTGGCACCAATCTACGATTCTGCAGCCCCACACACTGGCACTTGGCTCAGCAACACCAGTGGCATGTGTTCCTCTCAGGAGGCAACATTGTGCAGTACTCTTGCCTGACTGGTTCTAAATCAGCTCGTGGTTTGCAGCCGTGCCAAGAATTTCTGTGCTTCAATCCCTGGGATAGTACGGAATGATTTCAATCTAAGCATTTACTATAGGTTGACCAAAAGTTATATTCCACAAAGTGAAAACCCTGCCATAGGTTTGTTTTCTAAAAAAAAGATAAGGTACCACAGGGCGGATTTCTGGGCTTTCTGCGCTCCGTTTTCCGCCCCGGAGCGGCGGCAATGGCGGGGGTGAGGTGTCCTGGCCGGGCGGTCAGCCTCCAGCGCCCCGCAGCGATCCTGGGGTCCGTGTTTGCGGCGGCACAGAGCAGCACCGCCCGGAAGAGCTTCGCTGGGTGTGCAATGCCCCTGGTCGCCATACCGGCCCGAGTTTTGACTCCCGTCCATCCCGCAGCGCGCCCCGAGTGAACGCTTGGGAAATCAGGGCGGTCCAACGATACCAACAGCGGCGAGGTAAGTAATGGACTCCTACGTGATTGTTTTTTCTTTTAATTTTTATTTTGCAATTTGTGTTGTGGCGTGGGTAATGTTTTGGGAATGTTTTTGTGGGATTTTTGTTTCCCCCAGACGTCTCTCGGAGCGTTCCCGGCCCGGCTCTTTAGCTCGGGAGTTTGCCATGCTAACAGACCAAGAAAGGTGTACACGGCCTCCCTTAACGCTGCGGCCCGGCTCAGGGCCCAGCTGCCCAATGTTACTGACTGAGGCGCAAACTGTTCCCGGGCGCTAACTTTACCGCCCCGCCGCCATTACCGCCCCAAAATTGTCAAAGCCAAAAATCCAGCCCCATATATGATGGATGAATGTGATCTGATCCCAAATAATTCCCAGTTTCACTCTTAACTGGCTGCCCAAGTGTCTGAGCACCATCGTGTTTGAAAGGTGGCCAACTCATTTGAAACCTTAACCTACCCCACTGGCACCGCACCCGACACCACCAGATAATCCAAACAGGAATCGCTTTCAATCATTTAATATATAGTTTATAAAATATTGATCAATGGTGAACACAAATAGCAACACAATGGCCTGATAGAAACTTGTGCAGAATTTTCCATTGATTCATAAAATAACTTCTAATATCTTTGGAAAATGTACTGTTTGTTCTTGACACAGGATTTTAGTGTGCCTCGCAGAAGGACTCAATACAAAGCACAGTTTAAAACAATACAGTATCAAAATAATTATTTTATCTACAGAGCTTCGATGCCATTTGATAACTTTGGTTCTATCTGTAGAGTTCGGGACAATAACTCTAAACTGGCTTAGAATGTACGTGGACATTATAAATTCAACAATAGATACAATAATTTAATAAAATACTAATTCAGGAAGAGAAATGATGGTAGATCTTCTGGTGCATTCAGAGTTTGTGGATTGAACTAAAACAGATGGTCCTGAATGGCTGCCGTTATTGGAAGCACGAGAGATCTGATTGAGGTCTGGTACCATTAAATGATACCAGAGCAGGTACGGACAGGACCAATGTATCCACATTGGTCATCATTGAAATCTTCCAATTCAGACGAAATAATGTTTAAACAGAATGGAATTAACCTGCTTGATTGGGGAAGTGCACGGTTAGAATTTGATTCTCATGCAGCAATAGATGAAGATCCAGTAGCTAACTGTCTATGAATGTTGTGACTTTGCAAGTATTCTTAGCAGAACTAAGAAATACACAAAAAAGCTTTGTATTGCGAGAAAGTAAAGAATTTTCCAGAGACTTGTAGACTATCTTCCTCTTCAAATAGTCCATCTGAATTCATCCGAGAATAGTTAATGTCAAGGTCTGAGAGAGACTTCTTTAAGATTTCTTCCAGCTATCCGTATGCTGAAGGAAATAATATGGGTAGGTGTTTAGTGTAAGAATTCATTCATTTAAAGAACGAGATATGCTTATTATATCACCTTAATCATTACGAAACTCTTAGTTGCTTTTGTGAACAGAGAAACCACATAAAGTATAGTCGCTCCATAGCCTCACCCTTTTCCATCTCCATAACCGTCTCCAGCAATATACCCCCTTCCCCACACTCTGTTTCTCTGGCTCTAACCCCTTGTACATTCCCCCTCCATTCGCCCCAACGTTAGCAACCAATGCCTTCAGCTGCCTAACCTTTGCGCTCTGGAACTCCCTCCCTAAACCCTTCTGTTTCTCCACCTCCCTCTCTTTTAAGACCCTCCTTAAACTTATCCCTTTGGCCAAGCTTCTGGTCAGCCCTCATAGTACCTCCTCCTTAGGCTGGGTAACCATTTTTCCTTATGTCTTTGAAATGCCTTGGGATCTGTCAAAGGCGCTATATCAATATAAATTGTGGCTGTACAACACAAACAATGTGGATACTCGTTCACTGCTGTAAAAAACAGGAAGCCAGTCAGCATCTGAAAGGTGGGTAGGTTTCAGAATTCCACTTCTGAGGAAGTTCTACTTCAACATCAACCCGCCTTTTCTCTTTCAGATGCCGGCTGAGCTCCTTGAGTCTCGTCGCCGAGAGCATGCAGAAATCAAGCGCAGGCAGCGGAAGGAGCGTGCGGCAAACCAGACTCCCCGCCCACCTTTCCTTCAGGGAGGCTTTGAGGGTGTCCTTGAAACGTTTCCTCTGCTCACCTGGGGCTCGCTTGCCATGTAGGAGTTCCGAGTAGAGCGCCTGCTTTGGGAGTCTCGTGTCGGGCATGCGGACAATGTGGCCTGCCCAGCGGAGCAGAGCTGGTCGAGTGTGGTCAGTGCTTCGATGCTGGGGATGTTGGCCTGGTCGAGGTCACTAACGTTGGTGCTTCTGTCAGTCTCTGTGATGGACAAGCTGCGGTCGACTGAAACTCAGTCTAACTAATCTAATACCTGATCTCACAGTCGTGACACCCTGCCAGTGACCAGCCCAGAGGTCTGGAATTCCACTCCCGACCTCAAACAATACTTTACATGGCTCAGTTTCTGGTTGGGGAGAGGGGGAAAGCTGGGGCAGCCATCAATGCTGATCCAGTACTGTGAAGCAGACAAACCCAGGTAACTCTGTGTTCTCAGGAAGAAAGAACTTGCATTTATGTAGCACCTATTCACGACCTCAGTACGTCCCAAAGTGCTTTGCAGCCAATCAAGTACTTTTGTAGAGTAGTCACTGTTGTAATGTATAAAGCGCAGCAGCCAATTTGCACACAGCAATGTCCCACTAATGAGATAATAACCCGATAGTCTGCTTTTTAGTGAATTTGATTGAGTAATAAATATTGGCCAGGACACTGGGGCGAACTCCATGCTCTTCTTCGAAATAGTGCCATGGGATCTTTTACACCCACCCGAGAGGGCAGACGAGGCCTTGGTTTAACGTCTTATCTGAAATCATTCTTTGCCTTCTCCAGTGCCTCAATATTAGAACATAAGAAATAGGAGCAGGAGTAGGCCATTTGGCCCCTCGAGCCTGCTCCACTATTCTTTTCATAATATAGTTTCCAGAATTGTGCCCAGTACTCCCAAGTGTGGTCTAACCAAGATTCTATATAAGTTTAACATAACTTCTCTGCTTTTCGATTCTATCCCTCTAGAAATGAACCCCAGTGCTTTGCTTTGTGACTTTATTAACCTGTGTCGCTGTGGCACATTCCCACCGTAAGGCCTGTAAATGTGGTCGGAACCCAGTGGCAGACTCTGGGTAGCCAGCAGCTATGGGGCCTTGTTTGGGTGGAACCTCGATTGTCAGCTGTGGCTCAGTGGGTAGCACACTCGCCTCTTAGTCAGAAGGTTGTGGTTTCAAGTCTCACTCCAGGAACTTGAGCACATAAATCTAAGCTGACACTCCAGTGCAGTGCTGAGGGAGATGCCATCTTTCGGATGAAACGTTAAACCGAGGCCCCATCTGCTCTCTCAAGTGGGCATAAATGATCCCATGGCACTATTTCAAAGACGAGCAGGGACGTTATTCCTGGTATCCTGGCCAATGTTTATCCCTCACTCAACATCACTAAAACAGATTATCTGGTCATTATCACATTGCTGTTTGTGGGAGCTTGCTGTGTGCAAATTGGCTGCTGCATTTCCTACAGTTCAAAAGTACTTCATTGGCTGTAAAGCGCTTTGAGATGACCGGTGGTTGTGAAAGGCGCTATATATATCCAAGTCTTATTCCATTGGAAGAAATGAGTGGGGTGAAAAACCATCCCTATCGCACAGCAAGGCATTAGGATCTGCTCATTAATAGCAAGAAGTTCATCTGCTATTAGTACAAATAGAAACCTGTAGGGCAGCCTCCAACTTGTCCCATTTCTTCTCCTTTTCTCTCTGACCCCCAATCCATCCTGACAACCCGACTGCCTTCCTCACCCCACTTCTTACTGACATGACTATCTTTGCACTGCCACCATTCCCTTCCATGTCAAAAGGCCTCTGTCGACCCTTCCTCTCCAGGGGGATGAGGAGAAATCTTTTTACGCAGCGAGCTGTTGTGATCTGGAATGCACTGCCTGAAAGGGCGGTGGAAGCAGATTCAATAGTAACTTTCAAAAGGGAATTGGATATAGACTTGAAAAGAAGAAATTTGGCAGGGCTATGGGGAGTGGAAATAAGGATGGCCCTTTTGAAAGAGCGGGCACAGCCAAAATGGGCCGAATGGCCTCCTTTTGTGGTGTATCATTCTATGATCTCCTGCCTCATCTTAACTCCCTTTTCCTCTCCAACAGCCTTGAACACACCATTACCACTAAACCTCTACAATTTTATGTTCAAGTTTTTATAGTCTAGCTTCCACTTTGCCCACAGCACTGGAACGACCCTGGTAAACTCCGGTGGAAGCCTTTATGACCATGTGCATTACATAGGAATGTAGGAACACAGGAACAGGAGGAGGCCATTCAGCCCTTCGAGCCTGTTCCGTCAGTCGATAAGATCATGGCTGATTTGCGATCTAACTCCATATACCCGCCTTTGGCCCATATCCCTTAATATTTTAGGTTAACCAAAATCTATCACTCTCCGATTTAAAATTAACAATTGATCTAGCATCAATTGCCTTTTGCGGAAGCCCTTTGTGTGTAGAAGTGTTTCCTAATTTCACTCCTGAAAGGTCTGGCTCTAATGTTTAGAGTATGGCCCTAGTCCCAGACTCCCCAACCAGCGGGAATCGTTGCTATCTACTCTGTCTGTTTCCCTTAAAATCCTGAAAACTTTGATCAGATCACCCTTAACCTTCTAAGTTCTAGGGAATACAACCCTACTTTGTGTAATCTCTCCTTGTAACTTAATCCTTGAAGTCCGGGTGAGATTCTGGTAAACCCACGCTGCACTCACTCTAAGGCCAATATATCCTCCCTCAGGTGTGGTGACCAGAACAGCTCACAGTGATCCAGGTGTGGTCTAACCAGGGCTTTGTACAGCTGCAGCATAATATCTACCCCTTGTATGTCCTCTAGATATAAAGGCCAGCATTCCATTAGCTTTTTGGATTATTTTCTGTACCTGTACATGTCATTTTAATAATCTATGTACCTGGAACCACCCAAGTCTCTTTGGACCGCCACTGTTTTTAGCTTTTCATCATTTAGAAAGTACCCTGTTCTATCCTTCTTAGGTCCAAAGTGGCTTACCTTGAAATACATTTGCCACAGCTTTGACCATTCACTTAATCTATCGGTATCCCTTTGTAATTTATCCTATTATTCTTTCCTTAGCTGCTCACTAGGCCAAACCAGACAGGGCACAAGATCACTGTCCTGTCTGATCCTAACCTGGGGTTTTAAACCCCATATTGTATCCATCAAGCTCTGCAACAACATTACCATTAAAGCCCATATCCAAGCTTTCATAACATACAGATTCTATTTCTCTAACCCCCACCTTGATGCCCTACCAAGCTCCAAAGTTCTACTGTGGGCATCCTGACTCCGCCCATCCATCACTCCTGTCCTGGCCAATCTCTATTGGATCCCTGTCGCCCAATACTGAATTCTAAACCTTCATCCTCTTACAAATCCTTCCACAGCCTCACAACCTCTGCAACTGGCTCCAACCCTACATCCAGTTCTGGCTTCCTATACAACCCCCACCCCACCCCCAACCCCCACCCTTATTCCTTTGAGCTATCATCAGTGTATAGTTTTCAGTTTTGTTGGCCCTACTCTCGGGAACTCCCCAACCCTTCAGCTGTCCTACTCTCTGCCTTTAAAAGCATTATCAACAATCCTATCTTTCTGACCATGGTTACAATCATCTCTCCCTCAGCTTGACATCGTTTCCCCTCCAGGAAAAACCTTGGCAAGTTTATTCAGTTATAATAAATGTTGCGCAGTTTGGCTCATGACACTTCCTTACACATTTCCACGTGTATCAGAAGGCACAAGAACTAAAGAATTAGGAGCAGGAGTAGGCCTTATGCCCCTCGAGCCTGATCCGCCATTCAGTAAGATCATGGCTGATCATCAACCTCAACCCTACCTCCCCGCCCGATCCCCATATCTCTCGATTCCCCTAGACTCCAAATATCTATCTCACTCAGCCTTGAATAAACTCAACGACCCAGCTTCCACAGCCCTCTGGGGCAGAGAATTCCAAAGATTCACAACCCTCCGAGTAAAGAAATTCCTCCTCATCTCTGTCCTAAATGGCCAACCCCTTATCCTAAGACTATGCCCCCTAGATCTAGACTTTCCAGCCAGGGGAAACTACCTCTCAGCATCTACCTTGTCAATCCCCCTCAGAATCTTGTATGTTTCAATGAGGTCACCTCTCATTCTTCTAAACTCCAGAGAGTATAGCCCAATCTACTCAATCTCTACTCATAGGACAACCCTCCCATTCCAGGGATCAAGGCAATTGAACATCTCTTGGGATACCACAGCTTGCTGTGACGCTATGTTATGTTCCAAGGCTTTATGTTCTCAGTAATCAGAGTTTGTTGCCCTGGGCATTTTCAGATGATGTAAGGAGCTGGTAGGAATATTTTCATGTCATGTTCCCACTGTTTCATGTTCAACAATCAGTCTGCATCAACCCCAAGTCCCATTCCATTTCCTGGAACAGGCTGAGCCAGTACCTTTGGTCAAATTCTGAGTGACTTTCTTACCTTCACAGAGATGGGCAAGGAACGGTGTTTACATAATCAGGATCTTCATCATCATCGTCATCATTATTCTCACCTGTCTCTCCTGAAGATTAAAAGAAAAACATACAATGATAGCGAGTTTGTTCAGATTTTGCACAATAACAAGGATAACATCTTGGAGATCATCTAAGGCAGAGGTTTTATGTGGGTTAATGGACTACCATAGGTCTAGTAACAGGAGGAGGCTATTCAGCCCCTCGAACCAGTCCCACCATTCAATCAGATCATGGCCGATCTGTACCTCACCTCCATCTACCCGTCTTTGCTCCATATCCCTTGGTACTCTTACCCAACAAAAATTCGATCAATCTCAGTATTGAAAGTTTCAATTGACTCAAAGCATGTACAACCTTTTGCTGGAAGTTCGTTCCAAATTTCCACTCCCCTTTGTGTGAAAAAGTGTTTCCTTATCCCTTAAATGGCCACGCTCTCATTTTAAGATTACGTCCCCTTGTTCTGGATTCCCCAACCAAAGGAAATTATATCTACCCTACTTAATCCTTTTATCATTATAAACACCTCGAGTAGATCACCCCTAAAACCTTCCAAACTTGAAGGAATACAAGTCAGGTTTATGCAAACTGTCCTCACCATTTACCATTCTAATGAATCTGCTGTTTTACCTCTAAGGCCAATACAGTGAAACCTGTATATATGGACGCTGCCTAAAATCGGACCCTTAATGAGAGACCCAAATAACTTGAATGGTAAAATATACAAGAGGTACTCGCAAACTACGGACACTCGCACATTATGTACTGGGGCAGGCTTCAATGCACCAACCCTTTTGTAACTAAAATCACGGGGCACAGTCTGTTGCAAAGCTGCTGTATCTTTCACTCGGAGTTGGGATCACTGGTGTCTCCCCTTCCAGTTTACTGCCTACCTGCCTCCAGTCTCCCGTTGGGTCAGTGTAGCCAGGTCGGTGAGGCAGCAGGAGCTTTTGTGAAATGGGGAGCGCTTTACCCAGCATTCATAGCGGCAGAGAAACCGCTCTATCTCTGGGATTGAATTGTTATTCCGTATGACTGGAAAAGCTGATGTCTAGTTTGGCTCTCCGACGGCCTCCTGAGAAGCCGAGTGGAGAAATGAGGTGCAACAGATCTCAGTGGGTAGGTTGATGTGATGTGCTCCGTGGTCTGGGACTCATGGCCATAGTTGCACTTCGGGTTGTCTTTCATCTTCCACGTGTGGAGCAGGTGGGTGCATCGTCCGTGCCCTGTGCGGATTGGCTGGAGCGCTATCCACTGTCACTGAGGGAGGTCGAAGCCAGGGACCTCCGCTGTTGGGTCAGTGATGAGGTGCTGGTTCTTAATGTACAATGCGCCCCACAATTCCGTCCATCTGGATAATGGGTCAATACCCGCTGTATGAATATTAGCTGCTGTTTTCCACAATGGCCGGTGCCATTTTAAGCCCTCTTGTGGTGGGTTTCTCAAGCCTTTGTGGGATTGGATGTGGGCACAGTTCCATCACAGGGATAGGGCGGTTTCTCTGCTGCTATGGATGCTGGGTAAAGAATTCCCTATTCTGCTGAGAATGTTTACAGTACACACAATGGCCACTTTGAAAATAAGGACACCTACAAAAAAAGGACAGCTGACGCCAGTCATTTACAGGTTTCACTGTATATCTGACCAAGGCTCTGTACAACTGAAGCGTCACCTCCTTACGTTTGTATTCCTGCTCCTGTTGAGAAATAGCTTGATGTTCCATTAGCCTCTTTGATTACTTCTCGTGCCTGTGCACTGAATTTGTGTACATGGACAGCAGAATCCACTTGCTCCTCCACACCTCCTAGTCTCTCACCATTAAATGATTCCAATTTCTTTTTTCTCAAGTCCAAAGATGTTGACCTCATGAAAGAGTGTTTGTACAGTGAATGTGCGTCAATTGCCCAGTCATCCTTGCTGGAAAGCAGGTCCATGTGGGCATCGCATGGGTGGGACAGGACCTCCCCAAAGTTCTCCCACTTTGTTATTTAGCCGTTTACGCTATTCCCCAGTGGGAGGGGAGGGGGGTCACCTCTCCCATCAAAGAGCCCCCACAGAAATTCCGGGCTTGAACGAGAACGGGTTTGTGCACAGCTGTTGTGCCCATTGTACTTTAAAAGCTGCCAACGCTCACTGCTGAAGCTCGCATAGAGATGGCTGCTTGGGAAAGGCACTGACGGGTAACTGCACCCGTACAACCCGAGGCAGGAGAAAGTTTAAAAAGAACTATCAGAAAAGATGTTTGTAATTTATGCATGTTCGTAGAGCTCTTGCATTGTGAGTGGCTTAGCCAGTCACGTGATGTTCACAAGACTCAATAAAACCCCTGTCAGTTGGGTTCAGGGGATCCACGAGTGAGCCTGGTGGATGAACTGGTAATGTGTAGTGTGATTGTTAAACCTTTGTTAATAAGCCAACTAGTTCTTAATAGCATTGTGTAGCTATGAATTCTTAAGCAAAGAACCCATCGGGGGTGTAAGCATCGGCGTAAACATCGACACCCCAGACAACCTGCATGTAGGCGGCCTGTCAGCAAGTGGTCGTTTGACTCTGTATCCAGGGCAGCAGAGGAACCCGGCAGCACCCCAGGCGACTGAGCAGCCCTCTTTAGGACAGCACTGCTCACCTTTTATAAGGGAAGGGCCTAGAAAAGGTGGCCAAAACATTGCCCACCCATCCATTAATTGGCCAGTATACTGCGGCTGGCAGTTCAACCCATTCTGCAGTCGAAAATAAAGCAACAGTCGAAAACTTCATAACACAAGAAAACTTTTTCTCGGACAATGGAACGTTCACACACTCTTTGACAGAGCTGACACTACAAGACCGGAAAGAAGAGCTGCAGCGTTATAACATCGATATAGCGGCTCTGAGTGATACAAGACTTGCAGAGGGGGGCTGCATGCGTGAACTAGGTAGCGGCTACACCTTCTATTGGAAAGGCAAGGCAGAAAATGAGAATATGATCCACGAAGTTGGCATAGCAGTGAAGACTTCTCTTATGCAACAGTTTCCGAATCTGCCTGAAGGGATTAACAAAAGACTTATGAAACTGCGTTTGCCCCTGAATGCCAAGTGCCACATCATCATTATAAGTGCTTATGCACCCACCCTTCCAAGCCTCGATGAGATGAAAGAGAGGTTCGATGAAGATCTAGACAGACTGGTCAGGTCCACACCTGCTGGAGACAAGTTGATCATCCTGGGTGATTTCAACGCACGAGTTGGAAAAGACAGCAAGCACTGGAAGGGAGTCATTGGACAGCACGGCACAGGAAAATTAAACAGTAATGGCCTCCTCCTCTTGAGTATGTGTGCGGAGAACGAGTTGACTATCACAAATACTCTATTCAGGCAGGCTGACAAGTACAAAACAACTTAGATGCACCCCAGGTCTAAGCAATGGCACATGATAGACCATGTCATTGTAAGGCGGTGAGACATCAAGGATGTAAAAATCACAAGAGCCGTGCGGGGAGCAGAATGCTGGACAGATCACCGTCTAGTCAGATCCACTCTCCAGCTGTACATTGCTCCACTTCAGTGCAAGCGTCCAAAACCGAGCAGAAGTGCCTTCAACACAGCTAGGCTGAAACATCAGTGCTACCGTGAGCAGTTCCAGGATGACCTCGATAACAGGCTGATGTCTCATGGACCGCTCATCGGCAACACCATATAGAAGTGGACAAAGCTCAAACAGATGGTGACAGACTCAGCAAAGACAACTCTTGGACTTAAAAAGAAGGTACACCAAGACTGGTTCGATGAAAACAACATTGAGATCTGCAAGACGCTGGATGAAAAGAAAAAAGCATACCTAGAATGGCAAAATGACCCTTCCTCAATTTCCAAGAGCGACCGTTACAGACACATGCAGAGCAAAGCACAAAGAGACCTTCACCAGATGCAAGATAAATGGTGGCAGACGAAAGCAGAGGAAGTGGAACATTATGCTGAAACTCACAATACCAAGATGTTCTTCAGCGCCATCAAGTCAGTCTATGGACCATCAAAACCCAGCACTACTCCACTCCTTTCAGCAGATGGTAGCACTTTGATCAAAGACAGGACTGGCATAAATGAGAAGTGGAGAGAACACTTCAGTAATCTTCTTAATCCACCTTCAACAGTGAACGAAGAAGCACTTGACTCCATACCCCAGCAACCTATCAAAAAAGATCTTGATCTTCCTCCCAGCATGGACGAAGTAAAGAAAGTCATCAACCAAATGAGTACTGGAAAGTCTCCAGGAAAGGATGGAATCCCTGCCGGAATCTACAAGGCAGTAGGCCCAGCAACTCTCGAGGCCTTTCATGACATAATAACTAGCATCTGGGAAGATGAAGACATGTCACAGGACTTCCGTGACACTATGATAGTTTCTCTCTACAGAACAAGGGCAACAAAGCAGACTGTGGAAACTACAAGGGAATATCGCTTCTGTCCATTGCTGGGAAGATCATCGCCTGCATAGTACTGAACCAACTCATAGCTAGTGTCTCAGAAGTAAATCTTCCAGAAACACAATGTGGCTTTCGACCTGGTCGGAGCACAGCGGACATGATCTTTGCACACAGACAAGTGAAGGAGAAGTGCATTGAGCAGAACATGGACCTGTAAGCTGTATTTATTGACCTCACCAAGGCCTTTGATACTGTCAACAGAGCAGCGCTGTGGTCAATCTTGACGAAACTTGGGTGTCCAAGGAAGTTTGTCCATATCATCGAGCTGTTTCATGACAACATGACAGGTGAAGTGCTCTTAGACGGCACAACCACGGCCCCATTTGCCATCTCAAATGGAGTGAAACAAGGTTGTGTACTCACTCCAGTTCTGTTCAACCTATACTTTACCTGCGTCTTGAACTATGCCATAAAAGACTTGGAGTTTGGGGTCTACCTGAAATATCGATTAGATAGTTCACTGTTCGACCTCCGCCGCCTTGCTGCAAAGACCAAAGTACGGAAATGACTCATCCTAGAGGCTCTCTTTGCTGATGACTGCGCCCTTATGGCACACAAGGAGAGTGACCTACAATTCATACTCAGCAAATTTGCTGAGGCAACAGAATTGTTTGGCCTAGCCTTAGTAAAACCGAGGTTCTCTATCAGCCTGCCCCTGGTACCACAGCACCTGCTCCCACAGTCTCCATCGGCAGTACACAACTAAAGTCAGTGGACAGCTTCAAGTACCTGGGCAGCACCATATCAAGTGATGGGTCCTTGGACAAGGAGATTGATGCAAGGATCTGTAAAGCCAGCCAGGCACTTGGTCGCTTGCGCACTAAAGTGTTGAGTCACCACCACATCCGACTGTCAACTAAACTGTTGGTGTATAGAGCAGTCGTTCTCTCATCTCTCCTTTATGGATGTGAGACCTGAACACCCTACAGGCGTCACATCAAAAGGTTGGAAGCTTTCCACATGCGCAGTCTCCGATCTATACTCCACATATGCTGGCAAGACCGGGTGTCAAACGTTGAGGTTCTGGAGAGAGCACAATCAACTAGCATTGAGGTGATGATCATGCGAGCCCAGTTCCAGTGGGCTGGACATGTCATCCGCATGGATGAGTCAAGGATCCCTCGTTAGCTTCTTCACGGCGAGCTCTGTGAAGGCCGAAGATGCCAGGGGCGCCCTCGCAAGCGCTACAAAGATTGAATCAAGGCTAACCTCCAGTACTCTGGTATCCGACCAAAGGACCTCGAGAATACAGCAGCTAATAAAATCCAGTGGCGGACCCTCACGAGGACTGCCTGCCAGACCTTCGAAGAAAGCCGATGTCAACGCCTGTGGGACACTAGAGATAGACGACATCAGGTGGCAATACTGTCAGCATCAGGCACATCGAACTTCCCTTGTCCGACGTGCAAGAGACCAAGTGCATCTGGAATTGGCCTATACAGCCACTTGAAGACACATGCCATTGATGATTAGCACAACAACGTCTTTGTTGGATACGATAGACTACCAAGAAACATCGACACTGTCATGTATCCTGCATGGCTACTGTTGGTACTATCACAAGGTGTGCCACTAGAGGGCACCGCAGTGGGAGACTTGCAGGTTACCTGTATAGGTGTGCCTGGCCTAGTATAAAAGGCAGGCCACCAGGTGTGACCCTCACTCTGGAGTTATCTATAAAGGACTAAGGTCACTACAGTTCAAGTACAACACATTGCCTCGTGGAGTCATTATTAGAGTATCTAAGGACACAACAATTGGCGACGAGATTACGGACTTTCACATGAAAATAGCTACCCTTGGTACGTTGCAGCAGTTCACCGATGGTGATGATTGGGACACCTTTGTGGAGAGGCTCGACCATTTCTTCACAGCAAACGACCTGGCAGGAGACGACCCGGCCACACTGGCTGATAAGTGCCGAGCTATCCTGCTAATCAGTTGTGGGCTCACCGTCTATGGCCTCGTCAGGGACTTGCTGGCACCAGCGAAAACAACGTACAAGGAGCTCGTAACCCTGATCCATGAGCAACTCAAGCCCAAGGAGAGCATCCTCACAGCCAGACACCAGTTCTACACCTTCCGACGGCCCGAAGGCCAGGAAATTGCGAAATACGCCGCAGACCTCAGGAGTCTGGCGGCACTGTGTGATTTCGGCAACCACCTCAATGAAGCGCTACGGGATATCTTTGTCATTGGAATCGGCCATGAGTGCCTTCTTCATAAGCTACTGTCGGCGGATACTACATAAGACCATCTCTGTGAGCCAGGCATTCACGACCTCGACCTGCAGTTCAAGGCAGATGACTCACCCTCAGGACTGAAACCCGGCAGGTACTGTGCACCGAGTGGTGCCTTTTGGAGGCTGGACTGTAGAACGCGAACCCTCTCAGGGGAGAGAGAACAGGCCCCCGAGTCCCTTAACTGAGAGTCCGCCAAGGGGGGGCGTTGCGGAGGGAATCACAGGGCTCACCAGTGCCGCTTTAAAGACTATGTATGCAAGGGCTGCAGCATAAAGGGCCACCTCCAGCGAATGTGTAATAGAAATATGACTCACTGTGTCGATGAAAAGTCTGCAGATGGCCATGAATCCAGCGGGATTCTGAAACGATAGGCAGAGAGGTAGCTCAGCCCCACGATGAGGTATATAGCATGTTTACCTGCACCACCGAGTGTTCCCCGTTGAGGATGGAAGTTGAGATAGATGGCGTTCCAGTCTTCATGGAAGTGGACACGGGAGCGAGCCAGTCAGAAATGAATCAAGAAGCCTTTGAGAGGCTATGGGACAATCAGGCTGAACGACTCAAGTTGTTCCCGGTTCAGGCAAAGCTGTGCACCTACACCAATGAACTTATCCCAGTCGTTGGTAGTGCAAATGTAAAGGTACTCCATGATGGCACGGTGCACAAGTTACCTCTGTGGATTGTTGCAGGTGATGGACCAATGCTGCTCAGCAGAAGGTGGATGGAGAAGATCCATTGGAAGTGGGAAGATTTCACTTCTCCAGCGATCGCCATCCCCCGCGTTCAGAGGCACAGCAAGCCCTCACTTGAGGGTGGACCCGGCACCAGGGAGCAGACCAGCACGGCACCCGAAGCACAGACCGCTCAGCACCACTGAGTGGAGATGATCCAGCTGAGACGACCCGAACGCACCTTCCAGGCTCCAGTGGCAGGACTCCGGAGGAAGAAAACCGGATCCAAAGGCGACTTCCCAGCTTCGGTGGCAAAACCCGGGGAGAAGAGGATCATCACAGTCGACATCGTGGATGGAAGAAAGATGGCGCCCAAACCACGAGGTGATGAGCTGAAGAAAAAGATGGCGGCGGTCAGACCACGAGGTGCAGCGCTGATGGAGCAACACGTGGCACCAAACGGAGAAGAGGATTGGAGTAAAGATAGCAAGGCTCTCTTAAAGGAGACCTGCAACTCACTACAATTAAAGGGACAGTTCCACACACTCAAGCAATGTAATAGCAACTGTAAGTTAGAGATAAAATGTGTAACTGACGATCAGAGTTGTGTACATGCAATAAGCAAGGAAAAGTCACGCGATTATGTAAAATGTGTAATTGATGATCAGAATTGTGTACATGCAACCAGCGAGGAAAAGTCACGCGATCGCGATCGGAGCTACAGAGTATCCACAACAAGTAATGAAAAGTTGTGCGATGTAGGATTTCAACTGCACGCAGCCAATGCAGCGGGCACACACCCATCGGGAGCACACAGGTCCAGCGAGCTACCCAATGCTGTAGCCTGCGTCCCTGGGACCAGAGTTATGCACCATGGAGTGTGGCCACAAGCAGCTAACATATACAAGCTGCAGAGCAAGCGATCTCAGGAGAGCAATGGCACCAGTATCGATACCCTACCCCTGATCAGCTCCACCTCTCAGGCACCCAATGGCACCAACCACCACGAGCCTGAAAGAGCAAACTGTGCTAAGGCGCAGCCCCCAGACCCCATCGCCACCAAGGCCATACCCGGAAACGAAGGGTCACCCGCTACAGCCAAAGGGGACCAGGACCAGTCAGGATCCCAAACCAAATAACACCCAGGCTAGTGAGTCAGCAGTCCCCTGTGCACTGCCAGACGACAGCTCCTCAGGGAGCAGCAGTGACCCGGGGCGCAAAGAACAGGGAGGTCACAGGCATCTGTGAACCTGCCCGACAGTAGGGTCCATGGCAATAGCTCCAAGTGCAGGCAACTTGAGCCAACTGGGTTTCCACTGCCAGCACTGGGCACTGTGCCGCCACCAGACGGCAGGGACATCATCCAGCAGTTCTGGAACTAGTTCGTCCTTACGCACTGGTCACCGCATCGCATAATGTATATGTGGGGGGCGGGGGGGTGGGCAGAATGGAGTGGTCAGGGACACACACAAACAGCAACCACCAACACTCTACTGCACCAACCAAATTACCCAAGATTGAAACGACCTGCCGAGGGTCAACCAGATAGAGCTAAGCCCAGAGCACAGTCAATGTACAGGCGATTTGCACTAAAGGCTTAGGGGAGAGTGATGTCATGTATCCTACATGGCTACTATCACAAGGTGTGCCACCAGAGGGCACAACAGTGGGAGACTTGTAGGTTACCTGTACAGGTGTGCCTGGCCTAGTATAAAAGGCAGGCCACCAGATGTGATCCTCACTCTGGAGTTAACAAATAAAGGACTAAGGTCACTAAGTTGAAGTACAACACATTGCATCGTGGAGTCATTATTAGAGCATCTAAGGACACAACAGACACAGACTTCAGGATTTTGGACTTTAAGTTTTGGACATTGCTTTTCCATATTTCATTTACTGCAGAAGAGCTGAAAGCATGCAGGCCTAGGCATGTTCCACAGGAATACACATCAGGTGGGCGGGGATAGTCTGGGATGGCTGAAAGCAGATGGAGGACCCTTTGTCATGTAATGGGAACCCATCAGTGAGAGATCAGGTAAACTGGTCAGTGCTCAAATCATCGAAATGACTGAGAGCCCCGGAGTGCGGGAACCTCAGGACAAAGGAAGCCATTGGCCACCCAGACTTGTTGGAGCCTTTATCCCCAGGAAATGCCCGGTAACAAAGGCACTGGCCGGAGATGTGATTCGTTGGACTGCCTCAGGCAAAGGACTGGTTTTTGGCGTGAGGATTCAGCAAGCATTTTTCAGGTCTAAGAGAGGCAGTTTGCTGCCATCTTTCTCTCTCTCCTCTTCTACGCTTGCTTGCTTCGTTCAATGCATTCAAGGACCGAGCACTCCATCTGGGACGGAGAGAAGAAACCATCAAGAGAACCTCGCTATTTCAACTGGAAGCTGACCTTGAGACTGGGACTTGAAAACCACAGATTGGTACGGAACCAGAAGATACGCCTCATCGGGAGAAGCAGCGAGTAAGCCAAAGGGGTAACTGGTGAGCATTATCCTAGCCCACGCATCCTTTAGATCAGCGTGTAGTGTGAAGAGGTGTCGTGTGTCCCAACTAAGCCTTAGGGGTTTGGTGGGGAGGTTCTGCACGGATCATAGGATTATGCACAGTCTCTTGGACAGATTCAGTGGTGCCCTATTGAGCCAAGCAGGGGTGTTTTAGCCGTGGGTACTTCGTGATAGGGGCCTGTTCAGACGGGCCACTGTTGTGTGTTGTATTGCGTTTGTTTTACACCACCAGGGTGTGTTTTACTGGAAGCAGGTATGTGCTTTAACCTGAATAAAAGCATTGTGACGATCTATCTATATTAACGACTTGGAAGAAGGGATTGAGTGTAACGTAGCCAAGTTTGCTGACGATACAAAGATGGGAGGAAAAGCAATGTGTGAGGAGGACACAAAAAATCTGCAAAAGAACATAGACAGGCTAAGTGAGTGGGCAAAAATTTGGCAGATGGAGTATAATGTCGGAAAGTGTGAGGTTACGCACTTTGGCAGATAAAATCAAAGAGCAAGTTATTATTTAAATAGAGAAAGATTGTAAAGTGCCGCAGTACAGCGGGACCTGGGAGTACTTGTGCATGAAACACAAAAGGTTAGTATGCAGGTACAGCAAGTGATCAGGAAGGCCAATGGAATCTTGGCCTTTATTGCAAAGGGGATGCAGTATAAAAGCAGGGAAGTCTTGCTACAGCTATACAGGGTATTGGTGAGGCCACACCTGGAATACTGTGTGCAGTTTTGGTTTCCATGTTTACGAAAGGATATACTTGCTTTGGAGGCAGTTCAGAGAAGGTTCATTAGGTTAATTCCGGGGATGAGGGGGTTGACTTATGAGGAAAGGTTGAGGAGGTTGGGCCTCTACTCATTAGAATTCAGAAGAATGAGAGGTGATCTTATCGAAACGTATAAGATTATGAGGGGGCTTGATAAGGTGGATGCAGAGAGGATGTTTCCACTGATGGGGGAGACTAGAACTAGAGGGCATAATCTTAGAATAAGGGGCTGCCCATTTAAAACTGAGATGAGGAGAAATTTCTTCTCTCAGAGAATTGTAAGTCTGTGGAATTCACTGCCTCAGAGAACTGTGGAAGCTGGGACATTGTTTATTTCTGTCTTAAATTTATTCAATTTTTTAAACGATAAGGGGTTATGGGGAGCAGGCAGGGAAGTGGAACTGAGTCCATGATCAGATCAGCCATGATCGTATTAAATGGCGGAGCAGGCTCGAGGGGCCGTTGGCCTACTCCTATTCCTATTTCTTATATTCTTATCTGTCTATAACTGAGTATTCTGTTCATTACTATAATTCCCGGGTCTAGAACTGTTGTAATGGGGGATGATTCGAAACCACCAAGGGCAAAAACACTTACAGGGGATCCACGATGAGGCAGGTGGTTGTGAGCCAGGTGGATGAACTGGTAATGTGTAGTGTGATTGTTCAACCTTTTGCTAATAAACCAACTAGTTCTTAATAGCAATGTGTTGCTATGAATTCTTAAGCAATGAACCTATGAAGCAAATACTCACTCGGGATTTTTGGGGGCTGATTTGTGCAGTCTGACTCTGAACTCCCTGCTCTTTCACTCAGTGTCCTTTCCCGACCTTAGCTCTTGAACATCCTTTTGCTCGTCTTAGAGTGAAACTCATTTTGCTAATTCCTGGCCATGGAATCAGGCTTGTTTGAGGTCTATATTTTCCCGACAACACTGCCTGTCACGGATGTCTCTGGCCATCACTGCTGCTCCCAGTCTTACAAGATATAAATCTCTGGATTTTGACAATTTCAGTGTTACCTTTGCTGGACCATAACACCATTACTGTAATATAGAGCTCCCCCTAGTGGACTGCTGCTCCACCTGGCAGACTACTGCGGTAATGCAACTGCTGATGTATATAATAAAAGGATCATATGACATGTTCCTGGAGAGCCGTCTTGTGGATGTGTGTGTAAAGAATATATCACTTTTACCTTCTAGTTTCTCCTGATGCGTCCATTTCTTGACATAATCGCAGTTCTCGTAGCTCCCCCCTGACTCCACTGCAAGCAGAAGAAGAACAGCTGTTAGCAGTGATTTTCCGAGTGAAATACTGAAAATGCAGAGGAACCGTGTAGCTGAACCTACCCGATGTACGACTCTCTGTTTTACCAATCTCCACGTTTTCGTATGAATTCGAATCATCGTCTTCATGCAAAAATAAAACAAAACAAAAATAAAACATAATAAACCTCGTCACAGGTCCGAAAAGCATTCCTCACTTATTAACCCTTTGACAAGCCACAGAACCAAAATCAGAAACCTGCAAGGTCGCTCGCACTATTGAGGGTGGGGACATAACACAAGAACATAAGAAATAGGAGCAGGAGTAGGTCATTTGGCCCCTCGAGCCTGCTCCGCCATTCAATAAGATCATGGCTGATCTGATCTTGGCCTCAGCTCTATAACCCTTGACTCCCCTATCGTTCAAAAATCTGTCTTATCTCCACCTTAAATACATTCAATGACCCAGCCTCCACAGCTCTCTGGGGTAGAGAATTCCACAGATACACAAGAAGAAATTCCTCCTCATCTCCGCTTTAAATGGGCAACCCCTAATTCTGAAACTATGTCCCCTAGTTCTAGATTCCCCCACGAAGGAAAACATCCTCTCTGCATCTACCCCATCCAGCCCCCTCAATATCTTATATGTTTCAATAAGATCACCTCTCATTCTTCTAAACTCCAATGAATATAGACCCAACTTGCTCAACCTTTCTTCATAAGAAATCCCCTCATCTCAGGAATCAACCTCGTGAACCTTCTCTGAACTGCCTCGATTGCAAGTATATCCCTCCTTAAAACTGTACGCAGTACTCCAGGTGTAGTCTCACCAATACCCTGTACAGTTGTAACAAGACTTCCCTACTTTTATACTCTATCCCCCTTGCAATAAAGGCCAACATTCCATTTGCCTTCCTAATTACTTGCTGTACCTGTATACTGACTTTTTGTGTTTCATGTACAAGAACCCTCAGGTCCCTCTGTACCACATTGTCGTTCGGGTCGCTTGGGATCTGAATACCTATCTCGAATCTCAACTGAGGGTTTCACTGTTCCTGGGCTATGCTGTGTGATGTGGGACATTCCAGTCGGGGGGAAGGGGAGAAAAACCCACGGGGGAGTTTATTCATGTTCTGCAAAGTCAATTTGGCAAAGTGCAGGATATGGGGAAAGAGCAGGGGGAGTGGGACTAATTGGAGAGCTCTGTCACAGAGCCAGTGCAGGCACAATGGGCCGAATGGCCTACTTCCTTGCTGTATGATTCTAGAAAGTTAGAAAGTCTGGAGGTAAAAGTTACATAATTTTAAATAATTTAAGAACATTGTGAAATGATTGAAGGTCTGCATTTTTGTAAATCCATCTAAAAAGTATTCATCTGGAAGAATTACAGTACTTAAAAAATAATTTTCAAGTGTTATGGAACAGACATTCCACATTGAAAAATAGCTCCATTTTTTTGGCGTTATTTCCGATTAACGGATTTTTTTAGGCCGAAATAACACCAAAAAAAAATAAGGCCTAAGTTTCAGCAAAAGTTTTTAAAATGTTGGTGTAGCCTTAAAATACCTCAGTTTTTAAGGACGGAGCAAAATTTTTTTGCCGTAAAAATAATGCCCGTTCTGCGCATGCCCAATACTCAAAGCATTTAGGTTTCCAGGGTAACACTGTGCAATGAAACGCGAGGCACAATTGTAACTCGGCGAGTTTGTTCACAAAAAGACGGGGCTCTCGTCAATCGTAACATATCCTTAAACTGCATTTACAGTTTGCATTCCAACCCAGCTCCTTAAACTACTAACAGCTATAGCAGCCTGAACTGAACAGGAGGGATGTGTTCACAAAACCCCGTGTTGGAAGGATTCCCACTGACCCGATTATGGATGACAGAGATTTCAGCCACTACCAAACTGTTCACATCCCGTCTCCGAAACTTTTGATTGTGTCTTACTATTTCTAAATGATATTGGTTATACCTTTTGAATTAATTCGTTCCAGCAGTTATAAAGGTTGACCAACGGAACAATTAATAATCAGATACAGATCACGATTAACTGACTGCACTATTCATTAATCATCACATCTCTAAATGTCAACACATAAGCATCTGGGGAGTATAGGCTGAATTTTGAAGATTTCAGTGGATGCAGAATAGTTCAGTCTTTGCATAAGCACAAGTGACAATCCCCAGCATGTTTAAAGATCTTTGATTTTCTTATGTTTTTTCAGTGTATCAAATGTACTTTTTTTTAAACCACAGACTGGTACAAAATGCTGGATTTCAAATTAAGTTAAGGTCCTTTCCACCTACGTTGCGGGAGCACTGATTTTCAAAAAGAGTTGCGTTTAAATGTTTGACAAATATGCTTTCGACTTCAAGAGCTAAGCTCCAGTGTCTGTTTTATTTCAAAGCTGCAATTTTTTCCTGTTGCTGGTCTTGGGGGATCAATTTGCAATCTGCTAAACATTGATTTTCAAAATATCGCCCTTTAATGGTCCTCCATAATGTCTCAAGCATATGCGGCATTCATAACCACAATAACAGCATTTAAATACGAGAATCTACAGCATGTCTCCCTTCAGCTCTGTGTCGTACCATTTACTCCCTCTCACTAAAGACCAGCAACTATTGAGAATGCTGGATATACATTTGTAGGAAATGCTGTAAACATTTTGAAGTAGTTTTTATATAAAATATCGGTTTTGTTCCCTCCCAAAGCTTTAACGTTTAGCTCGGTTTCCCAAGATGGCCCCGTTATCGGTGATTTCTATCCGACTCCACCAGTTAAGGCAAGCTTTTTAAAAATGGTATTTAGCACTGTCCTTAAAAATATCCTTAATGGGGAAACTCGCAAAAAATGGCGTTAACATTGGGTTTGACCCCGAGTGATGTCACAAAAAACGGTTCTTAAAATAAACTGCCCTTATTTTTTGATGATGGTGTTACACCATTGGCGAAAATAGCAAAAGTGGCATAAATTTATTTAGCCGCAAAAAAAACTTTTAGCTCCAAATAAATTGAGCTAAATCGATCGTTGCGGTGGCGAATTTCTGGTCCCGGGTTTCTAATCTAACCCAGCAATCAGGTCCCTGTCCAGGCTCTTGTGGCCAGTAGTGTAGATGGTCTTTGCTGTCTCCTGTCCAATCCTAATCTGTGTGCTTGGAGCACCACCTAATGACAGAGCGCGGTAATTGATTGGGGGGCATCGACATTCACCAGACAGAACACGGGGGGAGGGGGGGAGGCGGGGCAGGAGGGAATATGGTTATTGTCATCTGTTATTTTTCAAATTTTAACTTTTGTGGAAATGGCCTATTTTGGCCATATATTGGGAAAAGATAGTGTTTTAAAAATGTTTACAACATAAATCGTAGCCACCTCACGTTGTATTACAGATGCGGCACCCAGGGTTCCACTGAAAGAAAAGACTTGCATTTATATAGCGCCTTTCACGACTACCGGACGTCTCACAGCACTTTGCAGCCAATGAAGTACTTTTGGAGTGTAGTCACTGTTGGAATGTGCATGGACCAGGGTGTTTGGACCTATTCCGGGAGGTTTCATCATATTCCTGATCTGACCAGATGACAATGCAAGGGCACAAGCAGCTGTATATCAAACAGCAGCGGGAACCCTGGTTAGTCACCACCTCATCGACATCGGTTTAGCACCCATATCCCCGGCTCTGGCTGTAAGACAGCTAACTCAGCACAGAACTGGGATCAAACTCGGGACCTGGAGTGGGAACCGCACTGGACTGTGACTTTGCCCTATCAGGCTGGAGAGAGTCCAAACAGTGCAGTGCTGAGGGAGCACTGCACTGTCGGAGGAATAGTACTGAGGGAGTGCTGCACTGTCGGAGGGGCAGTGCTGAGGGAGCGCTGCACTGTCGGAGGGGTAGTACTGAAGGAGTGCTGCACTGTCGGAGGGGCAGTGTTGAAGAAGCGCTGCACTATCGGAGGGGCAGTGCTGAGGGAGCGCTGCACTGTCAGAGGGGTGGTACTGAGGGAGTGCTGCACTGTCGGAGGGAGCAGTACTGAGGGAGTGCTGCACTGTCGGAGGGGCAGTGCTGAGGGATCGCTGCACTGTTGGAGGGGCAGTGCTGTGGGAGTGCTGAATTGTCGGAGGTGTCGTCTTTTGGATGAGACATTAAACCGAGGCCCCGTCTGCTGTCTCAGGTGAACGTATAAGATCTGATGGCACTCTTTCAAATAAGAGCAGGGGAGTTATCCCCGGTGACCTGGGCCAATATTTATTCCTCAATCAACATAACAAAAACAGATTCTCTGGTCATTATCACATTGCTGTTTGTGGGAGCTTGCTGTGAGCTGTTAAACCAAGGTCCCATCTAACTGTTCGGATGGATTTAAACGATCCCACGGCACTACTTTGAAGAAGAGCAGGGAACTTCTCTTGTTGTCTAGAGAACAGTTATCCCTCAACCAACACCACATTATCTTGTCACGTGCACCTTGCTTTGTGCAAATTGGCTGTTGTATTTGCCAACACTACTACAATGACTAAACTTCATTGGCTGAATGTGCTTTGGGATGTCCTGTGAATACAGAGGCACTCTATAACTACAAGTTTTTTCTGCATGTTGTCCAGTTTTTGCAGAGATGGAACTCCCTGGAATCAGCCCTAAATATGCCTTCCGCCAGTTTGAACCTTCACCCCTTGTCTTACTACTATATCAAAATAACGCATCAACCAATCAGCAGACACGCCGTTAGACCTCAACTAATGTCGCTGTGCAACTTACCACCAGGAGGTTTGAGAAATTCCTCAGGGAAGCAATAATATTCTGCGGCTAAAGGGTTTCTGTCAAAGGTAATAAAATACAGAAATTAGACTCAAAACAATCCTAAACTGTGACTGTAAACAAGGAATGAAATCCAAAAATATTCCTTGTGATAGTGTAGACCTACCCAGTGCTGTCTCAGTAACTAGGATTCCAGTGTAGACCTGTGAATACACAAGCCTCTGCTGGATGTGCAGGTGACCATCGATGGGCCTACCCTCACTCTTGTGCCGTTCCCTGTCTAGGATTATGATGACGGAGGTACTGAGCGAGTTACCAAAAGGTGCTTGCTGCTTGTGGAACTGACCCCAGCAAAGAGCTAGGTGGGGAATTAATTTGCAGCTTTGGCGATGGTGAACATTTGGTGTTGTGAATCGACTGCCCGATAAATGGGGTTGAGGTACAGATCAGCCGTGCTCTAATTGAATGGCGGAACAGGCTCGAGGGACTGAACAGCCTCCTCCTGTTCCTATGTAACAGAGCTCGAGGGGCTGAATGGTATCCTCATGTGCCTGTGTATCAGGCTCGAAGGGCTGAATGGTCTCCTCCTGTTCCTGTGCAACAGGCTCGAGTGGCTGAGTGGTCTCCTCCTGTTCCTGTGCAACAGGCTCGAGTGGCTGAGTGGTCTCCTCCTGTTCCTGTGCAACAGGCTCGAGTGGCTGAATGGTCTCCTCCTGTTAGTGGAAAATTACCCACAAAACCTTGAGCGAAGAGGGAAAAATGGCGAGGATGTTTATGACTGTAGCAGGGGAATATATGGAAGCCCTTAAAAATCCCTGTACTGCATTAAATCCAGTTTCTCCTACTGCCCCATTGGGCCATCTTCCCCATTAGTCACACTCGTGGGCTGTCCGAGTGAGATTGCCTATTTAGCCAGATCTCGCCAGCGCTGCGGACCCACGCCCAGTGGAAGCTGGGCTGAGATGGCACTAAACCATTCCACTGCAGGGCCCGACAGCAGCAGCCTTGCACCCGGTCACTCTGGGCTGGGTCATACAGGACCAGTGCTCCACATCTACCGCACCTCTCCGTCCCTCAACGTAGAATTGAGCCCAGCAGCGCCCATCCAGCAATGGACAGGTGAAGAGTTTGCACAGGGAGGAAGTATCACTGCATCACACAGCGGCAGTGGGAACGGGGAATAATCCCTCCCTTACCCACACTCTAAACTCACCCCCTCCCCCCTCGCACATCACCAACATTTCTAACATGAGTTCTGCAATATAAGTTTGTGAAAGGATGAGGAGGTTGGGCCTCTACTCATTGGAATTCAGAAGAATGAGAGGTGATCTTATTGAAACGTATAAGATTGTGAGAGGGCTTGACAAGGTGGATGCAGAAAGAATGTTTCCACTGATGGGGAAGACTAAAACTAGAGGGCATGATCTTAGAATAAGGGGCCGCCCATTTAAAACAGAGATGAGGAGGAATTTCTTCTCTCTGAGGGTTGTAAATCTGTGGAATTCACTGCCTCAGAGAGCTGTGGAAGCTGGGACATTGAATAAATTTAAGATAGAGATAGACAGTTTCTTAAACGATAAGGGGATAAGGGGTTATGGGGAGCGGGCGGGGAAGTTGAGCTCAGTCCATGATCGGATCGGCCATGATCGTATTAAATGGCAGAGCAGGCTCGAGGGGCCGTATGGTCTACTCCTGCTCCTATTTCTTATGTTCTTATGATTATGGTCTTCCTCTTTCCCCACAGTTTAATATTTCACAGTTACCCACTCTGCCTGATCCTATTCTCAGACTCCATTGTTACACCTTTTAAAAATGTTTTATTTGTTCACAGTATGTGGGTGTCACTGGCAAGGCCAGCATTTATTGCCCATCCCTGAAGGCGATGGTGAGCCGCCTTCTTGAACCGCTGCAGTCCATGTGGTGAAGGTGCTCCCACAGTGCTGACTTTGTCGTAGTGGTTTGGAACAACTGAGTGTCTTGCTGGGCCATTTCAGGGGGCAATTGAAAGTCAACCACATTGCTGTTGGTCTGGAGTCACATATAGGCCAAGACACATATAGTGGGTAAAGACAGCAGATTTTCTTCCCCAAAGGACATTAGTGTCATGGTCACCATTACTGATACTAGCTTTCTATTCCAGATTTAAAAAAAAATAAACTGAATTTAAATTCCCTAGCTGCCATGGTGGGATTTGAACTCACATCTCCAGATTATTACTACAGGTCTCTGGATTCATCATAGGCGGTCCCTCGTATCGAGGATGACTTGCTTCCACACCAAAAAGGGATGAGTTCATAGGTGTTTCAATGAAGGACCTAATATTCCAGGTCCCGAACTACATCCTGAAGGGTGGAAGATGCCTGTGCGTGGATTTTTTAACGTGTGGTGACTGTTGCACACCAGCCACTACACAGGCTTGACAGAGCTAGGTCTTGGTCCAGTGGCAAGGGTTAACCAGGACGACTGGAGACCAGCTCTGCTGCACAGACCCAGTGCGCACACATATCGCAGTGTGGGCTGGCCCATGCTGCCCCTGGGCCCTCGCCTCTTCTGGGCCCCGAACTCATGCCTCTCCTGGGCCCCGATCACATCCCTCTACAATCTCTCTCCGCTCCTGCGCCCCGACCTCGCCGCTCCTGCTGTATCTGCCCATGCTCCAATCACCGACCAGGGCCTTGGTGAGGCTACACCTTGAATATTGTGTACAGTTTTAGTCTCCTAATCCGAGGAAGGACATTCTTGCTATTGAGGGAGTGCAGCGAAGATTCACCAGACTGATTCCCGAGATGGCAGGACTGACATATGAAGAAAGACTGGATCGACTAGGCTTATATTCACTGGAATTTAGAAGAATGAGAGGGGGTCTCATATAAAATAGAAACATATAAAATTCTGACGGGATTGGACAAGTTAGATGCAGGAAGAATGTTCCCCGATGTTGGGGAAGTCCAGAACCAGGGGTCACAGTCTAAGGATAAGGGATAAGCCAATTAGGACTGAGATGAGGAGAAACTTCTTCACCCAGAGAGTGGTGAACCTGTGGAATTCCCTACCACAGAAAGTTGTTGAGGCCAGTTCGTTAGATATATTCAAAAGGGAGTTAGATGTGACCCTTACGGCTAAAGGGATCAAGGGGTATGGAGAGAAAGCAGGAATGGGGTACTGAAGTTGCATGATCAGCCATGATCATATTGAATGGTGGTGCAAGCTCGAAGGGCCGAATGGCCTACTCCTGCACCTATTTTCTATGTTTCGATGATGTCTAATCCAGTCGCCCTCTTCACAGCCGTCGTTCTCCAACACACGCTGTACCTTGAAGTGCTATGCTCCTTTGAAGCCCCGACCTGCTGATGGCCCTTGCAGGTTGGGACCGCTGGATCACTAGTCCAGAAACATAACCACTAAGCTACCGTGAGCTACCGTGCTCCCTGAAAGAATCCCGACTACAGTTTATATAAAAAACAGTGTAAAACTCACGGTGACTTACATGTAACTCTGGTCTAGTTCATGTTGGTCTGCTAGAAGAGAACAGATCGTGTTACTATATCCTAATCATCTCTACAGATGGCAGCCTGCCAACCAACCCTCGGTCAACAAGCCTCAGGATGTTTGGAAGTCACGTTAGTACAGCCTGAAGCACCTATCGGGTGGCCTGGTGCGCGTGCATTTCACGGCAACAATCCCTCTAGGATTCAGATAAAGAAACAAAGGAAAGAACAACTAAACACTTAGATAGCACTTGTCCCATCCTCAGGATATCCCAAAGCGCCTCACAGCCGATGAAGTACTTTTGAAGTATGGTTTTATTGCAGGGAAACAGCGTAGTCAATTTGCTCCCAGCAAGGTCCCACAAACATCAATGAGATAAATGATCAGGTTATCTCTTTTAGGTGTTGGTCGGGTGATACATATTGGCCACGGCACCAGGGAGAACACTTTTACAAATAGCGCCGTGGGATCTTTTACGTCCACTTGAGAGAGCAGACGGGGCCTCGGTTTAACGACTCATCCGAAAGACGGCACCTCTGACAGTGCAGCCCTCCCTCAGCACTGTGCAGAGATGTCAGCCCGGATGATGTCACAATATGCGAGAAGGAAACCCTAAATGTGTCTTGCGGCCCACAACCTTGTGACCGTCATGGAACAGGTTTCTATATACTCGCAAATCTCCCATGGTGCTGCTCAGGATAGGTCCAGGAATGGATTGTTAATAAGGAAAGGGACATTATACCGTGCAAAGTAAAATATAGATCTGTGCCCCTAGATGTAATGCCTTGCATTCCTCAAACGAATGGTGTGTTCACGTAGCACTACGGTTACAGATATAATCAACATAACAAAAAAAAAACAGATTATCTGGTCATTATCACATTGCTGTTTGTGGGAGCTTGCTGTGCGCAAGTTGGCTGCCGCGTTTCCCACATTACAACAGTGATTACACTCCAAAAGTACTTCAATGGCTGTAAAGCGCTTTGGGACGTCCGGGGCCGTGAAAGGCGCTATATAAATGCAATTCTTCTTTCTTGTAAAAGCTGGTCTTGTTTGCCAAATGAGTCACTAGAAAAGTGGGAGACATTGCAGGGTCCATGGGGTAAAATGGGAGGGGTGGAAGGGCAGTGGATAGGTAGCCCGTTCTACACCCGCCCAATTTTCCTTACCCCCAATATGTACTTGGAAAGGGAGCTGAACCAAAAAGTTTAAGATTACTTTGCATCTGTAAGAACGAAAGCAGGGAGGTAGAAAGTGTTATTTATCCTTGCATTTATAAATTTAAAAGTTAAATTGCTTATCTCTCAACTTAATTTACATCTTGGTGGCCTCCTCCAATTTTTGTTAGGGGAAGGCTGGACTAGGAGTCATTGTTGGGCAGAATGCCCCCATCGGTAGAATAAACTTGCCTAGTAAATTTGGTTAGGTTAAAACAAATTTGCATATAATTAAGATGACCTCTTCCTGTGTTCCTTTGTCCTACTCCCAGCCTTTTAATTTCAAGGATGAACCTTTTCCATACCAATTACTATCTTGTATCCCTCTATAAGATCACCTCTGAGGCACATCCTTTCTAGGCCAAAAAGCCTATGGTGGTGAATTTCCTCAGGGCTCCTCCCGCTCCACTGCTGTGACTTCGGTGGAAACCCTGTTCACAGGTAAATGGGTTTTCCGCCAGTTATGGAGGCAAAACAGGTTGAGCTCTGAGGAGGTTGACTCCCCAGGTCTCTCGCGTCTTTCCTTATAACTCAGAACTCCCAACACTGGTGATCAACCATGTGGCTCTTATCTACAATACCTCCAGTGTATGAACGCCTCCCATGTTTCTCAACAACCCAAATTGGACACAGTTCTCAAGGCCCAGTCTGACCAGAATTGGACACAGGTCTCATGGCCCAGTCTGACCACAATTGGATACAGGTCTCATGGTCTAGTCTGACCAGAATTGGACACAGTTCTCATGGCCCAGTCTGACCACAATTGGACACAGGTCTCATGGTCTAGTCTGACCAGAACTGCACACAATTCTCATGGCCCAGTCTGACCACAATTGGACACAGGTCTCATGGCCCAGTCTGACCAGAATTGGACACAGTTCTCATGGCCCAGTCTGACCAGAATTGGACACAGATCTCATGGTCTAGTCTGACCTGAATTGGACACAGTTCTCATGGCCCAGTCTGACCAGAATTGGACACAGATCTCATGGCCCAGTCTGACCAGAATTGGACACAGTTCTCATGGCCCAGTCTGACCACAATTGGACACAGGTCTCATGGCCCAGTCTGACCAGAATTGGACACAGTTCTCATGGCCCAGTCTGACCAGAATTGGACACAGATCTCATGGCCCAGTCTGACCACAATTGGACACAGGTCTCATGGCCCAGTCTGACCAGAATTGGACACAGTTCTCATGGCCCAGTCTGACCAGAATTGGACACAGATCTCATGGTCTAGTCTGACCTGAATTGGACACAGTTCTCATGGCCCAGTCTGACCAGAATTGGACACAGATCTCATGGCCCAGTCTGACCAGAATTGGACACAGTTCTCATGGCCCAGTCTGACCACAATTGGACACAGGTCTCATGGCCCAGTCTGACCAGAATTGGACACAGTTCTCATGGCCCAGTCTGACCAGAATTGGACACAGATCTCATGGTCTAGTCTGACCTGAATTGGACACAGTTCTCATGGCCCAGTCCAACCAGATTTGGACACAGTTCTCATGGCCCAGTCTGACCACAATTGGACACGGGTCTCATGGTCTAGTCTGACTAGAATTGGACCCAGTGCTGAAGATGGACGTTTACCAGAAGTGGACTCAAGATGGGTCTGACCAGAGCCTTGTGCAGTTTGATCGTGATCTCCTCTGACTTTTCTTGGATTTGGAAATAAGTGATATTATAGAAACATTGTGAATGAGTAAATCAAATGTTATTGATTTTATAATTATTGAGAGTTCAAATTACAAATCACAAATGTAATTTACACAACCACCTTGTGCTCCATTACAACACTGCAGAAATCTTTCACTTACCAACAGTTATGTTCCCATAGTTTGATGAATTGTCTGCAGCTGTTAGAAAGGATAATGGAGTTTAACATTGGATGCAGTAAGTGTTAATCATAGAAATTTACAACACGGAAGGAGGTCATTTCGGCCCATCGTGTCCATGCTGGCCAACAAAGAGCTATCGAACCGAATCCCACATTCCAACCCTTGGTCCATAGCCCTGTAGGTTACGGCACTTTAAGTGCACATCCAAGTACTTTTTAAATATGATGAGGGTGTCTGCCTTTACTACCCTTTCATGCAGTGAGTTCCAGACCCCCGCAACTTTTAACATTGTTGTTGCCAATTTAAGTGTAAGGGTTAAGTCATGGCAGGAGAGCTCGGTCGGGTGTTATGCTCCTCCTGTACCATGTGGGAACTCGGGGACGACACCAGTGTCCCTGACGACTACATCTGCGGGAAGTGTATCCACCTCAAGCTCCTGACGGTCCGCGTTGCGGAGTTGGAGCTGAGGGTGGATTCACTCTGGAGCATCCACGATGCTGAGAATGACGTGAGTATCACGTGTAGCGAGTTGGTCGTACCGCAGGGAAAGGGTCCACAGCCAGATAGGGAATGGAAGACCAACAGGAAGAGCAGTGCAAGGAAGGTAGTGCAGGAGTCCCCTGTGGTCATCCCCCTGCAAAACAGATACACTGCTTTGGGTACTGTTGAGGGGGATGACTCATCAGGGGAGGGCAGCAGCAGCCAAGTTCATGGCACCATGGCTGGCTCTGCTGCACAGGAGGGCAGGAAAAAGAGTGGGAGAGCAATAGTGATTGGGGATTCAATGGTGAGGGGAATAGATAGGCGTTTCTGCGGCCGCAACCGAGACTCCAGGATGGTATGTTGCCTCCCTGGTGCAAGGGTCAAGGATGTCTCGGAGCGGGTGCAGGACATTCTAAAAAGGGAGGGAGAACAGCCAGTTGTCATGGTGCACATTGGTACCAACGACATAGGTAAAAAAAGGGATGAGGTCCTACGAAACGAATTTAAGGAGCTAGGAGCTAAATTAAAAAGTAGGACCTCAAAAGTAGTAATCTCGGGATTGCTACCAGTGCCACGTGATAGTCAGAGTAGGAATCGCAGGATAGCGCAGATGAATACGTGTCTTGAGCAGTGGTGCAACAGGGAGGGATTCAAATTCCTGGGGCATTGGAAACGGTTCTGGGGGAGGTGGGACCAGTACAAACCGGACGGTCTGCACCTGGGCAGGACCAGAACCAATGTCCTAGGGGGAGTGTTTGCTAGTGCTGTTGGGGAGGATTTAAACTGATATGGCAGGGGGATGGGAACCAATGCAGGGAGACAGAGGGAAACAAAAAGGAGGCAAAAGCAAAAGACAGAAAGGAGATGAGGAAAAGTGGAGGGCAGAGAAACCCAAGGCAAAGAACAAAAAGGGCCACTGTACAGCAAAATTCTAAAAGGACAAAGGGTGTTAAAAGAACAAGCCTGAAGGCTTTGTGTCTTAATGCAAGGAGTATCCGCAATAAAGTGGATGAATTAACTGTGCAAATAGATGTTAACAAATATGATGTGATTGGGATTACGGAGACGTGGCTCCAGGATGATCAGGGCTGGGAACTCAACATCCAGGGGTATTCAACATTCAGGAAAGATAGAATAAAAGGAAAAGGAGGTGGGGTAGCATTGCTGGTTAAGGAGCAAATTAAGGCAATAGTTAGGAAGGACATTAGCTTGGATGATGTGGAATCTATATGGGTAGAGCTGCAGAATACCAAAGGACAAAAAACGTTAGTGGGAGTTGTGTACAGACCTCCAAACAGTAGTAGTGATGTTGGGGAGGGCATCAAACATGAAATTAGGGGTGCGTGCAATAAAGGTGCAGCAGTTATAATGGGTGACTTTAATATGCACATAGATTGGGTTAACCAAACTGGAAGCAATACGGTGGAGGAGGATTTCCTGGAGTGCATAAGGGATGGTTTTTTAGACCAATATGTCGAGGAACCAACTAGGGGGGAGGCCATCTTAGACTGGGTGTTGTGTAATGAGAGAGGATTAATTAGCAATCTCGTTGTGCGAGGCCCCTTGGGGAAGAGTGACCATAATATGGTGGAATTCTGCATTAGGATGGAGAATGAAATAGTTAATTCAGAGACCATGGTCCAGAACTTAAAGAAGGGTAACTTTGAAGGTATGAGGCGTGAATTGGCTAGGATAGATTGGCGAATGATACTGAAGGGGTTGACTGTGGATGGGCAATTGCAGACATTTAGAGACCGCATGGATGAACTACAACAATTGTACATTCCTGTCTGTCGTAAAAATAAAAAAGGGAAGGTGGCTCAACCGTGGCTATCGAGGGAAATCAGGGATAGCATTAAAGCCAAGGAAGTGGCATACAAATTGGCCAGAAATAGCAGCGAACCCGGGGACTGGGAGAAATTTAGAACTCAGCAGAGGAGGACAAAGGGTTTGATTAGGGCAGGGAAAATGGAGTACGAGAAGAAACTTGCAGGGAACATTAAGACGGATTGCAAAAGTTTCTATAGATATGTAAAGAGAAAAAGGTTAGTAAAGACAAACGTAGGTCCCCTGCAGTCAGAATCAGGGGAAGTCATAACGGGGAACAAAGAAATGGCGGACCAATTGAACAAGTACTTTGGTTCGGTATTCACTGAGGAGGACACAAACAACCTTCCGGATATAAAAGGGGTCGGAGGGTCTAGTAAGGAGGAGGAACTGAGGGAAATCCTTATTAGTTGGGAAATTGTGTTGGGGAAATTGATGGGATTGAAGGCCGATAAATCCCCAGGGCCTGATGGACTGCATCCCAGAGTACTTAAGGAGGTGGCCTTGGAAATAGTGGATGCATTGACAGTCATTTTCCAACATTCCATTGACTCTGGATCAGTTCCTATGGAGTGGAGGGTAGCCAATGTAACCCCACTTTTTAAAAAAGGAGGGAGAGAGAATACAGGGAATTACAGACCGGTCAGCCTGACATCGGTAGTGGGTAAAATGATGGAATCAATTATTAAGGATGTCATAGCAGTGCATTTGGAAAGAGGTAATATGATAGGTCCAAGTCAGCATGGATTTGTGAAAGGGAAATCATGCTTGACAAATCTTCTGGAATTTTTTGAGGATGTTTCCAGTAGAGTGGACAAGGGAGAACCAGTTGATGTGGTATATTTGGACTTTCAGAAGGCTTTCGACAAGGTCCCACACAAGAGATTAATGTGCAAAGTTAAAGCACATGGGATTGGGGGTAGTGTGCTGACATGGATTGAGAACTGGTTGTCAGACAGGAAGCAAAAAGTAGGAGTAAATGGGGACTTTTCAGAATGGCAGGCAGTGATTAGTGGGGTACCGCAAGGTTCTGTGCTGGGGCCCCAGCTGTTTACACTGTACATTAATGATTTAGACGAGGGGATTAAATGTAGTATCTCCAAATTTGCGGATGACACTAAGTTGGGTGGCAGTGTGAGCTGCAAGGAGGATTCTATGAGGCTGCAGAGCGACTTGGATAGGTTAGGTGAGTGGGCAAATGCATGGCAGATGAAGTATAATGTGGATAAATGTGAGGTTATCCACTTTGGTGGTAAAAACAGAGAGACAGACTATTATCTGAATGGTGACAGATTAGGAAAAGGGGAGGTGCAAAGAGAACTGGATGTCATGGTACATCAGTCATTGAAGGTTGGCATGCAGGTACAGCAGGCGGTTAAGAAAGCAAATGGCATGTTGGCCTTCATAGCGAGGGGATTTGAGTACAAGGGCAGGGAGGTGTTGCTACAATTGTACAGGGCCTTGGTGAGGCCACACCTGGAGTATTGTGTACAGTTTTGGTCTCCTAACCTGAGGAAGGACATTCTTGCTATTGAGGGAGTGCAGCGAAGGTTCACCAGACTGATTCCCGGGATGGCGGGACTGACCTATCAAGAAAGACTGGATCAACTGGGCTTGTATTCACTGGAGTTCAGAAGAATGAGAGGGGACCTCATAGAAACGTTTAAAATTCTGACGGGGTTAGACAGGTTAGATGCAGGAAGAATGTTCCAATGTTGGGGAAGTCCAGAACCAGGGGACACAGTCTAAGGATAAGGGGGAAGCCATTTAGGACCGAGATGAGGAGGAATTTCTTCACCCAGAGAGTGGTGAACCTGTGGAATTCTCTACCACAGAAAGTTGTTGAGGCCAATTCACTAAATATATTCAAAAAGGAGTTAGATGAAGTCCTTACTACTAGGGGAATCAAGGGGTATGGTGAGAAAGCAGGAATGGGGTACTGAAGTTGCATGTTCAGCCATGAACTCATTGAATGGCGGTGCAGGCTAGAAGGGCCGAATGGCCTACTCCTGCACCTATTTTCTATGTTTCTATGTTTCTACTCTCTGGGTGAAAACATTTCCTCTTAATAATACATTCTGTTCCTTCCATCTGCAAATTACCTGCATCTCTCTCCTGAGATCAGGCATGATCTACCTAAGAACATAAGAAATTGGAGCAGGAGTAGACCATACGGCCCCTCGAGCCTGCTCCACCATTTAATACGATCATGGCTGATCCGATCATGGACTCAGGTCCACTTCCCTGCCCGCTCCCCATAACCGCTTATTCCCTTATCGTTTAAGTTGCTGTCTATCTCTGTCTTAAATTTATTCAATGTCCCAGCTTCCACAGCTCTCTGAGGCAGCGAATTCCACAGATCCACAACCCTCTGAGAAAATAAATTTCTCCTCATCTCAGTTTTAAATGGGCGACCCCTTATTCTAAGAATATGCCCCCTAGTTCTAGTCTCCCCCACCAGTGGAAACATTCTCTCTGCATCCACCTTGTCAAGCCCCCTCATAATCTTATACGTTTCGATAAGATCACCTTTCACTCTTCTGGATTCCAATGAGTAGAGGCCCAACCTACTCCACCTTTCCTCAAAAGTCAACCCCCTCATCTCCGGGATCAACCTAGTGAACCTTCTCTGAACTGCCTCTAAAGCAAGTATATCCTTTCGTAAATATGGAAACCAAAACTGCACACAGTATTCCAGGTGTGGCCTCACCAATACCCTGTAGTAAGACTTCCCTGCTTTTATACTCCATCCCCTTTGCAATAAAGGCCAAGATTCCGTTGGCCTTCCTGATCACTTGCTGTACCTGCATACCAACCTTTTGTGTTTCATGCACAAGTACTTCCAGGTCCCACTGTACTGCAGCACTTTGCAATCTTTCTCCATTTAAATAATAACTTGCTCTTTGATTTTATCTGCCAAAGTGCACAACTTTCCAACATTATACTCCATCTGCCAAATTTTTGCCCACTCAGTTAGCTTGTTTATGTCCTTTTGCAGATTTTTTGTGTCCTGCTCACACATTGCTTTTCCTCCCATCTTTGTATCGTCAGCAAACCTGGCTACGTTGCACTCAGTCCCTTCTTCCAAGTCGTTAATATAGATTGTAAATAGTTGTGGTCCCAGCACTGATCCCTGCGGCACCCCACTAGTTACTGGTTGCCAACGCGAGAATGAACCATTTATCCCGACTCTCTGTTTTCTGTTCGTTAGCCAATCCTCTATCCATGCTAATATATTACCCCCAACCCCGTGAACTTTTATCTTGTGCAGTAACCTTTTATGTGGCACCTCGTCAAATGCCTTCTGGAAGTCCAAATACACCACATCCACTGGTTCCCCTTTATCCACCCTGTTCGTTACATCCTCAAAGAACTCCAGCAAATTTGTCAAACATGACTTCCCCTTCATAAATCCATGCTGACTCTGCCTGACCAATTTTGCTTTTCCAAATGTCCTGCTACTGCTTCTTTAATAATGGATTCCAACATTTTCCCAACTACAGATGTTAGGCTAACTGGTCTATAGTTTCCTGCTTTTTGTCTGCCTCCTTTTTTAAATAGGGGCGTTACATTGAATGAGCAGGCTCGGTGTGCCTTATGTTCTTATGATACAGTTCCGAGGGGACTGACTGCTCCCCCTCTACCGGCTCCAATTGTTCTTTCTTCACGTTTGAGCCTCGGTAGCGAGCACTGGTGGGGGGGGATGGGTGAGGACACTGGCGGGGGATGGGTGAGGATACTGGCAGGGGATGGGTGAGGATACTGGCAGGGGATGGGTAAGGATACTGGCGGGGGATGGGTGAGGATTCTGGCGGGGGGAATGGGTGAGGATACTGGCGGGGGGATTTGACTGCGCAGAGCGTCACAGCCAAGGCCAGCACAGTCCTCACTTCCAGCAGGTCACCAATCAGGAGCAGCAGCAATGCTGAACATATCATGAAGGAGCTACGCAAAAGATGGGGTAATGAAGCGTTGAGTATTACGTTTCTTTATTTAATCGGAGTGATTATTTGCAACAGTTTTTTGTGTGTCCTTCTGCACATGACCGCCCTGGACTCTGCAGCCCCCCTCCGTCTCGCACATGTAACAACTCCTCAAGCCTGGAACCGAAACTGGGCCCTGCATTGTGAGGAGCCCAGAGCTGCTGCCGCCCACGTGGCTTTGCTGATTTAGACTTTTGCCTAAAATATCGCTGTGATTATCTACATGAACATTTTTGTGATCTTCTGTGGGAGAGAAAAAAATTGGATGTAGTGAGAGACACTGGGGGGGGAGAGAGAGAGACTGGGGGGGGGGGGCGGAGAGAGAGAGAGAGAAAGACTGGGAGGAGAGGGAGAGAGAAAGACTGGGAGGAGAGGGAGAGAGAAAGACTGGAAGGAGAGAGAGAGAGAGAGAGGCTGGGGGAGAGAGAGAGAATGGGGAAGAGAGAGAGAGAGAGGGAGAGAGAGACTGGAGGCGAGTGAGAGACTGGGGCAGAGAGAGAGAGAGATGGGCAGAGAGAGGGGTGATGGGGAGAGGGTATCGGACGGGAGAGAGGGAACTCAGGGAAGATGGATCACATTCTTCCAACACCACCCCCTTTACACCCACACCGATTTCTCATGTGTGACAAGGGACATCGTTGGGGTGGATGAAATCCAGAAGTCACGACACTGTCACTATTCACTTCAAACCCAATAAACCTGTTTACAATCCATGACCCACACACAATGTCCTATCTATGGTGCGGTGGGGAGTTAAGGGCAGGAACTTGGGGTGGGGTGTCAGGAACCTGGGCTGAGAGGTGTAATGTATAGTGCCCTCTAGTTAGGAGGTATCGATATACTGTGTAGCGCCCTCTAGCTAGGAGGTATAGGGAGCTGTATTGAGAGAGGGGGTCTGTGAAGGAATGCCATCTCAAGCTCCACATGGCTGACTGAGGTCTCCCAAATAAATAGAGTTAAGTTGAACTAAGAGTGTTCAAGAGACTATAAAGTACAGGAGGATCAGGAACTTGGGCTGAGGGATGGGGCATGAACTTTGGAGAGGGGGGAGAAGGTCTTAACCTGTGAGAGTGAGCTCTCTCCTGTCTGGAGTCAGCAATCAGAATGGCTCGAATTACACTTTGCAAAGTCACTGATTACGTAGGGAGGGTCTAATTACACATTCCAGAGAAGCTGCTGGGTGTGTCTTATCCTCCAAGGGGACCAATCAGCAATCAGGTCATGTGATCAAGAGGACCCAATCAGAGTCTATTTCTGTTGCAAATAAATGCGTCCTTATTTAATAGGAGTGGCATTCCTCCTCTGATGATCTACTGTAGGATCACTAACTTTGCAGTCCTAGCCGAAGGGTCAGTAAGTAAGGTCAGAGAAAGTGTGTAAGGGGCACAGAGAGAGAGTAAGAGATACAGAGAAAATGTGACAAAGGACAGACTTAAAAAGGGAGAGAGTGCGAGGTTAAAAAGACATAGGCAAAGAGAAAGAGCAATACAAAGATAACAGGAGAAAAAATTAGATGTTATGAGTAGAGGTAGCATGAGAAAGTGGGACAGAAAAAGCTGAAGACAGAGCGAGCATGACAGGAAGAATTAGAGGGCAAGAGACAAGGAGAGACAGAAAGAGTGACAATTGAATATTTGTTGTCTGTGAGTAATAGGGTAGATTTCGTGGTATTGGTAAATAATTAACATCGACTGCCCCTTTACGGGGATTCTGAATCTGTTTCATACAAACCCTGGTAAACGTGTGAAACTGAATTGTTTGAGGCATCCACATTCCTGAAAGAGGTCAGAAACAGGTTATTAAAGATAAATAAACTTGCTTCCTGCACTTAACGAATCAATGATAAATGCAGCATCTCCCAGCCATAGCACACTTAACATTTCCACAGGTGGCCAATGGGGAGGGGAATAGTTTGAAGTGTCTCTCCTGCAAGTTCTTTTGTTTAACATTACTGATCATATTTTGCACTACATTTCTTACTCAGTCTCTGGCTCCGGCGTTGGTACGTGTTCTGGTCGTGACACTGGGAAAAAAATAAAGACAACTCAGTAAAACTTACGGTAATACAAACTGATTTATTCTCTGAGTACTTTGTTATTTAACACGTACCGATACTGGTTTAATCTTTGACTTATAGGCAGCTTTTCAACAAGCCATCATTCAATAAGATCGTGGCTGATCATCTACCTCAACTTTACTTTCCCACCCGATCTCCATATCCCTCGATTCCCCTAGATTCCAAAAATCTATCGATCTCAGCTTTGAATATATTCAGAGACTCAGCATCCACAGCCCTCTGGGGCAGAGAATTCCAAAGATTCACAACCCTCTGAGTGAAGAAATTCCTCCTCATCTCAGTCTTAAATGGGCGACCACTTGTCCTGAGACTGTGCCCCCTAGTTCTAGACACTCTCAGCATCTACCCTGTCAATCCCCTTCAGAATCTTGTATGTTTCAATGAGATCACCTCTCATTCTTCTAAACTCCAGAGAGAATAGGCCCATTCTACACACTCTCTCATCATAGGACAGCCCTATCATCCCAGGAATCGATCTAGTGAACCTCCATGGCACCGCCTCCAAGGCAAGTGTACCCTTCCTTAGATAAGGAGACCAAAACGTGCACAGTCCTCCAGGAGTGGTCTCACTAAGGCCCTGTACAAGGGATATGGAGCAAAGACAGGTCAATGGGGTTGAGCCACAGATCAGATCTAATTGAATGGGGAACAGGCTCGGGGGGCAGAATGTCCAACTCCTGTTCCTATGTTCCCAGCTGCAGTATAAAGTTTCCTCTGCTCAAGCCCAAGCTGAGAAAAACATCTGTAGAGCGGGTATATTACCCATCCCCCGCATTGATCATTCTTGTGACCACGCTGGCCAAGGTTGCCCATTTCTTGACACATTGGGCAGTGACCAGTCTGTGACCACTAGGAACTGGTTCAAAACTACCCAAACTCACTCCGTGTCGGACAGAGAGAAGACTTTCAACTATCAGTGTGGACAAGAGTCAATGATATTTATCTGTGTATATGACACATATATAATACTTATTTAATTGTATAATATTTCATGTTATTTCCCATTTCACTCTATATTAATATTTCTGGCAGGGGGACACCAGGATGCAACATTAGAGAGGAGAAACAAGGTGCACAGTGCACTGGCAGAGGAGGATAGCACTAAAGTACAGAATAGTTCAGAAATAGGAGCGATCAAACAGAGGGCAAATGTGAGGCAGTCCACGAAGGATGTGGAATGCTTCAAGTAGTGTGGTAAATAGGGTTGGTGAGCTGCTGGCATAAGTCACCACTTTGGACTATGATATAGTGGCAATAACAGAGACTGGGCTCAAAGAAGGAGAGGATTGGGAACTTAACATTCCTGGCTGCAAGGTATTCAGGAGAAATAGGGAAGGAAGAAAAGGAAGGGTCGTGGCAGTGTTGGTCAAAGTAACTGTTATAGGACTGGAAAGGGATGATGGAATCGTGGAGCTATTATGCTCCTGGGTGTGTCCTAAAGACCACCAAATAGTGGGCAGGAGGTAGAGAAGCAAATTTGCAGGAAAATTGCAGAAAGATAAATAACTCAGGCTGGATTTTCGGCATGTTGCCGGCTCTGTTTCCGCTCTGGAGGGGCGGCAATGGCGGCGGTGAGCTCTTCTGGGCAGGCAGCCAGCTTCCAGCGCCCCGCCGGGACATTCGGTGCCCGTTTTGAGCGGTGCAGTGTGCAATGCCCCTGGTTGCAACACCGGCTCGATTTTTGGCTCCCGCCCGATCCATGGAGCACCATGTTGGGACTGCCTGTGAAAGCGGGCACTCCAAGCTATGGCGGCTGCAGTGAGGGAAGTAATGTCCACCCCAGGTAAGTGTGATTGGGGTTTTTTTGCGATTTATATTGTGGTGCCATGAGTTATTTATTGGGAATGTTTTTGTTGGGGTTTTTTTTTTCAGGATTTTTCCCAACTCCCCTGGGCCTCTCTCAGAGCTCTCTGAGGCCGGGTGGTTGGCTCGGGAGTTTCCCATGCTCAGCCGGCCCAGCGCCCTAAGAGAGGTGTGCAATGCCTCCCTTAGCACTCCGCCCCACACTCAGGGCCCAGCCGCCCAATTTTGCTGACTGAGGCGCAAACTGTTCCCAGGCGCAAACTTTACCGCCCCGCCGCCATTACCGCCCCGAAATCAGCAACGTCGAAACTCCATAGAGTAGTCAAAATGGGGGACTTCAATTATCTTAATATGGACTGGGATAGTAACAGTGTAAATGGCAAAGAGGGGGAGGAATTCCTGAAATGTGTCCGAGAGAAATTTCTTGGTCAATGTGTTTCCAGCCCATGAGGAAGGAAGCAGTTCTGGTTCTGGGGAATGAAATGCGGCAAGTGGAACATGTTTCAATTGAGGGAGCATGAACTGCCGATATGCACACTTTGCCATATTACTCGTGAGTACCCTACTGCTGACACATGTGACACATCAGCACCTACATAGCCACAAACAACTTTTTGCCTTTGTCATTGCAGGACAAACTGACGGACAATCTGCACGAGCTGGATCATCGGGGACAGGGCCTGCCCTCCTCCAGGACCACACCGACCAGGAGGAGCAAGTGTCCGTCCTCATGGGCGCTGCACTTATGGTGGTGGAGGGAGGGGAGGCAGAGCCCCTGCTTGCCAGTGACGGTATGTGAATGAGATGGACATTTTGTGTGAGTCCCCTTAGCCTCGAGGCCACATGCCTTGCAAGATGTAGCAACCAAAATAACGATTCCCCCCCTCCTTGCAGCCTTCCTGCTCCCCTCCCAGCTGATAACCGCACTTCTGTTGCTTGGTGCTCACAGATGATGAGCCAAAAGAGCGGCAGCCTGCCTGTCAGCCTACTTCTTCAGATGACGGGGAAAATGAGGAGGAACAGATGGAGAGCAGTGTGCTGGGGCAGGGTGAGATGTCCTCATTGGGAGCGAGTGGGGGAGCCCTTCGATGAAAGAGTCCCGGGGTTGGCTGAAGTTGAGGCTCCTGGCCCCAGTGGCCTGCAGCAACGCCTAGTGCGAGGGGAAGCTCGGGGGCCAGCTCTCCGGAGGGTAAGTCGGCCCATGAGTCCTGCTCACAGACAGGCAGATGAGGACCTGGACTTGGAAGCTATATCCAGGGAGTCAATGCAGATGCACCGCGAGCTAAAGGATGCATTCGCGAGGATCCCGCCGAGCGAGGTTGCACTCGCGTTGAATGTGGCGGAGGCCGGCTCACCCTTGGCATTTGCAATTCGGGGGCCCATTCTTGGTCGACTGCAATGGATGCTGGATGCCACAAGTGACCATGGGGTCCAAGACATGATGGTGCGGGCCATGGCTGATGTGGCAGTAGCCATTGAGCGGCAGACCGAGATCAAGCAACACCTGCATTCTGCCATGTCGTCAGTGCATGGTGGCATCAATGCGCTGTCTGCTCTGTTACAGGGTCAAATTGATGTCATGCAAGCTGTGACTGCTCCATCGTGCCTGAGGCCCCATCAGTCCAACGGGGAGGTAACGGTGCCGAAGTAGGCCAGCAATCTGCGCTCCACCAGATTGCTCCGAATGCTGAGGCTCCGCCCTGGGGGAGTGGCAGGCCGTCAGTCGAGATGAAACATGATGTCCTCTCTCAGGAGGACATCATTCAGTCTCCCAACACTGCCATTCCACCTTTGCACCTGTGTCTGCACCCCAACCATCCCACACTGCTGCCGCCCATTCTCAGGCAGGGGAATCAGGAGCCGAGCCATCCAGGCCCGGAGCTGGTCCAGGGCGTCGTGCTACGCCATCTGTCCTGTGTTCCTCACACATACAGCAGGCCTCAAGCGACCTTGCTGCAGGCACTGAGGACCCATTGAGGAGGAGCAGCAGGCGAGGGAGGGGGGTGAGGCAGAGGGGTGGGAGATGTCTTCACAAGACCCACTGATTAAAGGCCCCTGGGCAGTCTGTGGAAAAGGTCTAAATGTTATTCATCTGTTGTATTATTTGAAGCGCCAGGTGCCCCATTTTGTTTTCTTTGAGGGGGGTGGGTTTTTGGGGTTGTTTGAGGGATGTGTTTGCAATAAAATGTAACGTTGAACCTTTCCTTCAGGCTCTGGTGTATGACTGTTGACTTGAATCAGAGAGGTGGCATTAATGTGCCACTCATTATTAACTGCATCCCTCAGCACACTCCATTTAAGCGAAGCGCTCCCTTATCATAGGCAGTCCCTCGGAATCGAGGAAGACTTGCTTCCACTCCTGAAGTGAGTTCTTTGGTGGTGAACAGTCCAATACGAGAGCCACAGACTCTGTCACAGGTGGGACAGATAGTCATTGAGGGAAGGGGTGGGTGGGACAGGTTTGCCACACGCTCCTTCCGCTGTCTGCGCTTGACTTCTGCATGCTCTTGGCGTTGGGACTCGAGGTGCTCAGCGCCCTCCCGGATGTACTTCCTCCACTTAGGGCAGTCTTGGGCAAGGACAGACGCACCAACATCAGCGTCCTCATTCAGGCTAACATCCCCAGCATTGAAGCACTGACCACACTCGATCAGCTCCGTTGGGCAGGCTCCCTTGTGAGCCGCCGCCAAATAGCCCTGCCGCCAACAACATTGGCACGCTGCCTCCTCCATGGCTACTGCTGGTCCTCGTCGTCTTGCTGGACATTCGGGGCCTCGCCAGGTTCCTCCTCTTCCTCCACCTCCTCCCCCTCCTGACGTGGGCATGCGATCCCCACTGGCAAGGCCTGAGCCCTCATGATGGCCAAGTTGTGCAGCATGCAACACACCACAATGAATAGTGAGACCTACTGAGGGGAGTATTGAAGGCTGCCTCCGGAGCGGTCCAGGCATCGGAATCGCTGCTTCAGCACCCCTATTGTCTGCTCTATGATGTTGCAGGTGGTGGCATGGCTCTCGGCTCTGTGGTGGGGTTGTGGGGCCATTAGCCAGGTGGCCATATCCCTTGTCCCCGAGCAGCCAGCCTTGACCTTGCCGTTGGGGCTGAAACAATCAAGGCACAGTGCTCTCCCGCAGGGTAAACGCATCATGTGCGCTTCCAGGATAGCGAGCATTGACTGCGAGGATGCGCTGTGTGTGGTCGCATACCAGCTGCATATTCAGGGAGTGGTATCCCTTTCTGTTTTTGAAGACCTCTGCATTCTGGAATGGTGCTCGCAAGGCCATGTCTGTGCAGTCAATTGTTCCTTGGACTCTCGGGAAGCCCGCTATCCTGGCAAACCCTTATGCGCGCTCATCCTGTTTCACGCTGGTCATCGGGAAGATAATGAAGTCCATCCTACAGCTGCAGAGAGCTTGTGTGAAGTCGCGGATGCAGCGATGTGCTGTGAATTGTGAGACGCTGCCTTTGTCCCCTGATGCAGCCTGGAAGGAGCCGGAGGCATAGAAGGTGAGTGCCACCGTGACCTTCACTGTGACGGGCAGCGCAGTCCTGGTGCCGATTTGATGCTGTAGGTCTGCCTGCAGGAGATGGCATATCTCTGCAATGACCTCCTTGCGGAAGCACAGTCTTCTGGCACACTGCTCCTCGGACAGGTCCAGGTATGAACGTTGCCGCCGGTGAAGCCATGGGGGTAAACCCTCCTGCCCCAATGTCTAGGGATTCTCCTTCTTCGGCATGGCCAACAGCCCTTTTCTCTTCACGACACCTTGCTAGAGCATGTAGAATGCGACGCTGGTGAACTAGTAATGTCCCCATTAAAGTTTTAGAAATAAGTTTCTCTCAACCTGCACTGTTATGTCTGTCTGCGCTGCAAACTGGGAGGCTCACGCACCATGCTGTGTGTAAACATTGCACTAACTATGACCTCCGAGGGAAGCACTTCATCATCCCTTTAAATAGCTGCCAGTTAACGACTCTGCAAGCCTGGACCCGCTGTTTTTCCAGACGTTGCTCATGGCGGCCATTAAATGAGGCGGCCGCAACTAATTTACTGACCGTGGCGCAAGCGTGGGCGATGCACCAGGAATACGTCATGATCGGAGCGATTGTCAGCAACCAGGCGCTATTGGTTTGTGCCCCAAGTGAGCCTCTAATGAATTTTCGGTCGAGCGCTAAATGCTGTGCACCCAGTCGGTAACCTCTTACGTTCCCACTAACGCCCCCCTCTGGCCGCTAACTGAGGCGTTAGGCAACCGAAAACCCAGCCCAAAAAGATTAACATGAAACAGAAAAATGAAGCTTATGATAAATGTAAGCTTCATAATATGAGTAGAGAACCAAGCTGAATATAGAAAGTACAGAGGAGATCTAAAAAAGGGAATAAGAGGAGCAAAGAGAGAGAGCATGAGAGGGAAGCTAAAAGTCTTTTATAAGCATATAAATAGTCAAAGGAAGGTTGGGGCCAATTAGGGACCAAAAAGATATTTTTGTGAAGGCAGAGGGCATGGCTGAGGTACAAAGTAAGTATTTTGCATCGGTCTCCACTAAAGAAAAGGATGCTACCAATGTAGCAGTAAAGGAGGAGGCAGTAGCGATATTGTACAGGATAAAAATAGATAAGAGGAGGCACTTAAAAGATTGGCAGTCCTCGAAGTAGAAAAGTCACCCGGTCCAAGTGGGATACATCCTAGGTTACTGAGGGAAGCAAGGGTGGAAATTGCAGAGGCTCTGGCCACAATCTTCCAATCCTCCTTGGATATGGGGATGGTGCCAGAGGACTGGAAATCTTGCACCCCTGTTTGAATGGGAGAGGGATAAACCCAACAACTACAGGCCAGTCGGGTGGTGGGGAAACCTATAGGGGCAATAACCCGGAACAAAATTAATTGGCATTTGGAAAAATATGGGTTAATAAATGAAAGAATGCATGGATTTGTTAAAGGCAAAATGTGTTTAACTAAGTTTATTGAGATCTTTGATAAAGTAAATGAGAGGGTGGATGGTAGTGCGGTTAATGTTGTATACATGGACGTTCAAAAGGCCTTTGACAAAGCATCATATAATAGACTTGTTAGCAAAATTAAAGCCCAGGGGATTAAAGGGGCAGTGGCTGTGTGGTTATGAAATTGGCTAAGAGACAGAAAGCAGAGAGTGTGGTGAACGGGTGTTTTTCAGACCTTATGGAAGTACAGTGGTGTCCCCAGGGGTCGGTATTCGAACCACTGCTCTTTCTGATCTATATTAATGACCTGGATTTGGGTGTACAGGACATCATTTCAAAGTTTGCAGATGACACAAAACTCGGAAATATAGTAAACAGTGAGGAGGATAGTCGCAGACTTCAGGAGGAAACAGACAGACTGGTGAAATGGGCAGGCACGTGGCAGATACAATTTAACACAGAGAAGCATGTAGTGATACATTTTGATAGGAAGAATGAGGAGAGGCAATATGAAATAAATGATAAATTTTAAAGCAGTAAAAGAGAAACCTGGGAGTGTGGGTACACAAATCTTTGAAAGCAGCAGGACGAGTTGAGAGGGCTGTTAAAAAAGCACATGGGATCCTGGGCTTTATTAGTAGAGGCACAGAGTACAAAAGCAAGGAAGTTATGCTAAACCTTTCTATATCACTGGTTCAACCTCAGCTGGAGTATTGTGTCCAATTCTGGGCACCGCACTGTAGGAAAGATTTCAAGAGCTTGGAGAGGATGCAGAGGAGATTTACCAGAATGGTACCAGGGATGAAAGACTTCAGTTATGTGGGAGACTGGAGAAGCTGGGGTTGTGCTCCTTAGAGTAGAAAAGGTTAAGAGTAGATTTGATAGAGGTGTGTAAAGTCATGAGGGGTTTAGCCAGAGGCTAAAGGAGGATTTTTTTTCTCAGTGAGATGTTATGATCTGGAATGCGCTGCCTGAAAGGGCAGGGGAAGCAGATTCAATAGTAACTTTCAAAAGGGAATTGAATAAATATTTGAATGGGAAACATTAGCAGGGCTGTGGGGAAAGAGCAGGAGAGTGGGACTATTTGAATAGCTCTTTCAAAGAGCCTGCACAGGCACGAAGGGCCGAATGGCCGCCTTGTGCTGTATTAGTTTATGATTTACCTGTACATTAATATATTTCATTTACCCATATATTGATATTTCTCATTTATCTGTATATTAATATTTCACATTTACCTGTATATGATCTCACTACTTCAAATCGTTTCTTGTCTTCATTCCTAAAAAGAGTAGAAGTTAAATTGGCTGAAAACTGAACATTTCTTTCCGGTCTTGTGGCTGAATTCTCATGTTTGACACTCAGGAATCCAATCTCTGTTACAAGAGTATGAGGAAGTAGCACAAATATCAACAGACAGATAACACCTTCATCCTCAACTCCGAGGCACTGCCTAGGAGAAGAAGACCTTCATTCCCGATTGCTGGGATAATGAAGCAGTCCATGCCTGCACACAGCAAGACATGCATAACGTCCAGGCTGGGGTGGATCCGTGACAAGCAACAGGTGAACCGCACAATGCCAGGCCATCTCCAACAAGGTGGAGCCCAACCACTCCCCTTGACATTCAATGGCATTACCATCACTGAGTCCCCCACAATCAAAAGGTTATTAACATTTTAGAATCATAAAACTTTCTTTGTATTCTACACAGCAGTACTGTGAAAAAAAGGAAGAGACTTATATTGATGTAGCACTTTATCACATCCCTGAAGTGTCAAATTCAGACAGAGTGCACCTTATCAATCCCTTACTGATCAATATTGTGTGAAATTCAGACACAGCACTCCATGGAGCCAAAATTGCCCCTTTCTGTAAGGCCGGTGAAAGCAGCGGCCACGGGTCAGTGTGGACTGATCGCTGAAATGCCGCGGAGGGGCCACCATTTTGGATATTGCCCTCCTTCAGTTTTGGAGCGGTGTCCGGGACTGCTCCGCCCGTTTTCCCGCCGCGTCGTGCACGCGCCGACCCCTTACTGACCGCCACCGGCCCTCTTTCTGAAATTGCCCCGCGGAAAATTGTCCCTTTCCGGAATTGCGACACCGGTGCCCCCGACAGCTTTTTCTGTGGCTGAGTGGCATGGCCGCCATTAAAGGGGAGGCGGCACTGCCAGTGACTGCATGTTATTTTTTTATTGTCAGCCGACTGTCAGGTTGGGCCGACAGTTATGGCCGTGGGCTCGGCTGGACCGCCAACAGGCAGCTCCGGCACCCCCTCTTGGGTGCCAGATCACTGGCCCAGCCAATACACTCCCTGGTGGCCCAGTGTTTGCCATTAAAGTGGCTGCAGAGTTCGCAGCAGCCTTCCCCTTTAACTGAAGGTGAGGGACGTTATGACGCGCCAGCGCGATGACTTGGAGCGTCGGCCACTCCGACCCAACCGCACTTCTGCCCCGCTCCAAAAAGAACCCACCAAGACCTGAATTTCTCCAGATTGTCTGCCCCGTTTTGGGCGGAGGGCAATCTCAGCCCCCATATCAATCACTGATTCATCATCAACATTGTGACAATTTCAGAGTGCCCCATATCAATCATGCAGACACTTGATGCTCATGTAATGCCCAACACATAAAAGAACATTGCAGTGTTGAACTGTAATCCGACTTTTACTTACAAATGAACACTTTGGCCTTTTCTCCTGGTCTCTTCTCGGATTATAGCTGTGGATGTAGAAAGAAGATCCGTTAGCTCATCAAGCCATGGTCCACTTCTTAATTTTTTGCTCTCTCCCTTTTCCACCAGATTTCTTCTTCTCCGGGTCCCTGACTGCGACTCACTCGAGGGATAAGGTTCCAGGAACATCAGCACCTCAAGGGTAATAATCTCTGGATTATTGCCCGAGCCATGTGCAAATTGGCATAGAAACAGACAGATCAGGAGAACATTTGGCTAATGGGCTGGTGTGGGAAAGAGGAGATCCTTTTCATGGGACATTTTCACCAGTACTGGGACAGGGAGGAGATGTACCGATGGGTCGGGTTCCACCTGAACTGGTATAGGTCGAGTATCCCAGTGGAATGGGTAAATAGGGAGGTGGCAAAGGCTTTAAACTAGTAAGACGGGGTGGGGGGGGGGCGCGGAGTACAGGTTGGGGGTGGGGGGATTCAGGGTACAGGTGGGAGTAGTTATTTACCAGAAGTGAAACAAGCCTAATTATAAACAAAACAGTAAAGGAGAGGAGGACATTGATGGTCAGGAAATAAGGTTTGACCAGGAGTCTAAAATGATGGTTAAAAAATGAAGTGCGAGGAACTGCTATTAAAAATGAGTTAAACTCACTGTACAACAATGAACACAGTGTCCGTAATAAAACAGGGGAACTGGAGGCAATAATACATGACGAAGAACCAGACCAGGATTACTGAGACATGGCTACAAAATATTGTACAGGCACATTGATAAATAAATAAATAAAGGGAAGTTGGGATGGGAATAGGGCCACTAAGGGACGGGCAGGATAAAATCACAGGCACGATGGTGAAATGGGAAAAATATTAAGTAATTATTCTGTTTCAGTGTTTACCAGGGAGGTTGATCAGGTGGACATGACATTAGAAGATGAGATTAGAAATTATATAACTGCATTTAAAATAAAGAGGAAAAATATTCGATAAATTAATCAAGGTCAATGATGATAAAACCCCATGTCCGCTGGGTTGCTTCCGCGCATTTTAAAAGAATCTAGGGAAGCGATAGCAGAAGCATGTGGTTATTGATTCATTCAGTGCTTGGGCCTTAGCTATTTGCAATCTATATTAATGACTTAGATGAAGGGACCGATACCAAGCTAGGTGGGAAATAAGCTGTGAGGTGAACGTAAGGAGTCTGCAAAGGGATATAGACAGGTTGATTGAGTGGGCAATAAGGTGGCAGATGGAGTATAATGTTGGCAAACGTGAGGTTATTCACTTTGGTAGGAAGAATAGAAAAACAGAATATTTTTAAATGGTGAAAAACTATTAAATGTTGGTATTTAAGAGAGATTAGGTGTCCTAGTACAGGAAACACATAAAGTTAGCATGCAGGTTAGCAATTAGAAGGCAAATAGCCTTTATTACTAGAAGGTTGGAGTATAAGAGTAAGGAAGTCTTGCTACAATTGTACAGGGATACCTGGAGTACTGTGCACAGTTTTGGTCTCCTTATCTAAGGAAGGATATACTTGCCTTGGAGGCGGTGCAACAAAGGTTCATTAGATTGATTCCTGGGATGCGAGGGTTTAGAAAAATCAGAGGGGATCTCATTGAAATATATAAGATTCTGAGGGGGATTGACAGGGTAGATGCTGAGAGGTTGTTTCCCCTGGTTGGAGAGTCTAGAACCAGGGGTCACAGTCTCAGGATAAGACTGAGATGAGGAGGAATTTCTTCACTCAGAGGGTTGTAAACATTTGGAATTCTCTGCCCCAAAGTGCTGTGGATGCTCAGTTGTTGAGTATATTTAAGGCAGGGATGGATGGATTTTTGGACTTCAGAGGAATCAAGGGATATAGGGATAGGGCTGGAAAGTGGAGTTGAGGTCGAAGATCAGCTTATTAAATGGCGGAGCAGGCTCAAGGAACCCAATGACCTAATCCTCCTCCTAGTCCTTATTAGAAAAGGGTGTAGTGCCAGAGGACTAGCGGATAACGTAATACCAATATATAAGAAGGGAGATAGACTATGTCCAGGGAACTATAGACCAATCAGCTTAACATCGGTAATAGGAAAGATAATGGAATCTCTACTAAAGGAGATAATTGAAAAACATTTGAAAACCAAAAACATATTGGGCCGTAAATTGCGGCCTCTCCGGGTGCGTACAATGTGCGTACGATGTGTGTACAATGTGTGTATGCGCCCAAAGAGGCCCTGAGGGTTCCGGGTTCAGGCGTGCACTACGTATGCGCCTAAATCCGGAACTTACAATCTGTCAAAAGTATGAATGCAAAAGTAAAGGGCCTCCATGGGCGGAGAGTTGGGTTATTTGCCCAAATTCTGCTCAACAAATGTCCTTTAAACTGTTATGCCTGGTAAAAGCAGGCATAAGGTCTGTTTTTACCAGCGTAAGAGTTTTAAAAGACAGAAAAAGTATATGCTTTGACTAAGTTTTATATTAAAAACCCTGTTCATTAAAGGTAAGTTTATTTTTAACACTATTAAAACATATAAAAAAACATTTCAAAAAAATAATTTTTGTCTAAAAGATTTAATTTAATTCAATAAGGAAGGTGTTTTAAAAAAAAATTATGTCAAGTGTTTTCTTTGTTTTTGGGGTATTCCCATTCACAGTAATGGCAGCTCCGTACAACAAGACTGTGGAGTTAAAACAAATCGGGGGCGTGGCCTATCAAAATTAACTTTGTTGACAAGTCTTGTGGACGAGACTATTTTCCGAACAAAGCCACAGCTTTGCGCACGCAGCGTTCCTGGGTGGTGTGACATCATATGCTGCCCAGGACTCTGCCAGTTGAAACCGCAATTCTCCGTGTGCGCAGGGACCGCGGGTTGGTACGCGTCGTATTCGGTGGTCGGAGACTTGTGTCCGCGGAAAGCCTCCCACCGCAATCTTTGGCCCAATAATGAATAGTCAGCATGGATTTCAAAAGGGAAAGTCTTGCTTGGCCAACCTTATTGAAATTTTTGAGTTGTTAACAGAGAGGGTAGACAAGGGTAATGCACTAGATGTAATTTATCTAGATTTCCAAAAGGCCTTCAATAAGGTGTCACACAATAGGCTAATGAATAAGCTCAGAGCATGTGGAGTCAGGGGACAACGAATAGCTATCTTGTTGCAACAAGACAAAGCAGAGAAGAGGGCTAAAGGGTCACTATTCAGAAGGGGCAAAAGGGGGAAAAGTCGGGTGCCACAAGGATCAGTGCTGGGACCACTGTTGTTTACAATTTATATTAACAACTTAGACTTTGGAATCAAAAACACAATTTCTAAATTTGCAGACGACACCAAACTGGGGGGATAGTCAATACTGAGGAGGACACAAACAAATTGCAAGACATTAATAAACTTGCAAAATGGACATTAAATTGGCAAATGAATTTCAACACAGATAAGTGTGAGGTATTACATTTTGGTAAGAAAAATAGAGAGGTCACATATTACTTGGAAATAAGAATCTAAATGAGGTATGGGAGCAAAAGGATCAGGTAGTACAAATACACAAATCACTGAACGTAGCGACACAGGTTAACAAGGCCATACAAAGGCAAACCAAGCACTAGGGTTTGAAAAGTGGAGAAGTTATACGAAACTTCTATTGAACCTCGGTTAGACCACTTGGAGTACTGCGTACAGTGCTGGTCGCCATATTATAAAAAGGATATCGAGGCACTGGAGAGGGTGCAGAGAAGATTTACAAGGATGATGCCATTACTGTGAGGGTACAGCTATCCAGAAAGGCTGAGGCTGAAAAGAGAAGACTGAGGGGTGACCTAATAGAAGTCCTTAAAGTTATGAAAGATTTCGATACAGAGAAAATGTTTCCACTTGTGGGGAAGAGCAAAACTAGAGGCCATCGATATAAGATCGTCACCAAGAAATCCAGCAGAGAATCCAGAAGAAAATTCTTTACCCAGAGAGTGGTGAGAATGTGAAACTCGCAGCCACAGGGAGTGGTTGAAGCGAATAGTATCGATGCATTTAAGGGGAGGCTAGATAAGCGTATGAGGGAGAAGGGAATCGAGGGTTATGCTAATAGAGTTAGATGAGGAAAGATGGGAGGAGGCTCGAGCAAATGCTAGCATGGACTGGTTGGGCTGAATGGCCTGTTTTTGCGCTGTATATTCTATGTAATTCCATGTAGGTTCCTCCTGAGACTAGCCATAGCCAGTCCCAGCAACCCTTAGTACAGTCACAGCGACTCTTTGCTGTCCCAGGAGAGTCGAGCCAACTCAACAAATTTTTGTCACAATTTTGTTGAAAGTGCAGCGGGAGCAGCTCCAAGGAAATTGCGGGACAATGTTGTTCCGGGGCTGATTTCTACTATCGACGCAGTGACCAGAGCATGGCTCAATTTCAAATTCAGTTGGAGGGTGAGAATGTTGGTTCTCAAACCAATGTCCTAAGCTTAAACAAAGGAGACTACAAAGGTATGAGGGCAGAGTTGGCTAAAGTGGACTGGGAAAATAGATTCAAGTGTGGGACAGCTGATGAGCAGTGACAGACATTTAAGGAGATATTTCATAACTCGCAACAAAAATATATTCCAATGAGAAGGAAAGACTGTCAGAGAAGGGATAACCATCCGTGGCTAACTAAGGAAATAAGGGATGGTATCAAATTGAAAACAAGGGCATACAAAATCGCTCATGGGGCCTCTGATCTGTGTGGCAATGGTAACACTCCGCATTATCCGCTTCACCCACACCCGGTGTGGACCTCAGGCTCCGAACAACAACTTCCGGCTCCGGCGTGGGAGGCCAGAGGATTGGGAAACTTAAAAGCCAGCAAAGAACGACTAAAAAAAATAAGAGAGGGAAGATAGATTATAAAAGCAAACTAGCACGAAATATAAAAACAAATAGTAAGAGTTTCTACAGGTACATAAAAAGGAAAAGAGTAGCTAAAGTAAATGTTGGTCCCTTCGAGGATGAGACTGAGGAATTAATAATGGGGAACAGGGAAACGGCAGAGACTTTGAACAAATATTTTGTATCGGTCTTCACGGTAGAGGACACTAAAAACATCCCAATAGGGGATAATCAAGGGGCTATAGGGAGGAATGATACAATCACTATCACTAAAGAAGTAGTACTCGGTAAAATAATGGGACTAAAGGCGGACAAGTCCCCTGGACCTGATGGTTTGCATCCTAGGGTCTTAAAAGAAGTGGTTGCAGAGATTTGGTTGTAATCTACCAAAATTCCCTGGATTCTGGGGAGGTACCAGCGGATTCAAAAACCGCAAATGTAACGACCCTATTTAAAAAAAGAGGCAGACAGAAAACAGGAAACTTTCGACCGGTTAGCCTAACATCTGTCACTGGGAAACTGCTGGAGTAAATTATTAAGGAAGCAAGAGCAGGACATTTGGAAAAGTATAATTCAATCAAGCAGAGTCAACATGGTTTTATGAAAGGGAAATCATGTTGACAAATTTGCTGGAGTTCTTTGAGGATGAAACGAGCAGGGTGGATAAGGGAGAACCAGTGGATGTGATGTATTTGTATTTCCAGAAGGCATTCGATAAGGTTCCACATGAAAGGTTACTGCACAAGATAAAAGTTCACGTGGTTGGGGGTAATATATTAGCATGGATAGAGGATTGGCTAACTAACAGAAAACAGAGAATTGGGATAAATAGGTCATTTTCCGGTTGGCAAACAGTAACTAGTGGGGTGCCGCAGGGATCGGTGCTGGGGCCTCAACTATTTACAGTCTATATTAATGACTTGGATGAAGGAACCGAGTGTAACGTTACCAAGTTTGCTGATGATACAAAGATGGCTGGGAGAGCAAATTGTGAGGACACAAGAAATCTGCAAAGGGATATAGACAGGCTAAGTGAGTGGGCAAAAATTTGGCAGATGGAGTATAATGTGGGAAAATGTGTGGTTATCTATTTTGGCAGAAATAATAGAAAAGCAAATTATAATTTAAATGGAGGAAAATTGCAAAGTGCTGCAGTACAGAGGGACCTGGGGGTCCTTGTGCATGAAACACAAAAAATTAGTATGCAGGTACACAAGTAATCAGGAAGGTTAATGGAATGTTGGCCTTTATTGCAAGGGGGCTAGAGTATAAAAGCAGAAAAGTCCTGCTACAACTGTACAGAGTATTGTACACCTAAAGTACTGCATACAGTTTTGGTCTCCGTATTTAAAGAATGATATACTTGCATTGGAGGCTGTTCAGAAAAGGTTCACTAGATTAATTCCGGAGTTGAGGGGGTTGACTTATGAAGATAGGTTGAGTAGGTTGGGCCAATACTCATTGGAGTTCAGAAGAATGAGAGGTGATCTTATCAAAACGTATAAGATTTGGGGTCTCGACAAGGTGGATGCAGAGAGGATATTTCCACTCATAGGGGAAACTAAAACTTGGGGACATAGTCTCAGAATAAGGGGCCGCCCATTTAAAACTGAGATGAGGAGGAATTTCTTCTCTCAGAGGGTTGTAAATCTGTGGAATTCTCTGCCCCAGAGAGCTGTGGAGGCTGGGTCATTGAATATATTTAAGGCGGAGATAGACAGATATTTGAGCGAGAAGGGAGTGAAGGGTTAGGGAAGTGGAGCTGAGTCCATGATCAGATCAGCCATGATCTTATTGAATGGTGGAGCAGGCTCAAGGGGTCAAATGGAGCAGGCTCAAGGGGTCAAATGGACTACTCCTGCTCCTATTTCTTATGTTCTTATGTAAACTGGCATTTGCAGGTGGGCTACCCGTTATACATCCTGCCCAACTGTGGGGACAAGGGTTCGCACCACCTGGGTAGCTCGCTATTCTTTCTGGGCTGTCTGTCAGACCAGCACACGATGAGTTAAAATTTACCACAGCTCTTTGCTGAACATGGCTTGTAAATTGGTTAAGGTGATTTTAAAGTAAATATATCTCCACAGATCAGGTCTGGGATCAGGTCACTTGTGCTTATGGTAATAAAATGAATGGGAGGTTTATGATGGTAATTAGGTCGCTTGTGTTAATGGAAGTGCATGTTTTTTGGTTTTATGCTGTTATTCTGTTGTTAGCTGTGTGTATCTTTGATGTACCATGATTTATTGGTGGTATGAATGGAATGTAGAGACCGAAGGTGAAAGTTGGTATTAGCGATGTGAGCAAACGACTGCCCAGCAGCTCATACTGGAATTGTAAAAAGTGTAATGTCGCAGCAGCCCGCTCTCATACTGGAATGGAAATACCTGTGCACTAATACTGGTATTGTGGATGATATGAGGTTTCTATAATGTCCCGATCCTGCATTGCTACAACGGAGTCTGCGTGTGTTCTGGCGTTTAAAGCAACGAACCAAAAAAGAACAAGAATGCAGCCCAACATGTTGGTGACCCCGACGTGATTTCAAATTTCATTGAGCCGAAGTTGCTCCGCTGTGATTTTATCAAATTTCGTTACAGTTAGAGTTGGTTTGAGGAAGTGTTTCCCACACATCACTGCACTTGGGGATGGCTAACAAGGCAAGGGAATACACATTAAATGGTAGGGCACTGAGAAGTGTAGAGGAACAGAGGGACCTTGGAGTGCAGATCCACAGATCCCTGAAGGTAGCAGGCCAGATAGATAAGGTGGTTAAGGCGGCATATGGAATACTTGCCTTTATTAGTCGAGGCATGGAATACAAAAGCAGGAAAGTTATGTTTGAACTGTATAAATCACTAGTTAGGCCACAGCTAGAGTACTGCGTGCAGCTCTGGTCACCACATTACAAGAAAGGTGTGATTGCACTAGAGAGGATGCAGAGGAGATTTACGAGGATGTTGCCAGGACTGGAGAATTTTAGCTAAGAGGAAAGAGTGGATCGACTGGGGTTGTTTTCTTTGAAACAGAGGAGGCTGAGGGGAGACTTTATTGAGGTGTATAAAATTATGAGAGGCCTAGATATAGTGGATAGAAAGGGCCCATTTCCCTTAGCAGAGGGGTCAACAACCAGGGGGCATAGATTTAAAGTATTGGTAGAAGGATTAGAGGGGATTTGAGGAGAACTTTTTTCATCCAGAAGGTGGTGGGGGTCTTCCTAAAAGGGTGGTAGCGGCAGAAACCCTCACCACATTTAAAAAGTACTTCGATATGCACTCGAACGCCACAACCACAGGGCTAAGGACAAAGAGCTGGAAAGTGGGATTAGGCTGGATAGCTCTTCTTTGGCCGGCATGGACACGATGGGCTGAATGGCCTCCTTGTGTGCCGCAAATTTCTATGATTCTATGACATTAGTTTGAGGGGTGAGTATTCTCTTAGTTGTTGTGACTTAAAGAGATCTTTAATGCAATGGGAACAGGGGGGCCCGAAAGGATTGGACAGGTAACAATGACAGGAGGATGGAGAGAGACACAGCAGCCTTTGGTGGAGAGTGTCTGGTTAAAAAAGATGAAAGGGTTAAAAAGTGATAAAAAAAGAGAACGGTTTTAGTGTTATAATGTCTGATGCTGGGGATTCAGAAGTTCGAAGACAAGGCTGAGGCGAGAGAGAGAGAAATCTCAGAACTCACAGAGCAGTGAGCAGTAGCCAGGAAAGATGTAGAAAACGGGTGATTCCAGGCGCTCAGACTGTTCTGACGCTGGATCAGCATCTGGCGAATGAACAAAATGAGAAAGGAATATCGAAGCTGCAGCAGATGGCAGTATAGGTTTGCCCAGCGGAGACAGAAACCAATGAAGCTTGGTGGTGTTTGGAGGATTCTCCAAGTCCAAGAGTTGAACATGCCCATCGTTCGCTTCTGCACCCCCTTTGCCTTCTCTGACTTCGGAGCTTCGAACCCGTGTGGTTGGCATGGCGACGTGAGGTGGAGCAGTTAGACGCCTCTTCGGCTCCTCAGATGCTTCGCACCCCGCAACATTACACACGACCTTCCGGTAATGCGGAGAGTGGGGGAAGCACATTTGGGCGGACAAGGCGAGAGCACGAACATGATTCCACCGCTCCCGATGGGGCGTGCGAAGGATACGCTACCTTTAGTGGTTTTGGGGATTCCCGGTATGAGCGAGGAGGGGGAAAGTTACAGGACATGAGAGCTATCCTTGGTGAAGTGGGACCGGCACCGCTTCAAGATCTTAATGCCCATGAATTTGCGGTCCCTACGGGCGTGTATGAGATGCGTATGCGTCCGTTGGAGCCCCGCAAGTTCTGGGTTTAGAAATTCGAAGTGCATGCGCCTAAACCCAGAACTTGCGATCTGTTTAGAATCCTCTTAACAGATCGCACGCATCCAGAAGTAAAGGACCTCCATGGGCGGGGAGTTGGGCTATTTGCCCAGAGAATGCCCTTGAAATTCTTACGACTGATAAAAATAGGAGTAGGGCCTGCTATTAACAGCGTAAGACTTTTAAAGGACAGAAAAATAAAAAACATTTCAATAATTTGAACATTTAAAATCCTGTAAGTTTATTTTAGACTCTTTAAAATATGTAAATTTATTTTTCAAAAATTAAATTATTGTTTTAAATAATTAATTAAATTCCATTTTGATTAATTTTAAATATGGGATGTCTTTAAAAAAAATGTATTATAAGTGTGTGTGTTTTTGGGGGTATTCCCATTCATACTTATGGTGATTCCAATCATCGCCAGTAGGAATGGGAATAGCCCTACATGGATTGGTTGGGCTGGCCCATGTGATCCCAGGGATGAGTATGAAGCGCTTACGTCCCTGGGATATGTGGGCCTCCACGCAGGCCTTTGAGTAGATGCCCGGGATCGCAAGTCTCCGAACCTTCCAGACCACCAGGTAAGTTTGTAGATATTTTCCAGGTGGGAGGCATCTGCCTGCAGGAAGCCTACGACCGCAATTTCTGGGCCAATAAATTTGCCCAATGCTGGTGTAATATTCTGGGATGGTGGCAGTCAAGGGAACATATCAGAGAATCAGAGGGTTCACACGATTCTATGAGCGTTAGGGAATCACCAGGCAAAGGTAGTAGGTTTTGAAACGTACCCCAGGTCCCTGCTCGGTAGAATAGTTGCGATCTTCTGTACTCACTCAGGGTCACAGTTGATAAAGCGTCTTGCATTATTACCAGGGGAAGAACCCAGGGAAATTGAGTTTTGCAAAAGCTTGGGAACAAATTGGATTGATATCCGTTATTATAGGGACGATCCCCCGTAGAGAACCTGTTGATTCTTTTACCCCACTCAGTGGTGCTGGACGAAGATGCCTGGGGCAGGGACCAGAGTTTTGATAAATGGTTGGCGAGGGTGGAAAGGTTGGATCAGAGAACTGCAGGTATCACGTCATGGAAGTGAGACGGGGGTGACAGTGATGGAAGGCGGAAGGGCCCGAGTGGATAAATCCAGGGAGGGGTCACATTAAGGGAGCGGGACAGGGCAGAACCTGGGTTCCGACCCATCAGTTGATAGAGGACAGGGATAGACTGGCTAAAGGAGAGAAGTGAACAGAAAAACCGGCAATCGGGAAGGAGGCCGTACCTCAGCCACACACGTCATTTCTTTAGGACCCTTGCTCCAAGAAAGGGGTGGCCGTCCCCTTATCGAGGCATGTGTGGACGGGCAGTGGGAAATATCTTCCAGCGACACAGGCGAACCAGGCGAACGAAGGTTGAGGTGGCCCAGGACCACTCCCCAGAGAAAGTACCCCATCACCCCAGACGCGCAAGGAGCAATTACTGAGAAACTGATGCAGAAACAGTTAGAAATAGAAGGTTGCTCAGAAGCACTTAAAGTTTCTGTAGGAATGGGCTGTCTCAGAGCTGATGACATGTTCAACAACAACAACCTGTATTTATATAGCACCTTTAATGTAGTAAAATGTTCCAAGGTGCTTCACAGCATGGTTATAAGACAAAACAAATAACTGTGACACCGAGCCACATAAGCAGAAATTACGGCAGGTGACCAAAAGCTTGGTCAAAGAGGTAGGTTTTAAGGAGCGTCTTAAAGGGGGAAAGTGAAGCAGAGAGGTGAAGAGGAGGTGGAATAACACACCACGTCACTGCAGGTCTCACCCGCAGGCACCCGCTCAGACACTGGCACTACGTGGTCTTTAGAGGCTGGTGTAGTAGTGGGATCTGCACAGGGCGAGGCACCGGGCACGAGGGGGCTGCAGCAAGGCCGGGGGAAAGGGTATCTCAGGGGCCAGCTCCCCGGAGGGTGAGTTCACGCGTGAGTTCTGCTGCACAGGACTAGATGAGGACCTCGATGGGGAGGTGTTTAGAAGAAGGGTGATGGGCAGCACACGGAGATGATGGGTGCAATGGCAAGGGTGCCCGAGAGCCTCTCGGCAATGGTAAGGAGCGTGGAGGAGTCCACCTCCAACATTGCACAGCCCTCTGCACACACCATGGAGCCCATTGTTGCCAGTCTGCAAAGGATGGTGGACTCCCAGTGAGACCGTGGTCACCCAGACCTGATGCCGCCTGTGATGGGCGATCTGGCAGCTTCCATTGCAGCACAGGCAGAAGCGACACAACGTCTTGGTGCTGTAAGGCAGTTTATGTTTGGTGGCATCCAATCTCAGACTGCTCTCGTGCAGTCTCAGCTTGATGCCACGCAAGCTCTGACTGCTGCCATCGTGGCTGGGTCTACCACCATCGACCGGGGCTTTCACGGTGTCGCAGCAGGCCAGCAATCTGTGCTGCAACAGACTGGTGGGGATGCTGAGGTGCTGCCCTGGGGCAGTGGCAGTCGAGCAGGAATCTGCTGTCCTCTCTCAGGATGACAGCATTCCTGCTCCCACCATTGCCACTCCACCATTGCCCATGTCACTGCCTGTCATCCAGCCGGCCCAGACGCCTGCTGCCCATGTTTGACGTGGTGCAGTCTACAGCCGGACCTTCCACGCCCAGCGCTGGTCGAGGGCGTCCTGCAGGTCCATCTGACCTCTCCCACACGGACACTCAGCAGCCTTCCAGCAGCCTTGCTCAGCCACTGGGCCAACACTTCACAGGAGCACTAGGGTAGGCAAAGGCACAGTAACAAGCGGCACGCTCACTGACGTTATAATCTGCCTGCCACTGAAGTCCCCGGCGCTAACTCGTACTGGCGGCACTTGGGGGCGGACGTACTTGGCGTGTGTCGCTGGATTCGCCTAACTGCAGCTCTACTGCCTCTGCGGCCCGTTACCGCTCCGTCCAGGCGCGAACAGGAGACCCTAACCATCTGCACTTTTCCCCCAAAGTTATTAAATGCAAATACATTTTTTTGAACTATTGGTCAGGTTGGCACCAGAAAATGACCATAAATGCTGCCAGATTGTCATAAAAACTCCACTACATGGTCTGGGCCTACACGAGATGGTCGACTCTCTAAGGCAACTAAAGATGGATATTAAATGTGGCCTTACCAGTATCGCCCACATCTGCAAGAATAAAAAGAATAGTCTATGTACTTGGTCCAGAAAGACAAATAAACTTCAAAAAAAGACTGCGAGATAAAAATGAGACTACCTCCAGAATTTCTCACAGTGTGAATCACAGACACGTCGAGAGTTTCATATCGCACACACATTAAAAAATAATGAGCCTTAGCGGAAAAAATGAGACTTGTTTATTTGCCTCATCGCCACCGTTTTGGTCAAAATTTCAAAGAAGGTAAAAATGACCTTTTGGAGAAAGATTAGTCATCCTATTTATTTTCTCTGCTCTGTCCTGAGGCCTATTCAGGTGTGAATTCTGTTCGTTTTTCACAGGCTGCCATTTAAATTATTGAACTTATAACAGCTAGCCTATAACCATAACAGCTGGCCTATAATAGCTATAAAACAGTTGGCCCATAACAGCTGACTTATAACAGTTATAAAAGCTAGTCTATAACAGCTGGCCCATAACAGCTGACCTATAACAGTTATAAAAGCTAGTCTATAACAGCTGGCCTATAACAGCTGGCCTATAACAACTATAAAACAGCTGGCCTATAACAGCTAGCCTATAACAGCTATAAAACAGCGGGCCTATAACAACGGGCCTATAACGGCTGACCTATAACAGCTACAAACAGCTGGCCTATAATAGCTATAAAACAGCTGGCCGATAACAGCTATAAAACAGCTGTCCTATAACAGTTACAAACAGCTGGCCTATAACAGCTATAAAACAACTGGCCTACAACAGCTGGCCTATAACAGCTACAAACAGCTGGCCTATAACAGCTATAAAACAGCTGGCCTATAACAGCTACAAACAGCTGGCCTATAACAGCTAGCCTACAACAGCTGGCCTCTAACAGCTATAAAACAGCTGGCATATACCAGCTGGCCTTTAACACCTATAAAACAGCTGGTTGATAACAGCTGGCCTGTAACAGCTGGCCTATAATGGCTATAAAACAGCTGTCCTATAACAGCTGGCCTACAACAGCTATAAACAGCTGGCTGATAACATCTGGGTAACAGCTGGCCTGTAACAGCTGGCCTATAACGGCTATAAAACAGCTGGCCTATAACAGCTGGCCTATAACGGCTATAAAACAGCTGGCCTGTAACAGCTGGCCTATAACGGCTATAAAACAGCTGGCCTATAACAGCTATAAAACAGCTGGCCTATAACAGCTGGCCTATAACAGTTATAAAACAGCTGGCCTATAACAGCTATACAACAGCTGGCCTATAACGGCTATAAAACAGCTGGCCTATAACAGCTGGCAGTACAGGCTGTGAGCACACAGCTCACCGGCACTCTTTACAATAGCTGTTGAATTCAAAATTGCCACTAGCCAAAGCTCATGCCAAGTGCACAAGTAGCTTTGCGATGACCAGCTGATAATTGCCTGCACCTTTCGTCAGGTTAAATGGGGCAGAATACCAGCACTTCAAAACACTGCAGATTAAAATTAAAGTTTCATGGTATAACCCTTCTGTCAGCATAAAACAGGAGTACACTCTGATTTATCATAGAACCATAGAGGTTACAACACAGAAAGCCATTGAATTTGTGTTGGCTCTTCGCAAGAGCAATCCAAACTAATCCTATCTCCCACTTTCTCACTATAGCCCTATATCTTCCTCTGCTTCAAATAATTATTCTGTTTTCCTTAAAAGATACAACCACTTCCTGTGGCAAAGAATTTCATGCACCAACAATTCTCTGCATGAAGAGAGTGCTCCTAACCTCTCCCCCCACTAGGATGAGCAATGCCACAGTTGATCTGCTAGTAAAGAGGTTATACCTGCATGCTATTCCTGTTCATCACATTCCAAGTGCCACGCTCCTTGTGCCATACTACATCTATCATAATTATAGGAAAATTTTGGCTATACAATAATTGGCACAATTGGCAAATTTCTTCCATCTGACTTAATAGTAAGCAAATTTATTTATTTTAGCTTTTCAATGAACAACACCAAATAAAACCATGTTTTACCCTTTCATTATTTTAGAATGAACAATGGTTTGTAGCACCCCACACCCCCAGCCCCATGTGCTCCCCTCATTGCCTTTTCCCAGGTCACATTACTCCCCGTTTTCCACTCAAATCACCCTCCACCCAATATGAACTCAAACCTGTAACTCTCCTCATTCTGCCCCCAACCCTCAGCCTTTGCCCACTCCAACCTACACCAGTGCCAAGTCCCCCAAAAGTTGGGATTCATCCTGCGTAAAGTACTTGGCATTTCCAGTAACGATCCTTCCGCTGCTTCCATTCCATTCAACCACTGTCCATCAGACTCCTCCCATTTAAGGTTCACAAGGTAGGCCTCTGGGTTTCATGCTGTCCAAGTGTCCAATCCATGAGTTGGCAGCACCATGAGCAAACAATGAACTCGCTGATGTGATGGGCTCCCTCCTTCCCTCAAAGTATATTCAACACACAACTGGGCAGTGTGGCGGTCCCAACCAGCGAGAGACCATCAGCGGCAGGTCGGGGCCATAAAAGGAGCGGCGAAAGGCAGTCACGGGCAGCCTGGAGGCATACCACGGCAAGGTACAGCGCGAGCTGGTGCAGGAGGGCGATGGCAGCAAAGAGGGATGTCGTCCAGGTCGGTGATTGGAGCGTGGGCAGATACAGCAGGAGCGGCGAGAGAATGTAGAGGGGCGTTATCGGGGCCCAGGAGAGGCAAGGGCCAAGGGGCTGCACGGGCCAGCCCACACTGCGATATGTGTGTGCACTAGGTCCGTGCAGCAGAGCTGATCTCCAGTCGTCTTGGTTAACCTTTGCCACTGGACCAAGACCTAGCTCTGTCAAGCCCGTGTAGTGACTGGTGTGCAACGGCCACCACACGCTAAAAAAATCCACGCACAGGCATCTTCCCCCCCTTCAGGATATAATTCGGGATCTGGAATATTAGGTCCTTCATTGAAACACCTGTGAACTCATCCTTTTTTGGCGTGGAAGCAAGTCATCCTCGATACGAGGGACCGCCTATGATGATGATGGTGATTTTCAATCATGAACTATTTTGTTCCATTAAATATCTCATTTTTGAATGAGTATCCTGGTTGGCTCCCAGACAGGGTAGCCTGTGTTAGAAAAGGTCTCCAGCTACTTTTTACTGAGTCACGGCTGACTCTCAAAACCACTCATAGGGTTTTACGGCTCAGGTAACCACTGCTGCTACACTTCTAAACCTGTCAATGGTTTTGAGCGTCAGCTATGGTTCATTCGGTCGCACTCTTGCTTCCGAGTCAGAAGGTTGTGGGTTCATAGTCCCACTCCATGGGACTTGGGGCTGGAAATTGCCCTCCGCCCCGTTTGGATAATAAGAATTATTCTAATTATGATCGTCTGGCTGGAGTCAGAGGGAAGAGCCAGAAGATTGGCCTCTTTAACTCTGACACCGCTTTAGGGCAGTATCGGGGCGGGTTCAGGTCGGGAGCACGATGTCAGCGCGATGCGGACATACCGCGTCCCGCTGAAGTGTTGCAGCGCCGCTTCCCTTCACTTAAAGGGGAGGGACGCTGCGAGGCCAACATGGAGCCGACTGGGCCACCAGGGAGGGGTTCGGCCGGGCGCAAGAGGGAGTACCATGCTGTCTGTTGGGGGCCCGGCCGAACCAATGGCTGATAATTAAAACAAAATGATGGCCGCAATGGTGCGCCCTCCCCATTAAGATCAGCCGCCCAGCCACTGGCAGCATCCTGCCTCGCGAAGCTGTCGGGGCCACTGATCATCGCGGCCGCGGATTTCCCCCGCCGGGCGTTAAGGGGTCGGTGTGCTGGGCGGTAAGTGTAATAAATATAGCTCCATCCAGTGGACTACTGGGGCATTGCAGCCATTGCTATAAAGAGGGAACAGGTCACCTGACTGCCTTCCTGAAGTTATCAGCCATCTTACAGCCTGTGTGTTTGTGAGGTCGTACCGAAAACATAGAATTAGCGATGAAGGATAGGATAATTGGATAACAAAGCTGCAATTTTTGTTGCTGGATGATCCAGCCAACTGACAGAGTGACTTTGAGAGCTTCTCTGTTTTGATTAACAGCTAAAAATCCAAGGTAAATTACAAGCAGACTTGGCTGAACTGCCAGAGTCCAGATGGCCGCACCTATGGGAATAATAGGGCGCTTGGGGGAGTTTGAACGCGACTGTGAAAGTTTCACAGCACATGTGGAGCAGCTAGAAATGTTTATCACTGCAAATACTATCATCAAAGTCCCGATGATGAAAACCAGAACCAGATGGTGTTGGAAAGAAACCAAGCTATTTTCTTAACTGAAGCAGGGCCTGAGGTGTATGAAACCCTGAAAAATGTGCTTGTGCCTGTCAAGCCAAAGGACACATCACTTAAGCAGATTCTAACTTAGAACAGCACTACAGTCTTGAGCCCCCGGAAATTGCTGAAAGTTATCGTTTTGGAATACGAGATCAGTTAACCAACGAAAGTATCAGTGAGTATATTGTAGCATTAAAAAAGCTATCCACTGTAATTTCGGAAACTTTCAGGACCAAGCATTGTGTGACCGCTTTGTTTGTGGGATGAAAAATGATGCGATCAGAAGCAAGTTATTGACAACTTCTAACTTGACTTTTGATTTAGCTTGTCAGACAGCTATGTCAATGGACATGGCCGACCAATATTCCCGAGAATTTTGTACCATTTCCAGTCGTCAGACAACCGGGGTGAATCGCCTGCAGGTTAAAAGTAAAAGGCAGTTGGGCCCCAAGGTCTCAGCAACTTGTGAGGGTAACAGAGCATTGAAGTCATGTTATCAGTGCCTGGGACAACACATTGTTCAAAGTTGTCCATATGTGAAGGCAGAGTGTTTCTTCTACAGGAAAACTGGGCATCTTGCGACGGCATGCCGCCTGAAGAGTAAACCAACTTTCAAAGCTGTAAGTAGAAATCCCTAGAGACTACATCAACACGGGTGCATCCGTGAGTGTAGTACCGGAATCGCTATATCTCGACAAATTGTGTGATTTCCCATTGGAGAAATCCAAGATAGAGAGCTGTGAGGCTACTTGGGAGAGAACATTCCTGTGATAGGTCGTATCACCGTACCGGTGAAATACAAGGATCAATTTCAGAGCTTGCCTCTATTAGTAATGGCAGGAGACAAGCCTGCCTTACTAGGAAGAAATTGGTTGGGATCACTGAAGCTGGATTGGAGTGAGATTTTGTGTGTTGAAACGAGATTTGCATCAAAGGATGATGTCATCGAGAAGTATCCGAAGGCGTTCTGTGAAACAGACAGTCCGATCCAAGTCTTCAAGGCAAGTGTCAGGGTACAGAAGGACACTAGCCCAGTTTACTGCAAGCCATGTCCCGTATCATATGTACTCAAGGAGAGAGTTGAGCAAGAACTCAAAAGACTAGAGACTGAGAACATTATCTCTAAGATAGATCTATGTAATTGGGCAACACCCATTGTTGTTGTCCGATGGTAAGGTAAGTTATGTCTGATGATTGTTTGTTAGAATTACTTCTTCATTAAGGAGGGAGAAGTGTAATATATATAGCTCCACCCAGTGGACAACTGGGGCATTGCAGCCATTGCTGTTTACAACAATAAAGAGGGAGCAAGTCACCTGACTGGTTCCTGATGTTATCAGCCATCTTGGAGCCTGTATGTTTGTGAGGTCGTACCGAAAACGTAACAGTAAGGGGTCGGTGTGCAGGGCGGTAAGGGATCATTGTGCCGGGCAGTAAGGGGTCATTGTTCCGGGCAGTAAGGGATCATTGTGCCAGACAGTAAGGGGTCATTGTGCCGGGCAGTAAGGGGTCATTGTGCCGGGTGGTAAGGGATCATTGTGCCGGGCAGTAAGGGGTCATTGTGCCGGGCAGTAAGGGATCATTGTGCCGGACAGTAAGGGGTCATTGTGCCGGGCAGTAAGGGGTCATTGTGCCGGGTGGTAAGGGGTCATTGTGCCGGGCGGTAAGGGATCATTGTGCCGGGCAGTAAGGGGTCATTGTGCTGGGCAGTAAGGGGTCATTGTGCCGGGCAGTAAGGGGTCATTGTGCCGGGCGGTGAGGGGTCGGTGTGCCGGGTGGGGCGGAAACACGGGGCGCACCGGAAACCCGATCCCACCGCCCCTGGCTTGGGGGCAATTACAGACATATCGGCCCCACTGCTTGCTCCTGGGTGGAATGGCCTTACCGCCCCATTACCAACTATTAGAGGCAGTAACGGGTCTTAAAGTAGGGGGCAATTTCCCCCCCCTGATCACAAATATCTCAGCCGACCCTCCAGTGCAGTGCTGAGGGAGCACTGCACTGTCGGAGGTGCCATCTTTCAGGTGAGACGTTAAACCGAGGCCCCGTCTGCTGTCTCGGGTGGACGTAAAAGATCCCACGGCACTATTTGAAGAAGAGCAGGGTGTCCTGCCCAATATCTATCACTAAATCAGATTATCCAGTCATTATTTTATTGCTGTACGTGGGAACTTGCTGTGCACAAATTGGTTGCTGCATTTTCCTACAGTGCAACAGTGACTACATTTCATTAGCAGCAAAGTGCCTTGGCATGTCCTGAGGTTGTGTAAATCAAAGTCTTGCTTTCCTTTTATTACAACATGATAGATTTTATCATAAAGCAGTGGCATGTTCAAATACTCATGGTCATTGCATCACCTTCCTCAACCACATTCCTCAAGCCTCCACTCTGCATCACTTCTCCTATTAATAATCGAGCTGACTTTATCCATCACAAAGTATGGAATGGAATTTGTTAAAGCTAATGGAATGGAGTGCATCTGTCAGAAAACATGGACTGGATTCGAGTATGTCTAATTACCAGGTGTAAATTGTGATCAGCTAACGGCCTGTAGCCAACCAAGATTCAATATTTGAAATCGGTTAGCTTCACTAATTTTTTTTTTAAAGAGCTCAGAGTTACTGGGTCCACAGTGCTTTTTAACTCTTCCATACAAGCTACATGCCACACCAAAGGAACAGTGGTAGGGCATTTAGCCCCTCAAGCCTGTTCCGCCATTCGATAAGATCATGGCTGATCTGCGACCTAACTCCATATATCTGCCCTTAATACCTTTGGTAGCAAAAAGCTATCAATCCCCAATTTAAAATTAACAATTGACCCAGCATCAACAGCCATTTGCAGAAGAGTTTTCCAAACTTCTGCCACCCTTTGTGTGTAGAAGTGCTTCCTAATTTCACTCCTGAAAGGTCTGACTCTAATTTTTAGGCTCTGCCCCCTAGTCCTAGACTCCCCAACCAGTGGGAATAGTTTCTCTCTAACTATCTGTTCCCCTTAATATCCTGAAAACTTCAATCAGATTACCCCTAAATTCCAGGGAATACTATCCTAATTTGTGTAATCTCGCCTCATAATTTAACCCTTGAAATCTGGGTAACAACCATCGGCAAGAGATTCATCTACATAGGGTTGACACATTTCCTCAGAACGATATAACCCTGATACAGTATTATACATGTCCTTCTTAGTTTGAGATTAAAATACAGAACTTGGAGCGTTTGTTGATGTGTCTGCTAAATGTTCCTTTTCCTCAGCACTGATGCGCCTCATTTCATCAATTAAAAAAATCCAAATGAACAACCTTTCAATTGACGACATTTGTGGTTCAGGTTGGAGAGAATACATTTGGCAATAAAAAAAATGAGCATGCTGACCGGTCTATACTGCAGAGATTGTAAAGCGACGTGACCGGGGCCCAGGAGAGGCGAGAGTTCGGGGCCAGAAGAGCCGAGGGGCAGCACGGGCCAGCCCACACTGCAATATGTGTGTGCACTAGGTCCGTGCAGCAGAGCAAGTCTCCAGTCGTCTTGGTTAATCTTTGCCACTGAACCAAGACCTAGCTCTGTCAAGCCCGTGTGTGGCTGGTGTGCAACGGCCACCACACATTCAAAAAATCCACGCACAGACATCTTCCACCCTACAACATGTAGTTCGGGACCTGGAACATTAGGTCCTTCATTGAGACACCTGTGAACTCATCCTTTTTTGGTGTGGAAGCAGGTCATCCTCGATACGAGGGACTGCCTATCAGATTATACATACTGAATAAAATTATTTTATCCTTTAGCTCAAGTTAAGTCATTTGCAATTGGGCCTTTTCTGCACTTGAGGCAGTTTACCTTCAAACTGTCTGGATTTCGGTCTCTATTTTAGTCTTGTAACATACAGTTTTCCCTCTCCAAGACTTCGGTCAAATAAACCTGTAGTTTTGTCTGGCTCACATTTCTTCATCCTGGTCTCTCCTAGATTGTTCTGGTCTTTCTGGGCAAGCTGTTCTTGCTCTGCTTTTGACCTTTACCCACTCCGTTACCTCTGGTGTCCCCCAAGGATCTATCCTTGGCCCCCTCCTATTTCTCATCTACATGCTGCCCCTCGGCGACATCATCCGAAAACACAGCGTCAGTTTCCACATGTACGCTGATGACACCCAGCTCTACCTCACCACCACTTCTCTCGATCCCTCCATTGTCTCTAAATTGACAGACTGCTTGTCCGACATCCAGTTCTGGATGAGCAGAAATTTTCTCCAATTAAATAGTGGGAAGACCGAAGCCATTGTTTTCGGTCCCTGCCATAAACTCTGTTCCCTAGCCACTGACTCCATCCCTCTCCCTAACTTCTGTCTGAGGCTGAACACACTGTTCGCAACCTTGATGTTATATTTGACCCTGAAATGAGCTTCTGACCACATTTCCGCGGCATAACTAAGACCGCCAAATTCCACCTCCGTAACATCTCCCATCTCCGCCCCTACCTCAGCTCATCCATTATCCACGCCTTTGTTACCTCTAGACTTGACTATTTCAATGCACTCCTAGCTGGAACAGTTGCTTCAGCACTCCGAAGGTCTGCTCAATGATGTTCCTGGTAGCAGCGTGGATCGCATTGTGCGAGTGCTGGGCAGGGGTGGTAGGGTTGCGGAGGGGAGTCAGGAGCCATGTGGAGAGTGGATATCCCTAGTCTCCGACCAGCCAGCCGTGAGCTTCATTTGGGGGCTGGAACAGAGCTGGCACACTGGTCTGGCGCAGGATGAAGGCATCATGGCCGCTGCCAAGATAACGAGCATTGACGGTCATTATTCTCTGTGTGTGTCACACACCAACTGAGTGGTAGCCTTTGCGGTTACGGAATATCTCTGGATTGTGTTGCGGTGCCCGCAAAGTAACATGGGTACAGTCAATGGCGCCCTGCACCATGGGGAAGCCCACTATCCTGGCAAAGCCACATGCCGCTCGTGCTGATTCTCTCTGCTCATGGAGAAGGAGATGTTATCCCTCCTCCTTCTGTACAGAGCATTTGTGACCTCGCGGATGGAGCGATGGATGGCAAACTGGAAGATGTTGGAGATGTCTCCTGTTGCTCCCTGGAAAGATCCATTGGTGTAGAAGTTGAGAGCGATGGTGACCTTAACTGCCACTGAGAGAGCCATCCTCACCCTGGTCTGAGGCTCGAGGTCTGGTTGCAGCAGATGGCAGAGCTCCTTGCTGAAACGCAGCTTCGCACACACTGCTCCTCAGTGAGATTGATGTAGGAGAACTGCTGCCAGAATACCCGGGGAGAGTAAGGCCTTCTGTTGTCACCCCTGTCACACATTTTTCCTCTGGCAACATCTTGATGTGTTTCTTCCTGTGCTGCTGGATGTGGTCCTCTGTGCCTCTCCATGGGCCATCCCTGGGTCTCTTCCTGTGGCGTGCTCCATGGGCCTCCCCATGGGCCCCTCCATGGGCCTCTCCCTGTAGCGTGCTCCATGGGCCTCTCCATGGGCCTCCCCATGGGCCTCTCCCTGTGGTGCTCCCTCTCTGTTGTAGCCTTTCTCTCTCCCTCTCTCGATGCCTTTCCCTCTGCAATTGGTGACGCCGTTGTTTTCGGCAAAGCATCGTCTGACGGTGAAGTCGGAGCAGGCGGTCAAGTGCCAGCACAGACCCCAGGACGCGACAGAAATGGTACAACGTTGAAAGTGCCATGAGTGATACAGGGGAAAAGGTAGGAGGCAGAACAATGGTTAAGCAAAATCGCTGTTATTGGTCCATAAGCCACACTGACTAACTGTTGCAAACCAGAAATAAGTAATGGCCAACAAAAAAAACTTTCCACGATGGCGCCTTTAAATACCACTGGCGCATCCGGTTCCCGACTGCAACTCGACAGCTGAAGCTATCGTCATCGCCAGGTTGCGCGGGGCAATCTCACTCCTGGGGCGGGAAGGGGATGATGCACACAGCGATGATGTCATTATCATCACGTGCTGCTGAGCGGGGCGAGCACCCCTCCCCGCCCCACCCACCCAATTCCACGGTGGGTCATTGTTGCACTGCACCCAGGCCAATTCTATTTTGCGCCCCATTAGCGCCTCCTGAACAGCCGTTGCTAAGAGGGCCAATTTCGGCCCCCCTGACTTTATGTTTGTTGAGTTAGGGTTACTGTCGCTGAGAGGGTAATTTCCATACTTGTCTTAATTTTAAAACAAGGAATGTGTACATGCTTGCACCTTTTGCAAGTGTTGTTTGTTGCCGAAGCACCTACCCTTGGTGTCAGCTGTGGCTCATTGGGCAGCACTCTCGCCTCTGAGTCAGAAGGTTGTGGGTTCAAGTCCAACTCCAGAGAATTGAGCACAAAAATCTAGGCTGACACTCCAGTGCAGTGCTGAGGGAGCACTGCACTGTTGGAGGTGCCATCTTTCAGAGGTGCCCTGTCTGCTCTCTCAGGTGGACATAAAAGGTCCCATTGCACTATTCAAAGACGAGCAGGGGAGTTATCCGGTGTCCTGGGGCCAATATTTATCCCTCAATCAACATAACAAAAACAGATTATCGGGTCATTATCACATTGCTGTTTGCGGGAGCTTGCTGTGCGCAAATTGGCTTCTGCGTTTCCTAAATTACAACAGTGACTACACTCCAAAGGTACTTCATTGGCTGTGAAGCACTTTGGGACGTCATGGGTTGTGAAAGGTGCTATAGAAATGGGAGGCTTTCTTTCTTGGTGTTTTGAGCAAAAACGGTTTCATCATCACCGATTGTACAATAGCTCACACAAGCAGGTCCTTGTGCAATAACCCCTGCTGCTGCCTGATTGCATATGTAGAGTCCAGAGTGAGATACTTGTGATTTTGTGGGACATCTGAAGACAACTACAAGATTAACACTTCCCATACAGTCCACTTTTCAGAATATGTACTAGCATGAGTATGTGTCCATTGTTGGAGATAACAGAGCAGAACCAGTGAACTGGACAAATCATTTTTAGCACAGCAGGAAACTATGTCCAAAGTGAAGCATTTCTGTCCATGACCTGGTATGGTACTGGCTTCATTTATTCCATCATCATAAGTAAGAGATTAAAACCAAGAGTCATTTGCAGAAAAAGGTGCCCTATTTTGTTCTGATATAATAGTTGCAAAATTCATTATTTTTCCTAAACCTGGTTTCCAAGAAGGTGGGAGGTGGGAGCAGTCCATTCAATTCAAATACAAACATCTCATGGAATTGGTTCAGATATTTATTGTTTGGCTGCTCTTTTGGAGTTTAATGGACAGTTATTTAAATTTGCTTGTTCATGCCATTTTTTGGAAAGTATTTCTCAGCCTGTCTGGCTCAAATTGAGGAGTCTAGTTAAAGCCCTCAGGGAGAGAAGTAGCTTCCATTGATAGCGAGAGAGAAACAACCACACCGTAACATTACTATGTCTATCATAGTTTAGCACAGCCGTTATGGCTATTTATTAGTTTCTGCTTACTGGAGGAGATAGTCAAGTTTGATCATTTCTGTAGAATCAATACTGTAATCGTGCTACTATTCACTCATTCTTTTATTATTAGCATTTGCAGTTAAAGCCAAAATCACACGCAATATTCTGCCATGTACTGAAGTTAAGGAAGATCACTTCAGAGCACATGCTAAAATCTGTAAGCCAAAGCCAGTGAGGGTTCTCTGTTTACTCCCTGGGAATGCTATGAGATCTGCTAGCTATCTGGGTAAATGAAAGCACGCGCAGACATAGGGAGCGAGGGATCACCTGGGGAGTGGGGGCTCACCTGGGGGAGGGAGGCCTCATCTGGGGGAGAGAGGCCTCACCTGAGGGAGGGTAGGCTCATTGGGGGAGCGAGGCCTCACCCACCATAGGCTCAGCCAGTGCGCACTAACCCTCGTAGACTAAGGTAACACAAACTGATGAACCAAACTTACCCAACACGCACTGATCCTATACAGTCCCAACGCGCTCACGCCGACCCGACAAATATTACCCAATATATATTAAATGGCACAGCACAGACAGACACTGCAGAGACTGACTCAACGCACACTAGGCTGGAAATGAGTTCCCGTCGGTTTTCGGGGACAGGTGGTTGGCGCGCTCGAGGCACTGGCCAGAAGTCAGAGGCCGGGGAGCCAAAAGTCCAAAACTCGCTCGAAATTGGGCCTTGGGCTTTATCAGGATATTTCCAGCCAGCTGCGTAGCCATCCATAGGCAGCTCGCCGGTTTGAAGAGGGCCAGCGTTGGCCAGCTGCCTCGTCACCAGCGGCCGTTAGGTACATCCCGGGAGTTGGGGAGTGGCGAGCGGGAGAGAAGCTAGCAATGGCATGTCCGCTTCTCCCTGGCTCCACATCAATGAAAGTTTCAAAGCCAATACCTCACTGCAATCCTTTTAAGGTCCACTGATAGGCTGCTGAATAATCCAAAAACTGGAGCAAAGCATGCCTAATGCTTGCTCTGCTTGGTCCTGACAAATGCCGAACTCGCCAAGGCTTCTTCGGCAGCACCTCCCAAACCCGTGACCTCTACCACCGAGAAGGACAAGGGCAGCAGGCGCATGGGAACAGCATCAACTCCAGGTTCCCCTCCAAATCACACACCATCCTGACATGGAAATATATTGACTATTCCTTCATTGTCGCTGGGTCAGAATCCTGGAACTTCCTCCCTAACAGCACTGTGTGAGTACACGGACTGCAATGGTTCAAGAAGGCGGCTCACCACCACCTTCTCGAGGGCAATTAGGGATGGGCAATAAATGCCAGCCTTGCCAGTGATGCCCACATCCCAGGAACAAAAAAAAAATAGGCTTTAGGCCCCTCATTAACATTTACAAGGGGCCTAACGCCTGTTTTAGATAAGACACCAGCGACACCTGGCCATTGCCCAACCCAATAGGCCACACCGGGAAGATGGTATCTTTGGCCCCCATTCAGCGACTGAGAAATGGGCACAATGGGGTCTGATTTCTCTCCCATTGATCCTAAAGGGACTGATACAATAATATATATATATTACATAGAATTTACAGCCCAGAAACAGGCCATTCAGTCCAACTGCTCTGTGCCGGTGTTTACGCTCCACACAAGCCTCCTACCACCCTACTTCATCTCACCTTATTAACATATTCTCTATTCCTGTCTCCCTCATGTACTTATCTAGCTTGCCCTTAAATACATGCATGCTCTTCGCCTCAACGACACCCTGTGTTAACAAGTTCCATATTCTCAGCACTCTCTGAATACAAAGTTTCTCCTGAATTTCTTATCGGATTTATGTGACTATCGTATATTTATGGTCCCTAGTTTTGGATGCCCCCCACAAGGGAACTAACCTTTTCTACGTCTATCTCTGTAATCTCCTCCAGCCCCGCAATCCCCCGAGGTATCTGCGCTCCTCTAATTCTGCCCTCTTGAGCATCCCTGATTATAATCGCTCAACCATCGGTGGCCGTGCCTTCTGTTGCCTGGGCCCCAAGCTCTGGAACTCCCTCCCTAAACCTCCCCACCTCGCTACCTCTCTTTCCTCCTTTAAGACGCCCCTTAACCTCTTTGACCAAGCTTTTGGTCATCTGCCTTAATTTCTCCTTATGTGGCTCGGTGTCAAATTTATATTGTCTTATAATACTCCTGTGAAGCACCTTGGGACGTTTTACTACGTTAAAGGCGCTATATAAATGCAAGTTGTTGTTGTTGTTACTCTATTGAACCCCTCCATAATCTTAAAGACTTTTTTCAGGCCACCTCTCAGTCTTCACTTTTCTAGAGACAGTCCCAGCCTGTTCAGCCTTTCCTGATGGTTAGAACCTCCCGTTTCTGGTATCATCCATTTAGATCTCTTTTTCCATATTCTCCAGTGCTTCTATATCCTTCTTGTAATATGGAGACCGGGGGGCTGAGATTGCCCCTTTCTATAAGGCCCGTAGCTGCCTGAAAGCGTCAGCCACGGATCGGTGCGGACTGGCCGGCGAATCTCCGCGGAGGGGCCACCATTTTGAATATTGCCCTCCTTCAGTTTTGGAGCGGTGTAGGGAAACGCTCCGCCCGTTTTCCCGCTGCGCCGTGCACGCGCCGACTCCTTACCAACCGGCGGCGACCCCCTTTCTGAAATTGCCGTGCGGGAAATGGCCCGTTTCGGAAAATGCTCCCCTCCCGGAGCACCGCCGCCGGTCGGTGCCACTGACGGCTTTTGCTGTCGGTGCACTCTCTGTGTGACTTGGCAGCCCGGCCACCATTAAAGGGGAGCTGGCGCTGCCGGCGACGCCATTTTATTTTATATTGTTGACCGACTGCCAGGACGGGCCAGCAATTGTGCCCGCGGGTCCGGGCAGGCCGCCAATAGGCAGCCCTGCACCCCTTCTTGTGTGCCAGGCCACTGGCCTGGCTGAAACCCTCCCTGCTGGCCCAGTGTTTGCCACTAAAGTGGCTGCAGAGTTCACAGCAGCCTGCCCCTTTAACTGATGGGGAGGGACGTTATGATGCGCGGCGCTGATGACTGTGAGCGTTGGCCTATCCGACCCACCCCCACTTCCGCCCCGATGGTGAGACCAGTTCCACCCCGCTCCATAAAACACACACAAATACCTGAATTTCTCCGCATTGTCTGCCCCATGCATTGGGGCGGACAGAACGCTTCAAAAGCGGTCGGTGTGACCCATTTCGGGCAGAGGGCAAATTCGGCCCCCAGGGCTGCTCACAGTGCTCCACGTGTGGTCTAACCAAGGTTCGAGATAAACTTTACACAAGCTCTCTGATTTTGAATTATATTCCTCTAGCAATGAATCCCAGTGGTTAGCTTGCAATTTTTATGGCTTTGTTAACCTGCGTTGCTCCTTTTAATGATTTGTGAATCTTACCCCTTGATCCCTTTCTTTACGATCACAGTTACGCCCTTATTTTCCAAAGACGGGGTGGACTCTTCATTCCGCCTGGCAAAATGCACCACCTCACACTTACCTATTAAAACCAATTGCCTCTTGAGCATCCCTGATTGTAATCGCTCCGCCATTGGTGGCCGTGCCTTCAGCTGCCTGGGCCCCAAGCTCTGAAACTCCCTGCCTAAACCTCTCCGCCTCTCTACCTCTCTTACCTCCTTTAAGGTGCTCCTTAAAACCTACCTCTTTGTCCAAGCTTTTGGTCATCTGCCTTAATATCTCTTTACGTGGCTCGGTGTCAAAATTTGTATATCGGTCCTGTGAAGCCCCTTGGGATATTTTACTATGTTAAGGCCGCTATATAAATGGAAATTGTTGGTGTTGTTGTAACACACAGGTAGACTGGCCCCAGACAAACTGATTGAACACACCATAATAAATCAGCAGTCAAGAGTGACCAGAAGAAATATGAGGAAGCACCATCAAACACCATCCATCGTGTGATCTGCCATTTGAGTATTTGACATACTTACCTTTCTGGGGAGGCTGTAAATGCTATAATTGGACTCTGTTTCCATGTTAAAGAGAGGCAACAGTCCAGAGGTCCCACGGACTCCTCACTATTCCTTGCTGAAACTGTGCGTGTGTGGGTATTGGCTGAAGACAGGATTGGACATGGATGTGATGCACCTTGTGGTGGAATAGCTGCTGACATTCACAGTCAAGGCTCAAGACTACACCCCGGTATGGATTCAACACCTTCGAGCTGGGGAGGGGAAGGGATGTAAATATCTCAAGGCACTGTTTGAAGAAGAGCAGCGAGTACTCCTGGCCAACATTTATCCTTCAAGCAACAGCACTGTAATATATATAGCTCCACTCAGTGGACTACTGTGGCATTGCAGCCATTGCTGTTTACAACAATAAAGAGAGAACACGTCACATGACTGGCTTCCTGAAGTTATCAGCCATCTTAAAGCCTGTGTGTTTGTGAGGTTGTACTGAAAACATAGCATTAGCGACGAAGCATAGGATAATCGGATAACCTAGCTGAAATTTTTGTTAGTGGATGATTCAGCCATCTGACAGAGAGACTTTGAGAGCTTCTCTGTTTTGAATAACAGCTAAAAATCCAAGTTAATTACAAGCACACTTGGCTGAACTGCCAGAGTCCAGATGGCCGTGCCTATGGGAATAATAGGGCGCTTGGAGGAGTTTGAACATGATTGTGAAAGTTTAGGAGCATATGTAGAATGACTAGAAATGTTTTTCACCGCAAATAGTATCATCAAAGTCCCCGACGATGAAAACCATAACCAGGTGGCGTTGGAAAGAAACCAAGCTATTTTCTTAACTGAAGCAGGGCCCGAGGTGTATGAAACCCTAAAAAATTTGCTTGTGTCTGTCAAGCCAAAGGCCACATCACTTAAGCAGATTCTAACTTAGAACAGCACTATATTCCTGAGCCCCTAAAATGTTTTGAAAGTTTTTGTTTCGGAAAAAGAGATCAGTTAACCGACAAAAGTATCAGTGAGTACATTGTAGCATTAAAAAAGCTATCCATTCACTGTAATTTCGGAAACTTTCAGGACCGAGCATTGCGTGACCGCTTTGTTTGAGGGATGAAAAATGATACGATCAGCAGAAAGTTATTGACAACTCCTAACTTGATTTTTGATGTAGCTTGTCAGACAGCTATGTCAATGGACATGGCCAACCAAGATTCCTGAGAATTTCATACCATTTCCAGTCATCAGACAACCGAGGTGTATCGCCTGCAGGTTAAAAATAAAAGGCAGTTGGGCCCCAAGGTCTCAGCAACTGGCAAGGGTAACAGAGCATTGAAGTCATGCTATCAGTGCTTGGGACAACACATTGCTCAAAGTTGTCCATAAGTGAAGGCAGAGTGTTTCTTCTGCAGGAAAACTGGGCATCTTGCGAAAGCATGCCAACTGAAGAGTAAACCAACTTTCAAAGCTATAAGTAGAAATCCTCAGAGACTACATAGCATGGAAGAAAAACAACAGGACGAGGAGGTTTTAGAGCGACACATCCTCAGGAGCACGAGTGTATCTAACAGCGATTCGAAGAGTATCATCATCCACGTAGATGTTGCAGGAATCAAGATACCCATGGAAATCGACACTGGTGCATCCATGAACATTCGTACCGGAATCGCTATATCTCAACAAATTGTGTGATTTCCCATTGAAGAAATCCAAGATAGAGCTGCGAGGCTACTCCGGAGAGAACATTCTGGTGACAGGTCATATCACTGTACCAGTGAAATACAAGGATCAATTTCAGAGCTTGCCTCTCTTAGTAGTGGCAGGAGACAAGCCTGCCTTACTAGGAAGAAATTGGTTGGGATCACTGAAGCTGGATTGGAGTGAGATTTTTTGTGTTGAAACAAGATTTGCATCAAAGGATGATATCATCAAGAAGTATCTGAAGATGTTCTGTGAAACAGGCAGTCCGATCCAAGGCTTCAAGGCGAGTGTCAGGGTACAGAAGGATGCTCGACCAGTTTACTGCAAACCACGTCCCGTATCATATGCACTCAAGGAGAAAGTTGAGCAAGAACTCAAAAGACTAGAGACTGAGAACATTATCTCTAAAATAGATCTATATAATTGGGCTACACCCATTGTTGTTGTACCTAAGTCAGATGGTAAGGTAAGGTTGTGTGGTGATTATAAAGTAACTGCAAACAAAGTTCTAGAGGGTAATCTCCCCAATACATTACCAAATGTAGAAGATTTGTTCACAACACTGACAGGTGGTCAAATCTTCTCAAAGTTAGATTTTATGAATGCTTACTTACAACATGAACTAGATGAGGAGTCCAAGTCATGCTTGACTATAAATACTCATCTAGGCCTTTATCAATTTAATAGGCTACCGTTTGGAGTGTCTTTCGCCCCTGCCATATTCCAAGGGGTGATGAACCAGATTTTGCAAGGTATTGAAGGGGTAGTATATTATTTAGATGACATACTAATTTCAGCACCAAACTGGCAAATTCATAATAAAATATTGAATGAAATCCTCAAACGGCTAGAGAAGCACGGTGTACATGTGACTGCTCGCAAGTGTGAGTTATTTCAAAACTCAGTGGAGTACTTAGGGCACAGAGTAGACAAAGATGGTTTACATCCAATCAATAGAAAGCTGGATGCAACCAGAAATGCACCCGCGCCCAAGAATGTCACTGAACTTCGATAATTTTTGGGTCTTTTGAACTATTATGGGAAGTTCCTACCAAATTTGGCTTCAGTGTTACACCCACTGAATTAACTATTGAAAAAACAGGTCCATTGGAAGTGGTCAGAAGAATGTGACTCAGCATTCAAGGAGTGTAAAAGCCAATTGGTAGAGAGTACCATGTTAGTTCACTATGACATATCTAAGGAGATCAAGCTAGCATGTGACGCCTCTCCATATGGAGTTGGGGCAGTGATCCCTCATTTACTACATAGTGGGAGGAGAGACCAATTGATTTTGCTTCACACACTCTCAGTGCCAGTGAGCATAATAATGCGCAAACTGAAAGGGAAGTTTTGGCATTAATTTTTGGGGTCAAGAAGTTCCACAAATACTTGTATCGTTGTAAGTTTACCATCGTTACAGACCATAAGCCCCTGCCAGCAATCCTCCATTCAAAGTCCCCAGTTCCAACATTAGCTGCAGCCCGAATGCTTTGATTTTGTCAGCATATATATGATATTGAATACAGATGATCAGCTGATCACAGTAACGCTGATGCTATGTCTAGATTGCCTTCCCCATCACAAGTTACACCCAAAAGGGAAGGTGTTTTATTTTTCATACATTGACGAACTGCCAGTAACAGCTGAAGAGATTGGTAGAGCAACCAAACATGACCCAGTTATGTCAAAGGTGTATGATTACATCGCAAATGGTTGACCAAACCAGGTAACAGTCCATAGAAGAGAAACAATTAAGACAGAAAGAGAATCATGATGGAGGTAGAGTAAAAGAGAGAAGTGTGAAATTAAACCAGAAGGTGAGAGTGAATAAATGGTTAAAGTGGTTACCAGGAAGAGCGGTGAAGATATGTGATCCTCGCACATATTTGGTCAAGATGTTTGATCATGGACAGGTTAGATTTGTTCACATTGATCATATTTTACCTACAGACATGGAAGGAGTTGAAGGTTGGAATGATTCGATCATTTCTGACTCATCAGATAGTTTTGATACAAGTAAAGTACCAGTAGCATATCCTACATCAAATGTACTGGAAACTAGCCCAATAGAAAGTCAGAATTTAAGTCTGAGTCCGAGTCAGGCAGACAAACAGTCTGAAGTTAGAGAGTTCAAATGTAAATCAAGGGCATCCCTTGGAGGAAAACTTTCCTCAGGATCAACCTAGAATGAGTTTAAATTCAACACCATGTTTGGAAGGTTCTGTTCAAGAGCGAAGGTATCCTCTTCGAAACAGAAAACAAATGGTTAAGCTTGATTTGTAAATATAGCAAAAGAAGTCCATATCCTTTGTTATGTATTACCATGCAAGGTATGTATGATGATTGTTTGTTATAATTACTTCTTCATTAAGGAGGGAGAAGTATAATATATATCGCTCCACCCAGTGGACTACTGTAGCATTGCAGCCATTACTGCTACCAACAATAAAGTCACCCAACTAGCTTCCTGAAGTTATCAGCCATCTTAAAGCCTGTGTTTGTGAGGTCGTACTGAATACATAACAAGCACCAAAACGGATTCATTAATTTGCTGTTTGTTGGATCTTGCTGTGCGCCAATAACCTGCCGCATTTGCCTACAAAGCTGTGACTGCATTTCAAACAGTAAGTAAACAGAAGTGAAAAATGTCAGTGCCTGCCGATGGTGAACTACTCTCACGCTTTAAGCTACACAGGAAGTGAAGAGGTGCTTGTTCCAGTTGTGGTGGTTAGTGCTGTTCAGTGGTCTGTTTAATCTGCTAACCCATTGTGATCTGAATGCAGCTACCAGTACAAGGGCTCCCCAGACACATTGTACAATGTTAGACGTGTTACAGGCATGTGACGGACTTTCTCATCGCCAAACCTGTGGCTCTCCTTCCACTGAGTGTTCCTCCACAACTTCCCTTGCTCACTTTATCCACCGCCTTCATTGTCGACTTGCTGCTTTGAGTTTTTCCCCCCTGTTTTCTTTGATCCAGGAATCTTCTACCCCTTTAGTAACGTTATTTCATTTTAGCTTCTTCCTGGAAATGCTTTTAAAGTTGACTTTGTGCAGCCCTATTTCGAGTCCAATATCTTTTTCTGTCTGAATCTTTTACCACTTCTGTGCTGTTTTAAACCTTACCGTTTGGCTGCTTTGCATATCTGACAGAAGCTGGCCTGTGAGTCATTGGGAATTCCTACGCTGGCCTCGGCTACTGCGTTCTATCACACAACAATGGGTTAATCGACGTCGGTCACTGAGCTAGGGCTGTAAGTGCTGCACCCCGATGACCTGGCGCAGAAAGATGCAGCAATCGCATCTTAAAGGGGTACTGCAGCCTCGTTGGGGCATTCTCAGTACAGGTCAGGTTCTGGGACAGCTCGATGCTGCAGTTGGTCACGGCTACTTCTACCTCGAGCTCGAGGTGCAGACAACACTTTGCATGCTGCAACACAACCTCTACTAGATGCTCGCTCTGCAGTATTCCACCTCCGTAATATCGAGTGTCTCCACCCCTGCCTCAGCCCATCTGTGGCCGAAACCCTCATCCATGTCTTTGTTACTTCCACACTCGACTATTCCAGTGCTCCCCTGGCCGGCCTCCCATTTTCCACCCTCCATAAAATTTAGCTCATCCAAAACTATGCTGCCTGAATCTCACCAAGTCCCGTTTACCCATCCTGTGCTTACTGACCTACATTGACTCCTGACCCAACACCTCCATTTTAAAATTCTCATCCTAGTGTTCAAATCCCCCCATGATCTCGCCCCACCCGATCTCTGTAACCTCCTCAAGCTCTACAACCCTCCAAGAACTCTGCATAGCTTCAGCTGTGACTCAGTGGGTAGCACTCTTGCCTCTGAGTCTAGAAGGATGCGAGCACAAAAAAAAAATCTAGGCTGACACTCCAGTGCAGTGCTGAGGGAGTGCTACACTGTCTGAGGTGCCGTCTTTTGGATGAGACATTAAAGCGAGGTCCGGTCTGCTCTCTCAGGTGGACGTAAAAGATCCCATGGCACTATTTTGAAGAAGAGCAGGGGAGTTATCCCCCATGTCCTGGCCAATATTTATCCCTCAAGCAACATAACAAAAAAACAGATTATCTGGTCATTATCACATTGCTCTTTGTGGGAGCTTGCTGTGCACAAATTGGCTGCCACATTACAACAGTGACCACACTCCAAAAGTACCTCATTGACTGTAAAGCGCTTTGAGACGTCCGGTCATGAAAGGCACTATATAATTCCTCCAACTCAGACCTCGCGTGCACCCCCACTTCCTTCGCTCCACCATTTAGGGCCGTGCCTTCAGCCCTCTCGTGAAATCCCTCATCCTTTTGCTGGCAGGTGTGGCTAGGTCAGGTGAGGAGGGGTATGTGTCACAGAAAGAAAATGACACACAAAGATAGTTTTACATTAAAAAGTAATGCTGTGTCCTAGAGAGAGCGAGGGAGAGAGAGAGACAGAGAGAGAGAGACCCCTTTATGCAGTAAATCTCACCCATCTGCGGGAGGACTAGGCCATTCCCATAGTTCCCAAATCTCCCAGATCTTGGAGAATCCTGGATTGCCTGTGTCTGCCTGATCCTTGGTGTTGGCTCCTGCTTGCGTTACTCTTGTCTACACAGGTTATCCACAATCCAGGATTTGCAAGGTGCATCATCACCATAGGCAGTCCCTCGAAACGAGGATGACTTGCTTCCACGTCAAAAAGGGATGAGTTCACAGGTGTTTCAATGAAGGACCCAATATTCTGGATCCAGAACTACATTCTGAAGGTTGAAAGATGCCTGTGCGTGGATTTTTTTAACATGTTGTGACCGTTGACAGAGCTAGGTCTTGGTCCAGTGGCAAGGATTAACCAAGATGACTGGAGGCCAGCTCTGCTGCATGGACCTAGTGCGCGCACATGTCGCAGTGTGGGCTGGCCCGTGCTGCCCCGGGCCCTCGCCTCTCCTGGGCCCCAATCACGTCCCTCTACAAACTCTTGCCGCTCCTTTGCCCCGACCTCGCCACTCCTGCTGTACCTGCCCACGCTGCAGTCAACCGTCGCCCTCCTGCTGCAGCACACACTGCTCCCGGCCTAACGATGGTCTTGCAGTCTGGGACTGCGCCGATTTCCGGGCATCTGTATGGTGCATATGCCCATACCTAATAACAGCTGGGAGTGGGAGGGAAGAGAGGCATGTATTGAGAAGAAGCAGCAATCACTTATTTCCCTCATCAGAAATTGAATAATGCTAAACTGTCTCTCTTTCGCTCCCCAGCAGTTTTTGTTTCTGTTGTTCAGCAAGTTCCCTTACAGAAAGGAGCAAAGCTGGTCTCCAGTCGTCCTGGTTAATCCTTGCCACTGGACCAAGGCCTAGCTCTGTCAAGCCCGTGTGGTGGCTGATGTGCAACGGCCACCACACGTTAAAAAAATCCATGTACAGGCATCTTCCACCGTCTCAATTGGAGTTCAGGACTGGAACATCGAATCCTTCATCGAAACATCTGTGAACTCGTCCCTTTTAGTGTGGAAGCAAGTCATCCTCGTTCGAGGGACCGCCTATGATGATGATTACAGAAAGGCTCCATCTGCCCCTCGTCCCGCCTCCAGGCTATATCCTCTCTCTCGCTCGCTCTGTCACAGCATTTCTTGGCTCCCTCCATTTTATTCTGAATTTTCCTCTCTTATTCCACTTGCCCCAACCCACTCTTCCCTGACCCTGTATTCTTACTGTGTTGCAATTCAGCCTCACTGCATACTCTGTGATTAGAAGTCATGCTTTTCAAGGCCTTCAAAACGCTGGAACTCCTCTCATTTTCAACAGTAGCAACACTTCCATTTCTATCATAACTCGAAGATGAAAAATAAAAACCCAAGGTATTTCACAGAGTAAGCATGTGGAGTAATGGCACTGAGCTCGGAACGGAGAGCTTGGAGCAGGTGACCAAAAGAGATGGATTTGGAAGAGGCTTTTAAAGGGGAAAGAAGTGGACAGGCAGGTAATCCCAGAGGAAAGGCAGAGAATCCCAGAGAACTCGGGTGCTGACAGGCAAAAGGAAGGTGGGAGTGAGCAGGAGTCTAGAGGCAGAGGAATTCCCCTCCCATACAAATCCAATTCTGCCATCACCTAATCAAAGGGCCCCGATTTTCTTGTCCTCTTTCCTCTTTTCGACAAGAAAAAGAGTAAGAGAAAAATCAAATAGGCAGACACACTGACAATGAGTATGTGGCTGTCACTTGGCCTTGCTCCAATGGGATTGGAAGAGGCCCTTTGAAGGGTCAATTGCCTGAGGTAAATTACAGCCTTCTAAACCCTGCAGGGATTAAATGGGATGAATGGAGAAGATCATTTGAGCCCCTCTGGCATTAATGACCTTTTTCTAATTTAGTGCTGAGGCCAACTCCAGATTGTTCCATTGAGTTCCAGAGCGGCCCAATTGGCAGAATTGCTGCAACTTCCTGTGAACTCTCCCAAGGCGAGAGAGGGAGAGCAAAGAAAAACACCTCCTCCCCCTCTACCTCCCACCCCCTCTCTCTCCCCCTCCCCTCCACACCTCCTTCCCGCCTCCCTTTTTCCCCACCCCTCCCCTCCCCCCAATCCCCTCCCCCTCTCCTCCCCCACCCCCTCCCCTCTCACCCCTGCCCCCCCTTCCCCCTCCCTTCCCTCCCTTCCCCCCCCCAGCCCTTCAGTGGAAGTTGCGGGGTAAATGGGGCGGAAACGCGGCCGACCAGGACCGGCTCTAATTTCCGGCCCGGAGATCCTCCTGCTGTTGGGCCTCCCGGACCCCGGGACTTCTGAGCCTCTGCCCTCCAGCCTGGGAAGGGAGACCAAGGGGCAACTGCAGCACTGCAGGCGAGCAGGGCATTTTGACATCGCGATTTCACGTTTCGGCAGGACGTGCACCATTGTGTCCCAGCATTTGACCAATGTGTAAATAGCTGGTCAGGGGCAGGCTGGGAGCAGACAGTTACATTTCCTGCACTGGTTTAATGCTGCTCAATTTCATCTTCAACAGGTTAACAACTACAGTTGGCCTGTCCGGCTCTGTTTTCCCCCCGGAGGGGTGGCAGTGATGGTGGTAAGTATTTCCGGGCGGGCGGCTAGCTTCCAGCGCCCCGCTGGGGTTTCTGGGGCCGATTTCGGCAGGGTGCGGAGCATCACCACCCGGGAGATGCGAGCCGGTGTACAAGACCCCTGGTTGCGACACCGGCTCGATTTCTGACTCTTGTCCGACCATTAACACTCCGCAGAGCGCCCCCTGGTGGGACCGCCTGTGAAAGCTGGCGGTCCGAGCCGTAGCAACTGCAGTAAGGTCAGTAATGTCGACCTCAGATAAGTGGGATTCTTTTTTATTTTATTTATTTTGCGATTTATGTTGTGGTGGCGTGGGCTATGTATTGGGAATGTTTTTGGTTGGTTTTTTTCTCCCCAGGCCTCTTTCAGAGCGCTCCCGGGCCGGTTGTTTAGCTCGGGATTTTCCCATGCTCAGCCGGCCTAGCGCCCTGGGAGAGGTGTGCAACGCCTCTCTTAGCGCTCCGCCTCACACTCAGGGCCCAGCTGCCCAATGTTACTGACTGAGGCGCAAACTGTTCCCGGGCGCAAACTTTACCGCCCCGCCGCCATTACCACCCCGAAAATCCAGCCCCAAGATTCACACTGACGCATCACCCAGTGCATTGCCAGGGGAATTGTACCCCTTTGTGTAGGATACCCTCTCTACAGACATCAGGACTGTGGGGATGCTGCTACCCGGTCCTCCTTATCCATGTTACGATGACACTGGAGGAGTTCCTAGATGAACAAAGAGGTTCCTCCTGCTGGTACAGGTATTTACTATGGCGGGGAACAGAAAGTCAATTAAAGTCCAAAATGGGATATCCCACCTTCATCGAATCATTGACATTTCAGCACGGGAGGAGGCCATTTGGCCTACTGTGTCTGTTTTGTACTTTTAGAGTAAGTTGGGGGGAAACTTCAAAGTTAAAACAACAAAAGAAGGAATTTGCATTCATATATAGCTTTTCATATCCTCAAGGGTGTCCCCAAAATGCTTCACAGTTGTAATGTGGGAAACGTGGCAGCCAATTTGCGTACAGCAAGCTCCCACTAACAGCAATGAGAAAAATGACAAGAATTTTGCCCTCGCGATATAAGAACATAAGAACATAAGAATTAGGAACAGGAGTAGACCATCTAGCCCCTCGAGCCTGCTCCGCCATTGAACAAGATCATGGCTGATCTGGCTGTGGACTCAGCTCCACTTACCCGCCCGCTCCCCATAACCCTTAATTCCCTTATTGGTTAAAAATCTATCGATCTGTGATTTGAATACATTCAATGAGCTAGCCTCAACTGCTTCCTTGGGCAGAGAATTCCACAGATTCACAACCCTCTGGGAGAAGAAATTCCTTCTCAACTTGGTTTTAAATTGGCTCCCCCGTATTTTGAGGCTGTGTCCCCTAGTTCTAGTCTCCCCGACCAGTGGAAACAACCTCTCTGCCTCCATCTTGTCTATCCCTTTCATTATCTTAAATGTTTCTATAAGATCACCCCTCAACCTTCTGAACTCCAACGAGTAAAGACCCAGTCTACGCAATCTATCATCATAAGGTAACCCCCTCATCTCCGGAATCAGCCTAGTGAATCGTCTCTGTACCCCCTCCAAAGCTAGTATATCCTTCCTTAAGTAAGGTGACCAAAACTGCACGTAGTACTCCAGATGTGGCCTCACCAATATCCTGTACAGTTGCAGCAGGACCTCCCTGCTTTTGTACTCCATCCCTCTCGCAATGAAGGCCAACATTCCATTCGCCTTCCTGATTACCTGCTGCACCTGCAAACTAACTTTTTGGGAAGGAACCAATCGTGGAGCAGTGGAGGCGTGTCCTGCTCAGTTGGAGCTGTGAGCAGTGAGGAGAGCTGCTATCAACTTGAGCTCCTGCCTGGAGAGCCCTGAGAACAGCCCAGGAAGAGAAGGAAGGAAGGGGCTTCACCACCAACTTTCACCCAGAGGGAGAGGAGGAGAAAAGGAAACTTTTAACAACTCTTTACCATTTCTGCAAGGAGTTGGAGAGAGGGGGAAAAGACCAACAACAACAACATCCAGTGTGGAAGGAGGGGGACTCTACCATTCTACAGGTGGGTGTGGGTGCATTTCCCAAACAGACTTTGTTATATCGGTGGGGGGAGGAAAGAAGACCACTGAGGGCCGGAACATCGCGGGGGGTGTGTGTGTGTGTGGAAGTGTGCGTGGGGGCCTTGCTTACAACTAGGCCCCACACACAATTGAACCCCCCCCCCCCGCCCAATTGCCTAGCCTGGGATAGCTGGAGCTACCAGGCTCAAGAATTTCCTTAATCACCCTAATTAAACATCGTTGGGAGTGTGTGCCTGGTGGCTCTAGCTGCCCCAGGTGAAGACATCTTCTCCCCTCACCTGAAGACCACCCCAAAGACTTTGTGTTTTGCCATCTGGGGATTGCACCCACCCACAGCTGCGAGGGGAGACCTGCCCTCGCAGTTCCCCCTCTCTCTTTCTCTGTTACTCTGTTTCTCCCCTCTCTCTCTGAGGCCCCTTTCTCCTAATTTTAAAAAAAAAACAATTGAGACAACTGAGCAGAGGGAGCAAGGCCCCTCCCCAATTGCCAACTAGGGGAGTGGTGCCTCGTTAAGGGCTCCTCTGCTCAGTTAAATATAGAAGGCCAATAAAGACCATTAAGGCCTGTGACTTTGGGGTGGGTGTAGCCCTTAAAGGGACCCCGTGATGGCGACCCCATCCACGCCGGTGGCAGGGCCAGTGAAGACGTATGCGCAGGTGGCAACCGCTTCCACGGCACCTCCTGCGCCACCCGCTGCCCTGCCACCTTTTCAACTTATAACCAGGAAACACGGGGTCAAGAGCTACACTCACCCCACAATGAGCATTGAGGAGTGCGTGCGGGCGATGGCTGGGGTAGTCGGCCCCTCGGCCATTGTCGCAGCCTCCAAGATGTCTGGGAAGGCTGTTTTCTTCCTGGGGTCGGAGCGGGCGGTGTCCCTGGCCCTTGAAAAGGGGCTCACGGTGGGCGGGTCGTTCCTGCCGGTGGACCCTCTCGAGGCCACCGCGCAGAGGGTCATCGTGTCAAACGTCCCGCCCTTTGTTTCCGCTGAGCTCCTCCTCCCTCACCTACACCAACTGGGGGAGGTAAGGTCGGGGATCAACCCCATACCGCTCGGCCTCAGGGAGAACAGCCTGCGCCACGTGTTCTCCTTCCGCCGCCAGCTCTTTGTCCGGCTGGCGCGGGAGGACATGACAGAAGGGCACTTTAATGTGGTGCACGAGGGGACTGCCTACCGCGTCTTCTGGACGTCGGACGGCGTGCGGTGCCATGCCTGCAGAGAGGTGGGGCACATTCGCAAGAACTGCCCCGCCTCCAAGGCCGCCAAACCACCGAAGGCGGCCAAGGCTGGCGCCGCCGCCACCCCTCCCCCTAGTTGCGTCCGCGTGCCGGGAGCCATAGGTGCGCGGGCATCGTCGGAGGGCTTTGTTTTCAGGGCCTCCGGCGGGGGGGAGGGAGAGCGTCCGAACGGAAAGAAGGCGCGGAACAAGGAGAAACATCTAGAGGCGGGTCCCCTCGGTGCGCCAGACAATTTGACCACCGCGCTCGGCCCAACCCAGTCACCGGCGAGCGCGGGATGCCCCGAGCCCGTGCCTGAGCCCTTGAACAACACCACAGAGGGGCCCGGGCGCGGGCAAGAAAAGAAAAAGGGGGGGGCGGAGCGGGAGGCCTCGGCAGACATGGAGGTCTCCCTGCCTCAGCGCACCTCCAGCAACAAAAGGAGGCGCCGCTCCGTTGAGGCGGAGAGGGAACAACATCCCTCCGCGGAGGAGTCGGTGCCCGCCGCGTGTCCCGCGTCCCCCACCAGCGCCCCCAAGCAGCGCCGTAGGCGGGAGGAGTCTGTCCCCGGGGAGGGTGAGACAGTCGAGGCTGCCCAGCCTCTGCCTCCCGGGGATGGCGTGGAAGATCTGCCTGTCGGGGGGGGCGTGGGGACCGCGGAGGAATGCATTGCCGCCGGGCCGGGCGTCCCGGGGACTGAGGCGGGCGGGGCCGAAAAGGCCGAACCTGAGCCCGCCCAACCAATACCCAACTTCCCCCGGGAGTCGCTCGACCCGGCAGAAACCGAAACAAATGTTAATTATGACACTGTAGATGCTGGGCCGGGGGGTGGCAGCGGGGAGGGGGAGGAACACCCACCCTCGCCTCTTGCTGTGGGGCTGGAGCACTTGGGGAGCCTGGGGATTTCCTATGGCCGGGTCTCTCCTTGTTCCCCGGTTCCTGGGGCGGAGGGGGAACCCCTTCCGCTGTCATTTCCCGACCCAGCACCATTTTTAAAAGAGCCCAGTGGGGACTCCTCTGCCGACGATCCTGGGGGTGGGATCGGGGCAGAGCCAGGGCCGGTTGGAGCGGCCGGTTCATTTGCCGTACCTTGTGCGGTCGATGGGCCGGCTGCTGGCGGCCACCTCCCGGAGGAGGACGGGGACTCGGTGGGGGACGCGGGTGAAGACCTAGAGACCACCGCCAGCGAGGCGGTGGATCTGCTCGCGGCCGCCGCCGAGACCATCCTCATTCCTGCAAAGGAACTCCGGGACTTTTTGGCCCAGAGCCGGGGTCGCTGCGACCAAGCCCGACTGGCCCTGGAAAAATGGTCCGAGCCAGAGCTGATCAAGGGGTCCGTCCGCGCCGCCGTTAAAACCTTGGCCGCGGGCGGGCCCTTGACAAAGGCACAACACCTTGAGCTGCGCGAGCTCGAGGGACTCCTCGCTGGGCTGCGGAGGGAGCGGAGTTCAACAAAAGACTCCGCTCCCTTCCCCACAATAGGTTAAGGTAGAGGTTGCACTATGCTTTTGCCATGAAGATAACCATAGCCAGCCTCAACATCAACGGCGGCAGAGGGGCACGCCGTAGATTTGACAATTTTTCGCTCCTGCGGGAGGGGAAATATGCGGTGTGCTTCCTGCAAGAAACCCACACCGTTCCGGGAGACGAAGCCACGTGGCTCCGGGAATGGCAAGGAGAGGTCCGCATGAGCCACCTCACCGCCATTTCTAGTGGGGTGGCCATCTTGCTGGGCCCGCATTTTCAGCCGGAGATCTTGGGGGTCGAGGAGCCCGTGCCAGGCCGCTTGCTGCACGTAACGGTTCGCCTGGGGGACGTGCCGCTCCATCTCGTGAAGGTGTACGCCCCTCAGCCCGGCCCGCAGCAAACGCGCTTCTTTGAAGAGGTGTCCGCTCTTCTTGGCTCCGTCGACGTCGGCGACTGCATTGTCCTCGGGGGGGATTTTAACTGCACCCTCGGGGCGAGGGACCGCTCCGGTGCCCCGCAGTGCATGGCGGCGATGGAGAAGTTGAGGGACCTGGTCGGGTCCTTCGACTTGGTGGACGTCTGGCGAAATCTCCACCCCGACTCCAGCGCCTTTACTTGGGTGAGGCCTGGAGTTGGATGGTCTGGAGTCGACCGCCTTTACGTGTCTCGGGCGTACGTTTCCTGCGTCCCGGCGGCCTCCATGCGGCCGGTGCCGTGTTCGGACCACCACCTGGTGTGGGCGGAGCTCGCTTCGCTCCGCGCGGGGACGGGGTCCGCGTACTGGCACTTTAACAACCGGCTGCTGGAGGACGTGCGGTTCCAGGACTCGTTCCGTCGATTCTGGTCCGACTGGAGAAGGAAGCAGGGGGGCTTCCCCTCCTTGAGGCTATGGTGGGACGTGGGCAAGGCTCACGTCCGCGTCTTCTGTCAAGAGTACGCGAGGGGGTCGACCAAGAGGCGGGCGGCCAGAGTCGGGCGCCTAGAAAAAGAGGTGCTCGACCTGGAAGCCCGTCTCGGTCAAGTCGTCCAGGACCCGGCCCTGCGGACGGTGTACGAAGCGAAGAAGGCCGCGCTGAAGGACCTGCAGCTCGTCGGGTCCCGAGGCGCGTTCGTGAGGTCGCGGATCCGGTTCCTGCGGGATCTGGACCGCGGCTCCCCCTTCTTCTACTCGCTGGAAAAAAGGCAGAGTGCCCGTAAGCAGCTCTTGACGCTGCTGGCCGACGACGGCTCTCTCGTCTCGGATCCGGAGGGCGTCAACAACAGGGCCCGTGAATATTACGGTGCTCTGTTCTCTCCGGATCCGTCCAGCGAGGAAGCGCGTAGAGTTTTGTGGGAGGACCTGCCGAAGGTCAGGCGCCGAAAATCTGGAAGCTCCGCTAAGCCTGGCGGAGCTGACCGGTGCCCTCGCCCGGCTCTCGAGGGGAAAATCCCCGGGGCTGGACGGGCTGACCATGGAGTTCCACAGAGCGTTCTGGGACGTCCTGGGGAGCGACTACGCGCGGGTCCTGGGGGAAAGTCTGGCGACCGGGGAGATGCCCCTCTCTTGGCGCAGGGCAGTCATCGTCCTGCTGCCTAAGAAGGGCGATCTCCGCCTCCTTAAGAACTGGCGCCCGGTCTCCCTCCTCAGCACGGACTACAAAATCTTCGCCAGGGCGATGTCTGCTCGCCTTGGTGCCGTGCTGGACCACATGATCCACCCCGACCAGTCCTACACGGTCCCGGGCCGGACAATCCACGATAACATCCATCTGGTCCGGGACCTCATCCATTGTTCCCAGGAAGCTGGTCTGTCGGTCGCCTTCCTATCCCTCGACCAAGAGAAGGCGTTCGACAGGGTGGATCACGACTGTCTGCTCGGAACTCTGCGCGCTTTCGGGTTCGGGACGCATTTCGTCGCCCGGATCCGACTTTTGTACGCCGCCGCGGAGTGTCTGATTAAGGTTAACGGGTCCTTGACGGCGCCCCTTCGCTTTAGGAGAGGGGTGCGCCAGGGATGCCCCATGTCCGGCCAGTTATACGCCGTTTGCGTGGAGCCGTTCCTGCGCCTCTTGCGGACGAGGTTGACGGGACTGGCTCTGCAAGGGCCGGGCGTGGAGGTCGTCCTCTCGGCTTACGCCGATGACGTGCTCCTCGCGGTAGAGGATCCCGCTGACCTGCGGAGGATGCGTGAGTGCCAGGAGATTTACTCGGCCGCGTCCTCCGCCAGGATCAACTGGGAGAAATGTTCCGGACTCCTGGTGGGTCAGTGGCGGGTGGACTCCCTGCCGGAGGAGCTCAGGCCTTTTGCCTGGAGCACGGTACCCATTTCCTCTATCTGGGAGTCTACCTTAGCCCCGACGAGGGAGCCTGGCCGGCGAACTGGCAGGAGCTGGAGGCCAAGGTCGCCGCTCGCCTAGGGCGCTGGACAGGACTGCTCCGAGTGCTGTCCTACAGGGGTCGAGCGCTAGTCATAAACCAGCTGGTGGCCGCAATGCTGTGGTACCGGCTGGTCACTTTGACCCCTCCCCCTGCGTTTGTCGCCAAGATACAGAAGAAGCTGGTGGACTTCTTCTGGAACAACAGGAAGCACTGGGTCTCTGCCGCGGTCTTGAGTCTCCCGCTTGAGGAGGGCGGTCAGTCGTTGGTGTGCGTCAGCGCCCAGCTCGCGACTTTCCGTCTTCAGACCCTGCAGAGATACCTTTACGTCGAGCCCCCTCCTAGGTGGTGTGCTCTGGCGAGGTATTTCTTCCGCCAGCAGCGCGACCTCAATTATGACACGCAGCTCCTGTTTGTGAACTTGGGGGGTGCCAGGACCGCCCTCCGGGAGCTGCCTGTCTTTTACAGGGAACTCATCAGGGTCTGGAACAAAGTCTCCACCAAGCGCAGCTCTCCGCCGGCTGGAGTGGCGGCCGACCTGCAGGAACCGCTGCTCGGGAATCCGTACCTCCACGGCCGAGGTTTTATGTGGCGGTCGGAAGAGAGGGCTGTGGCTGGTGAGGTGACCAGGGTCAGGGACCTGCTCGATGGCGGAGGAGCGGGCTGGATGGCGCCAGACACGCTGGCGCGGCGCCTAAATTCTGCCAACGTCCGCCACGCGGCCGATGCCATCGAGTCGCTAAAAACAGCTCTGGGCCCTGACTCCGTTAGGTGCATCGAGGAGGCTCAAGCACGTGGGGAGATCCCGTCCGAACTGACCCCCGTCCGGACGGAATTCCTCATCGGCGCCAAATCCCGGAACCTCCCTCGGGGGCCGGCGCCTCACAACTTGAGCCGCCTCGGGGAAATCCCCTCCGTGCCTTTCAGTTCCGCGCGGAGGGGTTTCCTGTACGGGCTGCTCCTGCACACCCTCAACTTTGCCATCCTCGCCGGCCGTCCGGACACGCCATGGCGTACCATCTTGCCGTCCGGAGGAGGCGGGGGTCCCCGATGGAGGGCACTCTACGCAGGGGTCCTCCCACTATTCATCGGGGACTTGGCCTGGAGGGTGGTGCACGGAGCAGTGCCGTGCAACAAATTTTTAAGCCGGTTCACGGACTCCCAGGCCGCCTGCAATTTCTGCGGTCTGGAAGAGTCCGTGTTCCATGTTTTTATGGAATGCACAAGGTTGCAGCCCCTGTTTTATTATTTGAAGGGGCTGCTCCTGAAATTCTGGCTGCACTTCAGTCCCACTCTCCTGATCTTTGGGCACCCTGTGCGGAGGGGAGCGGGTAGGTCCGAAGGCCTCCTCGTAGGACTGCTCCTGGGCACGGCCAAGGGTGCCATCAGCCGGTCCAGGCAGCGGGCGGTCGAGGGGGTCGTTCAACCTGACTGCCTGCCTCTCTTCCGCTCTTACATCCGGTCCAGGGTGTCCTTGGAGATGGAGCACGCGGTGTCCACCGGTACGCTCGCGGCCTTCCGCGAGAGGTGGGCACCGGAGGGACTGGAGTGCATCATCACGCCCGGCAACCAAATTTTAATTTGATTTTACGTTTTTAAGTTTAATTTGTTTTAATTGCCGGTGCTTTTAGTGTCCCCCTTCCCTTTTATAGGGGGCACTGGGGAAAATTGTGATTTTAGTGCCCAAAAAAAAAACCAAAAAAAGAAAAACACAAAAAAAAACAAAAAAAAGGGGGGAAAAAAAAAAGGGCCTTGTAAATGTCTGGAGTGTCACCCAGGTCGGGTGGCACCGTTTAATGTTTTATGTTTTGCAGGTGAACTCCAAAAAGAGTTTCATGCACAAGGACCCCAGGTCCCTCTGCACCGCAGCATGTTGTAATTTCTCCCCATTCAAATAATATTCCCTTTTACTGTTTTTTTTTCTAAGGTGGATGACCTCACATTTTCCGACATTGTATTCCATCTGCCAAACCTTTGCCCATTCGCTTAACCTATCCAAATCTCTTTGCAGCCTCTCTGTGTCCTCTACGCAACCCGCTTTCCCACTAATCTTTGTGTCATCTGCAAATTTTGTTACACTACACTCCGTCCCCTCTTCCAGGTCATCTATGTATATTGTAAACAGTTGTGGTCCCAGCACCGATCCCTGTGGCACACCACTAACCACCGATTTCCAACCCGAAAAGGACCCATTTATCCCGACTCTCTGCTTTCTGTTAGCCAGCCAATTCTCTATCCATGCTAATACATTTCCTCTGACTCCGCGTACCTTTATCTTCTGCAGTAACTTTTTGTGTGGCACCTTATCGAATGCCTTTTGGAAATCCAAATACACCACATCTATCGGTACACCTCTATCCACCATGCTCGTTATATCCTCAAAGAATTCCAGTAAATTAGTTAAAACATGATTTCCCCTTCATGAATCCATGTTGCGTCTGCTTGATTGCACTATTCCTATCTCGATGTCCCGCTATTTCTTCCTTAATGATAGCTTCAAGCATTTTCCCCACTACAGATGTTAAACTAACTGGCCTATAGTTACCTGCTTTTTGTCTGCCCTCTTTTTTAAACAGAGGCGTTACATGAGCTGCTTTCCAATCCAATGGTACCTCCTCAGAGTCCAGAGACTCTGCTCCAAGATGGCCTCCCACCACCAGCTTTAGTGCAGAGGAAGCCTACAAAGGGGAAGACTGAGGCTGTTAGTGTGCACATGACACCCAATTAACGTTCAGGAGTGGGTGGCAATTCAGAGAACTGCAGTTCCCCATTCACCGAGCAGTGCAGCTGGCTATATTTAAAACCTTTCTTTATTCTGGACTCTCGCAGGGCTTCGTTAACCTTTAACATGCACTCATGTGGGTGTGACCTTGCTCAGCAGACTGCCTTCGACTTTATTCATGCCGGCAGCCCTTCCTGTTTCGGTGAATTTTTTACACAGCACAGATCGTGTCAACTTTTGCCTGCTCCTCTTCAATTGAACAGAGAAAGGAGTGTGGCAGTTGGTTCTGAGCCAATTAAAATCACTTCCTTTAGATTTTTGCTGCTGTAATGTATACCGTCCGGAGGATGTGGGGGTCCCCAATGGTGTGCTCCCTCTATTTATTGGGGACTTGGCCTGGAGGGTGGTGCACGGAGCAGTCCCATGCAATAAGGATTTAAGTTGGTTCAAGGACTCCCAGGCCGCCTGCAATTTCTGCGGTCTGGAGGAGTCCGTGTTCCATGTGTATGTACAGTGTGTGAGGTTGCAGCCCCTCTTCCATTATTTGAAGGGGCTGCTACTCAAATTCTGGTTGCACTTCAGTCCCGCACTCCTGATCTTTGGGCACCCTGTGCGGAGGGGAGCAGGCAGGTTGGAAGGCCTCCTCGTAGGACTGCTCCTGGGCATGGCCAAGGAGGCCATCAACCGGTCCAGGCAGCGTGCAGTCGAGGGGGTCGTTCAACATGACTGCCTGCCTCTCTTCCACGGTTACATCTGAGCCAGGGTGTCCCTGGAGATGGGGCATGCGGTCCACTGGTACGCTCGCGGCCTTCCGCGAGAGGTGGGCGACGGAGGGACTGGATTGCATCATTTTAACAAAGAACAAAATTTTAATTTAATTTGATTTGACAAGGTTCCCTTTAATGTTTAATTGTTCATTTGTGGGTTTTGGTGCCCTTAAAAAAAAAAGAAGACACTTGATTTAAAAGTTTTACCAAAATAGTTGTAAAGCTGTTGAGTTGGAAGTGGCTTAGCCAGTCACATGATGTTCACAAGACTCAATAAAACCCCAGCCAGTTGGGTTCAGGGGATCCATGATGAGGCAGGTGGTTGTGAGCCTGGTGGATGAACTGGTAATGTGTAGTGTGATTGTTAAACCTTTGCTAATAAACCATCATCAACATCATAGGCAGTCCCTCGAAGCGAGGATGACTTGCTTCCACGCCAAAAAGGGATGAGTTCACAGGTGTTCCAATCTCAAACTAATGTTCCAGATCCCGAACTACATGTTGAAGGGTGGAAGATGCCTGTGCGTGGATTTTATTAATGTGTGGTGGCCGTTGCACATCAGCCACACATCAGCTTGACAGAGCTAGGTCTTGGTCCAGTGGAACTAGTTGTTAATAGCAATGTGTTGCTATGAATTCTTAAGCAAAGAACCCATGAAGTGAATACATTACAGCTGCCACTTCCAAAATCGTTGGTGAGAGTCAGGAAGAAGCTGGAACGCGATAGGAAATGGGAATAGGGTGAGAATGGGTAGACTAAATGGGAACAACGTCAATATAACACTGAAGTGGGGCTTTCGAGCGCTGCTATAATTAAAGGGTTAAGAATGGGTCTTGGGACTAAAAAGGGCTAAATAGACTTTTGTAGTGGTCAGCTTTCTAAGTTGCTTAATGGGCAGAAGAAATAATGCTAAGATATGTCAGAATGATCAACTGTTGCAAGCTGTGTAACCTGAGGACAATTACAAATAGCCAAACTGTTGAACCACAGGAGGCCCAGAGAGGCAGCTAACGGCCACCTCACATTAAAAAAAATCCACGCACAGGCATCTTCCACCCTTTAAGATTTAGTTTGGGACCTGGAATTTTAGGTCCTTCATTGAAACACCTGTGAACTTCTTGACGTGGAAGCAAGTCATCCTCAATTCGAGGGACTGCCTATGATGATAATGATTATCAGAGCAAGGGGTCAGAAGTGACACGATGGAAAAACTCCATCTGGTATGAGACATAGGCCAATGATTGTGTGACGCGAAAGGGGATTAGTCAATCAGCAATTCTGCACGAGGGCTTTGGGCCAATTAAACGGCATGGGGGGACAGTGCACGAGGCTGACATGCATCATTAAGTGTATAGAAGATTACTTGGAACTTTATATCATCGGAGAAGCCTGGCTACAGACAGAAAGCTGGTGGTCTCCCCACCAGTGCGAATAAAGACTACTTGAAACTTTGAACCCAGACCTGGTGTTGAGTGTTTATTTTAAATACTCCACTACAAACATAAAAATAAGACTTGCACTTATATAGCACCGCTCACTTCCTCAGGATGGTCCAAAGTGCTTTACAACCAATTCAGTACTTATGGAAGTGTAGTCACTGTTGCAAGGTAACGGAAGTGTAACTGTCAATTTGTACGCAGCAAACTCCCACAAACAGCAATGAGACAAATGACCACATCATTTACTGTAATAATAGTATTTGTTTAAGCACCCCGATGCAGCTGCTGAAAACAAGAAACCAGTCGGCTCAGGGATGTTCCCTGCACCTGCCGGGAGTCTGATGGCAGACTTTGAGAGATAATAAAACATGTACAATTCTACAATGATCTCATTGAGGGTTTCTGAAATGCAACCTCATTCATATTTCATCCGAATTCCTGATTTCAACCATAAACAACAATTCTATCTTCAACCTGAAAACCAGTTTCTCTCCTGCTGATCACAGACTTTCGGATGAGACGTTAAACCGAGGCCTTGTCTGCCCTCACAGGTGGACCCCACGGCACTATTTCGAAGAAGAGCAAGGGAGGTATCCCCGGTGTCCTGGCCAATATTCATCCCTCAAGCAACATTAAAAAAGCAGATTAACTGGTCATTATCACATTGCTGTTTGTGGGAGCTTGCTGTGCGCAAGTTGGCAGTCGCGTTTCCCACATTACAACAGTGACTACACTTACAAAAAGAAGTGCTTCATTGGCTATAAAGCGCTTTGAGACATCTGGTGGTCATGAAAGGCACTATATAAATGCAAGTCTTTCGTTCTTTATTAATCTCCGTTTACTTACGATGGGTACTAAGATTGGAATTCAACATTATCATGACTTTAAAATGCTCATGGATAAATATCGTGAAATCAAATGTGACCAAGACTAGTGGGAGGCCAGAGGATTTGCTCCTGATTTTTAGGAGCAACTGGTGGAGAACGGACTATCTTAGAAATCGCATTTCTCCACATTTTTTTTTCTGCAGTTCTAATCCGTTAGAACAGTTTCACTTTGGAACAGAATTTTTTCTTCAAAAGGGGGCGTGTCCGGCCACTGACGCCTGATTTCAAAGTTTCCACAGTGAAAACGTACTCCAAACTAACTTAGAATGGAGCAAGTGAAGATTTTTGTAGAACTGAAAAAACCTTGGCTACACATTAAAAAATCAGGCGCAGGTTACAAATTAGGCGTCCAGAACAAGGTGGGGGGGGGAGAAGGGAGGGGAAGGGAAGTCATTAAATTCTACAATAAATCCTTATTTATACTTATACAAATAAATCCAACCTGAATAAACATTTATAAGCAAAGAAAAGATTAAATAAACCATCTTCCTACCTGTGTGAAAGTGCTTCAGGCAGGTTCAGTCAGCTCAGCGGTGTGGCGTCGTTCCCGTGAACAGGAGGGAGGGAGGGGCAGGCAGGCAGTAAGCAGGCATTTGTGCAGCCTTCCACTTGAGGTGGAAGCCTTAAAGTCAGCTCAGCGGTGTGGCGTCGTTCCCGTGAACGGGAGGGAGGGAGGGCTCGACCGACCGACCAACGGCAGTGGGGGGGAGGCAGGGAGGAGGAAGCAGCCATTCCCAACGGCGGGGGGGGAGGAGGCAGTGAGAAGGCTGCAGGACGCCTCAGAAGTTGAGGCAGCCATTCCCGATGGCAGTGGGGGGAGGCCGTCGGGAAACGGCTGCCTCAACGTCTGAGGCTTCCTGCAGCCTTCTCACTGCTGCAAGAAGCCTCAGTGCTGATCATAGAAGGGCAATGTGCTTTTATTAAAAAATGTTCAAAAATTAAATAGCTACAAAGAACTACAAAAATGGCCGAGTGCCAATGTTTCTTTCACACTGCGCGTGCGCGAACGCTCCAACGCGCACGCGCAGCATTGCCGGCACGAAAAAAACGAATTTAAATGGTAGCCGCCCCCTCCCACTTACAAAATCGGCGCGAGTGGTAGGCTCCGCCCCCTTGGAGCTGCGCCAAGCTGCCATGGAGCTGCAGGGCGCTCCAGAATCGCACGTTTTTTTTCAGGAGCGGTTTTCGGCGCGAAAAACGGGTGCCCAGCTCAGAGGGGCGCCCGTTTTGTAGCGTGTGGAAACTTGGGGCCATAAGCCAGCAAAGAATTACTAGAAAAATAATAAAGAGAGGGAAGATAGATTATGAAAGTAAACTAACACGAAATATAAAAACAGATAGCAAGAGTTTCTACATAAAAAGGAAAAGAGTGGCTAAAGTAAATGTTGGTTTCCTAGACGATGAGACCGAGGAATTAATAATGGGGAACAGGGAAATGGCAGAGACTTTGAACAAATATTTTGTATCGGGCTTCACGGTCGAAGACACTAAAAACATCCAATGATTGATAATCAAGGGGCTATAGGGAGGGAGGAACTTAATACAATTACTATCACTAAAGAAGTACTCGGTAAAATAATGGGACTAAAGGCGGACAAGTCCCCTGGGCCTGACGGTTTACATCCTAGGGTCTTAAAAGAGGTGGCTGCAGAGATAGTGGATGCATTGGTTGTAATCTACCAAAATTCCTTGGATTCTGGGGAGGTCCCAGTGGATTGGAAAACCGCAAATGTAACGCCCCTATTTAAAAAAGGAGGCAGACAGAAAGCAGGAAACGATAGACCAGTTAGCCTAAGATCTGTCATTGGGAAAATGCTGGAGTCCATTATTAAGGAAGCAGTAGCGGGACATTTGGAAAAGATGAATTCATTCAAGCAGAGTCAGCATGATTTTATGAAAGGGAAATCATGTTTGACAAATTTGCTGGAGTTCTTTGAGGATATAATGAGCAGGGTGGATAAGGGGGAACCAGTGGATGTGGTGTATTTGGATTTCCAGAAGGCATTCGATAAGGTGCCACATAAAAGGTTACTGCACAAGATAAAAGTTCACGGGGTTGGAGTTTATATATTAGCATGGATAGAGGATTGGCTAACTAACAGAAAACAGAGTCGGGATAAATGGGTCATTCTCCGGTTGGCAAACAGTAACTAGTGGGGTGCCGCAGGGATCGGTGCTGGGGCCTCAACTATTTACAATCTATATTAATGACTTGGATGAAGGGACTGAGTGTAATGTGACCAAGTTTGCTGATGATACAAAGATGGGTGGAAAAGCAATGTGTGAGGAGGACACAAAAAATCTCAAAGGGATATAGACAGGCTAAGTGAGTGGGTAAACTTTTGGCAGATGGAGTATAATGTGGCAAAATGTGAGGTTATCTACTTTGGCAGAAAAAATAGAAAAGCAAATTATAACTTAAATGGAGAAAAATTGCGAAGTGCTGCAGTACAGAGGGACCTGGGGGTCTTTGTGCATGAAACACAAAAAGTTAATATGCAGGTACAGCAAGTAATTAGGAAGGCAAATGGAATGTTGGCCTTTATTGCAAGGGGGATGGAGTATAAAAGCAGAGAAGTCCTGCTACAACTGTACAGGGTATTGGTGAGGCCAGACCTAGAGTATTGCATCTGGTTTTGGTCTCCGTATTTAAAGAAGGATACACTTGCATTGGAGGCTGTTCAGAGAAGGTTCACTAGGTTGATTCCGGAGATGAAGTTGACTTATGAAGATAGGTTGAGTAGGTTGGGCCTATACTCATTGCAGTTCAGAAGAATGAGATGTGATCTTATCGAAACATATAAGATAATGAGGGGGCTCGACATGGTGGATGCAGAGAGGATATTTCCACTCATAGGGGAAATTAAAACTAGATGGCATAGTCTCAGAATAAAGAGCCGCCCATTTAAAACTGAGATGAGGAGGAATTTCTTCTCTCAGAGGATTGTAAATCTGTGGCATTCTCTTCCCCAGGGAGCTGTGGAGGTTGGATCGTTGAATATATTTAAGGCGGAGATAGACAGATCTTTGAGCGATAAGGGAGTAAAGGGTTATAGGGAACGGGTAGGGAAGTGGAGCTGAGCCCATGATCAGGTCAGCCATGATCTTATTGAATGGCTGAGCAGGCTCGAGGGGCCAAATGGCGTACTCCTGCTCCTATTTCTTATGATAAATATTGGCCAGAACACCAGTGAGAGCTCCCCTGCTCTTCTTCGAAATAGTTGCATGGGATGTTTCAGAGGACAAACGCGGCCTTGGTTAATCTCATCTCATCCAGAAGGCGACACATCCAACAGTGCAGCACTCCCTCAGTACTGCATTGAAGTGTCAGCCGAGATTATGCACTTAAGTCTCTGGTTTGGGACTTGAAGACCTAACATTCTGACTCATGGGGAGAGTGGTACCACTGAGCCATGGCTGACACCTTAAAATATAATTCTGAAATTAGACCCAAAACTAAGCACAAAAATCTATCTGCGCGTGTGGGATTGACAGCTCACTTGTAAATCGTTAGATTTTTTGGAGCAGTTATCGGTGGTTAAGTGGTTGATATTTTAATATTGTGCATGCAAAACTATGAAGAAATCTGAGTTAAACACAGAAAGTGCAGAAATTATTGTACCAATTTATCAACTAGGGATAATGTAAAGGATGAAAGAACTTGCATTTATATAATTCCTTTCACATCCCCGGGACGTCTTCAGCGCTACACAACCAATTAGTTATTTTTGAACTCTAATTAGTGCTGTAATGTAGGCACAGCAAGGTTCCACAAACAGCAGCGAGATAAATAAAGACTTGCATTTATATAGCACCTTTCATGATCTCAGGACGTCTCAAAGCGCTTCACAAATAATGAAGTACTTTTGAAGTGTAGTCACTGTTGTAATGTAGGGGAAATGCGGCAGCCAATTTACACACAGCAAGGTCCCACAAGCAGCAATGAGATAATGACCAGATCATCTGTTTTTAGTGAAATTGGTTGAGGGATAAATATTGGCCAGGACACCGTGGAGTACTCCCCTGCTCTTCTTCCAATAGTCCTACTGGCTCTCTTGCATCTACTTGAACAGGTTGACTGGGCCTTGGGTGAATATATCATCCAAGAGTCAACACCTCCAACAACATAGTGCTCCCTTAGTACTGCAGGGATTATATACTCAGGTGCTGGATTGGACTGGCACTGGAGGTTAGCTAACCGAGGCAGTCTCCAGCCGCTTTATATTACAGACTAGCTCTAAATGTTCGGTCCCATATTGAAGGGCTTGGTGCTGGTGAATCATATTCCCAGTTACATTGCAGGGCAGTTATTCCAATACAAAATCAATGCACGAACTTGACTTTCAGCTTTGGAGGTGAAACCCTCCCTGCTGTCTGGGAGGTCGGTACCTTCCAACAATGCAAAAACCACATTACTGGTGTTGATAGATGCACTGAGCAATTCAGCCCCCTCCCCAATAGGAGTAAATCAGTCAGGTCAGCTGTGGTTCAGTTGGTTTCACACATGCCTAGGAGTCAGAAGGTTGTGGGTTCAAGCCCCACTCCAGAGACTTGAGCCCAAAATCCAGGCTAACGCTCCCAGTGCAGTGCTGAGGGAGTGCTGCACTGTCGGAGGTGCCATCTTTTAGTTGAGACATTAAACCGAGACCCTGTCTGCTCTCTCAGGTGAATGTAAAAGATCCCATTGTACTATTTAGAAGAAGAGCAGGGGAGTTATCCCTGATGTCCTGGGCTAATATTTCTCCCTTAACCAATATTAGTAAGAAACAGATTATCTGGTCATTATCACGTTGCTGTTTGTGGGAGCTTGCTGTGCGCAAATTAGCTGCCACGTTTCCCACATTACAACGGTGACTACACTCCAAAAGTCCCTCATTGGCTGTTAAAGCGCTTTGGGAAGTCTTGAAGTTGAGAAAGGCGCTATATAAATGCAAGTCTTTCTTTCTTTAAAATAGATAGCAAGTGTTCAACCACTGCCTCTGGAGGACGAGGGAAAGCCCACAGATGCCCATTGAACGTGTGGAGCCTCTTCCTCCTCCAGTCTAAAGTATTGTCAAGAAAAAGCTGATCACCACTTGCTAATTTAACGCACCCTCTCGCCTGCTCCTTTTGAGTTTGTCGTGTTTTGCGCTATAGACTTTGACCCTTCATCTTAGTTTAGAAACAATGAAAGAAATACTTTTTTGTAAGTCACAGAAAAGCTAACCAACAAATGCCCTGAAGTTTATGGCAGCCTCTTTGCCGATTTTCAGGAAAGGTCACTCTTATTAAGAACTGAGGTGTCATAGACAATGTCATCTTGTGCGCTAGCTTACTGAAGCAAAAAGCCAAAACTCGCTCAAACTCTTCAAAGTAATTTTAGTGATAATGGTGCGTATGCTGGAAATTGTTACTGGTATCACTAGGGGAGACATTGCCCATAAAAGAGCTTTCTGTATCTCTGTGTGTGCGTGTGTGTGGTTTGTTTCTCATTGCTCAATAATCACACATCTCCCACCGTTAAAGACTGCAGAACAAGAATATTCAACACCAAATGCGCCATTGAAATCATGTCAGAATCCAAAATGTCTTTAAAAAATCAGAATAACAAATCATTACTGCTGCAAAAATCTCAGATCTTCTGCTCTATTACTGAGCTGTAAACAACAACTTACATTTATATAGCACCTTTAATGTAGTAAAATGTCCCAAGGCGCTTCACAAGAGCGTTATTGGACAAAAATCTAAACTGAGCCAAAGAAGGAGACATTAGGACAGGTTACCAACTGCTTGGTCAAAGAGGTAGGTTTTAAGGAACGTCTTAAAGGAAGAAAGAGCGATAGAGGCGGAGAGGTTTAGGGAGGGAATTCCAGAGCTTAGGGCCCAGGCAGCTGAAGACACAGCCACCAACGGTGTGGAGAACAAAGTCAGAGATATGCAAGAGGTCAGAATTGGAGGAGCCCAGAATTGGAGGGTTGTAGGGCCGGAGGTGGTTACAGAAATAGGGAGGGCGAGGCCATGGAGGGTTTGAACTTTTGAATTTTTGAGGCAATGTAGGTCAGCGAGCACTGTAGTGAATGAGACTTGGTTTGAGTTAGGATACAGCTACTCTTAAACTGAAACGGGGATGTAACTGGTTGTTACAGTGAGTGGTGGAGTTTCTATAAATGGTTTTGACTCTCTGGCTCTTGGTTCATTGTTGCTGCCTGTGGCTCTGCTTGCAAGTTCGAGACAGCTGTCACCAATAAAAGCACTGTTTGCGATATTTGAACACTGCGTGTGCTGGGAGCTGAGGTTTACTCATCAAACACCACATTGTCTTATGAAAGGTCAGCGACCTGAAACGTTAACTCTGTTTCTCTCTCCACAGACACTGCATGACCTGCTGAGTATTTCCAGCATTTTCTGTTTTTAATCGCACATTTTCACATGAGTTTCAAAAATACAGTGAAAAAGGCCAAATATATTGCGAAAAAGTTAGCAAAACTAACTTAATTTTATTTATCAATCCTTTTTATATTGTGCATCTGAATACTTGAGTATGAAGCCTTTTAGGAGGTTTCTGCAATATTCCTGCACTAAGGAAAGAAAGACTTGCATTTAAATGGCACCTTTCACAACCACCAGACGTCTCAAAGTGCTTTACAGCCAATGAAGTACATTTGGAGTGTAGTCACTGTTGTAATGTGGGAAACGCGGCAGCTAACTTGCACACAGCAAGCTCCCACAAACAGCAATGTGATAATGACCAGATAATCTGTTTTTGTTAAGTTGATTGAGGGATAAATATTGGCCACGACACCAGGGATAACTCCCCTGCTCTTGTTCGAAATAGCGCCAAGGGATCCTATTACGTCCACCTGAGAGAGCAGACAGGGCCTCGGTTTAACGTCTCGTACGAAAGACAGCACCTCCGACAGTGCAGCACTCCCTCAGCACTGCACTGTCGGGTCAGCCTAGATTTTGTTCTCCAATCCCTGGAGTGGGACCTGAACCTACAACCTTTTGACTCAGAGGCGAGTGTGCTGCCTATTGAGCCACAGCTGACACTTAACACTGGAACTTAACACTGTGTCAATACTTCTCATTATATTCTATGTGGTACGCAAACTGGTGGCTGGGTGGCAGTGAATTAAGGACCGTGATCAATTTCAGGGTTCAGACGATTGACAAGCTGTTCTTGTGGTTTATGACTGCATCGCCATCTTAAAATGTAAAACCCTCTATGTATCAATCAATAGATTCCAAAATAGCATCAGAAAAATAAAGGTGAGTGAGGACCAGTAATGCATCCCAAGAGGCAGAGACAAGTATTGGTTCAATGCTATTTTCTCACTAGGGCCTGTTGTGGGTAGCACTGTTGCCTGAGTCTCTCAAGTCCCACTCCAGGGACTTGAGTATAAAATCTAGGCTGACACTCCGGTGCAGTGCTGAGGGAGTGCTACACTGTCGGAGGTGCCTTATTTCGGATGAAACGATAAACCGCGGCCCCGTCTGTCCTCTCAGGTGGACGGAAAAGATCCCTTGGCACTATTTTGAAGAAGAGCAGAAGATTCCTGGCCAATATTTAGTCCTTGGTCCCAAAACACTGAAGACAGATTAACTGATCATTATCACATTGCTGTGTGTGGGAGCTTGCTGTGTGCAAATTGGCTGCAGCGTTTCCGAAATTACAATAGTGAGTGCACTTTAAAAAGGTACTTCATTGGCTGTAAAGTGCTTTGGGACGTCCAGAGGTCATGAAAGGTGCTATACAAATGCAAGTCTGTTCTTCAGTGCTGCACAACAGGATACAGACACGCCGCAAAGCACGTTGGAGACACCTCCATCAACGGCAACGTAACGGCTGAAGGGAAAAATCTACGTATTCAAATCTTGCACTCAGTTTGGTAATGATGCAATAATTAACCCTGCAGGCCTCCAGGGGTTAATACACTGCAGGTTCCTGACACACCTCAGATCCCGCCCCCCCACACCCTTCCCCCTGCGCCCCCACCCACCACCCACCATGCTCGATTTTCATGACAACTGTCAGCAGAAGAACCTGTGGTGCCCAGCCCTAGTTTCACAGGAGCACAGCGATAGACTTCAAACATCACCCCACTCCTGAAAGCGAAGACAAACTCATTGTGTTCAGAAACTTACTGAGATAGATGGTTTCTCAGAACATGTTTTGTGCGTTTGTATTTTGCTATCGACTGAACCCATGAAGTAAGTTTCATTAAAAAATTAAGCTCGTTGCAGAGCCCGCCTCAGTTTTATTTCACTTTGCACCTTGCATATTTTTAGATCGCCCACCTCTCAATTTCGATGACATTTTCGCTCTTGACCTACAAAACATGGGATTGGAAGAGCGCAGCAGAATTTTACTGCAGACGTATCTCTAAATCTATCTTTAGATGTATATCTAAAGCTAATGACTTATGTAACATGTATTAAAAAGGCATTAAATACTTCTGAACAGAAAATTCTAAGATGCTCTCAGTTAGGAACACTGCAAATCTTCGCACATTTCTCTGACTCGACTTGGAAATGAATGTTACCGATTATTTTAATGATCTTTCACATGATTTAAAATATTGCGATGGATGTTTCGTACTTAGTATTAGAGCTGGATTAAACGATTTCACCATCACTGGCGGAATAGCAACGGAGCAATAAAGAGGAGCACATTCAGAAAACAAATCGAGCCGCTGCCTGTGCTTTAGATGATCTCTCATTCGCACAAAGAAGAAAAAATGGCTACTTACTGCGACTCCGAAATAGTCTACATCGGGTACAGAACATGACAAGGATTCCTAGTGGTAAAACGGAGAGAAGGCCCCACCACAGCTCCACTTGATTCATTCCTGTACCTGGAGTTCAAAGGGCACAGGGGCATTAACGGGCCATTGGAAGCTGAGGCTATTAAACATTCACAATTTGTTAACCGTTTGAATGTCGCCCTGTTCCGACGGTGACAGCTCCCTACGTAAGGCTGTATAGATTTTGAGGAAACACGCCTTTCCCCTCTGTACCACGTCACAAGATAATTACAACAACTTTTATTTATATAGCGCAATTAATGTAGTAAAACGTCCACAGATATATTTGACACCGAGCCAGATGAGAAAGGCCCTTCGTCCATCCAGAAAGACTCCTTCCCCCATTGCAGCATCCAATTGATTCTTAAATGATTCCAGGGGTTTCTTTCGATGAGCACTTTACAGCCTTCCAGACTCAGCATCGCATTCAACAATTTCAGATCATAATCTCTGCTCCCATTTTTTCGAACCGCAAATGTTGCTGATAATTCTGCTGTTGCCATTTACACCTCCTCTAGACCCATCTTTAGTTTATTTACTTGTTCCATTACCATCTCCTTTTACCTCGCACCATTATCCCTTGTCATTTAAAAAATCTCTTTAAACGAGTTTTTGATCATCTGCCTTAATGCTCGGTGTCAAATTTATCTGTTTGTCTGTAACACTGGTGTGAAGCACCTTTGGACGTTTTACTACGTTAAAGGCGCTATATAAATAAAAGTTATTATTATTATTTAATCTGTCCTGCCTTCCACCTTATCACAGACCTTCCCTTTCGTTCTTTCTTCCCCTCCCCCCCTTTCCCCGCCTCTGTACTTGCTTAAAACCTGTTACATCTCTAACCGTTTCCAATTCTGACAAAAGATCAGCGACCTGAAATGTTAACTCTGTTTCTCTCTCCACAGACGCTGCCTAACCTGCTGAGCATTTCCAGCGTTGTCTGTTTTTATCCCAGGGTTTTTCCCTCCTCTTCCCTGCCTGGGAGTTGATTCCATGTATTGATATCTCTCTGTGACAAGAAGGTGTTTGATATAAATCCTGCCATTTCCGATACTAGTTGGAACGCGTGACCCCAATTATTTCCTGCATTTAGTTTTTGCCGCTAACTATCTTACAGAGTTTTAGAAGATCATCTCTTGGATGTCTCCCATCAAGCAGAAGACCCTGAGTTTCTCCAGTCTTTCCTCATAATTCAGACCCTTGATATAGAAACATAGAAAATAGGTGCAGGAGTAGGCCATTCAGCCCTTCGAGCCTGCACCACCATTCAATATGATCATGGCTGATTATGTAACTTCAGTATCCCATTCCTGCTTTCTCTCCATACCCCTTGATCCCTTTAGCCACACGGGCCATATCTAACTCCCTTTTGAATATATCTAACGAACTGGCCTCAACAACTTTCTGTGGTAGAGAATTCCACAGTTCACAATTCTCTGAGTGAAGACGTTTCTCTTCATCTCAGTCCTAAATGGCTTACCCCTTATCCTTAAACTGTGACCCCTGGTTCTGGACTTCCCCAACATCGGGAATATTCTACCTGCATCTAACCTGTCCAATCCCGTCCAATCTAACCTGTCCAATCCCAATATCAATTTGTGGCCCTTCTCTGACTGCCTCCAGCACTCGAATACTTTCCCAGAGTGTTGGCAGCTAGAAGTAGACACAGTGCTCAAGGTGTGGTCTGACTGGAACCCTCTACACTTTGATCATGACTTCCTCTGGCTTGTCTTCCACTGCGTAACTCAATATTCTATTGGCTGTGTTGATTGCTGCTCTGCATTGATTGGACATGTTGAGCCCAAGACCCCTAAGTCTCTTTCAATTTCATTCATGGTTATTTCAACACCATTCACACAGCATATTTTTGACCGTTCTGAAATGCCAACCACTTTCTCATTATCTCCCTCAATTCCGTCTCTCCCCAGAGTCATACCTCATTTCCTTTCTATACCCTTGGCTTCCCTGGTGATGTATATCAATTGATGACTGAACTGACGTCGTATGAGGAGAGATTGGGTCGACTAGGGCTGTATTCACGAGAGTTTAGAAGAATGAGAGGTGATCTCATTGAAACGAAAAAATTCTGACTGGGTTGGATAGACTGGATGCGGGGAGGATGTTTCCCCGGGCTGGGAAGTCTAGAACAAGGGGTCACAGTCTCAGGATATGGGGTAGGAAATTTAGGACGAGATGAGGAGAAATTTTTTCACTCAGAGTGTGGTGAACCTGTGGAATTCTCTCACAGAAGACTGTGGAGGCCAAGTCACGGAATATATTTAAGAAGGAGATAGATAGATTTCTAGAAACAAAAGACATCAATGGGTATGGGGAAAAAGCAGGAATATGGTGTTGAGATAGAGGATCAGCCATGATCATATTGAATGGCGGTGCAGACTCGAAGGGCCGAATGGCCTACCCCTGCTCCTAGTTTCTATGTTTCTTCTTCCTCCTAATTCCCTGCCTTTGACCTTACCCTGGTATTTAAACTCTACCCGTTGTGAACTTCTCCCTTTTTATCATTTCTGTGACTTTTTTTGGATCAATCATAAACTTTGTAAAGAATAAAGGGCTGGAAGTTCACTGGGATAGCGCCCCTCGCGAGGGTCGGAACAGGGGCAGTAAAGTGTTGGGAGCCGCGAGCGCCTCTCGGTAATTTCACCGGTACCGGCGGTGCCGCGGAGTACCGCCCGTGAGCATCACGCCGGTGTGCAACGCCCCCGGTATCGACCCAATCTCAAACATTGTTTCATGCTGACCCCGTAGCGCCCCCTAGTGACCCCGCCAGGGAAAGTGGGCAGTCAGAGCTATACCGGCGGCGGTGAGGGAAGGAATGTCTGCATGAGGTAAGCGTGATTGCTTTTTTTTCCCTTTTTGCGATTTAACTTTATTTGGGGCGAGTAATATATTGGGAATGTTTTTTGTGTTTTTTGTTCCGATTTTTTTTTCCAGGGAGGCCTCTCTTAGGGCGCTACGAATCCGGCTCTTTAACAATGGATATACAGTTGCTCACCTGGCCGAGCACCCTAAGATTAGTGAGGAACACTTCGCTTAGCGTCCCGCTCCACTGTCAGAGCGCAGCGGCCGATGCAAACCATTTCCCGGCGCTAAATTTATCCCCCGCCTGACATTACCGCCTCTAAAAACCCTCAACCGAATTTCCAGCCCTTGCCTATAAAAAACATCAACCCATTATGTAAAATGATAAAAAATCACTAGGTCAAAAACCAATCTGAAAGTAGTCATCTTTTCTGGTGAGCCAGTGGTCTCACACATACAGAAATTTATTCCATGTTTAAGAGTCTCTAAACGTGTAGGACATCTGTTTGCCCGATTTGGAGTCCCATTGGGACACGCCTCACTTATCAAGGTCAAAGAGCCACGGTGCAGGAGAGTAGAGCCAAGGCTTAGGGATTGGCACCCCACTGACCTCCTTAATCATCTATTCCCTCCACCACCAACACACTGTGGCTGCAGTGTGCACCATCTACAAGATGCACTGCATCAACTCGCCAAGGCTTCTTCGGCAGCACCTCCCAAATCCGTGACCGTTATCACCTAGAAGGACAAGGGCAGCAGGCGCATGTGAACACCACCACCTCCACATTCCCCTCCAAGTTACACGCCATCCTGATTTGGGAATATAGCGCTGTCCCTTCATTGTCGCTGGGTCAAAATCCTGGAACTCCCTCCCTAACAGCACTGTGGGAGTACCTTCACCACATGGACTGCAGTGGTTCAAGAAGGTGGCTCACCACCACCTTCTCACGGGCAATTAGGGATGGGCAATAAATGCCAGCCTTGCTAGCAATGTCCCAAGATTGAATTTTTTAAAATAGGCCATTCAGCCCCTCAAGGCTATTCCGCCATTCAATTAGATGATGGCTGATTTGAACCTCAACACCATTTACCTGCCTTTGCTTCATATTCAGATATGATTTGAAGCTCTGCACGATTCTTTAATTCTACCTAATCATATTCACTGTGAAGAACTCACAGGGTCACTCTGAAGGCTGAGTTCACAATTGCCTGGTTAGTGTTGCTCTGACCAGGAGGGTTACAGGTTCAATCCCTGGTCTGTATTGAGTTTTCAGTCTCAACCAGTAATGGCGAGAGCCCTTTCGCTTCAGGAACCCTGGACCAGAGAGGAACGTGGGAAAAACTCAACTAATGGTAGCACTCTTGATCACTGCTCAGTAACATCTATTGGGAAGTGTACATGTGTCCGTTTGTCTGTCTACCAACGGCTAAATACTATAGAATCTTTAGAGGAATATAGAAAGCTAAGAGGCAAAATTAAAAAGGATATTGGGAATGTTAAGAAAAAACACGAAAAATTCTTGGCTAGTAAAATTAAAGAAAACCCTAAGATGTTCTATAAATATATTAAGAGTAAAAGGGTAACTAAAGAAAGGGTAGGGACTATTAGAGACCATGAGGGTAATCTTTGTGTGGAGGCAGAAGATGTTGGTAAGGTTCTTAACGAATACTTTACATCTGTTTTCACAAAGGAAAAGGACAATGCAGATACTGCTATCGAAGAGGAGTGTGATATTCTCGATGAAATAAATATAGTGAGAGAGGAAGTATTAAGGAGTTTAGCAGCTTTGAAAGTAAATAAGTCCCCGGGCCCAGATGAAATGCATCCCAGGCTGTTGAGCGAAGTAAAAGAGGAAATGGCAGAAGTCTTGACCATCATTTTCCATCCTCTTTCGATTTGGGCATGGGTGCCGGAGGATTGGAGGACTGCTAATGTAGTACCCTTGTTTAAGAAGGGAGAAAACGATAGGCCGAATAATAACAGGCCTGTCAGCCTAACATTAGTGGTGGGAAAATTATTGGAAAAAGTCCTGAAAGACAGGATAAATCACCATTTGGAAAGGCAAGGATTAATTAGGGACAGTCAGCATGGATTTGTTAAGGGAAGATCGTGTTTGACTAACCTGATTGAATTTTTTGAGGAGATAACCAAGAGGGTCGATGAGGGTAGTGCATACGATGCAGTGTATATGGACTTTAGCAAAGCTTTTGATAAGGTCCCACATGGTAGACTGGTCACGAAGGTTAAAGCCCATGGGATCCAGGGCAAAGTGGCAAGTTGGATCCAAAATTGGCTTGGAGGTAGGAAGCAAAGTGTAATGGTTGATGGATATTTTTGTGACTGGAAGGATGTTTCTAGTGGGGTTCCGCAGGGCTCAGTACAGGGTCCCTTGCTTTTTGTGGTATATATCAATGAGTTAGATTTGAATATAGGGAGTATGATTTAGAAGTTTGCAGACAACACTAAAATTGGCCGTGTGGTTGATAATGAAGAGGAAAGTCATGGGCTGCAGGAGGATACCAATTAACTGGTCAGGTGGGCAGAGCAGTGGCAAATGGAATTTAATTCAGAGAAGTGTGAGGTGATGCACTTTGGGAGGGCTAATAAGGAAAGGGTATACACATTAAGCGGTAGGCCACTTAATAGTGTCGATGAACAAAGGGACCTTGGAGTGCTTGTCCACAGATCCCTGAAAGTAGCAGACCAGGTGGATAAGGTGATTAACAAGGCATACGGAATGCTTGTCTTTATTGGCCGAGGCATAGAATATAAGAGCAGGGAGGTTATGCTTAAATTGTATAATACTTTGGTTCGGCCACAGCTAGAGTACTGCGTGCAGTTCTGGTCACTGTATTATAGGAAGAACGTGATTGCGCTACAGAGGGTGCAGAGGGGATTTACTAGGATGCTGCCTGGAATGGAGAATCTTAGTTATAAGGACAGATTGGATAGGCTGGGTTTGTTCTCATTGGAACAGAGGAGGTTGAGAGGAGACCTCATTGAGGTGTACAAAATATTGAGGGGCCTGGACATAGTGGATAGAAAGGGTCTATTTCCATTGGTGGATGGGTATATTATGAGAGGGCATAGTTTTAAGGTGGTTGGTGGAAGGTTTAGAGGAGATTTGAGGGGGTGGGGGGCTTCTTTACATAGAGGGTTGTGTAGGGTGGTGGCCTGGAAGGGTGGTGGATGCAGAAACCCTCACCACATTTAAGAGATGGTTGGATGAGCACTTAAGGTGCAGTAACCTGCAAGGTTACAGACCTAGAGTTGGTAATTGGGATTAGACTCGATAACCTCTTGTGGCCAGCGCAGATATAATGGTAAGTACTGCAGGGAATAGAATACGGCCAGGGTGATCTCCTAGTTTCGATCATCTGGATGGGTCGGAGAGGAATTTTCCCAGACTTTTTCTCCCTAAATTGGCCTGGGCTTTTATCTGGTTTTTGCCTCTCCCAGGAGATCACATGACTCTGGTTGGGGTGGAGTGTAGAGATTTCAATGTAAGGGGTGTCGCAGTTGTGTGAGGTGGAATGGTTGGGCTGGGTGCTCGTTGCCTTTCCATCATTGTTTATTGTTCATAGGTTTATATGTAACCTTCAGAGTTGCTGACCGAGGGCCGTGCGGCTCTTTGTCGGCCAGCGCGGACATGATGGGCCGAAATGGCCTCCTTCTGCGCTGTAAATTTCTATGTTTCTATGTCTGTGCGTGTCTGTGACTCTGTGTGTGTGTGACTGTTGGTGCATGCGTGTGTTAAGCGGGAGCCTCCTATCAACAAGAGCAGGCATTGACGACGAGATCCAACACCGCCTCCAGTGCACCTGTGCAGCCTTCGGCCGCCTGAGGAAAAGAGTGTTTGACGATCAGTCCCTCAAGACTGTCACCAAGCTCATGGTCTACAGGGCTGTAGTAATACCCACCCTCCTGTATGGCTCAGAGACATGGACCATGTACAGTAGACACTTCAAGTCGCTGGAGAAATACCACCAGTGATGTCTCCGCAAGATCTTGCAAATCCCCTGGGAGGACAGATGTACAAACATTAGCGTTCTCGTCTAGGCCAACATCCCCAGCATTGATGCACTGACCACACTTGATCAGCAGTCTGGACAGGCCACATAGTTCACATGCCAGACTCGAGACTCCCAAAGCAAGCGCTCTACTCGGAACTTGTCCATGGCAAATGAGCCAAAGATGGGCAGCGAAAACGTTACAAGGACACCCTCAAAGCCTCCCTGATAAAGTGCAACATCCCCACTGACACCTGGGAGTCCCTGGCCAAAGACCGCCCTAAGTGGAGGAAATGCATTCGGGAGGGCGCTGAGCTTCTCGAGTATCGTCGCCGAGAGCATGCAGAAATCAAGCGCAGGCAGTGGAAGGAGCGTGCGGAAAACCAGACACCCCTCCCACCCTTTCCCTCTACGACTGTCTGTCCGACCTGTGACAGGGACTGTGGTTCTCGTATTGGACTGTGCAGCCACCTAAGAACTCATGCTAAGAGTGAAAGCAAGTCTTCCTCGATTCTGAGGGTCTGCCTATGATGATGATGATAAGCGGGGAGGAAGCAGGACTGGGCTTGGTAGCAATACCACAGTGTAATAGCTTGCTGACATTCACAGTACAGGCTCAGACATGGTGACTGTAGTGAGGCACTGGACAGAGGTTAGGGCATGGGGAATTCTGTAACTTGCGAGCTGGCGCCTTCAGGAGAGGAGGGAAGGAAACTGTTGAGGAATTTAAAATAAATGTACCAAAACTTATTCTGGGCAATGATAATGAGAGGCAACAGAGCCAGAAACAATGATACCTTCCAGTAACTGTGGTCGGACATCTGTGCTTATTCAAAGAAAGAACATGCTTCTCATTTTAGAACGCTTTCACTCTCTGCAGTAAGATGGAAGTGAGACACAAGGTGATGAATATCTCCGCTGGTGAGGCAGGCTGTATAACTGAGAGTGAATAAAAGTTTCCGTGAGTTAGACTTGGCTTCACATCTGGACACATTGGGGGAATCTCTCTTCCAGCCAGGCCAAACCATACGTTTGGAAGATAGGTGTCAGACAAAATTTAATGCAGAGAAATGCGAGGCGATACTTTTTAGGAGGAAGATTAAGGAATATACAATGAATGGGGAAACTTTAAAAGAGGCAAAGAGGCTCAGGGGCTCAGGCACACAAATCTTTAGCAGTGAGAGAACAAGTTGATAAAAAAAAAATCAGATGGAATCTCTATTTTAACCAAACCTGCTGAGCGGGAATAGGGCGGGTTCGAGGCATTGGAGAGTAAAACCGGGTGGGGTGTAATTCGGGCATAGTTGGTAGACAGCTTACGTTAAAATCGGGGCTGTAAGTTTCATAAATAAATGTATAGAGCACAAAAGCAGAGGTAAAGCTACATAAATCGTTGGTTAGACGACCGTTCGAGCTCCTTGTCCAGATTTGAGAGCCCTACTTTGGGAAGAATGTCAAAGCCATTGAGCGGGTGCAGAAGAGATTCACTCAGGGAGAGGCTTTAGTTATGGGGAGACATAAGGAAACTGAACTTGCTTTCACTAGAACAAGGAAGTTTAAGAGGAGAGCTGACAGAGGCGTTTAGATGAAGCGTTTCACTGGTCAGCAAATTGGATATTTTAGGATCTTCAGCTAAAGGCAGAAGGGTGAGGTAGCAGAATAGTTTTTATCAGTGGGTTGTTAGAAACATAGAAAATAGGTGCAGAAGTAGGCCATTCGGCCCTTCGAGCCTGCACCACCATTCAATAAGATCATGGCTGATCATTCACCTCAGTACCCCTTTCCTGCATTCTCTCCATACCCCTTGATCCCTTTAGCTGTAAGGGCCATATCTAACTCCCTCTTGAATATATCTAACGAACTGGCATCAACAAATCTCTGCGGTAGAGAATTCCACAGGTTAACAACTCTCTGAGTGAAGAAGTTTCTCCTCATCTCAATCCTAAATGGCTTACCCCTGGTTCTGGACTCCCCCAACATAGGGAACATTCTTCCTGCATCTAACCTGTCCAGTCCCGTCAGAATTTTATATGTTTCTATGTGATCCCCTCTCATCCTTCGAAACTCCAGTGAATATAAGCCTAGTTGATCCAGTCTCTCCTCATATGTGAGTCCTGCCATCCCGGGAATCAGTCTGGTGAATCTTCGCTGCACTCTCTCAATAGCAAGAACGTCCTTCCTCAGATTAGGAGACCAAAACTGAACACAATATTCCAGGTGAGGCCTCACCAAGACCCTGTGCAACTGCAGTAAGACCTCCCTGCTCCTATACTCAAATCCCCTAGCTATGAAGGCCAACATAGCATTTGCCTTCTTCACCGCCTGCTGTACCTGAATGCCAACTTTCAATGACTGATGTGCCATGACACCCAGGTCTCGTTGCACCTCCCCTTTTCCTAATCTGCCACAATTCAGATAATATTCTGCCTTCGTGTTTTTGCCACCAAAGTGGATAACCTCACATTTATCCACATTATACTGTATCTGCCATGCATTTGCCCACTCACCTAACCTGTCCAAGTCACCCTGCAGCCTCTTAGCATCCTTCTCCCAGCTCACACCGCCACCCAGCTTAGTGTCATCTGCAAATTTGGAGATATTACACTCAATTCCTTCATCTAAATCATTGATGTATATTGTAAATAGCTGGGGTCCCAGCACTGAGCCCTGCGGCACCCCACTAGTCACTGCCTGCCATTCTGAAAAGGACCCGTTTATCCCGACTCTCTGCTTCCTGTCTGCCAACCAGTTCTCTATCCACATCAGTACATTACCCCCAATACCATGTGCTTTAATTTTGCATATTAATCTCTTGTGTGAGACCTTGTCAAAAGCCTTTTGAAAGTCCAAATACACCACATCCACTGGTTCTCCGTTGTCCACTCTGCTGGTTACATCTTCAAAAAATTCTAGAAGATTTGTCAAGCAGGATTTCCCTTTTATAAATCCATGCTGACTTGGACCGATTCTGTCACTGCTTTCCAAATGCGCTGCTATTTCATCTTTAATAACTCATTCCAACATTTTCCCCACTACTGATGTCAGGCTAACTGGTCTATAATTACCCGTTTTCTCTCTCCCTCCTTTTTAAAAAAGTGCCGTTACATTAGCTACCCTCCAGTCCATAGGAACTGATCCAGAGTCGACAGACTGTTGGAAAATGATCACCAATGCATCCACTATTTCTAGGACCACTTCCTTAAGTACTCTGGGATGCAGACTATCAGGCCCTGGGGATTTATCGGCCTTCAATCCCATCAATTTCCCTAACACAATTTCCCGACTAATAGGATTTCCTTCAGTTCCTCCTTCTCACTAGACTCTCGGTCTCCTAGTATTTCTGGAAGGTTACTTGTATCTTCTTTCTTGAAGACAGAACCAAAGTATTTGTTCAACTGGTCTGCCATTTCTTTGTTCCCCATTATAAACATAGGGCACATAATACCTGACCAGAAACAATGGTGTAATCAGAATCCGAAGCAGCTTTTAAAAGGGAAGTGGTTAAATATTTCAACATAAAAAATTGAAAAGCATGTGGGGAAAGAGCTGGGGAAATGAGAGTGCTTTCAGAGAGCCAACACAGGCACGATGGGCTGAATGGCCTCCCTTCAGGACGGTAAAATTCTGTAACCCAATCTGGGTGAGGTCTGATTCATGTTGAATCACCCCTGTAATGATGGGTCACCTCCCCAGGTTCTGATCCCATCACATTCCAGTCACAAATGATTGTTCATTTCAGAATCCGATTTTACAAATATCCAATCTGTGAATCTTTAAAACCCATATGGTGTATGAAGTTATTCAAAGCACTGTGGGGAAAAAGACTTTCAGTGTAATGTTCTTACAACTAACTCAATCATAGAATCATAGAAATTTACAGCACAGAGGGAGGCCATTTCAGCCCATCGTGTCCATGCCGGCCGACAAGAGGTTACCCAGCCTAATCCCACTTTCCAGCTCTAGGTCCGTAACCCTGTAGGTCACGGCACTTCAAGTACTCATCCAAGTACTCCTTAACTCTGGTGAGGGTTTCTGCCTCTACCACTCTTTCAGACAGTGAGTTCCAGAACCCCACAACCCTCTGCGTGAAGAAATTTCCCCTCAAATCCCCTTTAAAACCTCTTTAAATTTATGCCCCGTGGTTGCTGATCCCTCTGCTAAGGGAAATAGGCCCTTTCTATCCACTATATCTAGGTGCCGCATAATTTTACACATCTCAATGAGGTCTCCCCTCAGCCTCCTCTGTTCCAAGTAAAACAAATTCAGCCTATCCAATCTGTCCTCATAGCTTAGATTCTCCACTCCCGGCAACATCCTCGTAAATCTCCTCTGTAACCCTCTCCAGTGCGTGCAATCATGTATTCCTGTAATGCGGTGACCAGAACTGCACGCAGTACTCCAGCTGTGCAGCCTAACCACTGTTCAAGCATAATCTACCTGCTCTTGTATTCTATACCTCGGCTAATAAAGGCAAACATTCCGTATGCCTTCTTAACCACCTTATCTACCTGGCCTGCTACCTTCACGGCTCTGTGGACTGTACTCCAAGATCCCTTTGTTCCTCTACACTTCTCAGTGCCCTACCATTTAATGTGTATTCCCTTTTCTTGTTAGCCCTCCCCAAATGCATTACCCTCACACTTCTCCAGATTAAATTCCATTTGCCACTGTTCTGCTTACCTGACTAGTTCATTGATATCTTCCTGCAGTCCACAGCTTTCTTCTTCATTATCAGCCACATAGACTATTTTAAGGACATCTGCAAACTTCTTAATCATACCCCCAGCATTCAAGTCAAAGTCATTGATATATATACCACAAAAAGCAAGGGACCCAGCACTGAGCCCTGCGGAACCCCACTGGATACAGCCGTCCAGCCACAAAAACACCCATCAACCATTACCTTTTGCTTCCTGCCTCTGAGCCAAATTTGGATCCAACTTGCCACTTTGCCCTGGATCCCATGGGCTTTTTCCTTCGTGACCAATGTTAAGCACATCTCTAAGAGTGCGATAAGAGATTTCTCCAACCACAGCCATTCCACAGTGCTGACCATATCTCACCTACTCTGCTGCACAAAATGAGGGATATCAATAATATTATCCAGGGCATTACTCTTTGGGGCCGAAATTGCCCCTTCCCTTAAGACCTGTTACCACCGGAAATCAGTGGCCACGCTGCGGAGTGCAATGGCCGCTGATTTTTCGTGGAATGGCCGCCATTTAGAAAATGCCGCACCTGCGGTATCCCGGCGGTGACCTTCTCCCATCCCCACTGCTCCGCTGCTGCCAATCCATTCTCAGTGTGTCATCAGGGCGTGCACCGCCAATGTTCACCCCCCGCCCCCCCCCCTCCCGCACCTGTCCCCAAACGTGCAATTCCACAGAGAAAATCTTGCTGCCGCCGCTCGGTATCACTTACAGCGTTTTCTGCCAGTGCACTGTGCTTGGAGTGCTTCTAAAATGGCGGTGTGGCTACTATTAAAGGGGAGGACCTACTGCTGCGGCCGGCATCTTTTTAATTGTCGGCCGACTGCCATGTCTGGCTGACAGTTATGCCCCCGGGTTCGGCCGGGCTGCCAACAGGTAGCCTGGCACCCCCCCTTGGGTACCAGGCCGCTTGCCTGGCCAAAACCCTCCCTGGTGTCCAGTGGACGGAACTTAAAGAATCGCACCGATCTCCCCTTTCAGTGAAGCGGAAAGACGTGGTAACGTGATGACATTATCAGCGCAACGCTGATGAGTGACAAAGGCGGACACTCCCCCACCACCCCACTTCCGCCCCTCTAGTGTGCCAACTTCCACTCATCGCTGCATTTCGCCCCCATTATGACCGACTTCTGGGCCGCTTGGGAAAAAAAAGCCAAGGAGTGGAATTTCGCACAAGAGGCTACCACATCCACCGCAGCGGAGAAAACAGTCGGAGCAGTTTTGACCCCCTTGTGTCTCTCCCAGGAGATGACATGGCTGCGGGGGAAAGGAGGGGAGGATAGGAAGTGTCTAGTCATGGGGCTCCAACCATCATGAGTGTGATGGTCAGGCCTGATGAACCAGTTGGTCTTCTCCTGCCTGTCATTTCCGTGTGTTCGGATCATAACTCAGCCGCCACACAATATGCAAATCTACAGAACCAAAGGACAGGAAATGGCCAGCTGACTTATCTAGCCTGTCCTTTAATAACGTGGTGTGACTTTTACATGCCATCACCCCTCAACCACCAGCCAGGCTATACACAAAATGGAATCTGATTCTGACATCAGAGGGGTGCCGATATAATGATCCTCTCAGTGCCCCTCCTGACCCCACCCGGGACAATTTCATTCCTAATATTCAGTAATTGCAGGTTTTTAAAACAAATCACTGAGAAGAAGAGATGGTAAAAAGGATTAACACTCGTTTGTATATCAGGTTCAATCTGCTGGTGTCCCTTCACACGATGTTTCACATCGCTATCTGATCCAGGTACCCAGATCATGCACGCTAGGTACACCAGCTCAGAGGTCAGAGTGCATGGGGGGAGTGGGGAGAGGGGGGGGTGGGGGGGGCAGCTGGAGAGAACATCACAGGCTAAGGTTCTGCATGCAGGGGGGTGGGGGGAACAAGTGGAAAAGAATGGAGGTCTTCCCCCGCCCCACCTCAAATACCACCCTTCGACCAAAATACCCGTGACTCCACCCGTCTTCCACCAGTCTGCCCTCCCTAACTTCATCCCATCGCCCCCAGCTCCACCTCCCCAACTCCACCCACCCCCACCAATTCCACTCCAAACCCCAACTCCACCCGTTCCCTCCCCAACTCCATCCCTCCCCTCCCCAACTCCACCCCTCCCCTCCCCACCTCTCCCCAACTCCATCCCTCCCCTCCCCACCTCCACCCCTCCCCTCCCCAACTCCACCCTCCCCTCCCCAACTCCACCCCTTCCCCTCCCCACCTCCACCCCTTCCCCACCTCCATCCCTTCCCTTCCCCAACTCCATCCCTCCCCTCCCCAACTCCACCCCTCCACTCCCCACCTCCACCTCTCCCCAACTCCACCCTTCCCCTCCCCAATTCCATCCCTCCCCTCCCCAACTCCACCCCTCCCCTCCCCAACTCCACCCGCTCCTCCCCAACTCCACCCTCCCCTCCCCAACTCCACCCTCCCCTCCCCAACTCCACCCTCCCCTCCCCAACTCCACCCGTCCCCTCCCCAACTCCATCCCTCCCCTCCCCAACTCCACCCGTCCCCTCCCCAACTCCATCCCTCCCCTCCCCAACTCCACCCTTCCCTTCCACAGCTCCACCCTCTCCTCCACAACTCCACCCTCCCCTCCCCACCTCCACCTCTCCCCAACTCCACCCCCTCCCCTCCCCAACTCCATCCCTCCCCTCCCCAACTCCACCCCTCCCCAACTCCACCCCTTCCCTCCCCAACTCCACCCTCCCCTCCCCACCTCCATCTCTCCCCAACTCCACCCCTCCCCTCCCCAACTCACCCTCCCCTCCCCAACTCCACCCTCCCCTCCCCAACTCAACTCCATCCCTCCCCTCCCCAACTCCATCCCTCCCCTCCCCAACTCCAACCCCTCCCCTCCTTAACTCCACCCCTCCCCAACTCTACACCCTCCCCTCCATAACTCCACCCCTCCCCAACTCCACTCCTCCCCTCCCCAACTCCACCCCTCCCCTTCCCAACCCCACCCTTCCCTTCCCCTCCCCAATTGCCACAGAGTTTGAAAGCTCTCCTTCATTGTTCTGACCAGCCCTGCTTCTATGTAGGGGCAGGGCACGAGGGTTTGAGGTGTTTCTCAGCATGATCACACCAACTAATTGTGTAGGATAGGACTCCCACATACCCTGGTATTTCCATTTAGTTGGTATGCAGAGCGGTAATTGAGAATTCTGAGGGCCCTTAACTCGCCTGCACAACCTCCACGATCTCTCGATCCAGCAACACACAAACCTATCCTAAAATGCACGAGGAAATAGGTACGCAGAATATTTACACACTGCATTAATAAGAAAGCAAATCATATCACAATATATTGTGCTTAAATTAACTATATTTGCAAATGACCCCTGATGAGGAAGCCCCAATTAGGCTGGGCCTTTTAGTTTGGGCCTTTGAGGTCAGGTTCCAACCCTTCAGGATGGCCCTGGAGTCTCCAGGAATCAAAGTGTAATCTCCTGCGAGCAATCCAGGAGAAAAATCATCAGACATTAAAATAATTGTGTTCTTTTCATTTTCTTTGAAAACTTTTGTTTATTAGTTATAATAATATTGGAGATGGGGAAAAAAGGCTGATTGACTGAGTCTCGAATCAACCAGTCGGTTAACAAAGAGTCTGTTTAGTTTCCAATTGGCCATGGGGAGGCAGTGTGTCATGAGGATGGACATGTTGGGCGACCAATGGGGGGAATGTGGGGGCGGGGCAGTTGGAGGTGAAAGGTCATGCGATGAAGCCTCCGGAATAGATGCAGATTTGATGACTTTATCTGTTGGCCCATGTGTTAATCTTGCCTGTTCGCCCATGTGTTAATCTTGCCTGCTGGCATGCACCCCATGTTGGATTTATCATGATTATTTTGGGGAGGCAAATCTCATTTTATGACAGATCTGCATTGGAAACTTATTGTCTCACAAACCTCTTGTTTCTAAGCCCTGTAAGTTCACCAGAGAGCAAATGGTTACATTGTAGGAAAACCCCTCAATGCAGTGAAAAACCTTCCTGCGAGGGCAACAGGAATTATTAAGGCAGCAGTAGCGGGACATTTGGAAAAGCATAATTCAATCAAGCAGAGTCAGCACGAAAGGGAAATCGTGTTTGACAAATTTGCTGGAGTTCTTTGAGAATGTAAAGAGCAGGGTGGATAAGGGGGAACCAGTGGATGTGGTGTATTTGGATTTCCAGAAGGCATTCGATAAGGTGCCACATAAAAGGTTACTGCACAAGATAAAAGTTCACGGGGTTGGGGGTAATGGTAATATAGTAGCATGGATAGAGGATTAGCTAACTAACAGAAAACAGAGAGTCGGGATAAATGGGTAATTTTCCGGTTGGCAAACAGTAACAGGTGGGGTGCCTCAGGGATTGGTGCTGGGTCCTCAACTATTTACAATCTATATTAATGACTTGGATGAAGGGACCGAGTGTAATGTAGCCAAGTTTGCTGACTATACAAAGATGAGTGGGAAAGCAAATTGTGAGGAGGACACACAAAATCTGCAAAGGGATATAGACAGGCTAAGTGAGTGGGAAAAAATTTGGCAGATGGAGAATAATGTGGCAAAATGTGAGGCTATCCACTTTGGCAGAAAAAAATAGAAAAGCAAATTATAATTTAAATGGAGAAAAATTGCAAAGTGCTGCAGTACAGAGGGACCTGGGGATCCTTGTGCATGAAACACAAAAAGTTAGCGTGCAGGTACAGCAAGTAATCAGGAAGGCAAATGGAATATTGGCCTTTATTGCAAGAGGGCTAGAGTATAAAAGCAGAGAAGGCCTGCTGTAACTGTACAGGGTATTGATGAGGCCACACCGAGAGTACTGCGTACAGTTTTGATCTCCGTATTTAAGGAAGGATATACTTGCATTGGAGGCTGTTCAGAGAAGTTGATTCCGGAGATGAGGGGGTTGACTTATAAAGATAGGTTGAGTAGGTTGAGCCTATACTCATTCTTGGAGTTCAGAAGAATGAGAGATGATCTTATCGAAACATATAAGATAATGAGGGGGCTCGACAAGGTGGATGTAGAGAGGATATTTCCACTCATAGGGGAAACTAAAACAAGGGGACATAGTCGCAGAATAAGGGGCCGTCCATTTAAAACTGAGATGAGGAGGAATTTCTTCTCTCAGAGGGTTGTAAATCTATGGCATTCTCTGCCCCAGAGAGCTGTGGAGGCTGGGTCATTGAATATATTTAAGGTGGAGATAGACAGATTTTTGAGCGATAAGGGAATAAAGGGTTATGGGGAGCGGGCAGGGAAGTGGAGCTGAGTCCATGATCAGATCAGCCATGATCTTATTGAATGGTGGAGCAGACTCGAGGGGCCAGGTGGCCTACTCCGGCTCCTATTTCTTATGTTATGTTCTTATGAATCAAATGCCACATCGGCACCATTCTCACAGTTACCAACCTTACCGTACACTCAATAAATAACTGGGAACATTTCTCACTTCAGAAACCAACAACTAGCTTACATAAACCACTGTCAATTTAACTCTGTATACTTGCTACAAATGTCTTTATAGTACAATTATTGTGAATATTGGTAGGCACGTTAAATATTATGGTCTGTATTACTGATAAAATGCAACTTAAAAAACAGGAAGAGCTCACTCTGCACGCTGTTACTGAAATGATGTATTATCAGAGACGGCATCATACAAATCTTTAAAAAAATTCAGAGTGCCAAAATGATTTGTCGTTTTGATCACGAGGCCGTATTCGACTTTTCTCGAACTCAAGAATAAAGCTTTGTCACACACAACCCTGCTTTTTTGAGTGGATTCTATAGACCCTGACATTTTGGTAACCTGATCTCATCCTGAGCAAAATGGCATAATCTTAAAGTAAGCACGAGGCCATTTACGAGTGAAATCAGGAAACACTTTTTTCACACGAAGGCCAGTGGTAATCTGGAACTCTTCTCTCTCCCTAAAGGCTGTGGGTCTTGGGTTGGTGAGCAACTTTAACCCAGTCACTTGGTCTAAAGAATTTAGAACATTTGTAGTAAAGCTTTTGGATTTCAAAAGAATCATAGAATCATACCGCCCAAAAGAGGCCATTCGGCCCGTCGGGTCTGAACTGGCTCTTTGAAGCAGCTATCCAGTTAGTCCCATTCCCCTGCCCTTTCCCCATATCCCATTTCTCCCCTTCAAGTACTTATCCAATTGGTTTTTGAAAGTTATTATTGAATCTGCTTCCACCACCTTTACAGCCGGTTCACTCCAGATCACAAAAACTCGCTACGTTAAAAAAACCAAATTCTCCCGATCTCCCCTCTGGTTCCTTTGCAATTATCTTAAATCTGTGTCCTCTGGTTACCGACTTTCCCACCAGTTGGAAACAGTTTCTCCTTATCAAAACCCCTCATCCTTTTAAACTCCCTTATCAAAACCCCTCATCCTTTTAAACTCCTCTATTAAATCTTCTCTTCTCTAAGGAGAACAATCCCAGCTTCTCTGGTCTCTCCGCATAACTGAAGGCACTGGAGTTCCACAGATATGTCTCCCATTTCACTGGGGAGTAGTGGTCATTTTCACAGCTTTGGCTTGTTGTCCCCATCCCCAGAATGCACAAGATTTCAGGTTTTTCCCCATCCATATGGAACCCTGCGATAGAATGATGCACTTTTATCGAAGGGCCTACCGACTCTCTGCACTACACCATCCTACTCCTATTACAGCAGCACCTTCAGCAGCCAAGGCCTTTCCAAGTTATTTTGTTTATTCTTTTGTAACACCCATAAAAAATTCTACAGAATTTTTGTTAAATCTTCAGACCTACCTAGGGACAGCAGTAGGCCATTCTGCCCCACGAGCCTATTCCGCCATTCAGTTAGGTTATGGCTGATCTGCATCCCATCTCCATCCATCCGCCTTTGCTCCACATCCCGGGACACCCTTAGCCAACAAAACTCGATTGATCTCAGTCTTGAAAGCTCCAATTGTTCCCCAGTATACACAGCCTTTTAAAGAGTTCCAGATTTCCACTACCTTTTGTGTGAAAAAGTCATTCCTGATTTCATTCCTAAATGGCTTAGCTCTCATTTTAACATTGTTACCTCTTGTTCCGGATCAGTCAATTCAGATACAGTACTGCAAATTTGTTTAAAAAAAAATTAATTTGTTCTTTGTCTGATTTTGGTGTATCATATGATAAGCAGGATGGTAGAAAGTGAACTAAATGGACAGTGGTCTTTTCCCGTCTAACAATTCCCACATTCCTAACTGGTCATTTATCTCATTGCTGTCTTGTGGGATGGCAAAATACTTGCCCACGTAACAACAGTTAGCGCACTTCAAACTAATTCACAGTATATGAAGGACTGAGCGGGATTAAGAATTCTTGAGGCCTTGGACATGAAAACCATTCGGGACCCCTTCGCACCCTATCCACCCCTCTCCCCGCCAGCACAATACTTGCCATCCTGAGCATTAAGGGAGTGACTGTTACCCAGCCTCGAGGCGAGCGCTTCAGAGACACTACCCTGTATATTTAGAATTGGTGGTTTGCTGTTCTACATTATCTCCTGCCATAGCGTTTAATCGGAAACAATCGACATTCTCTGTTTAACCAGCACACTTGCATTAACATGACATAACAGAAAATGGCACCCTACAAAATAGTAAGTTATATCCCCTTCACAAGAGAAGTCACTGACCTGCAGGGCAAGAGACAATGGAGGAGGACGAGGAAGAAAAAAATGAATTGCAGGAACCTACAGACTGCACCGTGAGGTTTCCGTGAGAGCGGGGGTGGAAAGGGCTTGGCGCCAAAATCTGTCGAGCCTCGCATGTTGCTGGCAGAAGTTCCACGGGCAATCACGGGGTGGGGGCTGCTGGGCTGTGCCCTGTAGTTCCTGGGCATCAATCCGTCGCTGGTAGAGGGCTCGGCAACATTTCTGACAGACATGTTAAAGCACAATATAAATTCTTTCCTGCGTCCTGAAGTAAATAGGGTAGAGGAGCCTTGTGCGGGACCAGCAAAATCAGAAGCCCCATAATTCAACCCCTACCATGGCAAGCAGTGGAGTTGAACTCAACAAAGCCAATAATTTGTGCCTAGCACCAAAAATTGACTATGAAAATTGCCAAATTGTCATAAACCCCCAAATAAGAAAGAAACACTTGCATTTATATAGCGACTTTCACGACCACCAGACTTCTCAAAGCATTTTATAGGCAATGAAGTGCAATAGTTCAATAATGTGTTTCAAGGAAGGGAACCTGCTGCCCCTACCCTGTCTGGGCTACATCTGGCTTCAGTCCCACTCTAGCTGTTTAACGCCCTCTGCGTTCTGTAGGTTCCTGCACTTCATTTTTTTCTTCCCCTGGTGCCTACGGTTGGGGTACTAAATACTGGTGTCAACCACATTGAGAACAATTTTTTAAAAATCTGGAGCACTGCATAGTTTTTTTTCATTTCTACATTTACAGAAGAATGATTCTCGGGCAACTTGTGGTTATCAAGGCAAAGAGGGCGATTGTTCACCAGAGGTACTGCGCCCAAACATGTATCAACAAACATTGACAATGGAGGGTGGGGCCGTGTGAGGTGATGTTAATACCAAGTGATATAAAAAGCCCCAAAAGCCTCCTCGGGACTTGGCACAAAAATGTATGTTAGAAATGAATACAAAGTTCCTCATTTGAAGTTGTGTTGGGTTAAAGGGTCTCTCGGGATATGGTGTTGAGGTGCAGATCAGCCATGATCGAATTGAATGGTGGAACAGGCTGGAGGGGCTGAATGGCCTACTCCCGTTGCAAACTGCTGCAGGCTTGGCTCTGCTAAATCGGATCACTTTCCCTTCATTCATGGAGCCAGCGACCCTAGGGACCTGTTCGAAGTGAGACTCATGGCCAGAAATAGAGAGACTGATCACCCTTTAAACAGAGGGAGCCGTGTTTATTGTTTTGAAGTCCCCAAAACCGCAAACATGCCTCAAACTCTTACTGCACTAGAGAATTGTTTGTAACACGTTTGGGAAACAACGGGTCAACTATAAAAAAAAGGTTGAATTCTCTGACTCAGCGGGACTCTGGCCTGCAAGTTGCAAATGGGTGCGAGGAGATTACATTTGACACAGCTAAAGACACCTTGCACTCAACACCTCGACAATATTTCTGTCTCGCTCCCTCTGTTCTGCTGGCCTCTTTGGACGCTGAAGGGTAATGCCAGACTCTCCAGCCTTCCCCAACCGGGCCATGGTCACACTATGGGCAGCCCACAGTGCCAAGGCCGGAGTGAACCCGCTTCTATAGAAACCCGCCTGGGCTAACTCAATGACATGGAAGTGGTCCCCAGACACACACACTGCAGCGTCCCTGTCCTCCTCGCCACACAGGGCCAGGGTCTCAAGACCCAGCTCACCGTGTCCTGCCGCGGCTCCGCTCCTTTCCTCCTTATTTTAACTTTTTCTAAACCTGGAATCCCCGAGTTTCTCGGGACGATCAGTCAATGACACTCTGTATTTGATACATTGACACTTGGCAGCCTGAACCTAATGCTGGCCACTCGGTGAGACCCAGCCCTGACTGTTGGACAATGCACCCATCATGGTGTGAGGGAGGTGTCCAGGAGCAGGACTCTCGACCAGTGCAGGAACCAATCTGCTCAAGCCTGATCTCTCCCGGTGTGGTCACAATCCCCCCCGGGGGCCGGCTTTCTGCTGTTGGGATCGGGGCTTGGCTCTGAGTCACACGGATTTGGGTCTGGAAATCTCCATCCAAATCCACGTCCAGTCCGGATCTGGATTTAACCCAGGTCCAGATTCAAACCCAGGTCCAGATCTGGACCGGACCTGGATTTTGATCCGGGGATGGATCTGGACCACACCTGGATCTGGATCTGGACAGGACCTGGGTTTGGATCCGGACCTGACCTGGGTTTGGATCGGGACCTGGACCACACTTGGACCCGGATCTGGACAGGACCTGGGTTTGGAACCGGACCTGACCCGGGTTTGGAGGGGGACCTGGGTTTGGATCCGGGGATGGATTTGGACCACATCTGGACCTGGATCTGGAGCGGGCCTGACCCGGGTTTGGAGCGGGACCTGGATTTGGATCTGGGCCACACTTGGACCGGGACCTGACCCGGGTTTGGAGCGGAACCTGGATCTGGACCGTACCAAACCCAGGTTTGGACTGAGACCTGGATTTGGATCTGGACCACACTTGGACCGGGACCTGACCCGGGTTTGGAGCGGGACCTGGGACCTGGATCTGGACCGGACCTGTGTCGGGTTTGGAGCGGGACCCAAGACCCGGGCTTGGAGCGGAACGGGGACAGAGACGGGGAGCGGGAGCGGCGTCAGTCCCGGTCAGGCAGCCTGTGTCGGGGAACGCTGGCGGGCTGAGCCGCAATGTGAGAAGTTGGGGCGGGCGGAGCGCCCGATCACAGCGCTCGCTCAGTGTTACCGTCAGCACCTCGCACTTCAATTTGTCAACCGTGAACTTTTTTACCGCTTTGCTTTCTACTTTAAATGAGAAGTCGGCCCGGATTGAATGATCCGGGACTGCTCAGTAAATCGGTCATAGGCAGGCGGGCGGTAAGTGTCACCAAGTGCAGGGGGAGGGAGGGGAGCCCGGCTCTGCCTCTGGCTCAGGAGAGGTCCTTACCGGCTGCAATCTCAGGGGCTCCTTCCACGGGCTCTCATCGTGTCTCTGGTCTCGGGGGAAAGACACTGAATGCGAAGGGGAAATAAAAAACCTTTCAAGCAACAGTTTCCGCTGAGCAGAAGGACGCCAGCACCACATCCGCTCCCTGTCAGTCTCACTCACTCAGTCAAAGGCGAACGCCACCTCACTAATCGCTTTGGACCAGGGGCATGCCAATCCTTCAGGATTTTCCTGGTGTATCCAGGAATTCATCTCCCGGGACACTGCTGCAAGCAACCGGGTGAAAAAAATCATAGGAGGCATTATAATTTGCATTTATATAATAAACATAGGAAGTTGTCCCATGGTGTTTTTCGGTTGAGACATTAAGTTGAGACCCCGTCTGCTCTCTCAGGTGGATGTAAAAGATCCCATGGCACTATTTTGAAGAAGAGCAGGGGAGTTATCCCCCGTGTCCCGGCCAATATTTATCCCTCAATCAACATAACAAGAAACAGATTAAATGGTCATTCTTCTCTTCTTAGGTGGTCTCTCAAATCGAGGATGACTTGCTTCCACACCAAAAAGGGATAAGTTCAATGAGTTCACAGTGTTTCAATGAAGGACCTAATATTCCACGTCCCGAACTACATCCTGAAAGGTGGAAGATGCCTGTGCGTGGATTTTTTTAACGTGTGGTGACCGTTGCACACCAGCCAACACACGGGCTTGACAGAGCTAGGTCTTGGTCCAGTGGCAAGGGTTATCCAAGACGACTGGAGACCAGCTCTGCTGCACGTTATCACATTGCTGTTTGTGGAAAGTGACTTTACTCTTCAAAAAGTACTTCATTGGCTGTAAAGCGCTTTGTGACGTCCGGTGGTCGTGAAAGGCGCTATATAAATGCAAGTCTTTCTTTTTTCTTTCTTTCAAGGCGCTTCACAGGAGCGTTATGGAACAAAATTTGAAGCCGAGTCACGTAAGGAGATATTAGGGGAGATGGCCAAAAACTTGGTCAGAGATAGATTTTAAGGAGCATCTTAAAGAAGGAAAGAGAGGTAGAGAGGTGGAGAGGTTTATGGAGGAAATTCCAGAGTAAACAAAGGCAAGAAACAAAAAGGGCCACACTACATCATAATTCTAAAAAGACAAAGGGTGTTAAAAAAACAAGCCTGAAGGCTTTGTGTCTTAATGCAAGGAGTATCCGTAATAAGGGGGATGAATTAACTGTGCAAATAGATGTTAACAGATATGATGTGATTGGGATTACAGAGACGTGGCTCCAGGATGATCAGGGCTGTGAACTCAACATCCAAGGGTATTCAACATTCAGGAAGGATAGAATAAAAGGAAAAGGAGGTGGGGTAGCATTGTTGGTTAAAGAGGAGATTAATGCAATAGTTAGGAAGGACATTAGCTTGGATGATGTGGAATCTATATGGGTAGAGCTGCAGAACACCAAAGGGCAAAAAACGTTAGTGGGAGTTGTGTACAGACCTCCAAACAATAGTAGTGATGTTGGGGAGGGCATCAAACAGGAAATTAGGGGTGCATGCAATAAAGGTGCGGAAGTTAGCATGGCTGACTTTAATATGCATATAGATTGGGCTAACCAAACTGGAAGCAATACGGTGGAGGAGGATTTCCTGGAGTGCATAAGGGATGGTTTTCGAGACCAATACGTCGAGGAACCAACTAGTGGGGAGGCCATCTTAGACTGGGTGTTGTGTAATGAGAGAGGATTAATTAGCAATCTCGTTGTGCGAGGCTCCTTGGGGAAGAGTGACCATAATATGGTGGAATTCTACATTAGGATGGAGAATGAAACAGTTAATTCAGAGACCATGGTCCAGAACTTAAAGAAGGCTAACTTTGAAGGTATGAGGAGTCTCACCGCCTTGGTTCCGTCACCTTTAATACTCTTGCCCAACAAAAATCTATCTCAGTTTTGACAATTTTAATTGCCCCAGCCTCAACAGCTTTTTGGGGGAGAGAGTTCCAGATTTCCACGATCCTTTGTGTGAAGAAGTGTTTCCTGACATCACCGCTGAACGGCCTGGCTCTAATTTGAAGGTTATACCCCCTTGTTCGAGACTCCCCCCACCAGAGGAAATCGTTTCTCTCTATCTATCCTATCAAATACTTTAATCATCTTAAACATTGAATTAGATCACCCCTTAATCTTCTATACTCAAGAGAATGCAAGCCTACATTGGACAGAAATACCTGGGGGCGGGGGAGGGGGAGGGGGAGGCGAGGGGGGGAGGGGAAGGCAAGAGAGGGGAGAGGAGGAGGGGGAGGGGAGGGGAAGGTAAGGGAGGGGAGGAGGGAAGGGGGTCTAATGTCCTGTGGTTGACCATTAACTCTGGAGCCATGAAGGGCAGCAGCCCACCTTATCTACATTTCCACAGAGTAGAGCAGGGTTACTTACTGTGGGAACTCCAATATATTTACCTGCCTTCCCTCTCTCAGATGATGATTGCTTTGTATTTCCAGCACTCGTGTTTTGTGCGAGGCGAGTATTGTTTTGCTAATGGTTAGGTGAGTGAAAACGTCAAAATTTAATCTGCCACGTTAAGGATTCCATTGGCACAGTCATTTGGGTTGAAGAACGGAAACCAGTCTGGCTCACTGCCAGTCAATGCCTCAAGTGTATTTATATCTCAAGATACATTCTCAGGAGAGTGTTTACCGGGAATTCACAGCACTTTCATCTTAAATTCTCCACATCATTTCTGATCCTGCTTTCTTTCCACAAACCAGCACTCAGTCTGCAAATTCTTTGTACTTGAGACTTTAGAAGAATTGTCCATTTAGACAGGGAGTGCGAGGTTGAGCCTATCAAAGAGCCATTTATATCAGGCACTGCTGGAACTTTTCGGGTTCCGAAGCAAGAAACTGAAAGTTCAAGTTTGGACCCAGGTCCATCACAAGTGTATTTTCTGCACGGTGAGACTGATGTGACTATTGCCATTGTGTCAGCCGCGGCTCAATGGGTATAATTCTCAGCTGAGTCAGAAGGTCGTGGGTTCAAGTTCCACTCCAAAGACTTGAGCACAAAAATCTAGGCTGCACACCAGTGCAGTATTCAGGGAGTGCTGCACTGTTGGAGGTGCTGTCTTTTAGATGAGATGTTAAACCAAGTCTGTCCACTCAGGTGGACATAAAAGATCCCATGGCATTATTCGAAGAAGAGTAGGGGAGTTCTCCCTAGTGTCGTCGAAAATATTTATCCCTCAACCAACACCACTAAAATCAGATTATCTGGTTATTATCACATTGCTGTTTGTGGGAGCTTGCTTAGCGCAAATTGGCTGCCGTGTTTCCTACATTACAACAGTGACTGCACTTCATTAAGTACTTCATTGGGTGTAAAGGGTTTTGGGATGTGCTGAGGTGCATAAATGCAAGTTCTTTTTCTTATTGACAGAACCCTGGTGTCTATTTCTGCAGTTAAGTCATATAGACTTCAAAGTATATGTCTTAGGCGGTGGCAATCACACCCCCGAACCAGAAGGTTGTGGTTCAAGCCCTGAGATTTGAGCCCATATTCGAGGCTGACACTTCAGTGTGGTACTGAGGGAGTGCTGCACTGTCGGAGATGCCGTCCTTTGAAGGAGACATTAGAGCTGACTCCTGCTCCCAGCAGTTTTGTTCCGGAGGGTAGGATGCCCACACACCCACTCACACGGTGGGACCGCCACTGCAGTACCGGAGCAACCAGGAGCATTGTCAAAATGGCAGAAGCGACCTGAAAATCCAACCAGACAACCCACTGAGGAGGCACTCTTGATCAATGAGTGCACCTCATGGTCATTACCACCGTTTCCCCATGCCTACCACCATGGCCGCCCTCACAAATGACGGTAACACTTGGGATGGAACTTCACTGGGGACCCTGACCCACCTTCCTGCCGCCATTTACAAGGGCATGGGGGAAGGACACACAGGTCGGGCAGTGGGTCAGTGGGGCGTGGGGGAAGGGGACACACAGGTTGGGCAGTGGGTCAGCAGGGGGTGGGGGAACAATGCACAGGTCAGGCAGTAGGCCTCACCTTACCATCTGAATATTTCTCGAATTATCAGCGGCTCTCCCACCTGATTTTGGGCGGGTTCATGGAGGAGAATCCGGCCCTAGGCCTCATCATGTGGTTTCATCATCATAGGCAGTCAATGAAGGACCTAATATTCCGGATCCCGAACTACATCTTGAAGGGTGGAAGATGCCGGTGCATGGATTTTTTTAACGTGTGGTGACCGTTGCACACCAGCCATCACACGGGCTTGACAGAGCTAGGTCTTGGTCCAGTGGCAAGGGTTAACCAGGACGACTGGAGACTTGCTTTGCTGCACGGAGCTAGTGTGTACACATATTGCAGTGTGGGCTGGCCCGTGCTGCCCCTGGGCCCCTGGTCCCGAACTCACGCCTCTCCTGGGCCCCAATCACATCCCTCCACAGTCTCTCGCCGCTCCTGCTGTATCTGCCCACGCTCCAATCACCGACCTGGACCTTGATGACGTCACTCTTCACTGTCGTCGCCCTCCTGCACCAGCTCACGCTGTACCCTGAAGTGGCCTCCATGCTGCTCCCGGGCCACCACACCACCGCTCCTCTTATGGCCCCGACCTGCCGCTGGTGTTCGCACGTAGGTCGGGGCCTCCACGCTGTAGTTTAGATCGATGATAAAGAGCTTAAAACATTGGAATTGTTGGCAGAATTATGCACATGCACCAGCTACATGCCAAGTCGCATCCAAAGCGTCAATGTATTCCCTCATAGGTTGTCATTCTAGAGCGACTTCAAAAGATGAATGTATCTTTTTGATTATCTAAAATAAAATTTAAAATCCCGAGGCATTATTGAAGGGAAGGAAGTTCTCCTGGTGTCTTGGGCAACATTCTTCCCAGAATTGGGGGAGAAATTTGGTATAGCCCCATTTGGAGTGCTAAAATTTTAAGGGGACAAAATTGGCTTTTTGTGCACCTCCCATTAGCATCTCCAGGGGGCGGTAACAGGACGCAAATCAGTTTTCGCCCAGCTATCGCTCCCAGCGCCATTGACCTCGGTTGTCGCGGAGATGCTACCAGGCCTGCTCCTGTCGGTGGTGCCCCGCTCAGGGGTGCCCGACGTGATGACATTATTGCCGTGCGCATCGCCTCATTACCGCCCCCCAACATAAATTGAGCCTCTCCCCCTCAGCTTCCGCCTGGTGCTGCCAACGACGGCTTCAGCTGTCGAGTTGCAGGCGGGAGTCGGCTGGAGGAGCGCTATCTAATGGCGACATCTTGTCAAAATAATTTCTGACGGCCATTATTCTTTCCAACTTGCTGACAGATAGGCAGAGTGCCTGCTGCAAGGAATGTATTAAGTTCAGAGTAACTCCACGAGACTGTGTTGTAAACACAAACCATTGTGACCTTGGTCTCTTTAACATGACTCCAAAGTGAGGCAGCAGCATGGTGGACTGCCTTTTATACTTCCTTGCTCCAAGGTACACAGGTGACCCATAGGTCTCCCATAGGTGTGCCCCCTAGTGGCAAGTCTTACACACAGGTGAGGTTCACAAACATAACAGATTGTAGCGGTTTTGACCTCAAAGACTGTTCTGGCTCTTGAGCATTGCTTTGTTTAATTCAGGGCAGATTTGACTCACCAACATTTTTCTCGTTACGTGGGGGTTGTGTTGACACTCGACCTCCTGCTGCGACGTCACCGTCGGAGGTTACTTAGGCAGAGACAAAGGTGGAGGGAAAGGCAGAGAGATAGGGAGGCAGCAAGGCAAGGAGAAAGCAAAGAGACAGAGAGGGACAGGTACACGGACAGCAAGATGTGGCCCAAGGGAAGAGGGCCAACAGGGCTGGCAACAGGTGACCTTACCCTCCCAGGGTATTCCGGCAGCAGTTCACATACATCAATTGCACTGAGGAGCAATGTGTTCGAATACTGCGCTTCAATAAGGATGGTCACAGAGCTCTGCCATCTCCTTCCACCAGACCTGGAGCCACAGACCAGGGCGAGGACAGCTCTCTCAGTGGCACACAGGGTCATCATCGCACTCAATTTCTACATCAATGGATCCTTCCAGGGTGCAACAGGAGACATCTCCAACATCTCCCAGTTTGCCGTCCATCGCTGCATCCACGAGGTCACAGATGATCCGTACAGAAGGAGGAGGGACTACATCTCCGTCCCCATGACCAGAAAGAAGCAGCTGGAGCGTGCATGTGGCTTTGCCAAGATAGCGGGCTTCCCCATGGTGCAGGGCGCCATTGACTGCACCAACGTCACTTTGCAGGCACCGCATCACAATCCTGAGATATTCCGTAACCGCAAAGGCTCCCATTCACTGAACGTGTAGTTGGTGTGCGACCACAAACGCAGAATCCTCACTGTCAATGCCTGCTATCCTGGCAGCAGCCATGATGCCTTCATCCTGCGCCAGACTGGTGTGCGAGCTCTGTTCCAGCCACCACATCAAGCTCGCGGCTGACTGCTCAGAGACAAGGGCTGTCTGCTCTCCATCTGGCTCATGACTCCCCTCCACAACCCCAACACTCCTTAGCAGCACTCATATAATGAGAGCCATGATGCCACCAGGAATATCATTGAGCAGACCATCAGCGTGCTCAAGCAACGGTTCCACTGCCTTGACCACTTGGGAGGAGTCCTGCAGTACTCGGCTGAATGGGTGTCTCTATTCGTCATCGTTTGCGACATGCTGCACAATCTGGCCATCATGTTGTCAGTTCTGTTTTGCAAGGTGCCCTGGGTGACTGCCATTACAGCCCCAAACACTTACACAAAGTGGAGGGCTGGAACATCTTGCACCAGTGAAACATTAAAAACTTTGCGCAGACACCAGACTGGTGCAAATAATAAAGATTGCGCTGGCTGTAAAGCATTCCCTTTAATTACTGCTCCCGAAGCAGCCAGCTGAGTTTACAACGCCTCCTCTTGCTGGCGTTGTTGCGGGAGGCGATAAAATGAGGGGTGAGAGTCAATTTTCCATCTGGGGTGATAACGGGGTGCTGCGCACTTTATGATGTCACGATCGGCGAGGCGCTAGAGGCTCAAGCATTAAACTGACAGCTGAAGTTCCGCGGGCATCGCTGCATTCACCGCGCCTGGGCACTAACCCCTTAGTGCCCCATTAGCGCCCCCGCCAGGCGCTAATAGGAGGCGTTAACCTACCGAATTTCTCGCCCAAATTGACTGGTCATTCATCTCATTGTTGCTTGTGGCATCTTGCTGTGCGCAAAATAGCTGTCACATTCCACCAGTCTCTGCATCAAAAGAAATTCCTTGACACACTATTAGACATTTGTGAGAGTCGAGATATGGCTTTTTTTGGTCAAGTATGGAGCCGTGTTTAAGAGACTCCAAATCAAGCAACTGAGAAATTTACACCTTTGGACTTTTTTGTGCCTGGTATTGAGTGTAAATTTTCTCCCTGTATAACCACACTGCACTTACTCAAGCCCAGAGACACAGGTTGGTAAAGCCAGTGTTTAGAAACATCCGAGTGCATCCAGGGTTACTGCTGAAGTTTAGCCAATTAGCCTACACTGCCTCCCAGTGCAGAGCACTGATAAGCTGCTCACTACTTGTCCAACGTGGCCGATGCTACTCATCAGGGCCTTCACTTGCAAGGTTACCACCATTGGAATCAAATGGGCAGAATTCTGATCCCATAACGGATCTACCCCTCAAGGTTTCATTATTGGCATTATCTAGGAGTGGTTGGGTCAGGGATTGGATTACCAAGCCTACTGAAGGTTGACTTAGTTCCAAACATCCTTCATCAAGCATGTCATCCTTGGCGCCTCTGTGATCCCAGAGAAAGCCCACTTCCCCCTCAAGGAAGAGAGTCACTCGGTGGTCATTAGACAATTGACAAGCCCCAGGTGGACAGCAGGGACCAGGCGTTCCTTATGAGTAGAATGGTGAGCAGCACAGCTCATCATAGAATGTGTTGAATGCTGTGCCACCATTCCTTTGTCCGCAGCATGGACACACAACACAACAAATGGTGGGTGCACAAGTTGCAAGTGCTGAGCTTCAGCAGCAGCTGCTTGCCACTCTGCAACCCAAACATGGTGGGCATCGAGCCTTGGATATGTGAGTGTGTGTGTGTGTGTGTCTGTTTGTCTGTGCCTTTGTGTGTGTGTGTGTGTGTGTGTCTGTGTGTGTGTGTGTGTGTGTCTGTCTGTGTGTGTGTGTGCCTGTGTGTGTCTGTGCGTGTGTGTGTCTCTGTGGTCTGTGTGTGTGTGTCTGTGTGTGTGTGTGTGTCTGCGCGCGTGTGTGTCTGTGTGTGTCTGTGTCTGTTTGTCTGTGTCTATCTGTGTGTGTGTCTGTGTCTGTGTGCGTTTGTGAGTGTGTGTGGTCATACCTGACCCTCGGGTAGCATACTCCAACAGTTGTCATCCCAAGCTTTATAGTTTACTCATCAACCATACGACGGAAAGCATCCTGATGCATGGTGGAAGGACCCGCGCAGAGAAACATATACCGTTCTAGATGTTCAAATCCAGCCCACATACCAGGTTAACATCACCAACTGTGCCTCACTCTGGAGTTACAATAAATGGGACTAAGGTCACAACAGCTCAAGTACAATACTAGATCTCGTGGAGTCATTCATAAGAGTATTAAAGACATAACAAAAGCCATCCTACGGCTCTTGGGGACAACTCTACACCTTGTCTCAGCACATTGTTGAAGATGGTAGATGGAGTGCACTGTATGCCCGAGAGAGTCCGCCAGCAACACAGCAACATCTGGGAAAAGGAGCAGCAGAGTATTGCAGGAATGGCAGAGACACCCCCGTTCCGACTGTGCACAGCCTCAGCTTATTGTGTACAGTCTGCAGGTGTTTAACCCGTCGCACAGTCCACTGTGCAGGTGTTCATCCTGTTGTAGAGCACAAGGTGCAGATGTTTAGTCTGTGCTCCAGGATTAATCCTTAGCTCGAACTTCAGAAGAAAGTCAGGACACTGCAACATCATGGATGCAACTTTAAACCTGCACCTTCCAAAATGCCGTTAGTTTGAATCGTGAAATCTTTATGGGGTAGAAATTTGGCCGCGCCTCATTTGGGGCAGTAACCCAGGCGGAGTGGTCATTTTAGCGCCTTGAAAATGTTTGCGCCCTCCGCCCAGAAATTGGTCAGAATCGGGCGATGAGCTCACAGGGCGCTAAATCAGCTGTTACACACCAGAGCTGGGGGGGGCGATAATGAAAGTTTGGTCGGTACATTTGGTGGACCCAGTGCGCATGTGCGGAACCCCGAATCAGATCCCGGGAACAGCCGAGTCTTAAAGGCGCGGCATAGTAATGCACCCATTAAAGTTTTCAAAATCACTTGTTTTCAAGCTGTACTGTTATGTCTGTCTGCCGTTGCAAACTCGGAGACTCATGCACCGTGCTGTGTGTAAACGTTGCACTGACTGTGGCCTCTGAGGGAAGCAATTCCTCATCCCTTTAAGTAGTCGCCAGTTAATTACTCTGCAATCCAGACGTTGTTCTTGGCGGCCGTTAAATGAGGCGGCTGCACCTAATTTACCGACCGTGGTGCAAGCGTGGGCGATGCACCAGGAATATGTCAGGATCGGAGCGATCGTCGGCAGCCGGGCGCTAATGGTGTGCGCCCCGAGTGAGCCGCTAATGAATTTTCAGTCGGGGAGCTAAATGCTGCGCTCCCGATCGGTAACCTCTTACGCTCCCATTGACGTCCCTCTGGCCACTAACTGAGGCGTTAGACAACTGAAAATCCAGCCCATATTGTTACGTATGAATAAAGAGTCTGATCAGATACTGTGAGCCCAAAGTAAAGTGTGACCTTAATCTTTTGTGGGATTGTGGGATCCCTTGGGACTCCAGGGGATGAGCCCTCTGGTGGTTAAACAAGGCATTTACAGGTTTACATATATAACAACACTCCCCCACCCCCCCAAAGTCAACAGTGTAACTATTTACAAGGTGAGTCGATCTGGGGCCTTTCTTTCCTTGGTTGATCGTCTCGGTGCAAATGCTGGTTTCGGTGAGTTGTTTTTGGGCCCTCGCTGGGCTGCTGTGCAGCTGGCCTTGCTGGGCTGCCTGGTGTGGTGAGTCCTGCTAGGCTGCTGCGGGTGATGGATTCTGCTTTGTGGTCAACCGCTGTGTCGTTTACCACTGGTGTGTATGTTGGGGGGTCAAAGAAGGTAGGGTCTAATGTGGGTTGCTCTGGATAGTCCGTGAATCTGAGTTTGGTTTGGTCCAAGTGTTTCCTGTAGATGAGTCCATTTGAAAGTTTGACCCAAAACACCCTACTCCCCTCTTTGGCCATGACAGTGCCAGGAAGCCACTTGGGACTTTGTCCATAGTTCAACACAAATACAGGATCATTATATTCAATTTCGCGTGACTCATTTGCGCTATCATGATATGTACTTTGTTGAAGCCGCCTGCTCTCTACCTGTTCATGTAGATCAGGGTGGACTAATGAGAGCCTTGTCTTAAGTGCCCTTTTCATGAGCAGCTCAATGGGTTGAATCCCAGTGAGCGAATGGGGTCTCATGCGGTAACTAAGTAGGACTCGGGATAGGCGAGTCTGCAGTGAGCCTTCAGTTACCCTCTTCAAGCTCTGCTTGATTGTTTGCACTGCTCTCTCTGCCTGTCCGTTGGATGCTGGTTTGAATGGGGTAGGTGTAACATGTTTGATCCCATTGCGGGTCATGAACTCTTTGAACTCGGTACTGGTGAAACTCACAAGGACATCAGGCAGGCTGTGCGTGGCAAACATGGCCCGTAGGCTTTCAGTGGTGGCAGCGGACGTGCTTGCCGACATTATCTCACATTCAATCCATTTGGAGTACGCATCTACAACTACTAGGAACATTTTTCCCAAGAACGGGCCTGCATAGTCGACATGGACCCTAGACCACGGTTTGGAGAGCCAAGACCATAAACTTAGTGGCGCCTCCTTGGGTGCATTGCTTAACTGTGAACATGTGTTACATTTGTGCACGCAGGACTCTAAGCCCGCCTCGATACCGGGCCACCACACGTGGGATCTGGCTATCGCTTTTATCATTACAATGCCTGGGTAGGTACTGTGGAGATCACTAATGAAAGTGTCCCTGCCCTTTTTAGGTACCACTACCCGATTACCCCACAGAAGGCAATCTGCCTGTATAGACATTTCATCTTTGCGCTGCTGGTATGGCTTTATCTCTTCCTGCATTTCTAATGGGACACTGGACCAGCTCCCATGAAGCACACAGTTTTTTACTCAGGACAGTAAGGAGTCCTGGCTCGTTCAAGTTCTAATCTGTCGGGCGGTAACAGGTGATTGCTCACTCTCGAATGCTTCCATTACCATGACTAAATCTGCGGGCTGTGCTATTTCCACCCCCGTGGTGGGCAATGGCAGCCTACTGAGAGCATTGGCAGTTTTCTGTGCCTGGCCTGTGGCGGATGGCATAGTTGTATGCGGACAACGTGAGCGCCCATCTCTGGATGCCAGCCGATGCATTCGTATTTATCCCCTTACTTTCAGAAAAGAGGGATATCAGTGGCTTATGGTCAGTTTCCAATTCAAATTTGAGCCCAAACAGATATTGATGCATTTTCTTTACCCCATAAACACACGCTAATGCTTCTTTTTCGATCATGCTGTAGGCCCTCTCAGCCTTAGACAAACTTCTGGATGCATAAGCAACCGGTTACAATTTCCCAGATTCATTAGCTTGTTGCAATACACACCCAACACTGTATGATGACATGCTGGTGCCAAACGCTTACATGGATCATACAACATGAGAAATTTGTTTGAGCGTAACAGGTTTCTAGCTTTTACAAAGGCATTTCTTGGCTTTTACCCCATACCCATTAGTCTCCTTTATGCAGTAAGGCGTGCAGTGGTTCTAACAATGTGCTAAGACCCGGTAAGAAGTTACCAAAGTAGTTCAGGAGTCCTAGAAACGACCGCAGCTCCGTCACGTTCTGTGGCCTCGGTACGTTCTCAATTGCCTCCGTCTTCAAATCGGTGGGCCTGATGCCGTCCGCCGCGATTCTTCTCCCCAGGAACACCACTTCAGGCGCCAGGAAAATGCACTTTGATCATTTTAACCAAAGCCCCATGCGGTTGAGCTGACTAAGAACCTCCTCCAGGTTCTGCAGATGCTCGACTGTGTCCCGACCTGCAACCAAAATGTCGTCCTGGAAGACCACGGTGAGCGAGACCAACTTCAGCAAGCTTTCCATGTTTCTCTGGAATATCGCCGCTGCTGATCGAATCCCAAACGGGCATCTGTTGTAAATGAAGAGACCTTTATGCGTGTTGATGCAGGTGAGGTGCTTCGATGATTCTTCTAGCTCCTGCGTCATGTAGGCCAAGGTCAAATCCAGCTTCATGAACGTCTTTCCTCCCGCCAGCGTTGCAAAAAGGTCATCTGCCTTTGGTAGTGGGTATTGATCCTGCAGGGAGAAATGATTGATAGTTACTTTGTAATCGCTACAGATTCTGACGTTGCCGTCTCCCTTGAGGACTGGAACAATCGGACTGGCGCAGTCGTTGAATTCGATTGTCGAAATTATGCCCTCTCGTTGCAGCCAGTCTAGCTCGATCTCCACCCTCTCTCTCATCATATACGGTACTGCTCTCACCTTGTGATGGATGGGTCGCGCCCCCGGAATTAGGTGGAGCTGCACTTTTGCTCCTTGGAACTTCCCGATGCCTGGTTCGAACAGCGAGGGGAACTTGTTTAAGACCTGGGCACACAAAGTGTCATCGAAGGGCGAGAGCGCTCGGACGTTGTCCCAGTTCCAGCGTATCTTTCCCAGCCAGCTCCTGCCGAGCAGCGTGGGACCATTGCCCGGTACCACGCAGAGTGGTAACTTGTGCACCGCTCCAGCGTAGGCGACCTTTACAGTAGCACTGCCGATAACGGGAATCAGTTTCTTTGTGTAAGTTCTCAGTTTAGTGCAAATGGGAGTTAGGACTAGCCTTGAGGTCATGCTGCACCACAACTTATCAAAAGTCTTTTTGCTCATAATGGACTGGCTCGCGCCCGTGTCCAGCTCCATTGACACCGGGAGTCCATTTAATCCAACCTTCAGCATTATCGGGGGACACTTTGTGGTAAATGTGTGCATCCGATATACCTCTGCCTCCTCGGTCTGAGGCTCTGGTTCGTCATGATCCGCCGTGGATCTATCCTCCTCTGCAACATGGTGGTTTGCAGGATTAGCAGGATTTGCAGCTCGCCTGCACATACGTTGGAGATGTCCCATTGTTCCACAGCCCTTTGAAGCAGCATGAATGGAAACGATGATCACCCCCGCAGCGCCAACAAGGTGTTAATGGCCTTGCATTCAGCACCCTTGATGGTGTACTCTGAGACATCTGCAGACGTGCAGCTGCAGGCATGTGAGGCCTGCCCTGTACTTTGCGATTCGAAAACAACATTACTTTGTTCACAGTACTTGTAGCAGTACTCGCGTGTCGAGAGATTTGCTTAGTATTGTCACTGGTGGCAATGAACACCTGGGCTATCACTATGGCTTTACTCAAGGCTGGAGTTTCTACAGTCAAAAGTTTGCGAAGTATCACTTCATGGCCAATGCCAAGTACAAAGAAGTCCCTGAGCATGTGCTCCGAATGTCCTTCAAATTCGCAATGTCCTGCAAGGCGCCTTAGCTCGGCAACATAACTCGCCACTTCCTGGCCTTCAGACCTTTTGTATGTGTAGAACCGGTACCTCGCCATCAGAATGCTTTCCTTCGGGTTCAAATGCTCCCGCACCAGTGTGCACAAACCATCGTATGATTTCTCTGTGGGTTTCGCTGGAGGAAGCATATTTTTCATGAGGCCATACGTCGGTGCCCCGCAAACGGTGAGGAGAATCGCCCTACGTTTGGCAGTGTTCACTTCTCTATCCAGCTCATTGGCCACGAAATATTAGTCGAGTCACTCCACGAAGGTCTCCCAATCATCTCCCTCTGAAAATTTCTCCAGGATGCCCACTGTTCTCTGCATCATTGGGTTTGTCATCTGTATCTCGTCGTCAATTGTTACGTATGAATAAAGAGTCTGACCAGATACTGTGAGCTCAAAGTAAAGTGTGACCTTAGTCTTTTATTGCAGGTCTCCAGAGTGCCTCTCCAGCCTGTGAGGCCTCCTTAAGTACAGTTGCTACCAAGGGATTGTGGGATCCCTTGGGACTCCAGGGGATGAGCCCTCTGGTGGTTACACACGGTATTTACAGGTTTACATATATAACACATAGAATGTTACAGTACAGCCATTCTGCCTGTTACGCCTGTGCCAGCTTTCTGAAAAAGTTATTCACTAAGTCACATTTCCCTGTTCTTTCCCTTTTTTTTTTACATGTTTCTTGCTCAAACGGCTCTCCGGGAACATTTGAAAACTATTTTATGCAGAACGTGCGAAGGCAATGCTGCATCAGCTCAGAGTCTGTGTGTGTGAGTGGGTATCTGATCTGGGTTTCTGCCAACATACAAAGGAACTGTGAACTTATAAATATAAAACTTAAACCAAGACCCAACCTATTGCCTCAAACTTAACCCTCACTGTTCGTAGTCATGGCAAGAAACATGGATGTGCCAATGCAATACTCCAGCAAGCATCACGCTATCAACATGTACAGCAGCTTCATGAAACATACATGGGAAAATATGTTTACATATCCAATGGGGGAAGAGGGGAGGAGGAAAAGGATAGAAATGAACTCATAGAAAAGTGAAAGCATTTCAGTTAGTTCCAATGGAGTAAGATCCGTATTTGGCTCCAGCTTTAGCACTGATGTGAAAAGTAGGACAAAAAAAACTTACGCAAAATACTGCGGATGCTGGAAATCTGAAATAAAACAGAAAATGCTGGAAATACTCAGCAGGTCATGCAGCTTCTGGGGAGAGAGAAACCGAGTTAATGTTTTAGCTCGATGACCTTCCATCACAAAAGGTTAGTATGCAGGTACAGCAAGTGATCAGGAAGGCCAATGGAATCTTGGCCTTTATTGCAAAGGAGATGGAGTATAAAAGCAGGGAAGTCTTGCTACAGTTGTACAGGGTATTGGTGAGGCCACACCTGGAATACTGTGTGCAGTTTTGGTTTCCATATTTACGAAAGGATATACCCTGCTTTGGAGGCAGTTCAGAGAAGGTTCACTAGGTTGATTCCGGGGTTGAGGGGGTTGACTTATGAGGAAAGATTGAGGAGGTTGGGCCTCTACTCATTGGAATTCAGAAGAATGAGAGGTGATCTTATCGAAATGTATAAGATTATGAGGGGGCTTGACAAGGTGGATGCAAAGAGGATGTTTCCGTTGATGGGGGAGACTAGAACTAGGGGGCATAATCTTAGAATAAGGGGCCACCCATTTAAAACAGATGAGGAGAAATGTCTTCTCTCAGAGGGGTATAAATCTGTGGAATTCGCTGCCTCAGAGAGCTGTGGAAGCTGGGACATTGAATAAATTTAAGACAGAGATAGACAGTTTCTTAAACGATAAGGGGATAAGGGGTTATGAGGAACAGGCAGGGAAGTGGACCCGAGTCCATGATCGGATCAGCCATGATCGTATTAAATGGCGGAGCAGGCTCGAGGGGCCGTATGGCCTACTCCTGCTCCTATTTCTTATGTTCTTATGTTCTTATTAGAACCATCATCGACTTGAAACGTTAACTCTGTTTCTCTCTCCACAGATGCTGCCTGACCGGCAGAGTATTTCCAGCATACTCTGCTTTTATTTAGGAGGGAAAACTATTGGTTTCACAGGACGGAGCCGCAGGACTGTCTGCAATATATTGCTAACACTGCACGTCAGCTACAGAAGAAGTGCAGGCCAACCTTTTAAACTTCAAACTGCACTGCTTAAAGTTTCTAATCATAGCAGAGTTCACTGTCCGTCCCATCTGCCGTTTTCTATAGTTAGAACTTTCAACGTTACTCAGAGTCTGATCAGCAGATGATCTGCAGGCGTTAAATGCACATGTGAATACTGTGCATTGTCCCACTCACAGGGGGTGTAACCACGGCTGCCCACTTACTCTGCAAGTTGCAGTTGAGCAGATTTGACGCCCTTACCCTCCCGGAATAGCCGGTTGATAAAAATTCCAGTTTTACAATCTTTCACAGTAATCATGCCTGCTCCCGTCAAGTCCCTGCCTCATACTGCTCCTCTGGGTTCAGTCATTAATTGTTCCCCTTCATCTTATAACCGTATCCGCCCTAACTTAAAGGTCACTGTCAAACCTGGGGCTGCATTACTGAGATCAAAATGGCAGCCAGAATGTGAGGACTGGGTGGCGGTTTTGACAATATGTGAGTTTAGGAACAGTTTGAAAATATATTATAAATATTTCTAAATATTCTCTTCCCACTGCTGTTTTTGATTTTCTCAATAGAGAGGGAAGAGTCAGGGTCCGCATTGGCCAGGAGGGGAGGTGGGGGGGAGAGGGGCGAGTGAGGGTCAGCATTACCCGGGGGGGGAGGGGCAGCATTACCCGGGGGGGGGGGCAGCATTACCCGGGGGAGGGGGAGGGGCAGCATTACCCGGGGGGGGGGCAGCATTAACCGGGGGGAGGGGGAGGGGCAGCATTACCCGGGGGGGGGAGGGGCAGCATTACCTGAGGGGGGGAGGGGCAGCATTACCCGGGGGAGGGGGAGGGGCAGCATTACCCGGGAGGGGAGGGTCAGCATTACCCGGGGGGGGCAGCATTACCCGGGGGGGGTGGGGGGGGGAGGGTCAGCATTACCTGGGTGGGGGAGGAGGGTCAGCATTACCTGGGGGGGGCAGCATTACCCGGGGGGGGGGGGAGGGGCAGCATTACCCGGGGGGGGAGGGGCAGTATTACCTGGGGGGGAGGGGCAGCATTACCCGGAGGGGGGGGAGAGTCAGCATTACTAGGGGGGGGGGCAGCATTACCCGGGGGGGAGGGGCAGCATTACACGGGGGGTGGGAGGGGCAGCATTACCCGGGGGGGGAGGAGCAGCATTACCCGGGGGGGAGGGACAGCATTACACGGGGGGGGAGGGGCAGCATTGCCCGGGGGGGGGGCAGCATTACCCGGGGGGAGGGGCAGCATTACCCAAGGGGGGGGGCAGCATTACCCGGGGGGGGCAGCATTACCCGGGGGGGGGCAGCATTACCCGGGGGGGGGGCAGCATTACCCGGGGGGGGGCAGCATTACCGGGGGGGGGGGCAACTGTTTACAATATATATAGATGACCTGGAAGAGGGGACAGAGTGTAGTGTAACAAAATTTGCAACTGACACAAAGATTAGTGGGAAAGCGGGTTGTGTAGAGGACACAGAGGCTGCAAAGAGATTTAGATAGGTTAAGCGAATGGGCTAACGTTTGGCAGATGGAATACAATGTCGGAAAGTGTGAGGTCATCCACCTTGGGGAAAAAAACAGTAAAAGGGAATATTATTTGAATGGGGAGAAATTACAACATGCTGCGGTGCAGAGGGACCTGGGGGTCCTTGTGCATGAAACTCTTTTAGATCCTTGTGCATGAATCCCAAAAAGTTAGTTTGCAGGTGCAGCAGGTAATCAGGAAGGCAAATGGAATGTTGGCCTTCATTGCGAGAGGGATGGAGTACAAAAGCAGGGAGGTCCTGCTGCAACTGTATCGGGTATTGGTGAGGCCGCACCTGGAGTACTACGTGCAGTTTTGGTCACCTTACTTAAGGAAGGATATACTAGCTTTGGAGGGGGTACAGAGACGATTCACTTGGCTGATTCCGGAGATGAGGGGGTTACCTTATGATGATAGATTGAGTAGACTGGGTCTTTATTCAGAGTTCAGAAGGATGAGAGGTGATCTTATAGAAACATTTAAAATAATGAAAGGGATAGACAAGATAGAGGCAGAGAGGTTGTTTCCACTGGTCGGGGAGACTAGAACTAGGGGGCACAGCCTCAAAATACGGGGGAGCCAAATTAAAACCGAGTTGAGAAGGAATTTCTTCTCCCAGATGGTTGTGAATCTGTGGAATTCTCTGCCCAAGGAAGCAGTTGAGGCTAGCTCATTGAATGTATTCAAATCACAGATAGATAGATTTTTAACCAATAAGGGAATTAAGGGTTATGGGGAGCGGGCAGGTAAGTGGAGCTGAGTCCACGGCCAGATCAGCCATGATCTTGTTGAATGGCGGAGCAGGCTCGAGGGGCTAGATGGCCTACTCCTGTTCCTAATTCTTATGTTCTTATGTTCTTATGTTCTTATGTACCCGGGGTGGAGGGGCAGCATTACCCCGGGGGGGGGGGGGGTTTAGCATTACCCGGGGGGGGGGGCACGTCTGCTGATGCAGAAAAAGCTGTCTCTCGCCTGACCTTTGAACCCACTGTAACAGTTGCAATCCTGCACTCCCTTGTCGCCTTCGTGCAGCCGAGTCTCCCATGGTGCCCTGGATTTGCTCCTGACCGCTCATTCACAGGGCATTCATTGCCGGGGGCACTCCACCAAGTTGGCATCTAGGTTAACATGCCATGGTATGAGCCAATCTGCATGGGGGATTGGCAAAGCTGACGGAATGTGCGGATAGAAGGCCTTCATCAATCAGCTCATCTGGGGAGAAGTCGATTCCACGATTGCAGCTAATGGCATGGTCGGAAATGTGAAATACTTAAGACTGTTCTAAATTGGGTGGAGTCTGGGGGTGAAGTGGGAACATAGAAACAGGAGTAGGTCACTCAGCTCCTCGAGCCTGTTCCACCATTCAATGAGATCAGGGCTGATCTGCGACCTAACTCCATACACCTGCCTTTGCCCCATATCCCTTAATACCATTGGTTAACAAAAATTTATCAATCTCAGATTTAAAATTAACAATTGTCTGAGCATCAATTTATGGAAGAGAGTTCCAAACTTCGACCACCTTTGTGTGTCGAAGTGTTTCCTTACTTCACTCTTGTATGACCTAGCTCTAATTTTTAGACTATGTCCCCTAGTCTTAGGCTCCCCAACCAGCGGAAATAGTTTCTTCCCTATCAGTACCTCTTTGATCAAGTCACCCCTTAACCTTCTAAATTCCAAGGATACAACACTTCTTTATGTAATCTCTCCTTATAACTTAACCCTTGAAGTCTGGGTATCATTCTGGTTAAACTACGCTGCACTCCCTCCAAGGCCAATATACCCTCCCTAAGGTGTGGTGCACAGAACTGCTCTCAGTGCTCCAGGTGTAGTCTAACCAGGGCTTTGTACAGCTGCAGCATAACTTCTACCCACTTGTACTCTTGTCCTCGAGATCTAAAGGTCAACATTCTATTAACCTTTTTGATTATTTTCTGTACCTGTCCATGACATTTTAATGATCGATATACCTGGCCCCCAAGTCTCTTTGGACATCCATTGTTTCTAGCTTTTCACCATTTAGAAAGTACACAATCTATCCTTCTTAGGTCCAAAGTTGTTGACCTTATATTGAAATCCATTTGCCACAGTTTTACCCATTTGCTATCAATACCTCTGTACTTTTATGCTTCCATTTACACTGCTTACAATGCCGCCTATCTTTGTGTCATCAGCAAACTTGGATATATGGCTTTCTCTGCCATCATCCAAGTCGTTAATAAATATGGTGAATAGTTGAGGCCCCAACACGGATCCTTGCGGGACACCACTAGTCACATCCTGCCAATGAGAGTCCTTGCCCATTATTCCTACTCTCTGGGGGAGAAATTGCCCTTTTCTATAGCCCCTATTATCGCCTCCAGTGATGACATCATCGCCATGCGCACCGACCCCTCACCATCCCATGCCGATCCCTTTGCGTCCTGCGGGGGAAATTGCCCCATGGGCAGTGAGGATGGCACTGGCCGATATCACCGCCAACTTTGCGGGCCATGCAGCTGACAGACATCCGCTGCCGGGGCGCCCCTTAAAATGGCGTCCGATTGCGCCGTGGGCCGCCATATTTTTCTGTCAGCCCGACAATGGCAGCCCTCGCCTCGACTGAGCCGCCATCCCGCAGCCTGTTATGGGTGTCGGGCTGTTAGCCCGGTCGAGAGCATTCCCGGTGGCCCAATGGCAGCCACCAAAGGGACTGCAAAGCGCGCAGCGGCCCCGCCCTTGAATGGAAGGGTGTGGGGCGTTCTGCCGTGTCAGCGCCACGCAGATCATCCGCATAGTGCTGACGTTGGCAGCGGGGCACTGGGCTCTGGATCGCGGTGCTGGACTCAGCGCTGCTCTACCGCCTCGGGAGTACCCCTCCACAGACGTGGAGCCTCTCTAATAGCGCTCCGCTTCCGTTGAGGGGTGGAAGGACTGAATTCCCCGCCAGGGGTGGAACTTCCGGGCCGGGCGATAAATGTCCCGGCCTGAAACGTTACCGCCTCCAAACGGGGCGTGGGACAATTTCGCCCCCTCTGTCTCCTGCCGCTCAGCCAATTTCCTAAACAGGTCAATAATTTGCCCTCAATTCCATGAGCTTCTACTTTAGTTAACAGTCTCTTATGAGGAACTCTATCAGATGCCTTCTGGAAGTCCATATAAATAACATTGATAGACATTCCCCTGTCCACTACTTTCAGCACCTCTTCAAAGAATTCAATTTGTTTTGTCAGGAATGACTTAACTTTAAAAAAATCCATGCTGGCTCTCTTTGATCAGCTGAAATTTTTCAGGTGTTCAGTCACCCTATCCTTAATTATGGAGTCTTAATTTCCCAACAACAGATGTTAGGCTAACTGGTCTACAATTCCCTGGGTTCCCTCTCTCACCTTTCTTAAATAGCAGAGTGACATGCACAATTCTAAAGGAACGCTTCCTAAACTGAGAGAACATTGGAAGATCATAGTTAGGGCATCTGCAATGTCCTCACCTACCTCCTTTAAAGCCTGGGATGGAAACGATCTGTTCCTGGGTATTTGTCACTCTTTAGTGCCGTTATTTTCTTCACCACTATCACTTTGCTTACATTAAGTTTGATGAGTCCCGTCCCTGATTCAATATTAGTTTCCTTGGGATGTCTGGCATGCTATCCTCTTCCTCTGCTGTAAATACTGACGCAAAGTAAATATTCAACATGTCCACCATTTCCTTATTTTCATTTACAATATCACCAATATCAGTTTTCAAGAGGCACACATTGATCTTTACTGCCCTCTTTTTCCGAATATAATTGTAAAAAAAATGGTGTTGATTTTGATATCACTTACATATTTCTTTTCATACTCCCTTTTTGTCGCTCCAACTCTCTGTTTTCTCACCCTTTGCTGTTCTTTGTATCTTTCCCATTCGCCAGGATTTTTGCATTTTTGTAAGCTTTTTCTTTTAGTTTTATGTTGGCCCTTCTTTCGTCGTCCATGGCTGTTTTTTTTAAGCAAGCAGAGCTCCTGCCCCTCAGGGGTATAAACTGGTTCTGTACCACATTAAATTATTTTTTGAACATCTCCCACTGATCTTCTATCATTTTACCCATTAACCGATTTGCCCAGTGTACTGTGAACAGTCTCTGTCTCCTCCCATTAAAACATAGAAACATAGAAACATAGAAACTTACAGCACAGAAGGAGGCCATTTCGGCCTGCGCCGGCCGACAAAGAGCCGCACGGCCTTACCTAAATCTAGAATCTCAATAGCTGATTCTCCTTTCTCCCTTTCAAAAGTTACGTTGATCTCAATCATATTATGATCGCTATTAGATAAATGTTCACCATTAGGCCATTAACTAAATCTAATATGCCATGCCCCCTTGTTGGTTCTAGGACACATTGCTGCAGAAAACTATCCTGAACACATTCAAGAAATTCACTACCTTTCTGACATGAGCTAGTCTGTTTATCCCAATCTTTGTAAAAGTTAAAAATCCCCCATTAAAACCACTCTGCCTCTACTATACGCTTGTCTAATTTCTGCATTTATACATTCTGCCACTTTACATCTGCTACCGGGGGCCTATACACAACTTCAACGACTGTCTTAAATCCTTTTCTATTTCTTTATTCTACCCGTAAAGTCTCCACTGACTGCTTACATCTCGTTATAGCCTCTCTTATCATTGAAGTGATTTCATCCTTCCTTTGAGGGGCGTACGGCCCAATTCCATGTCGAGGATGGGACTTCCAGGCCGGGCACAGGCAGTCCCGGCCCAGGAAGGTTACTGCCCCCAATCGGGGCGAGGGTCAATTTCTAGCCCTATTAGGCCTCTCACAGCAAACAGCAAGGACACTGTGGGAACATGTTCTGTTTGTATTGCCATAACTACCCCAGATATGAGTCTTGATGGTCAAAAACAGATGATGTAAGGTAAGAATAGAACCTGCGTAAGCCAAGGTATAGCAAGCATTAGGAAAGCAAATTGTTGTGTATGTGAACCTGTAATTACCATGTCTAACCACCAGAGGGCTTGTCCCCTGGAGTCCCAAGGGATCCCACAATCCCTTGGGAGCACCTGTACATAAAGAGGCCTCGCAGGCTGGAGAGGCACTCTGAGATCTGCAATAAAGGACTATGGTCACACTTACTTTGAACTTGCAGTACCTAGTCTGACTCCTTATCCAAGACATAACACAAATGGTATGTCGGCCTTTATTACAAGAGGATTTGAGTATGAGTAAAATACGTCTTATTGCAATTATATAGGGCCCTGGTGAGACCACACCTGGAGTATTGTGTACAGTTTTGGTCTCCTTACCTAAGAAAGGATACACTTACCATAGAGGGAGTGCAACAAAGGTTCACCAGACTGATTCCTGAGATGGGGGTGGGAATAGAGAGATTGAGCAGACTATTCTCTAGAGTTTAGAAGAATGAGAGGGGATCTCATTGAAACATACAAAATTTTTACAGGACTTGACAGGGTAGATGCAAGGAGGATGTTTCCCCTGGCTGGGGAGTCTAGAACCAGGGGTCACAGTCTCAGAATAAGGGGTCAGCCATTTAGGACTGAGATGAGGAGAAACTTCTTCACTCAGAGGGTGATGAATCTTTGGAACTCTCTACCCCAGAGGGCTGTGGAGGCTCAGTCGTTGAGTATATTCAAGACAGAGATCGATAGATTTTTGGATATTAAGGGAATCAAGGGATATGGGGATAGTGCAGGAAAGTGGAGTTGAGGTAGAAGATCAGCCATGATCTTATTGAATGGCAGAGCAGGCTCGAGGGGCCGAATGGCCGACTCCTGCTCCTAATTCTTATGTTCTTATGTTGCAGATGTGGCATCTTTGATTGGATTCTAGGTCTAGATTGTAGGCCAGTGATTGGCTCAGGACTTCGTAGGTTTTGAATGAGAGTAAGGTTATAGAAGGGTCTCTCAGACACTTAGCCAAATGCAAAGAGCTGGGGAATATCCAGCAGACGAGCCGAGGAGGCAACAGACCCACACACATCACTCCGGGCGGACGAGTGAGCGAGAGACCAGGGCCAATGGGGGTGGACTTGTGGAGATTGCGTCTTCTACCCAGGGCATAACGGGTAATATAAACCTCGATTGCGCCTTGTTTAACTTCTTCTCAGGTGCTGTAATGTATCAAATCACACTTACATGGAATAAAATATAATTACCCTCACCAATACAGGTCAAATCGAATCTTTTGGAAATTAATTGTGAAAGGGTTAATTGGCAAAGGCCCAGAAATTCACTGTGTACACCAGTGAAACCACTGTATTAAATGGTTCAGTCACCTGAGGAAGGGAGTGTTCGAAGAGTGATACACCCTTATGTATGGCTCAGAGACGTGGACCATATACAATCGACACCTCAAAGCGCTGGAGAAATACCACCAATGATGTCTCCGCAAGATCCTGCAAATCCCCCGGGAGGATAGATGCACCAGTGTCCTCAATCAGGGCCAACATCCCCAGCATCAAAGCACTGACCACACTCGACCAGCTCCGTTGGGCGGGCCATATCGTCCATATGCCCGACCCGAGACTCCCAAAGCAAGTGCTCTATTCGGAACTCCTACACGGCAAGCGAGCCCCTGGTGGGCAAAGAAAACGTTTTAAGGATACCCTCAAAGCCTCTCTGATAAAATGCAATATCCCCACCGACACCTGGGAGTCCCTGGCCAAAGACTGCCTTAAATGGAGGAAGAGCATCCGGGAGGGCGCTGAGCACCTCGAGTCTCATTGCCGAGAGTTAGATGAAGTCCTTACTACTAGGGGGATCAAGGGGTATGGCGAGAAAGCAGGAATGGGGTACTGAAGTTGCATGTTCAGCCATGAACTTATTGAATGGTGGTGCAGGCTAGAAGGGCCGAATGGCCTACTCCTGCATCTATTTTCTATGTTTCTATGTTTCTATGATAGCATGCAGAAACAAGCGCAGGCAGTGGAAGGAGCATGCAGCAACCCACCCACCCTTTCCTTCAACCACTGTCCCACCTGCGACAGGGACTGTGGTTCCCGTATTGGGCTGTACAGTCACCTGAAAACTCACTTTTGGAATGGAAGCAAGTCTTCCTCGATTTCGAAGGACTGCCTATAATGATGATGATAGTATAGGGACCCCATTAACCTTAAAAAGAATAAAAGCGAATACAGAGGAAATCAGGAATTAGTGATTGAAAGCAGTGGGTACTTTCAAAACTCCAAAGATATTTCAATATTCAAAGGGTTAAAAACATGAATTAACAAGAACAAGCCACAGTCCATGTAAAATCTACCCGAACATGGATCCTACCTAATTATTACATCTCTTCTGGGAAGTTCTGTAAAATGTTTAACTCTCCATCAATCTATTTATCTACATTTTGTCTGTCTGTGTCTGTCTGTTGCGGTCCAGCATGTAGACAAGCAAAAAGCACAGCCTTTCTGTTTCACAATATATCAGAATATCTCTCTACTTATCCCAATAATCTTCATCCTATTAATGATCAGGTACTTAGCTAGCTTGATTGTTTAAGAGATTAATTGATGCAGCATTAATTGCATGTCGCAGTAAAGTAGCACACTCCCACAGGTAAATAACTCTCGCAAGTAAATAGCTCCCGCAGGTAAATAACTCCCACAGGTAAATAACTCCTACAATCTCCTATCCATATTAAGAACAGTCTGGGAGGACTAACACTGCTCACAGAACCATACCACAGTATGATATGTTTCCTTCAAGCAATGACGGGTGAAATGAATTACCTGTTACTAAAACAGATTACAAAATCCACACCTTTCATAGTTTAACAACAATCACATTGATTTAATCACCACGTAAAAGTCACATTTCTAAATATAACATGGTAACCTTTATCCTTTCTAGAATTTTAAAACATGCCACATAATTGTCTAATGGAAAGCCTACTTGTTTACACGCCTAAATTTAAAACAACAGGTCGTTAACTAATATGTCAATATTTTCCAGGTTCACCACAGCACAAGTAAACACGCTCATGGGTCTCTTCGCATGACGCGTTGGGTTCACAGACTTCAATCACTCAGTGCTGAATGAGGGATCAGAGTGGGTGTTTCAAAAATAAATGAATAGTGTGGGTGGTTATTTTGGTTAACCTATCCAAAATTAATTCCGTAACAGAAAGTATTCCCATCTCCAGAGCAAGTTCAGAACAGCTTCCTTATATTAAAAAAGCCCCTTCAGTTTCAATTTTCTATATGAAAGACTCGCTCAATCTGTAGAACATCTGTCTTTCAACACCAATTTTGCTTCAGGGTTTGTCTGAGTTTTGTCAATTCTCAGGCAGGCCACTAGGTGGCGCATTACAAGCCTCTGCTTGTAAAATCGGTAACATCATATCAAGAAAGACATGTGAAGATTGGAGTGGAAAGAAAGACTTGCATTTATATAGCGCCTTTCACGACCACCGGATGTCACAAAGTGCTTTACAGCCAATTAAATACTTTTTGGAGTGTAGTCACTGTTGTAATGTAGGGAAACGTGGCAGCCACTTGCACACAGCAAGCTTCCACAAACAGCAATGTGATAATCTGTTTTTATTATGCTGATTGAGGGATAAATATTGGCCAGGACCTCGGGGATAACTCCCCTGCTCTTCAAGGTGAGGTCAAGCTGAGGTCTAACAAGGCAAGGGAATACACATTAAATGGTACGAAACTGAAAAGTGTAGAGGATCAAAGGGACCTTGGAGTGCAGGTCCACAGATCCCTGAAGGTAGCAGGCCAGGTACTTAAGGTGGTTAAGAAGGCATATGGAATACTTGCCTTTATTAGTCGAGGCATGGACTACAAGAGCAGGGAGGGCGGGCGTTATGCTTGAACTGTATAAAACACTGGTTAGGCCGCAGCTGGAGTACTGTGTGCAGTTCTGGTCACCACATTACAGGAAGGATGTGATTGCACTGGAAAGGATGCAGAGGAGATTTACAAGAATGTTGCCTGGACTGGAGAATTTTGGCCACGAGGAAAGATTGGAGATGCTGGGTCTGTTTTCTTTGGAACAGAGGAAGCTGAGGGGAGATCTGATTGAGCTGTATAAAATTATGGTGGGCCTGGATAGAGTGGATAGGAAGGACCTGTTTCCCTTGGCAGAGGGGTCAACAACCAGAGGACATAGATTTAAAGTAATTGGGGGAAGGAGCTATGAAGGGAAATTTCTTCACCCAGAGGGTGGTGGGGCTCTGGAACTCACTGCCTGAAAGGGTGGTAGAGGCAGGAAGCCTCACCACATTTAAAAAATACTTGGATGTGCACTTGAAGTGCCGTAACCGACAGACCAAGAGCTGGAAAGTGGGATTAGGCTGGATAGCTCTTGGTTGGCTGGCGCGGACACGATGGGCCGAAATGGCCTCCTTCCGTGCTGTAAATTTCTATGATTCTTTGAATAGTGCCATGGGATCTTTTACATCCACCTGAGAGAGCAGATGGGGCTTCGGTTTAATGACTCATCCGAAAGACGGCACCTCTGACAATGCAGCACTCCCTCAGCATTGCACTGGAGTGTCAGCCAAGATTTATGTGCTCAACTTCCTGGAGTGGGACTTGAACCCACAGCCTTCTGACTCAAAGGTGAGGGTGCTACCTGATACGTCCTTACTATACAGTATAAATACACACGAGGCCCATGCTTGAGAGAAGGTCAGTCTGTGACCTGTCCTTTATTCCTTAGCACTCAAGTGATGAAGGTGGGTGGAGCTTCCCCTTTTCTACCCGAAGGTCTAGGTTAGGAGTGTCTCCCACAAGTTCACCACCTAGTGGTCATTGTTCTCACGGTGTACAACTTAGGTCAGATTATACATGGGTTACAATGCTGGTTGAATACATGACATCACCTCACCCCACAAAGTCTTATTGGGATCACAGGTTGAGTCTCTCTGGTGGTTTACGCTCTCTTGTAGAGCGCCTGAGTTGGGGCTCCGGTTGTTGGGCGCTGGCCTGAGTGTCTGCTGTTTGTAGTGCCTCAGGCCTGTCCGGACTGCCCACAGTGACTGGGCTCTCCTCCCTTTGATTCCGGTGTTCGGTCACCTGTGGTGGAGTCAACTCTATGTCGTGTTCTTCCTCTGCTTCTTCTACGGGGTTGCTGAACCTCCTTTTTGTTTGATCCACGTGTTTGCGGCAGATTTGTCCATTGGTAAGTTTAACTACCAGAATCCTATTTCCCTCTTTGGCAATCACAGTGCCTGCGAGCCATTTGGGCCCTGAAGAGTAGTTGAGGACAAAAACAGGATCATTTACATCAATACATCGCGCCCTCGCATTCCTGTCATGGTACTCATATTGTGACTGGCGCCTGCTCTCGACAATTTCTTTCATGGTGGGGTGTATAAGGGATAACCGGGTTTTGAGCGTCCTTTTCATTAGCAGCTCTGCGGATGGAACCCCTGTGAGCGAGTGTGGTCAGGATCTGTAGGCCAACAAGAGGCGTGATAAGCGCCTTTTTTAGGGAACCCCCTTGGATTCTGAGCATCCCCTGTTTGATTATTTGCACTGCTCGTTCTGCCTTGCCGTTCTGACACGGTTAATTCCATTGTCCGCCATGAAGTCGTGGAATTCAATGCTTGTAAAGCACGGGCCATTGTCACTGACCAAGACGTCCGGTAGACCGTGGGCAGCGAACATTGCCCGTAGATTTTCTACCGTGGCAGTGGATGTGCTTGAATTTAAAATGTCACACTCGAGCCATTTGGAGTAGGCGTCTACTACAACCAAAAACATTTTTCCCATGAAAGGACCTGCATAGTCCACATGGATGCGTGACCAAAGCTTGGCGGGCCATGGCCAGGGGCTAAGTGGGGCTTCCCTGGACGCATTGCCCAGCTGGGCACACGCGTTGCACCTGCGAACACAAAGTTCCAGATCTGCGTCTATCCCTGGCCACCAAACGTGTGACCTGGCAATTGCCTTCATCATGACAATGACCGGGTGCTCATTGTGGAGTTTTCTGATGGACACTTCTCTGCTCATCTGGGGCATGACTACACAGTTTCCTCACAGTAGGTAATCGGTCTGAATCGAGAATTCATCCCTGCGCCTGTGAAATGGTTTAAATTCCTCAGGGTATGCCCTGTACGTGGCTGCCCAGTCCCCATACAGGACACATTTCTTGACTAGAGAATAGCGGGTCTCTATTTGTCCAGACTTTAATCTGACGGGCTGTCACGGGTGAGCCTTCGTTTCCGAAAGCTTCAACAGCCATGACCATCTCAGCAGCATGCTCGGTAGCCCCCTCAGTGGTGGCTAGTGGAAGCCTGCTGAGTGCATCGGCGCAGTTTTCGGTGCCCAGTCTGTGCCGAATTGTGTAGTCATAGGCGGCTAATGTGAGTGCCCACCTCTGTATGCGGGCCGATGCGTTTGCATTTATGGCCTTGTTGTCGGCCAAAAGGGACGTTAGGGGTTTGTGATCTGTCTCCAGCTCAAATTTCCTGCCAAACAGGTATTGGTGCATTTTCTTTACCGCATATACACATGCGAGCGCCTCCTTTTCTACCATCCTGTAGCCCCTTTCTGCCTGGGACAGACTCCTGGAGGCATAAGCTATCAGCTGTAACTGACCCTTGGCATTGACATGCTGCAACACACACCCGACACCATAGGACGACGCATCGCACGTTAACACAAGTTTCTTACATGGGTCATATAGCATTAACAGATTGTTGGAACATAACAAATTGCGTGCTCTATTAAAAGCCCTTTCCTGGCAGTCCCCCCAGACCCATTCGCGACCTTTGCGTAGGAGCACGTGTAGCGGCTCTAGCAGCGTGCTCAATTTGGGAAGAAAGTTACCAAAATAGTTCAGGAGCCCCAGGAACGAATGCAACTCCGTCGTGTTACGGGGTCTGGATGTTCTCTGGATCACTTCCGTCTTGGACGCAGTAGGGCTGATCCCGTCTGCTGCGACCCTCATCCCCAGGAATTCTACCTCTGGAGCTAGGAAGACGCACTTTGCCTTTTTCAGTCGCAGCCCTACCCTGTCCAGTCTGCGTAGCACCTTCTCCAGGTTGTGGAGGTGTTCTTCAGTATCGTAACCCGTGATGAGGATGTCGTCCTGAAAAACCACCGTCCCTGGAATCGACTTGAGGAGGCTTTCCATATTTTGTTGGAAGATCGCGGCGGCCGAGTGAATCCCGAACGGACATCTGTTGTACTCAAACAACCCCTTGTGTGTCGTGATGGTGATCAGCTTCTTCAACTCACTCGCCAGCTCCTGGGTCATGTAAGCTGAGGTTAGGTCCAATTTTGAAAAAAGTTTGCCATCGGATAGCGTCGCAAAGAGGTCCTCCGCTCTCGGTAGCGGGTACTGGTCTTGGAGTGACACCCGATTGATGGTGGCCTTGTACTCACCACATATCCTGACTGACCCATCCACCTTGAGCACCGGCACAATCGGGCTCGCCCAATCACTGAATTCGACTGGCGAGATGATGCCTTCCCTCAGCAGGCGGTCCAATTCGCCTTCTATCTTTTCCCGCATCATGTATGGCACCACCCTGGCCTTGTGGTGTACTGGCCTGGCGTCCGGGTTTATGTGAATCACTACCTTGGCTCCCATGAAAGTGCCAATGCCGGGTTGAAATAATGAGTCAAATTTGTCCAGGATCTGTGAGCATGATACTCGCTCCACAGAGGAAATTACATTGACATCGCCCCATTTCCAGCAAGCCAACTCCTCCCCAGTAGAAGGGACCATCCCCCGGGACAACCCAGAGTGGCAACCTGTTCTCCGAATCTTTGTGGGTCACGACTACCGTGGCGCTGCCTAGCACCGGAATGATCTCCTTTGTGTATGTCCGTAGCTGTGCGTCAATCGGCGATAATTTTGGCCTCCTGGCCTTGGACGCCCACAACTTTTCGAACTGTTTGATACCCATCAGGGACTGGCTGGCCCCCGTGTCTAGCTCCATTGATACTGGGATGCCATTGAGGAGCACTTTCATCATTATCGGTGGCGTCCTGGTGTATGAACTGTATACGTGTTGCACATGAACTCGCTGAACTTCAGCTTCCAGCGATTTCCCCCAGCATTCATTTCTGCAATTTCTGCAGGTATTTTGCTCATCTCTGCAAACTCCGGCTGAGTGTGTGCCTCCACGCCTCATGAGCTGCTGTTGGAAACAAAAGTCCCTTGCCAGTCGATCATCCCTGACTGCCCCTGTTATTGTCCTTGAGTGCGCCATTAACAGGTGTTGATGGCCCCATTACTGGCCGCATTGTCCCTTGCAATGGTGTGAATCGCCGTTCAGCTTGTCATTGTCTCTGTCGAACTCCCCCTGTGGGTTCGACTACATGTTGGGGCATGCCCGATTGTCCTTGTCTGCCTGGAGAGCTGTGTGCTGCTTTAACAATGTTGAATCTCTGTCCCAACCATTCCTTAACAAAGCTCCTCTCGTCTGTTCTGCTAGTGGCCATGCTCGCGTGGTTTAAATCCCAGTTTCTCGTCGCCATTGATACGTCCTTACTATACAGTATAAATGCACACGAGGCCCATGCATGAGAGAAGGTCAGTCTGTGACCTGTCCTTTATTCCTTAGCACTCAAGTGATGAAGGTGGGTGGAGCTTCCCCTTTTCTACCCGAAGGTTAGGAGTGCCTCCCACAAGTTCACCACCTAGTGGTCATTGTTCTCACAGTGTACAACTTAGGTCAGATTATACATGGGTTACAATGCTGGTTGAATACATGACACTACCCACCTAGCCACAGCTGACACTGTAAGGCCTGGAATTTCCTTTGGGAATCGGCTTGGTATTCAGGTGCTCCAAGAGGGATGCGCAGTGTAAAATGGTGGGGATTTACTTGTGCTGTAATCAGAACAAGAGATGACCACTAGGCCCTTACATAGTTGCCCCACTGCTTGACTTCAGCCCGGTTGTATGAGACCATTATATTTAGTCGTTAATTCTACTTAGGCTAGCTTTTACAGAGGGCCATGAATCTTTGGAATTCTCTACTCCAGAGAGCTGTGGAGGCTGGGTCATTGAATATATTTAAGGTGGAAACAGACAGATATTTGAATGATAGGGGAGTTGAGGGTTATGGGGAGCAGGCGGGGAAGTGGAGCTGAGTTCATGATCAGATCAGTCATGATCTTATTGAATGGCGGAGCAGGCTCGAGGGGCCAAATGGCCGACTCCTGCTCCTATTTTTTATGTTCTTATATCCTCCCCTGTGGAAGAAGTTAGCGTTCAGAATGTTCACTGTCATCCCCTGTGCGCCTTTTATGGTTCATACCTCGTCTTCAGTACTGCTGAAGTACTGAAAGGATTTCTTCCTCTTATGTTTCGCACGCACAGCAATGCTGTTCTCAGAGCTCTCTTTGTCACTGCCAGTGACCCTTTCTCCCCGCAAACATAAGAACATAAGGATTAGGAGCAGACGGAGGCCATTCAGCCCCTTGAGCCTGCTCTGCCATTCAATAAGATCATGGCTGATCTTCCATCTCAACTCCACTTTCCTGAACTATCCCCATATCTCTTGATTCCCTTAACATCCAAAAATCTATTGATCTCTATCTTGAATATACTCAACGACTGAGCCTCCACAGCCCTCTGGGGTAGAGAATTCCAAAGATTCACCACCCTCTGAGTGAAGAGGTTTTTCCTCATCTCATAGTCTTCAAAGAAGTTTTTATCTCCGCCTTATTCAAATGCCGATTAATTTGTCAACCCATTTAGGGTTGCTCTTCTGTCACTTGCGCTCGCTGATTTATTTGTCCAGCATGCTCAGCATTATGCCTTTAGTGGCGCTCCACCCATCCTCTGCCTCAGTGCTGTTGAATGCCTTCCCAATCAGTTTGATTGCGTTGTTACCTAATTTCTTTGCAGCCAGCCCTTTTCAAGTTTTATGGCTGGTTGCTGGTCCTTGATATTTTAGAATCACAGATTATATTGAACTTGATCATTCTGTGGTTACTGTTTCCCCAGCCTCCAGTTTTATTTCCTCAATGTTGTCTGAGGCACTCGTGAATATCAGGTCACGATGTGCATTGGTCGCTGGGACTTCCCTGGCACACCGTCTCATGAACTGTCATGCACATCACCCCTCAATGTAAACCACTTGAGTATTCACAATCCTGATTTGTTTGATTAAAGCTGCTTATTAAAATAACTTTCCTGTGACCCCACCCCCGTCTTGCTGTGACCCCACCCCCTGTCTTGCTATGACCCCTGCCCCCTGTCTTGCTGTGACCCCTGCCCCCTGCCTTGCTGTGACTCCTCCCTGCCTTGCTGTGACCCTGCCCCCTGTCTTGCTGTGACCCTGCCCCTTGCCTTGCTGTGACCCTGCCCCTTGCCTTGCTGTGACCCCGCCCCCTGCCTTGCTGTGACCCCGCCCCCTGCCTTGCTGTGACCCCGCCCCTGCCTTGCTGTGGCCCCTCCCTGCCTTGCTGTGACCCCACCCCTGCCTTCCTGTGACCCCGCCCCCTGTCTTGTTGTGACCTGCCCCCTGTCTTGCTGTGACCCCTCCCTGCCTTGCTGTAACCCTGCCCCCTGTCTTGCTGTGATCCTGCCCCTTGCCTTGCTGTGACCCTGCCCCTTGCCTTGCTGTGACCCCGCCCCCTGCCTTGCTGTGACCCCGCCCCTGCCTTGCTGTGGCCACTCCCGGCCTTGCTGTGACCCCACCCCTGCCTTCCTGTGACCCCGCCCCTGTCTTGTCATGACCACGCCCCCTGACTTGCTGTGACCCCGTCCCCTGTCTTGTTGTGACCCGCCCCTTGCCTTGCTGTGACCCCGCCCCCTGACTTGCTGTGACCCCGCCCCCTGTCTTGTTGTGACCTGCCCCCTGTCTTGCTGTGACCCTGCCCCCTGTCTTGCTGTGACCCCACCCTCTGCCTTGCTGTGACCCCGGCCCCTGTCTTGTTGTGACCCCGCCCCCTGCCTTGCTGTGACCCCGCCTCCTGCCTTGCTGTGACCCCGCCCCCTGCCTTGCTGTGACCCCGCCCCCTGTCTTGTTGTGACCCCGCCCCCTGTCTTGTTGTGACCCCTCCCTGCCTTGCTGTGACCCTGCCCCCTGTCTTGCTGTGACCCTGCCCCTTGCCTTGCTGTGACCCCTGCCCCTGCCTTGCTATGACCCCGCCCCATGTCTTGTTGTGACCCCGCCCCCTGTCTTGTTGTGCCCCCTCCCTGCCTTGCTGTGACCCTGCCCCCTGTCTTGCTGTGACCCCGCCCCCTGCCTTGCTGTGACCCCTGCCCCCTTCCTTGCTGTGACCCCTCCCTGCCTTGCTGTGACCCTGCCCCCTGTCTTGCTGTGACCCTGATCCTTGCCTTGCTGTGACCCTGCCCCTTGCCTTGCTGTGACCCCGCCCCCTGCCTTGCTGTGACCCCGTCCCCTGCCTTGCTGTGACCCCGCCCCTGCCTTGCTGTGGCCCCTCCCTGCCTTGCTGTGACCCCACCCCTGCCTTCCTGTGACCCCGCCCCTTTCTTGTCATGACCCCGCCCCCGACTTGCTGTGACCCCGTCCCCTGTCTTGTTGTGACCCGCCCCTTGCCTTGCTGTGACCCCGCCCCCTGTCTTGTTGTGACCCCGCCCCCTGCCTTGCTGTGACCCCGCCCTCTGCCTTGCTGTGACCCCGGCCCCTGTCTTGTTGTGACCCCGCCCCCTGCCTTGCTGTGACCCCGCCTCCTGCCTTGCTGTGACCCCGCCCCCTGCCTTGCTGTGACCCCGCCCCCTGTCTTGTTGTGACCCCGCCCCCTGTCTTGTTGTGACCCGCCCCCTGCTTTGCTGTGACCCCGCCCCCTGACTTGCTGTGACCCCTCCCCCTGTCTTGTTGTGACCCACCCCTTGTCTTGTCATGATCCCGACCCTGGCTTGGGGTGATCCCACTCCCTACCTTCCCTCTTATTCTGCCCATGCACCATCATCATTACACCCTCTTCCATGCTATGATCCAAATCAATACCTCACTGTGATCCCGACCCTGCCACACCCACCTTGATTTGTACATACGATGGGTTCAGCGACACATCCAACTCTGACATGATCGAGAGAGGAAACATTCAACATTTTAAACTGATTTGCACTTTACATTCAGACACATTACAGAGCTAGTTACAGAGCTAGTTACAAGTGCAGCAACTCCCAGTAACTATACAGTTATTGCATGTCTAAATAACGGATCGATTTGCCATGGCATTGCTTGCAGTGAGCTAGAGGGTGTGTTCTGCCCCTTACCTTGCTCTATATTGGTCAGTTGTGTGGCTCAGTGGGCAGCACCCTCACCTCTGAGTCAGAAGATTGTGGTTCAAGTCCACTCCATGGGACTTGATCACAAAATCCAGGCTAACACTCCCAGTGCAGTGCTGAGGGAGTGCTGCACTGTCGGAGGTGCTGTCTTTCAGATGAGACGGTAAACCGAGGCCCCGTCTGCCCTCTCGGGTGGACGTAAAAGATCCCATGCCACCATTTCAAAGAACAGCAGGGGAGTGCTCACCAGCACCTAAAAACAGATTATATGCTCATTCTCTTATTGTGGGAGCTTGCTGTGCACAAATTGGTTGCCGTGTTTCCTACATTTCAACAGTGATTACACTTCAAAAATACTTAATTGGCAGTAAAGCACTTTGGGTTGTCCGGAGGATGCGAAAGACGCTATATAAATGCAAGTCTTTCTCTTTTTTCTAGCTTGTCTTCTTTTCTGTTTTTCTCGTCTCTGTTTCAAGTGGCCACGTGAAACTGAAGCTGGCGCATTAAACGGATCATAAATGAGTAGAGATAACCTGAGATCGTTAAAGAGTTGACCCCCAACCCGACAGTGAAATTCTCTGATAGCTGACCAGAATGGTGTGGTGGGACTGTATGAAAGCAGTGAGGGTGTCTCGCTGTCTCACTGTGATTAGGTAGCTCTATGTGGCCTAGTCAGGAAGGTGCTTCCCACAAGAGTACTGATTCATATCTGCAGGAGTAACGCGCCTTCAGACCGTTAGTTAAACAGACAGTAGCCGTGTATGATGTATGACTGCAGAGAATCTCACCTCCGGAGTGAATCCTTACAATAGATTGGCTGAAAATCCAGTCCTCACCACATACACCGTCCCCGTTTGTAGGACTCAATTACCAAGGCGCCGCTTATAACACATGAAGCGCGCCGGCTGTTTTGAGTGGTTCTCTGCACCTCGTTAACTGCTGGACAATATCTGCAGATGTGCCATGCCCCCGGTGAAGTCTCCAGGAAGAATCTGCCACTGTGTGTCTCTCTCATGATTCTCTTTGCTGTTGGTACTCGAGGTCAGAATTGCATCCCACACCGATTGGTATTTTCTGTGGCCAGTGGTGCCAATAGGGATTCACCATCATAGGCGGTCCCTCGAACGAGGATGACTTGCTTTCACGGGTTAACAGGTGTTTCGATGAAGGACTCGATGTTCCAGTCCTGAGTCCAACTGAGGGGGTGGAAGATGTGTGATTTTTTTAACGTGTGGTGACCGTTGCACACCAGCCACCACACGGGCTTGACAGAGCTAGGCCTTGGTCCAGTGGCAAGGGTTGAACCAGGACGACTAGAGACCTGCTCTGCTGCACGGACCTAGTGCACACACATATCACACTGTGGGCTGGCCCATGCTGCCCCTGGGCCCTCGGCTCTTCTGGGCCCCGTACCCTCATTTGCCGCACCTTCACCCATGATGTTCCAGGGCCTGGTGCTCCAGCTCTATTTATAGCCCCGACCTGCATTGGTGTTCTCACACAGGTCGGGCCGGCCCACATTGCCCTGACCGCCCTCTTGTTTCCTAATATAATTGTAAACAAATGTTGTGTTGATTTTGGTATCACTTGCAAGTTTCTTTTCATACTCTCTTTTTATAGCTCATTATCTGTTTCGTTCTTTGTATCTCTCCCAGTCGCCATGATCTGTGCTATTTTTTGCATTTTTCTAAGCTTTTTCTTTTCGTTTTATGTTGTGCCTTACCTCTTTAGTTGTCCACAGCTGTTTTTATTTAGCAAGTAGAACTCTTGTTCCTTAAGGGTATAAACTGCTTCTGTATCACATTACATTGTGGGCCACCTCGATCTGCGAGAGAACATCTCCGCAGGTCGGGGTTATAAAAAGAGCTGGAGCATGCCACTGCAGCTTCCAATGCGAGCTGGCACAAATGTGCGACGGCTTCGAGGGGGGGCAACTGGGTGACGTCATCAGCACCCAGGTCGCCGTTTGGAGCGTGGGCAGGAGCATTTGCGGGGCCCTGGTACAGCAGAGGAGCAGGAAGGTCGTGGCGGACTTACGATGAGTGATCGGGGCGGAGGAGTGATGAGGGACCATGGCTGAGATTTGGTGAGTGATTGTGGCGGAGGTTTGGCGAATGTTTTTGTGGCGGAGGAGCGGCGAGAGATCGTGGTGGAGGTGCGGCGAATGAGGGTACGAGGCCCAGAAGAGGCGAGGGCCCAGGGGCAGCATGGGCCAACCCACACTGCGATATGTGCGCGCACTAGGTCCGTGCAGCAGAGCAGGTCTCCAGTCATCCTGGTTAACCCTTGCCACTGGACCAAGACCTAGCTCTGTCAAGCCCTTATGGTGGCTGATGTGCAACGGTCACCACACGTTAAAAAAATCCACGCACAGGCATCTTCCACCTCCTCAATTGGAGTTCAGGACTGGAACATCGGGTCCTTCATTGAAACATCTGTGAACTTGTGTGGAAGCAAGTCATCCTCGTTCAAGGGACCACCTATGATGATGAGCACAATGCTGTATTGCCCAATAGAGCAATTCCCATAAGACCTCCAATTTCAGCCAGTCCAGCGGGTAAATGTTCAGAGATGGAAGTGAGCTTCCTTCCCATAAGTAGGGAGGGAAAAATCAGGTGAATAAATGTCTGCTCTTGCATTCATCCCAGCAACCAGTTACAGAGTAGGTTGGCACAGACATGCCTGGGCCCTGATTGGCCTCTTGGCCAGGGAATGGCATAGGGGAGAAGAGTGATGGGAACCTAAAGAGGAAGGAAAAGATATTAAAAAAAAAGGCAGAGGCAGTGAAAGCAGAACCTTGCCAATTGAATTTGTTGCCAACATGCACAGATTGCACCGGAAAGTAGGGCATTTTGCAGGTGGCACAGTTTAGCACAGACTGCAAGTCAAGTTGATAAAGAAAACCACCTTCTGATGATCAGCCAAGATCTCAACCTTCTGGCTGTCTGCACCAGCAGAGCAGCAAGTATTTTGGGGTCTCAAATTAAAAAACAAGTTGAAATGTGGTCTTGATCTACACTTACCTCAGTCTCAGCAAAGTGGCACAATCCTCCTCACTGGTTGTGTTCTGCAAGGTTTCCCCAAGCTCCGTGGTGACTTTCGTGGCTTCGCTGTAATTCGTGCAACGCAGGAAGAGACAATTGTCTGTACAAACCATCGTACATTCAGAACGAAAGGTCTTCTGCTGTTGCATGAAACTGTGCTGACGTGTAAGGAGTCGCTGCTGCCTGCAGCTGGGCTTCCTCGCAAACCACAGGAAGGCCATGAAAATAGAGTAAAACACTGAGGCACTGATATAGAACCTTTACTGACATTAGACCCACCAGAGGTAGACCCTGTCTGCACCTGCAATTCAGTCACACGGGTTACTTTCTGCACGATCCTCAGCTCCCCAAACCACAGCAGCTAATCCGAACCTTTCTCCTCTCCCACAACAGACATGTGGGAGAAACACCTGTGGGAGATGTGCCAGTCTCAACAGGTAATATATAAAACAAAAACTTGCATTTAAAAAACGCCTTTTGCACGGTCTTGGGACATCCTAAAGTGCATTACAACTAAATCAAACACTTTTTTTAAAGTGTTGTAATGTAGGAATGACGGCAGCCAGTTAGTGCACAGGAAACACCAAAAAAAAATGACTAGATCATCTGTTTTAGTTGTTGGCCAGGACACCTGGAAGACATACCCTGCTCTTCTTCAAATAGTGCCACAGGATCTTTTGCGCCTGAGAGGGAGGTTGGGGCCTTGGTTTAACGTCTCAGCCACAAAATAGCAGTTCTGACAGTGCAGCGCTCCCTCAATACTGCACTAAAATATCAGCCTAGATCAAACCTCTGGAGTGGGACTTGAACCCACAACCTTTTGACACAAAAGTGAGAGTGCTACCAACTCAGCCATGGCTGACATTGACTCAGTCTAGAACATGTTCCTGCAAATCTACCCTACCCACACACTCAGACTACTCCCCCTCCTCCCACCCCAGGAAGATATGAAAGATATGAACACTCAGAATGCAGCCACAAGTCATCAAAGGTTTTTTTCCACCTGATTGGGCTGCGATAGACTCATGTGGGGCAATGCCCAAGCTATGTCGGACCCACTCTGTACAGTCGGGACCCTGAGGGGTGGAACAAATTACCCTGACCCCTCCCCCAGGGCCCCATGATCATAGGCAGTCCCTCGAAACGAGGATGACTTGCTTCCACGCCAAAAAGGGATGAGTTCACAGGTGTTTCAATGAAGGATCTAATATTCTGGATCCCGAACTACATCTTGAAGGGTGGAAGATGCCTGCACGTGGATTTTTTTAACGTGTGGTGGCCGTTGCACACCAGCCACCACACGGGCTTGACAGAGCTAGGTCTTGGTCCAGTGGCAAGGATTAACCAAGATGACTGGAGACCAGCTCTGCTGCACGGACCGAGTGCACACACATATCGCAGTGTGGGCTGGCCCGTGCTGCCCCTGGGCCCTTGGCTCTTCTGGGACTCAAACTCATACCTCTCCTGGGCCCCAATCACATCCCTCTACGAACTCTTGGCGCTCATTTGCCCTGACTTTGCCGCTCCTGCTGTACCTGCCCACACTGCAGTCAGCCGTCGCCCTCCTGCAGCAGCACGTGTTGCTCCCTGCAGTGGCGTGCCTCCGCACGCTGCTCCCTCTAATGGCCCCCGCCTGACGATAGTCTTGCAGGCCGGGCCCCAGCTTACTGCTGACTATACCAACAAGCCTAATGCATTTTCCTTTAAGTGTCATATAACAAATCTGTATGGTGACCCCGCAGAATGCATGCAAGAAATCTTTGAATGAGATAGGATTGTTAGATGATGGCTCTATAGGGAAGGGCACCACCAGGAATGATGTTGAGCCAAATATACTCAAGGCAGCTCCAGGCTCGATGTCCAGCCTGTGCTGAATGTGCTGACGGCAGCTGTATCAGTAGTTGGGCTCTACAATTAGCCTCAGTAGGCCAGGGTGTGGTAAAAGTCAACCAGAGGTCTGTCTCCCTCCAGATCACTATCCACTGTGTCCCGCTGGAAGGTGGACCAGTGCGGATGAGGAGTGAGAGGACAGGTTTGGTTATAAAGTGCACCATGGCCCATTGAGCCTGTGGACATTGTCTCAGCACATACATGAATAACGGATCTTGGGTGAGGAGCCAGAGGATCTGGCATTTCTGGATCACAGCAAGACTGACCACTTTCAAGTGATCATTACAGGAAAACAAACTACCTGTAATATAAACTTGGCTGCTTTGAACTTGAAGTGTTCATCCAAGACACAGGGGCCGAAATTTGGTCACGCCCCTTTGGGGGCGGTAACCGAGGCGAGGCAGAACTTCTTGCGTCCGGCGTGGAAGTCCCGCCCTGGATGCGGAATTGGGGTTACCGCCCCCGAGAGGAAGTGTAGCACAATGTCGGATGCTCCACTTCCTCTCGGGGGTGGGACCGGGGTGTTAAGCACGCGAATTATCCAGCGCTACGCAAAGCGCCGCATAGCGCTGGCGTGAGAACAGGGCTGTTCCCTTCCGTTAAAGGGAGGCACGCTACAGGTTCTGCAGTGGGGCAAGGGGCCACCACTTCACCACCAGGGAGCAGCGTGCCGGGCTGCACCATCACGGTACGCACCCTGCAAAATCGTCAACGGAAGGCCGGACCGGCAATAAAAAATGGCGGCACGCACCTCCCCTTTACCTCTCACCCCGCAAGCGGAGTGCAGCCCAGTTCACGATCCACGAGGCTGGCGTGAACTTCGCCCACAGCGGCCTCATGGGGTGCTGCCTAATTTCCACTCCGGGGCGAAAACGGGTCACTGCACATGGTGATGACGTCATCCCCAGGAGCGCTAACAGGAGGCACAAATGATGCAAAATTTTCCCCCACAATTTCTTTTCCTTAATTTATAATGGATTTTGTGCTCAACAAAGTGAGGGATTATCAGTGACGATGAATACACTTCCACCGTTGGTGTCTTCAGACCAACAATAACTTGCACAGCACCTTTAATGTAATAAAACAACGCAAGGCACAGAGGTGAAATAGTGTACACCAAGCAGTATCAGGTGAACAGTTAGGGGCGGTGACTGAAGAGGTTTTGAGGAGGCCTTTGAAAGAGGGCAAAGGGGTTCGGGGAGGGAGTTCCACATATGAAGCCAAGAGTCTTCCACCAAAGCAAGCGCAAAGGGAGGAGAGGAAACAGAAAGGAGACCAGCGTGTAAACGCGGGGATCAGTGCTGAGACACTAACTATTTACAATCTATATTAATGACTTGGAAGAAGGGACTGAGTGTAATGTAGCCAAGTTTGCTGACAATACAAAGATGTAAGGAAAAGCAATGTGTGAGGAGGATACAAAAAATCTGCAAAAGGACATAGGCTAACTGAATGGGCAAAAATTTGGCAGATGGAGTATAATGTTGGAAAGTATGAGGTTATGCAATTTGCCAGAAAGAATCAAAGAGCAAGTTATTATTTAAATGGAGAAAGATTGCAAAGTGCCACAGTACAGCGGGACCTGGGGGTACTTGTGCATGAAACACAAAAGGTTAGTCTTGGCCTTTATTGCAAAGGGGATGGAGTATAAAAGCAGGGAAGTCTTGCTACAGTTATACAGGGTATTGGTGAGGCCACACCTGGAATACTGCGTGCAGTTTTGGTTTCCATATTTAAGAAAGGATATACTTGCTTTGGAGGCAATTCAGAGAAGATTCACTAGGTTGATTCTGGAGATGAGGGGGTTGACTTATGAGAAAAGGTTGAGTAGGTTGGGCCTCTACTCATTGGAATTCAGAAGAATGAGAGGTGATCTTATCGAAACGTATAAGATTATGAGGGGGCTTGACAAGGTGGATGCAGAGAGGATGTTTCCACTGATAAGGAAGACTAGAACTAGGGGATATAATCTTAGAATAAGGGGCTGCCCATTTAAAACTGAGATGAGGAGAAATTTCTTCTCTCAGAGGGTTGTAAATCTGTGGAATTCGCTGCCTCAGAAAGCTGTGGATGCTGGGACATTGAATAAATTTAAGATAGAAATAGACAGTTTCTTAACCGATAAGGGAATAAGGGGTTATGGGGAGCGGGCGGGGAAGTGAACCTGAGTGCATGATCGGATCAGCCATGATCATATTAAATGGCGGAGCAGGCTCGAGGGGCCGTATGGCCTACTCCTGTTCCTATTTCTTATGTTCTTACTAAAGCGTGCATGCTGGTATGGAGGGTTGGAGAAGGTTACACAGGTGGGGAAGGGGCAAAGCTGTGGCATTTGTAGATCAGACGAAGGATATTTAATTTGGTGCAGTGGGAGACGTGAGCTGGAATTTTCCTGTTGCCGAGCGGCAGGTTTAGGGGCTGGTCAGCAGTCAAAAACCCTGAACCCGCCGTGGTCCCGCCACCTGGGGCATTTAACTCGGGCGCACCCGATCGTCAGAGGCGGGTCAATCATTGAAATCAGTAAATGCTTATTGAGAGACCCTTAAGAGTGATTTTAACGGCAGCTTTTGACTTTAACTGCAGGAACACGGGATTCCTGGAGGTCGGGGTCCTCGCCTGTGAAGGGGGGCCAGAAGCTCAGTGGTCATTGGAGAGTTCACTCATTGAGAGCTGGGAGACGCGCATAAATACTCCCACATTACACCTCATTACTTGCCTCATGGAAAGGCTCTTGCTCACTCCACTTTGTCCACAGATTTGGGTGGCAGCAGCTTGCAGGTCATTTTTGAAATCTCAGAAGCCTCTCACCACATTGCTACTCACTATCACAACTGAGGGATAGGCCCTCTGGTCTCCACTTTACCTGCCATCTACTATATCAGCATGCGTGCCACTTATTCCGTCTCACCTCGGTCCTGAGAATCAGCAGCAGCCTTCTCCGCAACCACCTGATGCTTCACAGGAAAGAGGGGGGGCACCGCAGGGCTGCACTGTGCCGGAGGTGATACCCCCAACACAGGGTATACAGGCAAAGGATGAGTTTCCTCAACATGACTGAGCAGCAGTGCCAAAGGAGGCTCTGGCTATCGCATCAGGTCGTCGCAGACGTTTGTAGCTTGCTGGAACACGACCTGCTGCCCAAAGGACCTGGTGGACATGCCTTACCAGCACCACCCTCAACTTCTTCGCCTCAAGTTTCTTCCAGGGATCTGCCACAGACATTTGCGGGATCTCGCAGTTGACCACCCACAGATGCATCACACAGATGTCCGATGCTCTGCTTTAAAACAGAGATGAGGAGGAATTTCTTCTCTCAGAGGGTCGTGAATCTTTGGAATCCTCCACCCCAGAGCTGTGGAAGCTGGGTCATTGAATATATTTAAGGTGGAGATAGATAGATTTTTGAACGATAGGGGAGTCATGAGTTATGGGGAGCAGGCAGGGAAGTGGAGTTGAGGTCATGATCAGATCAGCCATAATCTTATTGAATGGCAGAGCAGGCTCGAGGGGCCAAATGGCCGACTCCTGCTCCTATTTATGTTCTTATGTTCACAAGTCAGCCAATTATGTCAACTTTGCCACCGATGAAGCCGGTGTTACTGAGCGGGCGCTCGGCTTTGTGGCTCTGGCTGGCTTCTCACAAGTGCAGGGCGTCATTGACTGCACATATGTGGCCATCAAGGCACCCCATCATCACCCAGGAGTGTTTGTGAACTGCAAGGGCTTCCATTCCCTCAATGTACAGCTATTCTGCAACCTTAAAAGATGATTCTGCATGTGTATGCCAGATTCCCTGGTAGCTGTCATTTCTGCGCCAATCCACCCTCCCTCAGCTCTTTGCACCTCCAAACAGACCTACCGGCTGGCTGCTTGGAGACAAGGGCTATCCACTGAAGACATGGCTCATGGCACCCCTGAGAATGCCAAGTGCTGAGGCCAAGGAGCGTTATAATGACAGCCACATCTCCACCATATGTGTCACAGAGCAAACAATAGGCATGCTGAAGATGCGCTTCAGATGTTTTGACAAATCTGGAGGAGCCCTTCAGTGCGCTCCAGCCAGAGTCTCCTGAATCATCACCGTCTGCTGCGCGTGGCACAACATAGCGCAGCAGTGAGGATTGGAGGAGAAAGACGAACAGCTTCTTCAGTGGAGGAGGAGCAGGTGGAAGATGAAGAGGAGGAGGAAGATGAGGATGAATCTGAGGTGGCGATGGGACCAGCAGCAGCACACATTGCTGCCCTGTGGGCCCTGGATGGCCTCATCATGGCCACATTTACTGAATGCAGCTACATGGTTGCCACATTCTGTACTAACTCCATCCTCAACAACACCATAAAGTATCCATACAATGTCCAAACCATTCCTCTCACCCAAAGCCCCAGCGCGCGAGGTTAAATAATATCTCACCATTCACTCCAAGTGACAAAGCCACTTCCAAGGTTTGAGGCAAAAATGGACCAGTCCCGAAAGTGTTGCAAAGAAAACCATTTATGTGTGTCATCAAAATAACTGAAACTTCACAAGAACAATTTTTGAAACCCCCATGTGCATTCCGTTTACATCTACTTTTGTGTAATTTTTCTTTTCCCAGTGCTTCTCCAAGGTGCAACCCCTTTGGCTTCAGCAACGGTAAAGGTAGAGGCAGCCTGCTCACTTCCCTGCTGTAACTCGTTAGGCACTTTTGGCGGACGTCCTCTGGGTTTTGGAGCCTGTGAGGGCCCCGCCAAGGTCTGCTCCTCCCGCGACTGTGGAACAGACTCGGCCTTCATGATACAAGCCAACATCTGGGGCTCTGACTGAGGGGTAGACAACGGGGGAGAAGTGGGAACGCTTTGAGAGGAGCTCCCACTTCCATGTCCTCTCTCACCATAATCTCGCTCATGGGCCACCCGCACTTTCCTGCTAACAAGGAGCTGGAGAGCACCTTGTTGCACATCAGTGAATGCTCAAGTCTACATTTACATCCCTCCTCGAGAGGTGGGGTCTATGAGTGCCTGCCATCTTTTGTCCACAGCTAGCATGTTCTCGTGTGACTGGTGCATTTGTTGCTCCATGCAGGTGGCCATACTTTCCCTGGAACAGCACACCATCGCTGTCGTCTGCGACACGGTGGTGCTCACGTTGGAATTGGACTCCTCCATTCTCTGCACATGTGTAGACATCGCGGCTGCAAAAGCTGCCAGAGCCCCATGCAATTGTTGCTGCCCCTCCAAGATCACCCTCTTTCTCAATGGCCTCCGAGGCTCAGCGTCTGCATGCAGCTCAGCAAAGTTTGGAGGGTCCTGCGCCCTCCAGCGAGGAGTCCCCACTGTTGTCCCTGTCAACACCACTTGCTCACTTGTGAATTGTGAGGCACCAGGTGACAACACTACTCCATCTCACACAGGACCCACCGAGGTGTGCGTATTTGTGCTGGTACTGGCTGCGCTTGGGTCTGCTGACGGTGCACCCTCAGAGGCTGGAGGCTCCTCAGAGGAGTCGTCTTCCTCCTCTGGCTGCGGGGGGGGTGGGGGTGGGGCACTTGATGGACATGTGGGCAAGTAAAGAGTATAATAAGAATGGGTAACGTTACTATTATGCACATGATGGCATTTCACTGGCTGCTGACATCAGTCATCATATGAGTGACTGTTGTATGCCATGTGTCTGTATGAGATGTGATTCTGTCACCAGGTTTCTGGGATGTCCCCCTCTCTCCCTCTCCAGTGTCTCTCCAACTCCCGAGATCTCCAGGGCCCCCTCCTCTGCTGCTATTAGTTGGATGAAGACTGGAGGGTCATCTCCGGTCCTCTGTCTCTCCCTATTGTTCTGAGCTCTTTTCTCCTGCAAGGAGGGAAAGAAGAGACGTTTGAGTGAGAGTGATGGGTTACATCTGTAGAGGGTGATTATGAGGGAGTGGTGTACCAATGCCAAATGCCCTTCTGTGGTGCTACTTGCTCTGCGTGCATAAGGATGAGGGTGCGTGTCAGGGGTGGATAGTCAGATGGAGTATTTACATAGACAGAGAGGGATGGATGTACGTGCAAGGTAGGTTGATGTGAGGAGTGATGTGCAGGAGTAGGCTTGGGAAGGCAGAGTGATGGGGTGTGGTGACAGGCGCAGCAGAGTGAAGGTGAGTGTGGCATTGCACGCACCTTTCCAAACCTCATGAGATCATCGAATCGTTGCCTGCACTGGATCCAGGTCCTCCACCCCACATCCCTGCTGCTGACCTATTCTGCTATCGCCAGCCAGGCTCATTTGGTGTCTCTTGGAGGCCTCCTTCGCCTATCAGCTGGGACGAGGACCTCCCTGTGTGCTCTGACTGCCTACACCAGAGTATGCGGGAATGTGTCTGAAAAGTGTGGTGCAGCCCTCTGCCTTTGGCTGCCCAGCCTTGTCACTTTAAAACAGTACGCAGGCCTTTGTATGGCAGGTTCCATCCTCCTCCACCAACCTTCAAATGAGTTGTGTACAAGGCTGCTTTAAATATCGGCACTGGAAACGAGTCATAGATGGCGTTATCAGACCTGCTTCATTTAATACGGGCTGCTCAGAACATCGGGTTCCTGACCCGCAACACACCCCGCATGCACAAAACCTGATTCCAAGGTAACGATTCTGGCCGTGGAGGCAAGGGATGTCAGCAAGGACAGGGGTGGTGATAGAAGTTTAGACCGAGTTGGAGTTTGTGCAGGATGGAGCTTGCAGAGAGAGTTGGAAAAGCCAAAACTCAAGGTGACTAAGGCGTGGATGAAGGTGTCAGTGAAGAACGGTAGGGGCAAGGTGGGAAAAGGCTGTCTTAATAATGGGTAGGATATGGGGTTTAAAACTCAGCCCAGGATCAAACAGGGTACCAAGGCAGCGCATCATCAGAATCAGCCTGAGCAGGGGCTAAACTGCAGGCTCCATAAGAACATAAGAAATATGAGCTAGAGTAGGCCATGCAGCCTCTTGAGCCAGATCTGATATTCAATAAGATCATGGCTGATTTCCAACCTCAACTCCACTTTCCTGCTTGATCTCCATATCCCATGATTCCTTTAGAGTCCAAAAATCTACCTATCTCAGCCTTGCATATACTCAACGACTGAGCCTCCACAGCCCTCTGGGGTAGAGAATTCCAAAGATTCACAACACTCTGAGTGAAGACATTTCTCATCTCAGTCCTAAAAGGCTGACCCCTTATCCTGAGACTATAGCATCATAAAATGGTTTCAGCACGGAAGAAGGCCATTCAGTCCATCGAGCCCGTGCTGGCTCTCTGCAAGAGCACCTCAATTAGTCCCATTCCCCTGCTCTTCCCCTGTAGCTCTGCAAATGTTTTTCTTTCTGGTGCTTATCCAACTCCGTTTTGAAAACCGTGATTGAGTCTGCCTCCACCACCCTTTCAGGAAGTGCATTCCTGATCCTAAGCATTCCCTGTGTAAAAAAGTTTTTTCTTATGTTGCCTTTGGTTCCTTTTCCAATCACCTTAAATCTGTGTCCTCTGGTTCTCGACCCTTCTGCCAATGGGAACATTATATATATACTCGGTCCAGAACCCTCATGATTTTGAACTCCTCTATCAAATCTCCTCTCAATCTTCTCTATTCTAAGGAGAAAAACCCCAGCTGCTCCGGTCTATCCACGTAACTGAAGTCCTTCATCCCTGGAATCATCCTCGTAAATCTTTTCTGAACCCTCTCTAAGGCCTTCACATCCTTCCTAAAATGTGGTACCCAGAATAGTACACAATACTCCAGTTGAGGCCAAACCAGTGTTTTATAAAGGTTCACCATAATTTCCATGCTTTTGTACTCTATATCTCTATTTATGAAGTCCAGGATCCCGTATGCTTTTTTAACTGCTTTCTCAACCTGCCCTGCCACCTTCAACGATTTGTGCACATATACCCCTAGCTCTCTCTGTTCATGCACCCCCTTTAGGATTGTATCCATTAGTTTATATTTCTTCTCCTCATTCTTTCTACCAAAACGTATCACTTCACACTTTTCTGCATTAAATTTCATCTGCCACGTGTTCGCCCATTTCACCAGACTCTCTATGTCATCTTGAATCTTTCACTATCCTTCTCACTATGCCCTCTAGTTCTCCAGGGGTAGGCACACTGGTTAAAAGAAATAAAGGTTGTAAATATATATATATATATATATATGAATATTAAAACCACTTTGTTATGAATTCTAGTATTGTCTGTTATTTGCTTAGTTTTGTATTTGAAAGGATGTTTGGAGGTCAGTTTGGAACAGGGCTCCTTCAGGAATCATCTTTGCACCCAAAGGGTAGTGGAAATCTGTACCTCTCCCCCAAAGGGCTGTGGATGCTGCCTTAATTGACATTTTCAAGATTAAGATAAATAGATTTTGTTAGGAATGGTTTTCAAGTACAGATCAAAATGGATCTGTGGTACAAATCAGCCATGATCTGTTTGAACAAACTTGAGAGGCTGAATGGCCTACTCCCGTTCTTATGCCTCCTTAATGAATTGTTGCCTCCATGAGCAGGCCTATTCTGAGACATTACTGAAGGGGCAGCATGGTCTGTAGACTCTGGTGGAAGTTGGTCTTCTCCTTGGTATAGCCTTATCCTGCGTGCCTCTGGCATTTCCTCCTTCCCCTGCTCCTGTTCTGCCTCCATTATAAGGATATATAGGGCCCATGGTGACCCCATGATAAGGGCTCTAAGGGTGGGGAACAAAATATTTCCCTGCTTGAAACTGCTGAAAGTCAACCTGAAGAATCCTTCCTTAGCATTATCATCATAAGAACACAGAACATAAGAATTAGGAACAGGAGTAGGCCATCTAACCCCTCGAGCCTACTCCGCCATTCAACAAGATCATGGCTGATCTGGCCATGGACTCAGCTCCACTTACCCGCCTGCTCCCCGTAACCCTTAATTCCCTTATTGGTTAAAAATCTATCTATCTGTGACTTGAATACATTCAATGAGCTAGCCTCAACTGCTTCCTTGGGCAGAGAATTCCACAGATTCACAACCCTCTGGGAGAAGAAATTCCTTCTCAACTCGGTTTTAAATTGGCTCCCCCGTATTTTGAGGTTGTGCCCCCTAGTTCTAGTCTCCCCGACCAGTGGAAACAACCTCTCTGCCTCTATCTTGTCTATCCCTTTCATTATTTTAAATGTTTCTATAAGATCCCCCCTCATCCTTCTGAACTCCAATGAGTAAAGACTCAATCTATAATCATAAGGTAACCCCCTCATCTCCGGAATCAGCCTCGTGAATCGTCTCTGTACCCCCTCCAAAGCTAGTATATCCTTCCTTAAGTAAGGTGACCAAAACTGCACGCAGTACTCAAGGTGCGGCCTCACCAATACCCTGTACAGTTGCAGCAACACCTCCCTGCTTTTGTACTCCATCCCTCTCGCAATGAAGGCCAACATTCCATTCGCCTTCCTGATTACCTGCTGCACCTGCAAACGAACTTTTTGGGATTCATGCACAAGGACTCCCAGGTCCCTCTGCACCGCAGCATGTTGTAATTTCTCCCCATTCAAATAATATTCCCTTTTACTGTTTTTTTCCCCAAGGTGGATGACCTCATACTTTCCGACATTGTATTCCATCTGCCAAACCTTAGCCCATTCGCTTAACCTATCTAAATCTCTTTGCAGCCTCTCTGTGTCCTCTACACAACCCGCTTTCCCACTATAGACAGACCCTCGGAATCGAGGAAGACTTGCTTCCACTCTTAAAATGAGTTATTAGGTGGCTGAACAGTCCAATACGAGAACCACAGTCCCTGTCACAGGTGGGACAAACAGTCGGTGAGGAAAGGGGTGGGTGGGACTGGTTTGCTGCACACTCCTTCCGCTGCTTGCGCTTGGTTTCTGCATGCTCTCGGCGATGAGACTCGAGGTGCTCAGCGCCCTCCTGGATGCATTTCCTCCACTTAGGGCGGTCTTTGGCCAGGGACTCCCAGATGTCAGTGGGGATGTTGCACTTTATCAGGGAGGCTTTGAGGGTGGCCTTGTAACGTTTCCTCTGCTCACCTTTGGCTCGTTTGCCGTGAAGGAGTTCCGAGTAGGGCACTTGCTTTGGGAGTCTCGTGTCTGGCATGCGAACAATGTGGCCTGCCCAGCGGAGCTGATCAAGTGTGGTCAGTACTTCAAATGCTGGGGATGTTAGCCTGGTCGAGGACCGCAATGTTGGTGCATCTGTCCTCCCAGGGGATTTGTAGGATCTTGCGGAGACATCGTTGATGGTATTTTTCCAGCAGCTTGAGGTGTCTACTGTACATGGTCAATATCTCTGAGCCATACAGGAGGGTGGGTATTACTACAGCCCTGTAGGCTATGAGCTTGATGGCAGTTGTGAGGGCCTGGTCTTCAAACACTCTTTTCCTCGGGCGGCCGAAGGCTGCACTGGCGCACTGGAGGTGGTGTTGAATCTCGATGTCAATGTCTGCTCTTGTTGATAGGAGGCTCCCGAGGTATGGGAAATGGTCCACGTTGTCCAGGGTCACGCCGTGGATCTTGATGACTAGGGGGCAGTGCTTTGCGGCGAGGACAGGCTGGTGGAGGACCTTTGTCTTATGGATGTTTAGCGTAAGGCCTATGCTTTCGTATGCCTCAGTAAATACGTCAACTATGTCCTGGAGTTCAGTATCTGTATGTGCGCAGACGCAGGTGTCGTCCGCGTACTGTAGCTCGACGACAGAGGTTGGGGTGGTCTTGGACATTAGCAGCACGGCTGGGAAAAGATTTTTGTAATCGCTTTAGTCAAAGCTGTTTCAGACAAAGTCACTGGAGCTTCAAAGCCTGTGAATGCAACCACTGCCTGGTTTGACAAATCGTGCAGATAGCCCACCCCTCTTTTCTACAGGCTTAACTTAAGTCAGGTGCAGTTCTGGTGTAAGTGTTGGAAGGACGAGACGTTAAACCGAAGCCCCGTCTGCTCTCTCAGGTGAATGTAAAAGTTCCCTTGGTACTATTGCAAAGAAGAGCAGGGGAGTTTTCCCCAGATTCCTAGCCAATATTTATCCCTCAGTCAATATCACCAAAACAGATTATTTGGTCGTTATCATTGCTGTTTGTGGGAGCTTGCTGTGCTCAAATTGGCTGCCGCGTTTGCTACATTTCAACAGTGATAACACTTCAAAAAAAATTCTTCATTGGCTGTAAAATGTTTTGGGATGTCCTGAGGTTGTGAAAGACCCTCGTTATTCTGTCACTTGCAGATACTTACCACTTTGTGGATGGGTGCTTCTTCTGTCAGCAGCTAATTCCATGGGAACTTGCCGTTTATTTTAAAACAGATCTAATTCCTGCATATCTGACTCACGCCCCAAATTCTGGACCATATCCTAATTTTATACCAATTTTTAGGCCAGACGAGTTTTGCCCTCTGGCTTTCAATTGTCTTAGACGGGCCCTCGTATTGAGGATGACTTGCTTCCACGCCAAAAAGGGATGAGTTCACAGGTGTTTCAATGAAGGACCTGACATTCCAGGAACTACATGTTGAAGGGTGGAAGATGCCTGTGCGTGGATTTTTTTAATGTGTGATGGCCGTTGCACACCAGTCACCACACGAGCTTGACAGAGCGAGGTCTTGTTCCAATGGCAAGGATTAACCAGGACGACCGGAGACCAGCTCTGCTGCACGGACCTAGTGCGCACACATATCGCAGTGTGGGCTGGCCCGTGCTGCTTCTGGGCCCTGAACTCGTGCCTCTCCTGGGCCTCGATCACGTTGCTCTACAATCTCTCGCCGCTCCTTCGCCCCGACCTCGCCGCTCCTCTGCTGCTTGCCGCCTCTCATGCTGTATCTGCCCATGCTCCAATCAGCGACCTGGATTTTGGTAGCGTCCAATCTAGTCGCCCTTCTCCAAGTCGTCAATTGTCAACCCTACAGGGATGTCAACTCAAAACTAGACTGGATTACAACTGGATTAGTAGCAACCCTAGTAAAGGGTTCAAATACTAGCAAACATGCTGAAAATTAAGCAGTTGGGAGTAAGAAGCAAAGTGGGCCTGCAGCGCTGCACAATTACCGCCCCGCCTGCATCCTGTAGAGCTCCAGGAAGGAAGTAGAGCACTTGATTCATCACTTCACTCCTTCCTGGAGTGCAAACAACAAATTATTTGAAATCTGAAAAATATTAGTGCCTAACGCTCAATTTTTCAACTTTCAAAAGTTAGCGCCCCAAATGGGTCGAACTCAATAAAGGTTATTTGTAATCAAGAACCTTAGGGGGCAAAATTAGCCTGCGCCGTGACTGGGGGCGGTAACCTTCCAGGGCCGGGACTTTCAGCTCCCGGCACGGAAGTCCCGCACCCACCGTTGAATTGGGCTTACCAGCCCTGAAAGGAAGCAGACTGCAATCTCCCACATTCCACTTCCTTTGGGGGCGGTGACCGGGGCGCTACAGGGGCGAGGAATCCGGGGCGCTACAGGGGCGAGGAATCCGGGGCGCTACAGGGGCGAGGAATGCGGTGCTATGCGGATGCTCCGCGTTACGCTGATGCGCTTCAACGCCCCATCCCTTCGCTTAAAGTGGAGGGCCGTTGTGCACTCTGCACGACCTCCGATGGCCTTCACTGGGCTGCCAGGGCAGCATTCAACCGGGTCTGCAGCCCGGTATCCAAGGAGTGCCTGGCTGCACGATGGCGGCCCAGACCACGCTAGGCCCGCCATCGTGGTACCGACCCGAGAGTCGACGAACAAAAAAAGGTTGCGGCCCAGGGCGCCGGCACCCTCCCCTTTAATCACCGCCCCAAGAGCAGATGCTGGCCAGTGTCATGACCCACGAGGCAATTTCCACTGCGAGGCGGTAAGGGGTTGGCGCGGGAGGGTGAGGAGTTGCCGCACATGACGTAATCGGCGATTGCGCGGTGGCCCAGGCAATTTCCCGGGAGGCGATATGTCTCCCCTCCCCCGGGTGAAAACTGTCCTGCCCTCACCCCCAGAGGTGCTAATGGGGTTATAAAAAGGGCAATTTCGCTCCTTTACACTTTTCCACCACATATCTGCTATAGTTCTTAGTGTTATTCAAATATTCTGCTAAAGTAAATATTGTGTTCCGAACACAGATGAGACTGCACACAGGGAGGTTAAAGTAACAGTGACCTCAATCTTTAATAAGACACTCCAGGGTGAGGTACAGGCCTCAGGGGCCGGCTTCTATGCAGTGCTCCCAAGGGATGCTGGGATCCCTTGGGACTTCAGGGGATGAGCTCTCTGGTGGCCGAACATGGGAGTGCATGCTTTACACATACACAACATCACTCCCCCCCGCAAAGTCAAAGTGAAAACTATTTACAAGGTGAGGCGGTCGGGAGCCTTTCTTTCCCTGGTGGACCGCCTCGGTACAAATGTCTCTTCTGGTGTGTTGGCTGTGCCCTCGCTGGGCTGGCGTGTTGTTGGCCCTGCAGAGCTGCTAGGCGAGCCTGGCCTTGCTGGGCTATTGGGCATGATGGGTTCGATTTCCTGGTCCAGTGTGGTGTCGTGATCCTTTGGGTGTGTGTTGTGGGCTCGAAAAGGGTGGTGTCTGCTGTGGGTTGTTCAGGGCAGTCTGTGAACCACAGCTTCGTTTGGTCCAGGTGCTTTCTGCAAATTTGTCCGTTGTCTAGTTTGACTACAAACACCCTATTCCCTTCTTTAGCTATCACCGTGCCCGCGATCCACTTGGGACCATGTCCATAGTTTAGCACATACACAGAGTCATTCAGATCAATTTCCTGTGACACAGTTCTCGACCATCATTTACATTTTGATGCTGCTGCCTGCTCTCTACCTGATCATGCAGGTTGGGGTGAACCAGCGAGAGTCTGGTTTTAAGTGTCCTTTTCATGAGTAGCTCAGCCGGGGGCACCTCTGTGAGCGAGTGGGGTCTCGTGCGGTAGCTGAGCAGTACTCGGGACAGGCGGGTTTGGTGTGAGCCTTCTGTGACTCGTTTAAGGTTCTGTTTGATGTTTGTACTGCCCGCTCTGCTTATCCACTGGAGGCTGGTTTAAACGGGGCCGAGGTGACATGTTTGATCCCATTGTGGGTCATGAATTCTTTAAATTCGTCACTGGTGAAACATGGCCCGTTGTCACTGACCAGTATGTCAGGCAGGTCCTCAGGCTTTCAATGGTGGCAATGGCGGTGCTTCCCGACATTATTTCACATTCAATCCATTTTGAAAAAGCATCCACTACCACCAGGAACATTTTACCGAGAAACGGGCCCGCACAGTCGACATGGATCCTCAACCATGGTCTGGAGGGCCAGGATCACAAACTTCGTGGTGCCTCTCTGGGCATGTTGCTCAACTGAGATGCTGCATTGCCGTACACAGGACTCTAAGTCAGAGTCAATACCGGGCCACCACACGTGGGATCTGGCTATCGCTTTCATCATTACTATACCCGGGTGTGTGCTGTAGAGATCCAAGATGAACGTCTCCCTGCCCTTTTTTGGTAGCACTACGCGGTTACCCCACAACAGGCAGTCTGCCTGAATGGACAGCTCGTCCTTTCGCCGCTGGAATGGCTTGATTGGCTCTTGCATTTCAACGGGGATGCTAGCCCAGCTCCCATGCAGTGCACAATTTTTTACTCGGGACAGCAGGAGATCTTGGCTGTTCCAAGTCCTAATCTGGCAGGCCGTGACAGGTGATTTATCATTTTCAAATGCTTCCATGACCATCAACAAGTCTGCGGGCTGCGCCACCATCAACAAGTTTGCAGGCTGCGCCATTTCCACCCCCGTGGTGGGCAATGGTAGCCGACTGAGAGCATCCGCACAGTTCTCGGTGCCTGGCCTGTGGCGGATGGTATAGTTATACGCTGATAGCGCGAGTGCCCACCTTTGTCTGCGGGCTGAGGCATTAGTATTTATCCCCTTGTTTTCAGCGAACAGGGATGTGAGGGGCTAGTGATCGGTTTCCAGCTCAAATTTGAGGCCAAACAGGTACTGATGCATTTTCTTTACCCCGAACACACACGCTAATGCCACTTTCTCAATCATGCTGTTGGCCCTCTCGGCCTTAGACAAGCTCCTGGAAGCATAGGCGACAGGTTGCAACTTCCCCGCAATATTAGCTTGTTGTAATACACACCTGACTCTGTATGACGACGCGTCACATGCTAGCACAAGTCTTTTACACGGGTTATAAAATACAAGCAGCTTGTTGGAGCATAAAATGTTTCTGGCTTTCTCAAAAGCAATTACTTGGTTTTTTTCCCCATACCCAGTTCTCACCTTTGCGCAATAACACATGTAGGGGTTCTAAAAGAGTGCTTAACCCGATAGGAAGTGACCAAAATAGTTGAGGAGTCCGAGGAACGACCACAGCTCCGTGACATTTTGTGGCCTGGGCGCGTTCCTGATAGCCTCTGTCTTGGCGTCTATGGGCCGAATGCCGTCCACCGCGATCTTTCTCCCCAAAAACTCCACTTCTGTTGCTATGAAGACGCATTTCGACTCTTCAGCCACAGCCCTATGCGAATCAGTTGCTGGAGGAGCTCCTCCAGGTTTTGTAGGTGCTCGGCGGTGTCCCGTCCAATGACCAATATGTCGTCCTGAAAGACCACCGTGTGTGGTACCGACTTGAGTAGGCTCTCCATGTTTATCTGGAAGATCGCTGCAGCCGACTGAATTCCAAACGGGCATCTGTTGTAGATGAACAGTCCCTTGTGCGTGTTGATGCAGATGAGGCCCTTCGAAGACTCCTCCAGCTCCTGCGTCATGTAGGCCGAAGTCAGGTCGAGCTTGTTGAACGTCTTGCCTCCTGCCAGCGTCGCAAATAGGTCGTCTGTCTTCGGTAGCGGGTATTGGTCCTGTAGCGAGAAACAATTAATAGTTACTTTATAATCGCCGCAAATCCTGATCGTGCCATCACTTTTGAGTACTGGAACAATCAGGCTGGCCCACTCACTGAATTCCACTGGGGAGATGATGCCCTCGCATTGCAGCCTGTCCAGCTCGATTTCCACTCTCTCCCTCATCATGTTAGGTACCGCTCGCACCTTGTGGTGAATGAGTCGTGGTTCTAGGATCAAGTGAATCCGCACCTTCGCCCCAGAAAAGTTTCCAATGCCTGGCTCAAAAAGGGAAGGAATTTGTTAAGAAACTGGGTACATGAGGCCTCATCGACATGTGATCGCGCTCGGATGTCATCCCAGTTCCAATGGATTTTGCCCAGCCAGCTCCTTCCAAGCAGTGTGGGGCCATTGCCCAGGACAATCCAGAGTGGCAGTTCATGCACCGTGCCCTCGTAGGTGACCTTGACCATGGCGCTGCCCAGAACAGTGATAAGCTCTTTGGTGTACGTTCTCAGTTTCGTGTGGATGGGGCTCAGGGCTGGTCTGAATGCCTTGTTGCACCACAGTCTCTCAAACACCTTTTTACTCATGATGGATTGGCTAGCGCCAGTGTCCAGTTCCATGGCTTCCAGTAAGCCATTCAATTTTATGTTTAGCATTATAGGTGGACATTTCGTCGAAAATGTGTGCACCCCGTGTACTTCAGCATCTGCCTCCTCTCTGAAGCTCGAAATTGCTTTGATCCACCATGGACCGATCTTCTTCTGCCACGTGATGGTTAGCAGGTTTTGCAGAGTTTGCAGCTCATTTGCAAGCTCGTTGGAGGTGCCTCATTGTTCCACAGTTCTTGCAAACATATCCTTTGAAGCGGCATGAATAGGCTGAATGGAAGCCTCCACAATGCCAACAAGGTGTGAATTGCCTTGCATTCGTCCTTTGTTGGGGACTCTGAGTCATCTGGGTCACCTGAGGCCTGCTTGCATTTGCAGACTCGTGGGTCCTGCCCTGTACATTTCTGCTCGCAAACACAGTTCCAGTTAATTTATGATCATTGCTCGCACTTGTGTGCTGAGAGATTTGTTTGGTGTTATCACTGATGGACATAAACGCCTGTGCTATCGCAATGGCCTTACTGAGGGTCGGTGTCTCTACAGTCAAAAGTTTTCGTAGGATGGTCTCGTGGCCAATGCCCAGTACAAAAAAGTCTCTGAGCATTTGCTCGAGGTAGCCATCAAACGCACATTGTCCTGCAAGTCGCCTTAGCTCGGCGACGTAGCTCACCACTTCCTGACCTTCAGATCGCTGGCACGTGTAGAACCGATACCTCGCCATCAGCACACTCTCCCTCGGGTTAAGATGCTCCCGAACCAGTATGCACAGCTCCTCATACGGCTTATCTGTGGGTTTCACCGGAGCCAGAAGATTCTTCATGAGGCTGTAGGTCGGTGCCCTGCAGACCGCTAGGAGGACGGCTCTCCTTTTTGCAGCGCTTCCTTCTCCGTCCAGCTCATTGGCTACAAAGTACTGTTCTAGCCGTTCGACATAGGCTTCCCAGTCCTCACCCTCCGAGAACTTCTCCAGGATGCCCACAGTTTGCTGCCTCTTTGCGTTGGATTCGTTATCTCGTCGCCAGTTATTGTGTTCCTAACACAGATGAGGCTGCACACAGGGAGGTTAAAGTAACAGTGACCTCAGTCTTTATTAAGACACTTCTGAGTGAGTAACAGGCCTTAGGGGCCGGCTTATATACAGTGCTCCCAAGGGATGCTGGGATCGCTTGGGACTTCAGGGGATGAGCTCCCTGGTGGCGGAACATGGGAGTGCATGCTTTACAGATACACAACAGTAAATATCTGTATATTTTATTTAAACACATCTTACTCAGAACATCTTTCCAAACTTGAATAATGGTACAGCCCGTACAGAATGTCCACTGTTGATACTATTCTTTTTAGCTGACTTTCAGTTTTGAGGTAAAAGAAATACTGCTGCTCAAACCATTTAGAATAAATTAGATGTTATAAAGATTAAACAATGGGAAATTTCAGAATGCAAAGATTCATTTGGCACACATGTAACATGCTCCTAATAAACAAGTCCTTAAATAAAGTAATTTGTATTTTTTGAGCAAAGTTGTCTTCGAAAAAGTTTAAGAATTGATGCTTTACATTTTTGGTGTTTTATGCAAAAAAAATCTGGTTACCTTTACTGCGCTTAAAAATGGTTTTAGAAACATAGAAAATAGGTGCAGGAGTAGGCCATTCGGCCCTTCAAGCCTGCACCACCATTCAATAAGATCATGCCTGATCATTCACCTCAGTACCCCTTTCCTGCTTTCTCTCCATACCGCTTGATCCCTTTAGCCGTAAGGCCCACATCTAACTCTCTCTTGAATATATGTAACGAACTGGCATCAACAACTCTCTGCGGTAGAGAATTCCACAGGTTAACAACTCTCTGAGTGAAGAAGTTTCTCCTCATCTCAATCCTAAATGGCTTACCCCTGGTTCTGGACTCCCCCAACATAGGGAACATTCTTCCTGCATCTAACCTGTCCAGTCCCGTCAGAATTTTATATGTTTCTATGAGATCCCCTCTCATCCTTCGAAACTCCAGTGAATATAAGCCTAGTTGATCCAGTCTCTCCTCATATGTCAGTGCTGCCATTCCAGGAATCAGTCTGGTGAACCTTCGCTGCACTCCCTCAATAGCAAGAACGTCCTTCCTCAGATTAGGAGACCAAAACTGAACACAATATTCCAGGTGAGGCCTCACCAAGGCCCTGTACAACTGCAGTAAGACCTCCATGCTCCTATACTCAAATCCCCTAGCTGCACCTATTTTCTATGTTTCTATGTAACATGCCATTTGCCGCCTTCACCGCCTGCTGTACCTGCATGCCAACCTTCAATGACTGAGGTCCCATGACACCCAGGTCTCGTTGCACCTCCCCTTTTCCTAATCTGCCAGCATTCAGATAATATTCTGCCATCGTGTTTTTGTCACCAAAGTGGATAACCTCACATTTAGCCACATTATACTGCATCTGCCATGCATTTGCCCACTCACCTAACTTGTCCAAGTCACCCTGCAGCCTCTTAGCATCCTCCTCACAGCTCACACCGCCACCCAAATTAATGTCATCTGCAAACTTGGAGATATTACTCTCAATTCCTTCATCTAAATCATTGATGTATATTGTAAATAGCTGGGGTCCCAGCACTGAGCCCTGCGGCACCCCACTAGTCACTGCCTGCCATTCTGAAAAGGATCTGTTTATCCCGACTCTCTGCTTCCTGTCTGCCAACCAGTTCTCTATCCACGTCAATACATTACCCCCAATACCATGTGCTTTAATTTTGCACACCAATCTCTTGTGTGGGACCTTGTCAAAAGCCTTTTGAAAGTCCAAATACACCACATCCACTGGTTCTCCCTTGTCCACTCTACTAGTTACATCCTCAAAAAATTCTAGATTTGTCAAGCATGATTTCCCTTTCATAATCCATGCTGACTTGGACCGATCATGTCACTGCTTTCCAAATGCGCTGCTCTTTCATCTTTAATAACTGATTCCAACATTTTCCCCACTACTGATGTCAGGCTTTCCAGTCTATAATTCCCCGTTTTCTCTCTTCCCCCCTTTTGAAAAAAGTGGTGTTACATTAGCTACCCTTCAGTCCATAGGTACTGATCCAGAGTTGATAGACTGTTGGAAAATGACCACCAATGCATCCATTATTTCTTGGGCCACTTCCTTAAGTACTCTGGGATGCAGACTATCAGGCCCTGGGGATTTATCAGCCTTCAATCCCGTTAATTTCCCTAACACAATTTCCTGACTAATAAGAAGGGGAGGGGGGTGATAATCATCTTTGGTTATCACAGTAGTTAAGTGGTGGAAATTCTTCCTAAATGGTCAATCTTGCTGTCAATCATAAAAGTTTTCTGAGAGTTGTAGGCATGGATGCATGCTGGGTGTTATAGCATGTTACCTTGGTGTGTCTCTCATCTGACAGTGATAGGTCTGGGTACCCCCATGGGTTTAGGCCACTGTCCGGGGAATATGCCTCCAATGGAAAATGTTGACAGGGACTTTTGTAAAGACAGAAAATGCTATTGTTTGATGAATTTCATGTAAACGTTGCCATATTTTTGTTTTTAATATGTTACAAACCTTATTTCCTGCAATTAGTCCAGTGGAAAGAATTTTCAAAGAATATTTAGAGCAATCCCATTGGTCTACCGTCTTCTCCTGTTTTTTGATGGATGGTTGATGGCTGTTGATTTTTGATGGGAATTTTTTGAAATTGTTGACTGGTAGTTTTCATTGCTACTTGTTAGATGTTGATTGGTTTGTTCTGTGCTTGTTCAGATGTGATTTGTCACTGTTTTATGAATACAACATTTCAGCCAATTGACAGAAATTTGCACAATTTCCACAGTATGACACCAAAGTGCAATAGTCAAAATATACACTGGAGGCAAGACATATATTAAATGATCATATTTTCCGAAAGTTCTGCAAGAGTTGAAGAAATCCTACAGATAATATATTAATTAAAAGTATAAATCCACCTGGATATCAATGCAAAGTCACCCCGAACTGGAAAATTGCATCAACTTTGCTTCAAGCTTCCACCCCCTCCCGTGCCTTCATGGTCTGTATCCAATTCTTCCCATCCCTTCCTCGACATCTCTATTTCCATTTCTGGAGGTCGGTTGGCAACCAATATCTATAAGCCCACTGACTCCCACAGTTATCTTAATTACACTTCCTCCCATCCCGGACCCTATCACCCAGTTTCTCCGACTCCGTCGCATCTGTTCTGATGATTCCACCTTCCATACCAGTACTTCCGATATGTCTTCATTTTTCAACCGAGGATTCCCCTCCACCATGGTTGACATGGCTCTCGACCATGTCCATCCCATTTCCCACACTTCTGCCCTCACCCCTTTTGCTCCCTTCCAGAAATACGATAGAGTTCCCCTTGTCCTCTTATTCTACCAGACCAACCTCCACATTCATCGGATCATCCTCCGCCATTTCCACCACCTCCAGCGCGATGACACCACCAAACTCATCATCTTCCCCCCCTCTCAGCATTCCGAAGGGACCGTTCCCTGAGTGATACCCTGGTCCATTCTTCCACCACCCCAACACCCCCTCCCCTTCTCACGGCATCCTCCCATGCAAGCGCAGGAGATGCAACACCTGCCCTTCACCTCCTCTCTGCCCTTCACCTCCTCCATTCCTACTCTCCAGGGCCCAAAATACTACTCCCAGGTGAAGCAGTGATTTACTTGTACTTCTTTCAATTTAGTATACTGTATTTGCTGCTCACGATGCGGTCTCCTCTACTGGTCCTGTTACCACCTCCTCTTGCCTTGCACCATTACCTCTTTTGTCATTTAATCTCTCCTGCCTATGACAGACCTTCCCTTTTATTCTTTGCTGCCCTCCCCCCTTTCTCTGCCTCTGTACTTGCTTAAAACCTGATACACCTATAATATTTTCCAGTTCTGATGAAAGGTCATCGATCTGAAACGTTAACTCTGTTCCTCTCTCCACAGATGCTGCCTGATCTGCCGAGGATTTCCTGCACTTTTTCAGATGACTTTAATGCAAAGGCAGTAACTGTACCATTTAGCACTATACTCTCTAGACCGTAGGACATGAAATAGCCGCATGGTCATTTTTTTCCCCATGTCTCACAATTACAAATATATTTTGCTATTCATGCTTTTCCCCTTCACTTCGCCCACCCTATTTCAGGACCCCCGTCCTGCGCCCTGGCTGACAGGGGTATCAGCCGATCTATGGGCCCAAGTTTCGGCGCGGCCGACCTGGACGCCCATTTTTCGTGCCAGAAAGTGTGCCTAAAAAATACTTACAGATTCTCCGGTTCCCTGCAGGTCTTCTGGAGCTGGGCGTGGCGCAGCACGAGCTGTGGGGCGAAGCCAGGTCCCTGCGCTGAAATCAGTGCCGGGACCTCTGCACAGGCGCTACAGTGGGTGCGCATGTGCAGTAGATCCAGGCGCCCAAAACTGTGTGCGAGGGGCCCGAAGCATGCAGCCCCTAGCCCTGGCCGAATGGGCTCACTGTGGCTGCGTGGATCAGGCTGCACCTCCCACGCCCAGCTCCTGCTTCCTCCCTTCAGCTGGCTCTCTCAAACACCGCGCCCCCCCACCCCGCCCCCAGCTCCCGCTCCAACTCCCCCCCGACCCGACTCAACTCCCCCCCCCCGACCCCCCAACCCGACCAGACCCGACCCAACTCCCGCTGCCCCCCCCCCGGACCCGAGCCGACCCGACTCCCGCTTCCCCCCGCCCCTGGACCCGACCCAACTCGACTCCCGCTCCCCCCCCGGACCCTCCCTCTCCTCTCTCTCCCTCCCTTCTCTCCTCCCCCTCTCTCGCTTCTCTCCTCCTCTTCCCCCTCCCTCCCTTCTCTCCCTCCCCCTCCCTCCCTCCCCCTCCCTCCCTTCTCTCCCTCCCCCTCCCTCCCTTCTCTCCCTCCCCCTCCCTCCCTTCTCTCCCTCCCCCTCCCTCCCTTCTCTCCTCCCCCTCTCTCCCTTCTCTCCTCCTCCTCCCCCTCCCTCCTCTCCTCCCCTCCTCCTTTCTCTCCTTCTCCTCCCCCTCCCTCCCTTCTCTCCTCCTCCTCCCCCTCTCTCCCTTCTCTCCTTCTCCTCCCCCTCCCTCCCTTCTCTCCTCCCCCTCCCTCCTCTCCTCCCCGTCCCTCCCTTCTCTCCCTCTCTCCCTACTCTCCCCCTCCCTCCCTCCCTTCTCTCCCCCTCCCTCCCTCACTCTTTCCTCCCTCCCTCTTTCCTCCCTCCCTCCCTTCTCCCACTCCCTCCCTTCTCCCCCTCCCTCCCTCTTTCCTCCCTCCCTCCTCCCACTCCCTCCCTTCTCCCCCTCCCTCCCCCCCTTCTCCCCCTCCCTCTCTCCCTCCCCTCCCTCTCTCCCCCTCGCTGTCAGAAACACAAACACTGACAGACAGAGAGTGAGAGAGATACACACAGGCAGACAGAGAGAAAGAGACACTGACAGAGACACACTGGGAGGGGGGGGGTGGTGCCCCAGCACGCTGTTGGAGGGCTCCCGGTGCTGCAGTCGGTAAGTAGAAAATGTTTTATTTATTGATTTTTTAATTTTTTATTAATTTTTTTGATTGATTTATTGGTTGATTTATTGATGTATTTATCATTTATTATTGATGATGGCTCTTTATTTGTAAAACTGAAGTGTTTAATGTTTGTAAACTTCACTTTAAACCCGCCCCCCCCACACCATTCCCAACGCCTGATTTGTAACCTACACCTGATTTTCTAAGTGAAGGCAAGATTTTTCTGAGCATACAAAAATCTACACTTACTCCATTCTAAGTTAGTTTGGAGTAAGTTTTCACTGCCTAAACTTTCAAAATGGGCGTAAGTGGCCGGACACGCCCCCTTTTGAAAAAAAAATCTGTTCCAAACTGAAACTGTTCTAACTGACTAGAACTGGAGCAAACTAAATGCCGAGAATTGCAATTTCTAAGATACTCCATTCTAAACCAGTTGCTCCAAAAAAACAGGAGCAACTCAGGCCGAAACTTGGCCCCTATGTTGCTGCTGCTGGCACAGCACAATCCAGGGATACGAGAGCATGGCCGAAGTTAACTCGACCGTGGATACCTTCTTCATGCCGCGCCCATGCTTATGCCGCCTTTGCTCCCGTACACTGATGGAGGACCCGAGACTAGGAAATCTCCCCTGCAGGAAAATCACAGGCACAATCTCGTTGAACAACTATACTTACAGGTAATGGTAGACAAGGAACCCATTAGCAGACAGGGTTATTGAAGATTTTTCTTTTATTTAAAAGATCGTTCACAAAATATCAAATTTATTTTATATATTATGAAGTAGAATTTGTAAAATGTAGGGAATCTTTATACTTAAAGTGAGGCTAAATGTGGGACATCAATTATCTAGGACGGTCTAAAAAAATCAACAGTTTTTCACGTTCAGTGAGGCTTAGAAACTCTGACGTTCCAAAGATCCAAGTAGAAATGAGATCTGTTGGATGCGTATCCTTCTGGACTAATAGACAAATGGTGTTTACTTACAGGACAACAGTAGGCCACACAGTCTGGTAAAAAGGACTCTTTTTGTGTGTCACTTGTTTGGAACTCCTAGAGAAGCACAGCATGGGAACTGGTCACCGAAAGAGAGAAGCTGGATGTGCTGCTCATTGTCTGAACGTACAAGATGCAACATGTCTTCCTGAAACATGGCTGCAGAGTCTTCGGTGTAGTTCAAACAGTATCTCTGAAGGCATACAAAATTCTCTGATCGATATATATGTATTATATATATGTGTATGTATATATACATACATGTGTGCAGTTTTGGTCACCTTATTTAAGGAGGGATATACTTGCATTGGAGGATTGGAGGCAATTCAGAGAAGGTTCACTAGGTTGATTCCAGAGATGAAGGAGTTGACAGTTTAGAACTGAGATGAGGAGGAATTTCTTCTCTCAGAGGATCACAAATCTGTGGAATTCAGAGAGATGTGGAGGCTGGGTCATTGAATATATTTAAGGTGGAGTTAGACAGATTTTTGAGCGATAAGGGAGTGAAGGGTTATGGGGAGCGGGCGGGGAAGTGGAGCTGAGCCCAGGATCAGATCAGCCACGATCTTATTAAATGGCGGAGCAGGCTCAAGGGGCCAAATGGCCTACTCCTGCTTCTTATGTTCTTATGACATATATATATACACACAAATATAGATATATATACACACATATATTATACAAACACATACCTGTGTATATAAATATACACATATATGTATAGATCTGAGAATATTTCATGCAGGTTGAGCAACTGTTTTTGGTGAAGTTGATAAAACATCATGTTCTAATGAAGCAGCTATATCTGTATTTCTGAGAAACTCAGGACAGCAAAATTCACAAGTACCATTAGAAAATCCATTTAAGACTTTTTTTTACATGGAGCAGCTACCACTGGCAGAAAACAAACTGTTCAAAGCAAAAAGACGGTACCAGACAGGCGCTAAAATATGGATAAGCTGGAGTGTTCTTAAAAAAAACCCACTGTAAACGGCCAACATGCATTCAGAGCTCTGTGGAGAATTGGAAGAGAAGACAAAAGGAAATCTGTTGAGTGGTCGGAATGGAAAGTGCTGTGCCTACTTTCCATGAAGTCCAGCCAGGCTAGGGTTCCTCCGGTCCAGATTTTTCATCCCGAGGCCTGGCTCCACCGAATATGGCTGAGTTTGGATTGGCTACCTGGTTAAGGGGGGCGGCGACTGTGCGAGGTTTAAGTTGCAGTCTGGGTCTCTGCGCCCTCTCCTCTGAAAGACACAAGACAAAAAGAAAACCAACTTTGTTCAATACAATATGCAGAGTGCAAATTGACGGGATCGGTTAGAAACTTGGTGGGAGGAAACTATTGCGCCACATTTGCAAAATAAAAGTAAACACTTTATCCACTTGTGTGAGCTGAGAGATACATCAGCGAAGTACGAAATGGAAACAATACTACCAGCTGTAACTGATGTCTATACTCTAATCTTTTTCTTTTCAAGCAGATGGTAGGAGATAAAATAGTGGTGGGGATGGATAGGGTGGCTCACTTGCTTTAGGAAGGATTGAGCTCGTTGTATTCTGGTGCCAACTTTGAATGAAGTGCCTGGGCTAGAACCTCCACTTTTTTTGCATGCTTAAAGCCCACTTAACGCCTATTTTACCGCTGAAATGTATGGGCCCAAGTTTCCACATGATTTGCGCATGATTTTTAGGAGCAACTGGTGGAGAACGGACTATCTTAGAAATCGCAATTCTCCACATTTTTTTTTCTGCAGTTCTAATCCGTTAGAATAGTTTCACTTTGGAACAGAATTTTTTCTTCAAAAGGGGGCGTGTCCAGCCACTGACGCCTGATTTCAAAGTTTCCACAGTGAAAACGTACTCCAAACTAACTTAGAATGGAGCAAGTGAAGATTTTTGTAGAACTGAAAAAACCTGTTCTACACATTAAAAAATCAGGCGCAGGTTACAAATTAGGCGTCCAGAACGAGGTGGGGGGGGACGGGGGGGGGAAGGGAAGTCATTAAATTCTATAATAAATCCTTATTTATACTTATACAAATATTATACAAATAAATCCAACCTGAATAAACATTTATAAGCAAAGAAAAGATTAAATAAACCATCTTCCTACCTGTGTGAAAGTGCTTCAGGCAGGCCTTTCAGGACCGAAGGCTGAACGGGCCGGCCCGAGACTTCGGGCAGGGCCCGTCCCCAGCACCAGATTTACAGGTAGGTGGCGTCGGGTCGGGGAGGTGCGGTTCGGTTCGGGGGAGAGGGAGGGAGAGGGAGGGAGGGGAGGGCGAGAGAGAGGGAGGGAGAGAGAGAGGGAGGGAGAGAGAGAGGGAGGGGGGGAGAGTGGAGGGGGGGAGAGAGAGGGAGGGGGAGGGGGGAGAGAGAGGGAGGAGGGGAGAGAGAGGGAGGGGGAGAGAGATAGGGAGGGGGGAGGGGGGGAGAGAGAGGGAGGGGGGGAGGGAGAGAGAGGGAGGGGGAGGAGGGGGAGGGGGGGAGAGAGAGGGGGGGAGAGAGAGGGGGGAGAGAGGGAGTGGGGGAGAGAGGGAGGGGGGGAGAGAGGTCAGGTCGGGGAGGGGGAGGTCAGGTCGGGGAGGGGGAGGTCAGGTTGGATCCAGTCCAGGGGCGGTGGGGGGGGGAGCGGGGGGTCGGGTCGGGGAGCGGGGGTCGGGTCGGGTCGGGTCCAGTCGGGGGGGGGGGCGGGGGAGCAGGAGCGCGGGTCGGGTCGGGTCCAGTCGGGGGGGCGGGGAGCGGGAGCAGAAGCGCGGGTCGGGTCGGGTCCAGTCGGGGGGGGGAGCGGGGGAGCAGGAGCGCGGGTCGGGTCAGGTCGGGGGGGGGGGGGGTTGGGTCGGGTCGGGGGGCGGGGGGGGGAAGCGGATGTCGGGTCTGGTTGGGGTGGGGGGGGGAAGCAGGAGCTGGCCGAGGGAGGAGCCTTATTCACGCAGCCCCAGTGAGGCCATTCGGTCAGGGCTAGGGGCTGCGTGCTTCGTGCGCCTGGAGCTACTGCACTTGCGTGCCCACTGTAGCGCGCATGTGCAGAGGTCCCGGCACTGTTTTCAGCGCAGGGACCTGGCTCCGCCCCCCCACAGCTCGTACTGGCTGCGCCGAGGGCCAGAGGACCTGCAGGTAGGTGGAGAATACGGAGGATTTTTTTAGGCGCACTTTGTGGCGCGAAAAACGGGCGTCCAGGTCGGGACTGCGCCGTTCTAGGCGCGTGTGGAAACTTGGGCCCATAAATCGCCCATTTTGGCACAAAATGGAAACTGGCAGGTATTTTTCGGAAACTTATCACCAAGCGTTAATTTCCCCATGTGCTTAACGCCGAGAAAAAATATTACTGCTCGCCCACTTTTTTGGGGCGGAATCAGCAGAATGGGCGAATTTAACGCCCATAATATCAACCAGCGTTACTTTCCGCACGGAATTAACACCGAGATTTAATATTAATGCCCGTCCATTGTTTTTTGTCGTAAAGAGCATATTTACCCAAACTACCATGGAGATCGCCCATCGTCAATTTCACCACCTCGCACACATATCGCTCACAATATCGCTCGCCCAAAAAACCGCCCACAAAAAATGGAACTAACCGGAACGAATTACAGCGTTATGGATACCATGTTCTAGGTCACATGTCGCGTTCTTTAAAAGGCTGCTGTGCTTCAACCTCGGCAGAGTTCGGATGTACTCTGCAGGTCGTTGTAGTTGATGTGAACATCTGTAAAAACATCTTGACCATACTGTGACCGATTGGAATTGAAGAGGTGTCTTCATCGGTGTTATACTCATAATAAATGGTCAGACCGAGTACTGTGTGTAATGAGCAAGTGTGACCTTAGCTCCTTTATTGTAGTTCCAGAGTGCAGGTACCTCGTGGGTAGCCTGCTTATATACTGTATTCCCAAGGGATCCCAGCATCCCTTGGGACTCCAACAGGTAGGCCCTCTGGTGGACAGCTGTGATGCAGGTTACAAGGTTAAAGGGATTAAATACATAACATCACTCGCCCATGAAGTCAACAATACACTTATTTACAAGGTGAGACGATCTGGGGCTTTGCGCTCCCTTGTCAATCATCTCATTACAAATGTTGGTGTGGTGCCATGGTTCATCAGTCACTGAAAGTGGGCATGCAGGTACAGCAGGCGGTGAAGAAGGCAAATGGTATGTTGGCCTTCATAGCTAGGGGATTTGAATATAGGAGCAGGGAGGTCTTACTGCAGTTGTACAGGGCCTTAGTGAGGCCTCACATGGAATATTGTGTTCAGTTTTGGTCTCCTAATCTGAGGACGGACTATCTTGCTATTGAGGGAGTGCAGAAAAGGTTCACCAGACTGATTGCAGGGATAGCTGGACTGTCATATGAGGAGAGACTGGATCAATTGGGCCTTTATTCACTGGAGTTTAGCAGGATGAGAGGGGATCTCATAGAAACATATAAGATTCTGACGGGACTGGACAGGTTAGATGTGGGAAGAATGTTCTCAATGTTGGGGAAGTCCAGAACCAGGGGACAGAGTCTAAGGATAAGGGGTAGGCCATTTAGGACTGAGATGAGGAGAAACTTCTTCACTCAGAGAGTTGTTAACCTATGGAATTCCCTGCCGCAGAGAGTTGTTGATGCCAGTTCATTGGATATATTCAAGAGGCGTTAGATATGGCCCTTACGGCTAAGGGGATCAAGGGGTATGGAGAGAAAGCAGGAGAGGGGTACTGAGGGAATGATCAGCCATGATCTTATTGAATGGCGGTGCAGGCTCGAAGGGCCGAATGGCCTACTCCTGCACCTATTTTCTATGTTTCTATGTTTCTATGTTGGGTTGGTCAGTTCTTTATTGGCCTGTTGGGCAGCCGGCCTTGCCGGGCTGCTGGGGATGATGAGTTCTGTTTCGTGGTCATCTGTGATGTCAGTTGCCACTTGTGTGTGTGTTGGTAGGTCAAAGTTGATGGTGTCCTCTTCAGGTTGTACGTAGCTGTTGGTGAACCGCAGTTTAATTTGGTCCAAGTGTTTTCTGTGCGTTTGTCCATTGGTCAGTTTGACCTGAAACACCCTACTCCCCTCTTTGGCTGTGACCATGCCAGCGAGCCATTTGGGACCATGTCCATAATTGAGCACAAACACAGGATTATTGATCTCAATATCGCGTGACAAATTTGCACGGTCATGGTACACACTCTGTGGATGCCGCTTGTCCACCACATGATCATGTAGATCAGGGTGGACCAGAGAGAGCCTTATTTTAAGCGCCCTTTTCATGAGCAGCTCGGCTGGGGGAATCCCTGAGAGTGAGTGGGGTCTGGTGCAGTAGCTGAGCATTACTCAGGACAACTGGGTCTGCAGGGAGTCTTCCGACACGCGTTTCAAGCTTTGATTGATGGTCTGAACTGCCCGTTCTGTCTGGCCATTGGATGCGGGCTTGAATGGCGCAGATGTGACATGTTTGATCCCGTTGCGGGTCATGAACTCTTTGAATTCGGCACTTGTGAAACACGGTCCATTGTCGCTGACTAGGACATCGGGCAGGCCGTGCGTAGCAAACATAGCTCTTAGACTTTCAATGATGGCCGTGGACATGCTTCCAGACATTATTGCACATTCAATCCACTTTGAGTAAGCATCCACGACAACCAAAAACATTTTGCCTAGGAATGGGTCTGCATAGTCTACATGGATCCTCGACCACGGTTTGGATGGCCAGGACCATAAACCTAGCGGTGCCTCTCTGGGTGCATTGCTCAACTGAGAGCAAGCGTTGCACTGGCGTACATATGACTCTAAATCTGAGTCGATGCCTGGCCATCAAACGTGGGATCTGGCTATGGCTTTCATCATCACGTTGCCTGGGTGGGTCTCTGTCTTTCTTGGGCAAGACCACACGATTGTCCCACAAGAGACAGTGCGCCTGCAGGGACAGCTCATCTTTGCTTCTGTGGAATGGCTTAATCGCTTTCTGCATCTCCACTGGGACACTGGACCAGCTCTCATGGAGGACATCGTTTTTAACCAGGGACAGTAAAGAATCCTGGCTGGTCCAGGTCCTGATCTGGCGGGCCGTAACGGGGGATTTCTCATTCTCAAATGCCTCCATGACCATGAGCAAGTCCGCTGGCTGTGCCATTTCCACCCCGGTGGTGGGCAATGGTAGACGACTGAGAACATCTGCGCAGTTCTCTGTGTCCAGTCTGTGGCAAATTACATAGTTGTATGCCGGCAGCGTGAGCGCCCATCTTAGGATGCGGGTAGAGGCATTGGTATTGATCCCTTTGCTCTCCGAGAATAGCAATATAAGCGGCTTGTGGTCAGTTTCAAGCTCGAGCTTGAGGCCAAACAAGTACTGGTGCATTTTCTTCACTCCGTAAACGCATACCAGAGCCTCTTTTTCAACTATGCTGTAGGCCCTTTCGGCCTTGGACAAATCCTGAATGCATACGCAACTGGTTGCAAAATTTCCGATTCATTAACCTGTTGTAAGACACACCCATCCCGTATGACGACGCATCGCAAGGTAACACTAGTCGTTTACATGGGTTATACAGAACAAGCAGTTTGTTAGAACACAATAAATTTCTGGCTTTCTTAAAGGCCTCTTGTGAATTCCTTCATACCCAGTCGTCGCCTTTGCGCAGTAGCGCATGCAGGGGTTCTAGCAGGGTGCTTAATCCAGATAGGAAATTACCGAAGTGGTTAAGGAGTCCCAGTAAGACCGCAGCTCTGTCACGTTCCGTGGTCGCGGCGTATTCTTGATGGCCTCCGTCTTGGCGCGGTGGGTCTGATGCCACCTGCTGCGATTCTCCTTCCTAAGAATTCGACGTCCTGTGCCAGGAAAACACACTTCGAGCGTTTCAACCTGAGCCCCATGCGATCCAACCAACTAAGAACCTCCTCCAGGTTTTTCAAGTGCTCCACGGTGTCCTGGAAGACTACTGTACAAGGAACCGACTTTAGCAGGCTTTCCATGTTCCGCTGGAAGATCACTGCAGCCGACCGAATCCCAAACGGGCACCGATTGTAAATAAACAGACCTTTGTGCGTGTTGATGCAGGTGAGGCCTTTCGAAGACTCCTCCAGCTCCTGCGTCAAGTAGGCCGAGGTCAGGTGCAGCTTGGTAAACGTCTTTCCTCCAGCCAGGATCGCAAATAGGTCGTCTGCCTTGGGTAGCGGGTACTGGTCCTGCAGTGAAAAACGGTTAATTGTTACTTTAAAGTCACCGCAAATTCTAACTGTACCATCTAACTCGAATACCGGAACAATCGGACTGGCCGGTGGTTGAACTTCACCGGCGCGATGATGCCTTCACGTTGCAGCCTGTCTAGCTCGATTTCCACTTTTTCACGCATCATGTACGGTGCCGCCCGAGCCTGTGGTGGATGGGTCGCGTACCGGGAACCAAATGGATCTGCACTTTCGCCCCCGAGAAACTTCCAATGACTGGCCTGTCATGTATTTCACCATCTTGCAATGACTATAAGTATGTAACTGTAACTCATGCATACTGTACCTGTACCCTTGTAATGCACACCCTGACCACAGGGAGTGAGCTCCTCACCTGGGCTTCCAGATATAAAAGGGGAGGTCCCACCCAGGATCAACACTCTTCAGTCCTGGAAATAAAGTGAAGGTCACAGAGTGACATATATCTATGCCTCGTGTGAGTTTGTAACAAAGTGCAGAGACACTACATGGCCCAAATAACGAAGGAAATTTGCTTAGAACCTGGGTGCATGCGGTGTCGTCAACTGACAAGAGTGCTCGGATGTTGTCCCAGTTCCAGCGGATTTTCCCCAGCCAGCTTCTGCCAAACAACGTGGGGCCATCCCCTGGCACAATCCAGAGCGGGAGTTCATGTACTGCTCCATCATAGGAGACTTTGACATCAGCACTGCCAATTATAAGTCCTTAGTTTGTTGAGAATGGGGCTGAGCTTGGGCCTGTGTGCCTTCTTCCCCCACAGCCTGTCGAAGGCCGTTTTACTCACTTGGACTGACTTGCCCCCATGTTCAGCTCCATAGACACTGGAATACAGTTCAGTTCAACTTTCAACATTATTGTTGGGCATTTTGTCGTGAACGTGTGTATCCCGTACACCTCTGCCTCCTCCGTACGAGTTTCCAACTCCGTCTGATCCACTGTGGACCAATCTTCCTCTGCAATGTGGTGGTTTGCAGGGTTTGCAGCTCGCCTGCTCATTCGTTGGAGGTGTCCCGTTGTTCTGCAGCCATTGCACGCATAGTGCTTAAAGCAGCATTGATGGGGCTGATGATCACCCCCGCAGCGCCAACAGGGTGTTAACTGCCTCGCATTAACAGATGATGGCGGACTCTGGGTGTACATTCTGCCCTGTATATTTCTGCTCAAAATCGACGTTACTTTATGCACAGTACTGGCCGCAACGTCTTTGTTCTGCAAAATCTGCTTGATGTTGTCGCTAGTGGACATAAATGCCTGGGCTATCGTTATGCCTTTACTCAGTTTCGGAGTTTCTACAGTCAACAGTTTGCAAAGGATTGTCTCATGTCCGATGCCCAGTACAAAAAAGTCTCTGAGCATTTGTTCTAGGAATCCCTCAAACTCAATGTCCTACAAGGCACCTTAGTTCGGTGACGTAGCTCGCCACTACCTGGCCCTCCGATCGTTGGCACGTGTAGAACCGATATCTCGCCATCAAAACACTTTCCTTAGGATTTTGGTGCTCCCGGACCAGCATAGGATTTCTCTGTTGAGTTAGCCGGGGCCAGGAGATTCGTCATGAAGCCATAGGTTGTGGCCCCACAGATAGTTAGGAGGATCGCCTTTCGTTTGGTCTTGTTCTCGTCCCCTTCCTGCTCATTGGCTACGAAGTATTGGTCGCGTCTCTCCACGAAGGCCTCACAATCGTCCCCCTCTGAGAACTTCTCCAGGATGCCGACTGTTCTTTGCATTTTCGCACGGTTCGTTACCTTGTCGCCAATTGTTATACTAATAATAAATTGTCAGACAGAGTACTGTGTATAATGAGCAAGTGTGATCTTAGCTCCTTTATTGTAGTTCCAGAGTGCAGGTACCTCGTGGGTGACCTGCATATATACTGTACTCCCAAGGGATGCTGGGATCCCTTGCGACTCCAACAGGTAGGCCCTCTGGTGGACAGGTGTGATGCAGGTTACAAGCGGTTAAATACAGCCAGGACATTCCTTGTTTGTGAGCAATCGGTGGAAAACAGAGAGCTACTGCAATGGGCCTGTCCTTTCTCACCCTCTCTTGGTGACCAAATACATGCAATAGACTCGACATCGCCGAAGGAACGCTCCACTGCATTATGTGCCCAATGTAAGAAGTGACAGACTGATGAGGAGGACCAGATGTTACACCCCCCGCATTCTTACCTTGACTTGCCCGACACCGCCTGCCTTCGGAGACTGCGCTTCCACAAAGAGGTTATCACTGAGGTATGCCAGCTGATAAGGGCAGATCTGCAGCCTGCCAGCACCATCAGTACTGCTCTGTCCGTCAAGGTCAAAGTCACCGTGGCACTGTCATTCTACGTCTCGGGTTCTTTTCAGGCCACAGCTGGCGACGTTTGCGGACTTTCTCAGCATGCCACACATCGCTGCATTAGACAGGTCACTTAAGCCCTGTACACACGCAGGAGTGACTTGATCAGCTTCCCTATGACCGGGGAGGCACAGAGTGAGAGGGCTTTAGGATTCTCCAGAATTGCAAATCTCCCCAAGGTGCAGGGAGCAATAGACTGTATGCACATCGTGATGCAGGCACCTTTTCAGGATGCTGAGGTTTTCAGGAACCGCAAGGGTTTCCACTCCCTGAATGTCCAACTGGTTGTCGACCACCAGCAAATTATGCTGGCAGTGAATGCTCAATTTCCGGGCAGCATCCATGATGCTCACATCCTGCCTGAGAGCACTGTATCCGACTTGTTTAACAATGAGCCACAAGGTCAATGCTGGGTGCTTGGTGACAAAGGATATGGCCTCACCACCTTGTTGATCACACCCCTGCGTGACACCCACACCGAGGCCGAGAGGCGATACAACGAGAGCCACAGAGCAACTCGCAATATCGTGAAAAAACCATTGGAGTGCTGAAGCAGTGCTTTAGATGCCTGGACCACTCAGGAGGCGAGCTCCAATACCACCCTGAGCAGGTAGCTCAATTCTTGGTGCTGTGCTCCATGCTACACAACTTGGCTATCAGGAGGGGACAAGAATTGCCTGATGAGTTTAACAGCCCACCTCACCAGAGGGAGGAAGAGAAGGACGAGGAGGCGGACTCTGACATCGGTCCTTACAATCAGACTGACGCTGAAGCCATGCCCCCGCCCCTCTGTAGACCACATGAAAGGGCCCTTGGTGGCATGATAGCTGCAAGAGCCTTACGTCAGGAGCTCATCAATGATCGCTTTGCCTGAAAGAACGTTGGTGTTATTTACAAGGCTGACACACTGCTGGGTGTGCAGGTCATACATCAATGGTGGGCATCACCTTGGTGACAGTTAAAGTTTAAGTTGATTGAAGTTAAGTGTGATTATACCCTTTGATGTTAAGGAATCACCAGCGTGTAATGGTGCAGCCAACTGAGCCAATATGCTATAAGGTTTTGTTAAATAAAAAACATTTAAACCAAACATTAGTCTGAAATCATCAGTATTTCTGTACAAACCAACCCTTCCCCCCCAACACCCCTCCCCCCGCCCCCCGCTTCTCCTCCCCACCTCTACCCCTTCCCCTCCTAACTCCAAGCCACCTGGTCGAGGAGGTCCTCAGGCGATGCTTCATTGGGGGGGGAGGGGGGGGTGACGGCTGAAGTACTGCTTGGACGGATACAGGAGAGGACCATCCCGAGGTAGGAATGTGCTCCAAGCCAGCAAGATGTTGCTGCTGGCTCTCATGTGTGGTTGGCAATGGGGGTGCGGCACCTTGGGGTGCAGTGCCGCACTCCAGGACCACTGGGAGCCCTTTGCCACCAGTGTTCCTGGCTACCAGCTCCAGGGCCTTCTCCATCCCTTCCATGTTATATCTTATTTGTGTGACAAAAACTCGGTGCCAACTATGTTCTTGGTGCTTAGTAGGCTTTTTGCTACTGGTGAATCTCCGTCGTGCCTCCCACAACAGGCAGAAAAGCACACATCACAGCCTCAGTGTCTCTGAGCTCCCTCTCTCTCTGTCTCCTCTTCTGCGCATGTCATGATGACCCTTGACCTCCTGAATCGCGGGAATCGAGCGTTGCCATGCCATTGCTAAGGACGGCCACACTTTACGGTAGAAGGTCAAAAAAATTTAATGCTACGCCCATTTTCAAAAATGGAAACTAGATGTTTTGAAAATGGACGAGAAGCCGGCGAGCTGAAAACCCTTTTTTAACACCCACACCAGAAATAACGCCCATTTTTGGGCGATAAGCACAAAAGTGGAAGTTCTAGCCCCATGACTTTTCCCTCCCCCCTTCAATTTGTTCTGTTTCCTTTTAAAAGCTGTTCATCCATAATTTTTTCCTGTTCTGATGATACATGAATTAATCTGTTCTCTCCACAGATGCTGCCTGATCTGCTGTGTGTTTCCAGCATCATCTGCTTTTGTTTCAGATTTCCAGCATCTGCTTTGAACGTTTACCGTTTTGTGTCCACTTCTGAGTGCCCTATTTCAAGGAGGAGTTCAAAGCCGCGGGGAATCACAAATATTATATCAGGAATGAGAGGCTTGTCGTAACAGGAGAGATTGAGTCGACTAGGCCTGTATTCACTGGAGTTTAGAAGAATGAGAGGGGATCTCATTGAAACGTATGAAACTCTGATGGGGCTGGACAGACTGGATGCGGGGAGGATGTTTCCCCGGGCTGGGAAGTCTAGAACAAGGGGTCACAGTCTCAGGATATGGGGTAGGAAATTTAGGACTGAGATGAGGAGAAATTATTTTTCTCAGAGTGTGGTGAACCTGTGGAATTTTCTACCACAGAAGGCTGTGGAGGCCAAGTCACTGAGTATATTTAAGAAGGAGATAGACAGATTTCTAGACACAAAAGGCATCCAGGGCTATGGGGAAAAAGCGTGAATATGGTGTTGAGATAGAGGATCAGCCATGATCATACTGAATAGCGGTGCAGGCTCGAAGAGCCGAATGGCCTACTACTGCTCCTATTTTCTATGTTTCTATGCTTTAACTTATGAGGAGAGACTAGAGAAACTGAGGCTTTTTTCACTAGAACAGAGAGGCTAAAATGAGGCCAAACTGAGGTGTTTAGAATAATGAGGGATTTTGATGAGCTAACTTACATACTCAAGCCTGCTCCTTCTAACAAGCCATGTGCAGTTCATAGGGCTCTTCCCTGCCTGCACCCAGTGGCATTTACATTCAGTGGGCAGGAAAGGGACAGCCTGTGGCAGAACTGGCAAGGGTGGGGGTTGTGAGGTGGTGATATTGCGGAAGAAGATCCAGACCACGGTGTTTGGGAAGTAAAACGTGTCTTTAAGCAATTGTTTGAAAATCATACCTGCCAAGCACATTCCCAATGAATGCTAAGTGAATAGGAAACTGAACACAAATATTAAATAAGGCAAATATATGCAAACACAAATAATTTAATAATTTGGTACCTTCTGTTGCCTCTCTGAACTCCATAGCGGACCCACGAGGGAGTGGATCTCTAAAGCGACCTCCTCCTCCTCGTCTGTCTCCAGGGCGACCACCTCTGGCCCTGCTTCCTCCAAACCCACCCGCTGAACGGTCGCTGTAGTCTTCCTCTCTGTAGCCTATTAATGAGACAACCCAAGAAAGGTTAAGCCACTCAAATCAAAAGGGTTTTGAGACAAGACCTGAACAGCAACACTTTCCAGAGTCATCTGTCCTGAGGTGCAGGACTTACATTGTGGCATATGAACCTTCAATGCAAGAGGCTCTGAGATTGTCAGTAGCTTAGTTGAAGGTAATGAGCATTTTAACACAATAGTTCAACCCAATTATTACAACTTGTCACTGAGAGATTTTTCCCAAAGTATCACTTCATGTGGAACGTAAACATCATTCAGCCCTTCAAGCCTTCTCCTTCCAACAGGCCATGTACAGTTCAGTGTTACAGATCCATTGCATAATCACAAGTTAACGTTCAGATAGCTCCCAGTAAGAACAAAACAAAAATGCTAGATCGGTCTGACCCTAAAACCTACATTGTTCCATTCTGATCAGTAATATTCTACAGTTTCCATTTCCATGCTGAGCATCTATATCTATACTTATCTCTCTTCAATGGATCGACACAGGCCTCATTAAGCCACAAGCAAATCGTGAGTCGATGGGGGTCCCAATGCCAAGCTGTAGGTGTTATGTAGCTCTGGTTTATCTTAAGTAACTGTCATGTATCTTACATTATTATATATAACATGCTATACATGACTGTAATAAAATATGACCTGTAACCACCAGCATACCTTACCACCAGGGGTGCACTTGCGAGAGACAGGTATATAAGGACAGGTCTTAGGCAAGTGCAGCATTCCAGAGCTGTGAAATAAAGGTGCAGATCCAGAGTGACCTTGACTTCACTACATGCCTCGTGTGAATCTGTACTGAGGGGACAGGACTTTACAGTGGCGATGGGTTACGGGATTACAGAATCCACAGAATGGCGAACAACGGATCAGATGAAAAGTACAATGCAGGAGGCAATTGGGAGGACTTTATAGAAAGGCTCCAGCAAAGCTTTGTAACCAAAGACTGGTTAGGCGACGATAAGGCAGACAAGAAAAGAGCCCATCACTTGACCAGCTGTGGTTCGAAAACATATGCTTTAATGAAGGATCTGTTGGCACCCGAGAAACCAGCAAGCAAGTCGTTTGAAAAATTGAGCACACTGGTAAGAGACCACCTGAAGCCAGCGAGCAGCCTACACAGGTTCTACAACTACAGACGCTGTGTGGGCCAGGGCATACCCGACTTCGTGGCGGAACTTCGGAGGATGGCTAGTTTATGTGACTTCTCTGATGAACTGAGGAGAGAAATGCTGAGAGACTTTTTCATTGAAGGAATAGGCCACGCAGGCATATTCCGAAAGCTCATAGAGACCAAGAACCTGACCTTAGAGGCAGCAGCACTGGTTGCACAGATATTCTTGATAGGGGAAGAAGAAACGAGGTTGATTTACAATGCAGGTACGACAACTAACGAAATATCGGAAGAAGAAGTTCACAGCACTAAACAAGCTGCTACCCCACACACAGACAAAACCAGGAGAACAGGCTCTTGACTGCAGGCAAAAGCCATCAAGGGCCACAGGAACGGGCGTTCACACCTCATCAACCCACAATGCGAGCAATCAACTACAAACTGAGGGAAGCTCAAGAGAGATCAGCCAGACGCAGCTCATTCTTTGGGAAATCTTTGAACAATGGAACAGGTCTGAGCTGGAGGTGTGGGGGTAGGCACTCGTCAAGGGGATGTTAATTTCAGCAGGCTGTTTGCAGAAATTGTGATTATACAGGGCATTTGGCCCGCATGTGCAAAAAAACAGCAGCTCGGCTGGTATACGAATCGGATGAGTCGGAAAGCGGACCAGAAGATGGTGGGGACAGTACCCGGGACACCGGGTCAACACAATCAATGGCCGCTGCTCCTACAACAGGACGCCTCCTATAATGATGAGAGTCCTACTCAACGGGATATCTGTCAACATGGAGCTGGATACGGGAGCGAGTCAATCTCTCATGGGCGCTCAACAATTTGAACAACTGTGGCCGCATAAAAGAGACAGACCAAAACTCACAAGGGTCGACACCACACTTAGGACCGATACCAAAGAAATCGTACCAGTCCTCGGCAGCGACATGCTCTCTGTCACACACAAAGGGACAGTGAACCGACTTCCCCTGTGGATTGTCCCCGGAGCCCCACAGCACTGCTGGGAAGAAGCTGGCTGGCAAAACTAAACTGGAAATGGGATGATGTCCATGCCATGTCATCAGAGGAACGGACCTCCTGCTCAACAGTTATAAAGCGATTTGAACAGCTCTTTCAGCCAGGTGTGGGAACTTTCAAAGGGGCCAAACTCACAATCTACATCACACAGGATGCTAGACCGGTCCATCACAAGGCCAGAGCTGTACCCTATGTGATGAGGGAAAAGATTGAACACGAACTAGACAGGCTTCTGCGGGAAGGCATTATATCACCTGTGGAATTTAGCGACTGGGCAAGTCCCATCGTTCCAGTCATGAAGCCTGATGGATCCGTACGAATCTGTGGGGATTACAAATCTACCATAAACAGAGTCTCCCTACAGGACCAGTACCTGCTGCCCAGAGTGGAGGACTTATTTGCCACATAGGCTGGAGGTAAACTTTTCTCAAAATTAGACCTCACATCTGCGTATATGACGCAAGAATTGACCGAGGAATCCAAGCTACTCACCACCATCAACACACATCGAGGCCTTTTCATGTACAATCGATGCCCATTCGGCATCAGGTCGGCAGCTGCCATATTCCAGCGCAACATGGAGAGTCTGCTCAAGTCCATCCCGGGGACGGTTGTATTTCAAGACGACATACTTATCATGGGCAGGGACACCGACTCCCATCTCCGTAATTTGGAGGAAGTACTAAAGCGGTTGGATCGGGTAGGCCTACAAGTCAAGAAATCCAAGTGCCTGTTTCTCGCACCCGAGGTTGAATTTTTGGGCAGAAGGATTGCCGCTGATGGAATCCGCCCAACAGAGTCCAAAACAGAAGCAATTCGCCTGGCACCCAGGCCCCGGAATGTCTCAGAACTGTGCGCCTTTCTCGGGCTACTCAATTACTTTGGGAACTTTATGCAGAACTTAAGCATGCTGCTGGAGCCTCTCCACGTGCTACTCAGGAAGGGGCGCGATTGGTTTTGGGGGGACGCCCAGGAACGCGCCTTCAATAAGGCACGCAATCTTCTGTGTTCCAACAGTGTTTTGACTTTCTTTGACCCAGGTAAAAAGCTAGTTCTCACATGCGATGCGTCAGCATTTGAGGTCGGGTGCGTTTTGCAACATGTCAATAGTGCGTGCACATTACAACCCATAGCTTATGCCTCCAGGTCACTTTCGCGGGCGGAGCGTGGGTACGGAATGGTAGAGAAGGAGGCGCTCGCATGCGTGTACGGTGTCAAAAAGATGCACCAATACCTTTTCGGGGCCAAATTCGCATTAGAAACCGACCACAAGCCCCTCATGTCCCTCCTCTCCGAGAGCAAGGCAATAAACGGCAACGCCTCGGCGCAAATTCAACGGTGGGCACTCATGCTGGCGTCCTATGACTATACCATAAGGCACAGACCAGGCACAGACAATTGTGCCGATGCGCTCAGCAGGCTACCCCTGGCGACCACGGAAGGGTCTGACGAACAGGACTGTGAGATAGTCATGGCAATCAATGCCTTTGAGTCCACAGGTTCACCCATGACGGCTCGCCAAATCAGAGCCTGGACGGCCAGCGACCCCACGTTATCCTTAGTAAAAAGATGTGTCCTAACCGGTGACTGGGCAGAGGCCTGCGATGCCTGCCCCGAGGAATTAAAACCCTTTCACAGGTGCATGCATGAGCTATCACTACAAGCAGACTGCCTGATGTGGGGCAGCCGAGTAGTCATGCCTCTGAGAGGCAGAGAGGCATTTGTCCGGGAGCTCCACCGCGAGCACCCGGGAATCGTTCTCATGAAGGCCATAGCCAGATCCCACGTCTGGTGGCCTGGTATTGACGCAGACTTGGAGCTCTGCGTCCGAAGGTGCACCATTTGTGCCCAACTCAGCAATGCCCCCAGGGAAGCTCCACTGAGCCCCTGGCCTACAAAACCGTGGTCGCGGGTGCACGTAGACTATGCGGGCCCATTCATGGGCAAAATGTTCCTCGTAGTTGTAGATGCATTTTCAAAGTGGATCGAATGCACCATTTTAAACTCGAGCACAACCTCCACCACTGTGGAGAGCCTCGCAACCATGTTTGCAACGCACGGAATCCCTGACACATTGGTCAGTGACAATGGTCCGTGTTTCACCAGCGCAGAATTCCAAGACTTTATAATTGACCACGGCATAAATCACGTCAAGACGACACCGTTCAAGCCGGCCTCCAACGGCCAGGCGGAGAGAGCAATGCAAATCATTAAACAAGGCATGCTTAAAATCCAAGGTCCCACGCTGCAGGGTCACCTGTCGCGACTGCTGCTGGCATATAGATCTCGTCCGCATTCACTGACTGGGATCCCCCCTGCGCAACTGTTGATGAAAAGGATTTTAAAAACAAGGCTCTCATTAATCCTCCCAGACACGCACGAAATCGTTGAGGCAAAGCGCCGTAAGCTGACTGAGAACCATGACAGAAATTTGAGGGGGAGATGGAATGAGATAGGGGACAATGTATTTGTACTAAACTATGTCCCAAATGGCTTGCAGGGACAGTAACGGGCAAGGAAGGAAACAGGCTGCTGGTAGTACAAATGGACAATGGCAAAACCTGCCGGAGGCCACCAGCCGTGGGATCTGGCTATGGCCTTCATGAGAACGATCCCTGGGTGCTCGCGGTGGAGCTCCCGGACAAATGCCTCTCTGGCTCGCAGAGGCATGACTACTCAGCTGCCCCACATCAGGCAGTCTGCTTGTAGTGATAGCTCATGCATGCGCCTGTGCAAGGGTTTTAATTCCTCGGGTCAAAAGCAGATTTACCAACAACACTGCGGAACCAGAGGCAGACTACAATGTGGAACTTGCACCACACCTGGTGGACAGACAGAGGGAACAACCTGAGGAGAGGGCAATCCCGACAGACAGCCCAGGCGAGTCAACAACAATCACACCAATCGAAACAGACAGCCCAGGCGAGATACCAGCAACCACACCCAAAGAAAAACAGACACCAAGGCAAACAACTGAACCACAACTCAGACGCTCCACGCGAGAGCGTAGACCACCTGAGAGACTGAACCTATAAAGACAATAAGACCTTGGGGGAGGGTGATGTCATGTATCTTACATTATTATATATAACTGTATCCTAACATGCTGTACATGATTGCAATAAGATATGACCTGTAACCACCAGCATACCTTACCACCAGGGGTGCACTTGCAAGAGACAGATATATAAGGACAGGTCTCAGGTAAGTGCAGCATTCCAGAGCTGTGAAATAAAGGTGCAGGTCCAGAGTGACCTTGACTTCACTACATGTCTCGTGTGAATCTGTACTGAGGGGGCAGGACTTTACAGTAACACTCGTTCATGTTCTCAAAACGGTCCGGCATGTGTCTCTGTGCCTGGTCAATGGCATTAACGTCCTTGTGGTTCACCATGCTGTTGCAGAATACTCCCGGAACAGAGGCCCCCATCCATCCGAAGCCTGCCCAGCCTGTTGCCAAATGCTAAATGTGCACTGACCAGCAGTTCAAGAACCCAGGGAGCCAGGGTCCGTCTTATACATTATGCACACCAATCACCTATTCAAAGACTCAGAAGCTGGAAGAATGCCTTTGCAGCAAACTGATCAGCTACACTGGAGCCTGGGGGATGGAACCGTTCAGGGGCACAAACAACGGGCGAAATATCTTACACTTTATGCACACAGGTCAGTTGATTAGGGGCCTGGTTGGGAAGAGAAGCATCTTTTCATGGGGAATGGCGTTAGGAACAATCGCTAGAGGACAAGGCAGCAGTGGGGAGCAACTGCTGGAACAACAGAGAGAACACCAGAGAGAGAAGCACAGAAAGCAAGGAAGAAAGGGGAGAGGTAGACACAGAGTAACAGAAAGCGAGAGAGAGATACGAAGAGAGTGAAAGAGAAAGAAAGAGAGAAAGGCGGAGAGTAATCAAGGCATAGGGAGACAGTAGTAAAGAGAGGCAGAGAAACACGAGTAATAGAGACACAGAGAGTAAAGGAGAGTTAATATACACAGGAGACAGAAAGGGGAAAAGTAATATGGGTGTGATAAAAGAATAACAGAGAAACACAAAGAGGGAAAGAGAGACACAGGGAGATAGAATACAAGAAAGAGAGAAAGGGGGATGATAACAGAGATATAGGATTGAGTGACAGACAAAGAGAGAGACAGGGAAAGAATAATGGACATTGATGCCTTAAAACCCATGATTCAGACAGTGCCCCAACTGCATCTAAGATCAATGAATAAAGTCTGATTATAACATATCCCTGCCTTATGTATTATGTTGTGTTCATCCGACAATAAACTGAACAGGGATATGTAGCAGGTTGTACCAGTTGTAAATTTCTGAATTATCCAGGGGATGCATTTGCCAAACTTCCAGAATTACAGGCCAATTCTTCAGTACATGACTACCACAGACTAGGGCAGCCCACACAGTATCTACTGTTGGGGGCATTCAAACCTCTTCAGCCAGTCCCACCTCCATGTCCTTTTTGTAACAAAGGAAGGAACATACAAACACCCTCTCAAGCCTGTTCCGCCATTCAATTAGATCATGGCAGATCAGTATCTTAACTCTATCTATTCACCTTGGTTCCATTACCCTTAATACCCTTGCCTAACAAAAGTCTATCAATCTAAGTTTTTACATTTTTAATTGACCTATCGTCAACAGCTTTTCGGGGGTTGGGGGGGGGGGTAGGGTGGAGTTCATGATTTCCAGTATACTTTGCGTGAAGAGATGCTTCCTGACATAACCCTTGAATAGCCTAGCTCTAATTTTAAGGTAAAAGGTTGTTCTGGACTCCCCGTCAGAGAATATAGTTTCCCCATATCTATTCTATCGAATCCTTAAATCATCTTAAACTCTTCAATTAGATCACCTTTTAATATTCTATATTTAAGGGACTACAGCCCAGTCTATGCAACCTGTCCTCATAATTTAACCCTTTTAGTCCCGGTATCATTCTGGTAAATCTGCACTGCACTGCCCAAGGTCAATATATCCTCCCTGAGGCGCGGTGCCCAGAATTGAACACAGTTCTCCAGATGGGGTCTAACCAGAGCTCTGTATAGCTGTAATATAACCTCCAGCCCTTTGTATTCCAGCTCTCGAGATAAAGGCCAACATTCCATTAGCCTTTGTAATTATTTTTTGTACCTGTCCACTAGCGTTTAGTGATTTCTGTACTTGGATATCTCTGCTCATCCATGGTTCCTCGCTTCTCACCATTTAGAAAATACTCTGATCTGTCTTTCTTAGGTCACACTTTTCCGCATTGAACTCCATCTCCCACAGTTTTCCCACTCACTTAATCTATCAATGTCCCTTTGCAACTTTCTACTTCCATCTACACTATTACTGTGCCAACTAACTTGGTGTTATCAGCAACCTTAGAGATACGGCTCTCTATTCCTTCATCCAAGTCATTGATAAATATTGTGAAAAGCTGTGACCCAGCACAGAGCCCTGTAGGACACCACTAGTCACATCCATTTGAGTACATATGCATTATCCCTATTCTGTTTCTCCTACCGTCTAACCAATTCCGTACCCATTTCAATAGGTTGCCTCCAATTCCATGTGCTCACTTTTTTGTTATCGATCGCTTATGTGGAACCTTATCAAATGCCTTCTGGAAGTCTATATCAATAGCATCCGTAGACACTCTCTTATCGACCATGTTAGTTACCCCCTCAAAAAGTTCAACTGGTTCGTTAGATAGGTCTTGCCCTTTACAAATCAATACTGTTCAAATGCTCAGTCACTCTGGTGTTTCCGCAAGGTTGCGCTTTTTTTTTTAAGCGCAATTCACCTGAAATCGGCCAAAATGGCGCAAAAATTGCAGAATTTTAAGGAAAAAAATATGTTCAGCGCAAATCAAGTTTCTGCGATCTTTTACGCTAGACTAAAAAACCGTCTCCGCCCTTAAAATTGACCACATCCCCAAAGTGAATTAATCACCATTAATTCACACCTTATATTTCCTACATTACAATAGTGACTACACTCCAAAAGTACTTCATTGGTTGTAAAGCGTTTTGAGACGTTCAGTGGTCATAAAAGAACATAAGAAATAGGAGCAGGAGTAGGCCATTCGGCCCCTCGAGCCTGCTCCGCCATTCAATAAGATCATGGCTGATCTGATCTTGGCCTCAACTCCACTTCCCCGCCCCATAACCCTTGACTCCCATATCATTCAAAAATCTGTTTACCTCCACCTTAAATACATTCAATGACCAAGCCTCCACAGCTCTCTGGGGTAGAGAATTCCAAAGATTCATGACCCTCTGAGAAGAAATTGCTTCTCATTTCTGTCTTAAATGGGCAACCCCTTATTCTGAAACTCTGCCCCCTAAGTTCTAGATTGCCCCATGAGGAGAAACATCCTCTTTGCATCTACCCTGTCAAGCCCCCTCAGAATCTTTTATTGTACATTTCAATAAGATCACCTCTCATTCTTCTAAACCCTGACGAGTGTAGGCCCAACCTGTTCAACCTTTCTTCACATGACAAACCCTTTATCTCAGGAATCAACCTCGTGAACCTTCTCTGAACTGTCTCCAGTGCAGATACATCCTTCCTTAAATAAGGAGAACAAAACTGCACATAGTACTCCAGGTGTGGGCTTACCATCGCCCTGTACAGTTGTAGCAGGACTTCCCTACTTTTATACTCTATCCCCCTTGCAATAAAGGCCAACATTCCATTTGCTTTCCTAATTACTTGCTGTACCTGCACGCTAACTTTTTATGTTCTTGTACAAGGATCTCCAGATCCCTCTGTACCACCGCATTTTGTAATCTCTTCCCATTTAAATAATAATTAGCTTTTATATTTTTCCTCTATAAATGTAAGTCTTTTTCTTTTACCATTGCAAGTTTCCGCTAATTGCACCCGTTTGCGAGCCTATAAGGAGGCTCTTTAAATTAGGTGCCAGGACACTAGTAGGCATGTTTTAAAAACTTTAAAATATATATTATTTTTTTTAATTTACTAAGAAACTGACTATTATTAAAAATTGGGTTACTAACAGGTGGTGGACTAGACACGCTGATTAAAATTGCTTATTTTTTTGTGATAACCCCATTTTCAGCTGCATTAATAAAGCTGTAGCAGGTTGCCGCTCTTACATATATCAAGGAATATTTTTGAATGGCAAGATTTTTTTTTAAGTTACGTTCTAAAACACTGCCCAATTGTGCTGGTTCATGGCAGATTTTATGTGCAGTGATATGTAAATGAGTTTGAACAGAAACTTGAGGGGAAAAAAACACTTCTCAAAACTAGCACAACTTTGAGCGGAATTTGTGCCTGGATCGCCAATTGTGCCCATAGCAGAAACTCTTGGCCAATATTTCAGATTTGTGCTTACAAATTACTCTGATGGGTTACAAGTTCCTATTTTCACTTGTACTCAGGTATCCTTGAGATGCATCCTAGTATTTAATTAATCTCATTACCACAGCTTCACATTGACTAGATTCTTTCAGCAAACTGATGATCAATCACTATCCTCCTTTGCAATAACATCTGTCAATTGTGCCTATGTTTCATGTTCCCATGTTTACCACCTTATAATTCTCCATAATAAATTTAATGTGGCATTTCTTAGTCCATCCACTTAATTAGTCCAGGTCTACTTAAATTATGGGCCTGAATTTGCAGTCAGAGGCTCCCCGTGGGTGAATGCCTCCGAACTGCAAAAAAAGTACATATCTACCTGATGGTCCTGGAGGTTCGGACACTGGCGCTCCTGGGCCTCTACACGTACACATGTGTAAAGGCCCACGTATCCCGGGGGCGCACGTGGTTTGCAGGTGCCCCAGGGATCCCATGAACCAGGCCAACCAATCAAAAAGGTGGATCTCCATTATGCTTATAGGGATTCCATTTACGTACGGAATCCCCATAAGCATGAATAGGAATCCTCTAAAAAACACATCAGTTAAATAAAAATAAATCATTGCACATTCAAAATTAATTAAAATACAATTTAATTAAACATTTAAAACAAAAAATAAATTTTTTGATAAATAAATGTAAACGTTTTAAAGAGGCTAAAAAAACTAATTTTAAAGGATTTTTTCATGTGTAAAGAAGTAAAAAATATATATTTGAATATTTATTTAATCTCTTACACTGGTAAAAGAATGCCTTATACCTGCAGGAGTTCGGTAGCCCACCTCTCCACCAGCGAATGTCCATTTCCTGGCGATGCAGTGGACCTGTCAAGCTGAAACTTGACAGATCGCATGTTCTGGATTTTCTGAGGTCTATGACCATGTACGTGGTGTGTACATGGCCATAAGTGTCCTGCAAGTTCCGGGTTTCCGCGCATGCACGAAAACCCGGAGCTTGCAGGACACTTATGGCCGTGTACACACCATGTACACACTCATAAGCCTCGGAAAATCCTGGCCTATATTTATTTACCCAACATTGTTACCTTGAAGACATAACTTGGTGTTGTTAGTAAATTTCATACCATTACCAGTCCTGATCCACACTGGTTTTGTATAGTGAATGTAAGAATAGAAAACTTCTATTCTGCAGTGAGATTCATTTGGGATAACGTCAGTCATAAATCTCATTCAGTTTTTTATACAAAAGAGATGTTCACTGTTAGGTCATGTTCAGCTCTCATACCAGCCTCAGAACAACCCACCCATTATCCAGCCTCGGTCCCACTCAGCCCATGCTGATAACCCACTGCTTTGCTACTCCAGGCTCCAAGCACTTAGAGAGAGAACATACCTGGATTGGGAACAGAGATAGAGTACAGATTCTGGGCCACGTAAGTGCAGAGAATGGGACGTCGGGGTCTGGACTCTCTTTTGGGAAGGATCGATTGGAAATCTGAGCTGGGAATAGGGTAGCTAGCTTCTTTCTGGTTCATGCCAGACAGTTGGAACCAAGTGAGAGGCCAAGAAGAGTGAAACCGACAACTCAATTGGTTGGGAGGTAGGAGACAGAGAGTAAGGATAAATGGAATATATTCTAGTGGGATGTGACAACTGGTGTTTTTCAGGGATCTCTACTGTGGCCTCAGCAATTGGCCACATATCAATGACTTGGATGAAGGAATAGAATTACAAGAATATACAGCACAGAAACAGCCATTTGGCCTAACTGGTCTGTGCTAGTGTTTTTACACCACACGAGCCTTCTTTCACCTTCCATCTACCTCATCTCAGCCTTTCAGCATATCTTTATATTCCCTTTTCTCTCAGGTACTCGTCTAGTTTCCTTCTGAAAGCATCTAAACTGGTTGGCTCAACCACCTTTATGGTAGTGAGTTCCACATTCTAACCACTCATTGAGTAACAATATTTATCCTTAGTTCTGTTGTTTATGGCGAAAGAGTCAGACTGTACACTGTGAGCTCAAAGTAAAGTGTGACCTTAGTCTTTTATTGCAGGTCTCCAGAGTGCCTCTCCATCCTGTGAAGTCTCCTTAAATACCTGTGCTCCCAAGGGATTATGGGATCCCTTGGGAATCCAGGGGATGAGCCCACTGGTGGCTTTTCAGAGTAAATACAAGTCCACATATATAACACTCCCCCGCAAAGTCAATAGTGTAACTATTTACAATGTGAGTTGATCTGGGGCCCTTCTTGCCCTGGTTGATCGTCTCGGTGTGAAAGCTGGTGTTGTTGAATCCTTTGTTGGGCCCTCGCTGGGCTGCTGTGCAGCTGGCCTTGCTGGGCTGTCTGGTGTGTTGGGTCCTGCAGGGCTGCTGTGGATGATGGGTTCTGCTTCGTGGTCAACCGTGGTGCCGGTTGCCACTGGTGTGTGTGTTGGGGGATCAAAAAAGATAGGGTCCAAGGTGGGTTGCTCAGGATAGTCCGTGAATCTGAGTTTGATTTGGTCCAAGTGTTTCTGGTGAATGAGTCCATTTGAAAGTTTGACCCGAAACATCCTGCTCCCCTCTTTGGCCACGACAGTGCCGGGAAGCCAATTGGGAACTTGTCCATAATTTTATATAAATACAGGATCATTGATTTCAATCTCACGTGACACATGTGCACTATCATGGTATGCACTTTGTTGTATGCTTTCTCTACCTGTTCATGTAGATCAGGGTGAACTAACGAGAGCCTTGTCTTATGTGCACTTTTCATGAGCAGTTCAGCAGGTAGAATCCCAGTGAGTGAGTGGGGTCTCGGGCGGTAGCTAAGCAGGACTCGGGATAGGCAAGTCTGCAGTGAGCCTTCAGTTACCCTCTTCAAGCCTTGCTTGATGGTTTGCACAGCTCTCTCTGCCTGACCATTGGACGCTGGTTTAAACGGGGCAGATGTGACATGTTTAATCCCGTTACGGGTCATGAATTCTTTGAACTCAGCACTGGTAAAACATGGCCCATTGTCGCTCACCAGGACATTGGGTAAGCCGTGAGTGGCAAACATGGCCCGCAGACTTTCAGTAGTGGCAGTGGAAGTGCTGCCCGACATTATCTCACATTCAATCCACTTGGAGAACGCGTTTACAACCACAAGGAACATTTTACCCAAGAATGGGCCTGCATAGTCGACGTGTACCCTCGACCACGGTTTGGAGGGCCAAGACCATAAACTTAGCGGCACCTCCCTGGGTGCATTGCTTAACTGCGGGCATGTATTACATTTGTGAACGCAGGACTCTAAGTCTGCATCGATACCGGGCCACCACATGTGGGATCTGGCTATCGCTTTCATCATTACGGTGCCTGGGTGGGTACTGTGGAGGTCATTGATGAAGGTGTCTCTGCCCTTCTTGGGGACCACTACTTGATTGTCTCACTGAAGGCAGACTGCCTGTATAGACATTTCATCTTTGCGCCACTGGAATGGCTTTATCTCTTCCTGCATTTCCACTGGGACACTGGACCAGCTCCTGTGAAGCACACAGCTTTTGACTAGAGATAATAAGGGGTCCTGGCTTGTCCAGGTTTTGATCTGCCGGGCAGTGATGGGTGATTGCTCACTCTCAAATGCTTCCATAATCATGGCTAGATCTGTGGGCTGCGCCATTTCCACCCCTGTGGTAGGCAATGGCAGCCTACTGAGAGCATCGGCGCAGTCTTCTGTGCCTGGCCTGTGGCGGATGGCGTAGTTGTATGCGGACAATGTGAGTGCCCATCTCTGGATACGGGCTGATGCGTTGGTATTTATCCCTTTACTCTCGGAATAAGTGGCTTATAGTCAGTTTCCAATTCGAATTTTAGCCCAAACAGGTATTGATGCATTTTCTTTACCCCATAGACACACGCTAACGCTTCTTTTTCAGTCATGCTGTAGGCTCTCTCAGCCTTAGACAGACTCCTGGATGCATAAGTAACTGGTTGCAGTTTCCCGAAATCATTAGCTTGTTGCAATACACACCCGACGCCATATGACGACGCATCACATGCTAGTACCAAACGCTTACATGGATCATACAACACAAGCAATTTTTTGAGCATAACAATTTTCTCGCTTTACAAAGGCATTTTCTTGGCTTTTGCCCCAAACCTATTCGCCCCCTTTTCGTAGTAAGACATATAGTGGTTCTAGCAGTGTGCTGAGATCCAGTAAGAAGCTACCAAAGTAGTTCAAGAGTCCCAGAAACGACCGCAGCTCTGTCATGTTCTGTGGCCTCGGTGCGTTCTCGATTGCCTCTGTCTTCGCGTTAGTGGGCCTGATACCGTCCGCCGCAATCCTCCTTCACAAGAACTCCACTTCAGGCACCAGGAAAGCGCACTTCGAGTGTTTTAACCTGAGCCCCACGCAGTTGAGTCGATTAAGAACCTCCTCCAGGTTCTGCAGGTGCTCGACTGTATTCCGACCTGTGACCAAGATGTTGTCCTGGAAGACCACGGTGTGCGGGACCGACTTCAGTAAACTTTCCATGTTTCTCTGCAATATTACCGCCGCTGATCGGATTCCAAACGGTTATAAACAAAAAGACCTTTGTGCGTCTTGATGCAGGTGAGGGCCTTCGATGATGCCTCCAATGCCTGCGTCATGTAGGCTGAAGTCAGATCCAGCTTCGTGAACGTTTTTCCTCCTGCCAGCATTGCAAAGAGGTCGTCGGCCTTTGGTAGTGGGTATTGGTCCTGCAGGAAGAAACGATTGATAATTATTTTGTAATCGCCACAGATTCTGACGGTGTCATCTCCCTTGAGGACTGGGACAATAGGACTGGCCCACTCGCTGAACGCAATCGGTGAAATGATGCCTTCTCTTTGCAGCTGGTCTAGCTTGATCTTTACCCTTTCTCTCATCATGTACGGTACTGCCCTCGCCTTGTGATGGATGGGTCGCGCCCCCGGAATTAGGTGGATCTGCACTTTTGCTCCTTGGAATTTCTCGATGCCTGGTTCGAACAGCGAAGGAAATTTGTTTAAGGCCTGGGCACACAAAGTGTCGTCAGCGGGCGATAGCACTCGGACGTCGTCTCAGTTTCAGCGAATCTTTCCCAGCCAGCTCCTGCCGCGCAGAGTGGGACCATCGCCCGGTACCACCCAGAGTGGTATCTTGTGCATCGTAGCACTGCCATTACAGGAATCAGTTCTTTAGTGTAAGTTCTTAGTTTTGTGTGAACTGGAGTTAAGACTGGCCTTGAGGCCTTGTTGCACCACAACCTTTCGAAGTCTTTTTGTCCATGATGGACTGGCTCGAGCCCGTGTCCAGCTCCATTGACACCGGGAGACCATTTAGTTCAACATTCAGCATTATCGAGGGATAATACATGGTGAATGTGTGCTCCCCATGTACCTCTGCCTCCTCTATCTGAGGCTCTGGTTCACCGTGATCCTCCATGGATCTGTCCTCCTCTGCAACATGGTGGTTTGCAGGTTTAACAGGCTTTGCAGCTCGTCTGCACACTTGTTGGAGGTGTCCCATTGTTCCACAGCCCTTGCAAACGTACTCCTTGAATCGGCATGAATGGAAATGATGATCACCCCCGCAGCGCCAACAAGGTGTTAATGGCCTTGCATTCATCACCCTTGATGATGGACTCTGAGTCATCTGCGGACGTGCAGCTGCAGGTATGTGTGACCTGCTCTGTACATGATGATTCGAAAACAACATCACTTTGTTCACAGTACTTGTAGCAGCACTTGTGTGCTGAGAGATTTGCTTCGTATTGTCACTGGTGGCAATGAACGCCTGGGCTATCACTATGGCCTTACTCAAGGTTGGGGTCTCTACAGTCAAAAGTTTGTGAAGTATGGTTACGTGGCCAATGCCAAGTACGAAAGTCTCTGAGCATGTGCTCCAAATGTCCTTCAAATTCGCAATGTCCTGCAAGGCGTCTTAGCGCGGCGACATAACTCGCCACTTCCTGACCTTCAGACCTTTTGTAGGTGTAGAACCGGTACCTCGCCATCAGAACGCTTTCCTTCGGGTTCAAATGCTCTCGGACCAGTGTGCACAAATCGTCGTATGATTTCTCCGTGGGTTTCGCTAGAGTGAGCAGATTTTTCATGAGGCCATACGTTGTGCCCTACAGACGGCGAGGAGGATCGCCCTTCCTCTGGCAGCGTTCTCTTCCCCATCTAGCTTGTTGGCCACGAAGTATTGGTCGAGTCGCCCCACAAAAGTTTCCCAATCATCTCCCTCCAAGAATTTCTCCAGGATGCCCACTGTTCTCTGCATCTTTGGGTTCGCTATCTGTATCTCGTCGCCAGTTGTTGTGTATGGAGAAAGAGTCAGACTAAACACTGTGAGCTCAAAGTAAAGTCTGATCTTAGTCTTTTATTGCAGGTCTCCAGAGTGCCAGTGAAGCCTCCTTAAATACCTGTGCTCCCAAGGGATTATGGGATCCCTTGGAACTCCAGGGGATGAGCCCTCTGGTGGCTGTACAGAGTAAATACAAGTCCACATATATAACAAGTTCCCTATTGGATTTATCAGTAACTCATCATCATCATAGGCAGTCCCTCGAAACGAGGATGACTTGCTTCCACGCCAAAAAGGGATCAGTTCACAGGTGTTTCAATGAAGGACCTAATATTCCAGGTCCCGAACTACATCCTGAAGGGTGGAAGATGCCTGCGCGTGGATTTTTTTTAACGTGTGGTGGCCGTTGCACAGCAGCTACCACATGGGTTTGACAGAGCTAGGTCTTGGTCCAGTGGCAAGGGTTATCCAAGACGACCGGAGATCTGCTCTGCTGCACGGACCTAGTGCGTATACATATCGCAGTGTGGGCTGGCCCATGCTGCCCCTGGGCCCCTGGTCCCGAACTCACGCCTTTCCTGGGCCCCGATCACGTCCCTGTACAGTCTCTCGTTGCTCCTTCGCCCTGATCTCACAGCTCCTGCTGTATCTGCCCACATTCTAATCACCGACCTGGACCTTGATGACGTCACACTTCGCTGCCATCGCCCTCCTGCACCAGCTCGCGCTGCTCCCTGAAGTGGCCTCCACGCAGCTCCTGGGGCCTCCATGCCGCTCCTTTCATGGCTCCAACCTGCTGATGGTGTTCTCACGCAGGTTGGGGCCTCCACGCTGCTATCTTGTATTCATGGCCCTAGTTTTGGATTCTCCCACAAGTGGAACTATTCTCTCCACATCCACTCTGTCCAACTCATTCATAATTTTAAAGGCCTATCAGGTCTCCTCTAAGTCTTCTCTTCTCTAAAGAAAAAAGCCCCAACCTGTTCAATCTTTCCCGATAGCTGTAATCTCTCAGTTCTGGTACCATCTTTTTAAATCTTTTTTGCATTTTCTCCAGTGCTTCTATGTAATTTTTATAGTATGGAGACCAGAACTGTGCGCAGTACTCCAAGTGCGGCCTGACCAGGGTCCTATACAAGTTTAACATAACTTCACTACTTGTGGATTCTATACCCTTAGAAAGAAATCCCAGTGCTTGGTTAGCATCTTTAATTGCTTTGCTGACCTGCAATGACGCTTTTAATGATTATTTTCACCATTATCCCTAAATCCCTTTGCTCTTCTACCCTGTTCAGTTTCTGATTTTCGAAGGTATAGGCGATGTTTCTGTTTTTCCTACCAAAATATCACCTCTATGCTAAAGTTCATTTGCCATTTAACTGTCCAGTTTAAAAGTTTTCCAATGTCTTCTTGTATTACGTTGCATTCTTCCTCAGTGTTAGCTATACCCCACAGTTTAGTATTAAACTGAAAATGTTGACTTCTTAAGTCTTTTTCGTTAGATTCAATTTTTCCTTTAGTTCTTTATTCATCCACAGTGCTCTATAATTAGTTTGCTTGTTTTTGGCTTTTAGTGGCATACATTTCTCTTGAACACTATTGATTACTACTTCAAAGATTTCCCAGTTTTTCTGTGTCTTTGGCCCTGATGTTAACTCTGAGAGCGTTGAGGGTGGGGTGGTGTGGGGTCCAATATCACGTGGAAAACCCAGAAGTAAGATTAGCCGATCTGTCAGTGGCTTTTTAATTCAGCCAGCTCATTAGCATTTTACTTCCAGCTTTGGCGTTCAATGCGTGGCAGCGAGCGTGATGAGCACTCACATGACGCGATCTCAACTCCAATATTTAAAAGGCCAATCTGAAGATGGAGTCTGGAGGAGTTTGGAGTTAGCAGGAAGAAAAGAGGAATTGTGACAATGGATTCGAGATGGTCAAAGGCTGTGCCGCGGTTCAATGATGCCACGCTTGATGTGTTGCTGGGGTCAGTGAGGAGGCACAGAGAGATATTCTTCCCAGCAACTGGAGGAAAAGGCCTGCTGCTGACACCAAGGGGCCGTGGCTGGAGGTCGCCCAGGAGGTCAGCAGCAGGAGCATTGTGCCACACTCCTGGATTCAGTGCAGGAAGCACTTTAATCACCTAACCGGTTCAGGAAAGGTCCATGTTCACCTATATCCTGCTGTGAGCATCTCCCCAACCTCTCACTCTGCCTTGTCAAGCCTACTCCATCACATCACTCTTCACACCTACCCACTTTGCAAGCGCGACCATCCTTCTCTTTCTATACACTTCCTCATATCCTCAACTGTCCATCCACCACTGCCACGCACTCTCATGCAGCTTCATGCCTCTCCCTGATAGTCACCGTCGCTGTGCTGCATCCATAGGTCTGTTCTGTCCCTCGTTGCAGAAGAGCATACAGAACACTAGGGGAGGTAGGTGGTCCTCCACAGATTTCCTAGCTCACAAATGCGGAGGAGGAGACACTGGAGCTCAACGCCGTTTTGGCGTCCTTGGCTGACGGAGATGGGGAGACGGGGACCTCCCAGCTACCTAGTAACACAATTTGATATCAGCGACCCACCTGTCATACAGCACTCAGGGCTGGATTTTCGGGTGTTCTCAGCTCGGTTTTTCACCCCAGAGCGACGGCAATGGCGGTGGTGAGGTGTTCTGGGCAGGCGGTCAGCCTCCAGCACCCGGCAGCAATCCCCGGGTCCAGTTTAGCGGCGGCGCAGAGCAGCACTGCCTGGAAGGGCTGCGCCGGTGTGCAACGTCCCTGGTTGCGACACTGGCGCGAGTTTTGATTCTTGCCTGACCCGTCAGCCCCGCGACGCGCCCCGCACTGACTGCCTGGAAATATGGGGCGGTCCAACCATCCCGTCGCGAAGAGGTAAGTAATGGACTCCTCAGGTAAGTGTGATTGTTTTTTCTTTACATTTTTTCTGCGATTTGTGGTGGCGTGGGCAATGTTTCGGTAATGTTTTTGTGGGGTTTTTTTAGGTTCCCCCCCCCGCCCGCCGTCTCTCAGAGCGCTCCCGGCCCGGCTCTTTAGCTCGGGAGTTTCCCATGCCAGCGCCTGAGAGAGGTGTACAACGTCTCCCTTAGCGCTGCTGCCTCCTGACTCAGGGCCCAGTTGCCCAAACTTACTGAGGCGCAAACTATTCCTGGGCGCTAACTTTCCCGCCCGCCGCCATTATAAGCCCAAAAACATCAAAGTTGTTGACTTGATTTCAATAGCGAGTGAAATATGATCATCTTTGTAATGATAAGTTGCAACATTCTTACCTTGCCAGCAGTAATTCACAGCTTTTTATCTCTGACAGAGCCTTCACATGTGCAGCAGCAGTCTCTGGAGGTAGCAGCCGATGATTCTGAGGGTGCACCATCACAGGATTCATGCACACCATGCGCACCAGCTCAGATACTCGCACTTCGGTGGGACCAGAGAGTTGCGTTTTCACTTGGTGACTCACAGTTCACAAGTGAGCAACAGCAGATGGTGGTCGCCGGGACAGCAGCAGAGAGTCCTCGTTGGAGGGTGCTGCCTTCTTCAAGCTCTGCTTAGCTGGACACAGATGCTGTACCTTGGGGGCCGTTGATGAAAGGGAGAATAATTGAGCAGCAGCAGAGAATGTGCAATGCACTGACAAGCCTTCCGGACACACTGACCATGATTGCAGAGAGAACAGCCTCAGGCTTGATGTCACAGGGATTGCTATAATGTGTTCTTCCATGGATAGAGTGGCCAGCTCCATAGAACATCAAACGCTGCAATCAAATGAGTCCATGCATGCCTTGACCACAGCCATACGGACTCTGGATGCCAACATGTCTGCCACCTTAAATAGGATGAGAGATGCCTTAGCTCTGGCCTTACAATGCCCCACTGATCTGCACCAAAGTGCTCTCCGGCAGAGAGGTAGCAGAGAAGTGTGGCTGGGCTATGAGAGGGATGATGGCGAATGGGGACATGGAAGTGGGGATTCCACTCAAAGCATTTGCACTTCTCAACCATTACCCCGCGTCCCCACCCCCTAGTCAGTACGTGACATGCTGCCTTGTCTCCCAATGGCCGCGTCTGCCCCTGCACAGGTGCAGGTGGAGCAAACTTTGGCGGGGCCCTCACAGGCTCCAAAACCCAGAGGTCATCAGCTAACAGTATCTCAGCAGTCAAAGCAGGGATGTAAGCAGCCTGCCTCTATCTGTGCTCAAGTCACAGGGGTTGCATCATGTGGGAGCAGAAGGAAAAGGAAGAGGAAATATTTGTAGTTGCACAAGGGTATGCACATGGACATATGAGGAAATGTAATATATGTAATATTGTGAAGTTTCTGTTGTTATGCAACATGTTGCCATCTTGCCCATTCTTGGGTGCTGGGTGGCCAGTCGCCTTTTAACTTGTTTGATGACGAATGGGAAGACCTGAATTGATGAGGACCAGTGGGGTGATGTTCAAGGGGTGGTTGGTTGTTTGCAGGACGGCTTTGTGTCAGTGACACGGGGGAGGTGGGAGGGGCGGTGAAGAGTGGTTGTTGCATGTGCTTCTGACATCGGTCCACTGGTGCAACCCAAGTAAACCTTAATAAGGGCATCTCTGGCAGCAATGTGAGCAGCTGGCAGTGCATTGTCCTCATCACTAGAGGGCATAATCTTAGAATAAGGGGCTGCCCATTTAAAACTGAGATGAGGAGAAATTTCTTCTCTCAGAGGGTTGTGGATCTGTGGAATTCGCTGCCTCAGAGAGCTGTGGAAGCTGGGACATTGAATAAATTTAAGACAGAAATAGACAGTTTCTTAACCAATAAGGGAATAAGGGGTTATGGAGAGCGGGCAGGGAAGTGGACCCGAGTCCATGATCGGATCAGCCATGATCGTATTAAATGGCGGAGCAGGCTCGAGGGGCCTTATGGCCTACTCCTGCTCCTATTTCTTATGTTCTTATATCACCTTCCTCCTCCTCGTCTTCCTCCTCCTCCTTTGAATCAAACAAAGATAATCTGAGCTCTGTGCCTCATTCCTCCTGCAAGCCAAAACCTCATTGCAGCACAATGTTGTGCATAGCGTAGCAAATTATGACACTGGCTGGTGCGTACTAAAGGGCACCTCCAGATCTGTCCAGGCACCTGAAGCGCATTTTCCGCATGCCGATGGCTTATTCAATCTGGTGGTCATATGGCATTCATTGTAGCTAATTGGGCTGTAGCTGTTGGGCTTCATTGGTCGTATTTCTGATGGGGGTCATCAGCCAAGTTTGAAGTGGGTATCAGTTGTCACCTAGCAACCACTCCTTAAGTGGGTTTGCAAGTCTGAAGATGTCAGCGAGCTTGGACTGCTGCAGGATGAAAGCATCATGGCAGCTCCCCAAGAATCTTGCACACATTTGCAAAAATACCTTTTTCGAGTTACACACCAGCCGCACATTGTTGGAGTGGAAGCCCTTGCAGTTGACGAACACTCCTGGCTGATCTGGGGGTTCCCGGATTGCCTTGTGTGTGCAGTCGATGACGCCCTGCACCTGTCAGCCAGCCAGAGATGCAAATCTGAGCACCCGCTCGTTCTGATTGGCATTATCGCAGCTAATGTTCACATAATTGCCGGCCCTGGCAAACAATCCAGCAGGCACCGATCTTATATATTTGTAGGCAGCCGAATGGGAGATCTTGGATGTCTCTCGAAGAGCCCTGGAAGGATCCAAAGGCTAAAAACTTGAGGACAGTGGTTTTGTTGACAGCCACTGGTAACGCGTGGCCACCAGGTCCAGCAGGTAGCAGTTCTTCTTCTAGGAGGCTGCAGATGTCTGCCACCCAACTGATGCAGCAACTTTAGCCTCCTGAAACACTGCTGTAGAACTTCAAGGAAGTTCAGCCTCTGCCTGTACATGTGTCGCGGATAGTGCCTCCTGTTAGCTGCGCCCCTTTGCCGCTCCCCTCCCTGCTGTCCAGTTGCAGGTCTCTCAAGAGCAGGCTGCTGCTGCTGGTCACATTGGTCCTCGTCCAAGCTCCATTCTAAGGCAGCCAAGGCGCCATCCATCCTAACGTGATTCAGAAAAACTCCAAGTGTAGAAAGTAAACTCTCAGCAAAAGTACTGTGAACAAACCCTTTCCAATTGGCAGATAAGAAAGCAACAGTGAGTACTGAGTATTTATTGCAGTATTTCCGTGAGTTTGATTCACCCCCTCAATTGCTGTTGTGCTCTCCACTTGCTTTCACTGGCGAGTTTCAGCAGCCCAGGAAACCCGTGGATGCGCGGTTACATTTGAAAATGAGTTGAAATATCGCTCTAATTTAGTGATTAGCCTATGTTAATAGGCAACCTGCCTCTCCTACTGTATGCAGCCTAATGAGCTCCAGTAGCTAGTCAGCGGGTTGGAGCCGGCTTCTCGACGCCCTAGTATTTTTCCCGGTTTTCACCCCCCACCCGCACCCAAACCCATGCGCTCCTTCAGGTTAAGATACCTCCTTTGTTTTTCAAGATTTTATCAATTTATTTTCTTTAGTTCCACCCTCATTTCCTCATAATTTGTACTTTTCCAATGAATTAATTTAGTCTTTGTCCTACTTACGTCACTCTCGTTCCTAATCCTGAACCTTGTGATCACTATTACTAAGATGTCTTCTTCTCTTACTTTTCCTATCCATTCTGGCTCATTATCCATTATAAGATCCAACAATGATTCTTTTCTTGTTGACTTCTTGTGTATTGAGTGAGATAGGTGTCCTGTATACACTGTAAAAACTCAATTCCCTTTTCTGCTTTCATTACTTCTTCCTGCCAGTTTATTTGGGGGTAGTTGAAATCTTCCATGATTATTATTTTATGCCTAATACTCACCTCGTAGATTTGCCTACATATTTCTTCCTCCAATAGAAAGTTGTATATCCAAGTTTGCAGCTGATATTAAGTTAGGAGACATCGTTAGTTATGTAAATAGGAGCAGAAAGTTATAATAGGACATAGACAGATTAAATGAGTGGGCAAAACTGTGGCATATGGAGTTCAAAATGAGGAAATGTGAGGTCATCCACTTTGAATCCAATAAAGACAAAGCAAAATATTTTCTTAAGGCAAAAGATAAGGAAATGTGGAGGAGCAAGGTATACAAAGCATTAAAGCTAGTGCAGTTACAAAAAGTCATCAAAAAGGATACTAGAATATTGGCCTTTCTCTCAAGGGGGCTGGAATACTAAAGGGAGGACATTATGTTTCAGTTGTATAGTGCCTTGGTCAGGTCCCATCTGGAGTACTGCATTCAGTTTTAGGCACTGCACCTCAGGAAGGATACATTGGCCTTGAAGGTTCACCAAAAAACATTTTTTTCACCAAAATTATATCAGGGCTTAAAGGGTTAAACTATGAGGACAGGCTGCATAAACTTGGGCTTGTATTCCCGAGTTTAGAAGGTTGTGGGGGGGGGGGGCAATGTTTCCAGTGAGCCACACTGCCTCCTGCATGGCCTGCCTCTCCAATGTGTGATCCATTCACATTTTTGCGCATGCGCAGTATCTACAACGTTAAAGCCAGTGAGCGGCCTGCGCGGTGACTGCACGGCCGCGCAGCTTAGCGAGAACATTGTTGAGGGGTGATCTAATTGAGGTCTACAAAATGATAAAGGGATTTGATAGAGTAGGTACAGCAAATCTATTTCCTCTGGTGGGAGAATCCAGAAAAAGTGGGCATAACCTTAAAATTAGAGCTAGGCCATTGAGGGATGAAATCGGGAGGCTTCTTTTCACACAATGGGGAGTAGAAATCTAGAAACTGCAACCATCAGAGCTAACAAAACATGGAAATACCACTGGTTTGCATTGCAGAATAAAAGGGCCATTTTTCAAATATTTCATTCACTTATTTGTGGTTGCATTTTTATATACACATATATATATATGTATATATATATAAAAGTGTGATACATTTGTCTGTTTCCTGCAAAACAGCAAATAAAAACTCAAGAGGAATGCAAGATATGTTATGCCTTTGTTTGCAAGCAGCTATCTTTAGTGAGAAAGAAGAAACACGTGAATGTTTTTCTGGGAATATTGACCAATGCTGACGAGCCCATCTCACCAGAATTGCAACTCTGGATGACAGGTCTGACTTAATAGCACGTACAAACTGTCATCAAATAGCACTTTGTTATATTTGACTGTCAATTCCCTGTGTAGATGTTCAGCATTCATTCTCAACACCAGATAGATACAGATAAAGATGGTCATTTAGCTCCTTCCATCATTATGTCCAACTGTTTCCTAAGTGATTCCAGGGTTGTTTGCCTCAAGATGTAGATTCAATACCCACTCCAGAGACTTGAGCTGAGGGAGTGCTGCACTGTCGGAGTTGCTGTTTTTCAGATGAGACATTAAACCAAAGTCCCGTCTGCCCTCTTAGGTGGACATAAAGAAAGACTTGGATTTATAAAACGTCTTTCACGACCACTGGACGTCTCAGAGTGCTTTACAGCCAACAAAGTATTTTTGGAGTGTAGTCACTGTTGTAATGTGGGAAATGCGGCAGCCAACTTGTGCACATCAAGCTCCCACAATCAGCAATGTGATAATGACCAGATAATCTGTGTTATTGTTATGTTGATTGAGGGATAAATATTGGCCAGGACACTGGGAATAACTCCCGTGCTCTTCTTCGAAATAGTGCCATGGGATCTTTTACATCCATTTGAGGGAGCAAATGAGAGACATAAAAGATCACATGGCATTATTTGAACAGGAGCGAGGGCATTCTCCCAGTGTCCTAGCCAGCATTTATCTCACAAGCAACATCACTAAAAAAATAGATTATCTGATCATTTATCGCATTGCTGTTTGTGGGATTTGTGCACAAATTGACTATCATGTTTCCCTACATTACAACAGTGACTATACTTCAAAAGTACCTCACTGACTGTGAAGCACTTTGGGAAGACATGAGCCGTTGTGAAAGGCACTCATATAAATGCAAGTCCTTTCTTTCCTTCTTTTATTGCCTTCCATATAATTGATACCCTCAACAGTGACGTTTGATATGAGTCATAGGCAGTCCCTCGAGTCGAGGATGACTTGCTTCCACGTCAAAAAGTTCACAGGTGTTTCAATGAAGGACCTAAAATTTCAGGTCCCGAACTAAATCTTGAAGGGTGGAAGATGCCTGTGCATGGATTTTTTTTAATATGTGGTGACCGTTGCACATCAGCCACCACACGGGCTTGACAGAGCTAGACCTTGGTCCAGTAGTAAGGATTAACCAAGATGACTGGAGACCAGCTCTGCTGCACAGACCTAGTGCGCACACATATCGCAGTGTGGGCTGGCCTGTGCTGCCCCTGGGTCCTTGCCTCTTCTGGGCTCCAAACTCACACCTCTTCTGGGACCCTATCACGTCCCTCTACAATCTCTTGCTGCTCCTTTGCCCCGACCTCGCCGCTCCTGCTGTATCTGCCCACGCTCCAATCACCGACCTGGATCTTGGTGATGTCCCTTTTCACTGCCGTTGTTCTCCTGCTCCATCCCTGGAGTGATGTGCCGCTACGCTGCTCCTTCTGCTCCCGGCCTGCTCCGATGGTGCTCGCAGGCCGGGGGCCACTCAGCCTGCTGGGTATGAGTAGGTTGTTGGGTTGAGTAGTCATGGTGGGTTTCAATTAATTTGGAAAATGCACAGAAGCAACTGTGAGAGAAGAAGTCACACAATTCACCGTTTTAAACTGAGAGAGATCGGGTCATGTCGTCAGAGTGAGGACGTGCCCTCCAGCTGTGGCATGCATATGGAATCAGACAGTTTGACTGTGCACAACAATTTCTCATCAGGCCCAGCTCAGATTATTACCTCACTATGTGGAGGACTGCAGGAGTCAACGTGTTTAACACGACATGCACAATGCATTGTGACTCCAACATGCTGCTCTTACACCATACTTTGCAATGTTACTAAAAGTTGGATAAAACAAAATGGATTGAACAGAGAAGTCCAGAATTTGTCAAGTGTTGAGTTCTGTGACATGTTGCTGTGTTGATCAATAAACCAAGACTTACCTATAATAGTTATTATACTGTTCAGTCCAACATTAATGTGTGAAACTAAGCACTAACAGCACTAAGCACTACCAAAACCTCAACTAGGAAAAGTGTCTTGCTGTTGCCAATGTCCACGACCCCACAACACACTTATGTGTGTCAGTATCTCTATGCAAAAACAGCATTCCTCTGCCAGGATTGAAAGTGCAATCAGCTGAATGAAGTGTCAGTTTGTTTTGCTGCAAGTACTCTCCATGCGAGTCACAAATCAGTGGATTCAAGCCTTACTCCAGGACTTGAGCATGTAAGCTAGGCTGACAGCTCAGTGTAGTACTTAGAGTCTGCTGCGTTGTTGGAGATGGTGTTTTCAGATAAAACATTATATCAAGATACCATCTGCTTGTTGAGAGCAAGGATTTCTCCTAGTATCCTGGCCAGCATTCATTCGTTAACCCAGACTGCAAAAATAGATTAACTGGTCATTCAGCTCATTAACTGTTTGTGAGACCTTGCGATGCACATTCGCTGCCACATTTGCCTTCATAGTAACGATGACTGTACTTCAAAGGTAGGTCCATAGTTGCGAGGCACTTTTTGATGTCCTCAGGATGTGATTTGGTGATACATAAATTCTTTCTTTCTAATTGAATTTTCTTTAAGCTTTTAGACGGGAACTCAGCTGGATAAGAAAGGTATTTTGAATGTCCTACCCAGGCATCTATATTAATACTTCTATTTCAAGAATTATGAAAATGTAACTGAACTAATTTATTAGGCCTGCGACTATTGCAAATTTACGAAAAGACAGATTCTGAAGGAAAATAGATAACGGATTTTCGACTTTGCCGTTTTCGGGGCGAAAACGGAGGCGGGCGGGAAATTTACCACCCGATTAACATTTGTGCTTTGTGGAGCAACTTTTGACGTTTGGGCCTTGCGTAAATAGAGGAGTTGTACTAGTTTTGCGGCACAAAAACGGGATCCTCAGGGCCGGGAACGCTCTGAGAGAGGCCTTGGGAGGGAAACAAAAATTCACAAAAACATTCAAAAAACATTGCCAACACCCTTACCACACAAATCGCTGCAAAAATATAAAAAATAAAGACTCGAACTGTTTTGCAGTTTATCCACCTCACCATCGCCGGCAGGGCTGCACTGCTGTGTTTTCCCCGGCGATCATCGCAGGGCGCGTTTCGTGGCGTACGGGTCGGGTGATTGCCGAAACTTGTGCCGGTGTCGCAATGCGAGCCGTTGCACACCTGGCGCTGCTCTCACCGGCGGTGCTTCTAAACGCCGCCGCAAAAAACAACCCGAGGATTGCGACCGGACGCAAAACGGCTGACCACCCCATTTTTCGCCGTGGAGGTGCAAAACCTGGCGAAAACCCGGTCGCAAACGACCCGAAAATCCAGCCCAATGTTGATTTTTTTTTGGAAACGCATATGTACTATACCACATGGCAGTATCTGTCCCTTTGGCTTGGCCCATAACATGGGAAATAATTTGAATATTTCAAAAGATGGCAACCCCACTGACTAGATGGGCATATTTTAGTATCAGTCCATCACACTGCTGCTGCTAAAATTCAGCTCAAATTGAAAATGCTACGTAATGTGGCCCAACCACTTTACACTGTCACATTGCAACATAGTTATGTTAGTATTGCAGTACAGCTGCATGGAGAAACTCAAGGAACCTCAGAATTTATTAACATACAGGAGGGAACGAGTTTCTCACCTCCTCTTTCATCTGATCTCCTGAAGCCAAAACCACCCTTCTCTTGCTTTCTGCCTTCTGCTATGTCAACCCGAAGAGATCGATCACCAAGAAGCTGTGGGAAAAGAGCGAATATGTTTCTGCTGTGGCATCTACCTTTTCCTTTTGTACCTTTTAATTAGTCTAATCACAGTCAAGCTAAATTCCATCGGGTTAAGCTTGCTTTATAACTAATATTCATCTTCACTTGTTACACTTCACTGTCCATTGACCTAAGTTTTTATCCAATATATTATGAGATGAGAAGTGTCAAAGACTGCCTGTGGGCAGGTAGCATACTGTTAAAATATAATTTATTTTAAATTGATGCTCAGTCCAGCAAACCCATGTCCTCCAGCACTTTTTGGGTTTCCCAATGGGATTACATTTATCCATGTCGTGCTCTGGGGCCTGAATCCAGACACACTGATGGAATGAAAGTTTCTGCCCTCTGCTTGCTAACAGAGTCCTACACCAAATTCATTCTCACCCCACTTCGTACTGGATGACACCACCACCTGCCTCACAGGTCACTCTTCGAGGTGATTCAAGTGCCACTGGATATTAGAAGAAGTGAAGTTGGCTATCTGGCAAATGTCTTTGTTTATCTGGATCTGCTCATAAAAGTCTCTGAAATGAACTACCCATGACCTGTGGAACAAACCTTAAGCAAAGGATGATGGCCATTTCGCATTTAAAAATAGCAGCTCTAACCTAGGAAATGAATCAGAAATTAACAAATCAAAATGGTAGAACTTCAATGGACAATAGACTAGAAGGGCCAAGTCTGTATCTCATTCTTTGCCAAATACTCTTTTAGGCTTTTGATAGTCTGAAGGAAGGAGGAGTAATCTGCTGGAGAGGGGGTTTTCCTCGCCTCCTCTAACATAGTTTGGATTTTCCATACAAAAGGGAAGCAAAGAGTTTCTCTCCCAATATGTCACCCTGGTTTATCTGTACGGTTTTCCTTTACGTACAGCACTAATTCTTTGCTTCTTTTGTAAGATTCTAATCCTTACTTGTAATACGTTATATACTGAGCCATATTACTCTATATACTGACTGTATTCATTTATATACTGAACCATATTACTCTATATACTGACTAATAATCTATATACCGAGCTATATTACTCTATATACTGGCTGTATTAATCTATATACTGAGCCATATTACTCTATATACTGACTGTATTACTCTATATAATGACTAATAATCTATATACCGAGCTATATTATTCTATATACTGACTGTATTAATCTATATACTGAGCCATATTACTCCATATACTGACTGTATTACTCTATATATTGACTAATAATCTATATACCGAGCTATATTACTCTATATACTGACTGTATTTATCTATATACTGAGCCATATTACTCTATATACTGACTGTATTAATCTATACACTGACTAATAATCTATATACTGAGCCATATTACTCTATATAAATGACTATTAATCTATATACTGAACCATATTACTCTATATACTGATTATTAATCTATATACTGAGCCATAGTACTCTATATGCTGACTGTCAGGTTTTGGATCACTTTGAAGAAATGAAGAGATTACTGGTTTACCTGAATGTGTGAATTTGGAAAATTGTCAGTAGATTATTGTTTAACAGCTACTGCAACTTAAGTGAGCATCTATGGAGGCTGAAGAAGTCATAATATTGAACAACCTGCTGTATGATCTGATCCTCAGCTACACTCTAGAGGAGCATTACTTCATTAGAAAGCTGAAGATCTATCAGAAATGTAGAAACTGATTTAAGCGAAACTCAACAGTTACATTTTTATTGTGCCAAATATGTAACTGAGTGAAACAAAAATCATGCATTCTTTTCCTTCATCATTCTGAGTACAGCGGCATGTGCAGGGAAAGGGGAAGTCATGGCTTCATGCACACAGGGGGTGACATTACTCTTACTGCATCATTTGTTAAGAGAGAGTTAAAATTTCCGCAGATTTAAATATGCTAAAAATAATGTATGCTGAGTGGCCGATTTGAAAGTATCTGTAAGAATGCTGGTCTACTCGCTAATCAGCCACTTAACGAGCAAAAATGGAGCATTGTGAGCCAATACAGCTAGGGAGTGTGCAATTTCTGTGAGAAATGGTGGGAGAGCAGAGAAATGTAAACCTTGATTTAGAGATTAATATCGGTATCTCGTAGTAGACAGCATGAAGGCACAGCAAAGTGCTAGCTATAGAGTGGAGGGGCAGTCACCAATGCCTAAAGGGTGAAGCAGGCGTGGCAATGCATCATACGGAGGCCAACACAGTCATGTACCAGGTGACGCTGGAAGAATTTCCAGAGGAAGGTGCAAGACTTGAAGAAATGTGCCAAGGTGAGAATGTGCATGAATATATAGCCTCCTGTATATACACAGCCACCGATGCCAATCAAACAGATGTCATGCAAGTTTGCTTCAGTACCTTAGTATACTCAACCTAAATTGATCTAGGAACACACTGCATTTGCAATACTTTAGGGAAGTAATTAATATGTTTGAGAACTAGCACAGCAAGATCAGAAACCAGAACCCAGAAAGATACTTGCAGGGATAACTTCAGGCATACTGGTGCTGAGCATAATTGGAGGACCTTCCAGTAATGCACCCATTGGTAATGTTGAGGAATTGAGGTTCACATTCCAAGGCACTATAATAGCTGGTTTCAACATCTCAAAGATAGACTCCAGAGAACTATGAATGAGGACCGCTGATTCATGGCAGTGTAATGTTCTGTGTTGGAACAGAGCAGTAGCTGAGTGAGGACTCAGCTTCCGGCAGGGCATACAGCTACAGAAGAGGAACAGGCTGTCAACTCACTACCAGTTGCTTCTGGTCAAGTATCAGGAGAACCCTGAAAGCAACCAAGCAAGCCCCCATTAGCCAAGGTGTCTGGTGCATACTGGCATGGCTGTCTCGGTTTGCCACACATTGAGACAAATTGGAAGTTGAATCACAGCAGACTTCTCAGAAAACCTTCACGTTAACTTGTTCCAGTAATACATGGTATAACAGCAGTGGAGCAAATGTACACCAGTTCAGCCACTAGGTTTGCAAACGAGCCCCAGGTTTCAAGGACACCCGCAAAGCCTCCCTGATAAAGTGCAACATCCCCACCGACAGCTGGGAATCCCTAGCCAAAGACCGCTCTAAGTGGAGGAAGAGCACCCGGGAGGGCGCTGAGCACCTCGAGTCTCATCGCCGAGAGCATGCAGAAAACAAATGCAGGCTGTGGAAAGAGCGTGCAGCAAACTAGATTCCCCATCCACCCTTTCCTCCAAGGACTGCCTGTCACACCTGTGACAGAGACTGTAATTCCATATTGAACTGTACAGTCACCTGAGAACTCACTTTTAGAGTGGAAACAAGTCTTCCTCGATTTCAAGGAAGAGGGGGAGGAGCACACAATGACACATGACACTAAGCATATAGTACACCTTCAATAAAGACACAATGGGCTCAATTTTGGCTAGGAGTTGCTCCATTTTTTTTTTGGAGTAACCTGCTTCTTCTGGCGTAACTTAAAAATCCCCAGTTTCCCCAATCAATTTGCACCAGCGTAACTCACTTAGTTACGTTTTTTTTAGGTTAGTTTTTTTTCTCAAAAGGGGGCGTTACCAACCACCTTCGCCAGTTGTGCCCATTTAGGCAACTTTGGCCAGCTAATAGTTACTCCATTTCTACTTAGGTCAGCGTATGTGGCCACTTCAGAAAACCCTTGCGGAGAGTTAAAGAATTCGGCACAAGTAGGTACATCGGAGGCCATTCGGCCTGGGCTCGGGGCGGGAAGCGGAGAGGACCTGCACCTAAACTAACCAAGCCTTACCCTTAGCAATGTTTGCAAACAAAAAATACTAACAATTCAATAAGAAATAAAAAGATTGAAGTCCTACCTTCATCTTCAAACTGCAATTCACCTTTCTGCACATGGCCCGGGAAGGCAGCGGCCGGTGTGAGAGGCCACTCGGCCTGGGCTAGGGGAGGAACAACGCACCGGGAGGCCACTCGGCCTGGGCTAGGGGCAGGAGTGAGTGAACTGGCCGGCATCGGGGCCCACAGAGCGGCTGCAACAAGCAAATCAATGGAGAGGCTGGGGGCAAGGAGCGATTGAACTGGCCGGTATGAGGATTCAATGAAGAGGCTGCAAGCAAATCAACGGCGAGGGAGCTGGCAAGCAACGGGGGCTACAGAGAGGGAGAGGCTGCAATTCAACGGAGAGGCGGAGGGGGGGGGGAAGAGGTCACAAGACAAGGGGGGGGGGAGGAGAGAGGTGAGGGAGGTCACAAGACTAAAGGGGGGGGAGGAAAAGGGAGTGAGAGGTCACAAGACTCAAGGGGGGGAGGGAGACAGGAGAGGACAAAAGACCATTGGGTATGGTCCATCCATACAGACCTTGGGAGGGGGGAGTGAGGGAGAGAGAGAGAACTGCGAACCTGTTCAGTCTGCTTTCCTGCTGTTTTGACGACCTTTGAAAGTTTAACTTTAAGTATGGGGGCAATACTGACAATTCCATGCCTTTTGCAAGCTTTCTGCATCATTGTGCTATGCAGGAGAAAATTGATTAGAGCTCATCACATCAGGAACATCAGAGCCCATAGGCTGCTGGGCAGGAGGCCTTACCCACCTCAGAATTTCGAGTCAGGCATTCGTACCTGCACCTGAATGATGCAGAATGCGTCAGAAGGCTGCGTTTCCACAGAGAAGTTGTCCGTGAGATATGTGAGTTGCTGAGACCAGACCTCCAACTGAGAAGCGGCAGGTGGACTGCTTTGTCAGTTGAAGTGAAGGTTACAGTTGCACTTTCATTCTATGCCTCCGGATCATTTCAAGCTACAACTGGAGATGTGTGCGCCATCTCTCAACATGGAATACATGTCTCCATTCGCCAGGTCACTGTATGGGCAGAGGAATGGCTTCATCAAGTTCCCAATGACCGCCCAAGTAATCCATGACAGGGCTGTGGGGTTCTCAAGGATTGCTGGCTTCCCAAAGGTACAGGGCTGCATCGATAGTACCCACATCGCCTTGCGAGCACCTTTGGAGGATGCCGAGCTGTTCAGGAATAGAAAAGGCTTCCACTCCCTTAATGTGCAGCTCGTGTGTGACAACATGCATCACATAATGTCAGTCGATGCAAGATACCGTGGCAGCACCCATGATGTGTTCATCCTACGCGATAGCATTATATCTGCCATGTTTGAGCAGCTGCCAGAAGGACAGAGCTGGCTACTGGGAGACAAAGGGTACAGCCTTGCCACCTGGCTCATGACACCCCAATGTGTAACCCAGACGGAAGCTGACCGGGAATACAACACAACTGGTGCTCTCCACTCTCTCGTCCTGTGACAGTTGGAACTGGTGCTCTCCACTCTCTCGTCCTGTGACAGTTGGAACTGGTGCTCTCCACTCTCTCGTCCTGTGACAGTTGGAACTGGTGCTCTCCACTCTCTCGTCCTGTGACAGTTGGAACTGGTGCTCTCCACTCTCTCGTCCTGTGACAGTTGGAACTGGTGCTCTCCACTCTCCCATTGGTGTAGGAGGGAGGGCTTTAGTTTCCTGAACAATTGGGACCGCTTCTGGGGTAGGTGGGACCTGTACAAGTCAGACAGGTTACACCTCAACAGAGACGGGACTAATGTCCTCGCGGTTGGGAGGGCTTTAAACTAGCTTGGCAGGGGGATGGGAACCCAGGAGAGGGCTCTGAGCTAGTTAGAGTGGGTGAGAGCTCAGATGAACAGAACCCCAAGAAAGAATGCAAAAGGCAGGAGGCAACAGAGCAGAGTAGCACTGGGGTAAGTGTAAACCACAAGGTGATAGGAAGGGACAATATGTATAAATACAAAGGGGCTGCAGGAGGGGTCAAAACTAAAAATCATGGTTTAAAAACTAGTATTAAAACACTTTACCTAAACGCACGCAGCATTCGAAACAAATTAAATGAGTTGACGGCACAAATCATTACAAATGGGTATGATTTGGTGGCCATTACTGAAACGTGGTTGCATGGTGGCCAAGACTGGGAATTAAACATACAGGGGTATCTGACAATTCGGAAAGATAGACAAGAAGGGAAAGGAGGTGGGGTAGCTCTGTTAATAAAGGATGATATCAGGGCAGTTGTGAGAGACGATATTGGCTCTAATGAACAAAATGTTGAATCATTGTGGGTGGAGATTAGAGATAGTAAGGGGAAAAAGTCACTGGTGGGCGTAGTTTATAGGCTCCCAAATAATAACTTCACGGTGGGGCGGACAATAATCAAGGGAATAATGGAGGCATGTGAAAAAGGAACGGCAGTAATCATGGGGGATTTTAACCTACATATCGATTGGTCAAATCAAATCGCACGGGGTAGCCTGGAGGAGGAATTCATAGAATGCATACGGGATTGTTTCTTAGAACAGTATGTTACAGAACCTACAAGGGAGCAAGCTATCTTAGATCTGGTCCTGTGTAATGAGACAGGAATAATAAATGATCTCCTAGTGAAAGATTCTCTCGGAATGAGTGATCACAGTATGGTTGAATTTGTAATACAGATTGAGGGTGAGGAAGTAGTGTCTCAAACGAGCGTACTATGCTTAAACAAAGGGGACTACAGTGGGATGAGGGCAGAATTGGCTGAAGTAGACTGGGAACACAGACTAAACGGTGGCACAATTGAGGAACAATGGAGGACTTTTAAGGAGCTCTTTCATAGTGCTCAACAAAAATATATTCCAGTGAAAAAGAAGGGCGGTAAGAGAAGGGATAACCAGCCGTGGATAACCAAGGAAATAAAGGAGAGCATCAAATTAAAAACTAATGCATATAAGGTGGCCAAGGTTAGTGGGAAACTAGAAGATTGGGAAAATCTTAAACGACAGCAAAGAATGACTAAGAAAGTAATAAAGAAAGGAAAGATAGATTACGAAAGTAAACTTGCGCAAAACATAAAAACAGATAGTAAAAGCTTTTATCGATATATAAAACGGAAAAGAGTGACTAAAGTAAATGTTGGTCCCTTAGAAGATGAGAAGGGGGATTTAATAATGGGAAATGTGGAAATGGCTGAGACCTTAAACAATTATTTTGCTTCGGTCTTCACAGTGGAAGACACAAAAACCATGCCAAAAATTGCTGGTCATGGGAATGTGGGAAGGGAGGACCTTGAGACAATCACTATCACTAGCGGGGTAGTGCAGGACAGGCTAATTGGACTCAAGGTAGACAAGTCCCCTGGTCCTGATGAAATGCATCCCAGGGTATTAAAAGAGATGGCGGAAGTTATAGCAGATGCATTCGTTATAATCTACCAAAATTCTCTGGACTCTGGGGTGGTACCATCGGATTGGAAAGCAGCTAATGTAATGCCTCTGTTTAAAAAAGGGGACAGACAAAAGGCAGGTAACTATCGGCCGGTTAGTTTAACATCTGTAGTGGGAAAATGCTTGAAGCTATCATTAAGGAAGAAATAGCGGGACATCTAGATAGGAATAGTGCAATCAAGCAGACGCAACATGGATTCATGAAGGGGAAATCATGTGTAACTAATTTACTGGAATTCTTTGAGGATATAACGAGCATGGTGGATAGAGGTGTACCGATGGATTTCCAAAAGGCATTCGATAAGGTGCCACACAAAAGGTTACTGCAGAAGATAAAGGTACGCGGAGTCAGAGGAAATGTATTAGCATGGATAGAGAATTGGCTGACTAACAGAAAGCAGAGAGTAGGGATAAATGGGTCCTTTTTGGTTTGGAAATCGGTGGTTAGTGGTGTGCCACAGGGATTGGTGCTGGGACCACAACTGTTTACAATATACATAGATGACCTGGAAGAAGGGACAGAGTGTAGTGTAACAAAATTTGCAGATGACACAAAGATTAGTGGGAAAGTGGGTTGTGTAGAGGACACAGAGAGGCTGCAAAGATATTTAGATAGGTTAAGCGAATGGGCTAAGGTTTGGCAGATGGAATACAATGTCGGAAAATATGAGGTCATCCACCTGGGGAAAAAAAAACAGTAAAAGGGAATATTATTTGAATGGGGAGAAATTACAACATGCTGCGGTGCAGAGGGACCTGGGGGTCCTTGTGCAGAAATCCCAAAAAGTTAGTTTGCAGGTGCAGCAGGTAATCAGGAAGGCGAATGGAATGTTGACCTTCATTGCGAGAGGGATGGAGTACAAAAGCAGAGAGGGCCTGCTGCAACTGTACAGGGTATTGGTGAGGCTGCACCTGGAGTACTGTGTGCAGTTTTGGTCACCTTACTTAAGGAAGGATATACTAGCTTTGGAGGGGGTACAGAGACGATTCACTAGGCTGATTCCGGAGATGAGGGGGTTATCTTATGATGATAGTTTGAGTAGATTGGGTCTTTACTCGTTGGAATTCAGAAGGATGAGGGGTGATCTTATAGAAACATTTAAAATAATGAAAGGGATAGACAAAATAGAGGCAGAGAGGTTGTTTCCACTGGTCGGGGAGACTAGAACTAGGGGGCACAGCCTCAAAATACGGGGAAGCCAATTTAAAACTGAGTTGAGAAGGAATTTCTTCTCCCAGAGGGTTGTGAATCTGTGGAATTCTCTGCCCAAGGAAGCAGTTGAGGCTAGCTCATTCAAATCACAGATAGATAGATTTTTAACCAATAAGGGAATTAAGGGTTATGGGGAGCGGGCGGGTAAGTGGAGCTGAGTTCACGGCCAGATCAGCCATGATCTTGTTGAATGGCGGAGCAGGCTCCAGGGGCTAGATGGCCTACTCCTGTTCCTAATTCTTATGTTCTTATGTCGCACATTACTACGCGCAGCCTCATAGAGAGGACCATTGACATCTTGATACAGCATTTCCGATGCCTGGACCATTCCAGAGGATACTGGCTATACTCCCCTGAGATTGTCGGTCAGTTCACTGTTGTGTGCTGCATGCTGCATAACTTAGCCATCATGAGGCAACAGCAGCTTGTGGAAGAAGACCCACCTGAGGTGAGAGTGGTTGATGATAATGGTTTGGAAGATGCAGGTGACGAGCAGGAGGAGGTGAAGGAGGATGATGACGAAGATGAGGAAACCATGCAAGTGCTTGAGGCCGGAGCACGACAACGGAGGAGTGTGGGCCATTGTACTCCTTTAACGATTGCGCGAGCCTTGCGCCAGCAGTTCATCCGTGAACGCTTTACTGATGCCTCAGCATCAACTATTCCGCATGGACATGTTTATTTTTTGGAGCTGTTCCGTAATGTTGTATTGTGTTAATGGAGCATGATTCAGTTTAATGTAAAATATATTTTATTCAAAAGTTTACAATGTACTTAACTTTACTGTAATAAAATTATTCTTGTATCAAACTTTACTTTAATATGACTCTTTAAGATCACTTAAAAACTTTACGATCACTTATAAACATGTAAATTTACATAACTTACAAAAAACTTTCAATTTGAAAACAGTCACAACAGTAACATCAACAACAACAACAGCAAAGAAAGGCTGCACCTATCTCTCACCCCCCTTAGTCGAACACCGCTCGCGTGCTTGGTCTTGGACTTTCCACCACCCCGCCCGCAGGTGGTGGCACAGTCATTTTGGGCTTGGTACCAAGTTTATTCCTTGTAACATCTCGTTTAATGTGCACTTCTTGATGGGTGGTGGTGATTGGGGGGGGGGCGGTCAAGCGTTAATGTGGAAGGGCCGGCTTGGGTCTCTTCAGAGGCTGGTGTGGGGATTGCAGTGGGAGTGGCAGTTGATTCTGTCGATGGGCGCATGGTCTGGGTGTGTTCCCTTACTGCAGCAGCTAACTCACACATGCCCTCCCTCATGGCCTGTGTCATTGCCAGTATCGTCCTCTCCACTACCTCTGACATTCCCTCCCTCATGGACACTATTCCCTCACTGATGTTCCTATTTCCCGTGGCAGTCCCGGTAGTCTTCTCCCAACAGTCCCAGTACCTCATTACGCATCCCACTGATGGTGTCCAGGAGTGATCGGGTAAGGTCAATGCTCTCCGCACTCAATGCCATCATCTGAACCACATCTGTTACATCCTGCATCTCAGGAGAGCGTGGTCGATTTCTCCTTCCCCTCACCCTGGATCTGCCTCGCGGATCCCAATGGGAGCCGCAGGCTCGGACGGTGGGGCCCTGGGTGTGCCTCGTGGCATCCCTGTGGGAGCCGCAAACTCGGACAGTGGAGCCCTGGGTGTTACTTGCTGCATCCCACTACTAGGAGCCGCAACCTCGATTGTGAGAAACCATGGAATATCCCACCAGAACTCAAATCACTAGTCATGGAAGGGGCTGGCAACTCCAATAACTGCACATGCTCGAAATTCAGTATATAAGTGGTAGTTTCATCCAGCTGACCCAACTCCCCCTCACCCCCATGTTGGAGGGTTGGCTTGGAAGATGTTCTCGAGCTCAGGCTTGTCCGCGTCTGAATCTTCTTCTGGATCTTCAGGACTGGCATTAGGCTCTGAAAAATATAACAGAACAGTCAAATGGTTAGCAGCAGAGAAGGGGGCAGGATGGGTGGTATGAGTAGGCTCACACATAGCAGGCCAGGCAGCAGGTTGATTTGAAGGGCCACGATGAATTTTCAGGACTTACCCTCTCTCTCTCGAGTGTCGGCCCAGCTTGTGCAATACTGATTGTTTTTCTCCAGGTAGGACCCATCAAAGCAGCGACCCTCTCTTCCAAGGGTGTCAGTGCGTGCAGATTTGCTGGGCCTCCTCCTTTTCGAGTTCTTTCTCTTTTGTTGTGGGCCAATTTCTTCTGCAAAGATGAAAGTGCAACTTTTTAGAGAGGGTGTCTTTCTGCTGGGTGGGACATATACAGCTGGTCACATTTACAATTGCAATTGCATTGTATAAATGAAAATACTACTTACACTAACTACTTGACCAAGGTCCTGCCATTTCTTTTTACACTGGCTTCCAGATCTTTTGGTGTTCACCAATGCGCAAAAATCTTCTGCAACTTGGTTCCAGTGTTTCTTCATTTCTTTGGGTGGCACTTTTATGTGACCTGTGCTGGTATCCAGCTCCTGCCATCTGGTCTCAATGACATTAGTATCTCCACTTCTTCATGCAAGAAATTCTTTGTTCTTTGTCCCCATTGCTGCATTGCTGTATTGCTGCAGCTGCTCTGAGGCACTCACAGCACTTTTCCAATGCTCTTAGACACACAGTGATTTTTCCAAACACACAGTACTTATTTTGCATGCAGCAGTGATTTTTCTAAATACAGCACTCCTTCTGACACTTCTGCTGGCATGCAGTACTGATTTTACCAAACAGAGCACTGCTTCTTGAATTCAGCAGTTAATTTCCTACCACAGCACTCCTTCTGGCACCAAAACACAAGCAACTAGCTAGCTCTTTAAAAATGGCCGATTGCCAACTCACAGCGCTACTGCTCATACGTGGACATCACCATACTCCACTGCGCATGTGCAGATGTCCCGGCACATTTTCCAGCGCAGAATGACTGGCCACGCTGCACGACTGCAGTGAAGAGGCCAGACAGCGGCAAAAGTTCCAACATTTTTTTTCGGCGCATCTCGGAACATACATAAGCGGCGCAACTCCGCTAAATGTGCCGAAAAATTGGCTCGGCCAAAATTGAGCCAAATATGTCACCATAAAGTACAGTCATCATTTACTTTCAGAATGAATGGTTCCCATTAACTAGCTGAATCTATATGGCATTGTTCTCCAGTAGTCTGAGGTCCAGAGCACGGTTGTGATAGTTAGTCGCTAACCTGACCTATCTATTTAAGGCTCTACTATAGTATCGCATGTGGGTGAAGTGGTGTAAATAGGCTTATCCCAAGATTAATTGCAGAAAGGAATTTGACACAAATGTGTTTCGCTTGATAGCAGCACACAGTCATTTGCAGGTTATAATTTTTTTTTCAATAAGCATACCACCTACATTAATAACACATTGTTTTTTATATGGAATAATGCTCCTGTCAATATAAAATACCGGATCCTCCAGGGCACTATAAGCAATGTCACATGTGATGTTCTAGAAATATTTAAATAAAAATAATAAGTCTGTGCAAGAGACATACTGTAATTGCAGAAATATATCCCCTGGGACTGAATCTGTTATATTGTTTTTCCTATCAAAGTTAACTCAGATAGTTCCAAAGTTCATGCTTGACTTGGTTTTCACGCAAAACAAAAGTGACCTTCAAAGCGTTTTAACTGATTTAATTACTGTCAGTCCTTAGGTCTTTACCATTGCTATAAAGGGCGGAGGGGGGGGGGGCCTAGGTCTAAGATTCTCTATGAATGGCCAGTCATTGTCAATCATACAAATAATCGCAGCGATCACTTGCACAGAGTGCCACTCGTGCCTTTTGGGAGCTGTATCTTGTTCCATGATTGAGCCCCTTCTTTCAGCTGACAAGGGAATCAATGTGGAAAGCCTCATGATCTCCAGTCCCAAGTGCTTGAAAGAGGGGGAAGCTTCCAGAGGGATACAAAGAATGGGTAATGTTAAGAAGTGAGTTATGAATTACGTAATTTTGAAAATGTGTTTATTATGCAAGAAACCTTATTTTCCGTTCCTTCAGTTATTGAGAAAACAAGATGGCGGGCAAATCATTTCAAAAAATATTTTGATTGGGAATGAATGAGGTCATTCTCCTCGTTGCTACCTTTTTATTGGTAGCTGTATGCTGACTCATCATCCTTGATTGGTAATTTTCATTACTACTTATACATGCTCATTGGTACATGCCCAAACTTTTCACTTGTGATTTGTTGCTGTTTTATACACATTTTAAGCCAGTCACATACATCTCTTTTGACAGCTGTGTTATGCAACATGTAGCACATCACAACCATTTTTCTGGGGCATGTTGTACAAGTAAACCTTGTGATCCAACACTGGAATCATGATATGAGCATGTCAGATGTCAGGTTGATAATGTTACTGCCACTCAAATATGTGCCAATGTATACTCTTTGCTGGGAGGTTTGCATTGCATTGTCATGGGGCGCACTTTGAATAGGTAACCCATATCTATAAGTCGTCTTTATGTTAGAATATGCGAACCCCATGATTTCCTTGAGATATAAACACAGTATGCACTCCCTAGAAACTACATTCACAGAGTATTTGGACGTTCATTAAGTGGTACTTTTTCTGTTGCATGGGATGTTGCACAGATGCTTGAATAACCTTTTGGGTGCAGACAATGAAAAACCCATTCCCTGGAAATGCTAGGTGTCTCAAAAAGCACACTCAACTTCTTCTTTTACTACATGTCAATGATGATTTTAATCAATGCAGAATGTTGAACCAAGGCATCTATGATCTGGGTAACGTAGTGGTGAACCACAAACTGACTGATCTTGCCATTTCCTGGAAGAAATCTGCAGCAGAAAAGTTGAGTGCTGTCACCATCTTAACTGTTGCTGACAAGGCAGTGCTGATGTTTCTTCTTGATCGCAGGGTTAATTCCAGGGATGATGCAATTTATTTATGGTCCTTGGTGAGGCATAGCCGCCTTACACATAGTTTGCATGCCAGACACGAAACTGCCAAAGCAAGCGCTCTACTTGGAACTCGTCCAAGGCAAACAAACCAAAGGTGGGCAGAGGAAACATTACAAGGACACCCTCAAAGCCTCCCTGATAAAGTGCGACATCCCCACTGATAGCTAGGAGTCCCTGGCCATAGCCCGCCCTAAGTGGAGGAAGTGCATTCGGGAGGGTGCTGAGCACCTCGAGTCTCATCGCTGAGAGCATGCAGAAATCAAGCGCAGGCAGTGGAAGGAGCGTGCGGCAAACCAGGCTCCCTGCCCACCCTTTCCCTCAATGACTATCTGTCCCACCTGTGACAGAGACTGTGGTTCTCGTATTGGACTGTACAGCCATCGAAGAACTCATGCTAAGAGTGGAAGCAAGTCTTCCTCGATCCCGAGGGACTGCCTATGATGATGACATGTTGCTCCTCAGTGAGGTTAAGGATCCCTGTTACCAGGAGTAGACACACTGCCTAGGATCGTAGTGAATCTTGGTTGTCTACGATCTCAAAACACTTTGACTCTATTTTGTTGTTTGCCTTCTGCTCCTCCAACATGTTCAGCAAAGTAAGATTTTCTGCTGTCCGTGCTGCTGTACGGGCTGAAGCAGTTGGGTGGCTCTTTACAAAGCCTCTTGTTTTGTCCACACCGGGCTTCCATCTTTGCTGCTTTCTTTACAGCTAATGTCATTCATGCTATGTGGGCTGGAAGGCAAGCAAATGCAAATTTGTACGTTCACATATAATTAGTGAACGGGCCAAAAAAAAAACATTAACGCTGGGTTTGTGGATTACCGTGGACTAAGCCAGTTTTGTCCCAGGAATTCAAGGAGCATGAGCAAAAATGTGGGAATGCTCAACTAATGCGAATACGCACAATGAATATGCATTAATGCACATTTAGAACATATGTAAGCTCTGACGCACAAGTAAATCCACCCTGCTTGCATCTAGGATCATTCATTTAGCTACCATGCAAGCCAGTTCCAATTTGGACGTGGTTAGGTAGAAAATGAATTATTATAGCAGGTTCTGGCAGGTTGGGTGTAGCCATATCTAATCCACATCCAATTTGCATGAGGTGTAGGGTGGGATGGTTGGGGGACATCACATGATGGCGAGTTCATTCATTATTTCTGAGGTCATGACAGTTGGTGTCGTGACATAGTGCACCAAAGTGGTAAAATACCAGGCCATGCCCACAACTCCCTCAACAGTGAGTCTCTGATTTTGGTTAGTTATTGGAGGATAGCAGTAGAGAGTGCTGAAGTGCAAGGGGTGGATGGTTGCCCAGCAAGGCAGAGAATATGAAACATTAACTCTGTTTCTCTCTCTCCACAGATGCTGCCTGACCCGCTGAGAGTTCCAGCATTTTCTGTTTTTATTTCACATTCCAGCATCCGCAGTATTTTGCCTTTGTATTAAGAGAATATTAGCAGCTGAGTTACTCAGCCTGCTCTTAGTTATGATTCCAGACTGCTACTGGCATCGGTTTGGGAGAAGGATGTTTGCTCAATCTCTCAGCTAGGGAATGGTGAATGGTGCTTGATGGGAGTAACAAGGATAAAGTGAATTAGTTCAGGATTGCTATGTTGTTTCTTAAAATGCTAATTTTCAGAGTGTGTTAAATGGGAAATGTTTATTTTATATTAGTTATTTCTTATAGAAACCCACAAAATATTTTTCTTTATGTAAATATAAAAACACTATCACTTCACACAAGAGAACTGGACTACTCAAGGCATTAGTCACATTTGTTTGCATCCTATGACCATAGGAAAGCTTGTTTTTTTCCATCTTCCCTAAATCCTATTTAACTTCTGATTGCTTTTCAGTCTTATATGACATGCACTTTGAGAGTTTCAGTCATAGAAATTGAGTTGACTGATATTAATCTTAGCAACAAAAATGAAACATTTTTGTCTATGATTGATTATTTATTGGAGTTTTTTTCTTGCTGGTTATAGTATATGCAAGGTTAAGATAAAGTACTGTTAGTTCTCAGTTGTTAGTGTCAACTGTGGCTCAGTTGGTAGCACTCTCACCTCTGAGTCAGAAGTTTGTGGGTTTAAGTCCCACTCCAGGGATTTCAGCACAAATAAAAATCTAGGCTGACACTCCAGTGCAGTGCTGAGGGAGTGCTAAACTGTCAGAGGTGCCATCTTTCGGATGAGACTTTAAACCGAGGCCCCGTCTGCTCTCTCAGGTGGATGTAAAAGATCCCATGGCACTATTTCAAAGAAGAGCAAGGGAGCTATCCCCGGTGTCCTGGCTAATATTTATTCCTCAATCAAAATCTCGTCATTATAACATTGCTGTTTGTAGGAATTTACTGTGCGCAAATTGGCTGCCGCGTTTCCAACATTACAACAGTGACTACACTGAGAGGGCTTGACAAGGTGGATGCAGAGAGGATGTTTCCACTGATGGGGGAGACTAGAACTAGAGGGCATGGTCTTAGAATCCATTTAAAACAGAGATGAGGAGAAATTTCTTCTCCCAGAGGATTGTAAATCTGTGGAATTCGCTGCCTCAGAGAACCGTGGAAGCTGGGATATTGAATAAATTTAAGACAGAAATAGACAGTTTCTTAAACGATAAGGGAATAAGGGGTTATGGGGAGCGGGCGGGGAAGTGAAGCTGAGTCCATGATCAGATCAGCCATGATCTTATTGAATGGCAGAGCAGGCTCGAGGGGCCATATGGCCTACTCCTGCTCCTATTTCTTATGTTCTTATGTTATGTTATGTACTTATTTGGCTGTAAAGCTCTTTGAGGCGTCCGATGGTCGTGAAAGGCGCTATATAAATGCGCAGTTTGTTCATAACAGTTTGTTATGTCAAAGCCATCAATATACATCTATAGTTTTTTCTTGTTGGGTGTCAACCTCAGCCATGGCCTCCCAAAGTCAAGAAGACCATGGTGGCATGTGATATATTGCAGTAAGTGTCGCGGAGTGACAAAGGTTTTCTACTCGATCCCTGGGACCCATTACATTTCACTTACAGGAAAAGGTTCATAACGAACATGAGGTCTACTTGCATGATTCATCAGCGACACTGCACCCAACAAAAGCCCAAAAATATAACCGATTTGATCAACAAAAACATACACCATAACTGGACAACCAGACTGTTACAGAAAGTCAAAACTTTTTATTAAGGCTTTTATTGCTAGTCATTGCTTGCGTGGGTACATTTCATCGATGGTGATGAGAGCAGAGTTTTAAAAAATATTTGCAGAATAAAGTTGATTTTTGCCAATTCTCTCTCCTCTTCTCTTGAAGGTGTTAACACTTCCTGGGATAGAGCAAGCAGCCCGTTGGCTTCTTTTCATGTGTGAATCTCAGGAGTGTGTGTTGGCAATCTGGTCGACCATTAAAAGTGTCACAACTGTGTTTGATCCAGTCCTCGCTCGATATCCACACACATACACTTTCTAGCAATCAACACTGACTGATTCAGTGTTCCAGTTTGTGCCCTGGCTGTAATCAGCACAGACTGGGAATTGAAGCCCTGAGTTTCTTGTCTGTGTAGCCCTTTAGTACACTGGACAGCACCTTTACCCAATACAGGGCTGCTATTCAATATGAAATGCATAACCAAGCAGAAATAATTATAAGTCACAAATAATGTTAATAAAATCTCCTCAAATAAGAGAACCTGTAATTTAATAGTAATGATAATATATATATTTACACACACATACATTCAGACTAAGAAAGTGGACCTCCCATTATGTAGTTCACAGCGAGTTAGAAGATGCAGCGTTTAATAACATAGTCTGCTAAGCCCCGATGTCAAACATTCTTTCCATTCCCAGGAAAACCATAAATCCTTTACCACTGAGTCTCTCTCTTCCTGCACAACAGCCCTCTCAACAGGATATCTCTCTCACTTATTGAAAGATCACCCTGTCGAAGGTTCCCTCTTCCCCCGTTCTGCAACGGGCTCGCTCTCTCTCCCCCCATGACAAGGTATCTGTGCTGCTCGGTCTTCATCTCAATCAAAAGAGTTTATTTTTCTCTCCTAAGAGACTATTAAGACTAATAAGAACCTCTTCTCTTCGCCATAACAGACATATCTCTCTAACACAGTCACAACCCATTTAATAACACCATCAGTCTCCTTCTCTTCCTGGGCAACAGTGCTGCTGAAATAAATGAACAAGGTCAGGAGTTTATCAGAGAGGTATCCCTGTGTATGTCCATAGCGCTTTCTTTTATCTTCATACTTCCTCCTTAGTTCTGCCTCTCTCTCCTGTTTCTTATGTCGTAAGTGGTGGGGTGACTGGAGAACTGTCATGGCAGCAATATCTTTCAGGAATTTTTTGGTAGGAAACTGAAATTGAGGAGAAATGCTTTGTGCAATGTTATATGTGAATAATAAAAGTAGAAACGAGCCAATTGAAGGACAAAAACACAAAGGCCTGGAGTTTCTGCATGTTTTCTTTCCAAATATCAGCTTAATCAGGGCGGAATTGATTGAAACAGCACTAAAGATGGTGGAATTTAAAATATAAGTGAGTTGCGCCCATAAACGCTTACGGGGAAAAAATCTGTCGTGCCCCGTTTGGGGGCGGTTACATCCGTGAGGTGGGACTTTTTGTGTCAGGTGTGGAATTCCCACCCTGCTCTCGAAATTGGGGTTACCGCCCCAGGGAGGAAGTGGAGCGCAAAATAACACTCTCCACTTCCTCTCTGGAGCGCTAACGGGGCGGGAACAGAGGGAGCGGGGCGCAGCACTACGCACTGGGCCGCGTAGCACTGCCGCGTGGGAGGGCCCAAGCTGCTAACTCCGCGGGGTCTAACGGGCGGCGCAAACGACCCCAATTTCAACCCCTTTACACTCGATCTTTTATGCTGGTTCAATTCACCTGAAGCAATCTCCGTCCACAAAACTGGTTGGCATGGCGAGTTTCTGCTGGTTGTGTCCAGTCACGGGGTGTTCATCACATTACGCCCGGAATTTCGGGTTCACAGGCACCCGCAGTCAATTGAAGCCTGACCCTGGTCTGCTTCTCAAACAGATGCTACAATTACTTTAAATGAGTTCAAATTCAGTCAATTGATCTGCCCTTGGGATACAAGACCTGTGACCAGCAGTTAACGGAAAACGCTGATTGAGCTGGTCCTTTAGCTGCAGCAATTACTTGAACATATTTTCAGTTCAACTTCATTTAATTCAGTCACCTTGAGGCCCAAGTGGCCATGTTCCAGTCAATAATCGATTATATTCGATTATGCTGCTTGATTGCGTTGGTTCAGAAGAAAACAGCAAACACCTCAAATCGCTGGAGAAATATCACCAACAATGTCTCCGCAAGATCCTACAAATCCCCTGGGAGGACAGAGGCACCAACATTAACGTTCTCAACCAGGCCTACATCCCCAGCATTGAAGCACTGACCGCACTTGATCAGCTCCGCTGGGCAGGCCACATTGTTCGCATGCCAGACATGAGACTCCCAAAGCAAGCGCTCTACTCGGAACTCCTTCATGGCAAATGAGCCAAAGGTGGGCAGAGGAAACGTTCCAAGGACACCTTTAAAGCCTCCCTGATAAAGTGCAACATCCCCACTGACATCTGAAAGTCCCTGGCCAAAGACCACCCTAAGTGGAGGAAGTGTATCCGGGAGGGCGCTGAGCTCCTCGAGCATACAGAAATCAAGTGCAGGCAGCGGAAAGAGCATGTGGCAAACCTGTCCCACCCACCCTTACCCTCAGCGACTATCTGTCCCACCTGTGACAGGGACCGTGGCTCTCGTATTGGACTGTTCAGCCACCTAAGGACTCATTCCGAGGGACTGCCTATGATGATGATGAATCGATTACATTCGATTATGCTGCTTGATTGGTTCAGCGGGAATTTTACGTTTGGGCTTATGCAAATGAATTTGCACAGAAACTTGGGCATAACTTCACCTCGGCAAAACCGGCGCAGTGTCCAGCACATTCTGGCGGCATTTTCCCAATTGCACCCCTAGTGGAAACTCTAGGTCATCATCATAGGCGGTCCCTCGAACGAGGTGACTTGCTTCCACACCAAAAGGGATGAGTTCACAGATGTTTCAATGAAGGACCCGATATTCCAGTCCTAAACTCCAGGGGTGGAAGATGCCTGTGCATGGATTTTTTTAACGTGTGGTGACTGTTGCACATCAGCCACCACACGGGCTTGACAACTAGGCCTTTATCCAGTGGCAAAGGTTAACCAGGACGACTGGAGACCTGCTCTGCTGCATGGACCTAGTGCGCGCACATATCGCAGTGCGGGCAGGCCTGTGCTGCCCCTGGGCCCTCAGCTCTTTTGGGCCCTGTACCCTCATTTGCCGCACCTGCGCTAAGACTTTCCCGCTCCTCCGCTGTGCCTGGGGCCCGCCGATATTCCAGCCCACGCTCTAACCGACGACCTGGGCCTTGATGACATCACCCAGTTGTTGCCCACCTCGAAGCCGTCGCACACTCGCAGTGGAAGCTGTAATGGCGCGTCCAGCTCTTTATACTCCCGACCTGTGGTGGTGTCCTCTCGCAGGTCGGGGTGGTCAACAACTTAAACATCTAAATGTGGGAGTGAAAGCCTGTATTGCTGGAATACCTTGCTTTTGGCATAGTCTGAGAAGACACATGCTGGGTTAAAAGTTGAGGCAGCTTTTCTGATAAGCATGGAGTGCATTGAAGTATCCAAAGCAGTGGATATCCCCAGAAAAACAAGATGCTAGATGGTGTGCGAGTCATTCAGCCATTTAAATGCGTCAATCTAGTCACCTGTGAGTCTATAGTAATTCATGGCAAGAGTCGATTGCGGCAATTTTACCTGATTTCAGGACAATGGGTCGTTTAGTTTACATTGTCTGTTTGTTAAGTGTTTGTATGCACTGTTGATGTACCATGATAGTATGTATCGTGAGATGGAGCATTGCAGCGAGGAAGATCGAGAAGAGGGTTGGCGCGATGACATGCTTGACCCCGGTCTGGACGTGGATTGGGTCTGTGGTGGATCCATTGGTCAGGATCACAACTATGCTTGCTGCAATGCTCCACCTCACGCTCAACAAGCTCCCCTCTGGAGTGGAACTAAACTATAGAACCAATGGGAACCTGTTCAACCTTCGTCGCCTCCAGGCTAGATCTAAGACCGTCCCATCCTCTGTCATCGAACTACATTACGCGGATGACGCTTGATTCTGCGTACATGCAGAGGTTGAACTCCAAGCCATTGTCAACATCTACACCGAGGCTTACGAAAGCATGGGTCTTACACTAAACATATGTAAGACAAAGGTCTTCCACCAACCTGACCCCGCCACAGTACTGCCCCCCCAGTCATCAAAATCCACGGCGTGGCCTTGGACAACATGGACCACTTTCCATACCTTGGGAGTCTATTATCAGCGAGGGCAGACATCGACGACGAGGTCCAACACTGCCTCCAGTGCGCCAGTGCAGTCTTCGGTCGCCTGAGGAAAAGAGTGCTCAAAGATCATGCCCTCAAATCTGCCACCAAGCTTATGGCCTACAGGGCTGTACTGATACCCGCCCTCCTGCCTGGCTCAGAGACATGGACCATATACAGTAGACACCTCAGATCGTTGGAGAAATACCACCAACGATGTCTCCGCAAGATCCTGCAAATCTCCTCGGAGGATAGACACACCAACATCAGTGTTCTCGATCAGGCCAACATCCCCAGCATCAAAGCACTGACCACACTCGACCAGCTCCGTTGGGCGGGCCACATTGTCCGCATGCCCGACACAAGACTTCCAAAGCAAGCGCTCTACTCGGAACTCCTACAAGGCAGGCGATCCAATCCCCAGGTGGGCAGAGGAAACGTTTCAAGGACACCCTCAAAGCCTCCTTGATAAAGTGCAACATCCCCACCGACACCTGGGAGTCCCTGGCCAAAGACCGTCCTAAGTGGATGAAGAGCATCCGGGAGGGTGATGAGCACCCCTAGTCTCATCCGAGAGCATGTAGAAAACAAGCGCAGGCAGCGGAAAGAACGTGCGGCAAACCAGACTCCCCACCCGCCCTTTCCTTCAATGACTGTCTGTCCCACCTGCGACAGAGACTGTAATTCCCGTATTGGACTGTTCAGTCACCTGAGAACTCACAGAGTGGAAGCAAGTCTCGATTTCGAAGGATTGCCTATGATGATGTTAGTATGTATGGAATGTAGAGTAGTCATTCAGACATTCAAGTCCTGATGTTCTATAAGAGTTGTGAGAGAAGGCTGTTTTGGCAGAGACTCTAGAATTGGAGTGTGTTTCTCAAGCAGGGAGCATACATCGGGTTTTGTGAAATGCGTGTCTCAGTAATTTTCATACTGGTTTTTGTGCAGTATGAAGTTTTAAATAAAGACCTGATCCTGCCATTACTACAACTGAGTGTTTGTAATCTGACGTTTAAAGCAACAAAATGAAAAAGTGCAAGAAAGCAGTCCAACACTAACCATTGATGAAGAAGTCAACTGACTAACGACTTGACTATCACAATGTAACTGACAGGCTCAATGCTTATTACTTAGAGGACATGCTTATCAAACATGACACGCAAGAAATTTTATTCTAAGATCACATAAGTAATAGCTTTCCCCCTACAAAACAATACTCCTAAAAGAGTGGAATTAATCGGACATCACAATACAGGAACTTGCTCTCACAATCGGAGCTGGATTCATAAGGTCTGACCATTCTTACCAACTTAAAATACATCTAGTGTATAAAAGGTGTACAAGTTGCCCAATTAAAAATTATACATGAAATATTCTCTGACAAGCAACAGTTGCTCTGAAATCTATAAGATCAGATATTTAGAACAATCTGCTCATTATTTAATCAGCTGCTACTGAAAATAGATACTTACTGCTCCATCATATGTCAAAGCTTCTTTAAGAGATTCCAGGTCATCAAATTCTACATAACAAAAACCTGAAAAACATTTAAATTCGATTTCACACACAATACTGATCACCAACATAAGCATATGAGTGTAAACACAACTGCTGAGTCAGTAAAATTAACAGCTATTACTTCAAATGTGTTAGAACCACCAAAAGTGACAAAATAAAGACCAGTTAGCCTAACATCTGTCGTTGGGAAAATGCTGGAGTCCATTATTAAGGAAGCAGTAGCAGGACATTTGGAAAAGCATAATTCAATCAATCAGAGTCAGCATGGTTTTATGAAAGGGAAATCATGTTTGACAAATTTGTTGGAGTTCTTCGAGGATGTAACGAGCAGGGTGGATAAGGGGGAACACCCAGTGGATGTGGTGTTTTTGGATTTTCAGAAGGCATTCAATAAGGTGCCACATAAAAGGTTAGTGCACAAGATAAAAGTTCATGGGGTTGGGGGTAAAATATTAGCATGGATAGAGGATTGGCTAACTAACAGAAAACAGAGAGTCGGGATAAATGGGTCATTTTCTGGTTGGCAAACAGTAACTAGTGGGGTGCCGCAGGGATCGATGTTGGGGCCTCAACTATTTACAATCTATATTAATGACTTGGATGAAGGGACCGAGTGTAATGTAGCCAAGTTTGCTGATGATACAAAGACGTGGAGGCCCCGACCTGAGAACACTAGCGGCAGGTCGGGGCCATAAAAGGAGCGGAGGTGCGGTGGCCTGGGAGCAGCATGGAGGCATACCACTTCAGGGAGCAGCACGAGCTGTGACAGCAGCAAAGAGTGACTTCATCAAGGTCCAGATCGGTGATTGGAGCATGGGTAGATACAGCAGGAGCAGCAAGAGATTGTAGAGGGATGTGATCTGGGCCCTCGGGGAGGAGTGAGTTTGGGGCCAGGGGCAACATTAACCAGCCCACACTGCAATGTGTGCACACTAGGTCAGTGCAGCAGAGCAGGTCTCCAGTCGTCCTGGTTAATCCTTGCCACTGGACCGAGACCTAGCTCCGTCAAGCCCGTTTGGTGGCTGGTGTGCAACGGCTACCACACGTTAAAAAAATTCACACGCAGGCATCGTCTACCCTTCAAGATGTAGTTCAGGATCTGGAATATTGGGTCCTTCATTGAAACATCTGTGAACTCATCCTTTTTTGGGGTGGAAGCAAGTCATCCTCGATACGAGGGACCGCCTATGATGAGGGGGGTAAGAAAGCAAATTGTGAGGAGGACACAAAAAATCTGCAAAGGGGTATAGACAGGCTAATTGAGTGGGCAAAAAATTGGCAGATGGAGTATAATGTGGGAAAATGTGAGGTTATCCACTTTGGCAGAAAAAAATAGAAAAGCAAATTATAATTTAAATGGAGAAACATTGAAAAGTGCCGCAGTATAGTGGGACCTGGGGGTCTTTGTGCATGAGACACAAAAAGTTAGTATGCAGGTACAGCAAGTAATCAGGAAGGCAAATGAAATGTTGGCCTTTATTGCAAGGGAGAGTATAACAGCAGAGAAGTCCTGCTACAACTGTACAGGGTATTGGTGAGGCCACACCTGGAGTACTGCGGACAGTTTTGATCTCCGTGTTTAAGGAAGGATCTACTTGCTTTGGGGCTGTTCAGAGAAGGTTCACTAAGTTGATTCTGGAGATGAGGGGGTTGACTTATGAAGTTAGGTCTATACTCATTGTTCAGAAGAATGATAGATGATCTTATCGAAACATATAAGATAATGAGGGAGCTCGACAAGGTGGATGCAGAGAGGATATTTCCACTCAGAGGGGAAACTTAAACTAGGGGGCATAGTCTCAGGATAAGGGCTGCCCATTTAAAACTGAGATGAGGAGGAATTTCTTCTCTCAGGGGGTCATAAATCTATGGAATTGTCTGCTCTAGAGAGCTGTGGAGGCTGGGTCATTGAATATATTTAAGGAGTCGACAAATTTTTGAGCGATAAGGAATAAAGAGTTATAGGGAGCGGGCAGGGAGGTGGAGCTGAGTCCATGATCAGATCAGCCATGATCTTATTGAATGGCGGAGCAGGCTCGAGGGGCCAAATGGCCTACTCCTGCTCCTATTTCTTATGTTCTTATTTTGCTGAGAGTTAGCAGGCTATTCAACTACTAGAGGTATTACGGTCATTGTCCACACATGTACTTTCCAGCAGGAATCGCTTGATAGCAACCAGGATTGGGAACCCCGATTAATTGATCCCCTATCAGGAAGGCAAATGAAATGTTGGCCTTTATTGCAAGGGAGAGTATAACAGCAGAGAAGTCCTGCTACAACTGTACAGGGTATTGGTGAGGCCACACCTGGAGTACTGCGGACAGTTTTGATCTCCGTGTTTAAGGAAGGATCTACTTGCTTTGGGGCTGTATATCAGCACTCCTATTCTCACCCCACCTGCCTCAGCACAGACTGGAGATTGAAACTAGGATCTGCCCAGGTCTATATCTCAATGGTTCAGTCGGTAATTGAAATGCTTAGACTGGACTACATTTAACATCTGCCAGCAGCTTCCCTGATGGCTCAGTGAGTTTATCTACTTAATAATTGAGCCATACAGACCAGGGAGGATTGATCCCTGGTTTGAGTTGAGTGAGCTGATCGCAGTTACAGTGGCGGCACACTGCAGCTGACCTCAGCTTTTGTGCTGGTGATCGCTCTTCACTGACTTCTGCTGGAAGTGCAGACATCGGTTGAAAACAGGACATGTTGTGATGCCTCCTGCAGCTGAATAGTCTCCTCACACATATTGTGACAGCTTACACATGTTTAATGGCCACACACGCGAGCTACCAGAATTTGTATCCCAACAGAAGAGGCGAGAGAAAAGAAAATCTCCCGGAAGCTTGTGGAAAAGAGGCGTCAGAATGTTTGCAGTGTTTGACTGAAATTTGATGCAAATGGGTTAAAGCCGCTGCTAAAGTTGCAGGGAGAGAATTTCAAATAAACGTATCAAGCATTCTTACATTAGTATGTTAGTGTAATGTCAAGGAAAATGACTGATAAATTGTAATAGCATAATCCCCTTTTTAAAAAATATATTCATTTTCAACATGGGATTCCAGCAACATTGAAGATCTAAAGATTTTGTTTTCAAATAAAATAATCTGGAATAAAGATTTTTTTTTATTTAATGGGAAAATTAAGAAATGGTTGTAATATTCAAAGAAATTTATTGAACATCACTTGCAGTTTATAGGATAGGAAACAAGTGCATGTTTTGAAAGGTGTAACAAAGATTAAGTAATGAAAATGAATACATTTCTTTAAATAAGAGGGAAGCTAAATCACAAGTCTGTAAAACAAACTTACAACTTGTGTATGCATGAAAATAAAACCCCAAAATGCTTTTGCACCATACCTTTGAACTTGTCTGTCTCTTTGTCTCTGACTAGTCGAACACTCCTTACGTTCAGCTCCTTAAAGATGGTATCAATGTCTCCTTGCACAGTATTAAAAGGTAGATTTCCTACATAAGCTGTGTACGGGGGCTCTGTCGGTAATTCCTTCTGTTTTCGAGGACCACTAGCTCGAGATCTTCTGAGGCAATAGAAAACAAAGTCACCCTTCAGGCTGGTCAAAGTGACATTTATCCTGAACTCGAGTTAATCGCTAACACAGTCACAACCCATTTAATAAGCAAGTCATAAGATTTGGCATAGACAGCTTCAGTCTTATCAAATTGTCCTAAAACTCAGAAACTAATGTAACATATCTTCCACTAACCACCCAGAACTTGTCCAATCTCTATCCGTGATTTAAATTAACTTTTTAAGTAAACTATGAAATGCTTCTTAAAAATATCTATGTACATATAATGGTAAATTATTCGTGGGGAACCTGTATACTATGTTGTTGTTCTTGGTACAGTTATCCAGTGACAGCACTATATCTGTATAGGTAGGTTTAGGCAGCAATGAGAATTTAATGGACCTGAATTTTTGGTCATTCCATCCTTGAGTTCAATTCAATGGAACTCAATGGGAATCCCCTTGTTCGAGTGAATGTCAATGCAACCAATCAAAAGTCAGAATTCTCACAGACAGTGAACAAGGAAGTGAGTAAGCTCTTAAAATTCTAACCTTTTTTAAATAGTTAGAGAGAGCAAAAGAAAGATTGGGGTTCTCACATGGGGATAAGGCAAACCTAAAATAAAGATGCAATAACTTAAAAAAAGCTTTTAGAAAAGTGTCTTAAAAATTTACATTTTTATTAATATGGACAAATTTCACATTGCATAAAATTAAAATGTGTTTTCCAGGTCCTTAACCTTTGCTTAGCAGTCAATATGCTTTTAAATCCCACTTACACCTAATCCCTTTGGGTCTAACTTTTAGTGGAGAATTTAAGAGTGTGATCACTGCAGAAGTTTTCGTAACTTTCAATGACTTCTGGAGATTTCACTGATTGCCGTGTGTGTGTGTGTGTGTGTGTGTGTGTGTGTGTGTGTGTGTGTGTGTGGGGTGGGTGGGGGGGCGGCACAGCACAGACAGTTTTAGACTGTCATTGACATGCACCAAATCCCAAAGTTGCGGTCAGTTTCAAAAACGGTCAGTTTCAAAAGCGGTATGACGCCATACTCTGACAATTCGCCATCACACCAACCACAAATTCAGGGCCATTGTTTCAGCCAGTGCCTGTGACTACAGCAACCATGTTACCAATATTCTAACCTGGTGATAGTGGATTGGTATTGGGACTCTTTGGCATCAAGAATGCACAAATTTCTCTCTCGCAAATTGCATGATACATGATGATTTTGGTGAATATTCTCTTAACTGGAGAGTGTTGTTGCAATGCAAGTACAGGGGAGGGGGCATAGAGTGCAGTAATAGGAATGTTAGACAATGTAATTTTTTATAATGGAAATTAACATAATATTTTTTAACCTATGGACCTTGGTTTAAAGTCAAATCTTCCAGACAGTGTCAATAGTCTTACGCACAATGAGCTTGGGCAATCTCAATCCAGATCCATGTGGCCATGAAATCATTGCACAAAAATGCCCAAGATATGTCACAAGTTGGCAATCTTACTCAGAATAGGTCGTGCAGGAAGCAGAAATGCCCCACTAGTGCAGTAGGGAGGACTCTTCTGAAGGTGCAGGTAAAAGCACATTCTTGCACCATGGTTTCGCTCTAGATCTTGCTGCTACCAATGCTGACTGGCAAAAAGTAGAAATGTATGATTTCTTCAGCATCGGTCGGTATCCGTTACTTCGACAAGCACAAAATTCACCCAAAAATATAAATGAAAAATGAAATACAAACATGTTGCAGAACATTTTGGTGCATCGTGAAATTCTACAATGTATTCAATTATTCATTTGTTTCCATTGTCTTTGACAATATTAGTCTTCATTTTTGATTCGTGGCTACTCTTCATTTCATTAAACCTTTGCAGGAAATTCAAGATTTGGGAAACTTTAACATTAAGAAGGAACATACACCAGAGCATTCAAATAACACTGTACATCGTTAATCAGTGTATCATATTCAGTATATACTATATTGCCTTCCAGCAAATGTAGAGCTGGGAGAAAAATTATATTTGACTGCTGTTGTGCCTTTGATCCGCTTTAACTAAAGGACACTTCAGAAATAAGCCTGGATGTTACTTTTGAGACTTTTCCAATACCTTTTCTTTGTATCAAAGGCTCGATGGCAGTTTCTCCAAGAAGGTTACAATCTGAAAATTGTGCACCTGTGTAGACCTGGTCTAATAATGAATCCTCATCACGACTTGCTTAGTGGTATTCACATAGGATGCCCCCTGACAATCCAGAAGGTAATAAGTATAAGAAACCTACACTCATTTCCTACCGGCTAAAACTGCTGAATTAACTTATTTGCCATTGGATGACTTACAGAAGCACAGTTAGACAAATTACTACACAACTATACTTTTCAATACATACAACTGGGGTGACTGTTTGAGAGAATCTGATTCTCCTAAAACTTTGACAGGCTCTACAATGAAAGGCCACTTTTTGCAATGCATAAGCAGCTGCATACAAAGTTCTATCCATCCCAAATGTACGTCAGCCAAACAGCAGAACTAAAAACTTGCAATGTGTCAGCTGTAGCTCAGTGGGTAGCACCCTCACCTCTGGGTCAGAAGGTTATGGGTTCAGTCCCACTCCAGAGACTTGAGCACAAAAATCTAAGATGACACTCCAGTGCAATACTGAGGGAGCGCTGCGGGAGTCTTTTGGATGAGACAATTACCTGAAGCCCTTCCTGCTCTCTCTGGTGGATATAAAAGATCCCATGGCACTATTTCGAAGAAAAACAGGAGAGTTATCACCAGTGTCCTGGCCAATATTTATCCCTCAATCAACATAACAAAAACAGATTATCTGGTCATTATCACGTTACTGTTTGTGGGAGCTTGCTGTATGCAAAATTGGCAGCCACGTTTCCCACATTACAACACTTCAAAAGTACGTCATTAGCTGTAAAGTGCTTTGGGACGTCCGATGGTTGTGAAAGTCGCTATAAAGGTGCAAGTCTTTCTTTCAACCAGTCCTGGGACTTTTGTCCAATTAATCCATTTTGACGTAGAAGCAATCCCTTTGAAGACAGTCTTTAGCAGTCAACTTTGACTGGCAGCTTATGTAACAAGCAAATTGACAAGATACTTGGCTGACACTGTAAAGTCCTGACCGTGCAGTACAGACTTACAAAAGGCACATGCTGAAGTCAAGGTCACTCTGGACCTGCACCTTTATTTCACAGCTCTCGAGTGCCACATTTGCCTGAGACCTGCCTTTATATACCTGTGTGGAACAGGTATGCAGTGTCTCCTGCAAGTGCACCCCTGGTGGTAAAGTATGCTTGTGGTTACAGGTCATATCTAGTTACAGTCATGTATAGCATGGTAAGATAGTTATATACAGTAATGTGAGATACATGACATCACCCTCCCCCAAGGTCTTATTGTCTTTATAGATTCAATCTCTCAGGTGGTCTACGCTCTCGCGTGGTGCGTCTTAGTTGTGGTTCAATTGTTTGCCTTGGTGCCTGGTTTTTTTTCGGTGTGATTGCTGGTATCTCGCCTGGGCTGTCTGTTAAGACTGCCCTTTCCTCAGGTTGTTCCCTCTGTCTGTCCACCAGGTGTGGTGTGAGTTCCACATTGTAGTCTACCTCTGGTTCTGCAGTGTTGTTGGTGAATCTACTTTTTACTTGGTCTACATACCTCCGGCAGGTTTGGCCATTGTCCATTTGTACAACCAGTAGCCTGTTTCCTTCCTTGCCTGTTACTGTCCCTGCAAGCCATTTGGGACTCCTGCCATAGTTTATCACAAACACTTTGTCCCCTATCTCATTCCACCTCTCCCTCGAATTTCGGTCATGGTACTCAGATAGCTTCCAGCGCTTTGCCTCAACAATTTCATGCATGTCTGGGAGGATTAACGAGCGCCTCGTCTTTAAGGTCTGTTTCATCAATAGTTGCGCGGGGGGAACCCCAGTCAACGAACGCGGACGAGATCTGTATGCCAGCAGCAGTCACGACAGGCAGCTCTGCAGCGTGGGACCTTGGATTTTTAGCATGCCTTGTTTAACGATTTATAGAAACATAGAAAATAGATACAGGAGTCGGCCATTCGAGCTTGCACCGCCATTCAATGAGTTCATGGCTGAACATGCAACTTCAGTACTCCATTACTGCTTTCTCGCCATACCCCTTGATCCCCCTAGTAGTAACGACTACATCTAACTCCTTTTTGAATATATTTAGTGAATTGGCCTCAACAACTTTCTGTGGTAGAGAATTCCTAGGGTTCACCAATCTCTGGGTGAAGAAGTTTCTCCTCATCTCGGTCCTAAATGGCTTACCCCTTATCCTTAGACTGTGACCCCTGGTTCTGGACTTCCCCAACATTGGAAACATGCTTCCTGCATCTAACTTGTCTATACCCGTCAGAATTTTAAACGTTTCTATGAGATCCCCTCTCATTCTTCTGAACTCCAGTGAATACAAGCCCAGTTGATTCAGTCTTTCTTGATATGTCAGTCCCGCCATCCTGGGAATCAGTCTGGTGATCCTTCGCTGCACTCCCTCAATAGCAAGAATGTCCTTCCTCAAGTTAGGAGACCAAATCTGTACACAATACTCCAGGTGTGGCCTCACCAAGGCCCTGTACAACTGTAGTAACACCTCCTGCCCCTGTACTCAAATCCTCTCGCTATGAAGGCCAACATGCCATTTGCTTTCTTAACCGCCTGCTGCACCTGCATGCCAACCTTCAATGACTGATGTACCATGACACCCAGGTCTCGTTGCATCTCCCCTTTTCCTAATCTGGCACCATTCAGATAATAGTCTGTCTCCCTGTTTTTACCACCAAAGTGGATAACCTCACATTTATCCACATTATACTTCATCTGTCATGCATTTGCCCACTCACCTAACCTAACCAAGTCACTCTGCAGCCTCATAGCATCCTCCTCGCAGCTCACACTGCCACCCAACTTAGTGTCATCCACAAATTTGGAGATACTACATTTAATCCCCTCGTCTAAATCATCAATATACAATGTAAACAGCTGGGGCCCCAGCATAGAACCTTGCAGTACCCGACTAGTCACTGCCTGCCATTCTGAAAAGTACCCATTTACTCCTACTCTTTGCTTCCTGTCTGCCAACCAGTTCTCAATCCACGTCAGCACACTACCCCCAATCCCATGTGCTTTAACTTTGCTCATTAATCTCTTGTGTGGGACCTTGTCAAAAGCCTTCTGAAAGTCCAAATACACCATATCAACTGGTTCTCCCTTGTCCACTCTACTGGAAACATCCTCAAAAAATTCCAGAAGATTTGTAAAGCATGATTTCCCTTTCACAAATCCATGCTGACTTGGACCGATCAGGTCACCTCTTTCCAAATGCGCTGCTATGGCATCCTTAATTATTGATTCCATCATTTTACCCACTACCAATGTCAGGCTGACATCGGTCTATAATTCCTGTTTTCTGTCTCCCTCCTTTTTTAAAAAGTGGGGTTACATTGGCTACCCTCCACTCCATAGGAACTGATCCAGACTCTATGGAATGTTGGAAAATGATGGTCAATGCATCCGCTATTTCCAAGGCCACCTTCTTAAGTACTCTGGGATGCAGACCATCAGGCCCTGGGGATTTATCGGCCTTCAATGCCATCAATTTCCCCAACACAATTTCCCGACTAATAAGGATTTCCCTCAGTTCCTCCTTCTTACTAGACCCTCTGACCCTTTTTATATCCGGAAGGTTGTTTGTGTCCTCCTTAGTGAATACCGAACCAAAGTACTTGTTCAATTGGTCTGCCATTTCTTTGTTCCCCGTTATGACTTCCCCTGATTCTGACTGCAGGGGACCTACGTTTATCTTTACTAACCTTTTTCTCTTTACATATCTATAGAAGCTTTTGCAGTCCGTTTTAATGTTCCCTGCAAGCTTCCTCTCGTACTCTATTTTCCCTGCCCTAATCAAACCCTTTGTCCTCCTCTGCTGAGTTCTAAATTTCTCCTGATTTGCACTGCTCGCTCCGCCTGGCCATTGGAGGCCGGCTTGAACGGTGCCGTCTTAACGTGATTTATGCCGTGGTCAACTATAAAATCTTGAAATTCTGCACTGGTGAAGCACGGACCATTATCACTGACCAATATGTCAGGAATTCCAAGCGTTGCAAACATGGTTCTAAGGCTCTCGACAGTGGTGGAGGTGGTGCTTGAGTTTAAAATGGTGCACTCAATTCACTTTGAAAATGCATCGACGACTACGAGGAACATTTTGCCCATGAATGGGCCCGCATAGTCTACATGCACCCGCGACCATGGTTTGGTGGGCCAGGGGCTTAGGAGGGCCTCCCTGGGGGCATTACTGAGTTGGACACAAGTGGTGCACCACCAGACGCAGAGCTCCAAATCCGCGTCAATGCCAGGCCACCAGACGTGGGATCTGGCTATGGCCTTCATAAGGACGATCCCCGGGTGTTCGCGGTGGAGCTCCCGGACAAACGCCTCTCTGCCTCGCATGGGCATAACTACTCGGCTGCCTCACATCAGGCAGTCTGCCTGTCGTGATAGTTCATGCATGCGCCTATGGAAAGGTTTAATCTCCTCGGGGCAGGCATCGCGAGCCTCTGTCCAGTCACCGGTTAAAACACATCTTTTGACTAAGGACGTGGGGTTGCTGGTTGACCAGGCTCTGATTTGGCGAGCCGTCATGGGCGAACCTGTGGATTCAAAGGCATTGATTGCCATGACCATCTCACAGTCCTGTTCGTCGGACCCTTCCGTGATTGCCAGGGGTAACCTGCTAAGCGCGTCTGCACAGTTGTCTGTGCCTGGTCTGTGACTTATTGTGTAGTTGTAAGATGCCAGCATGAGTGCCCACCGCTGAATGCGTGCCGAGGTGTTGCCGTTTATTGCCTTGCACTCGGATAGCAGGGACGTGATGGGTTTGTGGTCGGTTTCTAACGCGAATTTGGCCCCAAAAAGGTATTGGTGCATCTTTTTGACATCATACACGCACGCGAGCACCTCCTTCTCAACCATACCGTACCAGCGCTCCGCCCGCGAAAGTGACCTGGAGGCATAAGCAATGGGTTGTAATTTACCCGCATCATTGACATGCTGTAAAACACACCCAACCCCGTACACTGACGCATCACATGTAAGAACTAGTTTTTTACCTGGGTCAAAAAAGGCTAAAACACCGTTGGAACATAGAAGGTTGCGTGCCTTATTGAAGGCGCGTTCTTGGGCGTCTCTCCAAAACCAATCGCACCCCTTTCCGAGTAGCACGTGGAGAGGCTCAAGTTCTGCATAAAGTTCCCAAAGTAATTGAGTAGCCCGAGAAAGGCGCGCAGTTCTGAGACATTCCGGGGCCTGGGTGCCAGACGAATTGCTTCAGTTTTGGATTCTGTTGGGCGGATTCCATCAGCGGCAATCCTTCTGCCCAAAAATTCAACCTCAGGTGCGAGAAACAGACACTTGGATTTCTTAACTCTTCGGCCTACACGATCTAATCGACTAACTTCCTCCAACTTGCGGAGATGGGAGTCGGTGTCCATGCCCGTGATGAGTAGGTCATCTTGAAACACAACTGTTCCCGGGATGGACTTGAGCAGACTCTCCATGTTGCGTGGAATATAGCAGCTGCCGACCTGATGCCGAATGGGCATCGATTGTACATAAAAAGGCCTCGATGTGTGTTGATGGTGGTGAGTAGCTTAGACTCTTCGGTCAGTTCTTGCGTCATATACGCAGATGTGCGATCTAGTTTCGAGAAAAGTTTTCCTCCAGCCAATGTGGCAAATAGGTCCTCCGCTCTGGGCAGTGGGTATTGGTCCTGTCAGGAGACTCTGTTTATGGTAGACTTGTAATCCCCACAGATTTGTACAGATCCATCAGGCTTCATGACGGGGACGATGGGACTTGCCCAGTCGCTAAATTCCACAGGAGAGATAATGCCTTCCCGCAGAAGCCGGTCCAGTTCGTGTTCAATCTTTTCCCTCATCACCTGGGCAGGACCGGAACCAATGTCCTAGGGGGAGTGTTTGCTAGTGCTGTTGGGGAGGATTTAAACTAATATGGCAGGGGGATGGGAACCGATGCAGGGAGACAGAGGGAAACAAAAAGAAGGCAAAAGCAAAAGACAGAAAGGAGATGAGGAAAAGTGGAGGGCAGTGAAACCCAAGGCAAAGAACAAAAAGGGCCACTGTACAGCAAAATTCTAAAAGGACAAAGGGTGTTAAAAAAACAAGCCTGAAGGCTTTGTGTCTTAATGCAAGGAGTATCCGCAATAAGGTGGATGAATTAACTGTGCAAATAGATATTAACAAATATGATGTGATTGGGATTACGGAGACGTGGCTCCAGGATGATCAGGGCTGGGAACTCAACATCCAGGGGTATTCAACATTCAGGAAAGATAGAATAAAAGGAAAAGGAGGTGGGGTAGCATTGCTGGTTAAGGAGCAAATTAAGGCAATAGTTCGGAAGGACATTAGCTTGGATGATGTGGAATCTATCTGGGTAGAGCTGCAAAATACCAAAGGGCAAAAAACGTTAGTGGGAGTTGTGTACAGACCTCCAAACAGTAGTAGTGATGTTGGGGAGGGCATCAAACATGAAATTAAGGGTGCGTGCAATAAAGGTGCAGCAGTTATAATGGGTGACTTTAATATGCACATAGATTGGGTTAACCAAACTGGAAGCAATACGGTGGAGGAGGATTTCCTGGAGTGCATAAGGGATGGTTTTTTAGACCAATATGTCGAGGAACCAACTAGGGGGGAGGCCATCTTAGACTGGGTGTTGTGTAATGAGAGAGGATTAATTAGCAATCTCGTTGTACGAGGCCCCTTGGGGAAGAGTGACCATAATATGGTGGAATTCTGCATTAGGATGGAGAATGAAACAGTTAATTCAGAGACCATGGTCCAGAACTTAAAGAAGGCTAACTTTGAAGGTATGAGGAGTGAATTGGCTAGGATAGATTGGCGAATGATACTAAAGGGGTTGACTGTGGATGGGCAATGGCAAACATTTAGAGACCGCATGAATGAACTACAACAATTGTACATTCCTGTCTGGCATAAAAATAAAAAAGGGAAGGTGGCTCAACGTGGCTATCAAGCGAAATCAGGGATAGCATTAAAGCCAAGGAAGTGGCATACAAATTGGCCAGAAATAGCAGCGAACCCGGGGACTGGGAGAAATTTAGAACGCGGCAGAGGAGGACAAAGGGTTTGATTAGGGCAGGGAAAATGGAGTACGAGAAGAAGCTTGCAGGGAACATTAAGAAGGATTGCAAAAGTTTCTATAGATATGTAAAGAGAAAAAGGTTAGTAAAGACAAACGTAGGTCCCCTGCAGTCAGAATCAGGGGAAGTCATAACGGGGAACAAAGAAATGGCGGACCAATTGAACCAGTACTTTGGTTCGGTATTCACTGAGGAGGACACAAACAACCTTCCGGATATAAAAGGGTTCGGAGGGTCTAGTAAGGAGGAGGAACTGAGGGAAATCCTTATTAGTCGGGAAATTGTGTTGGGGAAATTGATGGGATTGAAGGCCGATAAATCCCCAGGGCCTGATGGACTGCATCCCAGAGTACTTAAGGAGGTGGCCTTGGAAATAGTGGATGCGTTGACAGTCATTTTCCAACATTCCATTGACTCTGGATCAGTTCCTATGGAGTGGAGGGTAGCCAATGTAACCCCACTTTTTAAAAAAGGAGGGAGAGAGAAAACAGGGAATTATAGACCGGTCAGCCTGACATCGGTAGTGGGTAAAATGATGGAATCAATTATTAAGGATGTCATAGCAGTGCATTTGGAAAGAGGCAAGATGATAGGTCCAAGTCAGCATGGATTTGTGAAAGGGAAATCATGCTTGACAAATCTTCTGGAATTTTTTGAGGATGTTTCCAGTAGAGTGGACAAGGGAGAACCTGTTGATGTGGTATATTTGGACTTTCAGAAGGCTTTCGACAAGGTCCCACACAAGAGATTAATGTGCAAAGTTAAAGCACATGGGATTGGGGGTAGTGTGCTGACATGGATTGGGAACTGGTTGTCAGACAGGAAGCAAAGAGTAGGAGTAAATGGGGACTTTTCAGAATGGCAGGCAGTGGCTAGTGGGGTACCGCAAGGTTCTGTGCTGGGGCCCCAGCTGTTTACACTGTACATTAATGATTTAGACGAGGGGATTAAATGTAGTATCTCCAAATTTGCGGATGACACTAAGTTGGGTGGCAGTGTGAGCTGCGAGGAGGATGCTATGAGGCTGCAGAGCGACTTGGATAGGTTAGGTGAGTGGGCAAATGCATGGCAGATGAAGTATAATGTGGATAAATGTGAGGTTATCCACTTTGGTGGTAAAAACAGAGAGACAGACTATTATCTGAATGGTGACAGATTAGGAAAAGGGGAGGTGCAGCGAGACCTGGGTGTCATGGTACATCAGTCATTGAAGGTTGGCATGCAGGTACAGCAGGCGGTTAAGAAAGCAAATGGCATGTTGGCCTTCATAGCGAGGGGATTTGAGTACAGGGGCAGGGAGGTGTTGCTACAATTGTACAGGGCCGTGGTGAGGCCACACCTGGAGTATTGTGTACAGTTTTGGTCTCCTAACCCGAGGAAGGACATTCTTGCTATTGAGGGAGTGCAGCGAAGGTTCACCAGACTGATTCCCGGGATGGCGGGACTGACATATCAAGAAAGACTGGATCAACTGGGCTTGTATTCACTGGAGTTCAGAAGAATGAGAGGGGACCTCATAGAAACGTTTAAAATTCTGACGGGGTTAGACAGGTTAGATGCAGGAAGAATGTTCCCAATGTTGGGGAAGTCCAGAACCAGGGGACACAGTCTAAGGATAAGGGGGAAGCCATTTAGGACCGAGATGAGGAGGAATTTCTTCACCCAGAGAGTGGTGAACCTGTGGAATTCTCTACCACAGAAAGTTGTTGAGGCCAATTCACTAAATATATTCAAAAAGGAGTTAGATGAAGTCCTTACTACTAGGGGAATCAAGGGGTATGGTGAGAAAGCAGGAATGGGGTACTGAAGTTGCATGTTCAGCCATGAACTCATTGAATGGTGGTGCAGGCGAGAAGGGCCGAATGGCCTACTCCTGCACCTATTTTCTATGTTTCTATGTTTCTATGTTTCTATAAGGCACAGCTCTAGCCTTGTGATGGACCGGTCTGGCATCCTGTGTGATGTAGATTTTAACTTTAGCCCCTTTGAAGGTGCCCACACCAGGCTGAAAGAGATGTTCAAAACGACTTAGAACTGTTGAGCAGGAGGTCCCCGTTCCTCTGACGACATGGCGTGATCATCATCCCATTTCCAATTTAGTTTTGCCAGCCAGCTTCTCCCCAACAATGCTGGGAGATCTCCGGGGACAATCCACAGGGGAAGCCGGTTCACTGTCCCTTTGTGTGTGACTGAGAGCATGGCGCTGCCAAGGACTGGGACGATTTCTTTGGTATAGGTCCTTAGTTTGGTGTCGATCCTTGTGAGTTTTGGTCTTTTGCTTTTGTGCGGCCACAGTTGTTCAAATTGTTGGACGGTCATGAGAGATTGACTAGCTCCCGTGTCCAGTTCCATGTTGACGGGTATCCCGTTGAGTAGGACTCTCATCATTATTGGAGGCATCTTGTTGTAAGAACAGTGGACATTGATCGTGTTGACCCGCTGTACCCCGGCATCCCGGGCACTGTCCCCACCGTCTTCTGGTCCGCTTTCCGATTCGTATACCAGCCGAGCTGCTGTTTTTCTGTACATGCGAGCCAGATGCCCTGTATAGTTGCAGTTTCTGCAAACAGCATGCTGAAATCGACACCCCCTTGTTGGGTGCCTTCCCTCACATCTCCAGCACAGACCGCTTCCATTGTTTCCAAAGATGAGCTGCGACTGGCTGATCTCTCTTGAACTTCTCTCAGTCTGTAGTTGATTGCTAGCATTGCGGATTGATGAGGTATGAATGGCCATTCCTGTGGCCCTTGATGGCTTCTGGCACCACTGCCTGCTGTTGAAGGCCTGCTCTCCTGCCTTTGTCTGTGTGTGGGGGTAGCGGCTCGTTTCACGCTGTGAACCCCTTGTTCCGCTGTTTCGTTAGTTGTTGTACCCGCCGTATAGATCAACCTCGTTTCTTCTTCTACCAAGAATGTCTGTGCGACCAGTGCTGCTGCCTCTAGGGTCAAGTTCTTGGTCTCTATTAGCTTTCGGAATATGCCTGCGTGGCCTATTCCTTCAATAAAAAAGTCTCTCAGTACTTCTCTCCTTAGTTTATCGGAGAACTCACATAAACTAGCCAGCCTCCGAAGTTCCGCCACAAAGCCGGGTATGCTCTGGCCCACACAGCGTCTGTAGTTGTAGAACCTGTGTCTGGCCATGTGTAGGCTGCTCACTGGCTTCAGGTGGTCTCTCACCAGTGTGCTCAACTCCTCAAACAACTTGCTTGCTGGTTTCTCGGGTGCCAGCAGGTCCTTCATTAAAGCATATGTTTTTGAGCCACAGCTGGTCAAGAGATGGGCTCTTCTCTTGTCTGCCTTATCGTTGCCCAACCAGTCTTTGGTTACAAAGCTTTGCTGGAGCCTTTCTATAAAGTCCTCCCAATTGTCTCCAGCAATTATTTTTCATCTGAGCCGTTGGTAGCCAGTCTGTGGATTCTGTGATCCCGTAACTCGTCGCCACTGTAAAATCCTGACCCTGCAGTACAGACTTACACGAGGCAAATGCTGAAGTCAAGATCACTCTGGTCCTGCACCTTTATTTCACAGCTCTCGAGTGCCACACTTGCCTGAGACCTGCCTTTATGTACCTGTGTGGAACAGGTATACAGTGTCTCCTGCAAGTGCATCCCTGGTGGTAAAGTATGCTTGTGGTTACAGGTCATATCTAGTTAGTCATGTATAGCATGGTAAGATACAGTTATATACAGTAATGTGAGATACATGACAGACACATTGACAGGTGGCCAAAAATTCCAGGAAATCAAACGGACAGTTTTTGGGAGACCAGCAAGATACACAAATTACAAACTGCAGTCCAGTCTGACCTCAAATCTCAACAATTTGTTTTTTTTAGGAAGTTTGTTAACTGTATGGGATGTAACATTTCACACTGCTGGAGACATCTTCCTTTCAAAAGACACTTAACTCTGGTCATTCAGAATGGAGGTTTTGAAGTATAATCAATGAATCTACTGCTAATTTTTTTTAACTTTCAAAATGAATATGCAGACATTTCACAATTTTGGATGGCAGGTATGTATTATATCTACATGGTGATTGGTACAATCAGCCAAGCTGAGGAACTGACTTAAACACTGCTGCAGTTTTGAGATTTAAAAAGTAGGGCAGCTTAAACAATAATGCAATTTTTACACTGGTACAAGTGGTACAGTGGGTTTTACAGTGAGTCGTCACCTTCAGTCTATAATGAGCATCATAAGCAAAATGTAAACTGTTATTTTCAACTTTTGATTTCCAAATCTTTACTTCTAGCCTTTTTTCACACCTTCAGCATGATTATCACAATGGGATTTGAGCCATTGTGTGCCACGAATATCATTTTAAATTTAAGCTCTGAAAGCAGTGGTTACAAAATACATTAAAACCAGTTCATAAGAATTAGCTTTGCACTAATATTTGGTGATTGTTATAGACAGGTAGTGCTTGAGGCATTTTTCTATGTGGTGTTTACCTTTGAACTGTGCCCGAGCGGGTGACATGTAATTATACTGGCAATATGATGAGCATACATCATTTTACATCCTGTTGTACTGAGGGTTCTTCCTGAACATTCACTGGAATAATCACATGTGTGTTGTAAAAGCACCTATAACTAATTGATATGTAAACAGTAGAACTGTGACTACACTCCTAAAGTACTTAATTGGCTGTAAAGCGCTTTGAGACGTCCGGTGGTCGTGAAAGGCACGTTATAAATCCAAGTCATTATTTAAAAGAAAAACGAATGACTTGCACTTATACAGAGCTTTTAACATCGAAAAAAAATCTCAAGGCACATGACAGAGCAAGAAAGGAACACATGTGGAGTGTTTGTGAAGCATTAAGAGAGGTAACCAAAGAATTGGCTGAAGAAATGGGTTTTAAGGAGGCTTTCAAAGGCAGGCTGAGAAGTGTAGAGATGAAGAGGTTTAGGGAGCGAGATCCAGAGAGTAGAACCCAGCCCATTGAAGGCTGTGCCAACAATGAGGGAGCAGGAACGGGAAATGCAGAGTCAGAGGATCAGAGGGCACAGCATGCAACAGAGACTGGGGGAGGTTGCAGAAGTAGGGTGGCTATGGAGAGATTTGTGGATGAGGATGAGGGGTTTTAATTTGATGCATTGGATGACAGGGAGCCAGTGTAGGGTAGGATAGATGGGGACAGGAGTGATCGACAAGCAGGACTTAGTGTAGCATTGGATAAGTTCTGGACAAGTTAGAGTTTATGGAGGGTGGTAATCAGAGGTCAGTGAGAAGCTTACTGTAGAAATCGAGTCTAGAGGTTAAAGTATCTGGGGGTTAAGCATGGACAAGATGAGTGATGTAGCAAAGATGTAAATGAATGATTTTTATTGTATTCCTAACACAGATGAGACTGCACACAGGGAGGTTAAAGTAACAGTGACCCCAGTCTTTATTAAGACACTCCAGAGTGAGGAACAGACCTTAGGGGCCAGCTTATATACAATGCTCCCAAGGGAAGCTGGGATCCCTTGGGACTTCAGGGCATGTGCTCCCTGGTGGCGGAACATGGGAGTGCATGCTTTACAGATACACAACATCACGCTCCCACCAAAAGTCAAAGTGAAAACTATTTACATGGTGAGGCGGTCGGGAGCCTTTCTTTCCCTGGTGGAACGCCTCGGTACAAATGTCTGTTCTGATGTATTGGCTGTGCCCTCACTGGGCTGGCGTGTTGTTGGCCCTGCAGGGCTGCTGCGTGAGCCTAGTCTTGCTGGGCTGTTGGGCATGATGGGTTCGATTTCCTTATCTAGGGTGGTGGCGTTGATCATTTGGGTGTGTGTTGTGGGCTCGAAAAAGCTGGTGTCTGCTGTGGGTTGTTCAGGGTAGTCTGTGAACCGCAGCCTCGTTTGGTCCAGGTGCTTTCTGCAAATTTGTCCATTGTCTAGTTTGACGTCCAACATCCTACTCCCTTCTTTAGCTATCACCGTGCCCACGATCCACTTGGGACCATGTCCATAGTTTAGCACATACACAGGGTCATTCAGATCAATTTCCCGTGACATAGTGGCGCGACCATCGTTTACATTTTGTTGCTGCTGCCTGCTCTCTACCTGATCATGCAGGTTGGGATGAACCAGCGAGAGTCTGGTTTTAAGTGTCCTTTTCATGAGTAGCTCAGCCAGGGGCACCCCTGTAAGCGAGTGGGGTCTCGTGCGGTAGCTGAGCAGTACTCAGGACAGGCGGGTTTGGAGTGAGCCTTCTATGACTCGTTTGAGGCTCTGTTTGTACTGCCCGCTCTGCCAGCCCATTGGAGGCTGGTTTAAACGGAGCTGAGGTGACATGTTTAATCCCATTGCAGGTCATGAATTCTTTAAATTCGGCACTGGTGAAACATGGCCCGTTGTCACTGACCTGTATGTCAGGCAGGCCGTGGGTGGCAAATATGACCCTCAGGCATTCAATGGTGGCGGTGACGGTGCTTCCCGACATTATTTCACATTCAATCCACTTTGAAAAAGCATCCACCACCATCAGGAACATTTTACCGAGAAATGGGCTCGCACAGTCGACATGGATCCTCAACCATGGTCTGGAGGTTTTCGACCATGGTCTGGAGGGCCTGGACCACAAACTTAGTGGTGCCTCTCTGGGTGCTTTGCTCAACTGAGCACACACGCTGCATTGCCGTACACAGGACGCTAAGTCAAAGTCAATACCGGGCCACCACACATGGGATCTGGCTATCGTTTTCATCATTACTATACCCGGGTGTGTGCTGTGAAGATCCGAGATGAACGTCTCCCTGCCCTTTTTGGGTAGCACTACGCGGTCACCCCACAACAGGCAGTCTGCCTGAATGGACAGCTCGTCCTTTCGCCGTTGGAACGGCTTGATTGGCTCTTGCAGTTCAACAGGGATGCTGACCCAGCTCCCATGCAGTACGCAGTTTTTTTTACTAGGGACAGCAGAGGATCTTGGCTGGTCCAAGTCCTAATCTGGCGGGCCTTGACAGATGATTTATCATTTTCAAACGCTTCCATGACCATCAAGAAGTCTACGGGCTGCGCCACCATCAACAAGTTTGAAGGATGCGCCATTTCCATCCCCGTGGTGGGCAATGATAGCCGACTGAGAGCATCCGCACAGTTCGCGGTGCCTGGTCAGTGGCGGATGGTGTAGTTATATGCTGATAGCACGAGTGCCCACCTTTGCATGCGGGCTGAGGTATTAGTATTTATCCCCTTGTTTTCATCGAACATGGATATGAAGGGCTTGTGATTGGTTTCCAGCTCAAATTTGAGGCCAAACAGGTACTGATGCATTTTCTTTACCCCGAACACACACGCTAATGCCTCTTTCTCAATCATGCTGTAGGCCCTCTCGGCTTTAGACAAGCTCCTGGAGGCATAGGCGACAGGTTGCAACTTCCCCGCAATGTTAGCTTGTTGTAATACACACCCGACTCCATACGATGATGCATCACATGCTAGCACAAGTCTTTTACACGTGTTATACAATACAAGCAGCTTGTTGGAGTATAAAATGTTTCTGGCTTTCTCAAAAGCAATTACTTGGTTTTTTTCCCCATACCCAGTTCTCACCTTTACACAATAACACATGTAGGGGCTCTAAGAGGGTGCTTAACCCCAGTAGGAAGTTACCTAAATAGTTGAGGAGTCCCAGGAACAACTGTGGCCTGGGCGCGTTCCTGATCGCCTCTATCTTGGCGTCTGTGGGCCGAATGCCGTCCACCGCGATCTTTCTCCCCAAAAACTCCACTTCTGTTGCCATGAAGACGCATTTCGACCTCTTCAGCCGCAGCCCTACACGATCCAGTCGCTGGAGGACCTCCTCCAGGTTTTGTAGATGCTCGACGGTGTCCCGACCCGTGACCATTATGTCGTCCTGAAAAACCACCATGCATGGTACCGACTTGAGTAGGCTCTCCATGTTTTCTGGAAGATCGCTGCAGCCGACCGAATTCCAAATGGGCATCTGTTGTAGATGAACAGTCCCTTGTGCATGTTGATGCAGGTGAGACCCTTCGAAGACTCCTCCAGCTCCTGCGTCATGTAGGCCAAAGTCAGGTCAAGCTTGCCTCCTGCCAGTGTCGCAAATAGGTCGTCTGCCTTAGATAATGTGTATTGGTCCTGTTGCGAGAAACAATTAATAGTTACTTTATAATCGCCGCAGATCTTGACCGTGCCATCACTTTTGAATACTGGAACAATCGGGCTGGCCCACTCGCTGAATTCCACTGGGGCGATGATGCCCTCACGTTGCAGCCTGTCCAGCTCGATTTCCACTCTCTCCCTCATCATGTGAGGTACCGCTCGCGCCTTGTGGTGAATGGGTCGTGACTCTGGGACCAAGTGGATCCGCACCTCCGCCCCGGAAAAGTTTCCAATGCCTGGCTCAAAAAGGGAAGGAAATTTGTTAAGAACCTGGGTACATGAGGCCTCATCGACATGTGATAGTGCTCGGATGTCATCCCAGTTCCAGCGGATTTTGCCCAGCCAGCTCCTTCCAAGCAGTGTGGGGCCATCGCCAGGGACAATCCAGAGTGGCAGTTCGTGCACCATGCCCTCGTAGGTGACCTTGACCATGGCGCAGCCCAGAACAGTGATAAGCTCTTTGGTGTACGTTCTCAGTTTCGTGTGAATGGGGCTCAGGACTGGTCTGAATGCCTTGTTGCACCAGTCTCTCAAACATATTTTTACTCATGATGGATTGGCTAGCGCCAGTGTCCAGTTCCATGGCTACGGGTAAGCCATTCAATTTTACGTTTAGCATTATAGGTGGATATTTCATCGAAAATGTGTGCACCCTGTGTACTTCAGCATCTGCCTCTTCTCTCTGAGGCTCAAAATTGCTTTGATCCACCATGGACCGATCTTCCTCTGCCACGTGGTGGTTAGCAAGTTTTGCAGAGCTTGCAGCTCGTATGCAAGCTCGTTGGAGGTGCCCCATTGTTCCACAGCTCTTGCAAACATACCCTTTGAAGCGGCATGAATAGGCTGAATGGAAGCCTCCACAACGCCAACAAGGTGTGAATTGCCTTGCATTCATTCTTTGTTGCGGACTCTGAGTCATCTGGGTCACCGGAGACTGGCTGGCAGTTGCAGACTCGTGGGTTCTACCCTGTACATTTTTGCTCGCAAACACAGTTCCAGTTAATTTATGAACATTGCTAGCACTTGTGTGCTGAGAGATTTGTTGGTGTTATCACTGATGAACATAAACGCCTGTGCAATCGCAATGGTCTTACTGAGGGTCGATGTCTCTACAGTCAAAAGTTTTCATAGGATGGTCTCGTGGCCAATGCCCAGTACAAAAAAGTCTCTGAGCATCTGCTCTAGGTAGCCATCAAACTCACATTGTCCTGCAAGTCGCCTTAGCTCGGCGAAGTAGCTCGCCACTTCCTGACCTTCAGATCGCTGGCACATGTAGAACCGATACCTCGCCATCAGCATGCTCTCCCTCGGGTTAAGATGCTCCCGAACCAGTGTACACAGCTCCTCATACAACTTATCTGTGGGTTTCACCAGAGCCAGAAGATTCTTCATGAGGCTGTAGGTCGGTACCCCGCAGACTGTGAGGACCGCTCTCCTTTTTGCAGCACTTCCTTGTCCGTCCAGCTCATTGACTACAAAGTACTGGTCTAGCCGTTCGATATAGGCTTCCCAGTCCTCACCCTCCGAGAACTTCTCCAGGATGCCCACAGTTTGCTGCATCTTTGCATTGGATTTGTATACTGGTCGCCAGTTATTGTGTTCCTAACACGGATGAGACTGCACACAGGGAGATTAAAGTAACAGTGACCTCAGTCTTTATTAAGACACTCCAGAGTGAGGAACAGGCCGAAGGGGCCGGCTTATATACAGTGCTCCCAAGGGATGCTGGGATCCCTTGGGACTTCAGGGAATGCGCTTGCTGGCAGCGGAACATGGGAGTGCATGCTTTACAGATACACAACAATTTTGGTGATAGGATATGGAGCTTGAAACTCTGCCCTGGGCTACATATTAGGTTGATATTACGTAGTCTGGTTCCACCTGAGCGAGCAGCCAGGGAAGATGACTCAGTGGCAAGGAAGTGAAGTTTTTCATTGCGGGCAACAATGATGGCTTTGGTCTTTGATGTTAAATTGAGGATATTCTGGCTCGTCCATGACTTAATACCACAGAGGCAATTTGAAAGCACAGATCGTCTAGTTGAAGGAAGTGATGGAGAGATGTACGTAGTGTGAAAATGGACCCCATGCTTAAAGATGGTAGCACTAAGGGACAGCACGTAAATGAGGAAGAGGTGGGAACCAAGGCTGGTCCTTGGGAGGTCCAGATTTGACCATCGCCCAAGATTCACTGGCTGTGTTGATACCAGTAGGAGAATGAGACAAGGGGTTTTCTAGAGCTGTAGAAGTGATGGTGGTTCAGACTAACATGGCTGACTATAGTGAACATAAGAAATAGGAGCAGGAGTAGGCCATTTGGCACCTTGAGCCTGCTCCGCCATTCAATAAAATCGTGGCTGATCTGATCTTGGTCTCAACTCCACTTTCCTGCCCACTCCCCATAATCCTTGACATCCCAATCGTTCAAAAATCTGTCTATCTCTACCTTAAATATATTCAATGACTCAGCCTCCACTGCTCTCTTGGGTAGAGAATTACAAAGATTCACGGCCCTCAGAGAAGAAGTTCCTCCTCATCTCCGTTTTAAATGGGCAACATCTTATTCTGAAATTATGCCCACTAGTTCTAGATCCCCCCACAAGGGAAAACATCCTCTCTGCATCTACCCCGTCCAACCCCCCACAGAATCTTATACATTTCAATAAGATCACCTCTCATTCTTCTAAACTCCAACGGGTATAAGCCCAATCTGCTCAACCTTTCTTCATAAAACAACCCTTTCAACTCAGGAATCAATCAATGAACCTTCAGAGCAAGTTAAATAAGGAGACCAAAACTGTACGCAGTACTCCAGGTGTGATCTCACCAACACCTTGTACAGTTGTAGCAAGACTTGCCAACTTTTATACTCCATTTGCCTTCCTAATTACTTGCTGTATCTGCATGCTACCTTTTTGGGTTTCATGTACAAGGACCCCCAGATCCTTCTGTACCACAGCATTTTGTAGTCTCTACCCATTTAAATAATAATTTGCTCTTTTATTCTTCCTACCAAAGTGGATAACCTCACATTTTCCCCACAGTATACTCCATCAGCCAAATTTTTGCCCACTCACTTAACCTATCTATATCCCTTTGCAGATTCTTTGTGTCCTCTTCACAACTTGCTGGAGATCTGCTAATGTGGTACCTTTGTTTAAAAAGGGAGAAAGGGATAGACTGAATAATTACAGGCCAGTCAGCCTAACCTCAGTGGTAGGAAAAATTATTGAAAAAAATCCTGAAGGACAGGATAAATCTATTTCGAAAGACATGGATTAATCAGGGACAGTCAGCATGGATTTGTTAAGGGAAGGTCATGTCTGACTAACTTGATTGAATGTTTCGAGGAGGTAACCAGGAGGGTCGATGAGGACAGTGCATATGATGTAGTGTATATGGATTTTAGCAAAGCTTTTGATAAGGTCCCACATGGCAGACTAGTCATGAAAGTAAAAGCCCATGCGATCCAGGGCAAAGTGACAAGCTGGATCCAAAAATGGGTCAGAGGCAGGAAGCTAAGGGTAATGGTTGATGGATGTTTTTGTGACTGGAAGGATGGCGGGGGGGGGGGGGGGGGGGTTCCGCAGGGCTCAGTATTAGGCCCCTTGCTTTTTCAATGATCTAGACTTGAATATAGGAGGTATGATTAAGAAGTTTGCAGATGATACTAAAATCGGCTGTGTGGTTGATAAGGAAGAAGAAACTACGGACTGCAGGAAGGTATCAATCAACTGGTCAGGTGGACAAAACAGTGGCAAATGGAATTTAATCCGGAGAATTGTGAGGTAATACATTTGGGGAGGGCTAACAAGCAAAGGGAATACACATTAAATGGTAGGACACTGAGAAGTGAAGAGGAACAAAGGGACCTTGGAGTGTATGTCCACAGGTCCCTGAAAGTAGGCCAATAGATAAGGTGGTTAAGAAGGCAAACGGAATGCTTGCCTTTATCAGCCGAGGCACAGAACATAAGAGCAGGGGGGTTATGCTTGAACTGTATAAAACACTGATTAGGCCACAGCTGGAGTACTGCGTGCAGTTCTGTTCATTGCATTACAGGAAGGATGCGATTGCACTGGAGAGGGTACAGAAGAGATTTACGAGGATGTTGCCAGAAGTGGAGAATCTTAGATATGAGGGCAGATTGAATAGGCTGGATTTGCTTTCCTTAGAACAGAAGAGGCTGAGGGGGGACCTCATTGAGGTGTATAAGATTATGAGGGGCCTAGATATAGTGGATAGAAATGGCCTATTTCCCTTAGCAGAGGGGTCAACAATCAGGGGGCATCAATTTAAAATTATTGGTCGAAGGTTTAGAGGGGATTTGAGGGGGAAATGTCTTCATGCAGATGGATGTGGAGGTCTGGAACTCACTGCCTGAAAGGGTGGTAGAGGCAGAAACCTTCGCCACATTTAAAAAGTACTTGGCTGTACACTTGAAGTGCCATAACCTGCAGGGTTACGGACCTAGACCTGGAAAGTGGGATTAGGTTGGATAGCCTCTTGATGGCTGGCATGGACACGATAGGCCGAAATGATTTCCCTACCGTGATATAAACTTCTATGATTCTATGTTTGCAAATTTGGCTACATAACACTCGATCCCTTCATCCAAGTCATTAATATAGATTATAAATAGTTGAGGCCCCAGCACTGATCCCTGTGGCACCCCACTAGTTACAGTTTGCCAACCTGAAAATGACCCATTTATCCCGACTCTCTGTTTTCTGTTAGTTAGCCAATCCTCAATCCATGCCAATATATTACCCCCAACCCAGTGAGTTCTCATCTTGTGCAGTAACCTTTTATGTGGCACCTTATTGAATGTCTTCTGGAAATCCAAATACACTACATCTGCTGGTTCCCCTTTATCCACCCTGCTCGTTACATCCTCAAAGAACTCCAGCAAATTTGTCAAACATGATTTCGCTTTCATAAAACCATGCTGACGCTGCTTGATTGCATTATGATTTTCTAAATGTCCTGCTACTACTTCCTTAATAATGGACTCCAGCATTTTCCCAATGACATATATGTTAGGCTAACTGGTCTATAGTTTCCTGCTTTCTGTCTCCCTCCTTTCTTGAAAGGGGTGTTATATTTGCGGTTTTCCAATCCGCTGGGACCTCTCCAGAATCCAGGGAATTTTGGTAGATTACAACCAATGCATCCACTATCTCTGCAATCACTTGTTTTAAGATCCGAGGATGCAGACCATCAGGTCCAGGGGACTTGTTCACCTTTAGTCCCATTAGTTTGCCTAGTACTTTTTCTCTAGTGATTGTTTTAAGGTCACCCCCTCCCGATAGCCCTTGATGATCTATTATTGGGATGCTTTTAGTGTTTTCTACCGTGAAGACCGATACAAAATATTTGTTCAAAGTTTCTGCCATTTCCCTGTTTCCCATTATTGATTCCCCAGTCTCATCCTCTAAGCGACCAACATTGCCTTTAGCTACTCTTTTCCTTTTTATATACCTGTATACCTCTTACTGTCTATTTTTATATTCCTTGCTAGTTTACTCTCATAATCTTTCTTCTCTATTATTATTTTTAGTCGTCCTTTGTTAGTTTCTAAAAAATTCCCAATCCTCTGGTCTACCACTAATCTTTGCAACATTGTATGGCTTTGTTTTCAATTTAATACCATCCTTAACTTCCTTAGTTAGCCACGGATGGTTCATCCTTCTCTTAGAGTCTTTCTTTCTCACTGGAAGCAAAGAGTAGGAGTAAATGGGTACTTTTCAGAATGGCAGGCAGTGACTAGTGGGGTACCGCAAGGTTCTGTGCTGGGGCCCCAGCTGTTTACACTGTACATTAATGATTTAGATGAGGGGATTAAATGTAGTACCTCCAAATTTGCGGATGACACTAAGTTGGGTGGCAGTGTGAGCTGCGAGGAGGATGCTGTGAGGCTGCAGAGCGACTTGGATAGGTTAGGTGAGTGGGCAAATGCATGGCAGATGAAGTATAATGTGGATAAATGTGAGGTTATCCACTTTGGTGGTAAAAACAGAGAGACAGACTATTATCTGAATGGTGACAGATTAGGAAAAGGGGAGGTGCAGCGAGACCTGGGTGTCATGGTACATCAGTCATTGAAGGTTGGCATGCAGGTGCAGCAGGCGGTTAAGAAAGCAAATGGCATGTTGGCCTTCATAGCAAGGGGATTTGAGTACAGGGGCAGGGAGGTGTTGCTACAGTTGTACAGGGCATTGGTGAGGCCACACCTGGAGTATTGTGTACAGTTTTGGTCTCCTAACCTGAGGAAGGACATTCTTGCTATTGAGGGAGTGCAGCGAAGGTTCACCAGACTGATTCCCGGGATGGCGGGACTGACCTATCAAGAAAGACTGGATCAACTGGGCTTGTATTCACTGGAGTTCAGAAGAATGAGAGGGGACCTCATAGAAACATTTAAAATTCTGACGGGATTAGACAGGTTAGATGCAGGAAGGATGTTCCCAATGTTGGGGAAGTCCAGAACCAGAGGTCACAGTCTAAGGATAAGGGGTAAGCCATTTAGGACCGAGATGCGGAGGAACTTCTTCACCCAGGGAGTGGTGAACCTGTGGAATTCTCTACCACAGAAAGTTGTTGAGGCCAATTCACTAAATATATTCAAAAAGGAGTTAGATGAGGTCCTTACTACTAGGGGGATCAAGGGGTATGGCGAGAAAGCAGGAATGGGGTACTGAAGTTGAATGTTCAGCCATGAACTCATTGAATGGCGGTGCAGGCTAGAAGGGCCGAATGGCCTACTCCTGCACCTATTTTCTATGTTTCTATATCTTTGTTGAGAGTTATGAAATATCTCCTTAAATGTCTGCTACTGCCTTTCTACCATCTTAGCCTTTAATCTATTTTCCCAGCCCACTTTAGCCAACTCTGTCTTCATACCTTTGTAATTGCCTTTATTTAAGTTCAGGACACGAATTTGAGACCCAAGTTTCTCACCCTCAAACTGAATATGAAACTCTAACATGCTATGATCAATCTTCCCTCGAGGATCCTTTACTGAGATCAATAATTAATCCTATCTCATTACACGTTATCAGATCTAAAATAGCCTGCTCCCTGGGTGATTCCACAACATATTGTTTTAAGAAACGATCACAAATACGCTCTATGAACTCGTCCTCAAGGCTACCTTTGCCAATTTGATTTGTCCAATTTATATGAAGGTTAAAATTACCCATGATTATTGCTGTAATTTCTTGCAAGCCTCCATTATTTCTTGATTTATACTCTGTCCTTCGGTGCAGCTACTGTTGGGGAGCCTATAGACTACTCCCACCAGTGACCCAGTGACTTCTTTCCCTTATTATTTCTTATCTTCACCCAAACTGATTCTACATCTTGATTTTCTGAGCCAATATCATTTCTCATTACTGCACTGATCTCATCCTTTATTAACAGAGCGACCTCACCTCTTTTTCCTTTCTGCCTATCCTTCCGAAATGTCAAATACCCCTGAATATTCAGTTCCCAGCCTTGGTCACCTTGCAACCATGTTTCTGTAATGGCTATAAGATCATAACCATTTATTTCTATTTGTGCCGTCAACTCATCTATCTTGTTACAAATGCTGCACGCATTCAGATAAAGAGCTTTTAAACTTTGTCTTTTTACCATTTTTCCCTACTCTGACTATTTTCTGGTGCACTCTTATGGTTATACACTCAGTCCCTTCCTGTCACACTAGTATCATTACCCCTATCGCTACCTTGCACAATTGCCTTCTCCTTTCTGTTTGACTTTTTAAATTTCCCCTCACCTGAACCCTCGCCTCCCCCCCACACACTATTTAGTTTAAACATAGAAACATAGAAACTAGGTGCAGGAGTAGGCCATTCGGCCCTTCGAGCTTGCACCACCATTCAATATGATTATGGCTGATCATGCATTTCAGTACACCATTCCTGCTATCTCTCCATACCCCTCGATCCCTTTAGCCTTAAGGGCCACATCTAACTCCCTTTTGAATATATCTAATGAACTGGCCTCAACCATTTTCTGTGGCAGAGAATTCCACATGCTCACAACTCTCTGAGTGAAGAAGTTTCTCCTCATCTCGGTCCTAAATGGCTTACCCCTTATCCTTAGACTGTGACCCCCTGGTTTTGAATTTTCCCAACACGGGAACATTCTTCCTGCATCTAACCTGTCGAATCCTGTCAGAATTTTATATGTTTCTATGAGATCACAGAATGGGATCCCCTCTCATTCTTCTAAATTCCATTGAATACAAGCCTAGTCAATCCAGTCTTTCTTTATAGGTCAGTCCTGTCTCCCCGGGAATCAGTCTGGTGAACTTTTGCTGCACTCCCTCAATAGCAATATACACGATGACAGTCTCAAATATAATATCCAGTCTCTACTGAGCTGATCAAAAGTTAAGAGTGTTACAATGTGATATGTGGAACTTTAGTGACATCCTTAGGCTTGGCTACCATGCCTTCCATAGTTCAATAGCTTGCCAACACCGACTGTCAACATTTACGCATGGTTCCACAAGTGTACAGTGCCCTTTGGGCAAGATACTGGAGGGCACGTGGTGCCAATGGAACCATAGTCCAACAAGGAGAGGATGGAAAGGAAATTTAGCAGAGAAAATCAGTGAGGAAAGACAAAAAAACCCTCAAAATTCTCCTGAGGCTATAACATTCTGGCATGCTTGTTTGGGGGGGGGGGGCATAGAAAATAGGTGCTGGAGCAGGCCATTCGGCCCTTCGAGCCTGCACCACCATTCAATAAGATCATGGCTGATCATTCCCTCAGTACCCCTTTACTGCTTTCTCTCCATACCCCTTGATCCCCTTAGCCGTAAGGGCCATATCTAACTCCCTCTTGAATATATCCAATGAACTGGCATCAACAGCTCTCTGCGGCAGGGAATTCCACAGGTTAACAACTCTCTGAGTGAAGAAGTTTCTCCTCATCTCAGTCCTAAATGGCCTACCCCTTATCCTAAGACGGTATCACCTGGTTCTGGACTTCCCCAACAATTGGGAACATTCTACCCGCATCTAACCTGTCCCGTCCCGTCAGAATCTTATATGTTTCTATGAGATCCCCTCTCATCCTTCTAAACTCCAAAGTATAAAGGTCCAGTTGATCCAGTCTCTCCTCATATGTTAGTCCAGTAATCCTGGGTATCAGTCTGGTGAACCTTCGCTGCACTCCCTCAATAGCAAGAACATCTTTCCTTAGATTTGGAGATCAAAACTGAACACAATATTCCAGGTGAGGCCTCACCAAGGCCCTGTACAACTGCAGTAAGGCCAACAAGCTATGAAGGCCAACATACCATTTGCCTTCTTCACCGCCTGCTGTACCTGTATGCCAACTTTCAATGATTGATGAACCATGACACCCAGGTCTCGTTGCACCTCCCCTTTTCCTAATCTGCCGCCATTCAGACAATATTCTGTCTGCTTCCTGTCTGCCAACCAGTTCTCTATCCACGTCAGTATATTACCCCCAATACCATGTGCTATGATTTTGCACACCAATCTCTGGTGTGGGACCTTGTCAAAAGCCTTTTGAAAGTCCAAATACATCACATCCACTGGTTCGCCCTTGTCCACTCTACTAGTTACATCCTCAAAAAATTCCAGAAGATTTGTCAAGCATGATTTCCCCTTCATAAATCCATGCTGACTTGGACCAATCCTGTCAATGCTTTCCAAATGCGCTGCTATTTCATTTTTAATAATTGATTCCAACATTTTCCCCACTACTGATGTCAGGCTAAACGGTCTATAAATTACCCGCTTTCTCTCTCCCTCCCTTTTTAAAAAGTGGTGTTACATTAGCTACCCTCCAGTCCATAGGAACTGATCCAGAGTTGATAAGACTGTTGGAAAATGATCACCAATGCATCCACTATTTCTAGGGCCACTTCCTTAAGTACTCTGGGATGCAGACTATCAGGCCCCAGGAATTTATCGGCCTTCAATCCCATCAATTTCTCTAACACAATTTCCTGCCTAATAAGGATATCCTTCAGTTCCTCCTTCTCACTAGACCCTCGGTCCCCTAGTACTTCCGGAAGGTTATTTGTGTCTTCCTTCGTGAAGACAGAACCAAAGTATTTGTTCAATTTGTCTGCCATTTCTTTGCTCCCTATTATAAATTCACCTGAATCCGACTGCAAGGGACCTATGTTTGTTTTCACTAATCTTTTTCTCTTCACATATCTATAGAAGCTTTTGCAGTCAGTTTTTATGTTCCCGGCAAGCTTCTTCTCGTACTCTATTTTCCCCCTCTTAATTAAACCCTTTGTCCGCCTCTGCTGAATTCTAAATTTCTCCCAGTCCTCAGGTTTGCTGCTTTTTCTGGCCAATTTATATGCCTCTTCCTTGGATTTAACACTATCCTTAATTTCCTTTGTTAGCCACGGTTGAGCCACCTTCCCCATTTTATTTTTACTCCAGACAGGGATGTACAATTGCTGAAGTTCATCCATGTGATCTTTAAATGTTTGCCATTGCGTAGCCACCGTCAACCCTTTAAGTATCAGTCGCCCAGTCTATTCTAGCCAATTCACGCCTCAAACCATCGAAGTTACCTTTCCTTAAGTTCAGGACCCAAGTTTCTGAATTAACTGTGTCACTCTCCATCTTAATAAAGAATTCTACCATGTTATGGTCACTCTTCCCCAAGGGGCCTCGCACAACAAGATTGCTAATTAGTCCTTTCTCATTACACATCACCCAGTCTAGGATGGCCAGCTTCCTAGTTGGTTCCTCGACATATTGGGCTAGAAAACCATCCCTAACACACTCCAGGAAATCCTCCTCCACCGCATTACTACCAGTTTGGTTAGCCCAATCAATATGTAGATTAAAATCGCCCATGATAACTGCTGTACCTTTATTGCACGCATCCCTAATTTCTTGTTTGATGCTGTCCCCAATCTTACTACTACTGTTTGGTGGTCTGTACACAACTCCCACTGGCGTTTTCTGCTCCTTGGTATTCCGTAGCTCCACCCATATCGATTCCATATCATCCAAACTAATGTCCCTTCTTACTATTGCATTCATTTCCTCTTTAACCAGCAATGCCACCCCGCCTCCTTTTCCTTTCTGTCTATCCTTCCTAAATATTGAATACCCCTGGATGTTGAGTTCCAACCTTCATCACCCTGGAGCCATGTCTCCGTGATGCCAATTACATGAAGCCCTATCTACAGAACTAGTTATTTGATTTGCAGTGGCTCTCACATTGGGGCAAACCTGAAATAAAGATGAAAAAACTTTTTAAAAAATAATGTTTTTTAAAGTTTCTTAAAAATTTATTTTGTTATTAAAATGGATAAATTTGACACTGCACAAAATTAAAATTGTTTTTCAGGCCCATAACCTTTGTTTAGCAGTCAATACGCTGTTAAACCCCAAGTTACTCTAACTTTTAGCAGGGAATTTAATCGCAGCATTACTGTGAGAGAGCCAAAGTTTTCGTCAGCTTCCCTGATTTGAGAGATTTCACTAATTGCTGGCTCTGTGTGGGGGGCAGAGGGGGGGGGGGCAAGGGGGCACAGCGCATTCTGTGGAAGAGCAGTGAATGACAGGCCATAACTTCAGGATTTCCGCATTAGGCTGCGCATGCGCCAAATCCTGAAGTTGCCACACGTATACCAAGTTTTCAAAGATTATGAGAATGAATGAGATTAATCAAGACGCAGTGGTTAAGTGATGCCAAAACTTGAGATCTAAACGTCTGTAGATTGTAGTAGAAAGGGAATCCAAGGGAGGCAAGGAATTCCAGTTTGAGATCTGGGGAACGAATGAGTTAGAATTGGAGATTCTTCATTTCAATACAGGAGTAAGTAGGGTGGCTAATTTGGAGCTTAGGTGAAACAAGACAGGAAGAGTAATAACCATAATATCACTGGTAAAATAGAAATATAATTGTTAGAACACAATACTAGCTGATATCCAATACTCGTTCACAGACAAAATTAGAAAGTACATTTAATATAATTATTGCACTATATATATTTCCTACTGTTCTATTGTTCACCTGACTGTACTACACATCTCCATTATAATTTCATAATGAAAAGTATAGAAAACTCTCCTCCCAATTTGTATTCTATTAATTACCCTCTCAACACACTTTTAATACTTGTAGGCCAAGAAATTGCAATGTGATGTGGCTCCTTATTATGGTTACCAGGGATTAATGGCAGCTCAAATTGTTCTGTAACATTGGTCTCATGGACAAAATATAGCTCTTATAAACAATGAGCAGTGATTACCATGTCATTACTAGAGACCAAACATAACTGTGCCAAAACCACTTTTATCTGGTCTGTCTTGGCCAGAAATGGTCTAATGCTCTATCAATCTAACTTGGAACAATCAGGTTGGCCACATGATTAGCTGAAAGCAATAACATTGCTAGAAAGCAACAGGAAATGCAACTTTCATATGATCACTATTGGCCAATGAGATAGCTTGAACGTGTCATGAGGATTAGAAAGGTCACACTATATCAGCCAATGAGATTCCACAAAAGTGTCACAAACCATTTTTAAAATATTACAAAAATACATAGATTTATATGGTTATACATATATAATTATTAAGAAAAGTTGCAACAGAGAAAGGTTGAAGGCTTGATTTGAAAGAAGGATCACTTATCAAATGACAAACGTTCTCTTATATCCTGGTCAGATGTGCGGCAGAAACAGTAGAAGTCTTCACAAATTAGAGGACAGTATTTAAGTTTTGGATTAATTAGCTTTTTTAGAGCTAAGAGTTGTTGAGGAGTAAAGAGAAAAGAAAACTTTATGGAGGTAGCTTTAGCAATAGTGATGTGGGAGTTCGACTTGGAATCAGAGGAGATAGTGAGGCCAACAATGTCAGCAGATGGTCCACGATCAACGAAAGGTGAGATGGCAACTGTTGACTGGACTTGTGAGAGATGCAAAGCAACTGTGCCTTCAAAGAATTAAAAGGAATAGACGATTATCATTGCCAAGTGAGGGGACTAAAATAAAGCTGCAATGATTCACCTATTGCATTGCAAGAGGAATGGAAGTTGATCATCAGCAAAACAGTGGATAGGGTTGACTGATGAGTGGAGATCACTGATGCAGAAGAAACAGAGTGGGAGTTTTCTCCTTAGGATAACAGAAAACAAACCATCAACTATACAGACTTACTTGAAGTTACAAGACTTTGTGAAAGCTTTAAAGATGTCAAATGAATCACCAATGTCTTCACAACGGAGTTACAATGGATTAAGATTCCAATGATTAATCTGCTTAAACTAAGCCTTAAAACATTACATTGTTTCTATTTTGGGTAATAGATCTCATGAGGCTGAGTTTACATGTAAAATTGATAAAAAATCACTGACGTTCAATACGCTGTTGAAAGCATTGAGTAATTTTGAGCACAAACATATACAGCAAAAAATTAGAAGAGGGATGCAGTAGGATATGTATATTGGCGCATATATCAAAGAGGATTTATGACAGAAATAAGCTCCAATCTATCCATTCTGAAATTGTAGATTGAATAAAGGGAACAAAGCTGGGAAGAGCTGGAAGTGTGATGCCACCGGAAGCTTTTAACAGAAAATTAATGGGTTAATGTATTTGGCTGGAAATTCAGAGGAGATACGAGTGCCTAACATTACAGTATTGTTTCTATAAGAAATATTGGACGAGAAATTGATGGGAAGTAGCGTCGTTAGAAGGACGCATTAATGATGTTCATTGTTATTAATTTGTTAAAAATCCAACAATTTGCCGAGTAAAAGAGATATGGTATGTGTTTAACTGATTCACAATTTACTGGGTGATTTGTACCACTCTGCCATTAGCCTCACCAAAGCTGAAAAAAGTCCATTCTCACCTAGAGGCTAGGCTCCCCATTGAACTTAATGCAGATCGTGAAATTGCTGGAGCTACAATGTTATTTGGAATTACTCCCAGTACAGCCATTTAGGGCTGGTAATTAATGTCACAGAGCACCCTGGTAATGATGTGATTTATGGTCCAGATCTTCGAGACCCAGAAAGGGACCAATGAGGCCTTGGAGTCTCAGTCCAGCAAGTAATGAATTGTTTCTAGAGGTTTAAAACATTTTTTAAAATCTGTTTTGGCAGTTTTTTTGTGCCCAACTTGCCATCCCATTAGTGTCATAAGACAATAATTTTCAGGACGCAAAGCTATTTCAACACTTAGAATAGGATAACTCATTCAAATTAGAACATAAAACCATAGGAACAGAAGAAGTAGGAGCAGTAGGCCATTTGGCCCCTCGAGCCTGCTCCACCATTCAATAAAATCATGGCTGATCTGATCCTGACCTCAATTCCACTTCCCTGCTCGCTCCCCGTAACCCTTGACTCCCTTATCATTCAAAAATCTGTCTATCTAAAATTTGATAGAACTTTTCAGAAAATAACATTTTGGGATACAGTATATGAGTCATTTGATACATGGTGTGGTAAGTGTAGCATGCTTGGGAGGAAAAGGGTGACTTCAGACCTATGGTTCCCAAAGCTCTCCACCACTGGGGTGTTCCTTGGATCAATTCTGGGTCTGTTGTAGACTAATTAGGAGAGATTGATTGCTATGAATCGTCAAAATCTCCATTATCATTGTATCATGTAGGATGGCAGATGTCGAACTGGATGGACTGTGATCTTTTTTCAATCTAGCAATTCCAATGTTCCTATGAAAGCATGCAACGGTGTTTCCACTGTGTGTTCCACGGTTCGTGAAAATGATGAATGGGGTCACTGGTTCTATACTTCATGAGTCAAGAATGTTTGTACATTTTTCACACCTACGTTGCCATTAACTTCTCAAAACAAAGACTTGCATTTATATAGCACCTTTCATAATCTCAGGACATCCAGCCAGCCAACTGCAAAAAAATGGAGGCCTGAGCAGGAGGAAGCTAAAAGCACTTTACAGCCAATTAAGTACTTTTGAAGTGTAGTCACTGTTGTAATGTAAGAAACATGGCAGCCAATACATGCATAGAAAGCTCCCACAAACAATGTGATAATGACCAGATAACCTGTTTTAGTGATGTAGATTGTGGGATATATATTGGCCAGGACACGGGAGATAACTTCCCTGTTCTTCTTCGACCAATACAGCAATTCCTGAACACAACTGGATTAACAGTGTCCTTTTCTTCAGCTTATTCTTATTTTATTTTTAAATAAACCTTGCCCTTTAGTCTCTTTTTTCCCTTTCTTAATCCACTGTCTCTTTATTCTTCTTTCTGTTTCTATATTTTGTTTGACTAATTCACCCTATTTCCTCTCCATCTTCCGCTCTGTTTCGTTCTCTATCTTAAAAAAAAATCAATTAAGGAAATAAGCCATTGAGCACGAGATCCCAGATGCGACATTGATATTGTTGCGTCGTTCTCAGATGTCACTGGTGAGCATAAAAGTCCAATTAACGCCGTTCGCCCCCAAACCCACGTTGCAGTAATTTCTGGTCCAATGTAAACAAAATCAAATGAAACACTGCTGTTTAATGTTGGTAGCATATTGTTTAATGATGGTAAATTCCTCTTTTAAAAGGAAAAAAGGCCCATTTCTCTCTGTAATTAATGGAATACAACAAAATACATTGAGATTGCACATTCCTTGGATTTTATTTTCAGGTTGTTATTTAGAGACTTTCAATCCCAGTTTCTTCTGAAAACCACCACTCAACACATTGCTGGAAGTTACAACCTTTAAAGATGGATCACGTGCAAGGATCTCGATCAATGGTTATATTGAAATGTGATGGCAACCAGAAAGTTTTTTTGGGGGGGGGGGAGGAGAAATGTGAAATGGATAGATGTTATAAAGGCTCTAAATTTATTGTCTGTCATAATATAGGCTATTGTTACAGATTTTTAAATCCTGTGTTTTCACCAATTTTCTCCCTTCCTGAATACGATGACCTTTTCCACGGGCCCAGTTAGCCAAAGGCCCAACTGTTGAAGAAGATTGAATACCTACAATAGGTGCCACTGTAGCTGAGTTGCTGATGATTGCTACACCACATTTCACATCTGGTTCTTCTTGGGACTTATAATGTATTTGCTTCATGGGCTCTTTGCTTAAGAATTCATTGCAACACATTGCCATTAAGAACTAGCTGGTTTATTGGCAAAAGTTTTAACAATCACAGTGCATATTACCTGTTCATCCACCAGGCTCACAACCAGCTGCTTCATCATGGACCCCCTGCCCCCCGCCCCCAACTGGCTGGGGTTTTATTGAGTCTTGTGAACATCACATGGCTGGTGAAGTCACTCCCAACTCAACAGCTCTACAACTCTTTTAGAGTAAACAAATAAACATGAGGTCAAGTGCCCCCCGATCTGGGGGACACTCCAAATATTTTGCAAGGGCCTTTTTTTTGTTTTTTTGTAGGTTTTTTTTGTGTTTTTTTTTTTAAGAGCATTAAAATTCAACAGCTCTACAAACCTGTGAACATACTCACAGGTGCATACATTACACTGCTCCCCCTTTTTTCCGAAGCAAGGTATTTATACAATATTGACCCCGAGTATCTGGTTGTAAGCTTTTAGCTTCCGCCTGCTCAGACCTCCATTTCTTTGCAGTTAGCTGGCTATGTCCATTTTCTATATTCTTATTTGACTCCGGAGACCCATTTGCGTGGACTTGCCCTTTTTGACGGACTGAGAACTCTGACCTGATCACCCTCCTGAAAGCACCACTCTTTAGTACCAGAATGATAATTATGTTTCTGCATCGATTATGCCTTCTCTACCTTATCAGACAAGTTCGGTTGCAATAAACTGAGACGTGTCCTCAGCCAATGCTTCATCAATAATTTAGCAGGTGAGGCATAGTCCTGTATTTGAAAAGAATATTCGCTAACCTGTGCTGCATCCTCACCGATGATCCAGTCTGTAGAACTTGTGTCCACAAAGCCTCCTTGACAATCCTAACCGACCTTTCAGCTGCACCATTCGAAGCAGCATGATATGGTGCTACCAACGTATGTTTGATACCGTTGTGCCTTGCAAAATTTGCAAATTGCATGGACAGAAATTGCGGTCCATTTTCTGGCGCCATTTCTTCGGGCATGCAAAAAATATCCCGTTATTCATCCAATGTATGTTCTGTAATCGTAGATGACCCTATATTCAACCTCCAACCATTTCGAATGGCCATCAATTAGAACCAGAAAATTGCCCCTCTCGCAAAAATCAGTATGTATTCTTTGGAATGGTCTCGTTGGCCAAGTCCATGTCTGCAGTGGCGTTTTAGCTGGCATGGCCCTGCAGTCTTGACAGATAGTACACTTACTTACTAATACTTCCAAGTCTTTATCCAACCCAGGCCAATAAAACAAAACTTCGGGCCACCGCTTTCATGCCTACGATGTCAGTATGCTCACCGTGAAGTTCTGTCAAAACTTTGGCCCATAGTGCACTGGGAATGACTTCTCTCAGGCCCCATTTTAGACATCCCTGCTCACATGATAATAGTGCCGACAATGATAAAAGGGCTTTATCCCTTCTTCTAAATGCATCTGATCTTCATGGTGTGCTCATAGGCCCGCTGTAACATGGCATCTTTCTGTGTGTGCTCTGCAATAACTGAGGCAGTGACTGGAAAAGTCCGCATCAACGACATCTAGAGTGAAGACTGATTGTTCGCGGCCAATTTCAGAGTCTTCATGAGGCAACCTTGAAAGGGCACCCACCACTGCATTCTGCTTCGACGTGCGATATTCGATTCTGTAATCGTACTGAGATAATAAAATAGCCCATCTTTGCATCCTGGAAGCCGCCATAGATGGAATTTCTGCCATTTGGGCCCAAGATAGCTCGTAACGGATTGTGATCGGTTACTAGTGTGAATTGGCGTTCCAAAAGAAACTGGTAAAACTTTTCAATACCAAATATAATCTCCAAATGCTCTCTCAATCTGGGCATAATTTTGTTCGCTTTTGTTGAGCGTACGTGATGCAAAAGCAACCGGTTTTTCCTGCCCATTATTCATAACATGGCTGATCATTGCTCCCACACCATACCCAGAGACATCACATGCTAGTCTTAGTTCACAAGTCAGATTATAATGGATGCGAAGAGCATGACTGCTCAAGCGTTACGTGCAAATGTCGGATGCATTCTGTTGCTCTTTGTCTCAAAGCTAACACATCCCTTTCTTTAATAAATAATGGAGTGATATGAGTACCATTGCTAATTCAGGAAGAAATCGAGCACAATATTGGACCATGCCTAAAAAGGATCGTAGTTCAGTAATGTTTTTCGGTTCTGGAGCCATCATGATGGCTTGCACTTCCTCCTTAACTGGTTGGAGATCATTTTCACCAACCCACAATCCTAAATAAACCACCTCACGCTGTATGAATGCACATTTACTCCTCTTCAGCTTCAGATTATGGTAACTGAACCGTCTCAATACTTCTAAAATTTCCAGATTTTTCCTCTCTGTGCCGGTGGCTATCAACACATCATCTTGATTGCACCAACAGTGATTCATTCTTTGCAAGATCTGATCCATGGCAGCCTGAAATATCTTTAGTGAGGACTTGATACCATAGGACAACTTAGTGTATGAATAGAGAAACATAGAAAATAGCTGCAGGAGTAGGCCATTCGGCCCTTCGAGCTTGCACTGCCATTCAATGAGTTCATGGCTGAACATGCAACTTCAGTACCCCATTCCTGCTTTCTCGCCATACCCCTTGATCCCCCTAGTAGTAAGGACTACATCTATCTCCTTTTTGAATATATTTAGTGAATTGGCCTCAACAAGTTTCTGTGGTAGAGAATTCCACAGGTTCACCACTCTCTGGGTGAAGAAGTTTCTCCTCATCTCGGTCCTAAATGGCTTACCCCTTATCCTTAGACTGTGACCCCTTGTTCTGGACTTCCCCAACATTGGGAACATTCTTCCTGCATCTAACCTGTCTAAACCGGTCAGAATTTTAAACGTTTCTATGAGATCCCCTCTCATTCTTCTGAATTCCACTGAATACAAGCCCAGTTGATCCAGTCTTTCTTGATATGTCAGTCGCGCCATCCCGGGAATCAGTCTGGTGAACCTTCGCTGCACTCCCTCAATAGCAAGAATGTCCTTCCTCAAGTTAAGAGACCAAAACTGTACACAATACTCCAGGTGTGGCCTCACCAAGGCCCTATATGACAGTAGTAACACCTCCCTGTCCCTGTACTCAAATCCCCTCGCTATGAAGGCCAACATGCCATTTGCTTTCTTAACTGCCTGCTGTACCTGCATGCCAACCTTCAATGACTGATGTACCATGACACCCAGGTCTCGTTGCATCTCCCCTTTTCCTAATCTGTCACCCCTCTGTTTTTACCACCAAAGTGGACAACCTCACATTTATCCACATTATACTTCATCTGTCATGCATTTGCCCACTCACCTAACCTATCCAAGTCACTCTGCAGCCTCATAGCATCCTCCTCGCAGCTCACACTGCCACCCAACTTAGTGTCATCCGTAAATTTGGAGGTACCACATTTAATCCCCTCGTCTAAATCATTAATGTACAATGTAAACAGCTGGGGCCCCAGCACAGAACCTTGCAGTACCCCACTAGTCACTGCCTGCCATTCTGAAAAGTACCCATTTACTCCTGCTCTTTGCTTCCTGTCTGCCAACCAGTTCTCAGTCCACGTCAGCACACTACCCCCAATCCCATGTGCTTTAACTTTGCACATATAAACCTTTGTGTGTGTTGACTGTCCGATACTGCCGACTATCCTTGTCAACGTTGAGTTGAGCATAGGCGTGGGAGAGATCCAGTTTTGTGAAGACACTGGCTCCCACCAGTTCTGCATACAGGTCCTGTGATGTCAGTAAAGGGTACTGGTCATCATCAATGGCTCGCTTCAGGGTAATTTTATAATACCCACAGAGCCATACCGTTTTGTCTGCCTTTGGAACTACAACTAACGGCCCAGTCACTCCTATCAGTCTTCACTAAAACTCAGTTTTTCCCCAACTTATCAAGCTCATGCTCAACCTGTGATTTTAATGCACATGGTGCCTGCTTTGGTCTATAAAACATAGGTTTGACAACCGACCTAATCCGAATATGTACATTGTATCCCTTGATGCTCTCGTATGAGTCCTCAAACATGTTAGTATACTTCTCCAGCAGAGTCTTAACCATTTCTGTACTACAGACGCTGCACCAATCCAAACGAAGCACTCGTAGTCAATCTTTGCCCACAAGTGTCAACCAATTGAAGTATTTTGTTATAATAATAGGTAATCTTGCTTGCTGCCCCTGGTATTGTACTATACACTCCATTTGTCCGAGCATGTGCAGTTTTTCCCCTGAATATGTTTTCCGCTCTACTGAGCTCAATTTTAGTGGTATGCCCCTGAAATTCTTGTCATACATATCCTGACTCATTATTGAGCAATCAGCCGCTGTAGCTATTGTCATATTAATCCATCAATTATTAATCAATACTAACATTCTGAAATCCTGACATAAGGAATGTATAGCCTTGCCCTTCACTGCATATACACCAAAACTTACACTGTTCTGATCGGTTTCCATATAGTGAAGTCTTTATCATTGGGCCTGCCCTTGGATTTACATGCGGCTGCAATGTGTCCTCTTATTTGGCACGGTAGCATCTTGACCATTTGAACCAACACTGTTGTGCGGTATGGTTGCCATTATACCCTTGATATCTATTCTTCTTGGTTTCATAACTCTCCCTCCGACTAGGGCTCACCCTCTTCTACAGCCCGGTGACTGAACTGCTACTACTGCCGGTAATGGGTGAAATTTCTTAATATTTTTCTCTGCCATCTCCTTGGAGGTGGCTATTTTGCAAGCTTTCTCAAAAGAGAGATCATCTAGACATAACAATTTTTATTGGATGCGTTCATCTGTTAGTCCACATACAAATTTATCCCGAAGTGCCCTATCTAGGAATCCTCCAAAATTGCAGTGTAGAGATAATTTTCTTATGGCAACAATATATTCACTGATGATTTCATCAGGCCTTTGGTTTCTCATTGCAAACTTATAGCTCTCCGTTATTTCTAAAAGCTGTGGATCAAAACTATTCTCCAATATATGTAGTATGTCTGAGAATGAAGCATCCTTAACCTCTCTCGGGGTTAACAAACTCACTATGATACCATAATTCTCTGCACCAATCATGACTGACAGCATAGCTTTCGTCTTCCCTTGCACTGTTTGATTACTTAATTGCAAATCTGCCACACCTGCTGCGACTTCATTGATGTCATTAGCTCTAAAAAAAACATTTGCAATCTTTCACTGTAGGATCAAAATTATTCCTTATTCCTGTCAAAGGCTCCCAAATTACTGACATAATTCGTTGTCACATCTTGTCTTCTTAGCGTAATAGCCATTATTCACTCAATAATCTTGAATTGCTTCTCCATGACTCTAAATGGCATCCCACAAGCTCCATTTGTCTGTTCAACACTGTTCAATACTCACAAAAAAGTGGTACTACCACTCTCATTCAGGAATCATGCTGCCAGTGTATCTTTTTGCTGTGCTCCACTTGCTTTTGCCTTCTCATAAAGGGAAAGTCCACCAAATGTGTCTTCATGAAGAAATCCCATTCTTGTCGTGATTTTGTAATGTATTTGCTTAATGGGTTCTTTGCTTAAGAATTCATAGCAACACATTGCTATTAAGAACTAGTTGGTTTATTAGCAAAAGGTTTAACAATCACATTGCACATTACCAGTTCATCCACCAGGCTCACAACCACCTGCCTCATCCTGGAACCCCCGAACCCAACTGGCTGGGGTTTTATTGAGTTTTGTGAACATCACATGGCTGGCTAAGCCATTCCCAACTCAACAAATCTGTGAGCATTCTCACAGGTGCATACATTACAGGACTCCTCTCTTCCACCACAGTGGAATGGAGACTCTCGAGCCTTCCATCTAGCTCATCAGGCAGGCCCTTAATGGAGTGCTGCGCCCACCCTACGTAAACTAATAACCATGTGCAAATCATTTGAAAAACGGTCCAGGCCTCTCCACTTAGATGTACTTCTTCTGCCAGCAGAGTGTCACCATGAGAATTTTGGTGCCGAGATCATTATTAGAGGAGTGACCATGCTGATAATTCCAGAAGGCACACATCTTGTAGACAACGGGAAGAAAATCATCAGGACCTGTGACCCCATTGGAGTCCAGTGAGTGAAGAATCTGATAGAATGGGCAGGGATAAACTTGATGTCAGTCACAGTGGTAGAAAAAAGTGGAGCAATGGATGGAGTTGGTTTACCATGATTAAGATTAGAGTAAGAGGAGAGAAGGTTGTTTTTCTCTTTAGATGACAGTAACTGGAACAACAGAAGAGGGGTTAAGAGGAGGATTCATAGAACCTTTGAGGCACAGTTTTGGCAAGAGACCAAAATAATGACTGCTAGAGAGCCAGGGGATAGCAGCTGAATAAAGTTACTTTTAGCAGCTTTAGTAGTGAATTTACAGAAGTGAAGATATGAAATTGGCTTGGATTATTTCAGATGATCCAAAATGGAAGATGTGAGTGACTTAATTTTAGGAGACAGACAACAGGTGTGATTGAACCACGTTGTTGTGTCAGGGAAAACAAGATGAAATCTTCATCCACTGAATGCACAGATAGAAGGATCAAGAGTAAAAGCACACGTGAGTACAGAGGACATTATAAACCACAAAAGGGAAGTTTCAGTAGTTTATGACTAAACTGAACCAGGAGATTTATTGAAAAATTTTACTTATTCAGTAATTTTTTTCTTAAATAAAAGTAATTCAGTTGTATTATTGAGCAAGGTTTCTGAGCAAAGCTTGTATCAGTGATAGCTGCCAGTACGATTTTCATAGTTTGTGTGTAAATATGATGCTCACAAAACAGTAATAATCACAAGATATCAGTGCAGTATCAGTGGTTTTTATTTGGCTACAATTTCAGAAGTCGCTGTCTTCAGAATATATTCAATGATCTCATTCAGCATGAACTGCTACAATTTTGCGGGTGCAATATGCAAATAATCCAGTTTTGATTTTACATATAGGCTTTATAAAGCAGGCCTATAGCTGATTTGCACTGTACATTAGGAGCTGCACAATGTCACAGCCTCAGAAACTTATACTTTGATCATGCAAAGAAATCAGAACACCAACTGAAGCAGCCATTTTGGGAATAATAAAGTCGCATTATATTTATCATTAAAGAAGCAGCATTCCTTAATTAGCGTTGGCAGTTATCACTTAACATTATGATTCTGCACTAATAATCTGCTCTTTAAAAATCACTGATTTTAAAATAAACCGAGGTATTGATTGCCAAGATTCCACAACTGTTACCCTGCCAGGGCCTCAGTTTCAAGATGGATGTGCTGTGTAGAATGTAGCTGCCATTCACACCAACCTGCATCTCAATCCGTTTCATGGGCTACCCTCAGGACAGCAACAGGTATGAAAGGCTCACCATTGTGTCTTGTCATTCCACCTAATCTAGAATGGGTGGCATTAGTAGGGTTAATGGTACAGAGCAAATAACACAAGTGCATTGAAAAATAATCGTTTCGAAAAAGTACCCACAAACTAATTTGATAATTTACCCTAATTTAGAAAATGCACACCAGATGTAACCTATTACGCATATACTGTAATTCTATACATTATATCTTATTTTACTTAATATTGGTGACACTGCCTTTCTTACATTCATACACGCATAAACCATCTGAATGCCAATCAATACCTACACAGAGTTAACGGGCCACAAACTGATTGGATTCATGTGCAGAGATCATCATACTAATGAGGAATTTCATGCATGGAAAAATAACTTCTGTTAAATTGTATTAAACAGCTTGAGCTGTACTTTCAAAAATCTGCTTAGATATATTAGATAGAAATAATCAATTGTATATATTTAACTGAAAAAATGATTCAAAGTGCAAAGTACAAAGACATTAAAACTCAGAGCGGTTGTAGTTAAAATGAATTGGCTATTAGAATTTATGGTTTTAATTTTTCAAATCATCAATAGTTGCATAAGAAAACACACTGTGGCACCATTACCGATAGCTTTTTTTCCATAATATAAATTGAGGATTTATATAAAATTTTAAAAAATCTGTTCTGCACATTTCATGGGGTAAATTTGTTCAATATAGTGTCTGATTTGTTAGCTCTCAGTTCGATGTGGATGAATGGTGTACTCCAGATCACCAAGTACAATGGTGGCCACACTGAAGACCAAGAACTGCAAGCCTGAGAAGTTATGCAGCCCGTGCATAACATACAACAAACGCAAAACTGAGAGTAAACTAATCTCAAGGGTCACAATGTCATAAACCACTAGTGTTTTCATTAACCATCACCTGTACCTTTAAAATGACATTACAGGGTTGAAATCATATTATTTATATAGTGCTTTTATTCAGGCTTTTGTTCAGGCTCTGTTTTTGCCACTTTGTTTATTGGTTACCAGTACATGTAAAAGTCGGATAGCCAGTCAGTGAAGGATAGAAACCTTTATTTATAGAGACACACATTACATACCATGCACCCCCATGATAAGCTTCCAATCCTTTCCCAGTCTACTCCCATATATATGAGCAACAGAGGGAAAACCCAGCATCTGAACACAATTAACAGTACACTCTATCAGTATCAATATTTTTCATCATAGTTATATAAAGAGGCTTTTATAGTTTTCATTCTGACCAATAACCTTGAGGTTCCATCCGCATGGTGGTGAATGAAACTTCTCATTTTTAATCGGAGATCAGTAACTCTCCCCTAACTCCCATCTACCAATGGACTCTTCATCGCATTGCATATCAGGGTCCGGTTTAACAGCACTGATCTGGAACCTTGACTTAATTATTTACATCGCTTAAGGAAGCCAAGTGGTCAATAAACTGAACCCATGCTGGCAACTTTACACATTTTCTACAAGTGGCACCAACTGAAATCAGTGTCATGTTGGAGGAATTCCAACTCAAGACTGTAAACAAGTGCACCATTGGTTCAAATACAAGGCAACAGATGAAATAAAAATGGATTGTGCAAATAAATAGTGTAATTAAACTGGCACATTAAGTAGGGAAAAGTGGAAATCAATTAATTTCAGTGATTCACATGCAAATGAACATGGCATAAATCAATATATATTAATGACTTGGATATGGGTGTACAGGACAAAATTTCAAAATTTGCAGATGACACAAAACTTGGATGTATAGTGAACAGTGAGGTCGACTTCAAGATGACACACAGGCTGGACAGGTGGCAGATGAAATTGAAAGCAGAAAAGTGTGAAGTGATACATTTTGGTAGAAAGAATGAGAGGAAATATAAACTAAAGGGTACAATCCTAAAGAGAGTGCATGAACAGAGAGAGGGGTATCTGTGCACAAATCGTTGAAGGTGGTAGGACAGGTTGAGAAAGTGGTTAAAAAAGCTTACGGGATCCTGGACTTCATGAATTGAGATAAGAGTACAAAAGCGTGGAAATTATTGTAAACTTGTATAAAATACTGTTTCAGCCTCAACTGGAGTATTGTGTTCAATTCTGGGCACCGCACTTTAGGAAGGATGTGAAGACCTTAGAGCGGGTGCAGAAAAGATTTACGAGAATGACTCCAGGGATGAGGGACTTCAGTTACGTGGATAGACCGGAGCAGCTGGGGTTGTTCTCCTCAGCAGAGAAGATTGAGAAGAGATTTGATAGAGGTGTTCAAAATCATAAGGAGTCTGGACAGAGTAGATAGAGAGAGAAAATGTTCCCATTGGCAGAAGAGTCGAGAACCAGAGGACACAAATTTAAGGTGATTAGCAAAAGAACCAAAGGCGACATTAAAAAAAAACTATTTTTTTTAAACACAGCGAGTGGTTAGGATCTAGAATGCCCTGCCTGAATGGGTGGTGGAGGCAGACTGAATCACTGCTTTCAAAAGGGAGTTGGATAAGCACCAGAAAGAAAATAATTTTCAGGGCTATGGGGAAAGAGCGGGGGAGTGGGACTAGCTGAAGCACTCTTGCAGAGAGCTGGCACGGGCTCAATGGGCCTAATGGCCTTCCACTTGATGTAACCATTCTATGGCCCCAAGTTTCCACACGTGGCAAAACAGGCGCCCCTCCGAGCTGGGCGCCCATTTTTCGCGCCGAAAACGGCGCCTGAAAAAAACCGCGCTATTCTCGAGCGCTTTACAGCTCGATGTCTGCTTGGCGCGGCGCCCAGGGGGCGGAGCCTACCACTCACGTCGATTTTGTAAGTAGGAGGGGGCGGGTACAATTTAAATGAGTTTTTTTCGTGCCGGCAACACTGCGCGTGCGCGTTGGAGCGTTCGCGCAGTCTGAAGGAAACATTTGCACTCGGCCATTTTAAAAAGTGCTGCAGAAAATGTGAAAATTTGTTTATTGAACCCTTGCAATGGCTTGTATTTTAATTTTCTTGATATTTTTGTGTGTGAGGGTGAGGGAGTGCATTCTGTAATTAAAGATAGACTGTGATAAACGGGACACATGCACTTGTTTGAGACTATTCAAATTCTTTGTAGCTGTTCAATTTTTAAAATGTTTTAATAAAACCACATTGCCCTTCCATGATCAGCACTGAGGCTTCTTCCAGCTTTCTCCCCCTGCCGTCCGTCGGGCCCAACGGCAAACGGCTGCCTCAAGTAATGAGGCTTCCTGCAGCCTTCTCCCTCCCCCCCCTGCCGTCAGTCGGTCCCGACGGCAAACCGCTGCCTGAAAGGCCTGCCTGAAGCACTTTCACACAGGTAGGAACAAGGTTTATTTAATCTTTTCTTTGCTTATAAATGTTTATTCAGGTTGGATTTATTTGTATAATATTTGTATAAGTATAACTAAGGATTTATTGTAAAATGTAATGACTTCCCTTCCCCCCCCCACCTTGTTCCCGACGCTTAATTTGTAACCTGCGCCTGATTTTTTAATGTGTAGACAAGGTTTTTTCAAGCCTACAAAAATCTTCACTTGCTCCATTCTAAGTTAGTTTGGAGTACGTTTTCACTGTGGAAACTTTCAAATCAGGCGTCAGTGGCCGGACACGCCCCCTTTTGAAAAAAAAATTATGTTCAAAAGTGAAACTGTTCTAACGGACTAGAACTGCAGAAAACTTAAATGTGGAGAATTGCGATTTCTAAGATACTCCGTTCTCCACCAGTTGCTCCTAAAAATCAGGAGCAAATCATGTGGAAACTTGGGGCCGAAGATTCTAGATTATCTGAGGTACTTATCATTTAACTGGTCAAAGTTATTATTAACTACAATTTATCCTGCAACAGAACAACCCCTTAATGCTTCTGGTACCCAACCACAGATAATGAAACAAAAGCAAATTACTGCGGATGCTGAACAGATAATGAAATTCTAACTCTTGTGTGATCTGTGTTTAATACAATTTCTTTCAAAATATGACCTTAACCATATTGTCTGGGAAGGATTTTCCCTCAGAATGCTAGTTGGAATCAATTAGTCAAATAAACCTCATCACTTCAGTTTGACTCCTGGTTTCAAACTCCTCAATCCGTTAGTGTACTGCAACACAGTTCTTCATTATCTATGATCTTACACACACCTGACCAACGGATCCACCACAGACCTAATCCACGCCGGACTGGCGTCAAGCAGGGCTGCATCATCGCGCCAACCCTCTTCTTGATCTTCCTTGCTGCAATGCTCCACCTCACGCTCAACAAGCTCCCCGATGGAGTGGAACTAAACTATAGAACCAATGGGAACCTATTCAATCTTCGTCGCCTCCGGGCTAGATCCAAGACAGTCCCTGTTATATATGCAACCTTGTAAACAGCATTCTACCTTCACCAGAGAGCGCATCTGCTGGAGTCCCAAGGGATCTCAGCATCCCTTGGGAGCACTGCATATAAGTAGGCCTCCCATGCTGTGCGAGCACTCTGGAGTCAGAATAAAGAGTCCAAGGTCACACTTACTCAAGTCTACAGTACTCACTCACATTGCTTTATTTGAGACATAACAACTGGCGACAAGTAATAGATAATGAACCATCACACGAAAATGCAGACAACTGTTGGTATCCTGGCGAAATTCTCAGGTGACGACTGGGAAGCCTTCGTGGAGCGACTCGACCATTCGTGGCCAACAAGCTGGAAGGGAATGTGAACGCTGCCAAACGAAGGGCGATCCTCCTCATCATCTGCAGGCCAACAACCTATGGCCTCCGGTGAAACCAACAACAAAATTGTATGAAGAACTGTGTACGCTGGTCCGGTAGCACCTAAATCCGAAGCAGAGCATTCTGATGGCAAGGTATCTATTTTATACATGTCAACGGTCTGAAGGCCAGGAAGTGATGAGCTACGTTGCCGAACTAAGGCGTCTTGCAGGAAATTGCAAATTCAGTGGATTCCTGGAACAAATGCTAAGAGACATTTTGTGCTTGGCATTGGCCATGGGGTTATCCTTCGCAAACTATTGACTGCTGAAACACCGAACCTGAGTAAAGTAATAACGATAGCCCAGGCATTTGTGTCCACTAGCGATAACACCAAACAAATTTTGAAGCACAAAGATGCATCGGCAAGTACTGTACACAAAGTAACGTAGCTTTCAGGCAGGAATGCATATGGCAGAACGTACACGCCTGCAGCTGCACGACGTCAGATGACTCAGAGTCCACCATCAAGTGTAAATGCGAGACAATTAACACTTAGTTGGCGCTGCGGAGGTGATCATTAAGCCCATCAATGCCACTTCAAACACTATGCGTGCAAAGGCTGTGGAACAATGGGACACCTCCAGCGAATGTGCAGATGAGCTGCAAACCACCACGTTGCAGAGGAAGTCCGATCCAGGTGGATCAAACTGAACTAATGACTCGAACAGAGGAGGCGGAAGTGTACGGGGTACACACCTTCACCACAAAATGTCCACTGATCATGTTAAAAGTTGAACTGAACGGAATTCCAGTATCCATGGAATTGGACACGGGTGTGAGTCAGTCTATCATGAGCAAAACGGCCTTCGAGAGGCTGTGGTGCAACAAGGCACAAAGGCCCAAGCTGAGCCCTATTCATACCAAGCTGAGGACTTACATTAAAGAGCTGATCCCTGTAATTGGCAGTGCAGCAGTAAAAGTCTCCTATGATGGAGCAGTGCACGAACTACCACTATGGATTGTACCAGGAGATGGCCCCACACTGTTCAGCAGAAGCTGGCTGAGAAAAATCCGCTGGAACTGGGACGACATCCGAGCGCTTCCGTCCGTCGACGACGCCTCATGTGCCCAGGCTTTGAGCAAGTCCGTGTCATTGTTTGAGCCAGGCATCGGAAAATTCTCTGGGGCGAAGGTGCAGATCCACTTGGTTCCCGGTACACGACCCATCCACCACAAGGCACGTGCGGTGCCATACATGATGCAAGAGAAAGTGGATATCGAGTTGGACAGGCAGCAACGAGGGGGCATCATCGTACCGGTTGAGTTCAACAAGTGTGCCAGTCCGATTGTTCCGGTTCTCAAGGGCGATGGCACGGTCAGAATTTGTGGGGACTACAACGATTAACCGTTTTTCGCTGCAGGACCAGTACCCGCTACCCAAGGCAGACGACCTATTTGCGACGCTGGCAGGAGGGAAGATGTTCACCAAGTTGCACCTGACCTCGGCTTACATGACGCAGGAGCTGGTGGAATCTTCGAAAGGCCTCACCTGCATCAACATGCACAAAGGTCTGTTCATCTACAATAGATGCCCATTTGGGATTCGATTGACCGCGGCTATTTTTCAAAGGAACATGAAGAGTCTGCTTAAGTTGGTTCCGCGCACTGTGGTTTTCCAGGACGACATATTGATCACAGGTCGGGACACCATCGAACACTTGCAGAACCTGGAAGAGGTTCTAAGTCGGCTAGATCATGTGGGATTCAGGTTGAAACGCTCAAAGTGTTTTCCCCTGGTGCCAGAGGTCGAGTTCTTGGGGAGAAGAATCTCGGCAGATGGCATCAGACCCACCAATGCCGAGACAAAGGCCATCAAGAACATGCCGAGACCACAGAACATGACGGAGCTTCGGTCGTTCCTGGGACTCCTCAATTATTTTGGTAATTTCCTACCCGGGTTAAGCACCTTGCTAGAACCTCTACATATGTTGCTACGCAAGGGAGATGACTGGGTATGGGGGAAATCACAAGATTTTGAGAAAGCCAGAAATCTGTTATGTTCCAACAAACTGCTTGTTCTGTAAGACCCATGTAAATGTTTAGTGCTAGCTTGCGATGCGTCTTCGTACAGGGTCGTGTGTGTGTTACAACAAGCAAACGAATCGGGAACATTGCAACCGGTCGCTTATGCGTCCAGGAGTTTGTCCAAGGCCGAAAGGGCCTGCAGCATGATTGAAAAAGAAGCTCTGGCATGCGTTTTCGGAGTGAAAAAAATGCACCAGTATCTGTTTGTGCTGAAGTTCGAGTTAGAAACTGACCACAAGCCATTCATCGCTATTCTCAGAGAGCAAAGGTATTAATACCAATGCCTCTGCTCACATCCAAAGATGGACGCTCACGCTGTCTGCATATAACTATGTAATTCGCCACAGGCCAGGCACAGAGGACTGCGTTGATGCTCTCAGTCGGCTACCACTGGGGTGGAAATGGCACAGGCTGCAGACTTGCTCTTGGTGATGGATGCAGTTGAAAACAAAAAGTCACCCGTTACGGCCCGCCAGATCAGGACCTGGACCAGCCAGGATCCTTTATTGACCCTTGTAAAAAAAACTGTGTCCTCCATGGGAGCTGGTCCAGCGTCCCAGCAGAGATGCATGAAGAGATCAAGCCGTTCCAGCGGCGCAAAGACGAAATGTCCATACAGGCAGACTGTGTTTTGTGGGGTAATCGTGTAGTTTTGCCCAAGAAAGGCAAGGAAACGTTTATATGCAACCTACACAGTACACACCCAGGCATAGTAATGATGAAAGCTATAGCCAGACCCCATATGTGGTGGCCCGGCATCGACTCAGATTTGGAGTCTTGCGTGTGCCAATGCAACACTTGCTCTCAATTGAGCAATGCACCCAGGGAAGCAACATTAAGTTTGTGGTCATGGCCGTCCAAACTTTGGTCTAGGATCCACGTTGAATTCGCTGGCCTGTTTCTAGGCAAAATATTTTTGGTTGTTGTGGATGCTAATTCAAAATGGATTGAGTGTGTAATAATGTCTGTAAGCATGTCCACTGCCACCATCGAAAGCCTACGAGCCATGTTTGCCATGCACGGCCTGCCTGATGTCCTTGTCAGTGACAATGGGCTGTGCTTCACCAGCGCTAAATTTAAGGAATTCATGACCCATAATGGGATTAAGCACGTCACATCTGCCCCATTCAAGCCCGCATCTAACGGCCAGGCAGAACAGGCAGTCCAAACCATCAAGCAAAGCTTGAAACGCGTGTCGGAAGGCTCCCTGCAGACCCGCCTGTCCCGAGTCCTGCTCAGCTACCGCACCAGACCCCACTCGCTCACCGGGGTTCCCCCTGGCGAACTGCTCATGAAAAGGGCACTCAAAACAAGGCTCTCTCTAATCCACCCTGATCTCCATGATCATGTCAAGGGCAGGCGGCATCAACAAAGTATGTAGCATGATCGCGCAAATTTGTCACGCAATATTGAAGTCAATGACCCTGTATTTGTGCTCAACTATGCACATGGTCCCAAATGGCTTGCTGGCACTGTCATAGCCAAAGAAGGGAGCAGGGTGTTTGAGGTAAAACTTGCAAATGGACTAACTTACAGAAAGCCTTTGGACCAAACCAAACTGCGATTCACAGACAGCCACGAGCAACTTGAAGAGGACACCACCAACTTTGACCCTCCGATACACACACAAAAGGCAACCGGCATCACTGAATTCTATTTGGATATAGAGCTGCCAGTCGCAAGACTTGCTCCTGTTGAGGTTTCCCAATTTTAGAATCATGATACAGCACAGAAGGAGCCTATTCGGCCCATCGTGCCTGTGCTGATTTTTAAGTTAAAATCAAAGCTAACAATTTACAGTCCTCACATTCGGTCACTTCATTGGTCCATTATCCAAGGGTGGGAAGGAGCTTCTTTTGCTGAAATGCACCATAATCTTGATGTATTAAAGAGACATGCACATATGTCTCAATCCTCCCCGATTTCAGAACTGCTGGATAAAGGCAGCCTAGGGGCAGACGTACTGTGGAGTATTCCCTGAGGAAACAGCATGATCAAGGAATGCTATCTGTAATTCAGTATTTCCATTCATTGGAGCAGAACTTTTCATAATTTGGCGGGGGGTGGGGGGGTGGGAATTCTACACAAAATGACTTGGTCTCAGGCTGCCTTTAACCAACTGTCCTAAAAATATATAACAAAGGGTGACTGAGAAACACTAGTAAGAGTACAGGTATCTGAAATAATGTTTAAGAATTACATTGCAAAAAAATAGACTGCACTTTATCTTTAAAATAACTGAAGAGCTTCAAAGAGAGTCGGGATAAATGGTTCATTCTCTGGTTGGCAACCAGTAATCAGTGGGGTGCCGCAGGGATCAGTGCTGGGACCCCACAATCTAAATTAACGACTTGGAAGAAGGGACTGAGTGTAATGTAGCCAAGTTTGCTGACGATACAAAGATGGGAGGAAAAGCAATGTGTGAGGAGGACACAAAAAATCTGCAAAAGGACATAGGCAGGCTAAGTGAGTGGGCAAAAATTTGGCAGATAGAGTATAATGTTGGAAAGTGTGAGGTACTTAGGCAGAAAAAAATCAAAGAGCAAGTTATTATTTAAATGGAGAAATATGGCAAAGTGCCACAATACAGCAGGACCTGGGGATACTTGTGCATGAAACACAAAAGGATAGTATGCAGGTACAGCAAGTGATCAGAAAGGCCAATGGTATCTTGGCCTTTATTGCAAAGGGGATGGAGTATAAAAGCGGGGAAGTCTTACTACAGTTATATAAGGTATTGGCGAGGCCACACCTGGAATACTGCGTGCAGTTTTGGTTTCCATATTACGAAAGGATATACTTGCTTTGGAGGCAGTTCAGAGAAGGTTCACTAGTTTGATTCCTGGGATGAGGGGGTTGACTTATGAGGAAAGGTTGAGTAGGTTGGGCCTCTACTCATTGGAATTCAGAAGAATGAGAGGTGATCTTATTGAAACGTATAAGGTTATGAGGGGGCTTGACAAGGTGGATCCAGAGAGGATATTTCCACTGATGGGGGGAGACTAGAATTAGAGGGCATTATCTTAGAATAAGGGACCGCCCATTTAAAACAGAGATGAGGAGAAATTTCTTCTCTCAGAGAGATGGAATTCACTGCCTCAGAAATTTAAGACAGAAATAGACAGAGTTTCTTAAACGATAAGGGAATAAGGGGTTATGGGGAGCGGGCAGGAAAGTGGAGCTGAATCAATGATCAGATCAGCCATGATCTTATTGAATGGCGGAGCAGGCTCGATGGGCCGTATGGCCTACTCCTGTTACTATTTCTTATGTTCTTATGTTAAATGCAAACAATGATTTCCTAACGTAGCAAATAAACACTACTGCAGTTTTGAAGACAATGAAGAATACACGTGAGATCTGCAGAAGTTTGTAGTCATACAGAGGCTCCACACACAATGTGGAATTACCCCACTCCAGATCAATTTGCCACCTGGAGAACTTAAGAGTTTAATTGTCAGCTCTATAAACACTGATATTTATGCATTGATCTTTCCAAAATCCCAGCTCCCTTGTGCAGCAGTGATCCTGTTAAGTAGCTCAGCAAGAAAGTCAGGGTTGATGGGCTAGTGAGAAATGTGGTGTGCTTTATTTAACAGTCTTTACGTGTACAACAAAACTGTTGTATTTTGTAGTTATTCTAATTGCTACACTGAGAAAAAACAAGAAACAATTTTCTGAGGGGAAAAGCACAGTTCTGCGTAAGAGGGAACACTGCTTTCTAAAACACGCTTTCCTCACTAAACATAACAGAGATCTGCCAATCACATTTTGAGACCTTTCAGTTAAACACTGGGGATTAAAGTGAAGGATTCCTGAAAGCTTCAGTTTCCTAAATGAGCTACCACATGGGAGTTACCAAACCGGACTTCAGCCATGTATAAACCTATGTATGCTTTAAGCTAAACCTGAGTCTATAATATGTGGGGTATCCAGAAAACAGCACATGAATCACAATCCCTGTTATTTTTGGGAGGTTGCATTCATTGTGTTTGTTGTTGGTTCCCAGGGGTGGGAAGGAAGAGATAGAGCGGGTAAGGGGATCGAGGTGAAGGGGTGAAGGAGCCGAAGAGTGTGAGGGGGCAAAGGGGCGAAGGAATGAGGAGGTGAAGGGGTGAGGGGCTGAAGGGGTGAGGGGGCGATTGGCCGGCCTGCATTGAGTCAGGCACCGCATCTCTGCAATGTCCGGCGATGGAGCCTTTGGCGTTTCCCGAGTCTCCAGCAGCGGAATGGAGTGAGCTGGGGCGGCGGGGCCTGCAGTCTCTCACCCAGCCAGCTAGCCCGGGGAAGCTCCCCCTCAGCCCGCCGCCCGGAGGGGCACGGGCTCGGGCTCCTCCTCCTCTCCTCCACCTCCTGCTCCTCTCTCCCTGTCCCTGTCCCTGTCCCCGGCCCGCTGGCGGTACCTACCCCCGTCCACCCCCGAAGCTGCTGTACTGCTGCTGCCGCTCGTCGTAACTGTCGAAATCCGCCATGTCCCCGGCTCGACACGGGCACGGGCGGCCCGCCAGGACCCCGGCACCATGGCAACCGCGGCTGCCCCGCACCGCCTGAGCCGGAGGGGCGGCGGGCTCAGTCACATCACGCACCCGCATTGCGTGTCAGCCTCGGAAACACAGCTCGGCTTGTGTAAATAGCCTATCAGCCTCACTCCTTACAACCTCTGCTCATTGTCGCATTGCTGTTTGTGGGAGCTTGCTGTGCGCATCTTGGCTGCCGCGTTTCCTTCATCATCATAGGCAGTCCCTCGGAAACCGAGGCAGACTTGCTTCCACTCTAAAAGTGAGTTCTCAGGTGACTGAACAGTCCAATATGGAAATTACAGTCTCTGTCACAGATGGGACAGACAGTGGTTGAAGGAAAGGGTGGGTGGGACTGGTTTGCCGCACGCTCCTTCCGCTGCATGCGCTTGATTTCTGCATGCTCTCGGCGACGAGACTTGAGCTACTCAACGCTCTCCCGGATGCACTTCCTCCACTTAGGACGGTCTTTGGTCAGGAACTCCCAGGTGTCAGTGTGGATGTTACACTTTATCAAGGAGGCTTTGAGGGTGTCCTATATTACAACAGTGATTGCACTTGAAAAGTACTTCATTGGCTGTACATCGCTTTATCTTTAATAAAACAAAAGCAAAATACTGCGAATGCTGGAATCTGAAATAACAGAAAATGCTAAAAATCTCACTGGGTCAGGCAGCATCTGTGGAGAGATGCAGAGTTAACTTTCAGGTCTGTGACGTGTAATGTATTTGCTTCATGGGTTCTTTGCTTAAGAATTCATAGCAACACATTGCTATTAAGAACTAGTTGGTTTATTAGCAAAGGTTTAACAATCACACTACACATTACCAATTCATCCACCAGGTTCACAACCACCTGCCTCATCGTGGATTCCCCGAACCCAACTGGCTGGGGTTTTATTGAGAATATGATTGCCCTTTCAGATTATTGCACTACCAACCATTTATGATCACTGCAACCTTCAAGTCTATTTCATTGGGTTATACCTAGAAATACATGGAAGTTACAACACTCAAACAGGCTATTCTCCCAAACTAGTCCATGTCAATGTTTGCTCCCCACGTAAGCAAATGGTTATCGGCACATTTACACACCATTTTCATATCCCTTCAACCCCTTTTCCTTCATCCTTCCATTGAATCTCATCTTTGATGTTGCCATAGGTTCTTCCAAAACACCAATCCTGGAAGTAAATTCTACAGCCTCACAACTCTGTGTAAAGGAGTTTTTCCTGTTCTCTGTTCTAAATCTTACATTTAAATCATCTCATTCTTGACCCCTCATCTACAGGAAAGAGTCTGCTTCTATCTACCATGTCCCATCCTTTAATACTTTTAAACACTTCGATCATATTGCCCTGTAATCTGTGTTGCTCTAGCATAAAAGACCCAATTTTTCAAGTCTTTATGTATTTGTATTTCCTCCAAATGAACCTGTGTTGTACCCTCTCTAAAACCTCAATATCCTTCCTATGGTGTGGAGTACAATATTGCAGGCAGTGCTCTAACTGAGGTTTTATTAAGCATTTATATAGGTTCATCATTATCTCTTGACTGTTATATTCTATACGTCCGATAGATAAAAGCTAGAATTCAATTAGCTTTTTTTTTCCACAACCATGGAATCATTCTCTATCGCATCCTTTAAATCCATTCTATGTTTTGAGTGTGAGGGAAGAACAGACGGAATAGCAGTTTGACGAGGTAGTACTTTATGCAAGCAATGATCTATAATAATCAATTCCAATACAGATGAGTTTTTGACAAATGTTTTTTCACCTATGTTTGCCAATTTTCACCAAATAGCACCTGTTTAAATTGTTACTGAAACTCCATGGTAAAGTGGCCTTAATAACTCATCATATTATTGTGGAATTTTACTTGAATCACAAATAAAAAGTACACAAACCCTGTTGCATACAAAAATTATTATCGGGTCCAGTACTTTGTGCAAGATGCTGAGATTACCCGTTTTTTGAATTAGACGTTAAATCAAGTCTGCTTTCTCAGGGAGACATAAAAAATCCTATGGCACTATTTGAATAAGTGCAGGGGAATTCTACCCAGTTTTCTGGCCAATATTTATCCCTCAACTAGAGTGTAAACAAATTATATGGTCATTTATCTAATTGCTGTTTGAGTGAGCTTGCTGTGTGCAAATTAAGAACATAAGAAATAGGATTAGCTGCCACATTTCCTACATTACAACAGTGACCACACTTCAAAAGTACTTAAGTACTGTAAAGCATTAGGGATATCCCAAGGTGGGGTCACCATACATCCCTATTTTCTGGGGACAGTCCCCGGATGAGGTGCTGTGCCTCTGGGCAAACAATGTCCCTGGGAGTCCCCCGATTCACCAAACTCGTCCCCGAAATGACTAAAGCCATATTCTTTGGAATATATGCATACAGTTTAGGTCAATGGACTGAACAGTGTTAGTGTATTATTTATAAATGGTGTCTGAATGTGCCCCAATTGTGTGACGTCACATCCGCAGTAGTTATATGCACATTCGTTATGCATTTGTAGCGTATATGTGCAACTGTTCAAATACAGACTGTTAAAAAAATTTGCCTTGCTCCGGTGCGCAACCTACATTTTCCATCCTGGCTACTTTGCTGTGTGTCAGCAGATTCGGTTCAGAAAATATGGTCACTCTATCGTAAGGTCATGATGGATGCAATATAAATGCAGGGGGCTTCTGCGTTCCATTTTTCACCCTGGAACGGTGGCAATGGCGGCCATGAGATCTTCTGGCTGGGCGGTTAGCCTCCAGCGTCCCGCAGGGATCCTTGGTCCGGTTTTGCGGCGGCACGGAGCAGCACAGCTCTTCCCCTGGCTGTGACAGCAGCACGAGTTTTGGCTTCAGCCTGACCTGTACGTCCCGAAGCGCGTCCGCAGTGAATGTCTGGGAAATCAGGCGGTCCAACGATACCGATTGCAGAGAGGTAAGTAATGGACTCCTAAGATAAGTGTGATTGTTTTTTCTTTTAATTTTTTTTTACGATTTATATTGTGTGGCGTGGGCAATGTTTTGGGAATATTTTTGTGGCATTTTTAGTTTTTTTTCCCTCCCTAGGCGTCTCTTGGGGCAATCCCGGCCAGGTTCTTTAACGCTCCAAGAGAGGTGTATAACGCCTCCCTTAGCGCTGCACCCCCTGGCTCAGGGCCCAGCTGCCCAAACTTATCTACTGAGGCGCAAACTTTACTGCCCTGCCGCCATTACCGCCCCGAAATCGTCAAAGCTGAAAATCCAGCCCCAAGTCTTTCTTTCTATGACAGCAGATCCAATTACAACAAATGGCTTCACTTTGATTAGTAATTCATCTGCTATGAAACAATTTTGCACCTCAGCCAATTTAACAGTATGTAATAGTAATGATATTGTATGTTTCACCACAAACAGCTTAAGTGCAGCAGGCACTTCCAGTAAGCGAATTATTGGGCAGGCACCGGGCTGCCTGAAGAGGTCGCGACCCGGGTGCGAGGACCCAGCAGAAGCATGGCGGCAGCGAGTGTGGCGGAGCTAGAGCTGGAGCCCGGAACCGGGAGCGCGCAGAGCGAGGCCCGGGCCAAGCTCACCCACACCAACGGCATCCTGCAGCAGAACCGCCAGTTCCTCGACTTCTTCTGGGACATCGCCAAGCCCGAGCAGGAGGTGCGGCTGAGGGCGATCGGTGGCCTGCTGGACTACCTGAAGAGGCCGGACAGCAAGGTGAGGGTGAGCGCCCCGCCCCCCCGGGGTGAGGGGGAGCAGGGGCTCTCGCTGTTTCCAAGCCTGGAATCGGTCCCTGGGATTTGGTGCCACTGTAGGGGTTGGCAACCTTCCAGGAGTCTCCAGGAATTGAAGATTGATCTCCTGGGCATTGCTGGGAATGATAAGAACATTGGAAATAGGAGGAGGAGTGTGTTATTCGGTCCCTCGAACCTCGATTCAATGAGATCATGGTTGACCTGATCTTGGCCTCAACTCCGCGCCCGCTCCCACTCCCCAAAACCCTCAAAAACCTGTCTATCTCCACCTTAAATATATTCACTGACCCAGCCTCCACAGCTCTCTGGGGCAGAGAATTCCACACATTCACGACCCTCTGAGGGCTGAGGGAAGAAATATCTCATCTCTGTTTTAAATGGGCGACCCCTTATTCTGAAACTATGCCCCCGAGTTCTAGATTCCCCCACGAGGTGAAACAACCTCTCTGAATCTACCCAGTCCAACCCCCTCAAATTCATCGGGACATAAAAAAAAATTGTGTGCTTATAAGCATTTCTTTCAACACTTTTGCTTATTGGTTATAAAAAAGCATTTGGGGTGGTGGGTGGTGGGAGAAGGGTTGTTTAACTGAAGTTGAGAATCATACAATTGGATAATGAAGAGTTAATTAGCTTGGGAATGCAGTGGCGAGGTGGACAGTGTTGGCAGACCAATGGTGGAAGCAGGGCAGTGGGAGGCTTAAATTCCTGTGATGAAACCACCAGGAATGCATCTGGACGGAGTTGGCAAGCCTAGATGCCAGTGTGACCGCGAGCCACATGTGGGGCTGCCGCGTGTTACATTTAATAACAAAGAAAGGAAGACTTGCATTTCTATAGCGCCTTTCATAACCACCTGACGTCTCAAAACGCTTTATAGTCAATGAAGTACTTTTGAAGTGTGGTCACTGTTGTAAAGTAGGAAACGCGGCAGCTAATTTGCGCACAGCAAGCTGCCACAAATAGCAATGTGGTAATGACCAGATAATCTGTGTTTTTTGTTACGTTTATTGTGACAGAGTCCAATAAATCCCCCCCCCCCCAACCCCATCCTTCGCCACTCACACTTTCGCCATTCGTCCAACGTTCCTGTTATTTAATTGTTAGAAGATCTGAGAATTTGATTGCTACTGAAAGCTATAGCCATGGATGATTCGTTGACTGCGTACATCTAACAGTAATGTGTAGTAACGATTGACTATCTGTTTCCAGGATGATGAGCTACAATATGCAATCAAGCGATTGGTTGAGGGCCTAGCAGCGACCCGTGAAACAGCCCGTCCTGGCTTCAGTTTGGCCCTGGCACAGGTCAGTCACTGTTTAATGGACCTATACTGGACACAGGACTGTTCCAACCAGCAGGCAGAGTCGCAGAGTTAGATTTGTGTCTAAAGCCAGAGTCAAACCCACTGCAACTTCAAGTTCCCCATGAGATGCCTCTTTTATTTAATTGTCTTTTTCTCCTGTCTTGCATCTTCATCCCCAGGGCCAAAACTAACTGAGGGAATTGATCAGCTGCTACCAGGCCTCCGCTCAAGTCATTGGCTATCCGAATACAACTTTGGATTGCTCACTTTGATCTCTCCACGCTGAAATCAGTAATTAGGTGTAGAGGTTTGCTGGCTGTGCCAGCACACCATCTCCTTGAAATACTTATTCAGTAAAGAGTACATAGGAACAGGAGTTGGCCATTTAGCCCCTTGAGCCTATTCCGTCATTCAGTGAGATCATGCCCGATCTGCGACCTAACTCCATAGACCCGCCTTTATCCCATATCCCTTAATAGCTTTGGTTAACAAAAATCTATCAATCTCGGATTTAAAATTAACAATTGATCTAGCATCAATTGTTTGCGGAAGAGTTTTCCAAACTTCTACCATCCTTTGTGTGTAGAAGGGTTTCCTAATTTCACTCCTGAAAGACTTGTCTCAAATTTTCAAAATCTGCTCCCCAGTCCTAGACTCCCCAATCAGCAGAAATAGTTTCTGTCTCCGTAATGCCTCGTTGGCCACTTGCTACATTCAGCCAAACAATGCTGATTCCCAGAGCTTTAGTTAGCATCTCCAGTGCTGCTGCAGACCATAAAGGACCTGATTGTTGGGATTGATGTCCCGATATTCCGTAAATATAATAGTTATATCTTTCTCATTTAGCAACGGCATTGATGTCCCGATCATTGTAAATATAATAGTTATATTCTTTCTCATTTAGCAAAGGCAGTGGGGTATTGTGGGGGGGGGTGGTGTGGGTCCTTGGGAGTAGCTGCCCTACAATATCTCACCCAAGTAGCTGTTCATCATGGTTCATGTTAGACAATAAGTATCAACAAGCTAGTTGACCTTGCGAGTCATCACACCCAAGAACGATCTTGTATTCGGTCACTCGTGGACACTCAAGTGACACTGGACACTAACGGAGAACCTTTCCCCCCCCCCCCATTTTTCTATCCAAGTGGCATTGAGATCAATCATATTGTGACTGCTGCCTCTAGCTGATATCGGCACAGGTCTCCAGTTCCTGCTTCACATAGTGCTGGACCTTTACGCACTCAGCCACCAAGATCGCTAAATCTAAATCTATGCTTTTTATATTGCTAAGTAATTTTCTCTCCTTGCATCTGATCCTGAAGGCGCTAATCCCTTTGCTGGGATAAAGTCCCATGGGGGCCGTGAATCTTCCGATACCAATGTTCCAGGTAGTCATTATTCTTCTGTGAGCCTTGATCACGAGCGTCACCAGGTTATCTGACTATTGGAGGGCACCTTATGTGAGCCTGCTCCTCACCTTGTGCCCACAGTCCGTGGTTCTCCCCTCATGCCCTCTCCGAGTTCATCTTGTCCGTGAGATGCACCTCCCGCTCCCTCAACCCTATTCCCACCAAGCTGCTGACCACTCTGCTTTCTTTTCTGGCCCCCATATTGGCTGATATTGTTAACAGTTCTCCTCGGGTACTGTCCCTCTCTGTCAAATCTGCCGTCATCACCCTACTCAAAAAATAAACCACCCATGACCCCAATCCTTGCAAACTACCAAGCTCCCTTTCCTTTCCAAAGTACTTGGACATATTGCCACCTCCCAAATCCGTGCCCATTTTCCCTGCAACACCCATGTTTGAATCTCTCCAATCAGGTTTCCGATCCTGCCACAGTACCGAAACAGCCCTGATCAAAGTCACAAATGACAGCCAATGTGATTGTAACCGCGGTAAACTATCCCTCCTCATCCTTCTCGACCTGTCTGCAGCCTTTCACAGGGTTGACAACACCATTCTACTTCAATGCCTTTCCAAAATCCAGCTGGGTTGTACTGCCCTTGCCTGGTTCAATTCTTGTCTATCCTGTCGTAGCCAGAGAATCACCTGCCATGGCCTCTCTTCCCACTCATGCATCATTGCCTCTGGAGTCCACCAAGGATCTATTCTTAGCCCATTTCTATTTCTCAACTACATGCTGCCCCTTGGCAACATCATCTGAAAACACAGCGTCCGTTTCCACATGTACATTGATGACTACCTCGCCACCATCTCTCTGAACCCCTCTGATTTGTCTCACTGCTTATCCGACATCCAGTACTGGATGGGTAGAAATTTCCTCCAACTAAATATTGGGAAGATTGAACCCATTGCCTTCAGTCCCCACCACAAACTCCGTTCCCTAACCACCGACTCCATCCCTCTCCCTCGAATCTGTTGGAAGCTGAACCAGACCATTGGCAACCTTGATGTCGTGTTTGACCCCGAGATGAGCTTTTGACTACATATCCGCACCATCACCAAGACCGCTTACTTCAACCTCTGTAACATTACCCATCTTCGCCCCTGCCTCAGCATATCTGCAGCTGAAACCCTCATCCATGCCTTTGTTATCTCTAGACATGACTGTTAAAGTGCTCGCCTGGCTGGCCGGCCGGCCGGCCTCTTATCCTCCACTCTCCATAAGCTTAAGCTCATCCTAAATTCTGTTGCCCCAATCCTAACTCCCACCAAGTTCCATTTACCCTTCAGCCCTGTGCTCGCTGCCTTGCACTGGCTCCCAGTCTGGCAGTGTCTCGATTTTAAAAATTCTCCTTGTTTTCAAATCTCTCCATGACCTTGCCCCTCCCCATCTCTGTAACCTACTCCAGTCCTACAAGCCTCCAAGGTTTGTGCATCTTCCAACTCTGGCCTCTTGCACATCTCCGATTTTAATCACGCCACCATTGGCGGCTGTGCCTTTAGCTGCCTAGGCCTTAAGCTCTGGAATTCCCTCCCTAAATCTGTCCACTTCTTTGCCTCTCCTCTAAAGCACTCCTTAAAACCTTCCTCTTTGACCAAGCTTTTGGTCATCTGCCCTCCTATCTCCTTCTATGGCTTGGTGTCAAATTTTGTTCGATAACGCTCCTATAAAACGCTTTGGAACATTTTACAACATTAAAGGCACTATATAAATACTTGTTGGAAGGACTGAGTAATGATCAGAGGTAGAAACCCTGGTTCTCCCCCTTGAGGCCACTTGCAGAGTTTGGTTAACGGGCCAGGCTGGGGATTGGATTTGTGACTTTCATAAAAAATTACGACACAGAAGGAGGCCATTCGGTTCATCGTATCTGTGCCGGTCGAAAAAGTTACCCAGTCTAATCCCACCTTCCAGCTCTTGGTCCGTAGCCCTGTAGGTTACAGCTCTAAGTGCACATCCAAGTATTTTTTTAAATGTGGTAAGGGTTTCTGCCTCTCCCACCCTTTCAGGCAGTGAGTTCCAGACTCCTACCATTCTCTGGGGGAAGAAATGCTTCCTCATCTACCCTCTAATCCTTCCACCAACAACTTTAAATCTATGCCCCCTGGTTGGAATTGCTGAATTAGTCACTGGATGAACTTGGAGGAGCAATATAATGTGGTTTAGCGCAGTCTTGTTGAGTCAGTGATCCAAATCTCCGTGTACATTCTTGTGCTTCGATACTAGGTACAGTCCCCCACTGCTTGTGAGACATTTTGCTGATTCCCTTTTCCAACAGGTCCTGCAGTACAATGAGGAGATCCAACTGCAGACGGTCCTGGGCCAGATTAAAGAGAAACATAACATAATGAAAACAAAGAAGGTGAGTGGCTGGTACTTTATAAGAACATAAGAAATAGGAGCAGGAGTAGGCCATACGGCCCCTCGAGCCTGCTCCATTATTTAATACGATCATGGTTGATCCGATCGTGGACTCGGATCCACTTCCCTGCCCACTCCCCATAACCCCTTATCCCCTTATTGGTTAAGAAACTTTCTATCTCTGTCTTAAATTTATTCAATGACCCAGCTTCCACAGCTCTCTGAGGCAGTGAATTCCACAGATTTACAACTCTCTGAGAGAAGATATTCCTCCTCATCTCTGTTTTAAATGGGCGGCCCCTTATTCTAAGATTATGCCCCCTAGTTCTAGTCTCCCCCATCAGTGAAAACATCCTCTCTGCATCCATCTTGTCAAGCCCCCTCATAATCTTATACGTTTCAATAAGATCACCTCTCATTCTTCTGAATTCCAATGAGTAGAGGCTCAACCTTTCCTCATAAGTCAACTCCCTCATCTCTGGAAGCAACCTAGTGAACCTTCTCTGTACTGCCTCCAAAGCAAGTATATCCTTTCGTAAATATGGAAACCAAAACTGTACATAGTATTCCAGGAGTGGCCTCACCAATACCCTGTATAACTGTAGCAAGACTTCCCTGCCTTTATACTCCATCCCCTTTGCAATAAAGGCCAAGATCCCAATGTTATCCCGTAGCTTGAGAAATAGCAACGGGTTGAGTCACCGTGCCTGTGGCCTGCTGGTGCGTCGCGTGATGTGGTTGGGTGCTGGCTTGTATTTGGAATCCTTCCCACCGTCCCTACACGGGGAATTTTCTGTCTTGGCTCTGATATCAGAGGAAAGGCTTGCTTTGAGGCTGAGCTGTTCTCACGGTGGAGTGAAAATCAAAGACGGATTGCCTGCTCACCCTTCTGGCTGGCAAATCGCAGGCAGGGTTGCGAGTGGTGAACTAATCATGGATTAGTGGGGAATGCAGTCGATTGGAATCTTTTTACACTTCTGCCCATGTGATATTAAAAAATATATATATTTTGACTTGAGCAGTTTAAAAAAAAAAAAAATTCTTTAGACATGCAGATTGTATATAATTGTATAGGAGAGTGAACTTAATGGGATACTTTCTGGTTTATCTTGTTACATTTGGTGCTGTGTTGTGGAACCTTCAGAGACGAGCCTCCTAACTGGTAACAGTCCTAGTTCTCGGGGATTTGGTGCGGACGGAGTGTATTTGGTTATGCCCAGTATTGTCGCTGAAGCTGTTTTCGCTATTATGCTCCTGTGAATTTCTGGAATAGTCACGTTTACCAGCGATGGTTTCATCCGCACGTGACTGATGGAACATGTAGCTTCCATGGAGCCTGTTACTGTGAATAGTGGTTGGGATGGGAGTGAAGGGCAATATGCCACGGGTTAATTTGGTGACAGTGAGTGGGCCTTGGACTCGGCACGTGGCAGAATCAACATTCCCGCCAAGCTGCGCGGCCGCACAGCGGTCTGGAGGTCCCACGCAGGCCGCCCGCCTATGTTCGCTGTCATTTTTTTTGACCCTGCATGTGCCTTTAAGGGGGCTGCAGGAGCCATTCAGAATACTGTGCCTGCGTGGTTTTTCCATTGAAATGCCGGCTGCGCAGGTCCCTTGGAGCAGTGCTCGGCTGCGCACCTTAAGGGAACACTGCCGTTCACCGGCTTTTACATGGAAGAAGCTGTGCATATGCGAAATTGTGAATGGGCTGCACAGCCAGTTAAAGGAACCGCGTGTTGGATTGCTTTTTTGCTCTTTTTCGTTTCGTTGCTTTAAATGTCAGATTACACACACACTCAGTTGTAGTAATGGCAGGATCAGGACTTTATTTAAAACTTCATACTACACAATCCAATTCTAGTGTCTGCTAAAACAGTTCACTCACATCTCTTGTACAAAATCAGGTCTTTGAACTGTATATTCCATACATACTATCAATAAATCATGGTACATAAAAAGTACATACAAATACTGACAGACTGACAATGTAACCTAAACATCCAGCCACTCAACGTCCTGAAATTGGTTTATTGCTGTAATCGACACTTGCCTTGAATTTTATTACTATAACACACAGGTGACCCAATTGACACATTCGAATGGCTTTCCTGTGGAGACCTCCTCTACTTTGATTTAAACTACAATTTACAATCCGTGCTCATCAGAAAAGCTGCTTGAATTTTTAACCCAGCATGTGTCATCTCGGACTGCGCCGAAAGCGAGGTATTCCGGACGTTCGGTCTCGCACAGCGCACGGGAAAAAATGAGAGCGTATATTGCGTAGAATGCTGGTTTTAGTCCACACAACTGCCCATGTGAGAGATGCTGGGGGAGCTGCCGAGCGCAGAAAGGTTGCGCGGCGGGTCTCCTTGGCCATTACACCTTCGAGCCGCAGCAAGGGACGGGAAACATAGAAACATAGAAAATAGGTGCAGGAGTAGGCCATTCGGCCCTTCGAGCCTGCACTGCCATTCAATAAGATTGTGGCTGATCATTCCTTCAGTACCCCTTTCCTGCTTTCTCTCCATACCCCTTGATCCCCTTAACCGTAAGGGCCATATCTAACTCCCTCTTGAATACATCCAATGAACTGACATCAACAACTCTCTGCGGCAAGGAATTCCACAGGTCAACAACTCTCTGAGTGAAGAAGTTTCTCCTCATCTCAGTCCTAAATGGCCTACCCCTTATCCTAAGACTATGTCTGGTTCTGGACTTCCCCAACATCGAGAACATTCTTCCCGCATCTAACCTGTTCAGTCCCGTCAGAATCTTGTATGTTTCTATGAGGTTCCCTCTCATCCTTCTAAACACCAGTGAATAAAGGCCCAGTTGATCTAGTCTCTCCTCATATGACAGCCCAGCCATCCCTGGAATCAGGCTGGTGAACCTTCGCTGCACTCCCTCAATAGCAAGCACGTCCTTCCTCAGACTAGGAGACCAAAACTGAACACAATATTCCAGGTGAGGCCTCACTAAGGCCCTGCAGTAACTGCAATAAGACCTCCCTGCTCCTATATTCAAATCCCCTAGCTATGAAGGCCAACATACCATTTGCCTTCTTTATCGCCTGCTGTACCTGTGTGCCCACTTTCAGTGACTGATGAACCATGACACCCAGGTCTCGTTGCACCTCCCCTTTTTCTTGTCTGCAGCCATTCAAATAATAATCTGCTCTCGTGTTTTTGCCCCCAAAATAGATAACCTCACATTTATCCACATTATACTGCATCTGCCATGTATTTGCCCACTCACCTAATCTGTCCAAGTCACCCTGCAGCCTCTTAGCGTCGTTCTCACAGCTCACACCGCCATCCAGTTTAGTGTCATCTACAAACTTGGAGATATTACACTCTATTCCTTCATCCAAATCGTTAATGTATATTGTAAAGAGCTGGGGTCCCAGCACTGAGCCCTGCGGCACCCCACTAGTAACTGCCTGCCATTCTGAAAAGGACCCGTTTAGAAGGTGCAGAAAAGATTTTAAAGAAAAAAGACTTGCATTTCTATAGTGCCCTTCACAATCACTGAATGTCTCAAAGCGCTTTACAGCCAATGAAGTATTTTTGGCGTGTAGTCACTGTTGTAAACGAGAATGATTCCAGGAATGAAGGACTTCAGTTACATTGATAGACTGGAGAAACTGGGGTTGTTCTCCATTGAGCAGAGAAGATTCAGAGGAGATTTGACAGAGGTGTTCAAATTCATGACCGGTCTGGACAGGGTAGATAGAGAGAAACTTCCCATTGGCAGAAAGGTCGAGAACTTAGGACACAGATTTAAGTTGATTGGCAAAAGAACCAAAGACAACATAAGAAAAATCTTTTCTATGTAACGAGTGATTAAGATTTGGAATGCACTGCCTGAAAGGGTGGTGGAGGCAGACTCAATTTTATATTTCAAAAGGGAATTGGATAAGTATCCGAAGGAAAAGAATTTTCATGGCTACAGGAAAAGGGCTACAGGGAGTGGGACTAGCTGAGAGTCAGCCAATTTCCTAACTAGGTCAATAATAGGGAACCGGCAGAGCGAAATAAACGAAACACAAGAGTGTCTCTAGAACACCATGTAACTGGTCAGTGCAGCATTGGGATAGCTCCATGTTATTTCTTGTTCCAGAAACTCATCAGGAATGCTGCATTTGGAAACTTCTTCGGTGTCTTGGCACTTTCGCAGTCCGGACGACTTGTAAAGGTAAACTTCAATCTCTTCATACACTGCCGAGAAAATGAGTGACCGCTACTGTGAGATTCCGATCCGCTCAACACTGCATTTCTGTGCTTGTCCTTGCTATTAAAATGTAAATGGCTTATGTTTAAATAAACAGTGGGAGGGGAGTTGTAACGTTTTCTGGGCCCGACTGTTTTAACCATTTTGCTGTAGGAGCGAAGGAATTTTGTGGTTCTGATTTTCTCGGATATTATGCGGTGAAATTCTTGACTCTTTTTAAATTACTGACCCAGTAATTCTCTGTATCCCAGGTCTTCTACTCTAGCACGTAAGTCGCTACCATTCACATTTACAAGACTTATTAAACTGTCATAAGATCAGTCATTGGAATGAGGACAGAGGACCCCATCTTCACTCTTTAACATCTGACTGATTAAGAAGTGGTCATTGAGATACATTAGCTGCCTATTCATCCAAGGGGGTTTAAAGCCATTGATTCCCAGTGCTACGGTTTCAAAGCGTGCAATTTCTCAGATTGAAATTCAGTTACAAAGTTACTGTTATTGCAGGGAGGCATTTACCCGTTTTTAATTAAGATCAATTTCACTTGCTTTATTCTGTGCAGAATAGGATAGTCCCCTCAAATCAGAACTCGACCGGCTGTATTCAGGACTTGTAATGTAGCAATAAAATCATAACTGTCCTGATCCACCTCCTCAGCTCCCCATCCTTCTTAAAACCCACATCTTTGACAAAGCTTTTGGTCGTCCCTCCTAATCTCTCATCCAGCTTCTCCTCCCACCTCTGACGTGTTTTGGGTATTTTACAGTAAAGGTTCTATATAAATGCAAGTAGCTGTTGAATGATTACGGAGCTTTGTATCTCGTCTCAACATGGTGGGCCCACATCAGGTAAGCGCACTCTTAGAAGGCATGGAATTTAGATTGAAACCAAAGGAGAAGCGAGGAACCAATAATAATGGAAATAAAAGGTTGGAATCAGTAAAACTGACCATAAAGCTTGTCAGATTGTCATTAAAAACCCAACTTGTTCACTAATGTCCTTTGGGGAAGGAAAGCAGCCATCCTTACCCAGTCTGGCCTACATGTGTCTCCAGAGGGTCATGAATCTTTGGATTTCTCTACCCCAGAGAGCTGTGGAGGCTGGGTCATTGAATATATTTAAGGTGGAGATAGACAGATTTTTGAACGATAAAGAAGTCAAAGGTTATGGGAAGCGGTCAGGGAAATGGAGTTGAGGTCATGATCTTATTAAATGGTGGAGAAGGCTCGAGGAGCCAAATGGCCTACTCTTGCTCCTATTTCTTATGATCAATCCCACATCAGTATGCTTAGCTGCTCGCTGAAGTGGCCAAACAAGCCATTGAGTTGCCAGCAATGCCCACATCCCGAGAATTAATTTTTAAAAAATCTACAAGACTGAAGTGGTCTAGGGATCAGTCACAAAAGGGTTTATAAAGCAACTGCTGTTATCTTAGTGGCCAGAATATCCTGAACAAACTTCACCTAGGCTCTTTCCTTCTTGGGAGCGTTAGTGCGTCCGATCATCTTTCGACCTCTTGCCCCTTTTCTGTAGCGCCAGCTACTTCTAAATTACTTCTATTGGCTGTTTTTCCTTCCCCGTATTGTCAGCCTCGTCCCTTTCTCTCCCTCTGCTCTATCTCTAAATGAATTACTGTGTCCCGCTGCCAGTTCTCCCACATTAACTTAGCACAGACTGACATCAATTCTTTCTCCTTGCACCTTCCTCTGCTTCGCTCCAGCCCAGCGAGCACTGTTTTTAAGTTAATTACTGCAGCCCACTGTCCGTTCTGCCCTCTCTCCCTGTTGTCTTCCCATACTGCCTCTCCCACCTGTTTTTCTCCTGCGATGTTTTCCGACGATTCTGTTTCATTGACTCCGCTCATGCTTACCTTCACTATACTGCGTGTATGTGTGTAATTAATTATTATGCAGTGACATCCTATTGCAGCCCGTCTGATTAAGTGGCTAATCCTCCTTGCCTTTGGGACTGTAATGATGTGTTGGGCTTTTCAATTTAATTCACTAGTGCAACAAATTAAGAGTTTCAAAATTGTTTGTTGCTAGGAGCCAACAATTCTTCTGCAGTCGATCCAGCTGCTGCAAAGCCTCACTCAGTTTAAGGAACACCTCCGGGATCTGCCAAGGAAAACGATTGTGGACATTCTATCTGAGGTAAGGCTTTAGGTTAGACAAGTTAAATGTGTCAGTTGGTATATGTATGGTCTTGTAAGAGCTCATCAGAGGATCTGACTGGATTTGTGATGGGAAGGTCATATCTAATCTAGTTGCCCTTTTTGAGGAGGTTGCCAACTTGGTGGATAAGAGAGTGTCTATCGGCGTTGTCTATATGGACTCCTAGAAGATAGTTGATGAGGTTCCGCAGGAGAGATTATTTAGCAAAATAAAAGCTCACAGAATTGGAGGGAACCTTGTAACATGGGCTGGTAGTTGTTTGGGAGATGGAGAGTAGGGATAATGGGATTGACGAAATGTGACAAGTGGCGTTCCCAGGGACCTGTACTGGGGCCTCAGCTTTTTATCATTGATATTAATGACTTGGATGGAGGAATAGAGAGTCTATATCCAAGTTTACCGAGGACACCAAGTTAGGCAGCACAGTATGTTGTGTGGATAGGAACAGAAAGTTACAGAGACAGACAGATTGTGAGTGGGCAAAACTCTGGCAGCTGTCCACAGATCCCTGAAGGTAGCAGCCCAGGTAGATAAGGTGGTTAAGAAGGCATACCGAATACTTGCCTTTATTAGCCAAGGCATAGAATACAAGAGCAAAGAGGTTATGCTTGAACTGTGTTTAAAAAAAAAAAACGAGTTAGCCACAGCTAGAGTACTGCGTACAGTTCTATTCACCACATTACAGGAAAGATGTGATTGCACTAGAGAGCGTACAGAGGAGATTTACGAGGATGTTGCCTGGACTGGAGAATTTTAGCTATGAGGAAAGATTGGAAAAGCTGGGGTTATTTGTTTTGGCACAGAGGAGGTTGAGGGGAGACCTTATTGAGGTGTATAACATTATGAGGGGCCGAGAATAGAGTGGATAGGAAGGACCTGTTTCCCCTTAGCAGAGGGATCAACAACCAGGGGGCATAAATTTAAAGTAATTTGTCAAAGGTTTAGAGGGGATTTAAGGGAAAATATTTTCACCTAGAGGGTGGTGGGGATCTGGAGGCAGAAACCCTCACCACATTTAAAAAGTACCTGGATGTGCACTTGAAGTGCCGTAATCTACAAGGCTACGGACCAAGAGCTGGATAGTGGGATTAGGCTGGGTAGCTCTTTGTCTACCGGCATGGACACGATGGGCCGAATGGCCTCCTTCTGTGCTGTAAAGTTCTATGATTCTGCGTGGTTCAATGTGGGCAAGTGTGAGGTCATCCACCTTGGATCCCAAGTAAGACCATTTGGAATATTTTCATAATGGTGAGAGTCTAAGAGCTGTGGAAGAGTCAAGAGATTTGATTGTTCAGGTACTTAAATCATTAAAAGCTAAAAGGGCTAATGGAATGTTGGCCTTTATCTCAAGGGGGCTACAATACAAAAGTCATGAAGTAATGCTTCAGTTGTACGGAGCCTTGGCCAAATGCCATCTGGAGTACTGCAGTCAGTTTTGGGTACCGAACCTCAAGAGATCTATTGTTCAGATTTACCAGAATGATAACCAGGGCTTAAAGGGTTAAACTATGAGGACGGGTTGCATAAACTTGATTTGTATTCCCTGGAGTTTAGACGGTTTAGTGGTGATCTGATGGAGGTCTTTAAAATGATGAAGGAGGTAAGAGGGGCTCCTTGAAGGTATGGAATGACGGGGAGCAAATCACAACATTGTGACTACTGCTGACCTAACTCTGGGATAAGGGATAATTTTGTGACTGAGCAAGTTGGTTTGCTACTGTCACTGGGAGGTTGATTTAACAAGTTTGGTGTCCTTTGAGACGACATTAGTTGTGATCTAAGATCACGTAAAAGAGTGATCTTAGCTGTCATCATCCACCTCACAGAGCAAGTGATCTGAATTAATATCCATGGGCAGTCATCAGCTCTCTGTTGTCGATTGTCCTTTCAGCTGGCTACATTAGTTCAGCTCCATTACACTGCCCGGCTTAGTAACTCCTTCCAATCTGCTTTAGTAGGTGCTTAAACAAAAAATGAGGTCCTTGTAGCAAGACAAGTTTGAGGGAAGCTGCGTATTTTGAGGCTTTAGCTTGTTTTGGAGTTCGTTCTCCAAAACTTGTGTACAGAGACTTGCCCTATCCTCAGCACGCTGATCCAATGAGTAGCTGAGGTTAACAGACTGGAAATGGCCGTGGTCTGTGCGGAGATAACTGAACTCTGCCAGAGCAGCACTGGGGCATGGGAGGGGGGCTGTAACTGACCTCCGCCAGAGCAGCAATGTGGCGCGGGAGGTTGGCTATAACTGACCTCCGCCAGAGCAGCAATGGGGCGCGGGAGGGGGGCTACAACTGACCTCCGCCAGAGTAGCAATGTGGCGCGGGAGGGTGGCTTTAACTGAACTCTGCCAGAGCAGCAATGGGGCGTGGGAGGGGAGTTATAACTGATCTCCACTTACCCGGGTATTTGGAAGGGGCAAAAGCAGCGAAGATTCCAGCACCTAGATGCTATCTGATGTAATGCTTCTATGATCAAATAGTCATTCTCATGGGTCATGCACAAATAATGACCAGTGGCACTGGAGAAGGTGCAAAAAAGAATGATAACAGAACTGAGAAGTGATAACTATCAGGAAAGACTGAACAGGGCAGGATTCTTTACTCTGGAAAGAGGCGGCCAAGAGGTGAGAATGTGGAATAGTTGAGGCAAATAGCATCGATGCATAAGAACAGAAGAAATAGGAGCAGGAGTAGGCCATTTGGCCTCTCGAGCCTGCTCCGCCATTCAATAAGATCATGGCTGATCAGATCTTGGACTCGACTCCACTTCTCTGCCCGCTCCCTATAACCCTTTATTCCCTTATCGTGCATTTAAGGGGAAGCTAGATAAGCACATGAGGGAGAAAGGAATGGAATGTCACACTGGTAGGGTCAGAGGAGGCTCATATGGAGCATAAGCACCTGCATAGACCAGTTGGGCCAAATGGCCTGTTTCTGTGCTGTAAATTCTAGGCTATGTGGTTGAGGTACCAGAGGGGAATTGGCACCTGCCCAACCATATCCCAGGCACCAGTTGACATCTTGAGAGAATGGGTAACATTGGCAAGAATATAAAATTGAATTATGGTGTCGGGTAGTTCACTGTCTCCATTGTTTGATTACTGTTTTGTGTTGCCGTAGACTCCAGAGGCTGTCTTCAAGGAGATTCTGTTTGGGGCCTTGAAGACGGACATGTCCTCTGCCTTCAGCACCCCAGAGCAGTTGCATTTGCTCCTGGTGGCTCTCCAACGCTTCCCAAACGTTCTGAAACCCCAGAAGCTGAAGACTCTGCTTGGAACCACTACTATCGTCACATTAGAAAATATTCCCAAGTGAGTACTTTGTAAATCTTAACGGTTAATCCTCAGAAACCGAGGGGATGAAGATTGAAAAGAGTAGAAGAGAACATGAGGTAAACCAGTTGTGATCAAAGGAAGACCGAACTTGCATTTGGATCGCACCTTTCATGACCAACGGACGTCCCAAAGCACTTCACAACCAATGAAGTACTTTTGAAGTATAGTCACTGTTGTAATATCAGAAATGCGGCAGCCAATTTTCACTCAGCAAGATCCCACAGTGTAATAATGACAAGATTATCTTTTTTGGTGGTGTTGGTTGAGGAATAAATATTGGCCTGCTCGTCTTCAAAATAGTGTTGTGATCTTTTACATCCACAATAAATTTTTCCAAGATCTTTCTGCTCTACGAGTAGTGCCATGGCATTCATAACATTGACCTGAACTGCCAGAGGGAGCATTGGTTCAATGTCTTGTGTGAAAGACGGCACCTCCGACAGTGCAGCACTCCCTCAGCACTGCACTGGAGCGTCAGCCTAGATTACGTGCTCAAGTCTCTGGAGTGGGACTTGAACCCACAACCTTCTGACTCAAAGGCGAGAGTGCTGCCCACTGAGCCATGGCTGACACCAGGCTTGGATTTGAAAATCCTGTGGGTTATAGGAGGAAGAGGGCGGATGCAAGGAGTCTGAGAATTACCTGCATCAAATTTTTCTGGGTAATTCTGGAGAAACTGGATTGCTGATATTCTGGTCCTGGATTCTGGTCTATAATCAAGCCTAGTCCCGTGGGAAGGAAGATCTGAAAGAGCCCCAGGTGAAATAACCTTGGTCAGTCTCGGCTCGGCTCCTTGTGGGCATAAATGCACAGATTAAATATTAATCGTAATTTGACACCAAATCAGAAATCTTGCCAAAGAGAATGTCACATGGAAATCACTAGATGGCCCCAGAGGGAACAATGCTAGCTGAAATGAGAGACCAGAAAACCGCCACTACAAAACTGAGAGTAAGGGGCCCTGCAGTTTGAATGGTGTTTGTTTTTTTTGCACTGCCGTTCCCACTTGAGATAGCAGGATCGCCCCACGGCCCAGCTCTGTAGCCAGCGACGTACTGTAGAAAGGGACCCACTCCAGCTGCTTGCATTCCTGGCAGTCGTCGCCCCCCCCCACCTCCCCAGATGACTCAACTAAGATCTTTAAAACTTGCCCCGTAGGGAAAGTCAGGATTCAAATGTGCTCGAGACCAATTCAGGCTCTGATTTGACTCCTCAACAACAACAAGCATTTATATAGCACCTATAACGTGGTGGAACATCTTAAGACTAGTGAAAAGGCTTGATGTAATTGTCACGGGTCACGTTGAAGGTATTGGTACTTGTACGCTGTGGGAAAGGTCAACCCACGCAGCACTCTGATTTCACTATCGCTCCCGGCACCAGTGTCACGTAACCTTCATCCTGCTGTTGGGCAACCTGAAATGCGATTCCCAGACACCAGAGCAAAGTCTATAATAGGACTGCTGAATGCTTTTCCCCATTCAAATGAGCACAGTGTAAAAGCGTCACACCCCTAACATAACATCTCACTAAAACCCTAGGGCCACACTACAGCCAGGCTCACCGCTCCTGTATTTCTTGTTCCATTTCACTGAGACGCTAGCACTGGCTGTAGAATAGAATCATAGAATCTTACAGCACAGTAGAATGCCATTTGGCCCATCGTGCCTGTGCGGCAATTTGAAAGAGCTATCCAATTAGTCCCACTCGCCTGATCTTTACCCATCGCCCTGCAAAATTTTCCTTTTCAAGTATGTATGCAATTCCCCTTTGAAAGTTACTATTGAATCTGCTTCCACCGCCCTTTCATGCAGTGTATTCCAGATCATAACAACTCGCTGTGTCAAAATAAATTCTCCTCGTCTCCCCCTGGTACTAGATCTTAAATCTGTGTCCTCTAGTTACTGGCCCTCCTGCCACTGGAAGCAGTTTCTCCTTATCTACTATCAAAACCCGACCATAATTTTGAATACCTCTTTAAATCTCCCATAACCTTTTCTGCTCTAAGAAGAACAACCCCAGCTTCTCTCTAGTCTCTTCATATAACTGAAGTCTCTGATCCGTGGTACCATTCTATTAAATCAACTTTGCACCCTCTCCAAGGCTTTGATATCTTACTACAGTGTGGTGCCCAGAATTGGACACAGTACTCCCAACTGAGGCCTAACTGTTGCAGTGTCAGCTGTGGCTCAGTGGGTAGCACACTGGCCTCTGAGTCAGAAGGTTGTGGGTTCAAATCACAATCCAGGGACTTGAGCGCACAAATCTAGGCTGACACTCCAGTGCAATGCTGAGTGAGTGCTGCACTGTCGGAGGTGCCGTCTTTTGGATGAGATGTTAAACTGAGGCACCGTCTGCCCCTTCAGGTGGACGTAAAAGATCCCGCGGCACAATTTCAAAGAAGACCAGGGGCGTTATCCCCGGTGTCCTGGCCAATATTTATCCCTCAATCAACATAACAAAAAACAGATTATCTAGTCATCATCACATTGCTGTTTGTGGGAGCTTGCTGTGCGAAAATTGGCTGTTGCGTTTCCCACATTACAACAGTGACAACACTTCATTGGCTGTAAAGCACTTTGAGACATCTGGTGGTTGTGAAAGGCACTATATAAATGCAAGTCTTTCTTTTACTTTTCAGTTTGAGTAATTTCTTTCTCCTTCTGACTCAGGTTAATTGAGGTGCTGAAACTTGCCGGCAAGGCCGTGAAGAAGGATCAGACACTGCCGCCCCTGGCCTTGGACCTGCTGCGCGTCGCCCTGCAGGAGGGAACGTTCGACATGTTCTGGAAGGAGCTGGTGGAAAACGGTTTGCTCAGAGACCAGTCTGGGCCCAGCAGGTACGTATCCGTGACCGTCGCCACATCAGCAAACAACCGAGAGGTTGCAGCCATAACGTTGGGACACCTCTGCAGAATCTTTGGGGAGTGGATTTAGGTAAATCCAGGTGTCTTATTTTCAGCAGCAGCCTGTCCCGGGACACGAGTCAGCAGGTGGCGGAGCTGTGACCATGTTGGCCTGAACCCTGGATGTCAAGAGAGAAAAATAAATAACTTGCATTTATATAGCGCCTTTCATGAACTTGCGGCGTCCCAAAGCACTTTACAGCCAATGAAGTACTTTTGAAGTATAGTCACTGTTGTAATGTAGGAAACGCGGCAGCCAATTTGCGCACAGCAAGCTCCCACAAACAGCGATGTGAGCTTGACCAGATAATCTGATTTAATTATGTTGGTTGAGGGATAAATGTTGGCCAGGACACCGGAGAGAACTCCCCAGCTCATCTTCGAAATAGTGCCATGGGATCATTTATGTCCACCTGAGAGGGCAGATTTGCTTTAACCACTCATTCGAAAGGTGACACTTCCGACAGTGTAGTGCTCCCTCAGTACTGCACTGAACTCTCAGCCTTTTGTGTTCCTGTCTCTGGAGTGAGACTTTAAACCACAACCTTCTGACTCAGAGCCAAGAGTGCTACACAATGAGCCAAGGCTAACACCTTTTTGGTTGGATAACATGTTAAGTTATCGAACTGTGGGATATATCCAGCAATAGCTCCAACTAACATTTATTTAGTACCGTTAACGTAGTAAAACATTACGAGGTGTTATCAAACAAAATTTGACACCGAGCCGCATAGAGATATTGGGACAGGTGACCAAAAGCTTGGTCGAAGAGGTAGGTTTTAAGGGGTGTCTTAAAAGAGGAGAGTCAGGCAGAGAGGGTTAGGGAGGGAATTCCATGCTTGGGGCCTAGGCTGCTGAAGGCACAGCCACCAATGGTGGAGCGATTAAAATCGGGATTATGCAAGAGGCTAGAATTCCTATTTCGAGGGGCGCGGAGATGTCAGAAGGTGTAGGGCTGCAGGAGGTTACAGAGCAGGGGAAAGGAGAGGCCATGGAGGGATTTGAAAACTAAAATGAAACTTTTCAAATTGAGGTGTTGCCAGGCTGGGAGCAATGTAGGTCAGCAAGCACAGGAGTAATGGGTGAATGGGACTTGGTGGCCAGTTACGGAGGTGGAAGTGGTGATGGAGTGGGTACGTGGTCAGAAGCTCGTCTCTGGGTCAAATACAGCACCACGGTTGCGAATGATCGATGATCACTCGACTTGCTTTCACTGGTCAGAAGTGACCTTTTTCCCCCCCTTCCCTAACCCAGAGAGGCTGAGGCCAGCTCGCGACCCCCGCCCTGTCCATGACCAGAAATTGAATCTGACCTGTATGCCTCAGTGCCACACTAGGTGATGTACTGTCCTCCTGACCGACGAGAGGCAGGGGAGGGAGAACTGTAGGCTTGTTCTGTTTAGTTCTGAGAAACCAGTGATTAAATCTACATCAAGGGCTGGGCCGAAGTTATGACTTCCTGTAGGTTTTTTGACCTACAAACCTGTGCCTTGTGCATTAATTCATTCACTGCTGCCCAGCATAAAATTCATCAAGTTGACTTTCACACTGACATTCCTTCCACCTTTAAACTACATTGGAAGGCATGTCAAAAAATCATAGAAATTTACAGCACGGAAGGAGACCATTTCGGCCCATCGTGTCCGCGCCGGCCAACAGAGCTATCCAGCCTAATCCCACTTTCCAGCTCTCGATCTCTAGGCTACGGCACTTCCAAGTGCACATCCAGGCACTTTTTAAATGTGGTGTCATCGCTAGAGGAATAATCACTATCGACCTGTTCAAAAAATAGCCTGTATTTTAACATATCTGCTCTCAATCAGCGTGAGACACATCTGCTTATGGTAACTGTTATGCCGGTTTTTAATAAGCATTTTTGCCTCCTTCCTCGAGTGGGAGACCAGATCAGACCGTCTGCATGTTTGTCGGTCTCTTTTGGTCATGATTTGCAGCTCACAGGAGTGGGTGCTGACTGTTGCCGTTAAACATGCCCGTGTAACTACTTAATTGTTCCCGGGAACTTGTGCATGGATAATTGGGGGCTAGTGCTCCATCCTGCTTCTCTCTATGGTGCAGCCCTATGATGAGCTGCCCCGCAGCAATTCCATTGCCACTGCAGTGAGCTTCGGAATGCACTTGTTCCGAACTGGCCTGAATAAACTTGGTACACTGAGCAGCACAAACCGGTGCGACTAGGATCGTAGGGATACGTCCATTACACGTGTAAGATGGGATTCAGTACAGTCCCCACCATTTACACCGACAGATGTCTATATCTGGCAAACGACGCTGACCATTTGTCATTACCGTAGGTGTCAATTACACAGGCGCCTCTTAAACTGTATTAAACGGGCCGGGTATTTCGGGCAGTTCCAGCAGCTGTTCAGTCTCCCCTTCTGCCCACTGCCATTCGCCCTGCAGCGCTCTTTAAATCCCCTCCTTGTTAAATGTTCATTTCTGAGACATTGACGAGACTGGCAGCAGCGGTTCAGAGACTTTGAGATTGACTAACTGCTTTCTAGTCAAAAGTTGTTTACACGCATCCTGATGCTCTGCTGGCCCATCGAGCTTGGCGATAATCCTTACCGGTGCTATAACCGTCTTGCAAAACACGGTGGCATTATAATATTTTGGGAGCTCGAGTGTCAAAAATTATACCGGCCATCGCGTACAGCGGGCACACTGCACTCACACGAGCGCCCCGGCTGCAAGCGGTACTTCACTCATGACCGACAGTAACCTTGGCTAGATGGTCTTTCAAACCGGCACTGTGAGGTGCATTTGATGAAACGTTGTTGAAACGTGCCAGTTGTGAGGCGTATTTACAGCTTTTATCCATCACTGGGCAGTTGCCATTCAGTAGGCCCCTTAGCAACGATGTCTCTGCAAGATCCTACAAATCCCCTGGGTGGACCAACATTAGCGTCCTCGACCAGGCCAACATCCCCAACATTGAAGCCCTGACCACACTTGATCAGTTCCGACGGGCAGGCCACATTGTTCGCATGCCAGACACGAGACTCCCATAGCAAGCGCTCTACTCAGAACTCCTTCACGGCAAATGAGCCAAAGGTGGGCAGAGGAAACGTTACAAGGATACCCTCAAAGCCTCCCTGATAAAGTGCAACATCCCCACTGACACCTGGGAGTCTCTGGCCAAAGACCACCCTAAGTGGAGGAAGAGCATCCGGGATGGGGCTGAGCACCTCGAGTCTCATCGGCGAGAGCAAACAGAAAGCAAGCGCAGGCAACAGAAAGAGCGTCGGCAAACCAGTCCCACCCACCCCTTCCACCAACGACTATCTGTCCTACCTGTGACAGGGACTGGAAGTAAGTCTTCCTCGCTTCCAAGGGACTGCCTATGATGATGATGATAGCAAATGGGAGTGGAGGGTCAGCACGTTCCCTGTTGCTCGGCAGCCTGGCTGGTCTGATTCACTCTTTAATTGCATTGGTGCTTCAGAATCGACATTGGGGTTCAGGAAGGATATTGTATTGTGCTGATGTGACTGACACACTATTCCCGTGCGAACAGAGTGGCCATGTTCCGAGTATCATTTCTTGTGCTGGAGGAAAAATGAACATTCCTTTTGTGATTTACTGCTATTAGTTACATAGAAAATACCAGCCGTACAGCATAGGGCCCTGGAGTTCCACAGGGGTCCCCCCCCTCCGTGACAATGGGAGCCCTGTACACATCCAAACCCCTCAACAGTTCCGATATTGGGTGGGGTTTCTGTACTTTATTGAGCCAAGTCAAGATTAAAACTGCTGATTTTTAATGGACCGTTCAGTAACAAAATATATAATACACAAAATAAAACACGGCTGCTGCAGTTAAAAATAACTATTTTTGGCCATGATCTTGTGCGCTCTGGCCAAGCAGTCAATGAGATTTTCGTTCCCATTTTTGGGGAATTTGGTTCTCCCTCCAGACCACAGGAAGATGGAGCAGTGGTGTCCCCTAGTGGTAGTACTGAGTATTTCCAACAAGGCAGAGAATCTCAGCTCTTGGTCCCTCTCTCTTTCTCGTAAGTCGAGCGTACACCTGCCTATCACACTTGGTTTTGTGGCCAACAATTTTTTTTTGAGAGAAAGAAAGCCAGTCATTGGCTGAGAGTCTGAACTTTACAAGGAGTTAAAATTGCCCTCTGACCGCAGCACTTTACAAGCAACTGTAATTGCCCTCTGAGTGACCGCTGCACTTGACAAATAGTTACAATAATACTCTGACCACAGCACTTGACAAGCAGTTACAATTTGCCTTCTGATTTTTTTAAATTTTATTCACTAGTCGTGGGCATTGCTGGCAATGCCAGCATTTATTGACAATCCCTAATTGCCCTTGAAGGTGGTGGTGAGCCACCTTATACAACGGAGTGGCTTGCTGGGCCATTTCAGAGGGCAGTTAAGAGTCACGCACATTGCTGCGAGTCTGGAGTCACATGTCAGCCAGATCGGGAAAGGACTGCAGATTTCCTTCCCTAAAGGACATTAGTGAACCAGATGGGTTTTTGTGACAATCCGGTAATTTCATGGTCCCCATTACTGACACTAGCTTTATATTCCAGATTTATTTAATTAACTGAATTTAAATTCCCCAGCAACTCCAGGCCTCTGGATTACTAGTCCAATAACATAACCACTATGGTACCAAATTAGCAGTAGACGATTACAACTATGCTGTAGATGACTCTTGGGCAACATCAGGAGGATAAGCTCGTCCATGACACAGAATTGCTTTACCCACAGAACAGAAATTAATTGTTTCATTGAAAAAATTATTTTCTTTTGTTTGATTTGTGCTGCTGCGTTGATTTGTTAGCCTTCAATATTTCCAGGCTGTGTCCTCTAACTAACGGTGTGTCTGCTCTGTTCTTTTCCCTTATTCAGCTATCTGTGTTTCCGGCTACTCGGTGGCATGTTACCGTTGCTAACCCTGCCCCAGCTCAAACTCGTTCTCACAGGAGAGGTGATGCGGCACTATGGGGACCATGTGGTTTCTGCTCAGGTACAGGCATTCTCTGATGAGTGGTGTTCAGTGTCAGAACTTTTTGATTGCCAACAGAAAGTCTAACTTCCAACTTAAAAGTGTTGATGTGTTTGGGCAATGAAATAACTTGAATAACTAAGATGAAGGAAAGAGACAAAAAACTTGCATTTAGATAATGCCTTTCACAACTTCCTGACATCCCGAAGTGTTACAACCATGAAGTACTTTTGAAATGTAGTCACTGTTGTAATATAGGAAGCGCAGGAAACACAACTTGCACACCGCAAGATCCCACAAGCAGCAATGTAATAATGACCAGATAATCTGTTTTAGGTGTTGGTTGAGGGATAAATATTGGCCCATCTGCTCTCCCAGGTCAAGATCCCATAGCACTAGGAAGAAGAGCATGGGAGTTCTCCCCAGTGTCCTGGCCAATATTTATCTCATTACTGTTTGTGGGGCCTTGCAATGTGCAGTTTGGTTATCACGTTTGGCCTACATTACAGCAATGGCTATACTTAAAATCGTAATTCACTGGGGTCATGAAGGGCACTTTATAAATGCAAGTTATTTCTTTTATTTGAAGTTTTGTTTTTAGAAATTGCAACAAATACCATTAAATCCAGTGGCAAGAGCGGTGACAGCTGTACTTCTCGTGAGTCAGCATGCCTGGTTGATGGTGGGCGGGGGCAGTGTGACAAAGGAGCCTGGTTTGGGGGGCGGGGGGCGGTGTGAGAGGATTTTTTTTTTAAAACTGTGAGTTGTTCTGATCTGGAATGCTCTTGTCTGTAAGGTTGGTGGAAGCAGATTCAATAGTAACTTTCAAAAGGGAATTGGATGAATTCGAGATTCTAGTTTTTGTTAAGAGGAGACACGACCTGTACCCGTCACTGTGCACACCGAGGGTCCGTGGCAGCTTGTGGGTGTTGATGAATATTGGCGCATACGTCCAGAGCTGTTGCTCCTGCTGAACATTCTGTGTTACGAATGATTCTCGGGTTTTGTTTCAATAATTGAGAAGCCTGAGTAATAGGCCAGGGCCGCATCGTCGCTGGGTCAAAATCCTGGAACTCCCTACCTGACAGCACTATGGTTCAAGGTTCACCACCACCTTCCAGGGGTAACTAGGGACGGGCAATAATTGCCGGCCTTGCCAGCAACGCTCACATCCCCAGAAGGAATAAGGAAAAACAGTGCAAAGAAAGAAAGACTTGGATTTATATAGTGCCTTTCATGACCACCGGACGTCTCAAAGCGCTTTACAGCTAATGAAGTACTTTTGGAGTGTAGTCACAGTTGTAATGTGGGAAACGTAGCAGCCAATTTGCACACGAGCAAGCTCCCAGAAACAGCAATGTGATAATGACTAGATAATCTATTGATTTTGTTATGTCGATTGAGGGATAAATATTGGCCAGGACAACGGAGTTAACTCCCCTGCTCAGCTTTGAAATAGTTCCAATTGGATCTTTTACGTCCACTTGAGAGAGCAGACGGGCCCTCGGTATAATGTCTCCGGGAGCCTCAGCACTGCACTGGAGTGTCAGCCTAGATTTAATTCTCAATTCTCTGGAGTGGGTCTTGAACCCACAACCTTCTGACTCAGAGACGAAAGTGCTACCCACTGAGCCAAGCTGACACCGACACAAGCCAACAAAGATTGGGAAGAGTAGCAAAGACTAGAAAAAACAGAACTGGTGGTTAGATGATATCAATCTCGGATTTTCAAAGCCTGTACATAGCAGAATGATGGGAATTTTAAGTTAAGTTGGGGAGTTACAGTGTTGGGACACTGAGAAAAAATGTGTTAAAGTAGGTGGAAGTGCAGTTAGTGTCTCTCTCGATGCTGCTGCATAGGATGGCATATTTGCCGACTATGAGGAACGAGAGGACAGTTTAAAGGCCATCTGATTTATAATTTGGAACAATGATTACGAAAGCTTGAAATGGAAACGGTTGATGTTTATGGGGAGAGGGGGTTATCTGCCTGTCAGCGCAAGTATTGCCATGTAGTCACCGTTTCAATGCAGTGGCTTTGAGATGATCTTCAATGACCTTTATAGAAATGAGCAGAGGCCAGCTGACTTTTAATTTCCTTTGATTCTCTCGCTGAAATGCGGGTTTTTGCAGCCTTGCTGCAAACAGTAAATGTGCCTGTGACCTGCACCAATTGTTAATCCGCTGACCGTCTGTGGTCGGAGACTGAGTTATGGTAGCATCTAGAAGGTTACAGGTGGCGATCCATTAACTGCTGTTGCAGCCAGGTAACCAATGCGATTCTCTTGCTGAAGCTGTATCTCCAGTGTGGTCACAGCCTGTGTGGTTGTGGTGCGAACATTTAAAGAGACAGTTGCCTCGATTGACGCATAGCAGAAATGTCGGTGGGCTTTTCTGCGGGACCTCAGGAGTCCACCTTGTCTGAAAGGAGGTGGCCCCCCCCCTTCCCCGATGGCCTTTATTTTGCTGTTGCAGAAGCCACAATGTAGGATTCCCCCAGATACAGCCTTCAGAGAATAGATTCATCGAATGTTTTTTCTCTATCTAGTCTATCAAAACCTCTCACCTTTTTTTTATTCGTTCCGAGATGTGGGCGTCACCGACAAGACCAGCATTTATTGCCCATCCCTAATTGCCCCTTGAGAAGGTGATTGTGAGCCGCCGCCTTGAACCGCTGCAAGCCGTGTGGTGAAGGTACTCCCACGGCGCTGTTGGGGAGGGAGTTCCAGGATTTTGACCTAGCGACAATGAAGGAACGGCGATATACTTCCAAGTCAGGACGGTGTGTGACTTGGAAGGGAACTTGTTGGTGATGCTGTTCCCATACGCCTGCTGCCCTTGTCCTTCTCGGTGGTAGAGGTCACGGGTTTGGGAGGTGCTGCCGAAGAAGCCTTGGCGGGTTGCTGCAGTGCATCTTGTAGATGGTACACACTGCAGCCACGGTGCGCCGGTAGTGGAAGGAGTGACTGTTTAAGCTGATGGATGGGACGCCAGTCAAGTGGGCTGCTTTGTTCTGGATGGTGTTGAGCTTCTTGAGTATTGTTGGAGCTGCACTCATGCAGGCAAGTGACTTGTGCTTGTGCACTGTAGATGGTGGAAAGGCTTTGGGGAGTCAGGAGGTGTGATGCACACCGCAGAACACCCAGCCTCTGACTCGCTCTTATGGCCACAGTATTTATGTGGCTGGTCCAGTTAAGTTTCTGGTCAATGGTGACCCCCCAGGATGTTGGTGGTGGTGGATTCGGCGATGGTAGTGCCGTTGAATGTCATGGGGCGGTGGTTAGACTCTCGCTTGTTGGTGATAGTCATTGCCTGGCACTTGTGTGGCATGAATGTTACTTGCCACCTGTCTTGTAAACCTCCTATTTGGGTCACCTCTTGACCTCTGCATCAAGGAGAACAGTCCTAGCTTTTCCAACCGCTCGTCAGAATGGAAGCCCTCATCCCTGGTAACATCCTGGTAAACCTCCTCTGTATCCATTACATCGCTCCTGATTGAAAGTTTTCTCATTTCTAATTGGAAGTTTTCACAACTGCCAGCAAAGTTTGCTGCACTTGCAGCACTTTTAAAGGCATAGCCCATACTTCCCTCAGGGTACAGGAATTTTAATGTTAAAATGTTGTACCTCGCTCCTGTGCACTGCTGCTGTATATCTACCCAAAATGTCGCCGCTCGGCCCCTCACGTCCCGCTTGATCCACATCCCGTTTCCCACTCTCCCTCCCCACTGTGCCTGACTCTTTAATAGCTTATAATCACTTTGAAACACTGAAGCGGATGTGTGCACCCTCCACGGTAATATTATCAGTCACACCCGAACTAGCAGAGGCCTGTACTCTGCCTCAGTGACCCAGATGAACAGGACCCCAAGAAAGAATGCAAAAGGCAGGAGGCAACAGAGCAGAGTAGCACTGGGGTAAGTGTAAACCACAAGGTGATAGGAAGGGACAATATGTATGAATATAAAGGGGCTGCAGGAGGGGTCAAAACTAAAAATCATGGTTTTAGAACTAGTATTAAAACACTCTACCTAAACGCACGCAGCATTTGAAATAAAGTAAATGAGTTGACGGCACAAATCATTACAAATGGGTATGATTTGGTGGCCATTACAGAAACGTGGTTGCAGGGTGGCCAAGACTGGGAATTAAACATACAGGGATATCTGACAATTCGGAAAGATAGACAAGAAGGGAAAGGAGGTGGGGTAGCTCTGTTAATAAAGGATGATATCAGGGCAGTTGTGAGAGACGATATTGGCTCTAATGAACAAAATGTTGAATCATTGTGGGTGGAGATTAGAGATAGTAAGGGGAAAAAGTCACTGGTGGGCGTAGTTTATAGGCCCCCAAATAATAACTTCACGGTGGGGCGGGCAATAATCAAGGGGGAATAATGGAGGCATGTGAAAAAGGAACGGCAGTAATCATGGGGGATTTTAACCTACATATCGATTGGTCAAATCAAATCGCACGGGGTAGCCTGGAGGAGGAATTCATAGAATGCATACGGGATTGTTTCTTAGAACAGTATGTTACAGAACCTACAAGGGAGCAAGCTATCTTAGATCTGGTCCTGTGTAATGAGACAGGAATAATAAACTATCTCCTAGTAAAAGATCCTCTCGGAATGAGTGATCACAGTATGGTTGAATGTGTAATACAGATTGAGGGTGAGGAAGTAATGTCTCAAACGAGCGTACTATGCTTAAACAAAGGGGACTACAGTGGGATGAGGGCAGAGTTGGCTAAAGTAGACTGGAAACACAGACTAAACGGTTGCACAATTGAGGAACAGTGGAGGACTTTTAAGGAGCTCTTTCATAGTGCACAACAAAAATATATTCCAGTGAAAAAGAAGGGTGGTAAGAGCAGGGATAACCAGCCGTGGATAACCAAGGAAATAAAGGAGAGTATCAAATTAAAAACCAATGAATATGAGGTGGCCAAGGTTAGTGGGAAACTAGAAGATTGGGAGAATTTTAAACAACAGCAAAGAATGACTAAGAAAGCAACAAAGAAAGGTTGATAGATTACAAAAGTAAACTTGCGCAAAACATAAAAACAGATAGTAAAAGCTTTTACCAATATATAAAACGGAAAAGAGTGACTAAAGTAAACGTTGGTCCCTTAGAAGATGAGAAGGTGGATTTAATAATGGGAAATGTGGAAATGGCTGAGACCTTAAACAATTATTTTGTTTCGGTCTTCACAGTGGAAGGCACAAAAACCATGCCAAAAGTTGCTGGTCACAGGAATGTGGGAATGAAGGACCTTGAGACAATCGCTATCACTAGGGGAGTAGTGCTGGACAGGCTAATGGGACTCAAGGTAGACAAGTCCCCTGGTCCTGATGAAATGCATCCCAGGGTATTAAAAGAGATGGCGGAAGTTATAGCAGATGCATTCGTTATAATCTACCAAAATTCTCTGGACTCTGGGGAGGTACCAGCGGATTGGAAAGCAGCTAATGTAACGCCTCTGTTTAAAAAAAGGGTGCAGACAAAAGGCAGGTAACTATAGACTGGTTAGTTTAACATCTGTAGTGGGGAAAATGCTTGAAACTATCATTAAGGAAGAAATAGCGGGACATCTAGATAAGAATAGTGCAATCAAGCAGACGCAACATGGATTCATGAAGGGGAAATCATGTTTAACTAATTTACTGGAATTCTTTGAGGATATAATGAACATGGTGGATAGAGGTGTACCGATGGATGTGGTGTATTTAGATTTCCAAAAGGCATTCGATAAGGTGCCACACAAAAGGTTACTGCAGAAGATAAAGGTACGCGGAGTCAGAGGAAATGTATTAGCATTGGATTGAGAATTGGCTGGCTAACAGAAAGCAGAGAGTCTGGATAAATGGGTCCTTTTCGGGTTGGAAATCGGTGGTTAGTGGTGTGCCACAGGGATCGGTGCTGGGACCACAACTGTTTACAATATACATAGATGACCTGGAAGAGGGGACAGAGTGTAGTGTAACAAAATTTGCAGATGACACAAAGATTAGTGGGAAAGCGGGTTGTGTAGAGGACACAGAGAGGCTGCAAAGATATTTAGATAGGTTAAGCGAATGGGCTACGGTTTGGCAGATGGAATGCAATGTCGGAAAGTGTGAGGTCATCCACCTTGGGGGAAAAAAAACAGTAAAAGTGAATATTATTTGAATGGGGAGAAATTACAACATGCTGCGGTGCAGAGGGACCTGGGGGTCCTTGTGCATGAATCCCAAAAAGTTAGTTTGCAGGTGCAGCAGGTAATCAGGAAGGCGAATGGCATGTTGGCCTTCATTGCGAGAGGGATGGAGTACAAAAGCAGGGAGGTCCTGCTGCAACTGTATAGGGTATTGGTGAGGCTGCACCTGGAGTACTGGGTGCAGTTTTGGTCACCTTACTTAAGGAAGGATATACTAGCCTTGGAGGGGGTACAGAGACGATTCACTAGGCTGATTCCGGAGATGAGGGGGTTACCTTCTGATGATAGATTGAGTAGACTGGGTCTTTACTCGTTGGAGTTCAGAAGAATGAGGGGTGATCTTATAGAAACATTTAAAATAATGAAAGGGATAGACAAGATAGAGGCTGAGAGGTTGTTTCCACTGGTCGGGGAGACTAGAACTAGGGGGCACAGCCTCAAAATACGGGGGAGCCAATTTAAAACCGAGTTGAGAAGGAATTTCTTCTCCCAGAGGGTTGTGAATCTGTGGAATTCTCTGCCCAAGGAAGCAGTTGAGGCTAGCTCATTGAATGTATTCAAATCACAGATAGATAGATTTTTAACCAATAAGGGAATTAAGGGTTATGGGGAGCGGGCGGGTAAGTGGAGCTGAGTCCACAGCCAGATCAGCCTTGATCTTGTTGAATGGCGGAGCAGGCTCGAGGAGCTAGATGGCCTACTCCTGTTCCTAATTCTTATGTTCTTATTTCACTGTCAAGAGGTGCACTAAGCAGACATGAATCGCTTTCACTGTTCAGCATTCAGGAACTTTGTCGTTGCTCCTTTGTTAGAGTGAGACTCGTGGATGCAAAGAGAAATGTAAAAAAATAAATACTTGCATATTTAAAGTACTGTTCACGACCCCAGGACGTCCCAAAGTACTTTGCAGCCAATGAAGTTCCTTTGAAATGTAGTCACCGTGGGAATGTAGAAAACGTGGTAGTCAGTTTGTGCATAGCAAGATCCCACAAGCAGCAATGTGGTAGTGACCAGATCATCTGTTTGTGATGTTGGTTATGGGATAAATATTGGCCAAGGCACCAGGAAGAACTCATTCAATTGTGACCATGGGATCTTTTACGTTCACCTGAGAGGGCAGACGAGGCCTCTGTTTAACGTCTCATCTGAAATACGGCACTCCCTCAGCACTGCACTAGGAGTGTCAGCCTAGATTTTTGTGCTCAAGTCCCTGGAGTGAGATTTGAACCCATGACCTTCTGACTCAGAGGCGAGGGTGCTACCACTGAGTCGATGCTAAAGAATCACTTAATGTAACAAGGGAAGCATAGTCTACATAGGAAAGCCTGATTAGTGCACAGCTGTGCTAAAATGATTCTTTTAATGTTGAGTCTAGTCTCGCTTTAGCGCCGTTAAAGGCGACATAGACAACCTGCGGGCAGCACAGCCACAGTTAGTAGTGTATGCTTTAAAACGTGTTTTCTTCTGGGCAGAGTATGGATCGTTGAACACTTGGTGTCTGCCCGCCATGTCATGCCTGTTCCCTTGCTGGATCCGTGCGAGGCAGGTGGGCTGCTGCTGGTCTAACAGGAGAAGCACCCCTAGGCTAAGCTCACTGACCTTTAACCAGATGGAGTCCCAGGAAGTCATCTCCATTTTGTGGCTGTCTGGAGGCCTGCATTAACTGAGCTTGTGGTTATCATTAATTACTGTCAGTCCTGTGAGCTGCATTAACCTTTTTGCCACTGTTTGTTCTGCACTCTTCTGAGCACTTTAAGTATTTGTGCAATAGAAGTAAATCATCATCATCATCATAGGTGTTCCCTCGAACGAGGATGACTTGCTTCCACAAGAGTTCACAGATGTTTCAATGAAGGACCCGATGTTCCAGTCCTGAACTCCAATTGAGAGGGTGGAAGATGCCTGTGCGTAGATTTTTTTAACGTGTGGTGCCTGTTGCACACCAGCCACCATACAGGCTTGACAGAGCTAGGCCTTTATCCAGTGGCAAGGATTAACCAGGACAACTGAAGATCCGCTCTGCTGCACGGACCTAGTGCGCACACATATCACAGTGTGGGCTGGCCCATGCTGCCCCTGGGCCCTCGCCTCTTCTGGGCCCCATACCCTTATTCGCTGCACCTTTGCCCATGATATTCCAGGGCCTGGCGCTCCAGCTCTATTTGTAGCCCTGACCTGCGGTGGTGTTCTTGCACAGGTTGGGGCAGCGAAGTAACTATAGAGCGATCCTAGAGCTCTGCCATTCTGTTGGATTGAAGAAGTGAAAGTACAGAGCTCCGGAATTGAAAGTCCCACTGGTTGACGCAGCCTGGCAGGAAGAAAGGATTCCAATATCTGCTGCAGTCAGTCTATAGATGGAGCTGGGGTGCAGTGCGGCAGCGACATCTGGTGACCAACTGGAGTTCTGTAGCAGCTTATCCCTCCGTCAGGCTTTCTTCCCCATTCCATTCTAAAAAAGGGCTCGAGGTCAACACCGAGTTATTGAAGTGAAAGTTAGAGGAAGGAAAGACAGAGGGAAAATAGGAAATTGAGGAGACGAGTTAATGTTTCACCCCATCAGATCTGGTGAAAACTGAACTACAACAATTGTACATCCCTGTGTGGCGTAACAATAAAAAAGAGTAGGTGGCTCAACCGTGGCTAACAAGGGAAATTAAGGAAAGTGTTAAATCCAAGGAAGAGGCATATAAATTGGCCAGAAAAATCAGCAAACCTGAGGACTGGGAGAAACTTAGAATTCAGCAGAGGAGGACTAAGGGTTTAATTAAGAGGTGGGAACTCGAGTATGAAAGTAAGCTTGCAGAGAACATAAAAACTGACTGCAAAAGCTTCTATAGCTATGTGAATAGAAAAAGATTAGTGAAGACTAATGTAGGTCCCTTACAGTCAGAATCAGGTGAATTCATAATGCGGAGCAAGAAAATGGCAGATCAATTGAACAAATACTTTGATTCTGTCTTCACTAAGGAAGACACGAATAACCTCCCAAAAATACTAGGGGACCGAGAAGGGGAAACTGAGGGAAATCCTTATTAGTCAGGAAATCCTTTTTAGGGACTGAAGACCGATAAGTCCCCAGGGCCTGATAGTTGAATCTCAGAGTACTTAAGGAAGTAGTCCTAAAAATAGTAGATGCATTGGTGGTCATTTTCCAACATTCCATGGACTCTGGATCAGTTCCTATGGACTGGAGGGTAGCTAATGTAACCCCACTTTTTAAAAAAGGAGGTAGAGAGAAAACAGAATTATAGACTCGTTAGCCTGACTTCAGTGGTGGGGAAAATGCTGGAGTCAATTATTAAAGATGCAATAGCAGCGCATTTGGAAATCAATGACAGGATCGGTCCAAGTCTGCATGGATTTATGAAAGGGAAATCATGCTTGACAAATCTTCTAGAGTTTTTTGAGGATGTAACTAGTAAAATGGATAAGCGAGAACCAGTGGATGTGGTGTATTTGGACTTTCAGAAGGCCTTTGACAAGGTTCCACACAAGAGATTAATGTGCAAAATTAAGCCACATGGTATTGAGGTAATGTACTGACGTGGATAGAGAACTGGTTGGCAGACAGGAAGCAAAGAATGGGAATAAACGGGTCCTTTTCAGAATGGCAGGTAATGACTAGTGGGGTGCGGCAGGGTTCAGTGCTGGGACCCCAGCTATTTACAATATACATTAATGATTTAGACGAAGGAATTGAATGTAATATCTCCAAGTTTGCAGATGACCGTGCGAGCTGCGAGGAGGATGCTAAGAGGCTGCAGGGGGACTTGGACAGGTTAGGTGAATGGGCAAATGCATGGCAGATGCAGTATAATGTGGATAAATGTGAGGTTATCCACTTTGGTGGCAAAAACAGGAAGGCAGATTATTATCTGAATGGTGACAGATTAGTAAAAGGGGAGATGCAACGAGACCTGGGTGCCATGGTACATCAGTCATTGAAGGTAGGCATGCAGGTACAGCAGGCAGTAAAGAAAGCAAATGGCATGCTGGCCTTCATAGCTAGGGGATTTGAGTATAGGAGCAGGGAGGTCTTGCTGCAGTTGGACAGGGCCTTGGTGAGACCACACCTTCAGTATTGTGTGCAGTTTTGGTCTCCTAATCTGAGGAAGGACATGCTTGCTATTAAGGGAGTGCAGCGAAGGTTCACCAGACTGATTCCTGGGATGGCAGGATTGACATATGAGGAAAGACTGGATCGGCTAGGCTTATACTCATTGGAATTTAGAAGAATGAGAGGGGATCTCATAGAAACGTATAAAATTCTGACGGGACTGGACAGGTTAGATGCTGGAAGAATGTTCCCGATGTTGGGGAAGTCCAGAACCAGGGGATGCAGTCTAAGGATAATGGGTAAGCCATTTAGGACCGAGTTGAGGAGAAACTTTTTCACCCAGAGAGTTGTGAACCTGTGGAATTCTCTGCCACAGAAAGTTGGTGAGTCCAGTTCGTTGGACATACTCAAAAGAGAGTTAGATGTGGCCCTTACAGCTAAAGGGATCAGAGGGTATAGAGAGAAGGCTGGGGTGGGTTACTGAAGTTGAATGATCAGCCATGATCATATTGAATGGTGGTGCAGGCTCGAAGGGCCGAATGGCCTGCTCCTGCACCTATTTTCTATGTTTCTATGTCACTCATGTTAAAATGCTCCTTCTTTGCGACAGACCTGCTGTGTCTTTTCAACATTTCCATGTTGTATCAGCGAAGAAAATGTGTGTACATATCTGTCAGCATGTGTATGTATACATGTGTATGTATATGTATTTATGTGCCTGTATATGTGAACATGTATGTGTCACGTGTATGTATACTTGAGCACAAAAATCTAGGCTGACACTCCAGTGCAGTACTGAGGGAGCGCTGCACTGTCGGAGGTGTAGTCTTTTGGATGAGACGTTAAACCGAGGTCCCGTCTGCTCGTAAAAGATCCCATGGCACTATTTGGAAGAAGAGCAGGGGAGTTATCCCCGGTGACCTGGCCAATATTTATGCCTCAGTCAACATCACTGGTTATTATCGCATTGCTGTTTGTGGGAGTTGGCTGTGTGCAATTTGGCTGCCACATTTCCTACATTACAACAGTGACTACATTTTAGACGCACGTCATTGGCTGTAAAGTGCTTTTGGACATTCCGAGGTTGTGAAAGGCGCTATATAAATGCAAGTCTTTGTGTGTATGTGTACTTGAACGTGGTGCCGCCTCCCAAATCTGTGCCCATCTTTCTCTCAGCTCCATGTTTGAATCTCCAAAATCCATTTTTGCCCCTGCCACAGTACTGAAATGGCCCTACTCAAAGTCACAACTGAGGCTCTGTGATTGTGACCATGGTGCACTATCCTTCGTCACCCTTCTCGACCTGCCTGCAGCTTTGACATAGTTGGCCACACCATCCTCCTCCAACACCCTCCTCTATTGTCCAACTGAGTGGGACTTTGCTCGCTTGGTTCAACTCTTGTCTATTCAGTCGCAGCTAGAGAATCTCCTGCAACCACACTATTACCTCTGGATCTATCGTTGGCCCCCTCTTCTCACCTACATGCTGTCCATCGGTGACATCATCCAAAGTCGTGATGTCAGGTTCCACATGTATGCTGACGACACTCAGCTCTACTTCTCCACCATCTCTCTTGAACCCACCACTCACTGCCTGTGTTGGCAGATTGCTTGTCTGACATCCAGTCCTGGATGAGCTGAAATTTTCTCACAACTAAACATTGGGAAGACAGAAGCCATTGTCTTCTGCCCCCGCCACAAACTCTCTTCCCTAGTTACAGATTCTATTCCCGCTTCCTGGCAACTGTCTGAGGCTGTTCCCAATCTCGGTATCCTATTTGACCCTGGGCTGAGCTAACGACCACATATCCGCTCCAGTACCAAGACCATCTACTTCCACCTCCGATTTATCATTCGTCTCTGCCCCTGCCTCAGCTAATCTGCTGTTGAAACCCTTATCCATGCCGTTGCTACCTCCAGACTCGACTGTTCCAATGCCCTCCTGTATGGCCTTTTACCTTGCACCCTTCATAAACGAAGTCATCCAAAACTCTGCTGCCTGTATCCTAAAACTCGCAACAAATCCCTTTTACACATCACCTTTGTGCTCGCTGACCTACATTGGCTCCCGGTCCAGCAAAGCTTCAAATTTAAAATGATCATTCTTGAGTTCAAATCCCTCCATTGCCTCGCCCCTCCCTATCTCTGCAACCTCCTCCGGCCCTGCAACCCACTGAGATCTCTGCATTCCTCCAATTCTGGGCTCGTGTGTATCCCTCACTTCTTTGCCCTGCCATTGGTGGCTGTGTCTTCAGCTGCCAAGGCCATAGGCACTGAAATTCCCTTCCTAAACCTCTCCACCTCTCCTCCTTTAAGGTGCTCCTTAAAACCTACTTCTTTGACCAAGCTTTTGGGCACCTGTTCCTAATATCTCTTTATGTGGATCAGTGTTGATTTTTATGATTATGCTCCTGTGAAACGCACCTATGAATCCCCTTGCGCCGTTTTCCTACGAAAAAGGTGCTATATAAATGCAAGTTGTTTAGGATACTTGTATATTTTGTACTCTGTAACTTGGATTTCGTGAAGTACTGCGCTGCCCCAGCTGAGTGAGGTGGTGGGGGGGAAAAGAGAGAGAAACGGGGTTGTCCAATCAGTAATCCTGCTGAAGATCATTAATTAAAACATTTCATTTTCAGCTCCCAGACCGGTTCAGGTTTGCACCAGAAATGGAGACGTACATTGACTCATTCCTTGAAAGCACCCAGGATGCGGAGAAACAGTTTGCTGTTATAACCAGCTTCTCGTGCCTCACTAACCACGGTTACCCCGTCATCCCCAGCTACTGGAAAGTGGTCCGTCACCTGCAGCCCTCGGTTTTGTTGAATTACGTCGACTGGTTAAAGAATATGTTCGTAAGCCCAGATCTTGGCGCCTGCATAGACTTCAGCACCAAACGGCAGAAGGAGAATAAGGAGCGAGCTGACCGGTGAGTTGAGTTTGTACATTAAAGTTTAACTAACTGCGCTGTTATACCACAGCGAAACAGGAGATGGCGCTTGATGACCAGAGAGCCGAGCCTACTATTGGCACCAGGCCTTTGAATAAGGAAATGTTTCTTTTTGTACCTCGCTTATGGACTAGTAAGGAGTCTTCTCTTAGGCAGTTCCCCTGAGTCGAGGATGACTTGCTTCCACACTAGCACAAGTTCTAAGGTGACTGATGAGACCAACGCGGGATCTACAGTCTCTGTCACAGATGGGGCAGATGGTGGTTGGAGGGATGGGTGAGTGGGGTGCTTGGGTTGTCGTACACTCCTTCCGCTGTTTGTAATTGGCTTTCGCGTGCTCCCGGCGAAGAGACTCGAAGTGTTCGGCGCCTTCCCGGATGCGTCTCCTCCACTTTATTCTGGTCTGGGGCCAGGGATTCCCAAGAGTCAGTGGGGATGTTACATTTTTTCCAGGAGGCTTTGAGGGTGTCCTTGAAACGTTTTCTCTGCCCTCCTGGGGCTCGCCTGCCATGACGGAACTTGTTTTGGGAGTCTAGTATTGAGCATACGGACAGTGTGGCCCGTCCATCAAAGCTGATTGAGCGTGGTCAGTGCCTCGATGCTAAGGATGTTGGCCTGAGAGAGAACGCTGACGGTGCGCCTATCCTGCCAATGAATTTGCAAGGATTTTGCAGAGACAGCGTTGGTACTTCTCCAGTGCTTTGAGGTGCCTACTGTACATAGTCCATATCTCTGAAGCATATAGGAGGGCGGGTATCACTACTGCTCTGTAGACCATGAGCTTGGTGCCGGGTTAGTGCAACCCAATGGCAACTGAGTGTTTGAAGGGCTTGTGAGTTTAACTGATTCATAGCTTCGTTAATAATTTCATAAACTCCTCAAGATATTGAGGGAGCTGATTTGTGGTTTTACAATAACAGTCCGGTCTGAATGTCGGAACAGGAGGAGGCCATTCAGCACCTCCGGCCTGTTCTGCAACTCAATCATGGCTGATCTGTACTGTGACTCTCTTTACCCGCTTTCGCTCCATATTCCCTGATGCCCTTATCCAACAAAGATCTAGTGGTCACTGTTGATCTCCAGCATCCATAGCCTTGTGGGGGCGAGAACACAAGAACATTAGAAATAGGAGCAGGAGTAGGCCATACGGCCACTCGAGCCTTATCCACCATTCAATAAGATCATGGCTGATCTGATCATGGACTCAGCTCCACTTCCCCGCCCGCTCCCCATAACCCCTTATTCCCTTATCGTTTAAGAAACTGTCTGTTTCTGTATTAAATTTATTCAATGTCCCAGCTTCTACAGCTCTCTGAGGCAGCGAATTCCACAGATTTACAACCCTCAGAGAAGAAATTTCTCCTCATCTCAGTTTTAAATGGGTGGCCCCTTATTCTAAGATCATGCCCTCTAGTTCTAGTCACCCCCATCAGTGGAAACATCCTCTCTGCATCCACCTCATCAAGCCCCCTCATAATCTTATACGTTTCAATAATATCACCTCTCATTCTTCTGAATTCCAATGAGTAGAGGCCCAACCTGCCCAACCTACTCAACCTTTCCTCATAAGTCAACCCCCTCATCTCTGGAATCAACCTTGTGAACCTTCTTTGAACTGCCTCCAAAGCAAGTATATCCTTTCGTAAATATGGAAACCAAAACTGCACACAGTATTCCAGGTGTGACCTCACCAATACCCTGTATAGCTGTAACAAGACTTCCCTGCTTTTATACCCCATGCCCTTTGCAATAAAGGTCAAGATTCCATTGGCCTGCCTGATCACTTGCTGTACCTGCATACTATCCTTTTGTGTTTCATGCACAAGTACCCCCAGGTCCCGCTGTACTGCAGCACTTTGCAATCTTTCTCCATTTAAATAATAACTTGCTCTTTGATTTTTTTCTGCCAAAGTGCATGACCTTGCACTTTCCAACATTATACTCTGCCAAATTTTTGCCCACTCACTTAGCCTGTCTATGTCCTTTTGCAGATTTTTTTGTGTCCTCCTCACACATTGCTTTTCCTCCCATCTTTGTATCGTCAGCAAACTTGGCTACGTTACACTCAGTCCCTTCTTCCAAGTCGTTAATATAGATTGTAAATAGTTGGGGTCCCAGCACTGATCCCTGCGGCAGTTGAGTTGGCCTCAACTCATCTTCCCTGCCCGCTCCCCATAACCCTCGACTCCCTATCATTCAAAAATCTTTCTGTCTCTGCCTTAAATATATTCAATGACCCAGCCCCCACAGCTCTCCACAGAGCTCTGCCCCCAAGCGGCATGTGCCTTTATCTCCGCCCCTGGTCCAGGGTGAAGCTTCTGCATGGGTGGATTTGATTTTGACTTCGATCTCAAGCGATGGGAGTAAAAATAATTGGGAAGATAGGTTTAACAGTTGTGGAGAAGGGCCCAGCCGAAACATTGGCTTGTCTGTTTTCAGCGCTTTCTGTTTTTTTAAAGAATAGTTAGGGTGGGTGTGCAGAGAGATTTACCAGGAAAGAAAAGCAGACCACGAGGTTGTGATGTGCAAAATCCCCAAACATAACATTATAAATAAGGTCATCTTTAAAGTAAACGGGGGTGAAATTTGACTTGGCGGCGGTGTAAAGCGGGCGATAACGATCGGCTGCCCGGTTTAAACCCCACCCGAATTTCTTTTCCACTGATTTCACCGAAGAAAGTTAGGGAACGGCTGTTCAAACCGGGCGTCCGATTTGCTGTGTGTTGTGCTACCACCCAGGTCTCACTTCACTCCCGATAAGGACTAAGCTACAACTTACTGGAGTAAATGCTAAATAATTGGGATTGATTTGGCACTCATCTAAGCCTAGAAGGGCACGGGCAGAAAAAAGATGGATGATGGGAGTAGGCGGGATGTGTTGAATGGCCTTGGCCTGCTCTTATCCCTCTGTTCATTGTCACTGTACAGTAACTCCCGATGTCCCTTGTACATGGCCACGCCACAGGTAGTCAGCAGGCCCAGGATACAGTCTCTCTGACGGTCGGGTAGCAATGTGCTGTAAGCTGTGTGGCATATTATGCTGAGACCGTATTGAGTATTGACCGCAGGCCTGCTGTTTTACAGAGCTCAGCACTCGGTGATGCGGCTGCGGATGTGGATTGTTGCGCGGCTGACCTCCATCGTAGACAACAGTCAAGTGAAGAAAGAGGAGGACCTGGTGATGGACATTGCCCGGTGAGTGGGGGATACATCGGGGAGGATTGCCCACGGCGAAAGGTTTCAGGGCTGCAGTGTAAATCACGACTCATCAGTTTTTACCCGTTTCTCTCTGTGTGGGATCACCGTGGCTGCCAATGAGGAGAGCAGTGGCAAGGTAAGTGACTGGTGTCTCTGACATCCAGCACCACTGCCTGTTCTGCCATGTTTGGTGGGGAGGGGAGAAGAGTGGGTGGAGATGACCGTAAGGATCTGCTGGCCTTCCCCAGCATGTTCAGGCTGCGCTCCTCTTAAGGTCGTGAGATCCTCGCTTTCGCTGGACTGCAGTGTCAATTGGTGTGGGCCGAATCCACAGCAGCCAGCATGGCCAGGGAATAAAGGTAGCAGTTTGTGGGACTATTCTTTCTAACCACAAAGCGCCCGTACCGGTGTAGGAGGGCAGAGGCGTGCTGTCACCATGATCACTTGGCCTACAGGCAGCAGGTGAAGGCAGTTGCCTCCAGTGATGGTATTGACATTGCTGTTGGGGACGCGAGTGGCAATAGCCCCCGAGGGGTTTCCAGGAACTGTCTCCATGGCTGGTGCTTGGGCGCTCTGCAGCAACAGTGCCGTCAACTTTGATCTAGCACAGCGCACCCCAGAGCAAGATGTAGAGTCTTTCTTCTGTGTTTTCTCCCTCTCTATCGTCTGTGTGCTTTTGTTCTCTCTCCATTCCCTCGTGTGCATGATCTTGTTTGCGTTCTCTTCAACTCTCCCTTCCCTCTCATTGACTGGCGCGCACTCTCTTTCTCCCACTGGCGCTCTAGCGCATTCTCTTTCAGTGGCACGCTCGCTCCCATTGGCTCTCGCTCTCTTTACATTGCAACAGTGACTACACTTCAAAAGTACTTCATTGGTTTCTTTATTTCTCTCTCTCTCTCTCTTTCTCTCTCACTCTCTTTGTGTTACTGCTCAGAACTGAACCGATATCTTTCCATCTTTGTCTGGATCCAGGTTTATTTTCTTCCACGCTTTCTTTGAAGCCGAGCACCATACCCCGGACATCCCGGAGACCGAGGCCACGCTGTCTGTTCCCCTGGACGAATCCACGCGGAATGTGATTGCACATACCTTCTTTGGGTAAGCTTTCGGGACTTTGCCTTCAAGTGCATATCAAAAAGATGCAGCCCCTTTCTCTTATTTCTGGATTTCCGATGACTTTAAAAATGATCCTAAAATGTCGGGCGAAGTTTCTTTCCACCTCCTGCTGCTGTATTGTTTAATATCCGTGCTGCTGTATTGTTTAATATCCGTGATGCTGTATTGTTTAATCAGTGTGTTGTGTTGTGTTTGGTGTCCCCAGTCTGTTGAACCATCTGAATTCCCTTCCTCCGCTGGGCGACTCTGCGGAATCCGCGGGCAGGAGCGAGAAGCGCGTGCTGGGGGTTACAGTGGACGGGAACCTGTGGATCTACTGTGTGGTTCGCTACGCCAGTGCCCTCCTGTCACACAAGAAACCTGTCAGAGTTGTGCAACCCTTCACACAAGAGCAGAGAGAAGCCTGGGACCGGTATGTAACCCAAACTTAATTAACTTGGACAGTGGGATGCCATTTATCCGGGCCCCTCAGCATGCCTTCAGTGTAATTATTCCCAGATATTGTCCCCGGGTGTCGTCACTCGATGGCTGTCCTTTAATGCAGTGCAACCTTGGCACTAATGCGCAGTCTGTTGCTTGGATTATTTATTTGTTCATAAAGGAGTGCTCCTTGCACAGTTAAAACAGATGATCTCATTTATTTCATTGCTGTTTGCGGGAGCTGGCTGTGCGCAAAATTGGCTGCCGCATTTCCTACATTACAATAGTGACTACACTTAATTAGCTGTAAAGCACTTTGGAACAACCTGAGGTCATGAAAGGCACTATATAAATGCAAGTCTTTAATGTTTCCCTCTACAGCAGAATATATTAAAATCCGAGTGGCCTGGTGCAGTTTATTGCCACATTAATACCATTTGTTAGCGACAGTTCTTCACGTGCTGCAATCCCGATCTTGGCCAAGCAGAACAGCTTAGCAAACGGGGCAACCATTTGAGCATAGCAAGATCTCACATACAGAAAATGAGATGAATGACCAGGTAGTCCGTTTTTGGTTGAAACTGGTTGAGAGATAAATATTGTCCACGACACTGGGGAGAATACCCCTGCTCTTCGAATAGTGCTGCGGGATCTTTTACGCCCACCTAAAAATGAAGACTGAAAGATGGTACCTCCGAGAGTGCAGCACTGGAGTGTCAGTCTGGAATATGTGACCATTTAAGCAGAGGTCTAGGAGTAGGTGGTCCACTTGGGCCTCGGTCAGAGTGTGGCATAGCCGAAGGAGGGAAGCAACAAAGCAGGAAAGTACAATAAGTAAAAGAAAGACTTACATTTATATAGCGCCTTTCACAACCACCAGACGTCTCAAAGCGCTTTACAGACAATGAAGTCCTTTCGGAGTGTAGTCACTATTGTAATGTGGGAAATGCAGCAGCTAAATTGCACACAGCAAGCTCCCACAAACAGCAATGTGCTAATGACCAGATCATCTGTTTTTGTATGTTGATTGGGAGATAAATATTGTTCCCAGGACACTGGGATAACTGCCCTGCTCTTCGAAATAGTGTCATGGGATCTTTTACGTCCACTTGAGAGAGCAGACGGGGCCTCAATTTAACATCGCATCTCCGACAGTGCAGTGCTCCCTCAGCACTGCACTGGAGTACCGGGGGTAGGGGCAGAGAGAGGGAGGTATTGAAGCTGACCTTTAGCAGATTTCTGAATAGTGGTGACTGTCATGGCTTTGCACATGGTCATGGTTAAGGTCAGACATCATCTAGCCTGCGTTGCTGTCCAGTGACATAAATTGGGAAGCGAGCCCTGCCGTTTGAGGATCTGGCGTTCAAAAGTGAAGCATTTTATCTAAAATTTAGAATGTTATTGTCTGTTTAATTCTCACTAAATAAAGGGCTAAAAAAAAATCTGCTCCATTCGCAGGAAAAGATGCCCTAGTTTATTTTGATACAACGTAGATTTTAGCCATGTTGGCTCAGCCAGACATCTGAGAAGCTAAGCCATTCAATTGAGAGCCAGCATGAATTTGTAAAGGGCAAATCCTGTCTAACGAACCAAATTAACTTTTTTTGAGGAAGTAACTAAAGTAGACAGGGAAATGTCTATTGATGTAGTTTATATGGAGTGCCAGAAGGCTTTCAATAAGACTGTTGGCTAAAATTAAAGCTCATGTAATTGAAGGCAAATTACTGACCTGGTTAGGAAATTGGTTGGGCGGTAGAAGACAGAGAGTTGGAATAATAGGTATGTACTCTAACTGGAATGTGTCCCACATTGATCTGTGCTGGGGCCTCAACTATTCACAATGACTTGGATAACAGAGAGCCATCTTTCCAAGTTTGTCAAAACACAAAGATTGGTGGTATAGTAAGTGGTGTAATCTGTATTCTTGTTTACTTATCTTTACTGTTTAATACATTTGTGAGTTAAAGCCTATGTCACAGTCTAGTGAAATGTTCATTTGCTACCTTTCGAAGTCAAGGGGCAGGTGATAAAGCCGATATACCATGAATAGGGCTCGCTGTTCAATCACTGGGCACACTGCTGATTGACATAGTCAGCTGGCGGAGGGAAAGTACTCTGGAACATGGGGAGAAAAGACTCAACCACGGCAGTGATCTGAGCCACTGGAGTCAGAATTCCATCCTCCAGGAGGGGATCTGGCTCAATTGTCACACTTCATCTGTGTTGTTTTGAAGCTGTTGTCTCCTGTTGCGCTGACGACTGATTCACTCCCCAGCTGTAACTATGAATGGAACCAGTGCAAATCTGTCAGCAATGTTAATAACAACTAGCATTTCTTTCCCAATCCAGGGTGTTTTCTACGTGCTTTTCCTATGTACTCAAAATCTGAAAATGTTCTGCTGTGTGTGTCTGTGTACTAGAATTAGCTATTCATGTTGCATGCCCTGTACTAGGTTAACCCGCCTTGATGGCTGACCACTCTTGCTGTTACGGGCACCTTGTCAGATTGGAAATGGTTGTTGTGCGTGCTCATGGGTCACTTATCCGTTCACAGAATGCTCCAGTCCGTGGAGGATCTACAGAAAAAATCAAAGAAATCTCAGAAATTGGAGACCTCAGCTTTCCAGCTTCTCTTTCTGCTCGTGGGCATTCATCTTTTCAAGGTACTTACAGCCCATACTCTGATGCAAAGGGGTTCTACCATAAGAACAGAAGAAATAGGAGCAGGAGAACGTCCTTACGGCCTCTCGAGCCTGCTCCGCCATTCAATAAAATCATGGCTGATCATCGACCTCAACTCTACTTTCCCGCTCGATCTCCATATCCCTTGCTTCTCCTAGACTCCAAAAATCTATCTCTCTCAGCCTTGAATATATTCAGGGACTCAGCAGCCACAGCCCTCTGAGGCAGAGAATTCCAAAGATTCATAACTCTGAGTGAAGAAATTCCTCCTCATTTCTGTTTTAAATGGGCGAGCACATATTCTGAAACTATGCCCCCTAGTTCTAGATTCCCCCACGAGGGGAAACCTCCTCTCTGCATCTACCTTGTCGAGCGCCCTCAGATCCTGGAGAAAATTCATCGGGACATTTTTTTAAAATTGTGTACTTATAAAAATGTATTTCAACACTTTTGCTTCGTGGTTATAAAAAAGCATTTGGAGATGGGGGGGGCTATTGGGGAGGGCTGTTTAACTGAAGTTGAGAATCATACAATTGGGTAGTGAAGAGTTAATTAGCTTGGGAATGCAGTAGCGAGGTGGACGTGTTGGTAGACCAATGGTGGAAGCAGGGCAGTGGGAGATTGAAATTCCTGTGATGAAACCACCAGGAATGCATCCAAACGGGGGGAGAGGGGCGGGTTTACAGCCTAGCCTCGCCGAGTACTCCCCCCAACATGTACACGCGCTCGGCTCCAGTGGTGATCACTGGTGCTGAGGCCGATTGGTGCACCACAACTTGTAGCTCAGCTGTGATGGGCTAACTGTACACGAGCTGACAGTCGAAATCTGGTATCTTCTGGTCTATGTGACTGAGCCCTGCACTCGGAGGTGCAGTTATCCATGAATTCATTCGGGAGTGAGATACATAGTGAAAAGAGCTTCCGGCCACACATCCGCGGCAGAACTCATTCTGTCTATTTCCACCTCCGTAACATCGCCCGTCTCCGCTCCTGCCTCAGCTCATCCGCTGCTGAAACCCTCATCCATGCCTTTGTTACCTCTAGACTTGACTATTCCAACGCACTCCCACATTCTACCCTATGTCATCCAAAACTCGGCTGCCCGTGTCCTAACTCGCACCAAGTCCTGCTCACCCATCACCCCTGTGCTTGCTGACCTACATTGGCTCCTGGTTAAGCAACTCCTTGATTTTAAAATTCTCATCCTTGTTTTCACATCCCTCCATGGCCTCCCCCTCCCTATCTCTGTAATCTCCTTCAGCCTTACAGCCCCCCCCCCCTCCCCCAAGATGTCTGCGCTCCTCAAATTCTGCCCTCTTGAGCATCCCTGATTATAATCGCTCAACCATTGGTGGCCATGCCATCAGCTGCCTGGGCCCCAAGCTCTGGAACTCCCTCCCTAAACCTCTCCGCCTCTCTTTCCTCCTTTACGATGCTCCTTAAAACCTACCACTTTGACCAAGCTTTTGGTCATCTGCTGTAATTGCTTCTTATGTGGCTCGGTGTCAAATTTATTTGTTTTGTCTTTAAACTCTCCTGTGAAGCGCCTTGGGACATTTTACTGCGTTAAAGGTGATATATAAATACAAGTTGTTGTTAATGGGGGAGGGTTACTAACAAGCAGCCCCACTATGTAGGATGCAAACTCACTCTCTTGACTTCATACAATGTGCCGAATTGTGATCTTAACTGGGCCATACGGGATACTATGGGTTGGGGACTGTTTTTATAAAAATAATAATCCTACTTCAGATGTGGGCGTCGCTGGCAATGCCGGCATTTATTGCCCATCGCCTAGTTCCCTTGAGAAGGTGGTCGGTCATCTTCTTGATACAACTGAGTGGCATGCTGGGCCATTTCCCCAGGCAGTTGAGAGTCAACCATTTTGAAGTGGAACTGGAACCATGTATAGGCCATGCTGGGTAAGAACAGGAGGTTGGTTCCCTAAAAGATGTTGAAGCAGTTAAATCCCTGTAGGGATGAAGTAAGAATCTGAAAACCAAGAGCACTGCCTGCCTTGCTCCGTCCGAGTCACTGTTAAAGATCGACAGAGGCTGGAGAGCAGTCCCATCTGCTTCTGGAAATGGCCCAAGGAGATGAACAGGGAATTCAAAACCGGATTTTGTTACCCGATCACTGCACAAATCACAGCTCGGACAATTAGAAGTTGGGTGAATGGTTGGGACTGGTGTGTGTGGACTGTACAGCTTTTTATTGTTGTCATTCCTTGATATAGAAGGCCCCATTCTGAATATCAGCTTCACACTTTCACAAAGTAAATGTTAATGTGTCGCCGTCTCTGGTTGCCTGCTTGAATGTGCCACAGCTGCCATCTCCGAGTGCAGTATCAGGGTTGTGCCCTGGCCTGGTGCCAACATGTTGAGATTCCTGAATCACCAGGACATTCCAGGTGACGGGCAGATTTTCACCCGAATCTGGATTCAGCCCCAATGACATTATCTGACCCAGCACACCATCGATTAATTTCTTTGCAGTGTGCAGAGTTTTGTCTGTATTTTATTTTTCCACACCCTGCCAAGTTCCGCAGGCTGAACCTCATGGCTTGTAATTGTTCACGGACAGCCAGCTGCTGCAGGGATTACATGCTGCAGTTCGTGTTTGATTCAGTGAGGAGTGGCCTCACACCTCCCAATCTCTAATCTCCTCCAGCCCCACTACCCCGCCCCCACTCCCACCCCGCCGAGATGTCTGCGCTCCTCTAATTCTGCCCTCCTGCCCATCCCTGATTATAATCTCTCAACCATTGGTGGCAGTGCCTTCTGTTGCCTGGGCCCCAAGCTCCCTACTTAAATTGCTCTGCCTCTCTTTCCTCCTTAAAGACGCTCCTTAAAATCTACCTCTTTGACAATGCTTTTGGTCACCTGCGCTAATTTCTCCTTATGCGGCTCGGTGTCAATTTTTATCGCATTATACTCCTGTGAAGCGCCTTGGGACGTTTCACTACGTTAAATGCGCTATATAAATACAAGTTGTTGTTGTTGAGGTACCAATGAAGGTGAGAAATGATCTAATTGGATCGTAACAGAATCCTGACTGAGCGAACATTTTCTAATCGCTGCCTTGTTGCGGTGCCGTTGCTCATTAAACGCTTGCTCTTCCAGTGAATGTAACGATGTGTGAGCTATTTTAACAATCCCTGCGTGAGGGGCAAGCATTGAGAAAATAATCTCAACCCACGAAGTTCGCGAGTAAACGTGGTCTCGGCCGTGCTGCTCCAGGCTCCTGCTGTCCCGCACTGCCTTTATCTCTCCTGTTATCCCCCGTGCAGAATGGCGAGGATTCTCTGGCCCTGTTGAGTGACCTGCATGAGTGTCTGGAGAAGTCGCTGCTGAAGAAAAAGAAGCAGCAGCAATCGAAGTCTGTAACAGGTCAGTGCCGTATTTGCCCGCTCAGCCGTGTTTTATTATTGTAACCCCTGCAGTGTTCTGGCGACGGGGCGCGCTGGTTATGTGTGCCCAACTACGACGGTGGAGTGAAACCCAGTAGAGCCAAGCACAATCTGCCACTTGGCAATGTCTCTAGATGAATGTGGAACTTGCAACATAATGTGTTTGAAGCAGATTGCATTGGCACTTTTAGTGGGAGCCTTGATACAGACATGAGAGGTGTGAAAGGGAATGGAGCGATATAAGAGCCGTGTGGGAAGAAGCTCATGTGGAGTACATGCACTGACTAGTTGGGCCGAATGGCCTTTTTCTGTGCTGTCTGTTGGATGTAATTCTCGACCAGAGCAACAATTGTTGGTCCATGCAGTGCCTATTAGCCACCACTAGATGCCACCAGAATGCATTGTGAGGTTTCCATTAAACATATTGCAGTGGATTCGCCCTTCTGTTATATGTACAGTTCTGTGCTGTGCACATGCCTTGATGGTAGAAATATGACTTTGAAACTAAAGCCAATTGCCTTTCACCAGAAAGTTTTTGTTGCTGATGATATGATTTTTTTTTTGTAGGCATGATCTTATCACCGTGACAAAGCTACCTTTAAACATAGGTCTGCTGGTGCGTAAAGCTTTCTGGGCCATAGTCCGTTCAGTACCTTGGTGTAAAGCACTATGTCAGAAGTTGAGCCCAAAGCTTAATGCGGATGCAAAATCAGGAACATGAGAACAAGAGAAGGACGTTCAGCCCTTTGACCCTGTCCCTCCATTTAATTAGATCATGGCTAATCTCTCTAAACTCCATTTACCCATTTGCCCTGGTTCTATACCCGTGATACCCTTACCCAACAAAAATCCATCAATCTCACTTTTGACATTTTCAATTGATCCCCAGCTTTTGGGGGAGAGTTTTCCAGATTTCCACGGCCCTTTGTGTGAAGAAGTGCTTCCTGACATCACCCCTGAATTGCCCTGAATTTTAATGTTATAACCCTCTTGTTCTGGACCACCAGAGGGAATAGTTTCTCTCTCTCTCTATCCTTTCAAATCTGTAAATCATCTTAAAACACCTTGATTAGATCACCCCGTAATCTTCTATACTCAAGAGAATGCAAGCCTAGACTATGCAACCTGTCCTCATAATTTAGCCCGGTATAGTTCTGCCAAATTTACACTGTACCCTCTCCAAGGCCACTATATTATTTCTGCAGCATAGTGGTTATGTTACTGGACCAGTAATCCAAAGGGCCTGGACTAATAATCATGAGACGTGAGTTCAAATCCCACCATAGCTGCTGGGGAAGTTAAATTCCGTTAACTGAATAAATCTGGAATTTAAAAAAAGCTAGTATCAGAAATGGTGCCCATGAAACTGCCGGAATGTTGTAAAAACCCATCTGGTTCACTAATGTCCTTTAGGGAAGGAAATCTGCCGTCCTTACCTGGTCTGGCCGATATGTGACTCCAGACCCACAGCAATGAGGTTGACTCTTAACTGCCCCCTGAAATGGCCCAGCGAGCCACTCAGTTGTAACAAACTGCTACAAGAAACAATAAAAATAATAAAACCACTGGACCACCCGGCATCGACCTTGGCACCGGCTTCGGACACGACAACGGCACACCTAACCCACTCGACCCTGCAAAGTCCTCCTCACTAACATCTGGGGACTTGTGCCAAAATTTAGAGAGCTGCCCCACAGACTAGTCAAATAACAGTATGACATAGTTACTCACAGAATCATACCTTTCAGCCAATGTCCCAGTCTCCTCCATCACCATTCCTGCGTATGTCCTGTCCCACTGGCAGGGCAGACCCAGCCGAGGTGGCAGCACAGTGGTATACAGTCGGGAGGGAGTGGCCCTGGGAGTCCTCAACATTGACTCCAGACCCCATAAAGTCTCATGGCTTCAGGTCAAGCATAGGCAAGGAAACCTCCTGCTGATTACCACCTACCGCCCTCCCTCAGCTGATGAATCAGTGCTCCTCCATGTTGAATACCACTTGGAAGCAGCACTGAGGGTAACAAGGGCACAGAATGTATTCTGGGTGGGGGACTTCACTGTCCATCACCAAGAGTGGCTCAGTAGCACCACCACTGACCGAGCTGGCCGAGTCCTGAAGGACATAGTTGCCAGACTGGGCCTGCGGCAGGTGGCGAGAGAACCAGCACAAGGTAAAAATCTACTTGACCTCGTCCTCGCCAATCTACCTGTCACAGATGCATCTGTCCATGACAGCATTGGTAGCAGTAACCACCGCACAGTCCTTGTGGAGAGGAAACACCGTCTTCACACTGAGGACACCCTCCAGAGTGTTGTGTGGCACTACCACCGTGCTAAATGGGATAGATTCAGAATAGATCCAGCAGCTCAAAACTGGGCATCCCTGAGGCGCTGTGGGCCATCAGCAGCAGCAGAATTGTATCCCACCACAATCTGTAACCTCACGGCCCAGCATATCCCTCACTCTACCATTACCATCAAGCCAGGGGACTAACCCTGGCTTAATAAGTGTAGAAGAGTATGCCAGGAGCAGCATCAGGCGTACCTAAAAATGATGTGCCAACCTGGGGAAGCTGCAACACAGGACTACATGCTTGCTAAACAGCTGAAGCAGCATGCTATAGACAGAGCTAGGCAATCCCATAATCAGTGGATCAGATCAGAGCTCTGCAGTCCTACCACATCCAGCCGTGAATGTTGCTGAGCCATTAAACAACTAATGGGAGGAGGAGGAGGCTCCATGAATATCCCCATCCTCGGTGATGGCAGAGCCCAGCATGCGAGTGTAAAAGACAAAGCTGAAGCGTTTGCAACCATCTTCAGCCAGAAGTGCCAAGTAAATGATCTATCTCGGCCACCTGCTGAGCTCCCTACCATCACAAAAGCCAATTCGATTCACTCCACATGATATCAAGAAAAGGCTGAGCGCACTGGATACAGCAAAAGCTATGGGCCCCACAATGTCCCAGCTGTCGTGCTGAAGACATGTGCTCCAGAACTAGCTGTGCCTCTAGCCAAGCTGTTCCAGTACAGCTACAACACTGGCATCTACCCGACAATGTTGAAAACTGCCCAGGTATGTCCCGTCTACAAAAAGCCGGACAAAACCAATCCGGCCAATTACCGCCACATTAGTCTACTCTCAATCATCGGCAAAGTGATGGAAGGTGTAGTTGACAGTGCTATCAAGCAGCACTTACTCAGCAATAACCTGCTCAGTCTGGGTTCCGCCAGGACCACTTGGCTCCAGACCTCATTACAGCCTTGGTCCAAACATGGACAGAAGAGCTGAATTCCAGAGGTGAGGTGAGAGTGACTGCCCTCGACATCAAGGCAGCATTTGACCGAGTGAGGTATCAAGGAGCCCTAGTAAAACTGATGTTAATGGGAATCAGGGAAAACGCTCCACTGGCTTGAGTCATACCTAGCACAAAGGAAAAGTGGCAGGTGGGGCGGAGTGGGGGTGCTGTGGTTCTCTTCATTTAAGCAGGAACGAGAATTTTGGAGTCCAGCAGCCTGGCCAGAGCCAGCGTAACGAGCCGACTGGCTGGGCATGGTGCCCTGGGTGAGGGCTGGGGCTTCCTGGGCTCTGCTCCAGGTTGGCTGAGCAGCAGTGTGGCAGGTATTTAAGAATGGGAACTTCGGTCTCCATAGAGCTGAGAAATACTATCAAGTTTCCGATCCCTCCCGTGTGTAACAGGAGCACTTGATAGCAAAGTGTCTGTTTCTGCGCAAAGTAAGAACGAGGTGTCAAATGTTCTTTAACTCTCACTTCTCTTCGCAGACGAGGAAGAACCAGAGTGGGTGGAAGTGGTGGTTGAAATCTTGTTGTCCTTTCTCTCCCAACCGAGTCGTTTGATGCGGCAAGTCTCGAAAACGGTGTTTGTGCGGATCTGTCCTCACGTGACTAAGGGAGCACTGCAGCTCATCCTGGATGTAAGTAATGTGGCAGAACCCAGTGTTAAATACTTTTCCAGTTGTTATAATGCCCTGCTTTCCTTCTCTCACTCTTTCCCTCTTTCTATTTTGACTTATCTCACCGAATCTGAGTCTGAAGTTCATGGGTTTAAGTCCCACTCCAGAGATTTGAGCAGATAACCCAGGCTGACACTCCAGTGCAGTGCTGAGGGAGGGCTGCACTGTCGGAGGTGCCGTCTTTCAGATGAGATGTTCAACCAAGGCCCCTTCTGCTAGTTCAGATAAATGTTATTAATTCCATGGCGGTATTCCAAGAACAAAGAGATCGGAGAAAAAGATCTTCTCTCAACCCATTCCACCAAAAAACGATTAGCCGATCGTCGTCCTCATTTATTGGCTCTGAAGTGCTTTGAGAAGAGGTGTTATAAAAATGCAACTTCACCCTCTCCTCAGGGTACTGGGTGGCAGGAGGTGATGGGCTAGGATGCATAGGCTGATGGCTCTCTGTCAGGATCCTGGGGCTGACGTCTGTCTGCCTGTCAGAACCCTGGGGCTGACGACTGTCTGTCTGCCTGTTAGGGCCCTGGGGCTGACGTCTGTCTGTCAGGGCCCTGGGGCTGATGACTGTCTGTCTGTCAGGGCCCTGGAACTGACGACTGTCTGTCTGTCAGGGCCCTGGGGCTGACCTCTGTCTGTCTGTCAGGGCCCTGGGGCTGACGACTGTCTGTCTGTCAGGGCCCTGGAACTGACGTCTGTCTGTCTGTCTGTCTGTCAGGGCCCTGGAACTGACGTCTGTCTGTCTGTCAGGGCCCTGGAACTGACGTCTGTCTGTCTGTCTGTCTGTCAGGGCCCTGGAACTGACGTCTGTCTGTCTGTCAGGGCCCTGGGGCTGACTGTCTGTCTGTCAGGGCCCTGGGGCTGAAGTCTGTCTGTCTGTCAGGGCCCTGGAACTGACGTCTGTCAGGGCCCTGGGCTGACGTCTGTCTCTCTGTCAGGGCCCTGGAATGATATGCTGTGGGGCGTTGGGGCTGGTGTTTTTTGCGAAGTGAGACTGTGCCCACTTCATTGCGAGCTTCATTGTTTTGATTACTGCTAGAAATGCACCTCACCCCTCCAAACCAGTGGAGATTTTTGACCAGCAACACACCATTTAAAAATAAAATGGCAGCCCATGATCGACGTGCTTTGAAATGAGGCATGGGCGAATGAAGTAACTGACCTGAACCATTGCATGAGCAAACCTTTGCCCTAATCCAGCGGTTTCTCAAACAGCTGGTGTAATCTCTCAGAAGGTCATTTTGAGTTTAGCAACGTCTCCATGGATCAGCTGACTCTGTCCAGAGTGGGTAGATTGTGTGTAGGGTTGAGTGAGGTGTTGGCGTTGCCTCGTGGTTGGGTGAGCCCTGGGCCATACCGAAGGATCACTCTCTTCAATCTCTAAAGCCGTCTTCTCTTAAATAGATCTTCAACCCAGAATCTGAAGGGGACGAAGAGAGCGCCTTGATAGTGACTGAGGAGTTTGAGGGAGCGAAGAAGACAGTCAAGCGACCACCCGAAGACGAGGTTAGACCTTCACCTTAATAAACCGTCTGTAGTATCGGTCAGTAGTTTAAAGGTGGTACTCTGGACTGCATGTTTTTTTGGAATCGAGTTGATCCGTAAAAATGCACCGTCCAAGTTTTGTTTTTGCTGGTTCTTGTTTTTAAGAATGAGTTTTGAATCCCCTTGGCTGCATTGCCCTGTTTCCCCGGCGTACACTGTTCCATTCGCGAGGCTGATCCGATGCACATGGGCAGCCAATGAACGCACAGCAATTGCTTCAGCGCTTCCTGCTGGTGTGCGTCAGGCAGGCACTGTGACCAGAGTACAGCATGGCTGCCTGTGTGAGATCCACCTTCAATAACTTTAAAAAAAACCAGAATTATTCATGTGGTTTTAAGCATTGCTTCTCAGGGTTGCCAACTTTTAATGCTGCCATACATCTGCAATTGTGAGTTTTTAAAATTAGTCTTCGCTGCTCTCCTCCTCGACAGGGAGACACCTGTCAGATCCGTGGTGATGGCTTTCATCAGAACATAAGAATTGGAGCAGACAGAGGCCATTCGGCCCCTCGAGCCTGCTCCGCCATTCAGTAAGATCATGGCTGATCTTCTACCTCAACTCCACTTTCCCGCCCGATCTCCATTTCCCTTGATTCCCTTAATATCCAAAAATCTATCGACCTCGGTCTTGAATATACTCAAAGACTGAGCCTCCACAGCCCTCTGGGGTAGATAATTCCAAAGATTCACCACCCTCTGAGTGAAGAAGTTTCTCCTCATCTCAGTCCTGAATAGCCGACCCCTTATTCTGAGACTGTGACCCCTGGTTCTAGACTCCTCAGCCAGAGGAAACATCCTCCCTGCATCTACCCTGTCAAGCCCTGTAAGAATTTGATATGGTTCAATGAGATCACCTCTCATTCTTCTAAACTCTGGAGAATGTAGGTCTAGTATACTCAATCTCTCCTCATCAGACAAGCCCCCCATCCCAGGAATCAGTCTGGTGAACCTTCATTGCACTCCCTGAATGGCAAGTATATCCTTCCTTGGGTAAAGAGACCAAATTTGTGCACAATACTGCAGGTGCGGTCTCACCAGGGCCCTATACAATTGCAAGTACCCATCTTCCCATCTCAGAAAATTATTTGACAGCAGAGGGCAGCACATCCAAGCCCAGTCCTGCCCTATTCTGACATCCACACCTGTCTTTTCCAGAAATGGAAACCGGGCTATATTTTTGTTCCACCTACCACTCCACCATCCCCTCCCCTTAAATTGTAGCACCACCCTGTTGCTAGGGTCAGTTAACCCGACACAGAACTAGACCTGGAACCTTGAGGTCTGTATAGCTTAATGTGGGACGTGGCACCTTGCAGTGCATTTACACAGGGTCATTGGCTGGAGCTTGTCATTTACATGACTGGGAAAGACCTGCTGGTCCACCTCTCCTGTTCCATATAGTTGCGATGCCCAGCATATCGGGACTTGCGATCCCCTACCCCCGAGGTGCCACAGTCTCCTGGGAGAGGCGAAATGTTACATAGAAACATAGAAATTTACAGCGCAGAAGGAGGCCATTTCGGCTCATCGTGTCCGTGCCGGCCGATAAAGAACCGCACAGCCCTCAGTCAGCAGCCCTGAAGGTTACATATAAACCTTTGAACAATGGCAGAAAGATAAAGAGCACCCAGCCCAACCAGTCTGCCCCACACAACTGCGACACGCCTTACACTGAAACATTCTACACTCCACCCCAACCGGAGCCATGTGATCTCATGGGAGGGTCAATTTTGGGGCGGGGGCGGGGGGAGGTGGGGGGTCAGAATCTGAGAAAATTCCTCTTCGACCCATCCAGGCGATTGAAACTAGTCCAGGAGATCACCTTGGCCTTATTCAATTCCCTACAGTACTTGCCATCGTATCTGCGCCAGCCAACAAGAGCTTATCCAGTCTAATCCCAATTACCAGCTTTAGGTCCGTAACCCTGGAGGTTACGGCACTTGAAAGTGCCCATCCAAGCACCTTTTAAATGTGGTGAGGGTTCTACATCCACCACCCTTCCAGGCAGTGAGTTCCAGACCCCCACAACCCTCTGCGTAAAGAAGCCCCCCCTCAAATCCCCTCTGAATCTTCCACCAACCACCTTAAAACTATGCCCCCTCGTAATAGACCCCTCCACCAATGGAAATAGGCCCTTACTATCCACTATATCCGGGCCCCTCAAAATTTTGTACACCTCAACCTCCTTTGTTCCAATGAGAACAAACCCAGCCTATCCAATCTGACCTCATAACTAAAATTCTCCAATTTACACAAAATTTAATATCGCATTATTAAAGCAAGTAAAGATTCTGACCCAAGATGCTACATGTTGCCGTATTTAGTTTAATCTCCTGTCTCTGATGCTTGTGTATATATTGATACTTTCCTAGATGGAGGAGGAGAGTGACAGTGATGAGTCAGAGGATGATGAAGATGATAGTGGCAGTGAGGAGGATGGCGGTGAGGAGGAGGCTGTAGATGACAACTTCCGCATGGAATTGATGAAGGTTCTGCAGGCGGGAAACTCGGTGGTAAGTTTTAATGTTTGGGAGGGGGAGAATCACAAATCGGGCTTTGGGTGGATTGCTATATCGATGCACTGAGAGCTGGTCTGGCCTCTACAAATCGAAGGAGAATGCTCGATGTTTTAGTGACCCAAATCCCCACCTCACCCCATTAATCAGTAACTAAAGTATTTAAAGAATAGAAAGAACTTGCAATTATTTAGTGCCTTTCACTGTTCAGGATAGCGCAAAGAGCTTTACAACCAGTGTAGTATTTATGAAATGTAGTCACTTGCTTTGTAGTAACCAGTTGGCGCATAGCAAGATCCCACAAACAGCAGTGAGATAATGATCAACTCATCTGTTTTAGTAATGTGTTGATTGAGGAACAATTGCTTGCCAGGACACCAGGGAGAACTGTCCTACTCTTGTTCACATAGTGCCATGGGATCTTTTGCGTCCACCTAAGCGGGCAGAAGGGCCTCGGTTAACAGCGCCTTCCAATAGTGCAGCACTCCCTCAGTACTGCTCTGATGTGTCAACCTGGATAACGTGCTCAAATCCTGGAGCGGGGTTTGAACTCTCAATCTTCTGACTCGGCGGGGAGAGTGCTGACAAAGGAGCTGTGTGCATTGGTGATGCCAGGTGTCTTTTGGTTTACTTGCGTGATACTGTACCGTGTCTGATTACAGCAATGGGGGGCTGGTTTCAGTGGGAGTTGTCAAGAATAACCTGGTGTCCTGGCTGCTGAATCCCACCCAAAGGGACCTTTCTCCAACTGAAGCTGCGGCTTTGATCAGTGCCTCTGTGTCCTTCCACAGTCCAAGGGAGGTGAGAGCAGCGATGACGAGGTGGACGATGAGACGATGATGGCGTTGGACAAGAACATCGCCTCGCTGTTTGCCGAGCACAAGAAGCGTCTTCAGGCCAAGAAAGATGAGAAGGCAAAGCTGAGAAAAGAGAAGACCCTGCGGACAGATTTTAAAATGAAGGTATGTGGGGATTTGCGGAGGGCAGCTGGTCGATAACATGGGAGCAGAGAAAGTAGCAGTAATCCCTGAAAAGGAGCAGTTTTTGTCCAAAGTTCCATTTTCAGGGTTCATGATTTTCATGAAGCTGCTAAATTTCTTCAGACTCAAAATCATGGAATGATACAGCACAGAGTGCGACCATTCGGGCTATCGAAAGAGCGATCTAATTAGTGTCCCTCCTGCTCTTTCCCCATCTCTCTGCAGGTTTTGCCTTTTCAAGTATGTATCCAATTCCCTTTTTGAAGTTACAATTGAATCTGCTTCCACCGCCCTTTCAGGCAGAGCATTCCAGACATAACATAATCTGTTTAAACAAAACAGTTCTCCTCAACTCTCTCTAAAAATAACGATAAAGTACATGGGTGGGGGGAAAAGGAAATCTATTTTTTAAGACCTCACATCTAGAATTTTCGCAGGAAATTGGTCAGCGTTGCTGAATCTGTCCTAGATAGTTCTGACCTGCAGCTTGAAATTGCCAGGTAATTTATTGACCCCTTGTAGCTGCTTGTAACTTCCTCAGGGCAATTACCTGGAATTCCTGCCGGAAGCGCTTCGAGCAAAAGGCCTTAAAAGAGACAGACCAGATTAGCAACTAAATGTCGCAACTGTACTCCAGATCATTGTTCCCTTTTAAGCTGCAGGGCTGTGCAACTCTCTGGAACTCACGCACAGCCGGCGTGCCGGCGTTTCAATGATTAAAACTGCACGTGCAGTATTTTGAAGGGGCAGCGCATCCAAAAAAAATTAACAGGAACATTGCTCCAGATCCCAGCTTACTGGTGAGCAGCGGTTAGCCAACAACAACAACTTTTATTTATATAGCGCCTTTAACGTAGTAAAACATCCCAAGGCGCTTCACAGCAGTGATTTTAGACAAAGCAGATAAATTTGATACCGAGCCACAGAAGAAGTATTTACAGCCGATGACCAAAAGCTTAGTTATAAAGAGGTAGGTTTTAAGGAGCGTCTTGAAGGAGGAAGGAGAGATTTGGGGAGGGAGTTCCAGAGCTTGGGGCCCAGGAAGTAGAAGGCACGGCCACCGATGGTTGAGCGATTATAATCAGGGTTGCTCGAGGGCAGAATTTGAGGAGCGCAGACATCTCGTGGGGGTTGTGAGGCTGAAAGTGATTACAGAAACGGGGGGAGGCGAGGCCACAGAGGGATTTGTAAACAAGTATGAGAATTTTGGAATCGAGGCTTTGCTTAACCGGCAGCCAATGTCGGTCAGCGAGCACAGGGGTGATGGGTGAGTGGGACTTGGTGCGAGTTAGCCAGTGTTAAAGAAAGAAATTACCAGTTTACTGCAGACTCACAGCGAGCCAGCTAGCTAATCAAATGCATTTTGCTTTGAATTTGTGCTCTTGATAAATGGAACATGATATTGTAATTATAGTTTCTGTTCAGAATGACTCTTTAACCTTTGTGAATTTCGTGCTATTTACTCTGAACAAATTCTTGTTAATGAGCGACTCCTCAGTGGAGAGATGTAGTCGAGAGGGTGCAGTGCGTCTCCCTGCCAGCTGACGGTGCTGTTGTCTAAAGCCCTGTTTTGTCGCACTGTTCATCAAGCACTGACTGAGGAGTGGGATGACCCCGTTTGATGTCCCCCTGCCCACGACTTACGACCATTTAAAAAATCGTCTCGGTGACACACTATCTTTGAACCTGTGCTGTCCTGATCAGTAACTTCACAGGCCTAGCAATAGTGCGAGAGTAACTGCCTGTTATAACTGGGGCCTCCCAGCACTGTAAACTGGGTTGCTCTTTTAAAAGCAAGTCACATGGAGTCGTCTAAATTTTAAAATGCTGAGTTAAACTAACAAAATCAAAAAAGCAACCAGCGTTCATCAAAACGGGGTCGATGTATGGAGGATGTATTCTCTGGCTGAGGAGTCTAGAACCAGGGGTCACAGTCTCAGAATAAGGGGTCAGCCATTTAAGACTGAGATGAGGAGAAACTTCTTCACTCAGAGGGTGGTGAATCTTTGGAATTCTCTACCCCAGAGGGCTGTGGAGGCTCAGTCTTTGAGTATATTCAAGACCGAGATCGATAGATTTTTGGATATTAAGGGAATCGAGGGATATGGGGACAGTGCAGGAAAGTGGAGTTGAGGTAGAAGGTCAGCCATGATCTTATTGAATGGCGGAGCAGGCTTGAGGGGTCGAATGGCCTACTCCTGCCCCTAATTCTTATGTCATTGCAAAACTGCTCGAGTGCAGCCCTGGTGCGGTATAATTCTCAATGACCGGTGCCTTTTACTTGACATACTCAGCAATCGCCTGCTTCACGCGCCTTCATTCGCGGCTCTGGGGCATCGCCCAATGTGACATTCGGCGCCGTGACTCCTCCATCTGTCCATTAGGCGACAGAACTGTACCACCACAGGGTCATTAGTCCCGGAGTCTCTCTACTGACGCTCCCTTTTGTGACAGACTTTTCAGTGAGGAGCCCCCACTGTGGTAGTGCAGTCCCATCACTCTGGTGCAGCATGTCGAGCGTTTCTGAGAGTAGCTATTGCATGCGATCGTGATGCCCGACACGGTTGGTGCAAACACTGATGGTAGAGTATTCCCAATCCCAGGACAGAGACCTCAACAACAGGGTGAGCTCAATGTCCTTTTCTCATTCCTTTTTTTTTTGGGGGGGTGGGGGGGGGCAGTTCCTGCATTTGCGCGATGTGATTCTGCCTCTTTTGTGACTGTGCATTCTTGTCTCTTTGTGTCGGGTGCATCCCCGCGCTGGACGCCCTGTGTTCCCCGCGCTAGAGCCCCACGTTCCTATGTTGGGGCTTAGCTCCTGGGATTCTGGCCATGTGTTCTAATATATTCTCTCGCTTTCCTTCAGGTCCTGGACCTCATTGAAGTGTTCCTTGCGAAGCAGCCTGAAAGTCCGCTTGTCTTCGACATCATTGAGCCCTTGATTGCAGTCATTGAAGAAACCCCGAGCTCTCATTCAGATCAGCAGGAGCAGGACTTCCTCCGCAAGACTGCAGAAATCTTCAAGTCAGTCATTTCATTCTCTTAACGACTTTGGAGGCCATTTCGCTTTTACTTTCTCCACTGCAATTGGTAGCAATTATGCTGCAGTAAGAGATCCTCCGATGCTGTGTTGTAGGGCAGCGAGAGAGAGAAAAGCAATTGCGGTGATGTGCTGTTCCTGCGCTGCTAATTTATAATAGCTCCTAACTGGGGCCAGTGTCTGCAGAATGAGAGCTCTGGGTTCTCTGCGAGCAGCCTGGAATTCAATCCCAGGCTTGCTCAGCTCTGTTCCATTATACATTGCAAGTGAGGATCAATTGACCGAGGAAGGTGGGGACCCACTCCTTCATTAAGAACATAAGAAATAGGAGCAGGAATCGGCCACCTGGTCCCTCGAGCCTGCTCCGCCATTCAATAAGATCATGGCTGATCTGATCATGGACTCGGCTCCACTTCACTGTCCGCTCCCCATAACGCTTTACTCCCTTATCGTTCAAAAATCTGTCTATCTCTGCCTTAAATATAGTCAATGACCCAGCCTCCACAGCTCTCTGGGGCAGAGAATTCCACAGATTTACAACCCTCTGAGAGAAGAAATTCCTCCTCATCTCAGTTTTAGATGGGCGGCCCCTAATTCTGAGACTATGTCCCCTCGTTTTAGTTTCCCCTATGAGTGGAAATATCCTCTCTGCATCCACCTTGTCGAACCCCCTCATTATCTTATATATTTCAATAAGATCACCTCTCATTCTTCTGAACTCCAATGTGTATAGACCCAACCTACTCAATCTATCTTCATAAGTCAACCCCTCATCTCCGGAATCAACCTAGTGAACCTTCTCTCAACTGCCTCCAAAGCAAGTATATCCTTTCGTAAATATGGAGACCAAAACTACATGCAGTATTCCAGGTGTGGCCTCAACAATACCCTGTATAGCTGTAGCTTTTATCCCCTTTGTAATAAAGGGCAAGATTCCATTGGCCTTCCTGATCACTTGCAGTACCTGCATACTATCCTTTTGTGTTTCATGCACAAGCACCCCCAGGTCCCGCTGTACTGCGGCACTTGGCAATCTTTCTCCATTTAAATAATAACTTGTTCTTTGATTTTTTTTGTGCCAAACTGCATGACCTCACACTTTCCAACATTATACTCCATCTGCCAAATTTTTGCCCACTCACTTAGCCTGTCTATGTACTTTTGCTGATTTTTTTGTGTCCTCCTCACACATTGCTTTTCCTCCCATCTTTGTATCGTCAGCAAACTTGGCTACGTTACTCAGTCCCTTCTTCCAAGTCGTTAATATAGATCCTAAATAATTGAGGCCCCAGCACCGATCCCTGCAGCACCCTACTTGTCACTGTTTGCCAACCTGAAAATTACCCATTTATCCCGACTCTCTGTTTTCTGTTAGTTAGCCAATCCTCTATCCATGCTAATACCCCCAACCCCGTGAACTTTTATCTTGTGCAGTAGCCTCTTGTGTGGCACCTTATCGAATGCCTTCTGGAAGTCCAAATACACCACATCCATTGGTTCCCCTTTATCCACCCTGTTCATAGAAACATAGAAAATAGATGCAAGAGTAGGCCATTTGTCCTTTCGAGCTTGCACCATCATTCAGTATCACGGCTGATCATTCACCTCAGTACCCCTTTCCCGCTTTCTCTCCGTACCCCTTGATTCCTTTAGCCGTAAGGGCCTAATCTAACTCCCTCTTGAATATATCTAACGAACTGGCATCAACAACTCTCTGCGGTAGAGAATTCCACAGGTTAACAACTCTCTTGAGTGAAGAAGTTTCTCCTCATCTCGGTCCTAAATGTCTTACCCCTTATCCTTAGACTGTGACCCCTGGTTCTGGACTTTCCCAACATCGGGAACATTCTTCCTGCATCTAACCTGTCCAGTCCTGTCAGAATTTTATATGTTTCTATGAAATCCCCTCTCATTCTTCTAAACTCCAGTGAATACAGGCCCAGTTGATCTAGTCTCTTCTCATATGTCAGTCCTGCCATCCCGGGAATCAGTCTGGTGAACCTTCGCTGCACTCCCTCAATAGCAAGAATGTCCTTCCTCAGATTAGGAGACCAAAACTGAACACAATATTCCAAGTGAGGCCTCACCAAGGCTCTGTACAACTGCAGTAAGACCTCCCTGCTCCTATACTCAAATCCCCTAGCTATGAAGGCCAACATGCCAAGTGCTGCCTTCACCGCCCTCTGTACCTGCATGCCAACCTTCAATGACTGATGTACCATGACACCCAGGTTTCGTTGCACCTCCCCTTTTTCTAATCTGTCGCCATTCAGATAATCTGCCTTCGTGTTTTTGCCACCAAAGTGGATAACCTCACATTTATCCACATTATACTGCATCTGCCATGCATTTGCCCACTCACCTAACCTGTCCAAGTCACCCTGCAGCCTCTTAGCATCCTCCTCCCTCCTCACAGCTCACATCGCCACCCAGCTTAGTGTCATCTGCAAACTTGGAGATAATACACTCAATTCCTTCATCCAAATCATTAATGTATATTGTAAATAGCTGGGGTCCCAGCACAGAGCCCTGCGGCATCCCACTAGTTACTGCCTGCCATTCTGAAAAGGACCTGTTTATCCTGACTCTCTGCTTCCTGTCTGCCAACCAGTTCTCTATCCATGTCAATACATTACCCCCAATACCATGTGCTTTCATTTTGCACACCAATCTCTTGTATGGGACCTTGTCAAAAGCCTTTTGAAAGTCCAAATACACCACATCCACTGGTTCTCCCTTGTCCACTCTACTAGTTACATCCTCAACAAATTCTAGAAGATTTGTCAAGCATGATTTCCCTTTTATAAATCCATGCTGACTTGGACCGATCCTGTCACAACTTTCCAAATGTGCTGCTATTTCATCTTTAATAATTGATTCCAACATTTTCCCCACTACCGATATCAGGCTGACCGGTCTATAATTCCCCATTTTCTCTCTCCCTCCTTTTTTTAAAAAGTGGTGGTACGTTAGCTACCCTTCAGTCCATAGGAACTGATTCAGAGTTGTTGGAAAATTATCACCAATGCATCCACTATTTCTAGGGCCACTTCCTTAAATACTCTGGGATGCAGACTATCAGGCCCTGGGGATTTATCGGCCTTTAATCTCATCAATTTCCCTAACACCATTTCCTGATTAATAAGGATTTCCTTCAGTTCCTCCTTCTCGCTAGACCCTTGGTCCCCTAGTATTTCTGGAAGGTTATTTGTGTCTTCCTTAGTGAAGACAGAACCAAAGTATTTGTCAATTGGTCTGCCATTTCCTTGTTCTCCATTATAAATTCAGCTGATTCTGACTGCATCATTACATCCTCAAAGAATTCCAGCAAATTTGTCAAACATGACTTCCCCCTCATAAATCTATGCTGACTCTGCCTGACCGAATTTTGCTTTTCCAAATGTCCTGCTACTGCTTTAATAAAGGACTCCAACGTTTTCCCAACCACAGATGTTAAGCTAACTGGTCTGTAGTTTCCTGGAAATCCAAGCACACCTCACGACTGCTGCGATAAGTGTTGGCGCGCCTCTACAGCTTTTCGGCAGTGACTTAAGCAGCAGCTTCCATGTGTCGAGAGGTTAATTCACAGCGGCCTGCTCCCGCACTGGGATCAGTTCCTCCTGTGGATAGTGTCGACGTAGTGAACTTGTCACTGTTGCAGCACACGCGCACCTTCGTAAACCACTGCAGGAGGCCCAGTAAGGAGTTTGTGTCACTGTAATTCACTGGTGCTCCTCAGTATTAGAATAGATCTAGGCCATTCCACCCACCGAGCCTGTGCTGCACCATAGAGCTTCTTCTGTACTGGAGTCTCTGCTCGAAGAGCACCAGAGCTCTGGATGCTTGTTTGGGACAGTGGGCTTGATTAACATGTCTGCCTTTTTTGTCCCTGTCCACCTTCAGCTTGGTCGAGTAGGTCCTGTCATGGCAATGTCTTATTATTTGTAATTTCCTGTGACATCCACCCCCGCCCCCCCCCCCCCCAGCAGCGCCGGCCTCCTTCCCAAAACTGAAATATCTGTTCTCCTGCAGGAATCAGCTGTGCAAAGCCAAGCGCTACTGCCGAGACATCTCGGAGATGAAGGAGGACCTGCACAAGTTGATGGAGCGATTGCTGAATCGAGCCTGCAAGCAGTCGGACTCTTCGGTGTCACTTTACTGTTTCAGGTACAACATGTCGGAGAATGACTGCTGGGGTCAGGGTTCATGGGGCTGAACGGCTGGGTCAGGGTTTACAGCGGTGAACTGCTCGGGTCAGGATTCATGGGGCTGAACTGCTGGGGTTAGGGTTCACAGGACTGAACTGCTGGGGTCAGTGTTCGCGGGTGTGAACTGTTCGGGTCAGGGTTCGTGGAGGTGAACTGCCTGGGTCAGGGTTCGCAGGGGGTGAACTGTTTGGATCAGGGTTCGCGGGGTGGTTAACTTCGGGTCAGGGTTCGCGGGGTGGTTAACTTCGGGTCAGGGTACGCGGTGGTGAACTGTTCGGGTCAGGGTTCACGGGGCAGTGATCTGTTACCGCACATTTCCACATGTCATTAATGATGGGAGGAAGTGGGATTGGTTTGCGTTTTGGTCTTTTTTATTTAAAAACAATCTACGATTGAAAGAGTTATTTCGAAGCTTTCCCGGATCAGTGAAGAGCCGCGACAGAAAGGAAGACTTGCATTTATATCGTGCCTTTCACTACCTGAGGCTGTCTCAAAGCCTTTACAACCATTGAAATGTCTTTTTGACTGTTATAATGTAGGAAGCAGGGCCTCGGTTTAACATCTCATCCGAATGACGGCATCTTCAACAGTGCAGCACTTGCTCAGTACCGCACTGGCATGTCAGCCTACATTTTGTGCACAAGTCTCTGGAGTGGGACCCTGCTGTGAGCAAATTGGTTGCTATGTTTGCTCACAAAGCAACAGGAACTACACTTCAAAAGTACCTCAGTGGCTGTGAAGTGCTTTGGGCTGTTCTAAGGATGTGGAAAGTGCTATAGAAATCCAGCTCTTTCTTTACCAAAGAGTCAAGATTTTGTAAAAGAGCCTCACGTCTGTGTTGGTTTTCTTTGTTTCATGATATTGTTCAATTTCCTCTTCATTGATGTGTAAGCATTGAGTATCCTGTCTATATGTACAGAAAAATCCCAGAGTTAATGGTGGTTTCAGCTGAATCGTGCACCAGTAATATGTATATGTTCTGCACATCCTGCCCCCAAAAAGCCTGTCTGCTTTCAGCCCGTGTCCCGCTGGGCCTGTTTTGGTCTGCTTACCTAAGGAAGGCTTAGAGGGAATGCAACGAAGATTCACCAGACTGATTCCTGAGATGGGGGGCATTGTCCTATGAGGAGAGATTGAGTTGACTCGGCCGATATTCTCTAGAGTTTGGAAGAATGAAAGGATTGAAACCATACAAAATTCTTAAAGGGCTTGACAGGGTAGATGCAGGGAGGATGTTTCCCCTGACTGTAGAGTCTAGAACCAGGGGTCACAGTCACAGAATAAGAGGTCAGCCATTTTGGACAGAGATGAGGAGATACTTCTTCACTCAGAGGGTGGTGAATCTTTGGAATTCTCTACCCCAGAGGGTTGTGGAGGCTCAGTCTTTGAGTATATTCAAGACCGAGATAGCTCGATTTTTGGATACTATGGGAACCAAAGAATATTGGGATCGTGCGGGAAGGTGGAGTTGAGTTAGAAGATCAGCCATGATTTTAATGAATGGCGGAGCAAGCTCGAAGGGCCGAATTACCTCCTACTGCTCCCATTTCTTATGTTCATTTACCCCCCCCCATCTCTTGAGCCTGGTGTTTGGCTGAATTTCCCAAAAGCCATGAGATGGGTTTCTGGATTTCGTTTTCCAGGGTTGGTAGTAACATTTCATTTTATAAGATTTAGGATCACAGGTCACATACTCAAAGGGTCTTAGGAGTTATGAGGCATTTTATTAAGGGAGCGGTAGTTCAAATATAGTCAAACACAACACACAATCAGGATTGACATAGTAGACATTCGACCGTAACAAGTAGCTGGTATTGGTCCCGATCGGACAGGCGGCTGGTGGCACAAACAGCTCTTACCTTCACCATCTGCCCTGAAACGCCTTTTGGGTCCTTTATTCTCTTTTTAGGGGTGGGCCTGGTGTAGGATATTGACAGGACCACTTAACCTATGATATGTCGGGATCTTTGTCTCAACTCTTGGGCGAAACCCTCCTCTCTACATCCTCCCAAGGTTGGAGTCAGATAGGCCGATCTTGGCCTTCGGATGTTTGGAGCTGCCCGTTATCAATTTATACTCGCGCTGTTCAAGTCGCTTTAGCTATTGTCCCATGGAGTGAATCCTTCAATTCTAACACCAGTCTGTAGAGACTTTTTGGTCACAAGTTATTTCATCCAATTCACAATTTCTTACAATATGTTCGTTCGTTCCTGGTGATGAGAAAGCTGAATTGAGAGGCGGTTTCACGTGGGCTGATTATTGCTAATCATCTCATTACCTGTGCTTGGCAGTGGATCTCTTTATCTCTTCCGAGTTCTGAAAGGAAACCCGAGCGAGCCTGCAGCAGTTGCCGGAGGTAAAAAGAAAGAGAAGCAAGAGGAGGCTGTGGAATCTGAAAGTAGTAGGCAGGTATGTGGATCAGCTGAGGCATGGGGGGATGTGTGTGGTGTTCATTGTATTCAGGTGGTGGCTATTAACAAGGGGACCCTTGTGTTCATATATATGGGAGCAGGCTCGGGAAGGGGGGGGAAGCTTATATTGGCGGTGCATAGTGTATAATGTGTGTCTCTGTAAAAGGCTTGCAAGCAACTGAAGACTAGGCTCAAGTATTCCATCCTTCACCACCTGGCTATCCGACCTTTACACGTGGGGTCAGGCAGCTACCTGTGACGTTTGTAGCGACGACAGCAGTGAGTTAGCAGATTGATGCCACTGACACCCGTCACAAACAGTCAGTAAGAACATAAGATATAGGAGCAGGAGTCGGCCATTTGGCCCCTCGAGCCTGCTCTGCCATTCAATAAGATCATGGCTGATCGGATCTTGGCCTCAACTCCACTTCCCTGCCTGCTCCCCATAACCCTTGACTCTCTTATCGTTCAAAAATCTGTCTATCTCCACCTTAAATATATTTAACGACCCAGCGTCCACAGCTCTCTTGGCTAGAGAATTCCACAGATTCACAAGTCTCAGAGAAGAAATTCCTCCTCATTGGGGATCCTAATGCTGTTATTTATTTTCTGAAAAAAAATGATTTACGCCAAAGAAATAAGTCTACTTGTTTGAAAAAAATAATGATGCTCATTTAAGGTGAGGGATGTCGAGTCTTGGGGAAAGAAAACATTCCCACCTCTATCCCCCAAAATTGGCACCGAGAGCCCCTATCCCGGGCACTGCACAACTGAAGGAGAAAGTCTCCTCTGCTGTACCTCCAACAGTGTGCCGTAATTCAAGTGTTGGGAACAATCCCCACTGCTCCCATGTAAATGATTGATTGTCCCACCAGCAGCCTTCGCAGTCTGTGCTGCATTGTGGGCTCGGGCCCAGTAACTGGGCCCCGCGCGGAGACTGCCTTGACTCATTGCTGCCCCACAGCCAATGGGAAGAAGCTGCCACCTTGCCAGTTCTCGGTGTGCTCAAGCACTTGCCTCACGACATTGTGCGAACCCATTTTTGCTATTAGTGCCTCCATATCGGCATTTAACAATATTTTAATCTGAGTTGCCAGCGTAAGGCTCCTGCATCCAAAAATACAAGTCAAACTAGGCCACATAAAGTATTGGTGTTAGAGTTTGGTATAGGGCTGATAAATGCGGAAAATATCTAGATATTTCCTCCTTTCTCTCTTGTGTCTCCCTCTGTGTCTCTTGTTCTCTTACGCTCCCTCCCTCTGACAGCGATGAACCGTCTGGGATAAGAATCGCTGCCATCTCTCTCAGATGTTAAACATAGAAACATAGAAAATAGGTGCAGGAGTAGGCCATTCGCCCCTTCGAGCCTGCACCACCATGCAATAAGATCATGGTTGATCATTCACCTCAGTATCCCTTTCCTGCTTTCTCTCCATACCCTTTGATCCCTTTAGCCGTAAGGGCCATATCTAACTCCCTCTTGAATATATCCAATGAACTGGCATCAACAACTCTCTGTGGTAGGGAATTCCACAGACTAGCAACTCTGAGTGAAGAAGTATCTCCTCATCTCAGCCCTATATGGCTTACCCCTTATCCTTAGACTGTGTTCCCTGGTTCTGGACTTCCCCGGAACATACTTCCTGCATCTAACCTGTCCAGTCCCGTCAGAATTTTATACGTTTCTGTGAGATCCCCTCTCATCCTTCTAGTGAATAAAGGTCCAGTCAATCCAGTCTCTCCTCATATGTCAGTCCTGCCATCCCTGGAATCAGTTTGGTGAACCTTCGCTGCATTCCCCCAATAGCAAGAGCGTCCTTCCTCAGATTAGGAGACCAAAACTGAACACAATATTCCAGGTGAGGTCTCACCAAGGCCCTGTACAACTGCAGTAAGACAACCCTGCTCCTATATGCAAAACCCCTAGCTATGAAGGCCAACATACCATTTACTGCCTTCACCACCTGCTGTACCTGCATACCAACTTTCAATGACTGATGTACCATGACACCCAGGTCTCGATGCACCTCCCCTTTTCCTAATCTGCCGCATTCAGATAATATTCTGCCTTTGTGTTTTTGCCCCCAAAGTGGATAACCTCACACTTATCCACATTATACTGCATCTGCCATGCATTTGCCCACTCACCTAACCTGTCCAAGTCACCCTGCAGCCTCTTAGCGTCCTCCTCACAGCTCACACCGCCACCCAGTTTAGTGTCATCTGCAAACTTGGAGATATTACACTCAATTCCTTCATCCAAATTATTGATGTATATTGTAAATAGCTGGGGTCCCAGCACAGAGCCTTACGGCACCCCACTAGTCACTGCCTGCCATTCTGAATAGGACCCGTTTATCCTCTGCTTCCTGTCTGCCAACCAGATCCCGATCCACGTCAGTACATTATCCCCAATACCATGGGCGTTAATTTTGCACACCAATTTCCTGTGTGGGACCTTGTCAAAAGCCTTTTGAAAGTCCAAATACACCACATCCTCTGGTTCTCCCTTGTCCACTCTGTTGGTTACATCCTCAAAAAATTCCAGAAGATTTGTCAAGCATGATTTCCCTTTCATAAATCCTTGCTGACCTGGACCGATCCCGTCACTGCTTTCCAAATGATCTTGTTAAATCTCACAAGAGTGTTCCCAGTCCGGGTCCAGACGATGCGTTGCTCTCTCCCCCAGTCTCTTCCCCGCCCTCTTCCCCCGTCTCTCTCTTCCCCGCTCCCCCCGTCTCTTTCCCCGCTCCCCCCGTCTCTTTCCCCCCCCCCCCGTCTCTTTCCCCCCCCCCCCCGTCTCTTCCCCCCCCCGTCTCTTCCCCCCCCCGTCTCTTCCCCCCCCCCCGTCTCTTCCCCCCCCCCCGTCTCTTCCCCCCCCCCGTCTCTTCCCCCCCCCCCCACTCCCGTCTCTTCCTCTTCCCCCCCCCCCCACCCCCGTCTCTTCCTCTCCCCCCCACTCCCGTCTCTTCCTCTTCCCCCCCCCCCCACCCCCGTCTCTTCCTCTCCCCCCCACCCCCGTCTCTTCCTCTCCCCCCCACCCCCGTCTCTTCCTCTCCCCCCCCACCCCCGTCTCTTCCTCTCCCCCCCCCCACCCCCGTCTCTTCCTCTCCCCCCCCCACCCCCGTCTCTTCCTCTCCCCCCCCCCCCACCCCCGTCTCTTCCTCTCCCCCCCACCCCCGTCTCTTCCTCTCCCCCCCCCCACCCCCGTCTCTTCCTCTCCCCCCACCCCCGTCTCTTCCTCTCCCCCCCCCCCACCCCCCCCCACCCCCGTCTCTTCCTCCCCCCCACCCCCGTCTCTTCCTCTCCCCCCCCCCCCCACCCCCGTCTCTTCCTCTCCCCCCCACCCCCGTCTCTTCCTCTCCCCCCCACCCCCGTCTCTTCCTCTCCCCCCCCCACCCCCGTCTCTTCCTCTCCCCCCCCCACCCCCGTCTCTTCCTCTCCCCCCCACCCACCCCCGTCTCTTCCTCTCCCCCCCACCCACCCCCGTCTCTTCCTCTCCCCCCCACCCCCGTCTCTTCCTCTCCCCCCCCCCACCCCCGTCTCTTCCTCTCCCCCCACCCCCGTCTCTTCTCCCCCCACCCCCGTCTCTTCCTCCCCCCCCACCCCCGTCTCTTCCTCCCCCCCCACCCCCGTCTCTTCCTCTCCCCCCCCCCCACCCCCGTCTCTTCCTCTCCCCCCCCCCCCCCCGTCCCCTCTTCCCCCCCCCACCCCCGTCTCTTCCTCTCCCCCCCCACCCCCGTCTCTTCCTCTCCCCCCCCCCCACCCCGTCTCTTCCTCTCCCCCCCCCCCCACCCCCGTCTCTTCCTCTCCCCCCCCCCACCCCCGTCTCTTCCTCTCCCCCCACCCCCGTCTCTTCCTCTCCCCCCCCCCACCCCCGTCTCTTCCTCCCCCCCCACCCCCGTCTCTTCCTCTCCCCCCCCACCCCCGTCTCTTCCTCTCCCCCCCCCCCACCCCCGTCTCTTCCTCTCTCCCCCCCCACCCCCGTCTCCTCCTCTTCCCCCCCCCCCCCCCGTCTCTTCCTCTCCCCCCCCCCCGTCTCTTCCTCTCCCCCCCCCACCCCCGTCTCCTCCTCTCCCCCCCCCCCCCACCCCCGTCTCTTCCTCTCCCCCCCCACCCCCGTCTCTTCCTCTCTCCCCCCCACCCCCGTCTCTTCCCCCCCCCCCCACCCCCGTCTCTTCCTCTCCCCCCCCCCCACCCCCGTCTCTTCCTCTCCCCCCCCCCCCCCCACCCCCGTCTCTTCCTCTCCCCCCCCCCCCCACCCCCGTCTCTTCCTCTCCCCCCCCCCCCCCCCCACCCCCGTCTCTTCCTCTCCCCCCCCCCCCACCCCGTCTCTTCCTCTCCCCCCCCCACCCCCGTCTCTTCCTCTCTCCCCCCCCCCCCCGTCTCTTCCTCCCCCCCCCCCCCACCCCGTCTCTTCCTCTCCTCCCCCCCCCCCCCACCCCCGTCTCTTCCTCCCCCCCCCCCCCCCCCCACCCCGTCTCTTCCTCTCCTCCCCCCCCCCCCACCCCCGTCTCTTCCTCTCTCCCCCCCCACCCCCGTCTCTTCCTCTCCCCCCCCCCCCCACCCCCGTCTCTTCCTCTCCTCCCCCCCCCCCCACCCCCGTCTCTTCCTCTCTCCCCCCCACCCCCGTCTCTTCCTCTCCCCCCCCCACCCCCGTCTCTTCCTCTCCCCCCCCCCCACCCCCGTCTCTTCCTCTCCCCCCCCCCCGTCTCTTCCTCCCCCCCCCCCCCCGTCTCTTCCTCTCCCCCCCCCCCCCCGTCTCTTCCTCTCCCCCCCCCCCCTTCTCTTCCTCTTCCCCCCCCCCCCGTCTCTTCCTCCCCCCCCCCCCCCTGTCTCTTTCCCCCCCCATCTCTTCCGTCTCCCCTCTTCACCCCCCTCCCCCTCCCGTCTCTCTCTCTTTCCCCCTCCCCCTGTCTCTCACCCCCCCATCTTTCTCCCCCTCCCCCCCCATCTCTCTCCCTCCCCCCCCCCCATCTCTCCCCCATCCCGTCTCTCTCTCCCCCTCCCCGTCTCTCTCTCTCTCTCTCCCCCTCCCCCTCCCCATCTCTCTCTCCCCCTCCCCCTCTCCGTCTCTCTCTCTCTCTCTCTCTCTCCCCCTCCCCTCTCTACCCCCTCCCCTCTCTCCTCTCTCTTTCTTCAATCCTCCCCACGTCCTGTCTCACCCTAACTCATTCTTTTCCAGAACCTTAAAATCCGATCTCTTTAGCTTCCTTTAGCAGTCTGCTGGCTTTACCTCGTCGTTTACTCAGCTCAGTCTTGCTGGCATCCATCATTGGGCCCTCACATCTCGCCTGTGTGAGCGTAGCAGGCAAGGCCAGCAATTATTTGCCCATCCCTCAAGAAGGTGGTGGTGGGAAAGTAAGCTGTGCGGAGGTCGCAAAGAGGCTGCAGAGAGATATAGACAGGCTGGCTGAGTGGGCAGGAGTATGACAAATGGAATACAATGTGAGGAAGTGTGAAGTTATCCACTTTGGTAGGAAAAACAAATATGCAGAATACTTTTTGAATGGTGAGAGACTGGGAAATATTTGCACTCCAAATGTACATGAATCATAGAAAGTTAACATGCAGGTATAGCAAGCAATTAGGAAAGCATATGGTATGTTAGCTTTTGTTACAAAGGGATAAGAGTAAAGAAGTCTTACTACAATTATACCCATCATCAGAGGCAGTCCCTCGGAATCGAGGAAGACTTGCTTCCACTCCAAAAGTGAGTTCTCAGGTAACTGTACAGTCCAACACGGGAATTACAGTTGCTGTCGCAGGTGGTACAGACAGTGGTTGAAGGAAAGGGAGGGTGGGACAGGTTTGCCGCACGCTCTTTCCGCTGCCTGCGCTTGATTTCTGCTTGCTCTCGGTGATGAGACAGGCATTGGTGAGGCCACGCCTGGAGTACTGTGTACAGTTCTGGTCTCCTTACTAAGGAAAGACATACTTGCCTTAGAGGGAGTGTAACAAAGGTTCACTAGACTGGTTCCTGGGATGAGGGAATTGCCCTTTGAGGAGCAATTGAGTAGACTAGGCCTATATTCCCTAGAGTTTAGAAGAAAGAGAGGTGATCTCATTGAAACATGTAGAATTCTTATGGGACTTGACAGGGTTAATGCTGAGAAACTGTTTCCTTTGTCTGGGGTATCTAGAGCATGGGGTCACAGTCCCAGAATAAGGGTTGGGCCATTTAGGACTGAGGAGAAATGTCTTCACTCAGAGGGTGGTGAATCTTTGGAATTCTCTACGCCAGAGAGCTGTGGATGGTGAGTCGTTGAGTATATTGAAGACAGAAGTCGATAGATTTTTGACAACTAGGGGAATTAAAGGATATGGGAATAATGTGGGAAGGTAGAGTTGAGGTAAAAGATCATCCATGATCTTATTGAATGGCGGAGCAGGCTCGATGAGCTGAATGGCCTACTCCTGCTATTTCTTATGTTCTTGAACCGCTGCAGACTGTGGTGAAGGTGCTCACACAGTGCTGTTAGGGAAGGAGTTTCAGGATTTTGACCCAGCAACGATGAGGGAACGGCGATATATTTCCAAGTCAGGATGGTGTGTGACTTGGAGGGGAACTTGCAGGTGGTGATAGAAACATAGAAAATAGGTGCAGGAGTAGGCCATTTGGCCCTTTGAGCCTGCACCACCATTCAATAAGATCATGGCTGATCATTCACCTCAGTACCCCTTTCCCGCTTTCTCTCCATGCCCCTTGATCCCTTTAGCCGTAAGGGCCATATCTCACTCCCTCTTGAATACACCCAATGAACTGGCATCAACAACTCTCTGTGGCAGGGAATTCCATAGGTTAACAACTCTGAGTGAAGAAGTTTCTCCTCGTCTCAGTCCTAAATGGCCTACCCCTTATCCTAAGACTATGTCCCCTGGTTCTGGACTTCCCCAACATCAGGAACATTCTTCCTGCATCTAACCTGTCCCGTCCCGTCAGAATCTTATACATTTCTATGAGATTCCCTCTCATCCTTCTAAACTCCAGTATATAAAGGCCCAGTTGTCCTCATGCAAATGCTGCCCTTGTCCTTCAAGGTGGTAGAGGCCGCGGGTTTGGGAGGTGCTGCCGAAGAAGTCTTGGCGAGTTGCTGCAGTGCATCTTGGCACACACACAGTAAAGAACTGCTGACTGTTAGCGCTCAGTATGCTCAAATGTGATGGTGTTCTAATTCTCATTCTCATCTTTTGGTATAAATATATCTTAACTTATAATTTTCGCCATAACATCAAAACACAGACTTAATGCAGCCTGTAATTTTCGATCCCCAGCTGCCTGCCTGTGCACATTTGTGTTTTGTGATTTTCAAGCATTGAAATGCTCTGATTTTATTTTTTGAACGGGCTGGGGCCACACACGGATGGTAGGAGATGTCTCTCAGACCTGTGTCAGGCTTGGTGGTGTCTGACAGCATACTGCTCAGTCATGCTGACTGCTTTTTTAACCAAACAATTGCTGCGCTTTTAATTTGGGGCCTGGTTATGCGTTGACTCTTTCACCTTTCCTCCGTGCACCGCCCCAAGAGGCCGATCGGTGACTGACAGTGTCTGTACAAGCTGGGGAGTGAGTCGCAACCTCCATCTCCCTCCAGTTCGGGGGCTTTCCATCTGATCGAACCAGTGATGACCGTGCACTGAGTGAAGTTTAATGCCAAGCCTCACCACGCAGACCCCAGTCACTTTGGACCCAAGTTTCGGGCCGCGCGTGCCCGTTTTTCGCGCCACAAAGTGCGCCTAAAAAAAACTTCCAGATTCTCCGGCTCCCTGCAGGTCCTCTGGCCCTCGGCGCAGCGCAGCACGAGCTGTGGGGGCGGAGCTAGGTCCCTGCGCTGAAAACAGTGCCGGGACCTCTGCACATGCGCGCTACAATGGGCGCGCATGTGCAGTAACTCCAGGTGCCCAAAACTGTGTGGGAGGGGCCCGAAGCATGCAGCCCCTAACCCTGGCCGAATGACCTCACTGGGGCTGCGTGCATAAGGCTCCTCCCACGCCCAGCTCCTGCTTCCTCCTGACCCGACCGCGACACCGATCCGACTCCCGCTCCCCCCCCCCCCCCCGGACCGGACCCGACCCCTTGGACTGGACCCGACCCGCGCTTCCCCCTCCCTTCCCCTTCTCTTCCCCCTTCTCTCCCCCCCCCTTCCCCTTCTCTCTCCCCCCCATCCCCTTCTCTCTCCCCCCTTCCCCTTCTCTCTCCCCCCCCCTTCCCCTTCTCTCTCCCCCCCCCTCCCCTTCTCTCTCCCCCCCTTCCCCTTCTCTCTCCCCCCCCCTTCCCCTTCTCTCTCCCCCCCCCCCTTCCCCTTCTCTCTCCCCCCCCCTTCCCCTTCTCTCTCCCCCCCCCCTTCCCCTTCTCTCTCCCCCCCCCTTCCCCTTCTCTCTCCCCCCCCCTTCCCCTTCTCTCCCCCCCCCTTCCCCTTCTCTCCCCCCCCCTTCCCCTTCTCTCCCCCCCCTTCCCCTTCTCTCCCCCCCCTTCCCCTTCTCTCCTCCCCCCCTTCCCCTTCTCTCTCCCCCCCTTCCCCTTCTCTCCCCCCCTTCCCCTTCTCTCCCCCCTTCCCCTTCTCTCCCCCCCTTCCCCTTCTCTCCCCCCCTTCCCCTTCTCTCCCCCCCTTCCCCTTCTCTCCCCCCCTTCCCCTTCTCTCCCCCCCTTCCCCTTCTCTCCCCCCCTTCCCCTTCTCTCCCCCCCTTCCCCTTCTCTCCCCCCCTTCCCCTTCTCTCCCCCCCTTCCCCTTCTCTCCCCCCCTTCCCCTTCTCTCCCCCCCTTCCCCTTCTCTCCCCCCCTTTCCCTTCTCTCCCCCCCTTCCCCTTCTCTCCCCCCCTTCCCCTTCTCTCCCCCCTTCCCCTTCTCTCCCCCCCTTCCCCTTCTCTCCCCCCCTTCCCCTTCTCTCCCCCCCTTCCCCTTCTCTCCCCCCCTTCCCCTTCTCTCCCCCCCTTCCCCTTCTCTCCCCCCCTTCCCCTTCTCTCCCCCCCTTCCCCTTCTCTCCCCCCCTTCCCCTTCTCTCCCCCCCTTCCCCTTCTCTCCCCCCTTCCCCTTCTCTCCCCCCCTTCCCCTTCTCTCCCCCCTTCCCCTTCTCTCCCCCCTTCCCCTTCTCTCCCCCCTTCCCCTTCTCTCCCCCCTTCCCCTTCTCTCCCCCCTTCCCCTTCTCTCCCCCCCTTCCCCTTCTCTCCCCCCCTTCCCCTTCTCTCCCCCCCTTCCCCTTCTCTCCCCCCCTTCCCCTTCTCTCCCCCCCTTCCCCTTCTCTCCCCCCCTTCCCCTTCTCTCCCCCCCTTCCCCTTCTCTCCCCCCCTTCCCCTTCTCTCCCCCCCTTCCCCTTCTCTCCCCCCTTCCCCTTCTCTCCCCCCCTTCCCCTTCTCTCCCCCCCTTCCCCTTCTCTCCCCCCTTCCCCTTCTCTCCCCCCCTTCCCCTTCTCTCCCCCCCTTCCCCTTCTCTCCCCCCCTTCCCCTTCTCTCCCCCCCTTCCCCTTCTCTCCCCCCCTTCCCCTTCTCTCCCCCCCTTCCCCTTCTCTCCCCCCCTTCCCCTTCTCTCCCCCCCTTCCCCTTCTCTCCCCCCCTTCCCCTTCTCTCCCCCCCTTCCCCTTCTCTCCCCCCCTTCCCCTTCTCTCCCCCCCTTCCCCTTCTCTCCCCCCCTTCCCCTTCTCTCCCCCCCTTCCCCTTCTCCCCCCTTCCCCTTCCCCTTCTCCCCCCTTCCCCTTCCCCTTCTCCCCTCCTTCCCCCCCCCCCCCGTCCCCTTCTCCTTCCCCCCCCCCTCACTGTCAGCAACACAGACACTGACAGACACACAGACAGACCGAGAGATAGAGACACTGACAGAGACACACTGTGGGTGGGGGGGGGGGGGGGGCATCCCAGCATGCTGTTGGAGGGCTCCCAGTGCTGCAGTCGGTAAGTAGAAAATGTTTTATTTATTGATTTAAAAAAAAATTATTTCTTATTATTTTTTTTGATTGATTTATTGGTTGATTTATTGATGTTTTTATCATTTATTATTGATGATGGCTCTTTATTTGTAAAACTGAAGTGTTCAATGTTTTTAAACTTCCCTTTAAACCCCCCCCCCCATTCCCTACGCCTGATTTGTAACCTACACCTGATTTTCTAAAGTGTAGACAAGGTTTTTTCGAGCGTACAAAAATCTTCACTTACTCCATTCTAAGTTAGTTTGGAGTAAGTTTTCACTGAAGAAACTTTGAAAACAGGCGTAAGTGGCCGGACACGCCCCCTTTTGAAAAAAAATTCTGTTCCAAAGTGAAACTGTTCTAACTGACTAGAACTGGAGCAAACTAAATGCCGAGAATTTGAATTTCTAAGATACTCCGTTCTACACCAGTTGCTCCAAAAAATCAGGAGCAACTGAGGCCGAAACTTGGGCCCTTTGTGACTGGTTCCTCCTGCTGTAAATGAGCAGCAATCAGCCACTTTGGATAAGCAGCATCTCACAGCCTTCAGTATAGCTCTAAAGTAGAGGGCCTTTTGTTTGTGTGGGGCGTGTGACAGATGGAAGGGAGCCAAGTGTTGCCATTAACCCCCTGATGAATTTTGAGGCCCAAAGCCTGAGTCGGGTCCCTTTAAGCCACATAAAAGTGTCTGTTACTGCAATCGGTGTCTTTAGTAACGAGATAGCACCAATGAGAGAGGCTCTGCGTTCTCTGCCGAATTGGTCTTTCCTGCACGCGCAAAGCTTGTGAAATTTGACCCGGAATCCTTTGGAAAAGATGTAGCCCTGGAGCTGTCTGGCTCACACCTGCTGTACTCGGCAGACTGCACACTGGGGAGGGAGTGTGGAATCCCCAGTCTGTTCCACGCATGAGTGACTAGGCCTTCCTCATTCACCGTCCATCGCTCTACATCAGCTTCTATAAATAAAAGCCCTTGTCACGCTTCCAATTGGTCTCGGGCCAGTCGCAAGTCCCCAACCGGTGATGCGGAGCATTGTGCTCGTCTCTCACCCTCCCCTTACCATCTGCCTCATTGCGGGGAGGGGAGGAACCACCCACAGCTGGGGGTGGCGGGGGGCTGCGTCCTCTGAGGGTGGAGGGGAAAATGAGATGTGTCTGCACGATTGTCAGTCAGCTAAGAGCAGCAGCACATTGGCTGGGGGAGGGGTGAGGAACCTGCAAGTGGATATTATGGAGGTTGCGGGGCGGGGGTGGGGTGGAGGGGCTAGAATAATATTACACGGAGATGGGTTCGGTAATATAACCGCAAACAATTAGCATTCCTTCCACCCCCCCCCCCCCCCCATTGACCAGAATAAAATGAGTTTTTAAAACAATGAATTTGGATTTGCATCTTTCCTGATTCTGCAGTGATCGGACTCGTCCTGAAATCTCTTCTGTTTGTCACAGGTCGATTCACTCGGCAGCCTGGATATCGTCCGAGTGACTGCAATCTACCAGGGGGCGTTGACCCAGTTCATGACCAAACGGAAATGCTCCCTCACCGGACCCATGTTCATCGATCTCTTCAGTCGTTTCCCTGTAAGTGAGCGAGAGAGAGCACGCGCTACGCTGCGCGGAGGGTTTTAAGCGAGCGGCATTGCTATATCGGGAAGGGAATATATAGGCTGAGAAAAATGGGCCTCAACTTTGTTGTTCCCTCCACTGCTCCTCCTTCTCTCCCGGAAGCACTGACACCTGGGGTACAGTTCCAGCATCCCGTCCAACTGCCCCTTGTGAGATTCAAGAGCGAGTGTCGGCATTAGAGCCTGACTGAATAGGCCAGAGCTCCGTCTTGTCCACCCCTCTGCATGCAAAGGCTGAGGTGCCTGGGCCGTGATCAGGAGCAGGAGCTCTGGCTGACCCTGTTCTCAATCTCCCTGGGCTTGAGCACTTGATGCCTGTTGTAAAGCCCCACAGCCACGATGGGGTAACGGAGCACAGGCTGCTAACTGAGCTTCAGGCCTGCCTCGGCCTGTCCAGCTCAGCACAGCAGCAGCTGGTACATTTACCAACTGGGTTATCTGAGTGCCTGGAAAGCCTACTCTTAATATTTAAGAGTAGGCAGCAGGTATTGGCAACTGTGGGGGGATGCATTGCAGCTGAACCTGTCCTGTCCTGGCCTGGCCCTGCAGCCATTTGATCTCTGGAGCAGGAGCCCTGGTCCTGGAGCAGGAGCCCTGGTCCTAATCCAGGGACATTGAGGCAGTGTGTAGGCTGCCAGCTGATTCAGGACCGACCACACTGAGCCGTACCTGGATCTTGCTGCTTCGAGTCCATTAAATTGGTGCATTTATTGAATCCTGCACTGCTCACAGCTGTGGTTGGGGGTCTCAGCCAGGGATAATCTCTGATGCACGCTCCCATGTTGTGGTGCGATTTGATCCCAACTGTTGGACTCTCTCGCCCCGCATCGATACTCTTTAAACGCCAGTCGGCTTCAAAAGGTTCCCCGTGTTGTCTGTGTAAGTACTCCATGTTATGGTGTGTGCAGAGCAGGCACATCCCACTGATGTCCCACAGTGACCCAGCTTCACGGCATGTCGGCCGTCTGTGTTTTCAGGCTGTGTTCACACTGCCTGTGATCCTGCTGCGGAGCAGATCGTTTGCAGTAAACATAGACCGCAACGTCTCGTGTGGGGAAATCTGAGGGGTGAAAATGAGCTCTCGGCAATTTCTGTAGAGTGCATGGAAGGCAGATTAGAATCGTGAATGTTGCTTACTGCAAAAACGCACCCCCACATCCCTCACTGCAAGATCTTTATATTGCAACATTGAACAGTTCTACATAAATGATAAGTAGTTATGAAACCAGCTTGTTGACTAGGTTGGAAGAGCCCATGTCTGCTTTTACCTGGGATGTGGTGCATTTAAAATGTGTAAACTGCATTTTAATGTATTTAATATGGCACCGCTGATCTTAGACATTCATCGTTCTGTTACACCTGTGACAGCACATGCCTTTTATTAAATGCTAGCAGCCAGTGTTTCCTCTCTTTTCTGGGAGGGGGTGGGGTGTGGCCCATTTAAAATAGGCGGCTTTTTCCGCATTGACGAGCCGGCTGCACGGGAGGTCCCTAGAGCTGCGCAGCAACACAGCTTAAAGGCAACATTGCTGGCAGCTCTTCTCACTGCCCCCTGCCCTACCCTGAGCTGCGAGGTTATCTCACTGCGGGAGCGTGTCGGCCAGTTCCCCCACGCATCATCGGTCCTGTACAAGCTAGCTGCTCGGGCAGACTCTCAGCTGTGCGCGAGACCCACAACGCGGCCCTTTCCCCGTACGGCGCTCATTCCGTTATTCTCGGTGACTCTTGGCGTGGGTGAGGTTATTAACGCGGGTGATTCTCCCCGTCTGTTTCAGGTCATGTGTGGTAGGTTACTGCCGTTTGCGATCCAGTACATCACTGACGGAGTCCGACAGCACCAGCAGGTAAGCACCCGCGCTCACTTCTCCGAGCTTTCGCAGATCATATTCTGATGATATTCGCTGGCTGGTTTCATCCTGGGTCAGGGATGGGAGGGGTAATATTCCTCACTGGGAGGGTGCTGTTATAGAACCGTACAGCACAGAAGGAGGCTATTCGGCCCATCGTGCCTGTGCCGGCTCTTTGAAAGCTGTCCATTTAGCCCGCTCACCGTTTTTCCTGTTTCAATTCTTTTCACTATCAGTACACCAATTGTTCCGGTTTATTTTGTCTTGAATGGATCAACACTTGTGCTGAAAAAACGTAGACAGGCATTTGACACACTGCATTAGCCATTGTGCTAATAGCGGAGTGAATTGGACCCAACTGAGACTGATTATACCAAGTACTTAGACCTGAGGGGAAAAGGTTGGCAGCAGCAAATTATCTTTTTTATGCACTCTTTGTTTTAAAGGAATGCTCCAGATTTGAGATTTCGAACCCGAGTGTTCAAAAAAAACCAGTCCCATTCATATTTTCTTTTAATGAATTTTAATGAATTTTTGGTTCTAACTCAAAAATTGCTTGGGCTTTATTTGGAGTAAAGAAAGAAAGACTTGGATTTATATGGCACCTTTCATGACCACTGGACATCTCAAAGCGCTTTACAGCCAATTAAGTACTTTTGGAGTGTAGTCACTGTTGTAATGTGGGAAATGCGGCAGCCAATTTGCGCACAGCAAGCTCCCACAAACAGCACTGTGATAATGAGTGAATAAAGAGGCACTGTTTCCAATGGTTGAAGGGATTGATAAGATTTAAGGTGATTCGCAAAAGAACCAGGTGACACATGAATATTTTTGCACAAGGAGTGGTTAGGATTTGGAATGCACTGCCCGATGGTGGTGGATACAGGTTCGACAGTAGCCTTCAATGGGGAATTGGCTAAATATTTGTAGGAGAAAAATTTGCAGGAATATGGGGCAAGAGCTGGGGAGTGGGACTAACTGGAATGGTCTTGGAAAGAGCCGGCACCGACTCAATGGGCCGAATGGCCTCCTTCTGTGCTGTACTATTCTATGACTAAGTATTTGTCCAATTGTCTTTTAAAAGTTGCTATCAAATCTATTTCCACCACCCTTTTAGGCAGTGCATTCCAGATCATCATAACTCGCTGCGTAAAACAATATCTCCTCGTCTCCCCTCTCATTCTTTTGCTAATTATCTTAAATCTGTGTCCGCTTGCCAGTGGAAATTGTTTCTCCTTATTTACTCTATCAAAACCCCATATAATTTTAAACCCCTCTTTTAAATCTCCCCGTGACCTTCCCTGCCTAAAGGAGATCAATTGCGGCTTCTGCAGTCTCTCCACATAACTACAGTCCCTCAACCTGGTACCATTCTGGTACATCTCCTCTGCACCCTTTCCAAGGCTTTGACATCTTTCCTAAAGTGTGGTGCCCAGAATTGAACACAATACTCCAGCTTGAGGCCTAACCGGTGATTTATAAAGGGTTGAGCATGACTACTTTGTGCCACTATTTATAAAGTGTAGGATCCCATATGTTGGATTAATTAATGAATCTGTTCGAGTAACAAATAATGAATATTTAGTTGGATTTTCCACTTGGCATGGTTCTCATTGCTGAGCAGCTGCAGTGTGGCAGCTTTTCACTGCTGCCTAGGCGTCGCACACACATCCCACACCTCGTCCTGCTGAGGGTATCACCAGTGCCAGCTGGGGACAGGAAACCTGTGCTCATTGCAATAAGACACTCCAGCTTCATGCCACCTGGGCTGTCAGCCTCACCCAGCATGCAGCCTGTTCCCCAGAGGACAGGATCATAGAATCATAGAAATTTACAGCACAGAAGGAGGCCATTTCGACCCACCGTGTCCGCACCGGCCGACAAAGAGCTGTCCAGCCTGATCCCACCTTCCAGCACGAGGTCCGTAGCCCTGTAGGTTACGGCACTTCAAGTGCATATCCAAGTATTTTTAAATGTGGTGTGGATTTCTGCCTCTCATCATCATCATAGGCGGTCCCTCGAGACGAGGATGACTTGCTTCCACACCAAAAAAGGATAAGTTCACAGGTGTTCCAGCGAAGGACCTAAAATTCCAGATCTCAAACTACATATTGAAGGGTGGAAGATGCCTGTGTGTAGATTTTTTTTGTGTGTGGTGACCGTTGCACACTAACCACCACACTGGCTTGACAGAGCTAGGTCTTGGTCCAGTGGCAAGGGTTAACCAAGGCGACTGGAGACTTGCTCTGCTGCATGGACCTAGTGTGCACACATATCGCAGTGTGGGTTGACCCGTGCTGCCCCTGGCCCCGAACTCACGCCTCTCCTGGGCCCCGATCACGTCCCTCCACAGTCTCTCGCCGCTCCTGCTGTATCTGCCCACACTCCAATCACCGACCTGGACCTTGATGGCATCACTCTTCGCTGCCGTTGCAGCTCGCGCTGCTCCCTGAAGTGGTATGCTTCCAGACCGCTGTTCACCGCTCCTTTTATGGTCCCGACCACCCTTTCAGGCAGTGAATTCCAGACCCTCACCACCCTTTGGGTGAAGAAATCTCCCCTCAAAACCCCTCTAAACCTCCTACCAATTACTTTAAATCTATGCCTCCTGGTTGTTGACCCCTCTGCTAAGGGAAATAGGACCTTCCTATCCACTCTATCTCGGCCCCTCATAATTTTATACAACTCGGGGGATCTGGCTTGTGTGGGGTTCAGGTTGCTGACACGAGCTTACCCACCTCTCACTCCAGCCTGTGCTCCTCATAAAATCTGCTGTTGATTACACAAACTCTGCAGGCCCGTTTGTGAAGGCTCTCGAACCTGAATGGTTTATACAACCCGTGCTGTACAGTTCGAAGAGAAAGACTTCAATTTGTGCATGGTCCCATGTTCCAGAATGTAATCTGCACAATCATAAACAGCAATCATAGCTAGGAGTACAATCCCTTCAAAGAGGGTGCCTCCCTGTCAAAGTATTGTAAGAATTCCTTTTTATTTCCTCCCTTCATCCCTCGTCCCCGAAATGTATTCAGGGACTCCACAGCTGTCCTCCGCCTTCTTGTCCCCCACCCAATGGAGAATTTCTTCCTTCAGATGGTCGTGAATCTGTAGAATTCTCTGCCCCAGAGAGCAGTGGAGGCTGGGTCATTGGCTGAGGTAGACAGATTTTGAACGATAAGGAAGTCGAGGGTTATGGGGAGCGGGCAGGGAAGTGGAGTTGAGGCCAAGATCAGATCAGCCATGATCTTATTAAATGGCGGAGCAGGCTCGAGGGGCCAAATGGCCGACTCCTGCTCTTATTTCTTATCTGTGAACCTAGCTTGTGAGGGTCTGCAGGATATTCAGCAGTGGAAGGCATTGTAGCTGAGTCCAGTCTTGCCTGTGCTTTCAAGCAGGAGTCTGTGGACAGTGATTGGATACAGAAACACTGGCTCCTTGTTGGCACAGCTTGATCATAGATCAGTTTCTTTTGTCTGTTTTTGTTGAAATAATGAATTACCACATAAGGGAAATGTAGCGGGAGGGGTGACTGCGTTTGACTGTGACGTGAAGTAAGATTAACACTGGCTGCTGGAATGTGTAAAGCTGGCCTCTTGCGCATTCCCCACTTCTTTTGCCCGCCATTGGCAGCTGTGCCTTCAGCTGCCGAGGCCCTAAGCTCTGGAATTCCTCCCTAACCTCTCCGCCACTCTACCCCCTCTGCTTTAAGATGCTGCTTAAAAGCTACTTCCTTGTCCCAAGCGTTTGGTCACGTCCTAATATCTCCTTAGGTGGCTTAATGGCGACGTTTGTCTGATTATGCTCCTGTGAAACGTCTTTGGCCGTTTTACGATGGTAAAAGAGCGATATAATTGCAAGTTGTAAATGACCGAATCTCCAAGGGTAATCCAACTCCATCCCACCCCAACGCACGTGCAGAGAGTCAGGATCAGGAACTTGTTGTTGAAGGCCCCTCTGATGACCATTACCACTCGCTGTTTAAAAAGAAGGTATTCTTCCCCAGGAAAAGAAAAAGAATGTGGATTGTAACGCAGTTTAATTTGTAAAAGTGATCTTTGAGAAACGTCTGCAGTAACCCTTCCAAAAAATGCCATCGCCCTTCGAGATGAGACCTTGAAATGGGTTGCCATCTATTGGCTGGTCCAGTTTGTATTCTTTTACCCCATAACCATTAATGGCAGTGTTGTTATCCAAGTATGTGGCATGATTCAGTCAGGGTAATCATTTCTCCACTAATTAGCTCTTGCTGAGTCTGCATGTCACAAGACCATGTGGAGCACATGGAAAGGTAATGCAGCTTTCTGCATCTCCGTTGTCCTGATGTCTGACTGCCGAGCCAGACTTTCCTACGTCACTGATGTTTTCAATTCTCTGGCGTCCTGCGGTTTGAAAATGATTGTGTGCTGCGATCGTCCTGAATTAATGAACTTCACAGCAAGCCTTCAGACACTCGGCCCTCCGTGCTCAGTGCAGCTGCTGCAGTGGGTTTCAGGAGGACTCGACTGCAACAAAGGAGAACCGTGGGGGTGGGAGGGGGCCGGTGCCGTATATATTTATCTGCATTGTGACCGGGCTGCAGTCCGTCAGTTGATGGAAACCTTCCCGTTGCTCAAAAGCAGCCCGTCCCTCTGCCGTAACACAGCTGGGAAGGTTTGAGCCGCAAGCCGTTTGCTGTGGAGGGCGAACGTCTTTGATTGTACCCGACTGGTGTTAGTTTATCAAATGCACGCCTGGTAGTGACAAGGAAGGTGGGCTTTGTTTAAACCCTCTGCTCCATACAGCTGCTGTGAGAGGGACTCCTTCTTCAGATAGGGGGCTATCTTCCCAGGGGAAGGTTGGAGGCTCGAGCCCGAGCCCCACTACTGATGGGCTGTGCCCTGACTGAGCTCCGCGGCACTACTTGTAAAAGAGCAAGGCAGTCGGCCACAGCACAAAAAAACCTGAGCTGCACTTTACAGCCAATGAAGTACCTTTGGGGTGTAGTCACTGTTGTAACGTGGGAAATGCGGCAGTCAATTTGTGCACAGCAAGCTCCCACAAATAGCAATGTGATAATGACCAGATAATCAGGGCACTGTTCCAATCTGGGCCAACCCCCCTCCCCCCCCCCCGGCTCCATTACCTGTGATCTTCCTAAATATATGATGTGTTGGAAGAAGGAACTTTAGGATTATTCTGTTTCTGGCACAGTGAGCTCGCTGAGCGCCGAGTATTTTATAATTAACAGTCCTCGGTAATTATTGGGAGACATCAAAGCTTTGATTTGTGAGGAGCTTTGCTACTGTCATACCGAAAACATTTTATTACTTTGCTGTGGTTGTACTTCACCTCCCCAGCTGGAAAGCAGCCAGCTATCCTGTACCCCACACCATGCCTGCTCTTCAAATAATTCTGTTGATCCAATCATTAAATTCAAGTTATTTTCCCCCCTCTCGGCTTTTGCCTTCCCCCCCCCCCCCCCCCCCCCCCCCCCCCCCCGCAGTCACTCATTTCTAAATCTGTTTGAAATGGATGGCCGATGCTGGGGGCAAGTAAACAGTCATCAGGATCTACCTTTGTACGTATGTGTGTGATTTGTGATCATACTCTGATAACTACAATACTTTAGCTCCATCATCAGTGTTGGTATACTTACCTGATAATTATTGGAGTAAAGTTGTACAGAGCGAGAGAGCGAGACTAACTCAAAGTCACTAATTGTACACTTGGCACCTCTAGGCTCTAGTTCTGGTGCAGGGAGCTGTCTGGTCACGTTAGATCATTCCTGCCTTTGTACCTGTGTGTGGTAGTAAGGAATGCAGAGTGAGCATGTGCAGTCACTAGGCGGTGTGTGAACGAGCAGGTGTGAGGAAAGAATGACTTGGCTAAATTGGAAAACATTCCTGAGATACATCCAGGCTGAGCTCACCGTTGGTTTAGTATTTACAGCCATAGCTACGGCTTGCATACAGAACAAAGACATGACTTCCTTGTAGCCTCAATGCCTCCTGGTACCTTGCTAGACTTGAGCCCATAATCTAGGCGGATACTTCAGCGCAGTACCGAAGTGCTGCAATGTCTGAGGTGCCATCTTAGATAAGACTTTAAACCGAAATGCCACTTGCCTTCAGGTTGACATCAAAGATCCCGCGGCACTACTTGTAAAAGAGCAGCGAAGTCTCCCCACAGTGCAAAAACCTGATCTGGTCAATTGTCTCAATGTGGGAGCTTTCTATGCGCAAATTGGCTGCTGTGTTTCCTACACAAGTGACTACACTTCAAAATGCATGACTTTGGTTGTGAAGTGCTTTGGGTCGTCCCGAGGATGGTGGTGGTGGGCCTTCTTGAAATCCAAATAAATTTACTGCTTTCTTCTTCAGCACTCCAATCACATGTCAACGTGCTGTATGTAGCAGCCACAAATTGAAAAGGGGAACTGGCACGGTCGCAGTTCTATTGGCTGCATTTTATGACCTGGGGAAATCTAGGGTCGGGATAATTACAGCACTGGAGGAAGCAATGGTGCCTGTTCTTGGAGATATCCTCAGGCAGGGGAGGGGAATAATGATACATGAAGCATGTAGATTGAGTGAGGGGGTTGGGGGGGAGAATGTAAAAGAATTGGTGCTCATTTAAGATGTTAAACTACACCCGTTCTGAAATCCAGATCGGACCTATAATGGGAGCATCAAGCAATCAGCAGACGCTGATTATGAACTAGCTTGCCTTTAGGTGGTCCACTAATGTATGTAATGAATATATTCTTCCCTCCACACTCCTGCGGGAGCTGCCTCTTGTGCTCTCCAATTTTCCTGCCACCCATTGTAAACCTAGGATTTTTTAGTAAGAAATTTCAGGCAGTAGGCGATTGTTAGCAAAGCTGGCATTTATTGGCCATCCCTAGTTACCCTTGGAAAAGATGGTGGTGGGCCTTCTTGAAGTCCTTGTTGTGATGGTCCTCCCACAATATTTTAGCTTTGAGGAAAGATTGGATAGGCTGGTTTTGTTTTCTTTGGAACAGAGGAGTTGAGGGAAGATTTAATTGAGGTGTATAAAATTATGAGAGTCCTAGATAGAGTGGATAGGAAGAACCTATTTCCCTTGGCAGAGGGGTCAACAACCAGGGGGCATAGATTTAAACTAATAGGTAGGAGGTTTAGAGGGGATTTGAGGAGAAATGTTTTCACCCAGAAGGTGGTGGGGGTCTGGAACTCACTGCCTGAAAGGGGGGTACAGGCAGAAACCCTCAGCACATTTAAAAAGTACTTGGATGTGCACGTGAAGTGCTGCAACCTGCAGGGCTACGGACCTAGAGCTGGAGAGTGGAATTCGGCTGAATAGCTCTTTGTTGGCCGGCGGGGACACGATGGGCCGAAATGGCCTCCTTCCGTGCTGTAAATTTCTCTGATTCTATGATTAGTGTGAGGGAGGGAGTTCCAGGTTATTGACCCACCGACAATGAAGGCCATTTTCTAAACGCGGTTTCAACATTCCCAGGTACTGCATGGATTGGAAACAGAGTAAAACTCCCTCCACTTTTTACAACATTGTGCCTCACTCCAACCCTCAAAAGCAGCTCTCTTGATGTGATGTACATGTTATACTATTGAACTCGTCACCCCGTGGCCTCTCGGAGGTGACCGCCTATTGGCACCAAATTGGAGGCAGCTTTATGTTATGCCTGTTGGGACTAGATTGACATTGCCCAAACTTATTTCACGTAGTGCCTTTAACGTCAGGGGTAGGAGAGTTCATCAATTGGTCTGATGTGGATTCGAAGCCTGATCTGTGACATGTCGGGCCAGTGACCTGGACAGTGCAAAGACCAACTGGTCTATACTGGCATGGTGATACTTCTGCACACGATCACCTCAATTCAACACTCGCGCCCTCTCTCGCTCGCGCACTCACGCATTCTCACTCCTGGAAGAGGCAAAGGTGAAAAACTTTAGAGCAGTTGGGCAGTCAATCAGGAGTTTTGGAAATTATACAGGAAGCAGACTGAAATTAATTGTTGAGAAAATATTAATTACCATTTGTGTTAAATTAAACAGCAATAAAAGAATAGCTATTCCATTGAGGAATGCCAAGTTTGGAATATGCTTCCTGTTCAAAAGGATTAAAGCAGAGCGAGATCAGGGGTGCAGGAGAAGATTACGCTCTTGGTGGTCAACATGTGAATTCCAGTGGTACTATTTGATACAGTCACTTGCAGACATGAAAGTGGCCACTATACTGGCCTGGAAGTCATATGCACAAAGAGATTTATTAAACCGTGTATTTCCAATCCCCTTTATCCATAATGTCTTGGTTTAGATCCCAGTGGGCATGAGTTCACTACACAAAATTCCCCTGGGGGTGCTGCTTGTCTGAATTTGCAGCAGAATTGCAATGGTAATTGGTGTTCTTTACTCCAGCTGGATATCGGAGTTTAGATGATGAGATGTGCCATGCTGGGACCTTACTGAGGCTCAGGTTAAAGAACATAGATTTCTTCATTTAGCATTTTTTTAAACTTCACAATAGGTACCATATACAATTAAACACATTTTGCAAAGTGTGTCAACACTTTACTATATTGAGCTACATATATCTGTATTTGTTCATTAAGCAAGCATTCTAAAATACTTCTGTCCATAAGTGGTTCATCGTTCCCTGGCATCTCGTTGGGTCTCGCGTCGGGTGTCTGCAATGGTCTGGTCACGATGGGTACTGCAGAGGGCGTATGGTCAGAGGCTGGGGGCCCATGCAGATCCCAAAAATTCAGTCTTCTGGCCTTTGGAGTTGGATTTAACCACTACATTTGTATGTAAAGCTCGTATCCTAGTCCCATTACTGGGGGGGAGGGGGGGGGGTCGATTTATACAATGTTGTGATATGGTCATGGCACGGTTAGAGCTTGATATGTAACTGGGTGGGAATTTCATTTCAATGCCATTGTGCTTGTAGGCTCTCTTGTTCTCAATTTGTTACTTCCCACTCCTCTCTGAGGATCAATATTACAATTTTCCCAGACAGAAAATTGGAAAGAAATTTTCTGCTTGAAGTGAGGATAAAGAAACTGAGTATGCGCTCCCAGTAAAGTGATGTTCTGAAGAACTGTCATTGACAGCTTGGAGAGCATCTGCTAATCTTGTGTTAATCCAGAAGACATCTTTACTCAAAAGCTTGTTTCCTTTCCTCTCTCCTTTGTAGCAAGAGAATGAATTGGGGCAAAAGTTTACACAAACCGCTCTCTAACTAGATTTTGAACAAAACTAGTTCCAAATCTTCAATGCTGTCTTTTTTTTGGTTAAAATGTAAATCATTAGGTGTTGCCTCTTTATAGAAGGGATCAGTTCCTTAATCCCAAATAGCTAAAATTCGAGACCCAATGGTTTCTGACCATCATTCGACATGGAAATGTTATGCCAAGGAAGGCAACTCATCGCGATGAATAGTGTAACCTGCACAGTTGGCAGTTTCACTTCAGGATGGAAATGAAATTTGCAGGAGAGGAGGTAAATAGAGTCCAAGTTAGAGAGGGAATTGTCTGTTACCTGTGAAAAGCTGATCGAATAGCCAAATAGCTTTTCACGACAAATGAGCCAAAGGTAGGCAGAGAAAACGTTACAAGGATACCCTCAAAGCCTCCCTGATAAAGTGCAACATCACCACTGACACCTGGGAGTCCCTGACCAAAGACCATCCTAAGTGGAGGAAGTGCATCTGGGAGGGCGCTGAGCACTTTGAGTCTCATCGCCGAGAACATGCAGAAATCAAGCGCAGGCAGCGGAAAGAGCGTGCGGCAAACCAGTCCCACCCACCCTTTCCCTCAACAACTATCTGCCCCACCTGTGACAGGGACTGTGGTTCTCGTATTGGACTGTTCAGCCACCTAATGACTTATTTTTAGAATGGTAGCAAGTCTTCCTCGATTCTGAGGGACGGCCTGTGATGATGATGATCGAATAGCCAAATAGCTTTTTGTCACATGGTTTTCTTTTTTAAATTCTGCAGTACAGTTTCAAGGAAAGGCAGACAACAACAGAATTAGGATATGTGTGTAAAATCAAAACACTGCACCACCTACAGCTGTAATCTGATTTTTTTTTATTCGTTCACTGGATGTGGGCGTCGCTGGCAAGGCCAGCATTTATTGCCCATACCTAATTGCCCTTGAGAAGGTGGTGGTGAGCCGCCGCCTTGAACCGCTGCAGTCCGTATGGTGAAGCTGCTCTCACAAAGCTGTTAGGGAGGGAGTTCCAGGATTTTGACCCAGTGCTGATGAAGGAACAGCGATATATTTCCAAGTCAGGTGTGTGACTTGGAGGAGAACTTGGTGGTGTTCCCGCGCGCCTGCTGCCCTTATCCTTCCAGGCGGTAGAGGTTGCGGGTTGGGGAGGTGCTGTCAAAGTTGCTGCAGTGCATCTTATAGATGGTACCTCCACCTCACTTTGTGTCAAAGACTGGGCTCTAATACGTTTTGCATGTGCCGCTGGCACGATTTCTGGGAACCTGAGACCAAGGCTGCTTCTGGGATAATGGACTGTGCCTTTAATTAAAGTCCAGCATATCATACTTGTGCATCAATGTGAAGTTCATAAGAGCATAAGAAATAGGAGTAGGCCATCTTGCCCCTCGAGCCTGCTCCGCCATTTAATAAGATCATGGCTGATCTGATCATGGACTCTGCTCCACTCCCCATAACCCTTTATTCCCTTATCACTCAAAAATCTGTCTATCTCCGCCTGACAATCTTTGGTAGCAAAATTTCAAATCCTCAAACCCTCCCAGTTGTAGCAACTATTAAAGTGGGTGGAACCTAATTAGAAGCATTGTTCAAATAGTTTACGGATTGCTTGGAGATTTATGAGCAATTGATGTTTTCGACCAGACCAGTTGGGAGGCATGCCAAAAGTTAGTGTACACATTTATTCTTGTTTCACTGACACACCTTGACTTACAAATGAGGTTGAATTGAGTCCATTCTAGTTAGGGATGTGGGAACTAGAAGAGTACTAATTATTATACATGTTTAATGACTCACTAATACAGGAATGTGCCCTTTCAAGACAGTTTTCACATCAGTTGATGACATTCTTCGGGCATTTCTGGTTCCTGCTTCTCACAAATTTCCTTACCTTGCAGTTGAACTCTGTCTCGGCCTCCACGTTTCTTTTTCTATTTTTGTAATACCACACCAGCTAATCTGTTTCTTCCTTTGAGGATTCTTACTGTTAAAAGAAAGACTTGCATTTATATAGCGCCTTTTACGACCTCGGGGCGACCCAAAGTGCTTCACAGCCAATGAAATGCTTTTGAAGTGTAGTCACTGTTGTACCATGGGAAATGCGGCGCAGTTTACGCGCAGCAAGCTCTTGAGATGGTGTTTGAGGGATAAGTATTGGCTTGGACAGTAGGGAAAACTCCCCCGCTCTTAATAGAAATTTAGAAAACATAGACATAGAAAATAGATGGAGGAGTAGGCCATTTGGCCCTTCGAGCCTGCACCACCATTCAGTAAGATCATGGCTGATCATTCCCTCGGTACCCCTTTCCTGCTTTCTCTCTATATGTAAGGGCCATATCTAACTCTCTCTTGAATATATCCAATGAGCTGGCATCAACAACTCTCTGCGGCAGGGAATTCCACAGGTTAACAACTCTCTGAGTGAAGAAGTTTCTCTTCATCTCAGTCCTAAATGGCCTACCCCTTATCCTAAGACTGTGTCCCCTGGTTCGGGACTTCCCCAACATCGGGAACATTCTACGCGCATCGAACCTGCCCCGTCCCATCAGAATCTTTTATGTTTCTAGGAGATCCCTTCTAAACTCCAATGTATAAAGGCCCAGTTGATTCAGTCTCTCCTCATATGTCAGTCCTGCCATCCCGGGAATCAGCCTGGTGAACCTTCGCTGCTCTCCCTCAATAGCAAGGTGCAGCAGTTATCATGGGTGACTTTAATGTGCATATAGATTGGGCTAACCAAACTGGAAGCAATATGGTGGAGGAGGATTTCCTGGAGTGCATAAGGGATGGTTTTCTAGACCAATATGTCGAGGAACCAACTAGGGGGGAGGCCATCTTGGACTGGGTGTTGTGTAATGAGAGAGGATTAATTAGCAATCTCGTTGTGCGAGGCCCCTTGGGGAAGAGTGACCATAATATGGTGGAATTCTACATTAAGATGGAGAATGAATCAGTTAATGGTCCGTAACTTTGAAGGTATGAGGCGTGACTTGGCTAGGATAGATTGGCGAATGATACTTAAGGGGTTGACAGTGGATGGGCAATGGCAGACATTTAGAGACCGCATGGATGAACTACAACAATTGTACATCCCTGTCTGGTGTAAAAATAAAAAAGGGAAGGTGGCTCAACCATGGCTATCAAGGGAAATCAGGGATAGTATTAAGTGCCAAGGAAGTGGCATACAAATTGGCCAGAAATAGCAGCGAACCCGGGGACTGGGAGAAATTTAGAACTCAGCAGAGGAGGACAAAGGGTTTGATTAGGGCAGGGAAAGTGGAGTGCGAGAGGAAGCTTGCAGGGAACATTAAGACGGACTGCAAAAGCTTCTATAGATATGTAAAGAGAAAAAGGTTAGTAAAGACAAATGTAGATCCCCTGCAGTCAGAATCAGGGGCAGTCATAATGGGGAACAAAGAAATGGCAGACCAATTGAACAAGTACTTTGGTTCGGTATTCACTAAGGAGGACACAAACAACCTTCCGGATATAAAAGGGGTCAGAGGGTCTAGTAAGAAGGAGGAACTGAGGGAAATCCTTATTAGTCGGGAAATTGTGTTGGGGAAGTTGATGGGATTGAAGGCCGATAAATCCCCAGGGCCTGATGGTCTGCATCCCAGAGTACTTAAGGAGGTGGCATTGGAAATAGCGGATGCATTGACAGTCATTTTCCAACATTCCATCGACTCTGGATCAGCTCCTATGGAGTGGAGGGTAACCAATGTAACCCCACTTTTTAAAAAAGGAGGGAGAGAGAAAACAGGGAATTATAGACCGGTCAGCCTGACATCGGTAGTGGGTAAAATGATGGAATCAATTATTAAGGATGTCATAGGAGCGCATTTGGAAAGAGATGACATGATGGGTCCAAGTCAGCATGGATTTGTGAAAGGGAAATCATGCTTGACAAATCTTGAATTTTTTGAGGATGTTTCCAGTAGAGTGGACAAGGGAGAACCAGTTGATGTGGTGTATTTGGACTTTCAGAAGGCTTTCGACAAGGTCCCACACAAGAGATTAATGTGCAAAGTTAAAGCACATGGGATCGGGGGTAGTGTGCTGACGTGGATTGAGAACTGGTTGGCAGACAGGAAGCAAAGAGTAGGAGTAAATGGGTTCTTTTCAGAATGACGGGCAGTGACTAGTGGGGTACCGCAAGTTTCTGTGCTGGGGCCCCAGCTGTTTACATTGTACATTAATGATTTAGACAAGGGGATTAAATTTAGTATCTCCAAATTTGCGGATGACACTAAGTTGGGTGGCAGTGTGAGCTGCGAGGAGGATGCTATGAGGCTGCAGAATGACTTGGATAGGTTAGGTGAGTGGGCAGATGAAGTATAATGTGGATAAATGTGAGGTTATCCACTTTGGTGGTAAAAACAGCGACAGACTATTATCTCAATGGTGACAGATTAGGAAAAGGGGAGGTGCAACGAGACCTGGGTGTCATGGTATATCAGTCATTGAAGGTTGGCATGCAGGTGCAGCAGGCGGTTCAGTAAGCAAATGGCATGTTGGTCTTTATAGCGAGGGGATTTGAGTACAGGGGCAGGGAGGTGTTACTACAGTTGTACAGGGCCTTGGTGAGGCCACACCTGGAGTTTTGGTCTCCTAACTTGAGGAAGGACATTCTTGCTATTGAGGGAGTGCAGCGAAGGTTCATCAGACTGATTCCCGGGATGGCCGGACTGACATATCAAGAAAGACTGGATCAACTGGCTTGTATTCACAGGAATTCAGAAGAATGAGAGGTGATCTCATAGAAACATTTAAAATTCTGACGGGTTTAGATAGGTTAGATGCAGGAAGAATGTTCCCAATGTTGGAGAAGTCCAGAACCAGAGGTCACAGTCTAAGGATAAGAGGTAAGCCATTTAGGACCGAGATGAAGAGAAACTTCTTCACCCAGAGAGTGGTGAACCTGTGGAATTCTCTGCCACAGAAAGTTGTTGAGGCCAATTCACTAAATATATTCGAAAAGGAGTTAGATGTAGTCCTTACTACTAGGGGGATCAAGGGGTATGGTGAGAAAGCAGGAATGGGGTACTGAAGTTGAATGTTCAGCCATGAACTCATTGGATGGCGGTGCAGGCTCGAAGAGCCGAATGATCAACTCCTCCACCTATTTTCTATGTCCTTCCTCAGATAGGGAGATCAAAACTGAACACACTATTCCAGGTGAGGCCTCACCAAGGCCCTGTACAACTGCAGTAAGACCTCCCTGCTCCTATACTCAAATCCCCAGCTATGAAGGCCAACATACCATTTGCCTTCTTCACCGCCTGCTGTACCTGTATGCCAACTTTCCATGACTGATGTACCATGACACCCAGGTCTCGTTGCACCTCCCCTTTTCCTAATCTGCCTCCATTCAGATAATATTCTGTCTTAGCGTTTTTGCCCCCAAAGTGGATAACCTCACATTTATCCACCTTATACTGCATCTGCCATGCATTTGCTCACTCACCTAACCTGTCCAAATCACCTAACCTGTCCAAATCACCCTGCAGCCTCCGAGCGTCCCCCTCACAGCTCACACCACCACCCAGTTTAGTGTCACCTGCAAACTTGGAGATATTACACTCAATTCCTTCATCCAAATCATTGATGTATATTGTATAGAGCTGGGGTTCCAGCACTGAGCCCTGCGGCACTCCACTCGTCACTGCCTGCCATTCTGAAAAGGACCCGTTTATCCCGACTCTCTGCTTCCTTTCTGCCAACCAGTTCTCTATCCACGTCAGTATATTACCCCCAATACCACGTGCTTTGATTTTGCACCAATCTCTTGTGTGGGACCTTGTCAAAAGCTTTTTGAAAGTCCAAATACACCACAGCCACTGGTTCTCCCTTGTCCACTCTACTAGTTACATCCTCAAAAAATTCCAGAAGATTTGTCGAGCATGATTTCCCTTTCATAAATCCATGCTGACTTGGACTGATCCTGTCACTGCTTTCCAAATGCGCTGCTATTTCATCCTTAATAATTGATTCCAACATTTTCCCCACTACTGATGTCAGGCTAACCGGTCTATAATTACCCGTTTTCTCTCTCCCTCCTTTTTTAAAAAGTGGTGTTACATTAGCTACCCTCCAGTCCATAGGAACTGATCCAAAGTCGATTGACTGTTGGAAAATGATCACCAATGCATCCACTATTTCTAGGGCCACTTCCTAAAGTACTCTGGGATGCAGACTATCAGGCCCCGGGGATTTATCAGCGTTCAATCCCATCAATTTCCCTAACACAATTTCCCGCCTAATAAGGATATCCTTCAGTTCCTCCTTCTCACTAGACCCTCGGTCCCCGAGTACTTCTGGAAGGTTATTTGTGTCTTCCTTCGTGAAGACAGAACCAAAGTATTTGTTCAATTGGTCTGCCATTTCTTTATTCCCCATTATAAATTCACCTGAATCCGACTGCAAGGGACCTACGTTTGTCTTCACTAATCTTTTTCTCTTCACATATCTATAGAAGCTTTTGCAGTCAGTTTTTATGTTCCCGGCAAGCTTCTTCTCGTACTCTATTTTCCCCTTCTTAATTCAACCCTTTGTCCTCCTCTGCTGAATTCTAAATTTCTCCCAGTCCTCAGGTTTGCTGCTTTTTCTGGCCAATTTATATGCCTCGTACTTGGATTTAACACTATCCTTAATTTCCCTTGTTAGCCACGGTTGAGCCACCTTCCCCGTTTTATTTTTACTCCAGACAGGATTGTACAATTGCTGAAGTTCATCCATGTGATTTTTAAATGTTTGCCATTGCCTATCCACTGTCAACCCTTTAAGTATCATTTGCCAGTCTATTCTAGAACACCCAATTGAGGGCAAATGGGGTCTCGGTTTAGGGTCTGATAAACAGCACCTCTGACAGTGTAGCACCACCTCAGTACTGCACTGGAGTGTCGGTCTGGATTTTGTGCTCGAGTCTCAAGCGGAGTTTGAACCCATGACCTTCTGACTTGGAGATGAGAGTGCTACCAACTGAGCCACAGCTGACACGCAAGTATGATTCCAGAACCGTTAGATTGGAAAACTGCGTAAGTCACTCCGCTATTTAAGAAACGTGAGAGAGGGAAACCAGGTCATTATAGAGCAGTTAGCCTAACGTCTATTGTTGGGAAATTATTAGAGTTCTATAAATAAGGAAAGAGTGACATAACACCTTGAACATTTTCAGCTGATCATAGAGAGTCTTGGAAAGGGTAGTCATACCTGATGAAACTGATTGAATTTTTTGAAGAGGTGTCCAAAGTAGTGGACAGGGGAATGTCTATGGATGTTGTTTATATGGACTTCCAGAAGACATTTGATAAAGAGCTTCAAGATTCTGCTTGCTAAAGTTGAAGCGCATGGAATTGAAGGCAAATTATTGACCTGGTTAGGAGATTGTCTGAGTGGCAGGAGATAGAGAGCAGAAATAATGGGCAGGTACTCAAATTGGTAGGCTGTGACTAGTGGTGTTCCACAAGGATCTGTGTTGGGCCTCAACTATTCACAGTATTTATTAACGACTTGGATGATGGCGTAGAAAGCCACATATTCAAGTTTGTTGTTGACACAAAGATAGGCGGCATTGTAAGCAGTGTAGATGGAAGCATAGAATTAGAGATATTAATAGATTAAGTGAATGGGCAAATCTAGGCAAATGTGAGGTCATCCACTTTGGACCTAAAAGGACTGAACAGAGTACTTTCTAAATGGTGAAAAGCTAGAAACAGTGGAGGTCCAAAGAGACTTTGGGGGTCCAGGTACATCGGTCATTAAAATGTCATGGACCGATACCGAAAATAATCAGAAAGGCTAATGGAATGCTGACCTTTATATCGCGAGGACTAGAATACAAGGGAGTAGACATTATGCTGAGGCTGTACCAAGCCCTGGTTAGACCACACCTGGAGCACTGTGAGCAGTTCTGGGCACCGCACCTTAGGAAGGATATATTGGCCTTGGAGGGAGTGCAGCATAGGTTTACCAGAATTATACTCGGACTGCAAAGGTTATGTTACGAGGAGAGATTACACAGACTAGGGTATTATCGCTTGGAATTTAGACGGTTAAGGGTGATTTGATAAAAGTTTTCAAGATATTAAGGGGAACCGATAAGATAGATAGAGAGAAGCTATTCCCGCTGGTTGGGGAGTCTAGGACTAGGGGGATAACCTAAAAATTGGTACCAGGCCTTTCAGGAGTGAAATGAGGAAACACTTCTACACACACAGGGTGGTAGAAGTTTGGAACTCTCTACTGCAAACAGCAGCTGATGCTCGATCAATTTAATTTTAAATCTGAGATTGCTAGATTTTTGTTAACCAAAGATATTGAGGGATATGGGGCAACGGCAGCTTTTTTAGAGTTCGATCACAGATCAACCATGATCTCCTTGAAAGGCAGAATTGGCTCGAGGGGCTAAATGGCTTACTCCTGTTCCTATGTTCCCCAAAACCAACCAGCAAGTAGCAGCATTGTGTGGTACAACTTTGTCTTCCCTATCACATAGTTTGTTCTTGGAGCAATACATCAGTTTCCATAAACATTCTATGTCTCCCTTAAGCTGAACCTGTATTCTTGTGGATGATATGAATGAGATAGCTGAGCAATTAACGTCTCTGTACAACAGGTTAGGGCTCCAGAGACCTTGTCAACAGTCCCCCATGCTTTCTGGTCCACTCAAAAACAATGATTGAATCAGTTCACCAGAGTTTTAAGTAGCTTCTTCAAAATGTATATCTTAAACCAGCCAATAGCCGTCCACCTTTGGCTTACAGGAAAGTGTACGATGCCTGTTCCCCAATCAGTGGGTCACTGAGTAGCTAAACTATTAATTAATCCCCGTCACAGATACAATGAAGCATGGGATAACATGGCGAGTTTCCGTTAGATTGTGTATACTTCATTTATGCTGTGCCCAGGTTTAACCTGGGACAAAACCTTGGCATCCTGACTGCTCTGCAGATTAAAATCCTTTCCAGTGTTTTGTCGGCACTGGATTCTATTTTACAGTCACTAACCTCCGCCACCCAGCTTAGCAGGGAAAGGCTCTAGTTATTTACCATAGTTGCCCTGTATCTCTGTGCATACTTTAAAAATAGAATACATAAATGTTCCTGTGTAAAGCATGACTGCTTCCATCACATGAGTGCACTCACGGACTGGCCTCTCTGCAGTTTAACTCTATCCCACTGCTTAACTGCTCTAACTCCATTTGAAATCTTTTGCTTCACTTCAAATGTGCAAAAACATAATCATGGTTTATGGAAAAAATAAGCTCCCAGTGGCATATCGCACTTGCCTGTTCAGATTTACCACCCTGGCATGTTTCTGTACTTGTAAGCCACCAGATCTTATCCTGGGTTCTGCATTAATGAGCTGCAGTACAAACTTGGGTAAAGGCTTTGAAGAACCAGTGGTGCTCCATTAATGGTGAGTAAACTGTTCTTGTCGTGGCCACTGCCAAAAAGTGGACGCACCTCTTTCCAAGTGTAACCTTTACTCTAAACTTGAACCCTGATCATCAAGGCAGGCTCATAGCTAGAACCCACCTTGTGCCGTTTAGAGTAATGACTGTCTTGAAAGTTGACCATTTGCCCTCAACACGTAGTTGGTATTTAAGTTGATAAGTGGTGTTGAATGTCTGTTGCCACTGCACAATGCATATTATTAAGCATGGAGATTCCAGTCTGTAGAATGTTACCCAGTCCATTTCATTCTACAGTTACTGGTAGGATGATGATCCACCATTTGAACTCAGCATGGTCTTCTACCTCTTTAATCCCTATTTGCATTATTATGGATCCATTTGGATTCCATATTTTGAAACATTGGGTTCTTGTGTTGCTGTTGCTCTCATCCAGCACTGTACCAGTGTGTTGAGGGTGGAATTGAGGGACCATTAATAGTGACGCTTCTTTTCTGGTAGCAATACTTTCCTCATTTATCTCCATCAACATAGTCGGTTTTGCTAACTGGCGTAAGTCTAATAAATAGAATGGGTTTTACTCGAGCCACTGATTGGAGGGCGATCGGAGGGAAGGATGTGTAGGATTCTTACTGTTGATGGAAGCTTTTGTAGTAATCAGTACCTTGTGTGTATTAACTGATCCCATTTTCCTGTTTTGTAGGGTCAAGCCTGCTGCCTCGTCCTGAAGGCCCTCCAGACCCGGGAGCTGAGACAGTCTTTGACCGACAACAAGTGGAAAGAGTTCATCACTGACGTCATCAACCAGGTTAAAAAGGTGATTGACTTACTCCAAAGTTTTTAAACTGGGAATGAACAGCAAGTAATTCAAATTGAGATTTGCCCAAGACAATGATCCATTATTTACTGTAATAATAACGGTGAGGCTAACGGCAACTTCCGCCGAGCACAGTTGAACAGAAAAATCCGAAGTTGCTGTCTGAGACGCACTGGTCCAGCAAGAGCTGTGCACTAACGGCATCTTGCTGGCTCATTCAAATGTATTGAACGGTGTGAGGTTCCTGTACCTGCATCGTAGATACGGAATAAACTCGTCAGTGCAGAGGCTTGTCTGTTTCAATCTAAGTACCCTTTTTAACGATGGCATTAATCTTAATTACTGCCAAACAACCTCTCTGACACTGAAAATTAACTTTTCCTAGTGTGGAGTTGCATGCCTTCAGATTGTAATTGTTAGAGATTTTTTTTAAATAAATTAATTAAAATAAATAACGGCACTATATAAATGTAAGTCTCTATTCTGTCTATCTATCTATCTGTCTGTCTATCTATCTATCATGCACTAGGTACAAGCATGACCTAGTGCACACTACATAGCATAAGAAAGCAAATAAGGCCATCGAGCCTGTCCTCCTACAGACCATATACATTTTGCCTTCTCACAGACTCAACCTAACTTGTTCCATCTCCTGAGGAAACGCTCCACAATGCAAGGTTTTGCGCTTCACCCCAAAATAATTCAGGAAAGCTGCAAAATATTTATCTAATTCTGTTTTGCTCCCAAATATTTATCTGAACTTGGTTTTCTATTGTCACGCAGGCTTTCAATTCTTGTAAGGTGCATTGTTCAAGATTGTTTATAACAGCAGAATGAGAAGTACAGCCAGCTTCTGAAACCGTGCCAATTCTGGCCTTACCTTGCTTCATATGCAGGCCTGGTGTGTGTAAACATGCTTCCTACGTATGACCTTGAACACCAAAGCTCGATGATCTGGCACTCACCAGAGTGTCTTTTCTGTGCTGCATGATGAGTTGGACCATTGTGTAGCAGGAAGAGCCAGTGATAGTATTGCTTCACAGTGCGATTATAATTCTTGGGGAAGAGAGAAGGAGCGATCAAAACTAGAAATGTATTTGCGATTTCCCCCATAACTTCATTGGTACTAAGCCATACAAAGATACGGGAAGGTGATCGGTGCACAATTGATCTCTGCCTCTGAGGTAAGAAAACCAGCCAGGTTTCTTACTCTTGCTTGCTGACTGGAAACCTCTGCTGAAAAGTACATGTGTGAGGGCAAGATCGGACTGTGCTGTGTTGCCTCCTGCAGTCGGATATCCTGTTGGTGCTCATTGTCGAGACTAGCGTGGCCAATTGGCCAAGATACCAGATAGCAGCCAGCGCTCTCAAGGAGTACAACAGCACAAGTTGGTGCTTCAGCAGTGTTTGGGGGGAGGGACATGACCAGAATTGGCGCCCTTGGAACCATAACTCGGCAACCGCACCAACAACTTGCATTTATATAGCACCTTTAACGTAGTACAGGTGCTACGTTCCACGGCACTTCACAGGTGATTTATCAAACAAAATTTGACACAGAGCCACATAAAGAGATATTAGGACAGATAGCCAAAAGCTTGGTCCAAGAGGTAGGTTTTAAGGAACATCTTAAAGGAGGAGAAAGAAGTGGAGAGGTATGGGGAATTCAGGAGCTCAAGGCCCAGCCAGCTGAAGGCACGGCCCCCAATGGTAGAGTGAAGGAAATCGGAGTTACACAAGAGGCCAGGACGGGTAAAGGAGGTCACAGTGATAGGGAGCTAGTGGAGACATTGTTGAAAATTTTACAATTGAGTTGTGACAATTCTGTCAGCTGAGGAACAGGCAGAAGATGAGGTACCAGAGGGACTTGCTGGTAACTAGTATTCTGACACACGTGAGTGCTTCAGCACGGGCAGGGAAAGAGGGAGCCGAGGTATCAGAGTGGCTGAGCCCCGTGGAAGGGGGGGGCAGCATGGTTAATAATCGTGTTTGGAAGGTGGAATGTATTGTAGTTTTCTGGATGATTTACAAAGTTTTATTTTTTTTCTCTTCCGCAGTGTTTGAAGACCGTGACTAAGGTCAAACTGAAGGTGGAACAGGAGAAAGTGATAAAATGCTTGGAGCTGACGAGCTTTCTTATCAAGACGGTGAATCAGCAGGTAAAAGAGGACAAGCAAGAGAGCTGAAATTATCTTCTTTATGTTGATGAAAAATGGCCAGCTGTTATAAAGCAGATGTATCAGAATTTGATCGAGTTTATTAGTTTATGGGCCATGTACGAACTGATGAAGCGTATCTCATCGGAGTTGATGAGTGTCTCCTTTCAGACATTTGGATCAGGTGACTATGTCAAAGGGCCATTGGAGCAGCATTCCACTGTGGGAAAGCCCAGTCTTGCCCAGATTCTGCAGGCTGCTCCCATAAATCACCAGCCTCCATTGTGTGAAATGCATGTGCCAGCTAAACACCAAGCACAATTAACTACAGTGTTCCTTGTCTTTTATAAGTAAATGACAGCAAGTATTCAGCGGAGACTGGGAAAGCAGGATATCACAGGCTAGGTCTGAATACAAAGTGGTCACGTGGACATAAGAAGCTGTTCCATTCCAAGTGCCTCCTTCCCATTTGCAGTTAGCAGTTAACATTTATAAATTCTCTGACTTGGCTTCGTGAAACCACTCTCGCCTTTGGGTCAAAAGGTCATGGCTTCAAGCCTTGCTCCAGAGATTTTAGCATACAATCTAGACTGACACTCCAATGCAATACTGAGGGAGTGCTGTACTGTTGGAGATGCCGTCTTTCAGATGAGACGTTAAACCGAGGCCCCGTCTGCCCTCTCAGTTGGACTTGACAAATCCCATGGCACTGTTCGAAGAAGGATAAATGGCCTGGCCAACATTTATCCCTCGACCAACACCTAAAGCAGATGATCTGGTCATTATCATGTTGCTGTGTGTGGGACCTTGCAATGTACAAATTGGCTGTCACATTACATTACGACAGGGACCACACTTCAAAAAAAGTACTTCGTTGGCTGTAAAGTGCTTTGGGAAGTCCGGAGGTTGTGAAAGGCGCTATATAAATGCAAATCTTCCTAATTCTTTTGAAGACCGGGTTTTTCACACCCGCACAGTTTCATAAGCACGTTGCTGCTGTAGCACACTCGAGAACAGGTGGAATGGTGTGTTATATTTTAAATTAGCTTGTTGCTTATAATTGGGCAACAACAACAACTTGTTAAATTAGGGCAGATGACCAAGCGCTTAGTCAAAGAGGTAGGTTTTAACGAGCGTCTTAACGGAGGAAAGAAAGCTTTAGGGAGGGAATTCTAGAATTTAGGACCTTGGCAGCTGAAGGCACGGCTACCAATGGTTGAGCAATTATAATCAGGGATGCTGAAGAGGGCAGAATTCGAAGAGCACAGACACCTTGGGAGTGCGGGGGGGGGGGTGCTGGGGGGAGGGTAGAGGGTTGTGGGGCTGGAGGAGATTACAGAGATAGGCAGGAGCGAGGCCATAGAGGGATTTGAAAACAAAGATGCAAAATTTAAAATCAAGGCGTTGTTTGACCAATGTAGGTCAGCGAGCACAGGGGCGATGGGTGAACGGGACTTGGTGCAAGTTAGGCCACGATTTGGGTGACCCCAAGTTTACGTAGGAAAGAATGTGGGAGGCCAACCAGGAGTGCGTTGAATAGTCAAATCTAGAGGTAACAAAGGCATGGATGAGGGTTTCAGCAGCAGATGAACTGAGGCAGGGGCGGTGACAGGCGATGTTACGGAGGTGAAAATAGGCGGTTTTAGTTATGGTGTGGATATGTGGTCGGTAGCTCATTTCAGGGTCAAATATGACACCAAGGTTGCGAACAGTCTGGTTCAGCCTCAGACACATGCTGGGGAGAATTAGATGTGATGAACAGCACAGAAACAGGGCATTTGGCCCAACCAGTCCATGCTGGTGTAAATTGTCAGACTCCTCCCGTCTTTCCTTATCTAGATCTATCAGCATAACCCTTTATTCTCTTCTCGCTCATATGCTTATCTAGCCTCCCCTTAAAGGCATCTATACTATTTGCTTCAACCATTCCCTATAGTAGCAAATTCCACATTCTCACCACTCTTTGGGTAAAGAAGTTTCTTCTGAATTTCTTATTGGATGTCTTGGTGACTATCTTATATTGGTGGCTTCTAGTTATGCTCTTGGAGTCGATGGCTAGGGAACGGAGTTTGTGGCCGGACCGGAGATAATGGGTTCAGTCTTCCCAATATTTAGTTGGAAGAGATTTCTGCTCATCCAGTACAGGATGTCGGACAAGCAGTCTGACAATTTAGAGATAGTGGAGGGGTCGAGAGAAGTGATGGTGAGGGAGAGCTGGGTGTCGTCAGCGTACATGTGGAAACTGGCACTGTCTTTGGATATAGGTGAGAAATAGGAGGGGGCCAAGGGTTAGAACCAGAGCGGGAAGAGAAGCCATTGCAGGTGATTCTCTGGCCACGATTAGGTAGATAAGAATAGGACCTGGCGAGTGCAGTTGCGCCCAGTTGCACTAAACTAGAGTGGGATTTTTTTTTAAGATGCTCTCAAAGCACTTTGCCTGGAGTTAGTTACTTTTGACAGAGTAAATACAAATGGCATTGAGATGAATGATCTGTCAATCGGTTGTTGGTGTGTGAGGGGATAGCCATGGGATCTGTAACATCCATCTGAACCATCAGAACAGGCGGACAAGGCTTGGGTTTAAGGTCTTGTCCAGGAGCATCACATCTGACGATGCAGCACTCCCCAGTAACACACTGGAGCGAGCCTACGTGAACACTCCAGCTTTTGACTTAAGTGAGAGTACTGCATTACAACAGAGACAATATTTCACAGGCTGTAAAGTGCTTTGGGATGTCCTGAAAGATGCTATATAAATTCAGATCTTTCATTTCTGTTTACTACCAGCTGACCCAAGCTTATACTTAGTTTCTTAACTTTTGGTAGGTGATTACAGACCAACTTCTGTATTTAATTGGGTTTCTTAATTGGTAGAAGGTTTAGAAGCGATTTGAGGGATGATTTCTTCTCACACAGGGTGGTGAGGGTCTGGAACTCACTGCTGAAAGGCTGGTAGAGGCAGAAACCCTCACACATTTGAGAAGTACTTGGATGTGCACTTGAAGTGCTGTAATTTGCAGGGTTACGGACCTAGAGCTGGAGAGTGGGATTAGGCTGGATAGCCTCTCGTTGGCCGGCGCGGACACGATGGGCCAAAATGGCCTCCTTCCATGCTGTAAACTTCTATGATTCCCCTGTTCTGCCTTTCCAAGTTCCGTTAAGGGTTCTATTAAATGTCAGCACCCGATTCACGTGTGGGTTTTCTTTTGCAGACGATCGATGTCCCGGTGGCCGAGCTTATTCCAATCATGCAATCGCTGGGGCAGCTGGAAGGGTTCGGCAAGACCTCGCAGGTGGACCAAATACACTGGCATGTGATGAAACTGCTCGGATTCAAGTAAGCATCTCTCCTCTTTCCCCAATACAAAAGCAGAAGTCTGCTGATGCTGGAAATCTGAAATAAAAACAGAAACTGCTGGAAACACTGAGCAGGTCAGGCAGCATCTGTGGGGAGAGAAACAGTTAACGTTTCAGGTCGATGACCTGACAAAAAGTCACCGACCTGAAACGTTAACTCGGTTTCTTTCTCCACAGATACTGTCTGACGTCCTGAGTATTTTTGTTTTTATTTTGTCTCTTTGCCTGTCCAGTTGGTTCCTGAAATGGACATTCTCCCAGTTCCCAGTCAGTATCAAACTTGGTGTTTGTCTGGTTGTCACTGAGCCTGTTGCCATACAGTTTCTTTTTCCATAAATGTGTGTATTAGGAGGAATTGGGAGGGGAAAATCAACACCAGTCAAAAGGTGCGATATAAAGGCCAGTGGGACATAGGGCAGGGTGGGGACTGATACCCAAATAAGAGTTTTGTACACAAATGCATATATAGCATAAGAAATCAAACCATTGAGTTAGAAGCACAAATTCAGCTTTAAGAACATAAGAAATAGGAGCAGGAGTCGGCCATTTGGCCCCTCGAGCCTGCTCCGCCATTCAATAAGATCATGGCTGATCAGATCTTGGCCTCAACTCCACTTCCCTGCCCGCTCCCCATAATCCTTAACTCCCTTATCGTTCAAAAATCTGTCTATCTCCACCTTAAATATATTCAATGACCCAGCCTCCACAGCCCTCTGGGGTAGAGAATTCCATAGATTCACATCCCTCTGAGAGAAGAAATTCCTCCTCATCCCCCTAGTTCTAGATTCCCCCCCAAGGGGAAACGTCCTCTCTGCATCTACCCTGTCAAGCCCCCTCAGAATCTTATATGTTTCAATAAAATGATGTAGTGGCCATTACAGATCCAGCCACAAACTGAGCACAGCTGGGAGCTAATCTGCTTTTGGATCTTTGGAAAGAACAGGGAAATTGGGAACGGTGGGGGAATAGCAATATTAATAACCTACTCAATTCCAGCAGTAGAAATAAGGGATTTCGGTGAGGGTGAGCAGGCTATGGGTAGAGTTAATGAACAGCAATGGATGCAAGCGTCGTCTACAGACCTACTGATGATTAATAGCATAAACAAGTGAGCATGGAATTGGAGGTAACCTTAAAACATGGGTCGGTAATTGATTGAGAGTTAGGAGACCGAGGTTAGGGATAAATAGAATGATTTCTGGTGGGATGTGACGAGAAGTGTTCCATGGGGATCTTTAGTGGGGCCTCGGCTTTTCACCAAATATCTTACTGACTTGGATCAAGGTATAGTGAGTTGTATATTCAAGTTTGCAGATGACACTAAGTTAAAAGGCACAGTAGGTTGTGTAGATGGGAGCAGGAAGTTACAAATGGTCATCGGCAGATGGAATTCAATGTGGGGAAGGGTGAGATCGTCCACTTTAGGTCCTAAAACGATAAATTGGATATTTTTTTAATGGCGAGATGTTGCTATGGAGGAACGAAGGGATTTAGGTGTCGACATGTACAGAAATCACAAAAAAAATTTAAGACTTGAGATTGATAGATTTTTGTTCAGGAAGGGTATCGAGAAATATAGAACAAAGACGGATAAATGGAGTTGATGCACAGATCAGCTATGATCTAGTGGAATTGGGGATCCGGCCTACTCCTGTGCCAGTTTTTGTTTGTTTACTTCTGTACCTTGTGAAAACCTCAGTACCTATTAAATATGTACACCAACAAATCATAAAAATTATGAGCAGGAATCGGCCATTCGGTCTCTCGAGCCTGCTCCGTCATTCAGTAAGATCACCACAAATCTTCTACCTCAATTCCATTTTCCTGCCTGCTCTCCATATCCCTTGACGGCCTTAATATCCAATTAATTTCAATTGAAATCCAGCAGCAGCAAACTGGGGTTCCCTGCCCCGGGGCCCCCCCCGCCCCGGGGTTTCCTCGCCCGCCCGCCCCACCCCCCCTCCCCCTTGCCCCGGGGTTCCCTCGCCTCGGGTACACTCGCGCCCGCCCCATGCTTGGCAGAGATGCCAGCCCTAGGGTTCCGTACTCTTGACTCTTGCTGGGTGTTTTACGACTGCTGGACTAACGTGTTCTTCGTTCCCATGTTGCGTCGACAGGCGACCAAAGAAGGAGAAGAAGGTCAAACCACAGGTGCAAAACCCGGCAGCCTCGGAGGGAACCCTGAAGAAAAAGAAGGGATTTCTCCCGGAGACCAAGAAGCGGAAGAACTGGAAAAAGAAACTAGTCCCGGCCCAGGAGATTGAGCAGGCGGGGAAAGAAAACGCTGTCGGAAAGCCGGACCAAGCTCCGAAGGCTGTAGGGGTCGGTCAGGGGAAGAAGAAAAACAAGAGGAAGAGGAAGAAGAATCGTGAGGGCGGACCAGCGGCAAACCAAGGAGCCCCGGCTAAAAAGGCCAAAACAAATGCAGCCGAGCCAAAGCGATAAGGTGGGCAAGCAGATGAACGGGAAGCGGAAAACCCAAGGAAAGCAAGGAGCACGGACAGCGCTTCAAATGGGCGGGGGTCTACGCTGGGTCGGATCCGGGTTTTCCAGCGTTCGAGAACCTGGATTACAGTAACTAGACTGTGAGTGAACTCAGTGACTGAAGACTGAGACATTTGTTTTATGAATTTAAAAAGTTTTTACGTATCGCCGATGGAGGACACATAATGGTTAGACTGTTATCATGCAAGTGTGCCAATTATTTGATGGTTTGGGCCCCGCAAGTCCAGGAAGTGGAATCTCGCGTTTACTGTGCTGCGTAAACCAATAGTTTCACGTCCACCACCCCCGCAGTTAAAATACAAATTTTCTCTTCAAAAAAACCGTTATTTTTATTGGGATCCTTTATTGTGTCACAACAGGTCTTATGCCTTTATAGTCATGTTAGATACAGAATGTGTCTGTAACACAGGGGCTGTGTTTATATATTTCTTTCTCCCCCCTCCCCCCCCAAAATGTTTTGTTCATGTTGGACTTTTAAATTAAAAAGTGGTCTGTATCTCTATTGGCTGCCTGTTTTAGGTAAGCGTATTGAGGAATAATAGGCTTATGGGGTTGTACGGTCTCCTCCTGTTCCTATGTAATGGGCTTGAAGAGCTGAACGGCCTCCTCCTGTTTCAGTGTAACGGGTTTGATGGACTGTTCGGCCTTCTCCTGTTCCTGTGTAACAGGCTCGAGGGGCTGAATGGCCTTCTCCTGTTCCAGTCTAACAGGCTCGAGGGGCTGAATGGCCTCCTCCTGTTCCAGTCTAACAGGCTCGAGGGGTTGAACGGCCTCCTCCTGTTCCTATGTACATGCAGCTATCTGAGGCCTGGAAGTCTGCTGTTTTGTATCCACATTAAATGGTATCACTGGTTGGGATACATTCCCCGCCCTGCCCGGGAGCTGGGTAAACTACTGCCAGCACTCCACCAAGCATGGTTGCCTGATTCTGTATGGAGACTGTATATCTGCGGCCTCTGGACAAGGCCGGGCCTATTTTGCTTTGACCCCGTGCTGTAATGGGCACTTCAGGGGTTAGAGGTGCGTGTTTCTGATATTGTGGTTCAGAAATGACCCGATTGAGGTTTGAACGGAGAGAAGCATCTGAACCACACACATAACATGCTTGTGTCTCTCTTCATTCTTTGCGCTCCATATGTAACACTGAGTATAGCCCTGGTGGCCAATGATACACAAATTACCTGCTCCGATTACAGCTGCACTGACCTTTTATGCCAGTGCTGTCAGAAGCAGGGTACTTGTGCTGCCAACGGTTTACTCACTGGCCCCTGGAGGATATAATTAGCCTGGGCCGTACTGACTCGCAATGACGATGGATTCAATCGGCCCCTATTGAAATGGTCTTTTTCAACAACAGAAAAGCTGAAGAATGTCGAGTTTAATTGTATCTTTAAATCTGGTAAAGGGCCCAAGTTCTGAATTACAGGCTGCAGTGCCAGTGTGCAGTGATGTGGGTCAGTAATGTCAGTTGTCTTTTGCTATATCTGGAACAGCTGCAGGCCTGCTTGAGTTCTGAGGAGGCAATTGGCATTGCACAGCACACGTGCACTGCCTCCGTGCTTCAATCCGAAAAGGGCACCGTCTCTTGTGGAGCAACTGTTTGACATTTGCTTCTCGATATAAAACACGTCGCTGCCCTGTGGCGGCACTGGGACAGAAATGGCGCGTGGTCCCTGGGCTCCAGCCCTCATTGGCAGGGAAAGATTGGAGTATAAAAGCAGGGAACTCCTGCTACAACTGTACAGGGCGTTCGTGCGACTACACCTGGAGTACTGCGTACAGTTTTGGTCTCCGTCTTTAAGGAGGGATATACTTGCATTGGAGGCTGTTCAGAGAAGGTTCAAGAGGTTGATTTCTGAGATGAAGGGGTTGTCTTATGAAGAAATGTTGAACAGATTGGGCCTGTACTCATTGGAGTTTAGAAGAATGAGAGGTGATCTTACTGATATGTATAAGATTATGAGGGGGCTGGACAGGATAGATGTAGAGAGGATGTTTCCCCTCGGGGTGGGGGGCGGGGGGGGTGGGAAATCTAGAACTAAGGGGCATAGTTTCAGAATAAGGAGTCGCCCATTTAAGACGGCGAAGAGGACAAATTTCTTCTCTGAGGGATGTGAATCTATGGAATTCTCTGCCCCAGAGAGCTGTGGAGGCTGGGTCATTGAATATATTTAAGGTAGAGATAGATTTTTGAACGATAAGGGAATAAAGGGTTATGGGGAACGGGCATGGAAGTGGAGTTGAGGCCAAGATGAGATCAGCCATGATCTTATTGAATGGCGGAGCAGGCTCGAGGGGCCAAATGGCCTACTCCTGCTCCTATTTCTTATGTTGTAAGATTGGTAAACCAGACACTGGTTCGTGAAGCCAGTGGACAGTGACCTCCTTGAGTTGGAACTGAATCGTTGAAGTTAAGCTGTCTTTACATAGCACAGAAGCTGGCCATTCGGCCCAACTGGTCTATGCCGGTGTTTATCCTCCACAGGAGCCTCCCCCCTTCATCTCACCCCTTTGGCATATCCTTCTATTCGATTCCTTTCTCTCTCCTCTAGCATTCCCTTGGAGTTAATTCCTGGTTCTTCTTTAATGTGGTGCCATTTGGGACGCTGCTATTGGCCTCATCACTGCTAAGAACATAAGAAATAGGAGCAGGAGTAGGCCATACGGCCCCTTGAGCCTGCTCCGCCATTTAATAACATAGGGACTTCAACTCCACTTGCCCGCCCTTTCCTGCTGATCTAGAGGCGGGATCGGCTAGGGTTCCTGCTCCTGATGGCTGGTGGGAAATGCATGGATGAGGACAGGGTAGCTCTGTGCTGTGGTACCCACATTGTTGAATAGCCTGCTAACACTCACTGTTTAAGCGTGAGTGTTATTTGGAGAAAGTGCGTGACCAGTGCCAGTATACGTGTATCACAGCGATAGCACCTTCATGGAGCGAGAAAGCGGGATGTGAGCGAGGAAACGTGTTCGCAGCGGTTTACATGGATTTCACCCAAGTATTCATCACAGGTTGAGCCATTCTGTCCCCTCCGCCATATTCACTGGTGGTTGGAGGTCTTCTGCCGACTGATGTGCCGTGACAAAGCAGCATGTCAGATTTCATCACTGCAGGAATTCCCGTACCAGCTGGTGTAAATGGAATGTGTCCCAGGTGACGGACTGCCCAATCACACCATAGTCTGCTCACAACTATTTTTGTATAACATTAAATCAAGTGTCCCCTTTTGTAAGGACACCAAAACCCATAATTAACAATGCAACCGTGTCAAATCAAATTAAAATTTGGTTGCCGGGGGTGATGATGCACTCCAGTCCCTCCGGCGCCCACCTCTCGCGGAAGGCCGCGAGCGTACCGGTGGACACCACGTGCTCCTTCTCCAGGGACACCCTGGCCCGGATGTAACCGCAGAAGAGAGGCAGGCAATCGGGCTGAACGACCCCCTCAACTGCCCGCTGCCTGGACCGGCTGATGGCCCCCTTGGCCGTGCCCAGGAGCAGTCCTTCCGACCTGCCTGCTCCCCTCCACACAGGGTGCCCAAAGATTGGAATGTGGGACTGAAGTGCAACCAGAAATCGAGGAACAGCCCCTTCAAATAATGGAAGAGGGGCTGCAACCTCACACATTGAACATACACATGGGACACGGACTCATATAGTCTGCTCACAACATTGCCGACCATTGTGCAGCTGTAGCATGGGGACTGCTTTCCATATGGCAACAGCTGGACCTGTTTCTGGCCGGAGTGGCAATCACCTGGTACAAGAAGTAAGTACATTGTAACATTAATCGGGGGACAGAGTGGTCTCCTGGGCTAAGTTTTGATCGCCTAAGGAAGTCGGTGAGTTTTCCAGATTTTTACCCCCCAATTGTTCTCGGGTTTAGCTTTTCATTGCCGCTTTCGGGAAATTAAAGAGAGATTTATATAGCACCTTTCACGACCACCGGACGTCTCAAAGCCATTGAAGTACTTTTGGAGTGTAGCCACTGTTGTAATGTAGGAAACGCGGCAGCCAATTTGCGCACAAGCAAGCTCTCACAAATAGCAATGAGATAATGATCCGATAATCTGTTTTTGTTATGTTGATTGAAGGATAAATATTGGCCAGGACACCGGGGATAACTCCCCTGCTCTTCTTCAAAATAGTGCCGCGGGATCTTTTACATCCATGAGAGAGCAGGCGGGGCCTCGGTTTAACGTCTCATCCGAAAGACGGCACCTCCGACAGTTCAGCGATCCCTCAGCATTGCACTGGAGTGTCAGCCTAGATTTTGTTTCCTGCTCAAGCCCCTGGAGTGGGAGTTGAACCCACAGCCTTCTGACTCAGAAGCGCGTGTGCTGCCCACTGAGCCACGGCTGACACTGATTTAAATGGTTCAGGGTAGAGCGGGGAGAGTGCATTGCAATGCATCAGAAGAATGTTGAACAGGCTGCATGGACTTTTCCTCTCTGTCATTTATCGTATGTTCATAATATTGACGACTCTTGAAGAGCTTCCTTTAACTGGGTACATATTGTGTTAGTACCAAGTCACGTGTGTGTGTGGTGTGCGTATTTCCTTTTGTATGTCCTGGCCTTTGACCAGAAGGAAGTGTGCGATTTTGTTTTTTGAGGCAATATCAATCTAGCCCTTTGCGAATCTGTTCCACTGTCGGGTTTTTTGGGCAGTAAACAGTTTATTGGCTTGCACCAGAGCCCCTTGACCCAAGCTCACGTGGAAGGATGAGCTCTAAGCTGTGTTGATGCTCTGGAGATTCAGGGTCTGTTGACACTCGGAAGTTACAGGTTGTGTTTTGATCCGATCCAGATAAAAGTTTCCACTGCTTTTAAAGAGGCGCTCCCAGCGCACAGCAGAGTCTGTTATCAGAACAGTTTGAAATCCTTCAATCATGTATTCTGCATGGGACATCTTCTAAATCCTTCTGCCAATTCGCGTTTGACTATCTAACGACCCCACACCACGAATTTGAGCGACTGATTTGAGGTGTTTGCTTTATCTCACCGGTCCCAGGACCCCCTGATTGGGCTTGGTGCTGAATCAGATGTATGTTGGTATAAACTGGAGCCAGATTCACATACACCGTTCCCTCCCGCCCCTAAAAAATGATCACCTCAATAAGTCTTGGTGCCAGTGGTGTTCGACAAGCACTCTCTTTCTCTCCCCACCCATTGCAAATGGATCTGGGTCTGCATTACGTTCCTAGTTGCCCATTGAAGTCACGGTGGTGCACACCCCAGGCTGGCACCATGACCTGCTTTTTCTCCCACCTTGTTTGTAGGGTGCAGCTTGCACCGAGTTACCACGGTAACGCTCTGCACACCTGTCGGATTTTGCCTGCTCAAAACGTGAAAGGCATTTGAGCGATTAGTCTTGCTGAGACGCAGGGAGGGAAGTAACCTGGTGACATAAAGGTGGGGAGGAAAAGCTGGAGTTATTGGAAATGCGCAGCAGGTTAGTCAGTATCTGGAACTGAAAGGGTAGGTCGCATTAACTGGTGAAACATCAGCACTTTGGAGCCATCATTAAAGGATGCACAGTTAAGAGGTGTCCATATTTGTGCGTGACGGGTGGTGGGTGAAGAAGAGACGGATATTTCTGTATAGCTTGATGGATCTCCGGGTCAGTCTCAGTATTACCTGGCATCTCCCGGTCAATCGTGGTGGATCACACGATCATTCCAAAGCACAATGTAGTGTAAACAATCAATCTCTGATCTCAAACAAGCACCTCTGGCTGTGGCCCACTTCTATTTATAGACCAGCATTCATCCTGTGTCTGCCTTGACACTTCCTGGTGCCTCTCTGGCGCAGTGCCAAGATGTCCAGAACTGCGAAGAAATCGAGGACAGTTTTTAAACAAAAAAAAGTGAGCAGAGCTTTTTGCCGATATTGTCTGGGAAGGCCATGGGACACTCTAATGGGAATTTCGGCAGGTAGAGGAGGAGAATGAGTGACTGAGTGTTCCAGTGTCTCATACTGCTAATTATTGTTAAAAAATAAACTCACCACGAGCTTACTGAGATCATTTTTAATATTTGTATGTGTAATTGGTGGCTTACAGACTTACTGTTAAACCATTTTATTTGGGTAATGTAGTTTGATGTTGGAATTGAGATACTCTGCCGACATACCCTCCCCCCTCCTAAAAACATGTTCTCAGTTTCTGTAACTGGGGCTAAACACCATGTTCACATTGATAGAATCTTACAGCACAGGAGGAGACCATTCGCAAGAGCTATCCAATCAGCCCCACCCCCGTGTTCTTTCCCCATTGCCCTGTAACTTTTTCCCTTCAAGTATATACTGTTCCCTTTTGAAAGTTACCATTGAATCTGCTTCCAATACCCTTTCAGGCAGCGCGTTACAGGTAACAACTCGCTGCGTTTTTTTTTAAACAATTCTCATCTTGCTTTTTTGCCAATTTAAATCTGTGCTCTGGTTACTGGCCCTCGTGCCTGTGAAAGCAGTGTCTCCTTATCTATAACCATCAAAACTCGATCAGCTCTTTCACATCTCCCCTTAACCTTCTCTTCTCTCCCGAGAATAACCCCAGACACCTTGTTGCTTCACATAATGCACGTTAAATGAATGGAAATGTCTCCACATTATCACTGAGGCAATAAGGGGCAGTGTGCTCCTCACTTCAAACACGGGCATGTAATGGTGGATGCACCATTTTGATCCAATATAGTTCAGCCTCAAAATACACACATTGGGAGACAAGGAGATGATCTGAAGTTGTCTCTAATTTTAACCCCCGGTGCCTATTTTAGATAATTGTCAGCTTTGTTTTGGAGGGAAATGAAAAGGCCACCCTTAAAGTAAGAAGCGTATTAAGGGGATCTGCATGCCTGCAGTAATCATGATTTGATATTGTTTAAAACTTGTGTCTGTATCCTATTTCCTACAATTGTGGGAAAAACTACCTGCTTGACTGCCCGCTATTGAGTGCAGACTTTGACCCGTTTGTTGTAGAGACGGGGCTCTGTGACTCAGTAATTGGCATTTCAAACGCTCCCTTTGTGTGAACTGATTGTGTGCGGGTGGAACGGTTGCAAGGGTACGACAACCCAATTACACGATTGAAGACCAGAACTATGCCAAATGGCACTTGTGCGAGTTTCTCTCCACCTTTTGAGAGTGGCATCGTTACCGTATCCTGCACCACAGCATTGTTGATGATTTCCCCTAAGTGCAGTGTAGCAAGCTCCGGTCCCTTCATTATTGTGGGCAATTGGTGTTTGCAGAAGTTAGCTTGTAAATTAACGATTATAAACTGAAAGATCGCCTCGGCTGGTCTGTAATCTGTCCTGTGGCTCCTGAGAAATTATTTTTCCGAGTGGTGGTCATGGGCCTCTCACTACATAGTGAAAGATAAATGCAATCTGCTTCACGTAGAATTTCGGCTTTATCAGTAATTGTACCTCCACGAGTGTGGTTGAATAATGAGTGTGAATTACTGTCTACTGTTCTTCCTCCTCATTGAACTGCTGACTCACCAGGTTCTTGCCACTCATTCTACTGAAGATGTGGACAAATTCAATATTAGAGAATTTCAGATGGACATATCAACTGTTCACACCCATTATCCCAGTGTAATTTGAGCTGTGATTGAAGAATGAGCTTGTTGAGGGGATGAGCTGTGATTGAAGAATGAGCTTGTTGAGGGCATGAGATGTGATTGGGGAATTGGTTTGTTGAGGGGTGGGCTGTGATTGGAGCGTTAGTTTGTTGAACGGATGAGCTTAAGACCAGACGAGTTATTTTATTATTCCATTCCAGGATCTCAAAATCCCACGTTGCTCCTTTTTTTTTCATCCATCAATCGACAGGTTTTGAAAATCAAAATCTAGAATCATCTAAACATTAATTCTTGGTTTATTTTTTTTTCTCCTCTTCAACAACCTTGCTAGTGTTCTGTATTGTGTGGGACCCTGCAGAGTAATCCATACATTTTACAAAAGCTGGCAATACACAATGTGAAGTGCGCTTGTGATGAAATATTCAACTTCTGGACATTGGTGCAGTTTGGCTGTGGGTGGAGATGATGCAGTTACATCCAGAATATGAAATAGCCCAAAACTGCTGCATTCAAATAGTTTATTTCTTAATTTACATGACTATACATAAACTTTAGCTATGATCTTGTGTATAATTTATATACTTTGGCTTTAAACAATAAAATATACCTGAAATAATCAGATAAAATAGATATTTTTTTTTAGAAAAAGTTCTTGTTTGACAAGAAATCTCAGACACTTGAACAGTGCAAATGGAATTTATACAGGAACAAATGCATATTACATAGAAAATAAGGTTTAACTCACAGCCAACCATTGTATAGAGTGCAGTTACTGAAAATATCGGGCAGCAGCCATTGGGAGTCTCGCAGGAGAGGGGAAAGTTTGCGCTACCTTGTTAAGTGACCAAATCACTCAGCATCTGTATTTTTAATTTGCAATTTGGTAAACTCTGAATCATAGAATTTGCATCATTCCTTGTATGGAAGGTGTGAGTAATGAGTACAGACGATGTTGGGAGGAAAGCAGCCCTTGCTGAGGAAAGCCTGGTTAATAATTTTAAACATTCACATCACACCATATAACATTTCAACCCACAACTGCACTTTGCATTTATATTGGATCAGACGGTTTAGATCAGTGTTGGCCAATACCTTTGCCACTAGCCGCATGTGGCTGATTGGGAATCCAGATGTGGCTAACTTGCATTTTTTTAAATAAAAAATTGAGTACTAGACGCTGTTGTTGGTTGTATGATCTCAATACTTGTATTCGCATGGCGGCATGTGAACTTTGATCTTTGTGCATTTGTTCAGAAACTGGCTCGTCAAAAAGCAGTGTTTTCTTGATGGCTGGGTGCTGCACTTCCTTGGTTACTGAATAGTGGTAGATGTTTGAGTCAATGTCCACATGTGAAGTACATTTACTTGTAGAGTGTGTATGGCATTTTCTACTAAAATTATGTGGTTAAAATGGTGCCGCCGTAGTCACATCCCATAGCTAGTCAGCAATTTCTGTTGGACAACACTGGTTTGGAATATGGTACCTAATCTTATGCCTGCACTTTCCTGCATCTATTATCAGTTGAAGGGCCACTGTGATATATGTATGGTAGGTTATGAATCTTTTGGATAAAAGACTTGGATTTATATAGTGCCTTTCACGACAACCGGACGTGTCAAAGCGCTTTACAGCCAATGAAGTACTTTTGAAGTGCAGTCACTGTTGCAATGTAGGAAATGCGGCAGCCAATTTGCGCACAAGCAAGCTCCCACAAATAGCAATGTGATAATGACCAGATAATCTGTTTTTGTTATGTTGACTGAGAGATTAATATAGGTTATGAAGCTGTTGACTTGTGAGGAAAGTCATGTCCCTTCAACCATTAATTAATCCCTACTGCCAAGTAGTCCTCACAACTATGGACCTTCTGTTAACTGCTTGTCCAAAAAGCCTGGGCTGTAATGTAACTTTTAAGAAAAAGTTTCACACTCTCATGAAAGCCTAATGACGTACCATTTCCGTTTATGTTAAAATATAATCATTTTAAGCTCTTTGAATGTGAGCGATGGATTGGCCAGTGCCTCCTACCCCACAGTCACACCCGAGACAGGGTTTCAGTGCCACAACTGACTTGATTCCACTCACTGCAATGTCCTGGAATGGTGGAATTTTCTCTGAAATTTTCTGAGTTAAACTTCCAACATAGAAATGTTGCGTTGGGGAAGAAATATTCAAAGATTTGATCAATATTACCTTCAAAGGAAGTGTGCTTTAATTCAATCTCTCAGTGTTGATGAACTAAGGTGTAGGATAGTGATGAGGCCTAATATCCAGCTGCTGGTTAGCAGTTCAGCGAGGTTGAGTATCCTGGAGATTGGTGGTAGCGGTGAGGGAGGAGATCTTTGCATAGACCATCCTGGTGGACTTTGATTTCTGCTACCTTTGTTGATTTTACTGAGTGGATGCCCTTGCTACAATAACAGGGTGGTAGAGGCAGAAACCGTCACCACACTTAAAAAGTACTTGGATGTGCATTTGGAAGTGCCGTAACCTACAGACCAAGAGCTGGAAAGTGGGATTAAGCTGGATAGCTCTTAGTCAGCCGGCATGGACACGATGGGCCGAAATGGCTTCCTTCTGGGCTGTAAATTTCTCTGATTCTATGAATAGCATGCGATGACTTAACGTGTAAGTGTGCAAGAAGGGGCCTGTTCTGGCGCACACTTACGGCAGGATTGTGCGCGAGACGTTTGGTGCATGGGAAGCAGCAGCAGTTAGAGGCCAATCTTTCCGGAAAATTCTTGTGATCTATTGTTGCTCGTATGCAAATCATTTGGTTTAATTTGTGGATATTCCAGTTGCACAACAGTGTGTAACTGAAGCACTGAGGGTTCTGCAGCAACACCTACACCCCTGGGCTCAGCACGAGACACTTCAGAAAAGGATGGAAGAAATGGAAACATTAAAAAAAGAAACCAACCCAAAGTCGCTTTAAAAAGGGAGAATGCTCGATTATAATACGGCTGTCAGCAAGTTAGCAAAACACTGCAAACAGAAACTTCGGGCTTTTGCAGTTTTTATCTACAGTCGATACATCAGTTCTGCTAGTATAGTAACTAATATAATTACCTCTAATTGTTTTAAATTGATCTTTTGTCTAAAACACAATGAATTCTGACCATAAACAGATCTGTCCTAATATTGTGAATCCATTGCAGTAAAACAGTAGATTGTGCAATACTCCGCCACGCAGCACAGGAGACGCCAGGTTCAATCGACTGTATTGGCTAATCCTCAATGGCATTCGACAGGCTACAAGTGGGCTTGGTCTCCCTGGGGGTAGGGAGCAGGAAAATCAGGCCGAATACAATGGTCCCTGCTGGCTTGTACAGGTAGGGACGTCGGGAGAGAATTTGGGCACCTGATCGATAGCTGCTTGGGCAAAGATGCCTTTGAGAGAAACGGGGAGGAAATTGGAAGGGGGAGATGCACCATCCAGTTGCTGTGACGGGATTCATTGCTTGCACTTTAAGAGTTGAAGACTGGCTAGAAACTACCCAAAATTCCTGTACAAAAGTATTGTTTGAATACTTACTAGGATCCACCTTCACAAAAGCAATGAGAACCAACTCATCAGATTGAATTGGTTGCTGTGATTACAAGGAGCTCAGACATTGCACGCTGCCTATCCCCTCCCCCTTGACAATTTCACCTTTCCATTGGCCTTAATGGGATATAACTTTCGAAAGTAGGTGTGGAAGGAAGGAGTTTAAGATCGTCGAGAGCATCTCGATTCACTTCAAGGGATTTTTAGTGCATATTCAGAAGCCAATGGTTGCACTGCTGCCTCTGGTTTGTGTGATTTGTATACCAATACCCAATCAATACACCTTAATGCTGGAAGATGCTCTTCATTCACTGTTTGACATTGTTCCCACTACTGCCACCTCTGCAAGTAACAGGCATGTCAGCATCACTTCACCCTAGTGTAGTACAGCTCAAAGTGGTCTCTCGTTGAAGGGGCAATATCTATACTGCTGGGTGTTTCTGTGCAGCTACAGTGCCAGTGGGTAGAAATTTCACCCTCTTTCCCTGCCTGCCCCCATTGGGCTTTACTCATCCCCCGTGACAACTGAGCTGCAGCATCAAGTGAAAGGAACAATATAATTCGTGTCTCAGACACTGGCTGGAGCCCTTGCCTTACTTTGATCACAAATAGCCCCACTGTGCTGAAGCAGAGATTGGCTGCATTCTCTTTTGTGTCGGAGTTGAAGCATAGCTCCAAATCATGAGGTCAGATCTTGACACACAAAGGTGTAACCTCGCTATATTACAAAAAACAACGAACGTAAAGTTTAAGACTTTGCTCTCACGCAGAGATTTCCGTGATGGAGAGAGAATTGAAAGGCCTGTCCTTTACGAAGAAGAGTTCCTTATAGTTGAGGCCCGTTTTTTAAAGTCGTGCCGTTTGCTGCTGATCTTTGCACGATTTGTTGCTTCCCCGGCGGGCGGGTGGTCCCGTTATGCGGCGGTGATAAACTTTGTTCCGTTTGCAGCAACTACACTGCCGTCCGAAGGCGAAAGTCGCTGGTTTGTGAGCCGTCTTCACCTGCTCCAACCTTAGCTGTGGGAGGGGGAGAAAGAAAAAGGGTGGGGTTCAGTCCTGGGGAAGCTAGATAGATACATGAGGGAGAGGGGACTGATGATAGGGCGAGATGAAGTAAGGTGGAAGGCGACTCATGTGGAGCCTGTTTCTGTGCTGTAAATTCTACCGGTCCGATCGACAAGTATTTTCAACGCTCGGTAACTCTTAAGCCGTCGGTAGCTCCCCACCTTTCCTTGAGTAACATTATTAAAACTTGCTGTCTATAAATTCCCAGGATTTGACGTTTGCAAAATACCACAGCAACCAATTGCATTGCTTACAAGAGAACATTAACTTAGCAGTGAGAATGGATGAAGTTACCTCTGCAACACATCCCAGAATCATTGTTAAATAAGCCATCCGTGATGTATTGCTATTTACAGGCTACGAAGGGACAGCAAGGCCATTTCGTCAACAGCCGGGATACAATCAACACAATCACTGACTCCAGCCAACCCACTTCATCTCCTTCCACAGCCCCTCTAACCTATCGTGAACTATATCCATTTAATCACCCAAGGGAAAGTTCTGTACAAATGCTGCTGCTGCTAACCAAAAACAAAATGTTACAGTATTCATCTTTGCATGGAATCTACAGCACAGAAGGAGGCCATTCAGCCCACTGTGACTGTGACGGCTCTTTAAAATTACACAGAAACATAGAAAATAGGTGCAGGAGTAGGCCATTCGGCCCTTCGAGTCTGCACCGCCATTCAATACGATCATGGCTGATCATTCATCTCAATACCCCTTTCCTGCTTTCTCACCATACCCCTTGATCCCTTTAGCCATAAGGGCCATATCTAACTCCCTCTTGAATATATCCAATGAAGTGGCATCAACAACTCTCTGCGGCAGGGAATTCCACAGGTTAACCACTCTCTGAGTGAAGAAGTTTCTCCTCATCTCGGTCCTAAATGGCTTACCCCTTTATTCTTAGAATGTGACCCCTGGTTCTGGAACTCCCCAGCAACGGGAACATTCTTCCTGCATCTAACCTGTCCAGTCCCGTCAGAATTTTATATGTTTCTATGAGATCCCCCCTCATCCTTCTAAACTCCAGTAAATACAGGCCCAGTCGATCCAGTCTCTCCTGCCATCCCGGGAATCAGTCTGGTGAACCTTCGCTGCACTCCCTCAATAGCAAGAACGTCCTTCCTCAGATTAGGAGACCAAAACTGAACACAATATGCCAGATGAGGCCTCACTAAGGCCCTGTACAACTGCAGTAAGATCACCCTGCTCCTATACTCAAATCCCCTAGCTACGAAGGCCAACATACCATTTGCCACCTTCACTCCCTGCTGTAGCTGCATGCCAACTTTCAATGACTGATGTACCATGACACACAGCTCTCGTTGCACCTCCCCTTTTCCTAATCTGCCGCCATTCAGATAATATTCTGCCTTCGTGTTTTTGCCACAAGTGGATAACCTCGCATTTATCCACATTATACTACTCTGCCAAGCGTTTTCCCACTCACCTAGCCTGTCCAAGTCACCCTGCAGCCTTTTAGCATCCTCACAGCTCACACCGCCACCCAGTTTAGTGTCATCTGCAAACTTAGATATTATACTCAATTCCCTCATCCAAATCATTAATGTATATTGTAAATAGCTGGGGTCCCAGCACTGAGCCCTGCGGCACCCCACTAGTCACTGCCTGCCATTCTGAAAAGGACCCGTTTATCCCGACTCTCTGTTTCCTGTCTGCCAACCAGTTCTCTATCCACGTCAGTACATTACCCCCAATACCACGTGCTTTAATTTTGCACACCAATCTCTTGTGTGGGACTTTGTCAAAAGCCTTTTGAAAGTCCAAATACACCATATCCACTGGCTCTCCCTTGTCCACTCTACCAGTTACATCCTCAAAAAATTCTAGAAGATTTGTCGAGCAGGATTTCCCTCCTTTCATAAATCCATGCTGACTTGGACCGATCCCGTCACTGCTTTCCAAATGTGCAGCTATTTCATCTTTAATAATTGATTCCAACATTTTCCCCACCACCGATGTCAGGCTAACCGGTCTATAATTACCCGTTTTCTCTCTCCCTCCTTTCTTAAAAAGTGGTGTTACATTAGCTACCCTCCAGTCCATAGGAACTGATCCAGAGTCGATAAGACTGTTGGAAAATGATCACCAATGCATCCACTATTTCTAGGGCCACTTCCTTAAGTACTCTGGGATGCAGACTATCAGGCCCCGGGGATTTATCGGCCTTCAATCCCATCAATTTCCCTAACACAATTTCCTGACGAAGGATTTCCTTCAGTTCCTCCTTCTCGCTAGAACTCGGTCCCCTAGTATTTCTGCAAGGTTATTTGTGTCTTCCTTCGTGAAGACAGAACCAAAGTATTTGTTTAACTGGTCCGCCATTTCTTTGTTCTCCATTATAAATTCACCTGAATCTGACTGCAGGGGACCCACGTTTGTTTTCACTAATCTTTTTCTCTTCACATATCTATATCTATCATTAGGGGACCAAAACTGAACACAATATTCCAGGTGCTCTGTACAACTGCAGTAAGACCTCCCTGCTCCTATACTTAAATCCTCTAGCTATGAAGGCTAACATGCCATTTGCCTTCTTCACCGCCTGCTGTACCTGCATGCCAAACTTCAATGATTGATGTACCATGACACCCAGGTCTCATTGCACCTCCCCTTTTCCTAATCTGTCACCATTCAGATAATATTCTGTCTTCCTGTTTTTGCCACCACAGCGGATAACCTCACATTTATCCACATTATACTGCATCTGCCATGCATTTGCCCACTCAGCTAACCTGTCCAAGTCACCCTGCAGTCTCTTAGCATCCTCCTCACAGCTCCCCCATAGCCCTTCAAGTATTTATCCAATTCCCTATTGCAGGTTACTATTGCATCAGCTTTCACCGCCCTTTCAGACAATGCATTCCAGATCATAACAGCATTTCTGCCATCTAATCCTGATCTCCCCAGGGGCAACTTCTGGCGCGATCCAGCAGTGCAGGGACTAATTTGACCCACAGAAATCCTGTCTGTACTTATTCTTACAATATTCAAATCTATTCCTAATCGGATACTTATCCTACTGTTTTTTTTTTCCCCTCAGTTAATTGATGTAGCATTGACCATTTGAGCTGGCATTGACATAGCATCGGAATATACAGCATGGAACAGGCTCCACCTGGCCGCTCCCAATACTAATGGCCCTCAATCACCCACTCCACCAACTATATGTCCCGTTCTCCCTTAATTCTTTCCACATTATCTGCCTCCCCAACCAATATCCCATTGGTCGGTTGTGCTCTGTCCCTCGGAGCAGCTCCTAACTCTGGTCTCATGCATGAGATCCTTGAGCCACTTACTAGGGCTGAGGAGCTGAGTTGATTTCCCATTGGCTTCCTCATGGTTTTTAAACTAAGGAGTACCTTCTCTGTGAGCTGGAAACAAGACCAACGAGCCCCACTTCCCCTTTATGAGGGGGGGAAGGAGGAAAAAGTGTGAAGGAATTCTACCTTATAACTTCTTTAAAAATGAGACATGGCATTAAGCTGAATTAGCTCATTTGGAAATCCTAACCAAAAAAGAATTCTAGCCTTCAAGGGCTGACCCTCGGTAAATAACTTTATTAACTTCTTAAAACAAGACAATTGTTGAAATAGCAGTTAGCTGAATGGGCTCCTCTGGATTGTCCATTGCATAAACAAATGGCATCTACCCTCCTGACCATAGCTTGGTGATCGCACAATAGACATATGTAGACACAGCAGTTAGTGGAGAACCTCCCATACCCATCAGACACAAGCACCCCTGCTGGATATCAACCCAGTATTCCGAGCTGTTGTTCCAGTCTCCGAGACTGTTGGGAGAGGGGCCTGAACCCAACCCTTCTGACTCAAAACCGCTGAGCCAATGGTCACTCGATCTAGACCCCAGTACCCGACTGGATGCCAACCCAATATTTAAGAGACCATATTCTGACCTTCACTTGCTGGGACTGTCTGGTATGGGGGAACCTTTCACCTTCTGACTCCCAAGGGGGTGAGTGCTACCACTAATCCCAAAGGCTCTCTCCCAACCACTAGTGTGTGGGAAAAAAAACGTTGCTGATCTCACTTGCTGATTATGGAATCTGTGACTTGTCCTTGTATCTATACCAACAATGCAAGTTAAATCCATGGAGCAGCGTGCCCCACCACTTGCATACAGCAGGTAGCTTGAGGTGATGTCTCCCATTGGGTTCTCCTGACTGCCGTGTGAAGAATCAGACGTGTTGCAGTGGGACCAATGTATTTTCAGCACAAGATGTGACCTGTACTTTGGGACATTGCCTGACGTGTGATTTGTTTGCCCTGGGGAGGAATTTCCTCGACTTGAATTCAAGTTTTTCTTTTAAATTTCTCCAAATCAGAATCGGGCCAACTTTACTCAAAACACTGCTTAATAAATCAGTCCAATTACAGGAAAACCACTGCTGGCATGATTATTAATGCAGAAATAGTGAGTTGGCGTCAAAATAAATATATATATATTTTAATGTCCAGACACGCAGACATGGACTTTCCCTGACCCGACCTGGCTCCAAGCTTGGCACAGGTCAGCGAGCGGCTGAGGCTGATAAGGGCCTACGTTCACTGCGATGCTGGCACAGGCCCAGCAATGAATCGCTGGCACTTCTAAACTCTGCCCACAAAACAGGCCTGGGACTGCAGACATCGGCAGCAAACCACTTGTTTCTCTGCTGGGTCTGATGACCCTTTTTTGGGGCCCAGAGTGGTCAGTAGGCTTGGAGGCCATTTGATTTCATGGCCCCTGCATTTGATGCCTTGGTTGGCTTTTTCCACAGGCTGCTGGTACACCCATACCACAAACCATCCTATAATTGAGGGGACAGACAGGTGGCCAATGTCCAGCTCTATACAGAGAAACAATTTCCTCTGGTGGGGGAAATCCAGCACAAGAGGGCATCATCTTACAATGTAGAATTAGGCCATTTAGGAGGGAAATCAGGAAGCACTTTTTCCTCAGACATGGTGGTGGCAATCTTTTTAAAAGCCAATTGTGATTTTTTTTTTTAAGGGTATCGAGGGATATGGAGCAAAGGCGGCAAAGTGGAGTTGAGGTGCAGATCAGCCACAATCTGATTTGAATGGGCCCGAGGAGCCTCCTTCTGTTCCTGTGAGGTGCAAAAGAGTAGTTTGAGGCTGGCTCGGCTGCTTCTCTGTGAGGAAGTGCTAAGCCTTTGCTTCTTGCCTACTTCGAGCAATCGGGCTGAGATGAGGAACTCGCCACGTGGTGGAACAACCCGAGCCACCACTCAGTGGTGCAGTCCATTGATAACCAAAGCTGGTACAGGTTGCAGCGTGCCCAGTTTAGATGAGTGGTAAAGCTACCTTAGTTACACGTTTCACACTGTAAGCCTATAATGGAGGGGTCGCACTGTGGCAAGGCAATCAAGAAGCCTGAATGGGGGAAACGGACTTGCTAAGTAGATTATGCAGGAAGTGCATCTACTTTAAACATAAGAATTAGGAGCAATAGGCAGCCATTCGATAAGATCATGGCTGATCTACCTCAACTCCACTTGCCTGCACTATCCCCAAATCCCTTGATTCCCTTAATATCCAAAAATCTATCAAACTCTGTCTTGAATATACTCTAAAAGACCGTACTACATGTGTATCATAAAATGGACAAACTACCTTCCCTTAGTATTTATAGCAGAGACAGAGAGGTTTCCTACATTGCAACAGATTGTGACCCCTGGTTCCAGACTCCTCAGCCAGAGGATACATCCTCCGTGCATCTATCCTGTCAAGGCGTGGAAGAATTTTGCATATTTCAATGAGATCACCCTCTCATTCTTCTAAACTCTAGAGAATATAGGCCCAGTGTACTCAATCTCTCCTCATAAAATGTCCCCAGTGCACGACAATCAAAGGGAAAAGCATGAGTAACCTTAGGATCACTGTCTCCCTCAACTGAAATAAAATGTCAAGCTTGTCCCATCATTCACATTCTATCACACTCAACATCTTTACTGAGAGGCAGGCCGCAGTGACACTGAACTACAGGAGCGAAAGAACTTCTCTGATCTGGAGGGGTCGGTCTCCTACACATCTTTCTGCTGCATTCCCTCTGCCCTACCCCCCAGTGATAAATCTCAGTCCCGGTCACTGCCTTGTTTCCTGTGCACCAAACCCACTGACCTCCCCGTTCAAAGAGAGCTATTAAATAAAAGGAAATCGGCACAAATCACACATCTCGGGCACCGCTCCAAAGCTCTGTTGTTTTAAACAATTTTGCATTTCATTAAAATGCCCTGCTCAACAATAACGTGGATCTGATTATTTGCTATTTTTCCCCTTAGCTTACCTTATCAAACTTTCACAGAAACCAGCTTCATCTCTTCCACCCTGCAGAGAAAGGAAACAAATTCAAGAGGTCAGGCACCAGAAGCAACAGTGTTTACTGTCTCGGGAGAGCCGTGGAACAGCACCCATGGGCATCACCACACGCACCCAGGCTAATGATCCGGGGACGTGAGTTCAAATCCCACCACGGCAGCTGTGGGATTTCAATTCAGTTATTTGAATAAATCTGGAATACAAAGCTAGTATCAGTTTCATGGTCACCATTACTATCAGATTGTCGAAAAAACCCATCTGCTTCACTAATGTCCTTTAGGGAAGGAAATCTGCTGCCCTTACCTGGTCTGGCCTATATGTGACTCCTGACCCCACAGCAATGTGGTTGACTTTTAACTGCCCTCTGGCCCAGCGAGCCGCTCAGTTGTACCAAACCGCTACAAAGAGTGGTTCAATAATGTGCCTCACCACCACCACCTTCTTAGACAATTAGGGACGGGCAATAAATGTTGGCTTTTCTAGCGACACCCACATCCCATGACGAATAAATAATTTTTTTTTTAAAACACCGCACACTGAGGCACTGCACCACCTTTCCAGGTACTGACCCACTTGCCCCCAAGACTGCTCCCCTCCCAGCAATGTGCCTCCTGGGCACTGCGCCCCCCCCTAGCAAGGCACGGCCCGACCCCGGCACTGCCACACAGCTGATTATATTTTCATAAGGACGTTTAGTAACTTTGTAAATACGGTCTGTGCTCCACACCACCTAACTGGTTAGTAAATTGCAAAGTTAGCAGAACTCACAGGACAGTCAGCTGACTTGTTACACTGAAAACATGAAACATTCCGAAGATTTAATAGTTCCCGGTTGGTGCAATGGATCACCCGTGACCCTTTATCGACTTGGCTTCATACGCAGTTATACTACAGCAAGTGCAAGGCTGCACGGTTCTCTCTCCCTCCTCGTGGTGGTGTCACATCTCCAGCACAGTTTATGTTGTCGCAAAGCCAAACGTGTTGCTTGTACTTCAAATCAACTCAACTCAACTCCTACACCCCACGCCCTTTGTTCTCTGTGGCTCCCCCATGAATGAGCAAAAAGACTCCTATGAACACAGAACAATGAATCGGGGGTGAAGTGCACTGCGTATGTGGTATGAGGGTGGCTTGAGACTAATGATGTGTATGAATGGTTCCACCACAAGGGGACAGACAAGCCTAAACACCAACAATACATCTCCCTATATGTCTGTAATTCATTCTCAATTAGAATCTTACAGCACAGAAGTAGGCCACTTGGCCCATCATACCTGTGGTAGGGCTATCCCACTCCCCCTGCTCTTTCCCCATAGCCCTGCATTTTTTGCTTTACAAGTATTTATCCAATTCCTTTTGAAAGTTATTATTGAATCTGCCTCCAACATCCTTTCAGGCAGCGCACTCCAGATTACAACAACTCACTGCGTGACAAAAATTCTCATTGTCCCTCTGGTCCTTTTGCCAATTATCTTAAATTTGTGTCCTTTGGTTGCCAATGGAGACAGTTCCTCTGGCTGAGGAGTCTAGAACCCGGGATCACAATCTCAGAATAAGGGGTTGGCCATTTAGGACTGAGATGAGGAGAAATTTCTTCACTCAGAGGGTGGTGAATCTCTGGAATTCTCAACCCCAGAGGGTTGTGGAGGCTCAGTCGATCGAGATCGATTGATTTTTAGATATTAAGGGAATCAAGGGATATGGGGACAGTACAGGAAAGTGGAGTTGAGGTAGAAGATCAGTCATTATCTTATTGAATGGCGGAGCAGGCTCGAGGGGCCAAATAGCCTACTCCTGCTCCTAATTCTTCAGTTCTTATGTTTCTTCCTTAATATTGTTATTTGTATACAAATGACAAGTCAGTGAGATTGCCATTATTGGTGTCAATCTGTTCCAAATTGTGGACAACTTTATTAAATTGTGTCCAGACCCCATAAAAAGGTGGTCCGAAGGCCCTCCCTCATTTCAGGCAAGCTACCAGATCAGAGGAGTCTATTATGCCACCAGTTGCTTTGGACCAAACCCAGGGTCCAGTGATAAAAGGGCAGTGGTGATCCCCCACAGTGGTAATGCACAGCGCACTACACCACCTGAAAGGGTAGTGGAATCACATCCAATAGTAACTTGCAAAAGTAAACAAGATATATATCCTTAAAGGAAAAATTTGCAGGGCTACAATATAGTCTCAATTTTCCACGGCTTTGGGGATCCTGCGAATGCACGGGATAGAACCAGTACTGGAAATAGTATAAAGAAGGGAGAGAGAAAAAGAGAGAGAGAGAGAGTGAGATGCAGATTTGTAGTGAGAGACAGCAAGAGAGAGACAGAGACACAAGGACAGACTGACACAAAGATTGTCACAGAGACACACAGGCTAACACAGTCACAGAGACATACTATCAAATTTACCTAGCGAGTAGGAAGTGTAAACGCTTCTAAGGAAATAGAGGTCAATGGCTAATAATATTTAGAGTAAAAAATGGTTTAAAAAAAAACACCCAAAAATGCAACATGCAATGGCTGGAGAAGCCAGTTTCAGCAGGCCATGTCCTGGGATTCTCCTGCACCGATTCTAATGGGTGGGGTTTGCACAGTGGTCAAATGATGCAATGTTTGGTGTGGGACCCTTTTCCTTTGTATTGAGGATGTGCATTCTGGTAACCCCAACTCACTCACTGAAAAATCAGGCACCCTGATGGTCAGAGCAAGATAGCTCCTAACTTTCCAAACCAACTATCAGGCCTTATAAAATCAGGGGTAAGCCTCGGTTTAGCTCAGTTGGTAGCACTCTCGCCTCTGCGGCAGAAGGTTGTGGATTCAAGTCTGAAGCCCATAATCCAGGCTGACAGTCCAGTGCCGTGCTGAGGGAGCATTGCACTGTCAGAGGTGCCGTCTTTCTGATGAGACATTAAACCGAGGCCCTGTCTGCCCTCTCAGGTGGATGTAAAAGATCCCAAGTGATATTTGAAGACGAACAGAGGAGCCTTCCCCGGTGTCCATGTCAATATATATCTCTCAATTAGTATCACTAAAACGGATTATCTGGTCATTATCTCAATTGCTGTTTGTGGGAGCTTGCTGTGCACAAAATGGTTGCCATGTTTCCTACATTACAACAGTGGCTACACTTCAAAAAGTACTTCATTGGCTGTTAAGCACTTTGGGATGTCCTGAGGTTGCAAAAGACTAAGTCTTTCTTCCTACAAACTGGGGGACACAAGAGGCGAGTGCTGAATCCCACCATTGGCATTGCTAAAATTGGCTCCCTTATCCCAAATGGCCGCTCTATGAAAATGATTAAGTTGTACACCCACGGAAGTGAATAAACAATTAACTCGATTACAATGTAAATAGTTATTGTAACATCTCAGTTACATCGCAGTTTCACAAACACAGTAATTAAATGTCTATTACTGTGCAATTACCCCATGATCCATGGAATTTAAATAAAATGTTACCAAATAATTACAGTTAATCCGCAGCATGTTAGCAGGAAAGTATCACGGGCATCTTGGCCAGTACTGGCGTAGCTATACATCAGTCTAACCCTGCTACCAGGGTCAGTAGAGCCTGTAATTACATGTCAAGTGATCTCTGCTTCTCAAAGCTCCGTGACATGCCTTTAAAAGAGCTTATTTTCTCAGTTAAAAAAATGTTGATCGATGCTTTTGAAATTACGAACGGAGGGGTTGACAGATTCCAGTATTGGGGGGGGGGGGCGTCTAGAATGAGGGGCACACAGATACATAATATTAAATGCAAGAGCTTTAGAACACAGAGCAGGAGAAACTTTTTTCTTAAACACGGTTGTGAGGCTGTGGAATGCAGCACTGGAGACTGAAGCAGTAACAATGTCAACATTTAAGAAAGAAAGACTTGCATTTCTGTAGCGTCTTTCACGACCACCGGACGTCTCAAAGTGTTTTACAGCCAGTGAAGTACTTTTTGGAGTGTAGTAACCTTTGTAATGTGAGAAACATGGCAGCCAATACGTGCACAGCAAGCTCCCACAAACAGCAATGTGATAATGACCAGATAATGTGTTTTTGTTATGTTGATTGAAGGATAAATATTGGCCAGGACACTGGGAGTAACTCCTCTACTTTTCTTCAAAAAAGTGCAATGGGATCTTTTATATCCACTTGAGAGAGCAGACAGGGCCTCGGTTTAATGTCTCATCCAAAAGACGGCACCTCCGACATTGCAGCACTCCCTCAGCACTGCACTGGGAGTGTCAGCCTAGATATTTTTGTGTTCAAATTCCTGGAGTGGGACTGTGAACCCACAATCTTCTAACTCAGAGGCGAGCGTGCTACTCACTGAGCCACGGCTGACACAATAGGTTGGATAGATGGTTAAAGGAAAGAAAAAAGAGAGAGATGGGTACAGGGTGAAACTGGAATTAGGCTGCTGCCCTTGTCCAGAATAAACACCAGCACGGACAGGTTGGGCTTGTTTCCATGATGTAATTTCGACAAAGGTTTGTCAACTTGTTACAATAAAGTGTTCCATTCAGACCGGGAGTGACTAATCCAGGTCTCCTAGTTTAGCTCCATTTACAGCTAGCTGCTTGTAGTCTGCTATTAAAGGTGCGTTCACCCAGAGACAGCAGTCTCACTTCCCACCGACGACGTGGTTATAGTGTAACTGTGGGCTGAATCCAGACTCCCAACCCAACCTGACCAGGAGTGAAGAGGAGGCTCCAGCCCCTTCCGCAGGCACCAGTCCTCCACACTCGGCTTACTCTCTCTCCACAGGTTGTGTGTCAGGACAAATGCTTCCCATCAACACTAAACTTGGCTGTGACGGTATCGTAAAAAAGCAACAAACAAGTTGTCAATTATCACAATGCTTTCTCACATCCTCTTTTGTAACTGTTCAGTTAGCAATCAAAGTAATTTAAAGAAAGAAAAAAGACTTGGATTTATATAGCGCCTTACATAACATGGAGTGTCATCATTATCATAGGCAGTCCCTCGGAATCGAGGAAGGTTTGCTTCCACTCTTAACATGAGTTCTTAGGTGGTTGTATAGTACAGTACAGGAGTGTAGTCACTGTTGTAATGTAGGAAACCTCGGCTATAAATACAAAGGGAAGGTAGTGTGTCCATTTTATGATATACATGTAGTACAGGTATTAGATTCCTATATTTATAATATACATCATGGGGTTTCTCACCCATTATCTATGCGCAACTGCACAATAGGATCATTGCATGGCAACCCCTAGCAGGAGCCTTGGTTCATTCTTCCCCTCACCAGAGTGCTGAACTCAATTGCAAGACCCCCACTGCCACTCATGCCGAGATCAGACTAGGGGACTGATTGTGCATGACTGGAACCAGTGTCCGTATATCTCACCCTGGCGCTGCAAGGATTGGCAGAGTGTGAATCTGAAATTGATGGGTGCTGGGCATTTATCTTGGTGGGGGGGGGGGGGGGGGGGGAAGAGAAAAGAGAGGGTGAAGGGAAGTACTACCAGTTGTTGCACAAAAGCTTCCAGACCATAATTCAGTCAATCTATTGACAGAAACCCCTTTCCTGAAGGACATACTAAGACCCACAGTCCTGGAGGTGTCTGGCCACATGAAAACATGCACTTCCTAAATAGCCATTGTTTCTATCTTATCTGGTGCTGACTTCACAATATCCCATTCGGCTCATTGTGTCGGCACTTCCGTCCTTTCCAAATGCAAATTATGTTTTTAGGAAACGTCGACATTCCAGAGATTTCTTAACGTCTTGTCTGAATAAACGATTTGTCGTCCAGCCCTCAGAACAATAAAAATACCATCGCTCTTAGTCAGGAAATTCCATTAATTTGTTTTGCAAACTGAGTCTTTTCATCAACTTGCCAAGAATAATATTCAGCTGTTGTCAGGTGAAAACAGTCCTCAGAGTTATTCACCACCTTGGCTCGGTGCTTACCGACTGCCAATCCTTCTCGGCTTTGTTGAGACACAATCCACGTTTCTTGTCTTCCAGTTTTGAAAAGGAAAAATGTGTTGGGCGATGCTAGCACTTAATGCCAGTCCCTGGTTAACCTCAGTAGCTGGGCAGGCAAGTTCAGAGGGCATTCCTGCTTAGTGTGGTACTGGTGTCAAGTGTAGGCTAGATCCAGGCAAGGGCAGCAGGTTCCCTTGCTTGGAGGACATTCCCCAACCATTTGAGTTTTTAACAACAATCTGACAGCTTCATGGCCATTCCTGGGGCTGGCCCTCAAATGACCAGATTTATTGAAATCAATTTCACAACTTGTCACCGGTGACAGTCGAACTTGTGATGTCTGGATTGGTCGACCAGGAGAACTGCTTTACTCTTCTTCTTAGGCAGTCATCCCGGAGTCAAGGATGACTTGCTTCCACACTAAAATGAGTTCGAAGGTGATTGATGAGACCAATGCGGGATCTACAGACTCTGTCACAGATGGGGCAGGTGATGGTTGAAGGGATGGGTGGGTGGGGTGCTTGATTTGTCGTAGGCTCCTTCCGCTGTTTGTACTTGGCTTCCGTGTGCTCCCGGCGAAGAGACTCATTGGTGCCTTCTTAGATGCTTCTCCTCCACTTTGAGTGGTCTTGAGCCCGGGATTCCCAAGAGTCAGTGAGGATGTTACATTTTTTTCAAAGAGGCTTTGAGGGCGTCCTTGAAGCGTTTTCTCTGCCCTCCTGGGACTCGCTTGCCGTGACGGAGCAGTGCACTAATGTAGCACTGAATTAGGTGTCAGCCAGTGACTCACTGGTAGCACTCCTGCCTCCGAGTCAAAAGGTTGTGGGATTAAATCCCTCTGTAGAGACATCAGCTGGCATTCCTAGTGCAATACTAAGGAAGTGCTGCACTTTCCCAGGTGTCGTCTTTTGGATGAGACATTAAACTGAGGTCCCGACTGCGCTCGGGTGGACAAGAAAGATCCCATGGCACTACTTGGAAGAAAGAACTGGGAAGTTCGTCCCGCAGTCCTGGCCAATATTGATCTTTCACCCAACATCACTAAAAACTGTTTTAGTGGTCATTATCTCATTGCTGTTTTGTGGGAACTTTTCATGTGTACAAATTGGCTGCTGCAATTCTTACATTACAACAGTGACTACACTTCGAAAAGTACTTCATTGGCTGTAAAGCATGCTCGGTTGTCCTGATAAAGACTATACAGTTCCATAGATGCAGACAGTCCTCCAGTATGTCACTCAAGTCGCCAATGTTCATGACTGAGCTTGGAGAGTAAATTACTGCAGGCTGTTCGCTTATGCAAGGCTTCGCCCAACCACATTCCACAGGAGCCACTCCGCAACAATCAGGAGTACGAGCCACGGCTGATTCGTTTCCTCTCTCTAGCTCAGGGTACAGAATCCAGCTGAGGCACCTCGACTGCGATCAGAGAGCTCAGCACAGACCAGGGATGGAAGCCCTGTTGTGTATCACACTCCACAGTGCCCTCACAAACACTATGCCACTGCTAACAGTGCGCTCTGGCCTCACACTCTGTTATGCCATTCTAACATACAGACAGTGCGGGCATTGGGAATAGGCAGCAGACTGTTCTGTGCCCAGTAACAGGGACTCCACCTAGCGCTACTCGCACGGGGAACATAGTGCAGGTCAATTTCCCCGTGACCTCGCCGCTCCATCGCCGTGACTACAGCCGGAGTTTGGTGTGAACCCTACTTACACCTGTAAATGGAGTTTAGACAAACTTACCGCAGCCGAGAGGGAGACTCGCCGTGGGATTCAACACCCCAGTAAGTCCCATGCACTTCTATTAGTCAAAATTACCAGTGTAGTAAATATATTCCACCCCCAACAGCACACGCACACACACACACATACATACACACACACATGCATACACCCACATGTGCACACATATGCATACATCCACTCACACCATCCAGACTTGGAAATATATCACCATTCCTTCATCGTCCTTGGGACAAAATCCTGGAACTCCCTCCCTAACAGCACCGTGGGAGTACCTTCACCACACGGACTGCAGCGGTTCAAGGCGGTGGCTCACCACCACCTTCTCAAGGGCAATTAGAGATGGGCAATAAATGCTGGCCTTGCCAGCGACACCTACATGCCATGAACTAATTTTTATAAATACACATGTACACACCAATGTTTCCCCCTAACTTTTTGCGGGTGTGCGGCCCAGTCACAGTTTAGTGCATCTGTGGAATTTCACATTGGAAAATCCAGTCCCGGGCTGCACAGCCCAGAGGGAACGTTGACGTATGCATACCCACACATATACACGCACCCACATACGCACTCACATAGAACATAAGAATTAGGAGCAGGAGTAGGCCATTCAGCCCCTCAAGCCTGCTCCGCCATTCAATAAGATCATGGCTGATCTAATACCTCAACTCCACTTTCCTGCACTATCCCCATATCCCTTAATTCCCTTAATATCCAAAAATCTATCGATCTCGGTCTTGAATATAGTCGAAGACTGAGCCTCCACAGCCCCCTGGAGTAGAGAATTCCAAAGATTCACCACCCTCCGAGTGAAGAAGTTTTTCCTCATCTCAGTCCTAATTGGCCGACCCCTTAGTTTGAGACTGTGACCCCTGGTTCCAGATTCCTTAGCCAGAGGAAACATCTTCCCTGAATCTACCCTGTCAAACCCTGTAAGAATTTTGTATGTTTCAATGAGATCACCTCTCATTCTTCTAAATTCTAGAGAATATAGGCCTAGTCTACTCATAGGACAATTCCCCCATCCCAGATATTAGTCTGGTGAACCTTCGTTGCATCCTCTCAATGGCAAGTACATCGTCCTTGGGTAAGGAGACCAAAACTGTACACAATATTCCAGGTGCAGTCTCACCAGGGCCCTATACATAGGGAGCGGGAGCAGTAGACACTGAGTGAGTCTGAAGGCTGTCATGAAGCGGAGGTATTCAGCTGACAGACTGTGGGAATGATTTGTGAATGTCACCTGAACTGCTCAGATTCAATTATAGCCCGCAGCTCACTGCCAGACAGCACCACTCAAAACACAAACCCGCTTTATGCCTTTAAAATAATGTCACTTTCTCGTACGGTGGGTGCACTGAGCCTGCGGGCTGGTGTTTGAGCTGATGTAACGCGGGATACCTCTGCTGATTGCAGTCCAGGGACTGATGGTGCCCAGATCGGGGTTGTATCAAACACACAAAGTGCGTGCGATGTATCCACCCCGAGGAAGGTGCTCCCAGCCACAGTTAGTGATGCACAATGTAGAACTAGGCCATGCTGATGGAAAGGTCATGGGTTTGGTTCTTGGTCTGTGGTATGGAGGCTGCAATTAGCTTCTGCCTTGGGGCCATGTACAGCCTCCAATTCCTGGGCAATCCGTACCTCTGAGCCCAGCTAAATCTTCCCTATCGATGCTGTGAAAGATTACAAAGGACTATTTGAAATGCTGTTACAGGTACTACATTTGTGGATACATTCTAAACTCATAACTCTAGATCTAAATATTGACAACTTGAGATAGATACAAATTCAGAAAAAAAACTGGAACTTATTTGCTTGTGTGGAGGGTAAACACCGACAGACACAAACACCACACAAATGGCCTGTTTCCCTGATGTAACTTCGATGTATTTCTATGTATATAGCACCTTTCATGACTTCCAGACGTCCCAAAGCGCTTTATTGTCAATTAAGTACTTTTTCTGAAGCGTAGTCACCATTGTAATGTAGGAAATGTGGCAACCATTTTGCACACAGCAAGCTTCCATGGACAGCAAAATTATAATGACCAGACAATCTGTTTTTTTGTTATGTTGATTGAGGGATAAATATTGACCAGGACACCGGGGATAACTCCCCCGCTCTTCTTCGAAATAGTGCCATGGGATCTTTTATCTCCACCTGAGAGAGCAGACGGGGCTTCAGTTTCACGTCTCATCCGAAAGGCGGCATCTCCACAGTGCAGCACCCCCTTAGCACTGCACTGGGAGTGTCAGCCTAGATTTATGTGCTCAAGTCCCTGAATAAGAACATGGATTTAAATGTTCATGTGTGGTCCCTGAGTTTGTAGGGGGTAATTTTAACTTTTATCAGTGGGCGATAAACGAGTGAGAGCAAATCAGGGTCCAATTTACACCCCGTCCCATTTATTTTCCATTGACTCTCACCGTGTGCTCACAAAGGCAAGGTAGAGAATCAAGCTGTTATTTCAAAACACTCGCTTGCCCTTGAGGAGACGGTAATTAGAGGGTTCATTCGCTATGTCATTGCCCAATGTGTCCTCCTGGGAACTACATGTGAGGTTGTCAGCTGCGACACCCCCATGGTCGGATAGCCTGGCCGCCCCACCTCCACACTGTCCGGCCACTTGGGCAGGGTACTGAAACCAGAACCCTAATCAGGGTACCAAGCTCAGTCCGCATCTGCAGGGGAGGATAAGGATGGAGAAACAGGCACCTATTCAGGGCAGCTGACAGGGAGCAGTGAGTCACAGGGTGAGCAAGTTGTGATGAAACCCTAAGCTGCGAGAGAGCGGTTTCCAGACATCAGCGTGGTGTCGAGACGGAGTTACCGCTGACCTCACTGTCAGGCACTTCTAAACTTTGACCTTTAACCTTTGGGAAATACATTGCTGCCTTTTGCGGGCTCTAATAATTTTTTTTAATCCTTGAGGTGGATAACGCTTCCCCGCTGTCACCGTCGGACCATTGAATGTGCTGATGACAGATTCCGTTCTCTGTTACTTTTATAGAGGTGTAGGCCTGTTTGTTTTGAACCACAGAGGGGATTGGTATGAGTTTATTAAGCTCTTTCTATTCTGTTGCTTTGGGCAAGTATCAGGGGCAGCACAAGTGGTGGAACCAGTTTGATATAGTTCAAAGATTCAGAAAAGGGATCGTGTGGAGCTGGCTCAGTTGCTCATTAGCGTAACGCATGGTGTGACTTGGTACTTAGTCCTGTAGACTAGAGGTCCCAGCTTCAGTCACTGCCTTGTGTATATTTCAACTAAGATCCACATTTGGAAGGCTCCAAGTGTCCTCGGGACGCCTCAGGCAGAGGGAGGAAAAACATTTATGGCCTATACTCTCCGGTGTTTAGAAGAATGAGAGGTGATCTCATTGAAAGTTATAGGATTCTGAGAGGAATTGACAGAGTAGATGCTGAGAGGTTGTTTCCCCTAGATGGAGTGTCTAGAACTAGAGGGCATAGTCTCAAGATAAGGGGTTGGCCATTTAAGACCAAGATGAGGAGGAATTTCTTCACTCGGAGTTGTGAATCTTTGGAATTCTCTGCCCCAAAGTGCTGTGGATGCTCAGTCGTATATTCAAGACTGAGATCGATAGATTTTTGGACTCCAGAGGAAACAAGGGATTATGGGGATCAGGCAGGAAAGTGGAGTTGAGGTCGAAGATCACCATTGATCTTATTGAATGGTGGAGCAGGCTCGAGGGGCCTTATAGACTACTCCTGCTCCTATTTCTTATGGTCTTATCAGCCCGAATTCTCACCCCACAATCGCTTGACCCCTGCTGTAACACGCACAGAGGTATATCAGGTTAGGGCAGAGTGAGGTCAAAGTGTGATTCCCCTCCCGGTAGAGTAGCCTGCTGATCTTCACCATCTAGGCTGTCAGGTGGTGGTTGCAAGTTCACGAGCCGTAACAGTGGATTGTCACCAACCATGGCACCAGTAAGGGTCAGCAACTTCAGGAGGTGTAGGAAATGCTAAACATTACACATCAGTGGAGTGATGGTCAGGAGGAGGTTGTCAGCACCAGGTTACAGGACAGTACAACATTCAGCAATAACTACTGATGGAACGCCTTTAACGTAGCAAGATTTCCCACAGCGCTTCTCACAGACAAAATGGAACACCGGGGTAAAAGAGGTATTAGGGTGGGTGACCAAATTTGGTCAAAGAGTCGAGCTTTAAGGAGGAGAAGTAGGCAGAGAGGTAGGGAGGGAAATTCAGAATGTGGGGCCAAGGCGGCTGAAGGCATGGGCGCCAATGATGGGGCGAAGGAAGGGGGGAGGGAGGTGTACGAAAGGCGAGAGTCAGAGGAATGGAGAGTTTGGGAGGATAGTTGGGGGGGAGGGGCGGTTGGAGGAGATCCCTGAGATATTGAGGGCCAAGATCATGGAGAGATTTAACCATGAGGATGAAAATTTTAGATTTGAGGTGTTGGTGCATTTACATAATATTTGAGGTACAGCAGCTTTCTGTGGTTGACTGGCAACTTAGAAATAAAACAAGTGTTTTTAGAATGCTGGGCTCTTTTGACGATTAAGTGAATCATACATTGTGGGTTGGTTGTTTCAGTGAAACAAGGGCAGTACTTATTACCAACCACAAAACTTGCTGTGTGTTGACGACACAATACTGAACACTTGTGTAACTCCTACTCATCATCAATGGAATACATCACAAATACGTTGTCAATCGAAGGGTCGGCCCACTTTTTGCCACACGGCACACCTGAAATACCAACAACCACTGCTATCTTCCTGGGCTTAGGGGTGGGAATGAAAATTGCCCATGGTTTTTAAAGTATTGCTCTGTTGAGATGCTGCAAAAGCTTTGATTTTAAATGTTTTCGCACTGTCTGGAAGCTCGACAGTGATAGTGCCTTCAACATAGGAACATAGTGGGTAGCACACTCCACCTCTGAGTCAGAAGGTTGTGGGGTCAAATCCCACTCCAGGTACTTGAGCACATAAATCTAGGTTGACACTCCAGTGCTGCGCTGTCAGAGGTGCCGTCTTTCGGATGAGACGTTAAACTGAGGCCCCATCTGCTCTCTCAGCTGGACGTAAAAGATCCCATGGCACTATTTCGAAGAAGAGCAAGGGAGTTATCCCCGGTGTCCTGGGGCCAATATTTATCCCTCAATCAACATAACAAAAACAGATTATCTGATTATTATCATATTGCTGTTTGTGAGAACTTGCTGTGCGCAAATTGGCTGACGTGTTTCCCACATTACAACAATGACTACACTCCAAAAGTACTTCATTGGCTGTAAAGCGTTTTGAGACGTCCAGTGGTTGTGAAAGGCACTATATAAATCCAAGTCATTTTTTTAGTAATTGCTAGACAAAAAAGGTCTGTTTAGTTCACCTTCTACCATCCTGGTAGTCATCTGAATCACCAATAATGGAGTTGTTGACTAATCACAGCAATCAATCTCTATGAATTATTCTACAACAGACCCAGACATAAGGTGAGGAAAAGCCCAGTGGTGGAGAGCTTTGGGAACCACAGCTCCAAAGTTATCTGTTCCTACCAAGCTCACTACACTCAGCCATGGCTCAACTGGCAGCACTCTCAACTCCTGAATCAGAAGGTGCTGGGCTCAAGTCCCACTCTAAACACTTAGGCACAAAACTCTAGGCTGACACTCCAGTGCAGTACTGAGGGAGTGCTGAACTGTCGGAGGTGTTGTCTTTCAGAGGAGATGTTAAACCGAGGCCCTGTCTGCTCTCAGGTGGATATAAAAGATCCCATGGCACTATTTCGAAGAACAGGAGAGTTATCCTGGCCAATATTTATCCCTCAATCAGCATCACTAAAAAACAGATTATTTGGTCGTTATCACATTGCTGTTTGTGGGAGCTTGCTGTGCGCAAATTGGCTGCTGCATTTCCTACATATCAAAAGTGACTACACTCCAAAAAGTGCTTCATTTGTTGCAGAAGAGCACTTTGGGAGATTGTGAAAGGTGCTATATAAATTCAAGTCTTTCTCAAATTACTCAGTTATTTTTTGAAAGAAATCTATCTGTCTATAATGTGTCTTTGAATGAATCAACACTAACTGCTTCCACTTTCTCCCTCAGGAGCCTGTCCCATAGATTGACCACTTGCTCACTGGAATATAGTTTCCACTGATTAGTTTGAAATTTACCCTCCTTCAAGCACAGGTCCTGTCCTCTGGTTCTACTGTTCTGGACAAGGTGAAACCTTTGGAATCCTATAAACAGCAATCACCTCTCAACCTTCTCTGTTCCAGTGAGAACATGCTTAATTTACATAATGGCTCCTCACAATTCAATCCCTCCCTCCCCTCAATCACTCTGGGGGCTTTTATCTGTATCCTTTCAATATCTGAAACACCCTACGACAACCAGAACTGTGCTCAGTATTCTAAGTGACCAATGATTTATTAAGTGCCAGGATTGCCTCACTATTTCAGCTCAATATTGAGCAGTTATTATTCTCCAGTCTCGACTCACATGTTTTTACATTATTAGGGGATGACTCTGTAGTTCAGCGCTCCCTGAGCGAGTGCGATTTCCTGTGATGCGTTCTCCCCGGGACTGCTGGAATCCCCCCTTTAAAAAGTTAAGCATCTCCTCCCATGAATACAATCGATCAAAGATCATGCGGGAAATGTTATTGTCGCCAAAGACTTTTTTGCTGTCGACTTTTATAACCAGACTGCCCGCTCCCCGATGTGCCTTTCTACAGCGATCGCTCTCAGACCGGCCCAAACTCTTCCCGTTGCAATTACAGTAACTGTTGTTAAATACAGCGGCTATTTTGTGCATAGCAGGATCCAGCACACAGCAATGAGATGAATGCTGTTTTTTGGTGGTTGAGGGTTGGAATGTCAGCCAGGACACCAGGTGAACTCCCCTGCTCTTCTTCGAATAGTGCCGTGGGATCTTTTAACGTCCACCTGAATCAAAAGGTAGGCAGACAGGATTGCAGCTCAATGTCTTACTGACAGAACAAGACCTGCGATATACTGCACAGCCTCAGTCTCGAACCGAATTGTTATTTTCAACCTGAAAGAGCTTACAGAGCCACAAACCTCCGAGCTGAGATTCCCAGGTGTGGAGATGAGCCCCAGTCCCCAGGGAGGTCCAGGCTAAACCACTGGTCCGTGCCACGTTCGTCGAGCTCAGTCAAGGCAACAGACGCATCGGAAAAATTGGATCTGCAAAGGAGAAAATGAATCCTCCCTGCTGGAAAGTATCAGGAGGTCATTTTGACTTTGGGCAAGTGTGTAAAATGAACGATATAGATTAAGCCACACCTCTCCTGATTTTAACTCCCATTGCCTTCCAATGTATAAGTATAATGTGGATAAATGTGAGGTTATCCACTTTGGTGGTAAAAACAGAGAGACAGACTATTATCTGAATGGTGACAGATTAGGAAAAGGGGAGGTGCAAAGAGACCTGGGTGTCATGGTACATCAGTCATTGAAGGTTGGCATGCAGGTACAGCAGGCGGTTAAGAAAGCAAATGGCATGTTGGCCTTCATAGCGAGGGGATTTGAGTACAGGGGCAGGGAGGTGTTGCTACAGTTGTACAGGGCATTGGTGAGGCCACACCTGGAGTATTGTGTACAGTTTTGGTCTCCTAACCTGAGGAAGGACATTCTTGCTATTGAGGGAGTGCAGCGAAGGTTCACCAGACTGATTCCCGGGATGGCGGGACTGACCTATCAAGAAAGACTGGATCAACTGGGCTTGTATTCACTGGAGTTCAGAAGAGTGAGAGGGGACCTCATAGAAACGTTTAAAATTCTGACGAGGTTAGACAGGTTAGATGCAGGAAGAATGTTCCCAATAGAAACATAGAAACATAGAAAATAGGTGCAGGAGCAGGCCATTCAGCCCTTCTAGCCTGCACCGCCATTCAATGAGTTCATGGCTGAACATGAAACTTCAGTACCCACTTCCTGCTTTCACGCCATACCCCTTGATCCCCCGAGTAGTAAGGACTTCATCTAACTCCCTTTTAAATATATTTAGTGAATTGGCCTCAACTACTTCCTGTGGTAGAGAATTCCACAGGTTCACCACTCTCTGGGTGAAGAAGTTTCTCCTTATCTCGGTCCTAAATGGCTTACCCCTTATCCTTAGACTGTGACCCCTGGTTCTGGACTTCCTCAACATTGGGAACATTCTTCCTGCATCCAACCTGTCCAAACCCGTCAGAATTTTAAACGTTTCTATGAGGTCCCCTCTCACTCTTCTGAACTCCAGTGAATACAAGCCCAGTTGATCCAGTCTTTCTTGATAGGTCAGTCCCACCATCCCGGGAATCAGTCTGGTGAATCTTCGCTGCACTCCCTCAATAGCAAGAATGTCCTTCCTCAAGTTAGGAGACCAAAACTGTACACAATACTCCAGGTGTGGCCTCACCAAGGCCCTGTACAACTGTAGCAACACCTCCCTGCCCCTGTACTCAAATCCCCTCGCTATGAAGGCCAACATGCCATTTGCTTTCTTAACCGCCTGCTGTACCTGCATGCCAACCTTCAATGACTGATGTACCATGACACCCAGGTCTCGTTGCACCTTCCCTTTTCCTAATCTGTCACCATTCAGATAATAGTCTGTCTCTCTGTTTTTACCACCAAAGTGGATAACCTCACATTTATCCACATTATACTTCATCTGCCACGCATTTGCCCACTCACCTAACCTATCCAAGTCACTCTGTAGCCTCATAGCATCCTCCTCGCAGCTCACACTGCCACCCAACTTAGTGTCATCCGCAAATTTGGAGATACTACATTTAATCCCCTCGTCTAAATCATTAATGTACAATGTAAACAGCTGGGGCCCCAGCACAGAACCCTGCGGTACCCCACTAGTCACTGCCTGCCATTCCGAAAAGTACCCATTTACTCCTACTCTTTGCTTCCTGTCTGACAACCAGTTCTCAATCCACGTCAGCACACTACCCCCAATCCCATGTGCTTTAACTTTGCACATTAATCTCCTGTGTGGGACCTTGTCGAAAGCCTTCTGAAAGTCCAAATATACCACATCAACTGGTACTCCTTTGTCCACTTTATTGGAAACATCCTCAAAAAATTCCAGAAGATTTGTCAAGCATGATCTCCCTTTCACAAATCCATGCTGACTTGGACCTATCATGTCACCATTTTCCAAATGCGCTGCTATGACATCCTTAATAATTGATTCCATCATTTTACCCACTACTGAGGTCAGGCTGACCGGTCTATAATTCCCTGCTTCCTCTCTCCCTCCTTTTTTAAAAAGTTGGGTTACATTGGCTACCCTCCACTCGATAGGAACTGATCCAGAGTCAATGGAATGTTGGAAAATGACTGTCAATGCATCCGCTATTTCCAAGGCCACCTCCTTAAGTACTCTGGGATGCAGTCCATCAGGCCCTGGGGATTTATCGGCCTTCAATCCCATCAATTTCCCCAACATAATTTCCCGACTAATAAAGATTTCCCTCAGTTCCTCCTCCTTAATAGACCCTCTGACCACTTTTATATCCGGAAGGTTGTTTGTGTCCTCCTTAGTGAATACTGAACCAAAGTACTTGTTCAATTGGTCTGCCATTTCTTTGTTCCCCGTTATGACTTCCCCTGATTCTGACTGCAGGGGACCAATGTTGGGGAAGTCCAGAACCAGGGGACACAGTCTAAGGATAAGGGGGAAGCCATTTAGGACCGAGATGAGGAGGAATTTCTTCACCCAGAGAGTGGTGAACCTGTGGAATTCTCTACCACAGAAAGTTGTTGAGGCCAATTCACTAAATATATTCAAAAAGGAGTTAGATGAAGTCCTTACTACTAGGGGAATCAAGGGGTATCGTGAGAAAGCAGGAATGGGGTACTGAAGTTGCATGTTCAGCCATGAACTCATTGAATGGCGGTGCAGGCTAGAAGGGCCGAATGACCTACTCCTGCACCTATTTTCTATGTTTCTATGTTTCTATGTATAACAGGCGGCTGACCAAAAATGGTCCAAGATGAAAATGACCTGCTCAGTGTGGGATATTGGGTGAGAGCAGAGTCAGGCTTGGCTGTGATGTCCTCTACAGTCAAATAACCTCCGGACGCTCACCATCTCGCCTCGCATTTCAAGAGCGACTGGTTGGGCAAAGCATGAAAGAACAGCCCATGGGACCACATGCCAGCACTAGGGGAAGAGAGGGAGAGGAGCAAAGGAAGGGGAAACGCCAAGCGGCGGAAGGTTAGAGGCAGGTGGGGTTCAAAGCTGGTTGAGGAAAATTGTTTGTGTTTCTGTCAGGCTGCAGGCTGCGAGTGGGTCTTTCACACTCACTGTTGGTGCGCTCGGTTCCGGTCCTGCACGATGTAATGGGCTGTAGCCAGGAAGAAGGTTCCTCCTAGAACGATGATAAACGGGCAGAGCATGAGAGCGTAACCCAGACTGAGGAACTCCCACAGGTCCAAATCGGGCTTACTCTGCCGAATCACATCCGAGATCTAGGAAAGATGAGAGAGGAAGCTTACCACATAGTTATTTTCCAAACGTGTTCAAACAAAACTATTGAATAGCGACTTGCTGGTGAAATAAAGTATTTCTTTAAAAAGATGAATTTGCAACGTGAAAGGCCACAAGGTTGCAAAGGAGAGACGGGATAAATCAAGAAAACGACAAGAGGTTAAGCGATTATGACGATGGAACACAAGGCCGCGATGAAGCACAAATACAGGCCTGCTCCCACTGTGGGACATTGGAACATCCGGTGGGATATCGCCGTACCAAAACTCAATGCTGCTCCAACTCTGCCCTCTGCAGCATCCCCAATTTCCCTCAACCCGCCTTCAACTGCCCAGGCTCCAAGCTCTGGAATTCTCTCCCTAAACCTCTCTGCCTCTCTAACTCCTTTAAGATGCTCCTTAAAATCTACTTCTTTGCCACTTTCTTTGTCTGAATATCTCCTTACGTGGCTACGTGTTAAATTTGTTGGATAACGCTCCTGTGAAGCGCTTTTGGGGCGGTTTTACTACATATAGTGTCAGCTGTGGGTCAGTGGGCAGCACTTTGGTCTCGGAGTCAGAAAGTTCTGGGTTCAAGTCCCACTCCAGGGACTTGAGCACAAAAATTTAGACTGATACTCCAGAGCAGTACTGAGGGAGTGCAGCACTGTCGGAAGTGCTGTCTTTCAGATGAAACGTGAAACCAAGGTGCCATCTGCCCTCTCAAATGGACGTAAAAGATCCCATGGCACTATTTCAAAAAAGAGCAGGGGAGTTATCCCCGGTGTCCTGGCCAATATTTATCCCTCAATCAACATAACAAAAAAAAAATCAGATTTTCTGGTCATTATCACATTGCTGTTTGTGGGAGCTTGCGTACGCAAACTGGCTGCCGCGTTTCACACATTACAACAGTGACTACACTCCAAAGGTACTTCATTGGCTGTAAAACACTTGGAGACATCCGGTGGTCGTGAAAGGCACTATATAAATGCAAGTCTTTCTTTAAAGGCGCTATATAAATGCACGCTGTGGCTGCTGCTGTTGAGAGGGGACAGTTGGATGATTCAGACAATCTGAGGTCTCCCCGTACGGTGTAGACTGCGTGGCGACACTATTCATTAAGCTAGAGGTGACGCACAGCGGTGTTTAAAGTTCCTTTCAACACTTCCCTCCCTTCCAGTCTACCACAGGCGCCCAACAAGCCATTTTAATTCGAGGGTGCGGATGGCTTGGCTTCTCTAATATCATCACCGCGAGGAGTACGGAGCAATTTATTTCCCAACAGCGGTTTATGGAATGACTGTAATAGAGTTTGCCAGTGAAGACTTATTCTTCACCTAGGTCACTTGTTCCACCAATGACGGCATTGCAAGATACAATCAAGTAATCACCAACAAGGAATGTGGAGCCATATATATAGGCCACACCCCTGACAATTGTTCAGAAAGATTGTTGTAAATATGGCGAGACACGCTCGCCCTCACGAAATCATTTGCTCTCTCTTGATGTTCCTCAAATCATGCATCAAACTCCCAAGCTAGGAGGTAGAAGGGCCGGTGTCCTGATCATAGGCCTCTACCAATTCCAATGCTGCTCACTAATCTCCTGCAAGGAGGTTCCTGGAGGCTATCCGCGTTCTTCAGCTATTCCATCCTCAAGGCCCAGCCATCGAGGGAAACATGGCATGATCTTGCTTCCACCATCCAACCTCCTGCAGTCACTTGCAACAACAGTGGCCGAGGCAGCAAGCAGCTGGCCTGCTCCCAAGCTTCCAGCAGTGCGTAGCTGAACCGGCCACTGAGAGGCGTATGGGAGCACCTCTGGAAATGGCTTTCCTTACCTTCCCCTGTCTCGATGGGCAGATGCTCTGTGCCTCCCCGGGGGGGGGGGGGGGGAGTGCATCAATCAGGTCTTTGGCCCGCTAGCCTGTTGTGCCCACCAGACTGCGTACAGTTTTGGTCTCTGTATTTAAGAAAGGATATACTTGCTTTGGAGGCAGTTCAGAGAAGGTTCACTAGGGTGATTCCGGAGATGAGGGGGTTAACTTATGAGGAAATGTTGAGTAGACTGGGTCTCTACTCATTGGAATTCAGAAGAATGAGAGGTGATCTTATTGAAACGTATAAAGATTATGAGGGAGCTTGACAAGGTGAATGCAGAGAGGATGTTTCCACTGATAGGGGAGACTAGAACTAGGGGGCATAATCTTAGAATAAGGAGACGCCCATTTAAAACTGAGATGAGGAGGAATTTCTTCTCTGAGGGATGTAAATCTGTGGAATTCGCTGCCTCATAGAGCTATGGAAGCTGGGTCATCGAATAAATTTAAGACAGAGATAGACAGTTTCTTCACCGATAAGGGAATAAGGGGTTATGGGGAACGGGCAGGGAAGTGGACCCGAGTCCATGATCAGATCAGCCATGATCTTATTGAATGGCAGAGCAGGCTCGAGGGGCCAAATGGCCTACCCCTGCTCCTATTTCTTATGTTCTTATAATGAGTCATTAACTTGGTCCTACAGGGTAAATAAACACAAATTTTACTTACAACGCCTATTAAATAGGGGCTGCCCGCGTCTCCAAGCAAGTGAGAGGTGAAACTCTGCAAGGCCACGGCTGTTGAGCGACGGGTGGGAATAACAACATACTGGGAATAAAGAGAGAGAAAGAGTTATTGTACTGCAGCATCGCTCAAAGTGAAACAGTAAAATCTACGAAGATTTCATTACTCTTCAAACTGACGTAGGTTTCAGCTCAGACGATTAGATCTCTACCAGACGCTTTGATTCTCAGAGCCCAATTCTTTCATTATCAATATGATAAAGTGCTTTATAGAATAAAGTCCTCCATTACTCCTGTGCTTACGAAGAGACACTGTGGGAGTAAACATTTGTGTCATGAAGATACCTTCCAGTGACAAAAGTAATTTGCATTTATATTGCGCCTTTAGCGTAGTAAAATGTTCCAAGGCGCTTCACAGGAGCGATTATCAGACAAATATTGATACCGAGCCAAAGAAGTTTGGTCAAAGAGGTAGGGTTAAAAAGTGTCTTAAAGGAGGAGAGAGAGTGAGAGGGTTAGGGACAGAATCTCAGAGCTTAGAGTCTAGATGGCTGACGGCACGGCTGCCAACGTGGGAGTAAAGGAAGTCGAGGATACACAAGAGGCCAGCAATGGAAGACCTCAGAGTTCTCGGATGGTTGTAGGGCTGGAGGAAGTTAGAGAGATAGGGAGGGGTAAGGCCATGGAGGGACTTAAACACGAGAATGGGAATTTTAAAATCGAGGCGTTGGTGGGAGGGGGGGGGGAATGACGACACAAACATTGCATCTTACACACTGTTCTGCTGCCTTGTTGGAAGAACGGTGGTAGACTCATGTAATCTTGCCTCGTTTATCTTTTCCCAGGCACTGCATCAATCTTCTGCTGAAGGCATTGATGGGCAGATAACCTGTGCTACTGTCTAACCAGCTGCCAGGGGATTCTGCTCCAACCTTGCGGGGAAATCACCCAGCCCCAATCTATCCTCAAGGCACAGCGGGTGGGAGCAACACTGCAACACCCGAGCTACGGAAGGGAAACACTGCTGATCATTGGCTGGCAACACTTGCTGGGACACATGAGAAGGTTGTGGTGGGCTTTCAAGCGGTTTGATACAAACGGAGTGGCTTACGAGGTCACATCAGAGAGCACTCGAGAGTAAATCATTTTAGTGTGGGACTGGAGTCACATATTGGCCAGACAGGGTGAGAACAGCAGGTTTCCTTCCCTAAAGGACATTACTGAATCAGTTGGGATTTTACGACAATCTGATACCTTGATGGTCACTTTTGCTGGTGCCAGCTTTTTCTTTCCAGACCGAATTCAAATTCTCAAACTACAAATCATCATCATCATCATAGGCAGTCCCTCGGAATCGAGGAAGACTTGCTTCCACTATTAGAATGAGTTCTTCGGTGGCTAAACAGTCCAATATGAGAACCACAATCCCTGCCACAGGTAGGACAGACAGTTGGTGAGGGTAAGTTTCTATGTTTCTATGTAAGGGAGGGTGGGACTGGTTTGCTGCACGTTCTTTCCGCTGCCTGCGCTTGTTTTCTGCATGCTCTCGGCGATGAGACTCGAGATGCTCAGCCCTCCCAGATGAACGTCCTCCACTTAGGGCGGTCTTTGGCCAGGAACTCCCAGGTGTCGATGGGGATGTTGCACTTTATCAGGAAGGTTTTGAGGGTGTCCTTGTAACATTTCCTCTGTCTACCTTTGGCTCGTTTGCCGTGAAGCAATTCTGAGTAGAGCGCTTGCTTTGGGAGTCTCGCAATGGTGCAAAACTACAATGGTGGGATTTGAACTCACGTTCTCTGGATTGCTAGTCCAGTAACATAACCACCATGCTACCGTACCCTCGAATGGTCACTTGGGCATAGTAGCAGTGGGCCAGTGCCACCTCTGGAACACTTCCTCATGTGTTAGCACCATCAGGAGACAGGCAGTCAGTGCAGAGAACGGAGAGAACAGTTTTCCAAATGCCCACTCCAGCGTTTCTTTCGTTTGGAAACAGAAACGGCGAGCGCACCTCTGGACTGCTCTAGAAATTCATGTACTGTGGGGAAAGAAGGGCTTTACCCAAGTTAAACGTCACAACTCCGAATCGAACACCTACCATTAGGATGTCTGCTGTGATGGCCCAGTTCAAAAAGAGGAGCGTTTCACCGATAAATATGCAGATCTGCCCAAAGAGAGAAAGGTGCCGATTAGAACCGAGATGTCAATAAACAAGACCTCGCATTATATGAAAATGATGAAACTCTTCTATCAATAATTACTGGAAGCCCTGTGACGTTGCAATTCCCAGCCCTGCGAGTTGTGAGTTACAAGCCCATTGAAACTTATTGACGAACTTGCCCAGATTGGGAGAGGGGAAGAGGCGAGAGTGATTGGTCTGGCCAGAGACCACTAGTTCCTGTTAACTGATTCGAACAGTCAATCTAATCTCATCAGGAAACAGGAGAAGGTTGGCACAAGGAGCAAGGGATTGAAGGTAGGAAGTCTGCCTCTGCTCAACTAAATTATTTCCACCTCCAACAAAAACACATAATGGTCATTCCTTAAAGGTTACTGTAGTGAAATATTGATGACAAACTCCCTGTTGAACTTAGTGTTACCGTTAACACCAATGTTAAGTAAATATTGCATTTCTGGGTTAAACAGACAAAGTTAATTTACTACATTGCCACAAACTATAGATTTTAATGCTGGTTATTTACTAGTTGTCCCAGGATACCCAGCAATTACTAGTCCTTAAAAGAACTAAACATCAGGTCGTACAGATTGGAAACATGGGTGAAAGGTGAATTCACAAGAGCCTTTAAAAGGAAAGTGGATAATTATTTGAAAACTTAAAAGTTGTAAAATGAGGAAGGTGGGGGGGAGGGAGCGTTGGGACTAAATGGTACTCTTTCAGAGAACCAGCACAGGTGTGATGGGCCGAGTGGCCTTCTTCTGCGCTGTAGAAATTCTACAATTCTATTAAAATCTTTGGAAAAATCCATCAAAAGAGGACATCCAAATGCATTCTCAAAATGGCTACATTCATAAGATGCCCAGGAAAAAAAACTTACACCTTGGGGATGACCCTATCCATGAAGTCCTGATGGTGCTGAATGTCCAGGGCCAATAAGGGTTTCACCCCAGGAATCCAACCACCATTAGGACATCTCTTACCCTGCAACACCAAGATCAGTCATTACTGGCACTTAATTGACATTGATGGGCAGGTAAGCTTTCCTCTTACATTAAGGCACTTAGTCATAATTTCATTCTGTTGGGAAACACAGACTGGTAGAGCGCTTTCCTGTTATTTCATCTTAAAATATCATGCTTTAGCTAGAACGGGATGGGAGGAGTTCAAACACCCAGTTCGGGAGTATGGGTCATCCAATTAAAAATTGATGTTTTGCAAGGATGTTACCAGAATTGAGAGGATGCAACTACCAGGAAAGAGTGAGCAGGGTGGGGCTCATTTCTTTGCAAAAGCAACTAATAGGAGACCTGCGAGAGGTCTTTTAAAATGATGGACGGCAGCCCGATGGGGTGGATGCAGAGAAACTGTTTCCACTTGTGGTGGAGTCCAGAACATGGGGGCTTAAATACAAGATAGCCATTAACAGACCAAATATTAATGAGGCATCACTTTACACACAGAGTGGTGAGAATGGGAGAACATTCATGTGGAGTATAAACACTGGCATAGACCAGTTGGGCCGAATGACCGGACATTTCAAGGTCCTTTACAGCCAATGAAGTACTTTTGGAGTGTAGTCACTGTTGTAATGTGGGAAACGTGGCAGCCAATTTGCACACAGCAAGCTCCCACAAACAGCAATGTGATAATGACCAGATAATCTGTTTTTATTATGTTGGTTGAGGGATAAATATTGGCCAAGACACCAGCGATAACTCCCCTGCTCTTCTTTGAAATAGTGCCGTGGAATCTTTTATGCCCACCTGAGAGGGCAGAAGGGACCTTGGTTTAACGTTTCATCCAAAAGTGCAGCACTCCCTCAGCACTGCACTGGAGTGTCAGCCTAGATTTATGTGCTCAAGTACCTGGAGTGGGACTTGAACCCACAACCTTTTGACTCAGAGGTGGAGTATGCTACCCACTGAGCCACAGCTGACACTGTCAAGCAATAGAGGTACTTTTTTCTGCAAAGCACCCTTTCCCCGCCTCAGGTAAATCCTTCCTCTGCATCCAGATGGTGTGTGTAAGTCACCTCCGAAGGGAACTGGGTGGCGGAAAGGATAAGACAATGAGGGGGCTCGGCAAGTTGGATGCAGAGAGGATGTTTCCCCTTGTGGGGGAAACTAGAACTTGGGGAGATAGTCTCAGAATAAGGGGCCGCCCATTTTAAACTGAGATGAGGAGCAATTTCTTCTCTCAGAGCTTTGTAAATCTGTGGAATTCTCTGCCCCAGAGAGCTGTGGCGGTTGGGTCATTGAATATATTTAAGGCGGAGACAGACAGATTTTTGAGCGATAAGGGAGTAAAGGGTTATGGGGAGCGGGCAGGGAAGTGGAGCCGAGTCCATTATCAGATCAGCCATGATCTTATTGAATGGTGGAGCAGGCTCGAGAGGCCAGGTGGCCTACTCCTGCTCCTATTTCTTATGTTCCTAGAACACTCTGCTTTTTCTCCGGGTCTTTGTTTTTGATTCCAGGCCAGACAAACAAAATGAAAAACCTTTCCGACAGTGTTATGTATGCAATAAAGGTTCAAAGTGAGTACTGTTTAATTAAGCAAGGTACGACCTTGGCTGTGCTTTATTTAGTCCCAAAGTGTCTGACTCACAAAATGGCTGGACTTTTATACCCGAGCAGCACCATGTGCGTGCTGCTCAGAGGCCTCCAACAATGACACCATCTGGTGGCTACAAACAGCATGTACATACATGACAGACTGGTTTCTCAGAGTTCCCCAGACAAACTGATTGGGCTAGTTCTCAAGGGGACTTAACTCAGATTGGCACATTATCAAATACAATTGGTAATAATCGACCGGGAGCCTCAAAGGCAGCTGCTGCCGGAAATGGAAATGTCACATGGCTGCAAGCAATCTCCCTTAAACATCCTGCAGCAGTATAAATGAGCAACTCCAACTCGATCTCAGACCTGGCAAGGGATTCTGAGCACACAATGATCTGTGCCCATCTGTAATATTCCTCGGCAGTTTAATGAAAACATCCTCATAAATCTCAGGACCGTTTGTTTCATCTCCGCAAAGTTCAGAATGTTCAATAATGATTCACCGTTACTTTTTCACAATAGGAACAGACCATGCTGGAGACACTCATTAGGTCAGTCAGTATCAGCGCAGTGAATGGGCAAGTTGACATTTCAAGTGTGGACTCTTCATCAGAATTCGTTATTATAGACGACCCGTGTCTCAAGAGAAACAGAACAAAGGCACAAAAGTGCAGAAACACACACACACACACACACACACAAGCACACGAGAAAGAAATAAAGAGCTTGCACTTATACAGCGCTCTTCACGCTCTCGAGACGTCCCCAAGCGCATTGTAGCCAATGAAGTACTTTTTGTCACTGCTGCAATATGGGAAACGCAGCAGCCAACCTGCGCACAGCAAAATCCCACAAAGAGCACTGTGTTAATGACCAGATAATCTATTTTTAGTGATGATAGTTGAGGCTAGGACACCAGAGAGAACTCCTCTGCTCTTCTTCAAAATAATGCCATGGGATCTTTTACATGCACCTGAAAGATAGCATCTCCGACAGTGTGGCGCTCCCTCAGCACTGCACTGGGACTGTCAACCTAGATTTTGTGCTCAAGTCTCTGGAACAGGGCTTGAAACCGCAACCTTCTAACTCAGAAGTGAGAGCTCCAAGGCTGACAGAAGAAATAAAATGCCCTGCCTCTTTTTCTTTGTTTATCAGTTATAAAAGTATCGGAGATGGGGTAAAGAGGCCGCTTGACTGGGTGGGGGATGTTGGAGGTGGGAGGTCATGTGACAAAACCTCCAGGAATACACCCAGAGTCGGCAATCTTTTGGTGCCCCATGAGAAATGATTGACCCATCTGTGTGCTCTTGACCCTGGATGCTGCAGGGGATCTCCTATCTGTAAGAAGCTCTTCCTTACTGCGTCTATTAAACAAGTTCATGTAACAGATGAAATGAGAGTAGTTGTATTGCCCCAAGTCATTCCCATTAGGCTGTCTTATTTCATGATGGAATTCCTGTTTGCTGGTACAGAGTGCCTCTCAAGTGTCCAGCAAGTTCTGACACTATTTTATATATCTTTCTCCAGGGAATACAGGGTAGTAGAGGAGGCTATTTTCACTGCAGTCCAATATCTGACTTAATTCAAGGTGTCTTTTATAAACAATTACAATAGGATAGTTTAAAGGTCCTCGAGGGAAGTGGCTGGACTCCTCTGGAAATTAAAACCTGCCTGTAATCTTTGGGCCACCATTCTCAGGCTAGAGATAATTTGCATATGCAAATGTAAGAATTAAGCAGCAGATTGTTACATTTCACTAGAGAAAGTGTTAATCTGAAAACCTCAATAAACCTGGGTAAAACTACACGAGCGATCCTGAGGTAGGGTCAGGACTTGATCAATTAGGGTGCAGCATGGGCTGAGTAATTGAGACCTTAAGCATGTGCTGTGTGCACGGACTAGGGTTGGCAGCTCTGATTGGACGGTGTAATGTATGCACCTGTGAGTATGCTCACAGATTTATACAGCTGTTGACTGCTCCTGGGCCTGGCCAAGGTGGCCATTAACCGGTCCAGGCAGCGGGCGGTCGTTCAGCCCTACTGTCTGCCTCTCTTCCGCGGTTATGTTCGAGCCAGGGTGTCCCTGGAGATGGAGCACACGGTGTCCACCGGTACGTTCGCGGCCTTCCGTGTGAGGTGGGCGCCAGAGGGACTGGAGTGCATCATCACCCCCGGCAAACAAATTTTAATTTGATGTTTTTTGTCTAAAGTTTAATTTGTTTATTGCGCCGGTTTTAGTGCCCCCCCCTGCCCCTTTTAGCCAGGGGGCACTTGCATAATTTGTGTTTTTAGTGCCCTAAAAAAAACAAGGGGGTACTTATTTGAAAGTCTTTGGTTTGTTCCCCCGCCCCCTTTAAATCAGGGGGCTTTTGATTTAGCTGTTTTCTACAAAAATAGTTATAGAGCTGGTGACTGCTCCTGGGCCTGACCAAGGTGGCCATTAACTGGTCCAGGCAGCGGGCAGTCGAGGGGGTTGATCAGCCTGACTGTCTGCCTCTCTTTCGCGGTTACGTTCGAGCCAGGATGTGCCTAGAGATGGAGCACACGGTGTCCACCGATACGCTCGTGGCCTTCCACGAGAGGTGGGCGCCTGAGGGACAGGAGTGCATCATTACCCCCGTTTAATTAGTTTAATTTGTCGGTTTTAGTGCCCCTTTAATAAGGGGGCAATTGATTTATAGGTTCAACAAAATAGTTGTAGAGCTGCTACCAACTAGTTCTTAATAGCAATGTGCTGCTATGAATTCTTAAGCAAAGAACCCATGAAACAAATACATTACAGACGGATTCTTGGAGGCTTCATCACATGACGTCCCGTCTCCAACAGCCTGCCCAGTCAAACAACCTTTTGTTCCCCATTTCCAATATTTCTATAACTAAAACAAAAATATTCAAAAAATATTAATGCCCCTATAATTTGCCTCCTGGTTGCTCGCAGCAGATTAATCGGGAGGGTTTGCAACCCTTGTACGGACTCTAAAACTGTGCACCGAGAGAGAGACTGCCTGGTAAAAGAATGAAGAGAACTTGCATTAATATAGCACCCTTCATGACTTCAGGACGTCCCAAAGCGCTTCGCAGCCAATGAAGTACTTTTTTGAAGTGTAGTCGCTGTAGTAACGTAGGAAACATGATAGCTAGCCTATGCACAGCAAGATCCCACAAACCGCAATGTGATAATGACCAGATCATCTGTTTCTTTAGCGACGTTAACACCAGAGGTAAAATAGTGCCGTGGGATCTTTTACATCCACCGGAGTTTAATGTTTCACCCGAAAGACAGCACTCCTTCAGTACTGCACTGACGTGTCAGCCTAGATTATGAAGTGGGGCTTGACCCCATGACCTTCTGACTTAGAGGTGAGAGCGCTGCCACCGAGTCAAACTGACACTCAGAATGGTCTCCAGGCAGGGGGGGTTGTAAAGTCCTGTCCCCTCAGTACAGATTCACACGAGGCATGTAGTGAAGTCAAGGTCACTCTGGACCTGCACCTTTATTTCACAGTTCTGGAATGCTTCACTTGCCTGAGACCTGTCCTTATATACCTGTCTCTTGCAAGTGCACCCCTGGTGGTAAGGTATGCTGGTGGTTACAGGTCATATCTTATTACAGTCATGTATAGCATGTTAGGATACAGTTATATATAATAATGTAAGATACATGACATCACCCTCTCCCAAGGTCTTATTGTCTTTATAGGTTCAGTCTCTCAGGTGGTCTACGCTCTCGCGTGGAGTGTCTGAGTTGTGGTTCAGTTGTTTGCCTTGGTGTCTGTTTTTCTTTGGGTGTGGTTGCTGGTATCTCGCCTGGGCTGTCTGTTTCGATTGGTGTGATTGTTGTTGACTCGCCTGGGCTGTCTGTTGGGATTGCTCTTTCCTCAGGTTGTTCCCTCTGTCTGTCCACCAGGTGTGGTGCGAGTTCCACATTGTAGTCTGCCTCTGGTTCCGCAGTGTTGTTGGTAAATCTGCTTTTGACTTGGTCTACATGCCTCCGGCAGGTTTTGCCATTGTCCATTTGTACTACCAGTAGCCTGTTTCCTTCCTTGCCCGTTACTGTCCCTGCAAGCCATTTGAGACCCCTGCCATAGTTTAGTGCAAACACTTCGTCCCCTAACTCATTCCATCTCCCCCTCAAATTTCTATCATGATACTCAGTCAGCTTATGGCGCTTTGCCTCAACGATTTCGTGCATGTCTGGGAAAATTAAGCAGAGCCTTGTTTTTCATCAACAGTTGCGCGGGGAAGATCCCAGTCAGTGAGTGCGAACGAGTTCTGTATGCCAGCAGTAGTCGCGACAGGCGACCCTGCAGCGTGGGACCTTGGATTTTAAGCATGCCTTGTTTAATGATTTGCACTGCTCTCTCCGCTTGGCCATTGGAGGCCGGCTTGAACGGTGCCGTCTTGACATGATTTATGCCGTGGTCAATTATAAAGTCTTGGAATTCTGCGCTGGTGAAGCACGGACCATTGTCACTGACCAACATGTCAGGGATTCCGTGCGTTGCAAACATGGTTGCGAGGCTCTCCACAGTGGTGGAGGTTGTGCTCGAGTTTAAAATGGTGCATTCGATCCACTTTGAAAATGCATCTACAACTACGAGGAACATTTTGCCCATGAATGGGCCTGCATAGTCTACGTGCATCCGCGACCACGGTTTGGTAGGCCATGGCCAGGGGCTCAGTGGAGCTTCCCTGGGGGCATTGCTGAGTTGGGCACAAATGGTGCACCTTCGGACGCAGAGCTCCAAGTCCACGTCAATACCAGGCCACCAGACGTGGGATTTGGCTATGGCCTTCATGAGAACGATCCCTGGGTGCTCGCGGTGGAGCTCCCGGACAAATGCCTCTCTGCCTCACAGAGGCATGACTACTCGGCTGCCCCACATCAGGCAGTCTGCTTGTAGTGATAGCTCATGCATGCGCCTGTGAAAGGGTTTTAATTCCTCGGGGCAGGCATCGCGAGCCTCTGCCCAGTTAGGACACATCTTTTTACTAAGGATAACGTGGGGTCGCTGGCCATCCAGGCTCTGATTTGGCGAGCCTTCATGGGCGAACCTGTGGACTCAAAGGCATTGATTGCCATGACAGTTCTGTTCGTCAGACCCTTCCGTCGTTGCCAGGGGTAGCCTGCTGAGCGGGTCGGCACAGTTGTCTGTGCCTGGTCTGTGCCTTATGGTATAGTCGTAGGACGCCAGCATGAGTGCCTACCATTGAATTCGCGCCGAGGCGTTTATTGCCTTGCTCTCAGATAGGAGGGACGTGAGGGGCTTGTGGTCGGTTTCTAACGCAAACTTGGCCCCAAAAAGGTATTGGTGCATCTTTTTGACACCATACACGCACGCGAGCGCCTCCTTCTCTACCATTCCGTACTCGCGCTCCGCCCGCGAAAGTGACCTGGAGGCATAAGCAATGGGTTGTAATGTGCACGCACTATTGACATGTTGCAAAACGCACCCGACCCCATATGCTGACGCATCGCATGTGAGAACTAGCTTTTTACCTGGGTCAAAGAAAGTCAAAACATTGTTGTAACACAGAAGGTTGAGTGCCTTATTGAAGGCGCATTCCTGGGCGTCCCCCCAAAACCATTCGCACCCTTTCCTGAGTAGCACGTGGAGAGGCTTAAGTTCTGCATAAAGTTCCCAAAGTAATTGAGTAGCCCGAGAAAGGCGCGCAGTTCTGAGACATTCCGGGGCCTGGGTGCCAGGCGAATTGCTTCTGTTTTGGACTCTGTTGGGCGGATTCCATCAGCGGCAATCCTTCTGCCCAAAAATTCAACCTCGGGTGCGAGAAACAGGCACTTGGATTTCTTGACTCGTAGGCCTACCTGATCCAACCGCTTTAGTACTTCTTCCAAATTACGGAGATGGGAGTCGGTGTTCCTGCCCGTGATAAGTATGTCGTCTTGAAATACAACCGTCCCCGGGATGGACTTAAGTAGACTCTCCATGTTGCGCTGGAATATGGCAGTTGCCGACCTGATGCCGAATGGGCATCGATTGTACATGAAAAGGCCTCGATGTGTGTTGATGGTGGTGAGTAGCTTGGATTCCTCGGTCAATTCTTGCGTCATATACGCAGATGTGAGGTCTAATTTTGAGAAAAGTTTACCTCCAGCCAATGTGGCAAATAAGTCCTCCACTCTGGGCAGCGGGTACTGGTCCTGTAGGGAGACTCTGTTTATGGTGGATTTGTAGTCCCCACAGATTCGTACGGATCCATCAGGCTTCATGACTGGGATGATGGGACTTGCCAGTCGCTAAATTCCACAGGTTATATAATGCCTTCCCGCAGAAGCCTGTCGAGTTCGTGTTCAATCTTTTCCCTCATCACATAAGGCACAGCTCTGGCCTTGTGATGGACCGGTCTAGCATCCTGTGTGATGTAGATTTTGACTTTGGCCCCTTTGAAAGTGCCCACACCTGGTTGAAAGAGATGTTCAAATCACTTTATAACTGTTGAGCAGGAGGTCCGTTCCTCTAATGACATGGCATGGACATCATCCCATTTCCAGTTTAGTATTGCCAGCCAGCTTCTCCCCAGCAGTGCTGGGGGATCTCCGGGGACAATCTACAGGGGAAGTCGGTTCACTGTCCCTTTGTGTGTGACAGAGAGCATGGCGCTGCCGAGGACTGGTACGATTTCTTTGGTATAGGTCCTTAATTTGGTGTCGACCCTTGTGAGTTTTGGTCCGTCTCTTTTATATGGCCAGTTGTTCAAATTGTTGAGCGCCCAGAAGAGATTGACTCGCTCCCGTATCCAGCTCTATGTTGACAGATATCCCGTTGAGTAGGACCCTCATCATTATAGGAGGCGTCCTGTTGTAGCAGCAGCGGCCATTGATCGTGTTGACCCGCTGTACACCGGTGTCCCGGGTACTGTCCCCACCATCTTCTGGTCTACTTTCCGACCCATCCGATTCGTATACCAGCCGAGCTGCCTTTTTTTTGCAAATGCGGGCCAGATGCCCTGTATATTCACAATTTCTGCAAACAGCCTGCAGACATCCCCTTGACGAGTACCCACTCCCACACCTCCAGCACAGACCTGTTCCATTGTTCAAAGTGTTCCCAAAGAATGAGCTGCGTCTGGCTGCTCTCTCTTGAGCTTCTCTCAGTTTGTAGTTGATTGCTCGCATTGTGGGTTGATGAGGTGTGAACGGCCGTTCCTGTGGCCCTTGATGGCTTCTGCCTGCTGTCCAGAGCCTGTTCTCCCAGTTTTGTCTGTGTGTGGGGGTAGCAGCTTGTTTAGTGCTGTGAACTTCTTGTTCCGATATTTCGTTAGTTGTCGTACCTGCATTGTAAATCAACCTCGTTTCTTCTTCCCCTACCAAGAATGTTTGTGCAACCAGTGCTGCTGCCTCTAAGGTCAGGTTCTTGGTCTCTATGAGCTTTCGGAATATGCCTGCGTGGACTATTCCTTCAATGAAAAAGTCTCTCAGCATTTCTCTCCTCAGTTCATCAGAGAAGTCACATAAACTAGCCAACCTCCGAAGTTCCGCCACGAAGTCGGGTATGCTCTGGCCCACACAGCGTCTGTAGTTGTAGAACCTGTGTCTGGCCATGTGTAGGCTGCTCGCTGGCTTCAGGTGGTCTCTTACCAGTGTGCTCAATTCTTCAAACGACTTGCTTGCTGGTTTCTCGGGTGCCAACAGATCCTTCATTAAAGCGTATGTTTTCGAGCCACAGCTGGTCAAGTGATGGGCTCTTCTCTTGTCTGCCTTATCGTCGACTAACCAGTCTTTGGTTACAAAAAGCTTTGCTGGAGCCTTTCTATAAAGTCCTCCCAATTGTCTCCCGCATTGTACTTTTCATCTGATCCGTTGTTCGCCATTCTGTGGATTCTGTAATCCCGTAACTCGTCGCCACTGTAAAGTCCTGTCAGATTCACACGAGGCATGTAGTGAAGTCAAGGTCACTCTGGACCTGCACCTTTATTTCATAGCTCTGGAATTCTGCACTTGCCTGAGACCTGTCCTTATATACCTGTCTCTTGCAAGTGCACCCCTGGTAGTAAGGTATGTTGGTGGTTACAGGTCATATCTTATTACAGTCATGTATAGCATATTAGGATACAGTTATATATAATAATGTAAGATACATGACAGGGGTGAAGACAGCTGAGGTAGTGTGATGATGTGTCAGGCACTGTCGCTTTCTATGGACACTATGAGCTTGCTGGCCTGAATGGCCTCCCTCCACCTGTATTTATCCTTGTATTTGTTCAGTTTTATACCCTAAGAGAACCAAAGCTTTTGACTATTTCCCATTGGCATTCGAGAGATTGTTCCAGTTAAAGATAATCCCAGGTGAGACACATTATCCAGGGTAGTGGGTTGCAATTAAATCTTTTGATTAAATGCATCCCATCTGCCATCATATTTGATGGGAAACACGCCTGAAGTCAAGCCAGCAAACAGAAAGATGGCAAGAGGGCACTTTGTGCACAGTGGAAAAACACACAGAGATTGCTAGATCTCTGCAGAATGTGCCTGCACCCAGATCAAAGACTGGGCAGAGGATTCTGTCTGTCAGATTATTAAAACGGACTCTGATCCGAGTCAAGTTCACCGTTGCAAAAATAATAATCATACAATGAAACGGAGCAGGCCTGAAGGAGTCCTTCCCAATCTGTGTAGATTTGGCTCGCCTCCAGCCACAAACTAAATCACAAAATAAATCAGGTCTCCCGCTTTCAGTCAAGGATTATAGTGCGTGATTCCAGTCCCTCAATCTGCGCTTTCCTTTTGATTGGGAAACACCCCAGGTAACGCATAGTGCAGGACACTGAGCTTGAGAAGCAGTAAGAGTGAAAGGGGAGATAAAATGTAGATGTTGGGTGACATCAAATTTTGTGTTTGCAAAGGTTGTGGATAGGAGGCACGACTTTCGTAAAGACGGAGTCTGACGAAGGAATGAAGTAGAATTAGACCAGCTGCTATAAGTCTTGATTTTGTGCGATTGCAGGAATGGTGACGAGCTTTGAAGGAAGAAGAGAAGTTTGAAGAAGCATTGCCCACAGTGTATAAATGGAGGGATAAGAACAAGTGTGACAGAGAAAGAGGTGTGCTTTTTTTTTACTGTTAGATGTGGCTCAGTGGGTAGCACTCTCACCTTGGAGTCAGAAGTTTGTGGGTTCAAGTCCCACATCAGAGACTTGAGCACAAAATCCAGGCTGACACTCCAGTGCAGTGCTGAGGGATCGTTGCACTGTCAGAGGTGCCGTCTTTCGGATGAAACGTTAAACCGAGGCCCTGTCTGTCCTCTCAGGTGCATGTAAAAGATCCCGTGGCACTATTTCGAAAAAGAGCAGAGAATTTCTCCCCAGTGTCCTGGCTAATATGTATTCCCTCAACCAACATTAAAAAAACCCAGATTATCTGGTCATTATTGCGGGAACTTGCTGTGCACACATTGGCTGCTGTGCTGACTGCATTGGTTGTAAAGCGCTTTGGGACATCCTGATGTTGTGAAAGGTATTGGTTCTTTCATCTTTCTTTATATTAATTCTCAGGATGTAGGCGGCGCTGGCAAGGCCGGCATGTATTGACCATCCCTAGTTGCCCTCGAGAAGGTGGAGGTGGGCCTTCTTTGCTGAACTGGTTTGTTACAGCAGTTTCCTAACCCCCTCTCGCTCAATCCTTATTTGTGTATTTTTTTTTAAAAAGTGGATTGTTTCCAATAAAGTTCAGGCTAAGGTTGTTTGGTGAGTACCAGTCAATCGAGGAGAGTACTGTAAAATCGTTTGGCCAAATAGCAAACAAGCTTGTGAAGCCCTGGAACAGCACTGGGGGTTTATAGTGAGACAGAGACAGACACGGATTATACTCACATAGGCTCCCACGATGTTGAACCGGGCGAACACAAAGATCAGGCTGATGAATATGGACGAGCTGAGCATTCCAAAGGCACAGACCAGGGGATCTGCCCGCGAGCTTTTAGTCCGGTACCACCTCGTTGCTGCTACACCCACAATCAATCCGAGAAACCCAGTGACGCACGTAATCGCTCCAAATATCAAGCTACAAGAGATGGAGAAGTGGTTAACCCTTGACCCACATCAGCAACTCTTTGGCGTTGACCATAATTCACGGCAGATGTGGCAAGTTCCAAGAATTCAATTCAGAAGAAAAAAAAAGAGAATATAATTGTCTCCACCCACTTCAGATTATTTCAAGGGGCAGTGACCTCCTGAAAAATTGGTTAGCCAATAAACAAATAAAGTTTGCCAAAGACTGATGTGAATATGTTGCGATAATCAACTTTTTGGGACCAGGGACCTTAAAGGGGTCCCAAGGTTTACAGGAGATGGCCCCACTTATGGCCTAAGCCTTGACCAGGGAGCTGATTGGAGAGAGAAGAGGCCACTAAAGGCCCTGTCCTTCCATCGGGGGCACCTCAGAGCCTACCGACACCTTCCCCACGGCAATGCCAGGAGTAACTTGGATGGATATGACAACCTACTGAGGACCCAGGGCCTCAGGGAAGCAGAGTGGGGGGCGAGGGGAGGGGGGCAGAGGGAACCCTTGTTGATGATGAGGCGTGATTACGGAGAGGAATTCTCCCCTACCACACTCCCGCCTCCCAATCTTAGCTTGAGCGGCACGCCAGCTATCGCAGTTCCCGGAGTTTCTCTAGCTCTGCGTGTGGCCACGTACCAGGAGTGCACCAGGGATGCCCGAGTGCCAGTGAGTTTCAGCCCAAGCAAGAAAAATGCAACCTAAGCCTCTCCCGGGAATTCAGTTGGGTCGAAGGCCCCACCCCCTCCTGCCCCGCCCCGCCCCACGATCGAATACCCCCAGTGCCTGGGCTCCCACATGGAGAATGGGCAGGTGGGTGTGGCACGGGTTAACGGCAGGGAGGTCAATCGATGGGTGTGGCCTGGTGCATGTGACCTCACAATGGAACCTTAAGGTCCTGCCCGACTCAGGAGCCGATATAGTGAGCAGCCCAGTCATGGGAATTTTACCTGTCTCTGCCACTGCATGGCTCCACAGTACAAGGCTCAATGTTCTTCTGCACGACCTCAGCACGAAACAGGTACAGTGGGATCCACACCCCCAGCACCCCAGTTGCAAAGGACACGGACGCCGAGGCCAGACTGGAGAACACGAAGCTCGGTCTGTGAGGGAGAAGGAGGAGAATGTTAGAAGTCAAGTAGCAATGAATTGTGCCGACGTATTCCTGTTTGCAGGATTGAGTCCCTATCAGGAACAAACATCCATTTATATAGCGCATTTATAAACCTCAGCACGTTCCAAAGCACTTCACAGCCAATGAAGTACTTTTGAAGTGCAGTCACTGTTGTGATGTAGGAAACACGGCAGCCAATTTGTGCACAGCAATCTCTCACAAACAGCAATGTGATAATAGCCAGATAATCTGTTTTATTGATGTTGATTGAGGGATAAATATTGGTCAGGACACTGGGAAAACTCCCCTGCTCTTCCTCAAATAGTGCTATAGGATCTTTTTGGTCTATCAGAGATCAGATGGGACCTCAGTTTACCATCTCATCCGAGAGACGACACCTCCCACAGTACAGCGCTCCCTCAGCACAGCACTGGAGCGTCAGCCTAGATTTTTGTGCTCAAATCCCTGGAGTGGGACTTGAACCCACAACCTTCTGACTCAGAGGCGAGAGTGCTGCCCACTGAGCCACGTCTTTGCACAAAGTCCTGAATCATGAAGGTCACGAAGGCCCCAGGCTCCATCCTTGGTTTGTGCCGAGTTAGTTCACATCAGCTGGGGCAGCATTCGAGGTGCTACATGTGACTTCCTGCTCCTGGAAAGTGCATGTATGGAAACCTCATGGTCGGGCTCTGATGTGATGCCTCCATTTGTCGAATAGCTTACCAACACTTAAGGGCATATTTTCAACTTGCTGCCCAGGATGTGAATGGCAATGAGATTCGGGCGGTTTCTATAATGGGGTGGGGACGATTCTTAAACCATTTAAGCCGACAAGTGAGGGAGAGTGATTTGGATTTAGTACTGAGGAGAGACGGCTTTCCGTGAACCGGACCCCAGCGACAACCACTGCCTGTCACCAGAGGGAGGGGGCGGAACTAAAACTCACTGTAAAAGTTGCTGTGCATTGCCCTTTTAATGGGTGTGAGGAGGAAATCAAAAATAGCCCAAGTACACTGCCCGTGGTTTCAAATTAAGACTAAAAGCTGCGGTGTTATTGATTACCTGAAGCACATTTACTGGTGGCGGCGGGTGATTTATTCCCAAACCAATGAACGTTTACAGGGAGTTCAGGGCCTGGTGCAGCCAGTTTGCTGACAATTCTTTCCGGTAACTGTACACAAACGGTGCACCTCCGATTAATCCGCCCAGAACTGAGGAACTGGATTCACATCATGTAAAGGCATCAGACCCTCAGCACAGCAGCCACTAACCCCGGTGGGAGTCGCATCATCTCTGCCCATGGGCAGTCACACACGTGTTGCAAACAGCACAGGCAGCAGGCCCAGGCCGCTTTCGATGGGACTGTTCAAACTCAGATCAAAAACAGGAACAGTGATCGGGCCCTGTTCATATAGTACAGACTGGTGATGTGCATTCTGTGAGGTTGAGGGGTGGGGAGGGTTAAGGTGATGTTCTGTAGGGGTGAAGGTCGGGGAATTCAGGTGATGTGCTGTAGGGGGGAGAGTTAAGGTGATGTTCTGTGGGGGTGAGGGGGCGGGAAGAGTTAAGGTGATGTTCTGTAGGAGTGATGGTTGGGGAGTTCAAGTGATGTTCTGTGGGGGTGAGGGGGGAGAAAAGAGTTCAGGTGATGTTCTGTGGGGGTAATGGGGGGTTATGTCCTGTGTGGGTGAGGGGGTGGTGGGGGGAGGTTAAGGTGATGTGCTGTGGAGGTGATGGATGGGGAGTTCATGTAATGTGCTGTAGGACATACCCCTCATCGTTCAAACATCCCCCCGCGGGGCACTGACACTCTCTTTCAGGGGTGGGACTGAGTACAAACCCAGTTCTTACACACGCACAGCATCTGACACAATCTCTTACATCTTAATCACGGCCTTCATGTCTCTGCTCCATGAAGTACTGGCCCTGAGCTGCACCAGATGTTGGTCTGCGGCCCCTCGCTTTGGCTCTGGTACGAGTAAAATGATGAGGGTCCCGGCTGCGAAGCCCATGGCTGGGGTCACCTGTTTGTACCGGAGAAATATTCCAATTAAAATGAGAACCAGGGCCAGCCAGTGAACAAACAGAAGGACATAGGTTTTAGTACAAGAACACGCTGTGCCTGGAAGGGCTCAGCCTTTACACCACCGCCCCCCACCCTGTGAATATAAGAATTAGGTGCAGGAGTATGCCATTCGGCTCCTCGAGCCTGTTCCGCCATTCAATGAGATCATGGCTGATCTTCTACCTCCACTCCACTTTCCTGCACTATCTCCATATCCCTTGATTCCCTTAATATCCAAAAATCTATCGATCTCTGTCTTGAATATACTCAAAGACTGAGCCTCCACAGCCCTCTGGGGTAAAGAATTCCAAAGATTCACCACCCTTTAAGTGAAGACGTTTCTCCTCAACTCAGTCCTAAATGGTCGACCTCTTATTCTGAGACTGTGACCCCTGGTTCTAGACTCGCCAGCCAGGGGAAACATCCTCCGCTATCAAGCCCCTTAAGAATTTTGTATGTTTCAATGAGATCACCTCTCATTCTTCTAAACTCGACAGAATATAGGCCTAGTCTACTCAATCTCTCCTCATAGCACAATCCCCCATCCCAGGAATCAGTCTGGTGAACCTTTGTTGCACTTCCTCTATGGCAAGTATATCTTTTGTTCGGTAAGGAGACCAAAACTACACACAATACTCCAGGAGTGGTCTCACCAGGACCCTATATAATTGCTGTATCCACATTCCCTCCATCACTGACAGGAGCTTGTAACTCTGCTGAATACTCAGGAGACCACACAGTGCTGATAGTGGGTTTCAGCAACTGTAGAGACACACAGCCTAGCACTCGACTGGAAAGACGAGTTTTTAATTAAACCCTTCGAACCACTGAGGACTTGCCGTCGAAATTTTTTTTTTATGCTTCTAAAAAAATATAGAGGATGTTTGTAATGGATATAACAGGTACTGTAGTAGGATTTTTACTTTCTATAAATAGAATACAGGTTGACCCTCCCTTATCCGGAACTCTCGTGACCAGGCCTGTTCTGGATAAGGCATTTTTCTGGACGAGGGGTGGTCACATTAAATTGGATGGTACAGGTACTCAGCAAGGGGATATCGGGGCTGGATGGCTTGTGGGGGGCTGGAAGTGGGGCAGAGAGATCATGGGGGCGGGGGGCAGCGGTGGATCGCGGGGTCAGGCCAGCGATTGCGGGAGTAGGCAGTGAGGAAGGACTTCAATTTGTTCATGTCGGAGTTCTGCCCGTGCGTCACCCAAACGAGACGTGTTTCTCGATAAGGGAGTTCTGGATAAGGGAGGTTCAACCTGGAATATTTTTCTCCAGGAACCCTCTGTCATTGAACCCTCTGTCCAGGGGTGGAGGTAAAACCCCCGAGATGAAGGGGTTGTCTTATGAAGAAAGGTTGAGTAGGTTGGGCCTATTGGAGTTAAGAAGATTGAAACATTCTGAGGGGGCTTGACAGGGTAGATGCAGAGAGGATGTTTCCCCTCGTGGGGGAATCTAGAACTAGGGGGCATAGTTTCAGAATAAGGGGTCGCCCATTTAAAATTGAGATGAGGAAGAATTTCTTCTCTCAGAGGGTCGTGAATCTGTTGAATTCTCTGCCCCAGAGAACTGTAGAGGCTCGGTCATTGAATGTATTTAAGGTGGAGATCGACAGATTTTTGAACGATAAGGGAGTCAAGGGTTATGGGGAACGGGCAGAGAAGTGGAGTTGAGGCCAAGATCAGATCAGCCATGATCTTATTGAATGACCTACTTCTGCTCCTATTTCTTGTGTCCTTATGTACAAGTCTAGCCATATCTCTCACTGTCTTTAACAGGCACTCACAGCTCAAGAGGTACGACACCACAGGCAGACATTAGAAAGGACTTGTATTTATATCGTGCCTTTCACATCCTTAGGTAATCCCAAAGTGCTTCACAGCCAATGAAATACTACTTGAAGTGTAGTCGCTGTTTTTGAGAAACGTGGCAGCCAGCTTGCGCACAGCAAGCTTCCACAAACAGCAATGTGATAAATGACCAGATAACCTGTTTTAGGGATGTTGGTTGAGGGATAACTATTGGCCCAGGACACCGGGGAGAATTCCCCTGCTCTTCTTCAAAATAGCGCCATGGGATCTTTTATGTCTACCTGAGACGGCAGACAGAGTCTCGGTTTAACATCTCATCTGAAAGATGCACTTCTGACAGTGCAGCACGCCCTCAGCACTGACACTGGTGTGTCAGCCTAGATTTTGGGCTGAAGTTTCAAGAGTAGGACTTGAACCTGTAATTGAACTCCCCCTAGTGAACTACTGCTCCACCTAATGGACTACTTTGGTAATGCAACTACTGATGTCAATACAATAAAGGGTCATGTGGCAGAGTCACATGATGACAGTTTTGTGTGTAGAGCCATCCTGTGTGTGCGCTTCTGTTAGTGATGTCATAGGAATAAACCACACAACCCATTCACTGAGGGGAGAGTGTGCAACCCACTGAGCCCAGGCTGGCCCCCAAAGTCTGCAGTAAGGTGGCCTCATTAACGAGCCAGTGACTGTGAAGGTTTCTCTCGCCTGTTCACCGTTAAAGGTGCTGACTGGCTTCATATTGCAGCAGTTTTTGTTATAAACGGTTCACACTTTGTCTAAGGCAATAAATATCGGTCTGTAAGCCCATGCAAGGCTGCAGTCAGCAGAAATGGTACAACATTTAGATTCGCAATGCAACAATCGTTTCAATGCGGGTCATAAAGTTTTAAGTTATGATATCTTTTTTTTAATATTAAAAAAAGGATCAATTACACAATAGCCAAAGCTAAGTTATCCACAGCTTGAAATCAGTCCCTCAGTAAAACTGTCTCATTGAAAATGGTGTCCATCTCCCGACTGTTTAACCACATGGCAAGTGCAGATTCATCAATTCCGAGTCAGCCTGTGTGTCCAGTCACCAGGCACATTTAGCTTTGGGGCTGCTGGTATTCTCGCCAGCAAAGGTATAAAGGGCCGAATGGCCTCCGTCTGTGCTGTCAAATTTTATGATTCTACATTCCTATAGCTGGTGCACCAAATAATGCACCCCCCCCGCACCCACCCCCCACCCCCAGCTCCTCCATCACCAACATGGAGCAGTCAGTCGAGGAGGCGGGAGCTCGGAGCAGCGCGAGTCCGGGGTCGACGAGAGGCGTACCGGTGCAGCTACAGGGAGAAGACAAAGAAAGAAACAAAGGTGACGTCACAGCCTAGGGGGTAAGTGATTGGCTGGTGATTGGTGAGTAGTTTTTCTTTTTCTTTTTATATTAGTCAGTAACTTTTAACATTGTTGTTGCCAATTTAAGTGTATCTAAGGGTTAAGACATGGCAGGAGAGCTCGGTCGGGTGTTATGCTCCTCCTGTACCATGTGGGAACTCAGGGACACTTCCGGTGTCCCTGACGACTATGTGTGCGGGAAGTGTGTCCACCTCAAGCTCCTGACTGTCCGCGTTGCGGAGTTGGAGCTGAGGGTGGATTCGCTCTGGAGCATCCACGATGCTGAGAATGACGTGAGTATCACGTGTAGTGAGTTGGTCTTACCGCAGGGAAAGGGTCCACAGCCAGCTAGGGAATGGAAGACCAGCAGGAAGAGTAGTGCAAGGAAGGTAGTGCAGGGGTCTCCTGTGGTCATCCCCCTGCAAAACAGATACACTGTTTTGAGCACTGTTGAGGGGGATGACTCATCAGGGGAGGGCAGCAGCCGCCAAGTTCATGGCACCGTGGCTGGCTCTGCTGCACAGGAGGGCAAGAAAAAGAGTGGGACAGCAATAGTGATAGGGGATTCAATGGTGAGGGGAATAGATAGGCGTTTCAGCGGCCGCGACCGAGACTCCAGGATGGTATGTTGCCTCCCTGGTGCAAGAGTCAAGGATGTCTCGGAGCGGGTGCAGGACATTCTGAAATGGGAGGGAGAACAGTCAGTTGTCGTGGTGCACATTGGTACCAACGACATAGGTAAAAAAAGGGATGAGGTCCTACGAAACGAATTTAAGGAGCTAGGAGCTAAATTAAAAAGTAGGACCTCAAAAGTAGTAATCTCGGGATTGCTACCAGTGCCACGTGATAGTTAGAGTAGGAATCACAGGATAGCGCAGATGAATACGTGGCTTGAGCAGTGGTGCAGCAGGGAGGGATTCAAATTCCTGGGGCATTGGGACCGGTTCTGGGGGAGGTGGGACCAGTACAAACCGGACGGTCTGCACCTGGGCAGGACCGGAACCAATGTCCTAGGGGGAGTGTTTTCTAGTGCTGCTGGGGAGGATTTAAACTAATATGGCAGGGGGATGGGAACCAATGCAGGGAGACAGAGGGAAACAAAAAGGAGGCAAAAGCAAAAGACAGAAAGGAGATGAGGAAAAGTGGAGGGCGGAGAAACCCAAGGCAAAGAATAAAAAGGGCCACTATACAGCAAAATTCTAAAAGGACAAAGGGTGTTAAAAAAACAAGCCTGAAGGCTTTGTGTCTTAATGCAAGGAGTATCCGCAATAAGGTGGATGAATTAATTGTGAAAATAGATGTTAATAAATATGATGTGATTGGGATTACGGAGACGTGGCTCCAGGATGATCAGGGCTGGGAACTCAACATTCAGGGGTATTCAACATTCAGGAAGGATAGAATAAAAGGAAAAGGAGGTGGGGTAGCATTGCTGGTTAAAGAGGAGATTAAGGCAATAGTCAGGAAAGACATTAGCTTGGATGATGTGGAATCTATATGGGTAGAGCTGCAGAACACCAAAGGGCAAAAAACGTTAGTAGGAGTTGTGTACAGACCTCCAAACAGTAATAGGGATGTTGGGGAGGGCATCAAACAGGAAATTAGGGGTGCATGCAATAAAGGTGTAGCAGTTATAATGGGTGACTTTAATATGCACATAGATTGGGCTAGCCAAACTGGAAGCAATACGGTGGAGGAGGATTTCCTGGAGTGCATAAGGGATGGTTTTCTAGACCAATATGTTGAGGAACCAACTAGGGGGGAGGCCATCTTAGACTGGGTGTTGTCTAATGAGAGAGGATTAATTAGCAATCTTATTGTGCGAGGCCCCTTGGGGAAGAGTGACCATAATATGGTGGATTTCTGCATTAGGATGGAGAATGAAACAGTAAATTCAGAGACCATGGTCCAGAACTTAAAGAAGGGTAACTTTGAAGGTATGAGGCGTGAATTGGCTAGGATAGATTGGCGAATGATACTTAGGGGGTTGACTGTGGATGGGCAATGGCAGACATTTAGAGACCGCATGGATGAATTACAACAATTGTACATTCCTGTCTGGCGTAAAAATAAAAAAGGGAAGGTGGCTCAACCGTGGCTATCTAGGGAAATCAGGGATAGTATTAAAGCCAAGGAAGTGGCATACAAATTGCCCAGAAATAGCAGCGAACCTGGGGACTGGGAGAAATTTAGAACTCAGCAGAGGAGGACAAAGGGTTTGATTAGGGCAGGGAAAATGGAGTACGAGAAGAAGCTTGCAGGGAACATTAAGGTGGATTGCAAAAGTTTCTATAGGTATGTAAAGAGAAAAAGGTTAGTAAAGACAAACGTAGGTCCCCTGCAGTCAGAATCAGGGGAAGTCATAACGGGGAACAAAGAAATGGCAGACCAATTGAACAAGTACTTTGGTTCGGTATTCACTAAGGAGGATACAAACAACCTTCCGGATATAAAAGGGGTCAGAGGGTCTAGTAAGGAGGGGGAACTGAGGGAAATCTTTATTAGTCAGGAAATTGTGTTGGGGAAATTGATGGGATTGAAGGCCGATAAATCCCCAGGGCCTGATGGACTGCATCCCAGAGTACTTAAGGAGGTGGCCTTGGAAATAGCGGATGCATTGACAGTTATTTTCCAACATTCCATTGACTCTGGATCAGTTCCTATGGAGTGGAGGGTAGCCAATGTAACCCCACTTTTTAAAAAAGGAGGGAGAGAGAAAACAGGGAATTATAGACCGGTCAGTCTGACCTCAGTAGTGGGTAAAATGATGGAATCAATTATTAAGGATGTCATAGCAGTGCATCTGGAAAATGGTGACATGATAGGTCCAAGTCAGCATGGATTTGTGAAAGGGAAATCATGCTTGACAAATCTTCTGGAATTTTTTGAGGATGTTTCCAGTAAAGTGGACAAAGGAGAACCAGTTGATGTGGTATATTTGGACTTTCAGAAGGCTTTCGACAAGGTCCCACACAAGAGATTAATGTGCAAAGTTAAAGCACATGGGATTGGGGGTAGTGTGCTGACGTGGATTGAGAACTGGTTGTCAGACAGGAAGCAAAGAGTAGGTGTAAATGAGGACTTTTCAGAATGGCAGGCAGTGACTCGTGGGGTACCGCAAGGTTCTGTGCTGGGGCCCCAGCTGTTTACATTGTATATTAATGATTTAGACGAGGGGATTAAATGCAGTATCTCCAAATTTGCGGATGACACTAAGTTGGGTGGCAGTGTGAGCTGCGAGGAGGATGCTATTAGGCTGCAGAGTGACTTGGATAGGTTAGGTGAGTGGGCAAATGCATGGCAGATGAAGTATAATGTGGATAAATGTGAGGTTATCCACTTTGGTGGTAAAAACAGAGAGACAGACTATTATCTGAATGGTGACAGATTAGGAAAAGGGAAGGTGCAACGAGACCTGGGTGTCATGGTACATCAGTCATTGAAGGTTAGCATGCAGGTACAGCAGGCGGTTAAGAAAGCAAATGGCATGTTGGCCTTCATAGCGAGGGGATTTGAATACAAGGGCAGGGAGGTGTTGCTACAGTTGTACAGGGCCTTGGTGAGGCCACACCTAGAGTATTGTGTACAGTTTTGGTCTCCTAACTTGAGGAAGGACATTCTTGCTATTGAGGGAGCGCAGCGAAGATTCACCAGACTGATTCCCGGGATGGCGGGACTGACCTATCAAGAAAGACTGGATCAACTGGGCTTGTATTCACTGGAGTTCAGAAGAATGAGAGGGGACCTCATAGAAACGTTTAAAATTCTGACGGGTTTAGACAAGTTAGATGCAGGAAGAATGTTCCCAATGTTGGGGAAGTTCAGAACCAGAGGTCACAGTCTAAGGATAAGGGGTAAGCCATTTAGGACCGAGATGAGGAGAAACTTCTTCACCCAGAGAGTGGTGAACCTGTGGAATTCTCTACCACAGAAAGTAGTTGAGGCCAATTCACTAAATATATTCAAAAGGGAGTTAGATTACTACTCGGGGGATCAAGGGTTATGGCGAGAAAGCAGGAATGGGGTACTGAAGTTTCATGTTCAGCCATGAACTCATTGAATGGCGGTGCAGGCTAGAAGGGCTGAATGGCCTGCTCCTGCACCTATTTTCTGTGTTTCTATGTTTCTATGCTCCATTCTCAAATGGGGACCCAACTCCCTCAGTTTGCAGTGAGCTTCTGCTGTACACTACAGATGCTTGTGTCAAGACATATACTAACTGTACAAAGCACACAGGCATCAAACTGCTCCAGAGAGGCATGAGAACCTTCCATCATTTACTGCATCGCATGCTGTCGTGAGAAAAGGAAAGAACTTGCATTTATATAGCATCTTTCACAGCCTCGGGACATCCCAAAAGCGCTTTACAGCCAATGCGGTACTTTTGAAGCGTAATCAGTGTTGTAACGTGGGAAATGCAGCAGCCAATTTGTGCACAGCAAGCTCCCATAAACAGCAATGTGATAATGACCAGATAATCTGTTTTAGTGATGTTGGTTGAGAGACAAATATTGGCGCCAGGTCGCCGGGGATAACTCCCTGCTCTTCTTTGAAATAGTGCTGCTCCCCTGAAAGGGCTGGCTCTCGCTGGGTTCAGCCGCCACGCCTCCCCAGTGAATCCTGACACAAGATAAGAGCTCACAGGGTTGGGGGTAATCTATTAGTATGGATAGAGGATTAGCTAACTAACTGAAAACAGAGAATCGGGATAAATGGGTCATTTTCGGGTTGACAATTCTATAACTAGCGGGGTGCCACGGGGATCAATGCTGGGGCCTCAACTATTTACAATCTATATTAATGATGAAGGGACCGAGTGTAATGTAGCCAAATTTGCTGATGATACAAAGATAGTGGGAAAGCAAGTTGTGAAGAGGACACAAAGAATCTGCAAAGGGATATGGATAGGTTAAGTGAATGGGCAAAGATTTGGCAGATGGAGCATAATATGGGAAAATGTGAGGTAATCCACTTTGGTCGGAAGAATAAAAAAGCAAAATTATTATTTAAATGGAGAGAGAAACTACAAAATGCTGCAGTACAGAGGGATCTAGGAGTCCTTGTACATGAAACACAAAAAGTTAGCATGCAGTTACAGCAAATAACGCGCTGTACCTTAAAGTTATATGCTCCACACTGCTCCTTTGAAGGCCCCGACCTGCTGATGGTCCTTGCAGATTGGGGCCGTCGTGCCGCACACGTGTTGGAGGGCGACGGCTGTGAAGAGGGCGACTGGATTGGACATCACCAAGGTCCAGGTCGCTGATTGGAGCGTGGGCAGGTACAGCAGGAACGGCGAAGTCGAGGCACAGGATCGGCGCATGATCGTGGAACGATGTGATCAGGGCCCAGGAGAGGCGAGGGCCCAGGGGCAGCACAGGCCAGCCCATACTAGATCTGTGCAGCAGAGCAGGTCTCCAGTCGTCTTGATTAACCCTTGCCACTAAACTAAGACCTAGCTCGGTCAAGCCCGTGTGGTGGCTGGTGTGCAACGGCCACCACACGTTAAAAAATCCACGCACAGGCACCTTCCACCCTTCAACATGTAGTTCGGGATCTGGAATATTAGATCCTTCATTGATACACCTTTGAACGCATCCCTTTTTGGCGTGGAAGCAAATCATCTTCGATACGAGGATCTGCCTATGATGATGACATTTCAAAAGCACTTCATTGACTGTAAAGCGCTTTGGGACATCCCAAGGTTGTGAATGGCGCTATACAAGTGCAAGAACGTTTTTTCTTTCACACACAGGTGGCAAGTTGAAAATCTCCTTCCCCAATGTCAACATTTAAGAATCAGTTAAGAAAAGAAAGACCTTGCATTTGTATAGCATCTTTCACTCGCAGCAGTGAGGCTCTTGTGAAGTACAAATTCATAGAATCATAGAAACTTACAGCACAGAAGGAGGCCATTTGGCCCATCGTGCCTGTGCCGGCTCTTTGAAAGAGCTATCCAATTAGTCTCACTCCCTTGCTCTTTCCCCACAGCCCTGCAAATATTCTTTTCCACTTGCAAACGTCCTGGCTAGGCACTGAACTGTTTCACTGTAGATTCAAACCTCTTTTACGAGAAACTCCCCTGTCATTACCCAGAGAACAGAGAGAAGAAATAACGACACTTTTCTACAATGCCACGTCCCCATCTCCAGCTCGACCTACATTCCACCAAAATAGGTCACAGTGAGCGCACAGGCTGTGAGCAGGAACGTTTCCCAAATTCAAAAGTGAAACATTGCACAAAGGGAAATCGGGCGAAGGTTAAAGAGATGAACTCTCACCCGAAGGGCCCAATGCCAGTCTCCAGACGCCTGTGTCACGCAGGAACCCAGAATGTATCCAAGTCCACTGTAAGAAAGGGGACAGGAAGGATTAGTACAGCGTAGTGACAGCATTCCTCCCTACACACCCCAAATCCGCAGACTAGAGCATTTTATAACATGGGGAGATGGGGGAGCCTCATTCGCTGGGGGAGAGGTAAAGTTCCCAACCCCCCCACCCCTGGAATGACGGGGAGTTACTCCTTCGAGCACTGCCTCCAGCAGCTCGGGAGATCACGATTTAAATTTCCCGTCACATTGCGACACACCACCCCGCCCCGCCACCTATCCACCGCTTGGTGAGGTCACCCGACCATCACCACAGGGACCAGCGACCTCGTGGAGTGCTGTTGGGAGGGACTGATGAGCCGGCAATCAGGTGGGGTCTCGGCACTCGGGGGGTACATTGGCTCTTGGTTAAGCAATGCCTCAATTTCAAAATTCTCATCCTTGTTTTCAAATCCCTCCATGGCCTCACCCCTCCCTATCTCTGTAATCTCTTCTAGCCCCACAACCCCACGAGATGTCCGCGCTCATCTAATTTTGCCCTCTTGAGCATCCCTGATTGTAATCGCTCAACTATTGGTGGCCGTGCCTTCAGTTGCCAAGGTCCCAAGCTCTGGAACTCCCTCCCTAAACCTCTACACCTCTCTACCTCTCTTTCCTCCTTCAAGGCGCTCCTTGACCAAGCTTTTGGTCACCTGCGCTAATTTTTACTTATGCGGCTCAGTGTCAAATTTTTATCTCATAATACTCCTGTGAAGCGCCTTGGGACATTAAAGGTGCTATATAAAAGGTGCTATAAATACAAGTTGTTGTTAATTCTTAACTGCCCTGTGAAGTGACCCAGTAAGACGCTCAGTTGTTGCTACAAACAATTTCTGAGAGCGCCTACAGCACACGCGACAGCTGCGGTTCAAGGCGGCGGTCCACCTCCACCTTCTCAAGGGCAACCCGGGAGGGGCAATTAAATGCCGGCCTTGCCAGTGACGCCCACATCCCGAGTGTGAAGTGAAAAAGCGTAGAGTGTTTGCAAACACCAGTGTTAGCTGAGAAAGCTGAGACATGCACGGATACCTTCCCAGGGGGATGGCGAAGTAGAAGAAGGACAGCATACAGGTCCTGGTGTCTTTGGTGAACATGTCGGCAATGATGGTCGGTGCGATTGTGGAGTAGCTGGCTTCGCCAAAACCCACCAAACCTCTCGAGATGAGAAACAACCAGAAGTTCTGCGGAGGAAGCAAAGAACACACAACATGCGGGTGGCGCACTGATTAAATATTTCTTCAAAATTCAAATGAAACATGGCAAATCTCAGTCTGGTTGTTGCTGCAATCCGCCCACCAGAGCTCCAGTGTTCCATCATTACTGGCGTTAACGTCGGTTTTTCAGGGTATCCAGCGTATTTACTATTTGCTTATGCAAAGATGGGAATATCAAGCAAAGAGGTTGAAGAATTCCCTGCGGTACTTTGGGACATTTATCGATGTTAAGATGCTATATAAATGCATCAGTTGATTTCAAAATTCTCATCCTTGTTAGAAATCCCTCCATGGCCCTCCCTTTCTCTGCAATCTCCTCCAGCCTCACAACCCCTCGAGATGTCTGCGCTCCTCAAATTCTGCCCGCTTGAGCATCCGTGATTATAATCGCTCAACCATCAGTGGCCGTGCCTTCAGCTGCCTGGGCCCCAAGCTCTGGAACTCCTTCCCTAAACCTCTCCGCCTCTCTATCTCTCTTTCCTCCTTTAAGACACTCCTTAAAACCTACCTCTCTGACCTGCCCTAATTTCTTCTCAGGTGTCTCAGTGTCAGATTTTTTTTTTGGTCTTAAAACACTGCTGTGAAGCGCCTTGGGACATTTTACTAAGTTAAAGGCGCTATATAAATACAAGTTGTTGTTGATTGTAACCAAAGAGTTTGCAACCCTTATACAGTGGGGACGGGTGGCGTGCTTTTTAGTGAAGTTATTGAATTGACTTATTCAGCCTGGAAGCAAGGCACCAATTGTTCGCCCACTCTCAACTCTCCCTGAAGTTGCTCACTCAATATCTCGTTCAGACGGAAACCTGGCTACTCTGCACGAAGTCTTGCTATCAGAAGAGAACGACACCACTCAATGAAGTCATCCACCATTGCTAAAAACTAGAAATAGAGAGGGGCGAACAAGCCTCCCTGATAGTGGTCCCCTGCAATAAGGAGGCAGACAGAACCAATGTTCCCTTTGAGCTGTGCGGGACCGTGACCACGCAGCTTTCTGGACCTCCCACGCAGCCAGCTTTTCAATGGAACACACCACGAATACGCGGTATTTTGAATGGACCGCGCAGCCCCTGAATGGGAACGTTGGTCATAACTCTTCCGAAGGAGCTCAGCAATCTAATTCAAGCTTCATAGGCAATCTTGGCCTGAAGCCTTGATGATTCAGATACTGTCATGGGCACTCAATGAGCTGGGTTTTCCGATATAGAGCAGCTCCGATTTTGCATTTGATAATGAGCTGGGAGCAGTGCGGCTGAGCCCAGCCAATCCAACACTTTACCCCGAAGTCACTGTGCCTGTGTGAGATCGGTTTCAGGATCCAGCATCCCGCGCACCCACCTCAAAACCTCTCTCTTTGACCAAGCTTTTGGTCACCTGTCTGTAATGTATTTGCTTCATGGGTTCTTTGCTTAAGAATTGCTATTAAGAACTAGTTGATTTATTAGCAAAGGTTTAACAATCACACTACACATTACCAGTTCATCGATCATTACCAGCTCACACCCACCCGCCTCATCGTGGATCACCTAGACCCAACTGACTGGGGTTTTATTGAGTCTTGTGAACATCATGTGACTGGCTAGTCCACTCACAATGCAACAGCTCCACAAAACTGTAAGCATACTTACATAGAAACATAGAATATAGGTGCAGGAGTAGGCCATTCGGCCCTTCGAGCCTGCACCGCCATTCAATAAGATCATGGCTGATCATTTCCTCAGTACCCCTTTCCTGCTTTCTCTCCATACCCCTTGATCCCCTTAGCCGTAAGGGCCATATCTAACTCCCTCTTGAATATATCCAATGAATTGGCATCAACAACTCTCTGCGGCAGGGAATTCCACAGGTTAACAACTCTCTGAGTGCAGCTACTCCTGCACCTATTTTCTATGTTTCTATGTTTATCCTCATCTCAGTCCTAAATGGTCCACCCATTATCCTAAGACTATGTTCTGGACATCGCCAACATCGGGAACATTCTTCCCGTATCTAACCTATCCAGTCCCGTCAGAATCTTATACGTTTCTATGAGATCCCCTCTCATCCTTCTAAACTCCAGTGAATAAAGGCCCAGTTGATCCAGTCTCTCCTCATATGACAGTCCAGCCATCCCTGGAATCAGTCTGGTGAACCTTCGCTGCACTCCCTCAATAGCAAGAATGTCCTTCCTCAGATTAGGCGACCAAAACTGAACACAATATTCCAGGTGAGACCTCACTAAGGCCCTGTACAACTGCAGTAAGACCTCACTGCTCCTATACTCAAATCCCCTAGCTATGAAGGGCAACATACCATTTGCCTTCTTCGCCGCCTGCTGTACTTGCATGCCCACTTTCAGTGACTGATGAACCATGACACCCAGGTCTCGTTGCACCTCCCCTTTTCCTAATCTGCCACCATTCAGATAATATTCTGCCTTTGTGTTTTTTGCCCCCAAAATGGATAACCTCACATTTATCCACATTATACTGCATCTGCCATGCATTTGCTCACTCACCTAACCTGTCCAAGTCACGCTGCAGCCTCTTAGCGTCCTCCTCACAGCTCACACCGCCACCCAGTTTAGTGTCATCCGCAAACTTGGATACATTAGACTCAATTCCTTCATCTCAATCGTTAATGTATATTGTGAAGAGCTGGGGTCCCAGCACTGAGCCCTGCGGCACTCCACTAGTCACTGCCTGCCATTCTGAAAAGGACCCGTTTATCCCAACTCTCTGCTTCCTCTCTGCCAACCAGTTCTCTATCCACATCAGTACATTACCCCCAATACCATGCGCTTTGATTTTTCACACCAATCTCTTGTGCGGGACCTTGTCAAAAGTCTTTTGAAAGTCCAAATACACCACATCCACTGGTTCTCCCTTGTCCACTCTGCTAGTTACATCCTCAAAAAATTCCAGAAGATTCGTCAAGCATGATTTCACTTTCATAATTCCATGCTGACTTGGTCCGATCCGGTCACTGATTTCCAAATGCGCTGCTATTTCATCTTTAATGATTGATTCCAACATTTTCCCCACTACTGGTGTCAGGCTAACCGATCTATAATTACCTGTTTTCTCTCTCCCTCCTTTTTTTTAAAAAGTGGTGTTACATTAGCTACCCTCCAGTCCATAGAAACTGATCCAGAGTCAATAGACTGTTGGAAAATGATCACCAATGCATCCACTATTTCAAGGGCCACTTCCTTAAGTACTCTGGGATGCAGACTATCAGGCCCTGGGAATTTATCGGCCTTCAATCCCATCAATTTCCCTAACACAATTTCCTGCCTAATAAGGATATCCTTCAGTTCCTCCTTCTCACTAGACCCACTGTCCCCTAGTACCTTCGGAAGGTTATTTGTGTCTTCTTTTGTGAAGACAGAACCGGAGTATTTGTTCAATTGGTCTGCCATTTCTTTGTTCCCCATTATAAATTCACCTGAATCCGACTGCAAGGGACCTACGTTTGTCTTCACTAATCTTTTTCTCTTCACATATTTATAGAAGCTTTTGTAGTCAGTTTATATGTTCCCTGCAAGCTTCCTCTCGTACTCTTAATTGAACCCTTAGTCCTCCTCTGTTGAATTCTAAATTTCTCCCAGTCCTCAGGTTTGTTGCTTTTTCTAGCCAATTTATATGCCTCTTCCTTGGCTTTAACACTATCCTTAATTTCCCTTGTTAGTCATGGTTGAGCCACCTTCCCCGTTTTATTTTTACTCCAGACAGGGATGTACAATTGCTGAAGTTCATTCATGTGATCTTTAAATGTTTGCCATTGCTTATCCACCGTTAACCCTTTAAGTATCATTTGTCAGTCTATTTTAGCCAATTCACGCCTCATACCGTCAAAGTTACCTTTCCTTAAGTTCAGGACCCTAGTTTCCGAATTAACTGTGTCACTCTCCATCTTAATAAAGAATTCTACGATATTATGGTCACTCTTCCCCAAAGGGCCTCGCACAACAAGATTGCTAATTAGTCCCTTCTCATTACACATCACCCAGTCTAGGATGGCCAGCTCTCTAGTTGGTTCATCGACATATTGGTCTAGAAAACCATCCCTAATACACTCCAGGAAATCCTCCTCCACTGCATTGCTACCAGTTTGGTTAGCCCAATCAATAGGTAGATTAAAGTCGCCCATGATAACTGCTGTACCTTTATTGCACACATCCCTTATTTCTTGTTTGATGCTGTCCCCAACCTCACTACTGCTGTTTGGTGGTCTGTACACAACTCCCACTAATGTTTTCTGCCCTTTGGAATTCTGCAGCTCCACCATACCAATTTCACATCATCCAGGCTAATGTCCCTCCTTACGATTGCATTAATTTCCTCTTTATCCAGCAACGCCACCCCGCCTCCTTTTCCTCTCTGCCTATCCTTCCTAAATGTTGAATACCCCTGGATGTTGAGTTCCCAGCCTTGGTCACCCTGGAGCCATGTCTCTGTGATGCCAATTACATCATATCCGTTAACTGCTGTCTGCGCAGTTAATTCGTCCACCTTATTCCGAATACTCCTCGCATTGAGGCACAGAGCCTTCAGGCTTGTCTTTTTAACACACTTTGCCCTTTAGAATTTTTCTGAAATGTGGCCCTTTTTGTTTTTTGCCTTGGGTTTCTCTGCCCTCCACTTTTACTATTCTGCTTTTTATCTTTTGCTTCTGCCTCCATTTTATTTCCCTCTATCTCCCTGCATAGGTTCCCATCCCCCTGCCATGTTAGTTTAACCCCAATAGCACTAGCAAACACTCCCCCTAGGACATTGGTTCTGGTCCTGCCCAGGTGCAGACCGTCCAGTTTGTACTGGTCCCACCTCACCCAGATCCGGTTCCAATGTCCCAGGAATTTGAACCCCTCCCTCTTGCACCAATCCTCAAGCCACGTATTCATCTGAGCTATCCTGCAATTCCTACTCTGACTAGCACGTGGTATTGGTAGCAATCCTGAGATTATTACCTTTGAGGTCCTACTTTTTAAATTAGCTCCCAGCTCCCTAAATTCGTCTCGTAGGACCTCATCCTGTTTTTTTACCTATATCGTTGGTACCTAAATGCACCACGACAACTGGCTGTTCACCCTCCCTTTTCAGAATGTCCTGCACCCGCTCAGAGACATCCTTGACCCTTGCACCAGGGAGGCAACATACCATCCTGGAGTCTCGGTTGCGGCCGCAGAAACGCCTGTCTATTCCCCTTACAATCGAATCCCCTATCACTATCGCTCTCCCACTCTTTTCCCTGCCCTCCTGTGCAGCAGAGCCACCCACGGTGCCATGAACTTGGCTGCTGCTGCTCCCCCCTGATGAGTCATCCCCCTCAACAGTACCCAAAGCGGTGTATCTGTTTTGCAGGGGGATGACCGCAGGGAACCCCTGCACTACCTTCCTTGCACTGCTCTTCCTGCTGGTCACCCATTTACTATCTAGCTGTGTACACTTTATCTGCGGTGAGACCAACTCGCTAAACGTGCTATTCACGTCATTCTCAGCATCGTGGATGCTCCAGAGTTCATCCACCCACAGCTCCAGTGCCGCAATGCGGCAACAGGTGCATACATTACACCTGTACTAATATCTCCTTATGTGGCTCGATGTCACATTTGTCTGATAACGCTCCTGTGAAGAGCCTTGGGATGTTTTACTACATTAAATACGCTATATAAATACAAGTTGTTGTTGTTGTGGCTGGAATACAATGGGGTGGAAGTTATGCTTCAGTTGTACAAAGTCTGACCTCCTGAGGTACGGTGTCCAGAACTGACCCTGAAGCACTGCGTCAGTTCTGGACACCGTACCTCAGGAAGGAAATATTGCCCTTGGAGGGGATGCAGCACCGATTCACCAGAATGATACCGGGGCTAGAAAGATTAAATTATGAGGACAGGTTGTGTAGACTAGGCTTGTATTCCCTCGATTATAGTAAATTGAGGGGGTGATCTAATCGAGGTGTTTAAAATGATAGAGAAACTATTTGCTCTGATGGCGCAATCCAGAACAAGGGGGAATATTCTTAAAAATAGAGCTAGGCCGTTCAGGACTGAAATCAGGAAGCACTTTTTTACCCAAACGGTAGTTAGAATCTGGAACTTTCGCCATTAAAAGGCTGCGGATGCTGGGGGACAATTGAAATGTTCAAGTTAGAGTTCAGTAGATTTTCGTTAGGTAAGGGTATCAAGGGATATGGAGTAAAGATGGGTAAATATGTTTGAGGTACAGATCAGAGATGATCGAATAAGATGGTGGAACTAGCTTGTGGGGCTGAATGGCCTCTTCCTGTTCCTATGCTCCTGTTCTTGAACTATTCATCTTCCTCAGTAAATTTCAGCCAAGACTCTTCAGCTGATTTGAAAACTTCCATCTCCTTTAAGAGAATACATCTTGTGGGCCAAACCCACACTATCTAGTCTTGCTTAGATTTCGATAAAATCAGGAATTACTTCTGCACAAACTGCACTCCATCTGCCAATTTCTCTGCAGTTATTCTGTTTGTAAGCTCTTCGTGTTCCTGGCTGCCTTTCGAAGGCTTCTAGTGATGGACTTCTGAGTTTTAGCATTTAGATTTTCTTGTAGCCGGTTAAGCCGGGACTAGATAGGGAGAAATGGTTTCTACTGGCGGAGGGGTCGGTTACAAGAAGATACAGATTTAAGATAATTAACAAAACAACCAGACTTAAAATGCGTTAAAAAAAAATGTGTACAGCGAATTATTGTGATCTGGAATGCGCTGCCTGAAAGGGTGGTGGGAGCAGATTCAATATAACTTTAATATAACTTTCGTGGAGGAATCTAGAACTGGGGCATAGTTTCAGAATAAGAGATCGCCCATTTAAACTGGAAATGAGGAGGAATTTCTTCTCTCAGAGGGGTGTGAATCTTTGGAATTCTCTACCCCAGAGAGCTGTGGAGGCTGGGTCATTGAATATATTTAAGGTGGAGATAGACAGATTTTTGAACGATACGGGAGTCAAGGGTTATGGGGAGCGGGCGGGGAAGTGGAGTTAAGGCCAAGATCAGATCAGCCATGATCGTATTGAATGGCGGAGCAAGCTCGAGGGGCCAAATGGCCTGCTCCTATTTCTTATGTTCTTATGTAACAGGGAATTGGATAAATACTTGAAAAGGAAAGATTTGCAGGGCCATGGGGAGTGGGACTAATTGGATAGCTCTTTCACAGAGCCAGCACAGGCACGATGGGCCAAATGGCTTCCTTTTGTGCTGCATGACTCTATGATAGAAGCCAAGAAATCAAGAGAAGTTCTGAGATTCAGTCTCATTATTAAAGCGATGACAAAAGCAATCAATTGACTTAATCCCTGTATCAGTAATGAACTAATCTCTGGTGTGCTAAAATCCCTATAGATGACTTGAACCTATAATTAGATTTGCTTGGCTAGATTTTCATGTGTCAGGAATACTCCTGCTTGTATAATTCTATACAAAAGGAAGTGCCTGTGGGTAAAGAGTGCTGTTCAAAATCTTTTAAAGGGGCACCGTCCTTGCTGGGGGGAGGTACCAGCATTACGATTTGCATGTACATAAGTGGCACAAGTCGTGATGTGACACAGTGACATACTTCCACCCTAATTGCAGCTTTATGTGGGTTAGCGAAAGGTTTGTCAAACACTCTGCCCCTTTAACAGGGTGGAGATAGCATCAGTTCAGCATCGAGCCGCCAGGATGCTCCATTTTGCTCTGGTATTTCGACCAATGCCTAAAGGCCAACACTTTACAATAAGCTGTAAAGTTGCAGCCGGACAATTCAAGTTTATTTGGTAACATGATGTGACTGAATAGCGGAATTGTGACTTGAATCAGTTACTGGTGATTTCCCCAATGAAAGGATGAGCAAAAGGCCATTCGGTCCATTAAGTCCATCCCTTTAAAGTTGAGTGGCGGGAATTTCCTGGGGGAAATTCGATCGGCTGCCGTAATTATTAGGGGAGATTGGTGTAAATTCTGTTTATGCATCTATCCGGAGTTTACGTTGATCTACCATCAAAGTTACATCAGCCGTTCAGTTATAGCACAGATGGAGTTAGTTACAGTGAGATATTCATCTGACATAAACCACAACAATAACTTATATTTATGTAACTTGTAAACCGCCCCGAGGCGCTTCACAGGAGGGTAATCAAACTCAATTTGACAGCGAGCCACATAAGGAGATACTGGAACAGGCGGACCAAAAGCTTGGTCAAAGGGCTATGAAGGAGTGACTTAAAGGAGGAACGGTCAAGAGGTTTAGGGAGGAATTCCAGCGTTTAGTGCCTAGGCAGCTGAAGGCACGGCCACCGATGGTGAGGCAATGAAAACCACAAAAGGCCAAAATTAGAGGAGTGCAGAGATCTCGGGGGGTTTGTGGCTGGAGGAGATTACAGAGATAGGGGAGGGGTGAGGCCATGGAGGGATTTGAAAACAAGGAAGAGAATTTTAAAATCTGGGCATTGTTGGACAGAGAGCCAATGTAGGTCAGCGTGCACAGGGGTGATGGTTGACTACAATTGTCCAGTCTTCAAGATATAAAACACAGAGCGGAGTGCGTAACAGCCTGGATTAACTTGGACAACACTGGCAGGTTGAGGTAACAGAGCAAAAATGAGTTCCCTATTCTACAGGTTTGGACTTGTTTGCTAATGTTGGATGTCAGGATACAGACATTACATTACAGGATTGGAAGTGTCGTGCCGCTGGGTGTTATTTTGTGTGTGCCTTTGGGAACAGGACAGCCAGAGCACATTATATACACTGATGGTCCAGGTTGGCCCATAGTCAGGCTGGAGCAGGAGCAAAGCACAAGCTCAGCTTATTGACAGCAAGGTGATTTGAAAATAAGACATTTTAGACGAAGGAAAGAGTCATATGTTCAGTTCTGTCCTGATTCAGAGCTCCATCTGATTTCACATTGAGAAATAATTTGGTAAAATGCCAGGAAGGTTTCAGAGATAAAAATGGAAATTTGAAGTTTGCATGGCAGCATTCCAAGAAAGGATGAGTTTATGATTTATTTATGACTGAACTTATCATTTAATGTATACACCATATTATTAAAATAGATCCTCGGATTGAAGAGAATCCTTACGCAGCAGTAGAGGCTCAATATACAGATTTGTAATTTGATAAGAAAAGTACTTTAAGAGGAAGAATATCTGATTACTCCCTCCGCACTGTCACCTAAAGGTAGCGTGGTGCCTGTCAGCTCCCCGTTCTTCACTTACACCTTGGACAGAGACTTGGAGTTTTGTTACCTGGAGGTCCAGGCTGCCAGAAACATCCATCCTTCACACTGGGCCATCCCAGAGTTCCAAAACCATCCATCCGTCACACTGGGCCATCCCAGAACCATCCATCCTACCCACTGGGCCATTCCAAAGTTCCAGAACCTTCCATCCTTCACACTGGGCTTACCTACAATGTTCTGCAGGAGCACCCATTCCAATTACATTTCTGCATGTGCCCATATTTTCTGCTCTCCAATGTTCCCTCTCCTCCTGAAGGTACCACCTCCTGCTCAGCCACCATCTAGTCCCTTACCCTCAAGGTCAATCTTAGCCACTTGTGCGCTCTCCAGCCCATGAATTTCCCTCCATTAATGTCAATAGACAGGAACATCGCAGGCAGGTGAATGCAGAACACAGAAGGCACAGACCTCTCTCTCATTACCCTCGGCACTAACTGTCCTGCCAGCGATGTGACTGTGAACCGGCCTACACAGTCGAGCCAGGCCCTCTCCTCCACTGACTGCAAAAGCTTATGTGAAAAGAAATGTGAAAAGAAAAAGATTAGTGAATACCAACGTAGGTTCCTTGCAGTCAGAATCAGGTGAATTTATAATGGGAACAAAGAAATGGCAGACCAATTGAACAAACACTTTGGATCTGTCTTCACTAAGAAAGACACAAATAACCTTCCGGAAATACTAGGGGTTTGAGGGTCTAGGGAAAAGGAGGAACTGAAGAAAATCCTTATTAGTCAGGAAATTGTGTTAGGGAAATTGATGGGATTGAAGGCCGATAAATCCCCAGGGCTCGATAGGCTGCATCCCAGAGTACTTAAGGAAGTGTCCCTAGAAATAGTGGATGCATTGGTGATCATTTTCTAACATTCTATTGACTCTGGATCAGTTCCTATGGATTGGAGGGTAGCTCATGTAACGCCACTTTTTAAAAAAAGGAGGGAGAGAGAAAACGGGTAATTATAGACCGGTTAGCCTGACATCGTTAGTGGGGGAAAATGTTGGAATCAATTATTAAAGATGAAATAGTAGCACATTTGGAAAGCAGTGACAGGATTGGTCCAAATCAGCATGTATTTATGAAAGGGGAATCATGCTTGACAAATCTTCTAGAATTTTTTGAGGATGTAACTAGTAGAGTGGACAAGGGAGAACCAGTGGATGTGGTGTGTCTGGACTTTCAAAAGGCTTTTAACAAGGTCCCACACGAGAGATTAGTGTGCAAAATTAAAGCACATGGTATTGGGGGTAATGTATTGACGTGGATAGCGAACTGGTTGGCAGACAGGAAGCAGAGAGTCGGATTAAATGGGTCCTTTTCAGAATGGCAGGCAGTGACCAGTGGGGTGCCTCAGGGGTCAGTGCTGGGACCCCAGCTATTTACAATATACATCAATGAATTAGATGAAGGAATTGAATGTAATATCTCCAAGCTTGCAGATGACACTAAGCTGGGTGGTGGTGTGAGCTGTAAGAAGGATGCTAAGAGGCTGCAGGGTGACTTGGACAGGTTAGGTGAGTGGGCAAATGCATGGCAGATGCAGTATGATGTGGATAAATGTGAGGTTGTCCACTTTGGTGGCAAAAACAGGAAGACAGAATATTATCTGAATGGTGACAGATTAGGAAAAGGGGAGGTGCAACGAGACCTGGGTGTCATGGTACATCAGTCATTGAAAGTTGGCATGCAGGTACAGCAGGCGGTGAAGAAGACAAATGGCATGTTGGCCTTCATAGCTAGAGGATTTGAGTATAGGAGCAGGGAGGTCTTACTGCAGTTGTACAGAGCCTGAGTGAGGCCAAACCTGGAATATTGTGTTCAATTTTGGTCTCCTAATCTGAGGAAGGACGTTCTTGCTATTGAGGGAGTACAGCGAAGGTTCACCAGACTGATTCCCGAGATGGCAGGACTGACATATAAGGAGAGACTGGATGAACAGGGCTTGTATTCACTGGAGTTTAGAAGAATGAGGGGGGAATCTCATAGAAACATAGAAAATTCTGACAGGATTGGACAGATTAGAGGCAGGAAGAACGTTCCTGTTGCTGGGGAGTTCCAGAACTAGGGGTCACAGTCTAAGAATAAGGGGTAAGCCATTTAGGACTGAGATGAGGAGAAACTTCTTCACTCAGAGAGTGGTTAACTTGTGGAATTCCCTACCGCAGAGAGTTGTTGAGGCCAGTTCGTTAGATATATTCAAAAGGGAGTTAGATATGGCCCTTTCGGCCAAAGGGTTCAAGGGGTATGGAGAGAAAGCAGGAAAGGGGTACTGAGGTTGAATGATCAGCCATGATCTTATTGAATGGCGGTGCAGACTCAAAGGGCCGAATGGCCTACTGCTGCACCTAATTTCTATGTTTCATGGACCTGTGCCCTCACTGGACAGTGAAGGGGAGAGGCAACCCTGGCTGATGGTTCCCTTCCCCATTGCACTTCATTGCCACCTAGAACCTTCCCGAGCCACATCATCTGTAACTGAGCCCTTGAGGGAGAGTGTTGCCTGGAGCAGTTTGCATTGAAGCCAACACGAATCCTGGCCTAAGAATTGTGAAAAGGAGCACCTTGTAGAATCCCTTCTCATTTCCTCTTCAATACTTAATCGGTGTCAGCCATAGCTCATCGCCTCAGTCATCAGATTGAGGGTTCATGTCCCACTTCAGAAGCCGGAGCACAAATTCTATGTTGACACTTCAGTACAGCACTGAACCAACAACGCTGAAACAGATTGCCTGGTCATTAACACGTTGCTGTTTGTGGGAGCTTGCTGTGCATAAATTGAAAGCCGCGTTTCCTAAATTACAACGGTGACTCCAATCCAAAATTACTTCATTGGCTGTATAGTACTTTGGGAAGTTCTGAGGCCATGAAATGCAAGTCTTTCTTCCTTAACAATGTTGTTCCTGGTCAGTACTGGAAGGTATTTGCTTCATGGGTTCTTTGCTTAAGAATTCATAGCAACACATTGCTATTAAGACTAGTTTATTAGCAAAGGTTTAACAATCCACGACACATTACCAGTTCATCCACCAGGCTCATCATGGATCCCCCAAACCCAACTGGCTGGGGTTTTATTGAGTCTTGTGAACATCACGTGACTGGCTAAGCCACTCCCAGCTCAACAGCTCAACTAACCTATGAGCATACTCACAGGTGCATATATTACAGGTACTTAAAGGAATGTGAAGGCAGACTCAGGTTTGTTGGTGGCAGATTGAGAGACAGACGTGCACGGAAGCTGTGGGTCTGTGACATAGCTTGAAGGCCAAGCTTTCAATAGGATTTCTAACCCCCCAGATTGGCCTGGAGTCTCCAGGAATTAAAGATTAATCTCCCAGGCACTGCTGCGAGCAACACCTGGGAATAAAATCATACGGGTAATTTAAAAAAAAAACATTTGAAAAAAGGGTGTTTGACTAACAGTCAAAATCCATCCAATTGGGTCACAATTTGTTCGCATTAGCTGACCAATGTGGGGAGGGTGAGGGTGGGGGCAGGGCAGCTGGAAGTGGAAGGTCATGTGATGAAACCTCCAGGAATATGTCCAACTAGAGTTGGCAACTCTATTAGGAGTATAGGAACAGTAGGAGACCATTCAGCCCCTTGGGCCTGCTCCATCATTCAGTTGGATCATGGCTGATCTATACCGAACTCCATTTACCCGCCTTCGCTCCACACCCCTTGATACCCTTGCCTATAGCAAGTGGACTAATGGTGTGCATGTTGGGGAGAGAAGGGTCAGACGATTATCACCATCCAGAATAGAGACACTTGTTTGGAGACTGACACACTGTGTTGTTTTAATTGACTTGTTTGATACAGGGGGCCTAGATCTAATCAGGTGTCCTAAAATAGCAGTCTATAGAATTGATCCCGAAGACACACACACTAAGCAGGAATGTCTGGAATGTACCCAATCATCACAGAAACTGACTCCGGTATTCCCTCCGAGGAAATGAGTGTCCCCTATCAGTGCTGGGATGTTATCAGCCTGTATTCTGTTTATTGAGACGTTCTGGGTGGCTTGTGATATTAAAAATGAGGAGGAGGAACTCATCACTAATTGCCCTTTCAAGATTTTAACAGCATATTTTTCAAATGCCGGTAAGCCTTGCTCGAAGTATGAAAACAATTTCAAAGCTCAAAGCCTTTCCAACTGTCGCCTCCTGTATCTTTCATTAAAAAAAATCAAAGGGGAGACAGGGATTTGTGATACTGAGACTGATGTCTTAAACCTTCAGTTCTTCCTCTCCCCCACCACCACTGAGCCATTTATTTGATTACTGCACTTCCTCTGTAATTAGTTAACCCTATTCGAGCCGAGGCACCTCATCTCCATAACCAGGAGACACAGGACTGCCAACAAATACAATCACTCCCTGTTCATTTTTGTGGTTTGGTTAAAAAAATTATTTGTTACAGTTTGCGGTTTAGTTCAAATGTTTCCCGTTTCAGGAAAGAGAAAATTGTTTGAAGATTTATGAGGGGCGGGGAAACAAAAGGACTCACATTTCTCATCTGCGCTCTCAGAAACTCCCCAGAGTGGGTTACATACATTGGGGTATGCAATGTATTTGCTTCATGGGTTCTTTGCTCAAGCATTCATTGCAACACATTGCTATTAAGAACCAGTTGGTTCATTAACAAAAGGTTTAACAATCACACCACAGGTTACCAGTTCATCCACCGGGCTCACAACCACCTGCCTCATCGTGGATCCCCCGAACCCAACTGGCAGGGGTTTTATTGAGTCTTGTGAACATCACGTGACTGGCTGAGCCACTCCCAGCTCAACAGCTGAACAAACCTGTGAGCATACTCACAGGGGCATACATTAGAGTAGATTTTGAGTGAGTGACCGGGGGAGCGAGCTGATTTGCCGTTCATTGACAAAGAGCCACCCACCATTTTGAGGCCCTGGCCTCATTTGCATCTCCTGCCCCTCCAGGGCCCACTGAAATAAATCAACACTTTCTTCTGGCTGGGCCTCCTCGGTTCAATCTCCAGCAGAACCAGTCACAGTGTGCAGGATGCAACCAGTTCAGACCGAAGATTGCGACTAGGGTCCTATTCATGTCGCTGGACCTCGATTTCTGTATTAAAAGGAGCCCATGGCCTTGCCCCTCCCTACCTCTGTAATCTCCTTCAGCCCCACAAGCCCCCGAGATGTCTGCACTCCTCAAATTCTGCCCTCTTGAGCATCACTGATTATAACTGCTCAACCATCAGTGGCCGTGCCTTCAGCTGCCGAGGCCCTTAGCTCTGGAACTCCCTCCTTAAACCTCTCCGCCTCTCTACCTCTCTTTCCTCCTTTAAGACACTCCTTAAAACCTACATCTTTGACCGCCCTGCCGTAATTTCTTCTTATGTGGCTCAGTGTCAAATTTATTTGTTTTCTCTTAGAACACTCCTGTGAATCGTCTTGGGAAGTTTTACTACGTTAAAGGCGCTATATAAATAAAAGTTGTTGTTGTGTGTGCAGCAACACAATTGCTGATTTAGAAAGGAAAAATAAGTCAAGATTCAGCAGCCGCTCTCTACCCAGTGACCCCCTACTGAAAGCGCATGTGCGTGGTGTCAGTGGAGGGCAGGATCAGGCATGTCGGTGATGGCCCCCCCCTTGGTTGAATAGTCAAGGTTCACAAATACATATTGGTTGGTGGGACAAGCTAAAAGAAATGTATAGGACCCAGGGGACAAGGAGTCAACACCATCAGGAAAAGTGGGGAAGGCGTGTGAATTCACCAGCTCCACAAGAGGCAACGTCCTGTTCCAAAGCCAAATGGCCTCAGTTCTTTGACCGGGAGGTGCGGCATCGCACTGTAACGCTGTCAGAACATAACATAAGAAATAGGAGTCGGCCATTTAGCCCCTTGAGCCTGCTCTGCCATTCAATAAGATCATGGCTGATCTGATCATGGCCTCAACTCCACTTCCCTGCCCGCTCCCCATAACCCTTCACTCCCCTATCATTCAAAAATCTGTCTATCTCCACCTTAAATATATTCAATGACCCGAGAATTCCAAAGATTCACGGTCCTCTGTGGAGAAGATATTCCTCCTCATCTCCATTTTAAATGGGCGACCCTTTATTCTGAAACTATGCCCCCTAGTTCTAGATTCCCCCACGAGTGGAAACATCCCCTCTGCATCTACCCTGTCCACGCCCCCTCAGAATCTTACACATTTCAGTAAGATCACCTCTCATTCTTCTAAACTCCAATGAGTTTCGGCCCAACCTGCTCAAGCGTTCTTCATACAACAATCCCCTCATCTCAGGAATGGACCTAGTGAACCCTCTCAGAACTGCCTTCAATGCAAGTATATCCCTCCTTAAATACGGAGACCAAAACTGTACGCAGTACTCCAGGTGTGGCCTCACCAATACCCTGTACAGTTGTAGCAGAACTTCCCTACTTTTATACTCCACCCCCCTTGCAATAAAGGCCAATACTCCATCTGCCTTTCTAATTAACCGGCTTGGCTAAGTCACTCACTGGCTTGGTGATGAAAGAGCTGGTAAGGGTGACGGCTGACCAGAAAAATATCCCACAGCTCAGGATGAACTTCCTGTTGAAGCGGTCGCCTAGGAAACCGAAGATCGGGGTGGCCACCATGAAACTGCAGATGAAAGCTTGAAGAGAGAGAGAAAAAAATAAATTAAATTTTAATAAGAAAATTTATTCAGTTAATGCAGAAAAATATTGACCATAAATAGTTTTCAAACTCCACCCCAATTCTGTAGCACCAATAATATATTGAATTTGCTATAGATGATGTACTCTCCTTCTGAGTCAGAAGGTTGTGGGTTCAAGTCCCACTCCAGGAACTTGAGCACATTAATCTAGGCTGACACTCCAGTGCAGTGCTGAGGGAGTGCTGCACTGTCAGAGGTGCCGTCATTTGGATGAGACTTTAAGGGGTGCCTCCTAGATGGCGGATGTACGCCAACTTCGCGAGTCGCGGGCCAATTTCTTCCATGGGGTGGAAAGGGTCAGCCTGGGACGCTGAGGGGTCGGTGCGCACGCCAATGATGTCATCGCCGTGCGTGCTGGCGGGGGGGCGCTGATCGCACGGCGTGGGACAGCACCCCCCTCCCCACCCCTAAATCTCCGGGGCAATTTCCTGGAAGCTCCCCTCTCCCTCCCTCAGATGGAAACAAAATTGTGGTCCGTTAGCACCTCTGGGGCTATAAAAAGGAGCAATTTTCCCCCAAGTTTTCGCCTCTTTTTCCCCCTCCTTTCCTAAAAGCAGTGACTCATTCTGGGATACAGATCCCCAGGGACTATCATGCCTTGGGGAGGGGATAATGGGATCAAATGGGCATTTCATTGTGTGTGAGTCCAGACAGGGAGCGTTGGAAACCTATTCAGCCATTGATGTCAGCTGTGGCTCAGTGGATAGCACTCTCGCCTCGGAGTCAGAAAGTTGTTGGTTCCAGTCCCACTCCAGGACTTGAGCTCAAATTATAGGCTGACACTCCAGTGGAGTGCTGAGGGGGTGTTGCACTGTCTGATGTGCCGTCTTTTGGATGAGACATTAAACCGAGGCCCCGTCTGCTCTCTCAGGTGGCGCAAAAGATCCCATGTCACTATTTGAAGAAGAGCAGGGGAGTTATCCCCAGTGTCCTGGCCAATATTTATCCTACAACCAACATCATTAAGACAGAATTCGTCCACCTGGGAGGGGAGATGGGACTCGGTTTAATGCCTCATCCAAAAAACAGCACCTCTTTGACAGTGCAGTACTGCAATGGACTGTGGGCCTATAATTTGTGCTCAGTCTCTGGAGTGGGACTTGAACCCACAGCCTTCTGACTCAGTGGTACCCACTGAACCATGGCTGATACCAGGAGGGTCCAATAACTGCCTGTCACAGTTCAGCAGGGGCACAGCCCACTGTCTCACTGTCCTATTCCATATGGTCGGGCGGCACACTAAAGTTAAAGAACGATTGGGTGCGTCAGACCAGTCCTCACGGGGTTAAACCGATCACCGCCTTAGTCTACTTTGAGAAGGAATGTTACAGGTTTACTTCAAGGGGAGTTAATGATTGTTTAGTTTATAGCCCCTGGGGATCTGTATCCCAGAATGAGACACTGCTAAAACAGGCTGATCATTCTGGAACAAACCCCAGCTTCATTTGATGGTTTCAAGGAGCTAATTCCAAACGAACTTGATCAAAGAAACAGAAGGCACGTCAACACTTCGAGAATTAACTGATGTTAACATCCTTTCAGAGTTCACCTTCCTTTTTCTCTTGGTTTTGTTTTAAACCGTCTACACACAGGGTAACGATTGCAGCATGAGGGAATTGGGTGTGGAGGAATCACTGGTCCTGGGAGGTCGAGAGAATGAAGTGAGCTCAATGGAGAACAGCAGTGATGGTCTCATTTCAGGTGTGTGCATGTGAGAGACAAAGAGAAGGTGTGTGTGACTATGTGAGTGAATGAGTGTATATATGTATGTCTGTCTGTGTATGACTGTGTGTGTGTGTGACTTTGTAAGTGTGTATGTGTCTGTGTGGGTGGCTGTGTTTGTGTGTGTGTAAATGTGAATTGAGTGTGAATGTGTGGTGTGGTGAGTGAGCGTATGAGTGTGGTGTGCAAGTGTGAATGTGAGTGTGTGAGGTGTGGTGTGGGAGTGTGTATGAATGTGTGTGTGGTGTATGGTGTGGTGAATGAGCGTGTGGTGTAGTGTGTGGTGTGGTGTGGTGAATGTGAATGGTGTGCTGTGTGCGCAGGTGCTCAATGAGCTGCAGTGGATGAATTAAAAGTCCTCAGATCTCAGCCTGAGTATAAAATATTCAAAAAATAAGGATAGATTTTCTGGCCCCTCATCCACAAAACCTCAGAAGGGAATGATAATTCCTTGTAACAGATTTTATTTTTTACTGACAACACAATTTAAAAGTGCTGTTGGAGGTTCCCATCGACCAGCAGTGATGTAAATCCCAGAATGGGTGCTTGGATCTCACAGGGCAGCAGCCCCTTTGACAGACGTGGTTAGATTACAGCAGCATGTCATTCAACCAAAAGAAATTTGTAAAAATGGAATAAAGCCCGCCCCTGATCTCCAGTCGGACGCTGTGTAAAGAGTATTTTTCATGAGCGAAGCAGTTCTCATTTATAACACTGGCAAACTGCTTTCCCCTTCCAGCTCCTGACCCTGTCTGAGCTCTCTGATGTGTTACTGCCTAACACATTGCAGTCAGCATCCTGTCCTCTACATTACAGAGTCAAAGTGTGGGTTCAAGCCCCATAATCCAGGCAGTCCTGAGGGAGTGCAGCACTGATCTCGGCCATCCCTGTAACAGAGCTGGATACCTACAGCATACCATACTCTCTAACCTTTATCTTTGATAGAATTAGAAGGAACTTTCATTTACATAGTGCCTTTCACCACCTCAAGACGTGAAGTATAGTTGCTGTTGAAATGCGTGAAACGCAGCAGCCAATTTGAACACTGCAAGCTCCCACAAACAGCAACGAGATAAAGGATCAGAAAATGTTTTTTTTTTTTAAGTGCTGCCATTTGAGAGACAAATATTGCCCAGGACAGCAGTGATAACTTTCCTGCGCTTCTTTGAAATAGTGCCAAGGGATCTTTTACGTCTACCTAAGGTGGCAGACAGGGCCTCGGTTTAACGTCTCATCCGAAAGACAGCACCTCCGACAGTGCAGCTCTCCCTCAGCACAAAAGAACATAAGAAATAGGAGCAGGAGTAGGCCATAAGGCCCCTCGAGCCTGCTCCGCCATTCAATAAGATCATGGATTCAGCTCCACTTCCCCGCCCGCTCCCCATAACCTCTCATCCCCCCATCATTCAAGAAACTGTCTATTTCAGTCTTAAATTTATTTAATGTCCCAGCTTCCACAGCTCTCTGAGGCAGCGAATTCCACAGATTCACAACCCTCTGAGAGAAGAAATTTCTCCTCATCTTAGTTCTAAATGGGCGGCCCCTTATTCTAAGATCATGCCCTCTAGTTCTAGTCTCCCCCACCAGTGGAAACATCCTCTCTGCATCCACCTCGTCAAGCCCCCTCATAATCTTATAAGTTTCTATAAGATCACCTTTCATTCTTCTGAATTCCAATGAGTAGAGGCCTAACCTACTCAACCTTTCCTCATAAGTCAACCCCCTCATCCCCGGGATCAACCTTGTGAACTTTCTCTGAACTGCCTCCAAAGCAAGTATATCCTTTCGTAAATATGAAAACCAAAACTGCAATCAGTATTCCAGGTGTGGCTTCACCAATACCCTGTACAGCTGTAACAAGACTTCCCTACTTTTATACTCCATCCCCTTTGCAATAAAGGCCAAGATTCCATTTGCCTTCATCACTTGCTGTACCTGCATACTATCCTTTTGTGTTTCATGCACAAGTACCCTCAGGTCCCGCTGTATTGCAGCACTTTGCAATCTTTCTCCATTTAAATAATAACTTGCTCTTTGATTTTTTTTCTGCCAAAGTGCATGACCTCACACTTTCCAACATTATACTCCATCTGCCAAATTCTTGCCCACTCACTTAGCCTGTCTATGTCCTCCTCACACATTGCCCTTCCTCCCATCTTTGTATCGTCAGCAAACTTGGCTCCGTTACACTCAGTCCCCTCTTCCAAGTCGTTAATATAGATTGTAAATAGTTGGGGTCCCAGCACTGATCCCTACAGCACCCCACTCGTTACTGATTGCCAACCAGAGAACGAACCATTTATCCCGACTCTCTGTTTTCTGGTTGTCAGCCAATCTTCTAACCATGCTAATATATTACCCCCAACTCCATGAACTTTTACCCGTGAACTTTTATCTTGTTCAGTAACCTTTTGTGTGGAACCTTGTCAAATGACTTCTGGAAGTCCAAATACACCACATCCACTGGTTCCCCTTTATCCACCCTGTTCATTACATTCTCAAAGAATTCCAGCAAATTTGTCAAACATGACTTCCCCTTCATAAATCCATGCTGACTTTGCCTGACCAAATTTTGCTTTTCCAAATGTCCTGTTCTTTAATAATGGACTCCAACATTTTCCCAACCACAGATGTTAGGCTAACTGGCCTATAGTTTTCTGCTTTTTGTCTGCCTCCTTTTTTGAATAGGGGCATTACATTTGCAGTTTTCCAATCTGCTGGCATCTCCCCAGAATTCAGGGAATTTTGGTAAATTACAACCAATGCATCCACAATCCCTGCCGCTACTTCTCTTAAGACCCTAGGATGCAAGCCACCAGGTCTAGGGGATTTATCTGCCTTTAGTCTCATTATCTTAATGAGCACCACCTCCTTAGTGATTGTGATTGTGTTAAGTTCCTCCCCCGCTATAGCCCCTTGACTATCCACTGTTGGAATATTGTTAGTGTCCTCTACCGTTAAAAACTGCTACAAAATACTTGTTTAGAGTTTCTGCCATCTCCATGTTCCCCATTACTAATTCCCCGGTCTCGTCCTCTAAGGGACCAACATTTACTTTAGCCACTCTTTTTCTTTTTATATACCTATGGAAACTCTTACTATCTGTTTTTATATTTTGTGCTAGTTTACCTTCATAGTCTATCTTTCCTTTCTTAATCATTTTTTTTAGTCATTCTTTGCTGGCTTTTAAAAGCTTCCCAATCTTCTGTCCTCCCACTAGTTTTGGCCACTTTGTATGCCCTTGTTTTTAAATTATTTTATTTCTTTAGTTAGCCACAGATGGCTAGCTTTTCTATTGCACCCTTTCCTCCTTACTGGAATATCTTTTTCTTGAGAGTTGTGTATTCTCTTTAAATGTACACCACTGTTCATCAACCGTCCACACTTCAATCTGTTTTCCCAGTCCACGTTAGCCAACACTGCCCTCATACCTTCATAGTCTCCTTTATTTAAGCTTAGTACGCTGGTTAGAGATCCAACTTTCTCACCCTCCATCTGAGTTTGAAACTCAATCATGCTCCCTCAGCACTGTCCCTCCAACATAGCAATACTGCCCCTCCGACAGTGCGGCGCTCCCTCGGTACTGCCCCTTTGACAGTACAGCACTCCCTCAGCATCTCCCCTCTGACAGTGCAGCACTCCCTCAGCACTGCACTGGGAGTGTCAGCCGAGATTATGTGCTCAAGTCTCTAGAGTGGTACTTGAATCCACAACCTTCTGATTGAAGTGATGGTCATAATATAATTTTAAAATATTTTAAAAAAGGAACAAACTAAATGGGTGTGAGGAATGAGCAGAGTGATGGGATTAGAGTCGAGAGCTCCAATTGAAGAGCTAACGCCCACACAAGCACTATTTTGCCGAAAGACCTCTCCCTGTGTTACCATTTCTATTTATATGGCACTGTAGTTGATTGTCAAGCAAACATCAGAAAACAGGAACAGGAGGAGGCCATTCAGCCCCTCGAGCATGTTCTGCCATTCAAATAGATCATGGCTGATCTGTATCTTAACTCCATTTACCTGCCTTGGTTCCGTAACTATTAACACCCTTGCCTAAGAAAAACCTATCGATCTCAGTTTTGAAATTTTAATTGACTTCCCCCCTCAACAGCTTTTTGGGGACACACAAGAAATAGGAGCAGGAGTAGGCCATTTGGCCCCTCGAGCCTGCTCTGCCATTCAATAAGATCATAGCTGATCTGATCTTGGCCTCACCTCCACTTCCCTGCCCGCTCCCCATAACTCTCGACTCCCTTATCTTTCAAAAATCTGTCTATCTCCACCTTAAATATATTAATGACCCAGCCACCACAACTCTCTGGGGCAGAGAATTCCACAGATTCACGAACCTCTGAGAGAAGAAATTTCTCATCTCTTTTAAATGGGCGACCCCTTATTCTGAAACTGTGCCCCCTAGTTCTAGATTCCCCCACGAGGGGAAACATCCTCTTTGCATCTACCCTGTCGAGCCCCCTCATAATCTTATATGTTTCAATAAGATCACCTCTCATTCTTCTAAACTCCAACAGGCCCAACCTTTCATCACAAGACAACCCTATAGACCAGTTAGTCTAACATCTGTGGTTGGGAAAATGTTGGAATAGATTATTAAAGCAGGAGCAGGACATTTGGAAAAACAAAATTCGGTCAGGCAGAGTCAGCATGGATTTATGAAGGGGAAGTCATGTTTGACAAATTTGCTGGAGTTCTTCGAGGATGTAACGAACAGGGTGGATAAAGGGGAACCAGTAGATGTGGTGTACTTGGACTTCCAGAAGGCATCTGACAAGGTGCCACATAAAAGGTTACTGCACAAGATAAAAGTTCACAGGGTTGGGGGTAATATATTAGCATGGAGAGAGGATTGGCTAACTAACAGAAAACAGAGTCGGGCTAAATGGTTCATTCTCTGGTTGGCAACCAGTAACTAGTGGGATGCTGTAGGGATCAGTGCTGGGACCCCAACTATTTACAATCTATATTAACGACTTGGAAGAAGGGACTGAGTGTAACGTAGCCAATTTTGTTGACGATACAAAGATGGGAGGAAAAGCAATGTGTGAAGCTAAGCGAGTGGGCAAAAATTTGGCAGATGGAGTATAATGTTGGAAAGTGTGAGGTCATGCACTTTGGCAGAAAAAAAATCAAAGAGCAAGTTATTATTTAAATGGAGAAAGATTGCAAAGTGCCGTAGTACAGCGGGACCTGGGAGTACTTGTGCATGAAACACAAAAGGATAATATGCAGGTACAGCAAGTGATCAGGAAGGCCAATGGTATCTTGGCCTTTATTGCAAAGGGGATGGAGTATAAAAGCAGGGTAGTCTTGCTACAGGTATACAGGGTATTGGTGAGACCACACCTGGAATACTGCGTGCAGTTTTGGTTTCCATATTTACCAAAGGATATACTTGCTTTGGAGGCAGTTGAGAGAAGGTTCACTAGGTTGATTCCGGGGATTGACTTATGAGGAAAGGTTGAGTAGGTTGGCCCTCTACTCATTGGAATTCAGAAAAATGGGAGATGATCGTATCGAAACGTGTAAGATTATGAGGGGGCGTGACAAGGTGGATGCAGAGAAGATGTTTCCACTGATGGGGGAGACTAGAACTAGAGGGCATGATCTTAGAATAAGGGGCCGCCCATTTAAAACAGAGATGAGGAGAAATTTCTTCTCTGAGGGTTGTAAATCTGTGGAATTCACTGTCTCAGAGAGCTGGGACATTGAATAAATTTAAGACAGAAATAGACAGTTTCTTAAACGATAAGGTGTTATGGAGAGCAGGCAGGGAAGTGGAGCTTAGTCCATGATCAGATCAGCCATGGTCTTATTGAATAGTGGAGCAGGCTCGAGGGGCTGTATGGCCTACTCCTGTTCCTATTTCTTATGTTCTTCTCAGGAATCAACCTAGTGAACCTTCTCTGAACTGCCTCCAATAAGGAGACCAAAACTGTACGCAGTACTCCGTGTGATCTCACCAACGCCCTGTGCAGTTGTAGCAGGACTTCCCTATTTTTATACTCCATCCCCCTTGCAATGAAAGCCAACATTCCATTTACCTGGTAAAACTACAGAATGAATAGCTGTATTTTACTGTAGCCCCGTTGCCCACTGTATGGATGTGATGCTTACGCTACCTCCGAATAACATTCCCCTGCCTCCTCTTAGTAAAAGAGTCACAATGGATAGAGGGTACCAGCAGGGAGCGGCAGATTTGATGCTCCCATGACTGGAGCCTCAGGCACATGTGAAACGAGAAGTTAGCTGGAAGGGGAAGGAGGCCACAAGTGGTCCTGATGTAACGTTAGAAGCACGACTGCCTTTGACCTTGGGATGTTTTACTACGTTAAAGGCGCTATATAAATAAGTTATTATTATTTGCAACCAACCTGGAACTTCAACCTTGCGATATCACGCGTCCAGTTACAACCCACCTACTGACATGTAGACTCACTGCTACGTGATGCTAGGAACATTAAACTCAAAACTAGAAAAAGGAGGCAGTCGGGTTGATGGACTGGGATACGCGTACGTGTTACATGGTGCGTGTCGCTCTGGTGCTGGTATTTTCCTGAGCGACACAGCCTTGAACCATTAACCATCCATTAATATGCGCACAGTTTAATTGGAAGAGAGTTGAAGGGGGAGATCTGTCATAGCACGATAAAGAGTTGTTGCTTTAAATACATCAGTTGCATGATCAGCCTGATCCCGCTCCCGATATATAATGAAGCCGCGGTGTTGGGGGAAAACAGGAAGCCCACTGTGTAACTTTCACCGAGACTTCCTTCCCATGTTTACTTGGTGCTGGCATTCCAGAGCAGTTTACAGGAAGATAACAAGATTAGCAGCAGACACCACTGAATAAAGTCTGGGCTGTTACCATGGCGCCGTCGCCACATTTGTAAACGCGCAAGAATAATCGAAATGTGAGCGTCATCCCATTGTGACCGTGCAAACACTTTACTCTCCTTAAGAGAGTCTGTGGGGACCACACATCCATAAGAACATAAGAAATAGGAGTAGGCCATTTGGCCTCTCGAGTGCTCCGCCATTCAGTAAGATCATGGCTGATCTGATCTTGGGCTCAATTCCACTTCCCCGCCCGTTCCCCATAACCCTTGCCTCCCTTAACGTTCAAAAATCTGTCTATCTCCGTCTTAAATATATTCAATGACCCAACCTCCACCGTTCTCTGGGGTAGAGAATTCCACAGATCCACGACCCTCAGAGAAGAAATTCCTCCTCATCTCCGTTTTAAATGTACGACCCCTTATTCTGAAACTATGCCCCCTAGTTCTAGATTCCCTCACGAGGGGAAACATCCTTTCTGCATCTACCCTGTCAAGCCCCCTCAGAATCTTATACATTTTTCTCTTCACAACTTGCTTTCCCATCTACCTTTGTATCATCAGCAAATCACCAGCCCCATCGATCTGACTCACCGTGTCTCCTGCCTCCCAGACAGATGCAGGCTGTTGGGTTTTGGTTGCTGGGAATTAGGCGTGGAGGTGACTTACTAGTTTGGCACCAGGATCGAGGGAATTCAGTTACGTGGAGAGACTAGAGAAACTGGGATTGTTCTCCTTAAAGAGAAAATTAAAAAGAGATTTAATAGATGTGTTCAAAATGATGTGGGGTTTTGATAGAACAGAGAGGGAGAAAGTGTTTTCACTGGCGGGAGGGTCAGTATCTAGAGGACACCGATTGGATTTAAAATAATCGGCAAAAGAACCAGAGGGGAGATGAAGAGAAATGTTTTTTATGCAGCGAGTTGTTATGATCTGGAACGCGCTGTCTGAAAAGGGCAGTGGAAGCGGGTTCAATAGCAACTTTCAAAAGGGAATTGGATAAATACTTGATAAGGAAAAATCTGCAGGGGTTTGGGGAAAGAGCAGGGGAGAGTGCTATTAATTTGATAGCTCGATCAAAGAGCCGGCACACACACAATGGGCCAAATGGCGTCTTTCGATACTGTATGACTCTATGGTTCTAATCTATAAACCTAGGGGACAGGGTCCAATCCCAAAGTGTAGGACATCACAAAGTGTTTAAAAGACATAATGGCCAGATTGGATTTGGTTTAAAAGACTGAAGATTGGATAACAGAGAGAATTTAAATGGGCATTTCTACAATGCAAAGGTTACCAATGGATCTATCTAAATGTGTAAACACATAGAGGCTGAGCCGATAGGGGATAAGGGGGTCAGGGCAGGGGGTGTCATGAACTCTGCCCTAATCATGCTGAGGTTGGCCAGGGTGGCTTTGGAGATCCCCACCGCTCCATTTCACTCTCAGGAAGCTCGGCCACTGGGCTTGGGCCTTTGGGATGGTCCCACGAGTCTGTGAGGTAGCCGGCTCAACCTCCGGACTGGGGTAAGCCGCCATTTCCGATTCCCAGCTCACTGCCCCTGCTGCAGGGTCAGGCAAACCTTGAGTTTGATCCCCCCCTCCCTTCCCCAAGTTGGCCGAATCTAGCCCGGCCACTGGACGCTAAGTATCATCTGGCCTCACAGACACGGCATGGTGTGACAAATCTGTAACTCGCCAATGCTGAAATAGTTGCTCCACACTCATGATCTGTCTCTCCCTAAAGTAACAAGGATTCCCTGAAAGAGAATCTTTATTGCAGAACGGTTATACGATGAATTAATTTTATTGTGACTTCAGGTTGCTAATTTTGAAATTAAAAATTAAAAATGAAACTCCCAACAAAGCTACTGTAATTTAATTGGTTAGCAATTTACTATAATCCCACTGAATCAGTGTTAGTCTTGGCGCAGTGTATAGCACTCCCGTCTCTGAGTCAGAAAGTCCTGGGTTTAAGTCCCACTTCCAGAGATTTGAGCACACAATACAGGCTGACACTCCACTGCAGTGCTGAGGGAGTGCTGCATTGTCGGTCGGAGGTGCCGTCTTTCGGATGAGACGTTAAACCGAGGCCCCGTGTGCTGCCTCAGGTGGACGTAAAAAGTCCCATGACGCTATTTAGAATTAGAGTAGGGGAGTCCTGGCCAATATTTATCCCTCAAACAACATACACTAAAATAACAGATGATCTGACCATTGCCGTTTGTGGGAGCTTGCTGTGCGCATATTGGCTGCCGCCTTTCCTACATTACAACGGTGACACCTCACAAGTACTTCAGTGCCTGTGAAATGCTTTGGGACGTCCTGAGGTAGCAGGCGCTGTACACATCCCGGCACTGACATCCCTCTTTCTGCTCGACGTGTGGACCTGATGCAGTTAATGAAAGCAGGCCGCGCACTGCGGGCCCCTGAGGGCAGTTTGACAGCCATCATCACTTCTGAAGGTAGTTTGGCGCTCCTTCACTACCATGATTTATTTCTAGGTGGCTGTGACCTGCGCTCTGGCCTGCTGTCTCGGCTCTGTGACTGACGAGAACTAGCTTGTTAACATTATTTATTCCCCCCGCTGCCGAGGTCGAGAACAATTCATCTGTGGCCATCGCAGCAAAGGAACTGGATGTCTTTCAAAGGGTTCAGTGTTTTGGCTGGCACGCGCCACCCTGAGGAACATGCTGGAAGGGAAGGGCGGGGCTACTGGCCAACCTGAGGAACATGCTGGAAGGGAAGGGCGGGGCCACTGGCCAACCTGAGGAACATGCTGGAAGGGAAGGGCGGGGCCACTGGCCAACCTGAGGAACATGCTGGAAGGGGTGGGAAAACAGCGGGAAAGGGCCGTCCACACAAGTGCTGTCTTTATCAAACATGCCTGCAAGCAAATTCTTCCCAACCCCAGGCCAGCTGCTGAGCTGTGCCTCAGGAAGTGTAAATCCCCAAGGTCTATAGGTGGAGGATGTGGCCTTTATTCCCGTTGAAATGCCACGCATTTTCTTGAGACAAATAACATCCTTTTTAACTGGAATGTGTCAGCTGTGTGTCAAAAAAAATCTTGAAAGTGAAACATGGAAGTGAGCCCTTAGCTCGATCGTAGCTCATTCTATGATCATGTTTGGACTGGTACGTTGGAACAGTTTTTTTTTTATTTAGGTGACTCCGTAGGACGAGGCCTCAAGATGGGCCTGAGTCCTAACTGCTCAGGTGTAAGTTGCCCGTTCTGCCATCTGATTGGTGGCCTCGCAGTCCCGCACCATCAGCTTTGTGGTATTCCCAGGGTTTGTTGCTGGATGGGACATCCTGGTGGGTCACTTCTTACCGCGAGACACAACATTGGCAGCTGAGAGTTTATTTACAACAACTTGTGTTTATATAGCGCCGTAACGTAGTAAAACATCTCAAGGCACTTCACAGCAGTGTTATAAGACAAAACAAATAAATTTGGCACCGAGCCACATGAGAAGCAATTACGGCAAACATGGTCAAAGAGGTAGGTTTTAAGGAGGAAAGAGGCGGAGAGGTTTAGGCAGGGAGTTCCAGAGCTTGGAGCCCAGGTAGAAGGCACGGCCACCAATGGTTGAGCAGTTATAATCAGGGATGCTCAAGAGGGCAGAATTTGAGGAATGCAGATATCTCGTGGGGTTGTCTCGGGAGGATAAGACATCAACGGGAATGTCAAGTAAGAACAGTGGAAAGAGCAGAAACAGCAAAGACTGAAAGCTAAAGAGATGTGATTTACTGTATCAACATAAGGAAGGTAGGTGACGGTGAAGGGAATAATACAGAGAGATAGCAATGTGGAATGAGAGCCGAGCAGGTGAGAAGAACTTATACCAGAAAACTTACATTTGTATAGCTCCTTTCACATCTTCAAGACATCCCAAGGGACTTCACAACCAATGAAGTGTAGTAGTCACTGCTGCAATGTAGGCAAATTTGTACACAGCAAGATCCCACAAACAGCAATGTGATAAATGAGCAGATAATCTGTTTGGGTGATGTTGATTGAGCGCCAAGGACACCAGAGACACCTCCCCTGCTCTTCTTCAAAATAGTGCCTTGGGATTTTTTTATGTCCATCTGAGTGGACAAACGGGGCCTCAGTTTAACGCCTCATTTGAAAGACGGCACCTGCGACAGTGCAGCACTCGCTCAGCACTGCACTGGGAGTGTTAGACAGAACTGTGGGCTCAAGTCCCTAGAGATCAGAGGTATATTCACTGGGCTTTTTCATAAAGATTAACACCAAGTCTTCCATACCCAAGGCTGTGTATGCCTACACGTGCTTTCGTGGTTTATTCAGCTTAAGGGCCTGCAGCCAATATGACAGTGAAAAGATTTCTATCTTCCAACAGTGAATCAGATCAGCTGCATCAAATGGATCGGAATTGTACAACGCTGACTGGATTGGGATGTAAAGCAGTGCGATAACAATGGGGTGACACTGTATTTAAAATCAGCGAGCTGCTGGTGCAGTAAGTTTACATGTTTCAAATAAGCATTTGATGTTCCCCCTGGGACCCAGCTTCATCTCCAACCTAAACATCTCCAATAACTGTTTTGTGTCGCTAGGGTCCCTGGGCAGCATCTGCACAACACAATTCTCCAGTTGAAGTAATTGGTAGAAGGCTTAGAAGGGGATTTGAGGGGAAATTTCTTTACCCAGAGGGTGATGCGGGTCTGGAACTCACTGCCTGAAAGGGTGGTAAAGGCAGAAACCCTCACCGCATTTAAAAAGTGCTTGGATATGCACTTGAAGTGCCGAAACCTGCAGGGCTATGGACCAAGAGCTGGAGAGTGGGATAGCTCTTTGTTGGCCGGCGCGGACACAATGGGCCGAAATGGCCTCCTTCCGTGCTGTAAATATCTATGATTCTATGAACTCTGGCAGTTAATGCAAGTGACTGTAGAATCCCAGGATGGATGGGGAATTCCCTGGGGGTGACACAGCACTTGTTTATCGGCCGCAAAACGGGAAATGCACGATGGTCCAATTCCCCGGCGCTATGCCCTGCGCCCCAAGAGCGCCTGAAGGAAATCCAACACCATTTTATGTTTCTACTTCAGCTTTCTTACATTTGAGAGTTTTTTCCTTTTTGCATATATTTCTAGCCCAGTTGTAAAATGTCATGAAGTCAATTTTGGAATTGCACACATCGTAGTACCGAGGGAGCACTGCACTATTGGAGGTGCCGTCTTTCAGATGAGACGTTAAACCGAGGCCCCATCTGTTCTCTCAGGTGGACTTAATAATTGGCCAAAGTGAGAGAAACGAGGAATAAACTCACATCTATCTGAGCTAAAGATCTGCCCCCATTTGTACCTTTATTTAAACACCGCTGATTAATTCCAATCCAGTTGGTTTGATTCAGATCAGCCTGTGTTGATAATTTAGCTGAGCTCAAGAATGCAGCGAGGGAGTGGATGGGCGGGTTAAAGAGACACGGTCAAAATGGAATTTGTCGGAATGATCGATTTACGATAAATGATCACTGTGACAGGTCTGGCCTTTTACTGCAAGTTGCATACAGACATCACGCCGACTCAGGAACCCTGGAATGGATGGGGGAGGGGGATAAACAATTTGCTGGCAGCGCTCGGAGTGATGGCACCTGTTGAAAAAGAGGGACTCACTGTGTAATGTATTTGCTTCATGGGTTCTTTGATTAAGAATTCATAGCAACACATTGCTATTAAGAACTAGTTGGTTTATTAGCAAAAGGTTTAACAATCACACTGCACATTACCAGTTCATCCACCAGGCTCACAGCCACATGCCTTATCTTGGATCCCCCGAACTCAACAGCTGGGGTTTTATTGAGTCTTGTGAACATCATGTGACTGGCTGAGCCAATCCCAATTCAACAGCTCTACAGACCTGTGAGCATATTCATGGGTGCATACATTACAACACCGCAAACAAATTGCCTCCTTGTCAGGCCTCGCAAGATGGAAACTCCAATCCAAAAGCGAATAAAGAGCTTTTTGTTCAGAAATGGGGATCGCAAGGTGAGCTCTTTGAGATCAGGGGCATGGCCGGCAAGCAAGCAGCCTCGTTGGTCCCCAGGCAGGTGCAGGTGACTCCTTAGCCGCAGCAGCTTTGACCTCAACACCTGCTAATCACGACTATTACACATTAGTTTGCGCTGGGGAATTATCCTGCCAATGGACCAAGACCTAGCTCTGTCACGCCCGTGTGCGGCCACCACATGTTAAAAAAAATCCACGCACAGGTATCTTCCACCCTTCAGGATGTAGTTTAGGACCTGGAATATTAGGTCCTTCATTGAAACACCTGTGAACTAATTCCTTTTTGGCATGGAAGCAAGTCATCCTCGATACGAGGGACCACCTATGGTGATGATGATGATGGTGTGTGAGAGGAGAAAGAGGAGTTCCCATTGCTCCGATCTACGGATTTAAGATCGACAGCTTGGTGCGGGAGGCCTGATGGGGGTTTTAGTGCTGAATTGACTTCAATGGAGAAGCAGACACTACAATCATGTGTGTTTAAAAGATACAGGGTGATCTCACTGCCTACTTCCTGCTCCCAATGGGAAACATGCCATTCCCAACCCCGCACATTGTGTCCAACCTTTTATGGATCCAAAGTTACGGGATGTGAGTGCGCAAATCTCAGAGTCCACACAGTTCAATGAGCAAACAAGCATCAGTAACAACATGGATTTTTGTAAAAGAAAACCAACATTAATGAAGGACTTTCAACATTCAGTGTAAGATTGTTTTCATAAACAACGCATTTAGGTTTCTGGCATTTAGGAAACAGCTACCCTCCCATTGCCGTCGCACACGCCCACATATCACCTCAGTACAGCGCAGCCCCCCCACCTCAGGGAGCAATCAGTACAATGGACACCGTCAGTGAAGGAAGCTGGGCTCCATCTTACTGAAGCAAAACCTCTCTCGGTCGCGATTTGGCTGCTACTGATAGATTTACAATTTGAGCCCCCTAATCAATTGCTCGCTGGACGCTTGTCAACATCCTTATCGAAAACTGCATCTGCCAGGTGAGTCTAGTGCATACTGTCACACTGCAGATATCTGCCGATATTGCCCTTCCAGACTTGACTATTCCAACGCACTGTTGGCTGGCCTCCCACGTTCTACTCTACGTAAACTAGAGGTGATCCAAAACTCGCTGCCCAGTGTTCTAACTCGTACCAAATCCCACTCACCCATCGCCCCTGAGCTTGCTGACCTACATTGGCTTCTGGTTAAGCAATGCCTTGATTTCAAAATTCTCATCCTTGTTTTCAAATCCCTCCATGGCTTCGCCCCTCCCTATCTCTGTAATCTCCTTCAGCCCCACAATCCTTCGAGGTGTCTGCACTCCTCTAATTCTGCCCTCCTGAACATCCCTGATTATAATCACTCAACCATTGGTGGCCATGCTTCTGTGGCCTAGGCCCCAAGCTCTGGAACTCCCTGTCTAAATTTCTGCAACTCTACCTCTTTTTCCTGCTTCAAGACGCTCCTTAAAACCTACCTCTTCACCTGCACTAATTTCAACTTATGCGGCGCGGGGTCAAATTTTTAGCGTATAATACTCCTGTGAAGCACCTTGGGCCGTTTAACTATGTTAAAAGTGATATATATACACAAGTTGTTGTTGTTGTTGTTCAAACTCAACGATGCTCCCATTTCGCTCCGTGCCCTGAATCAGGGAGCAGCCTTTTAAACATTTAACCATTGTTGTTGAGTTCTGGGCATCCCATCACTACCTTTTGAAAGTCACTTTCTCCCTTTCAATTTACCATCACTGCCAACGATGTGGTCATCACTCACGCAGGTGAGAGAATTCAGTCTTCTGGGCCGGGGACCTTGATTTCTTAAAGGGGCACCGTCATTAGGTGAGTTTACAAGAATGAGAGATGATATCACTGAAACATACAAATTGATGAGGGTAGATGCTGAGAGATTGTTTCCCCTGGCTGGAGTGTCTAGAACTAGGAGGGACAGTCTCAGGATAAGGGGTTAGCCATTTAAGACAGAGATGAGGAGGAATTTCTTCAATCAAAGGGTTGTGAATCTTTGAAATTCTCTGCCCCAGAGGGCTGTGGATGCTGAGACTCTGAATATATTCAAGGTTGAGATAGATAGATTTTTGGCAGCTAGGGGAAATCAAGGGATATGGAGATTGGGCGGAAAAGTGGAGTTGAGGTCGATGATCAGCCATGATTTTATTGAATGGCGGAGCAGGCTCGAGGGGCCGTATGGCCTACTCCTGCTGCTATTTCTTATGTTCTAATGTAATTAATTCATTAATGAATTAGGTGCAGAGGAGAATGGTACCAGTGATGAGGGACGTCGGTTATGTGGAGAGACTGGAGAAACTGGGATTGTGCTCCTTCGAGCAGAGAAGGTTAAAGGAGATTTACTAGAGGTGTTCAAAATCATGAGGGGCTTTGATAGAGTAGCCGTATACTGTAGCCATATAAGCTGCGACTAGATAGGTCAAAAACTGTTACCACTGGGTTGGGAGCCAGAGGACACATTTAAAATAATTGGCAAACGAGCCAGAGGAGAATATTTTATACACAGTGAGTTGTTATGAGCTGCAATTCTCTGCCTGAAGAGTGCTGAAAGCCGATTCAATAATAACTTTCAAGGAGGAATTGGATAAGTACTTGAAAAGGAAAAAAATGCAGAGCTATGGGGAAAGAGTGGGACTAACTGCATAGATCTTTCGAAGAGCCGGATGGCCTCTTTCTGTGCTGTATGATTCCAGGATTCTATGCCTTTCACAACCTATTAAGAATTAATGTGCATTCTCTGGCTGCTGAGTAAGAAGATGAAGGGGAAAAGAGCACTGAATCTCACCTTGTTGGATATCCCCAGCTGAGCAGGATGTGCTTGGGGCAGCAAGGATCACAGGTGAAGGGAGGTGGGCTACAAATACCTCAGGGTGTACAAGTAGCTGTACTTTAGATGGAGTGAATCAAAGTTGGATTGGATAGGCTGGGTTTGTTTTCTTTGGAACAGAGGAGGCTGAGGAGAGACCTTATTGAGGTGTATAAAATTATAAAGTGGATAGGACGGACCTATTTCCCTTAGCAGAGGAGTCAACACTAGGGGGCATAGATTGAAAGTAATTGGTAGAAGGTTTAGAGAAGATTTGAGGGGAAATTTCTTCACCAGAGGGTGGTGGGGGTCTGAAACTCACTGCCTGGACGGGTGGTAGAGGCAGAAACCCTCACCACATTTAAAAAGTACTTGGATGTGCACTTGAAGTGCCATAACCTACAGGGCTGCGGACCAAGAGCTGGAAAGTGGGATTAGGCAGGATAGCTCTTGGTTGGCCGGCGCGGACACGATGGGCCAAAATGGCCTCCTTCCATGCTGTAAATTTCTATGGTTCTCTGATTCTATGAAAGTAGAGCTTCAGGTCGTTATTTACTTATAAAAATCAGACTGTATAAGAATCACCCCATAGTAGGTATGGTAGCCGAGCGGTTCTGGCAATGGACAAGCAATCTAAAGATTGTGAGTTCAAATCCTATCACAACACGTTATGAAATTAAATTCAATAAATCTGGCTCCAATACAATGACCATGACGCTACTGGAATGGTTCACTCCAGTGCTTCAGGGAGGGGAACCGCTACCTGGTCTGGTTCACACGTGTCTCCAGTCCCACACTATGTTGTTGACTCTTCAGGCCATGAGTGCGGCCCTGCCAATATCATCCCAAAAGCAACCAAGAAACGTGCCAACCTACAAAACTAGTAAGAACAGACCAACAGCTTCAAAGAAAACCTGACACCCAGCCCTAAAAACTAACGACCCCGGCATGGACTGTGACAAATTATCATTCAGCAATACCCAACACCTGAGCACTTGTATTTGTGGGAAAACCCTGAGGGGACAACTCAACTATCAAAGGCACAACATTGTGAAAGGGGTTGGTCCAGCGGAATGTTCTCATGGAAAGTTTAGATTTTTTATTTACATTAAAAAATGATGCATTCTGGTTAATTTAAAGCACTTTCATATTTCACAACTGCTAGATTTTTAAATCTTGAAAATCCAAATGTTTTCTCTTTTTTTAAGATTTTTTAGAAATGAGGTGTGGTGGGGTGGGAGAGGGAGGAGGGAATTGATACTCTGCTTGCTCTATGAACATCTAAACATTTTTTTTCTTACCTCTTCCTTCTGCCCCCTCTCCTCAATGGCACCCTTACCCCAGTACTGCTGCTGCTTGAAGTTCTCACACGACTTGCAGAGGCCAGAACCACTTCCACTCGCGGCGGGAGAACATAAGAATTAGGAGCAGGAGTAGGCCCTTCGGCCCCTCGAGCCTGCTCTGCCATTCAATGAGATCATGGCTGATCTTCTACCTCCACTCCACTTTCCTGCACTATCTCCATATCCCTTGGTTCCCTTAATATCCAAAAATTTATCAATCTCTGTCTTGAATATACTCAACGACTGAGCCTTCACAGCCCTCTGGGGTAGAGAATTCCAATGATTCACCACCCTTTGAGTGAAGAAGTTTCTCCTCATTTCAGTCCTAAATGGGCAATCCCTTATTCTGAGACTGTGACCCCTGGTTCTAGACTCCCCAGCCAGGGGAAACATCCTCCCTGCATCTAACCTGTCAAGCCCTGTAAGAATTTTGCTTGTTTCAATGAGATCACCTCTCATTCTTCTAAACTCTAGGGAATATGGGCCTAGTCTACTCAATCTCTCCTCATAGGACAATCCCCCCATCCCAGGAATCAATCTGGTGAACCTACATTGCACTTCCTCTATAGCAAGTATATCCTTTGTTCGGTAAGGAGACCAAAACTGTACACAGGACTGGGAGCAGGACCGAGGTGGGAGGGGTCATTCCATATTCATTTCTGTCTGGGCCAATGCTGGCACTAGGACTAGACCCCCCCCAAACACTGACCATCAGCGAGATACTGATCGGTTTACACGTGAGCAGCAAAGGCTTCTGACAATCTAAGTGTATCTGTTACATCGCTCGGCTGATTTCTATAAACCATGGGATGTGATTTCTCCTACGCAATAAATAAACTCGACCGACAGTCACATGATTGACTGCAAGCCAAGCCACACACACCCCCTACACTTCAACACACACAGCACTGCGATATAGAAACTGCATGAAGTACCCAGTGAAGAGAATAAGGCCAACACAACACACTGGAACACTGGCATCTTATCAAATATCGTAAGCCCAGGCATTTGCATCTCATTAACTTCAGAGACTTGAGGTGAAACCTTGTCCAAAGATAGTAATGAAGGTCACTTCTCACTTCACACAACCAATTAAATTCTTGGGCATCTGCAATTCATTGAGCGCCTGTGTTCAGCATCAGATTAAAGGTTCTTGTGCTGTTCACGGGAAGCTTGCTGTCTTTATTCTAACGACCCATTACTTTGTGTGATGTTACAGCTGCCACTAACTCTCTGGGTTCTTCCTTCATTGGAAAGCCTCCAGGCCTTTTTTTCTTCCTTTAATAACTTTGAACACTGCAAAAATGGAAAGTCTAAACGAAATGATGATATTGCAGTATGTAATGTATGCACCTTTGACTGTGCACCACTTGAGTATGCTCACAGGCTGGTAGAGCTGTTGAATTAACTGGTCCAGGCAGAGGGCGGTCGAGTGGGTCGTTCAGCCTGACTGCCTGCCTCTCTTCCGCGGCTACGCTCGCGCCAGGGTGTCCCTGGAGATGGAGCACATGGTGTTCACCGGTACGCTCGCGGCCTTCCACAAGAGGTGGGCACTGGAGGAACTGGAATGCATCATCACCCCCGGCAACCAAATTTTAATTTGATCGTTTATGGTTTACTTAAAGTTTTATTGTTAATTTGTCTGTTCTAGTGTCCTTTTAATCAGGGGGCACACGGCTTTATCTGTTAACCAAAAATAGTTGTACAGCTGTTGAGTTGGGAGTGGCTCAGTCAGTCACGTCATGTTCACAAGACTCAATAAAACCCCAACCAGTTGGGTTCAGGGGATCCATGATGAGGCAGGTGGTTGTGAGCCTAGTGGATGAACTGGTAATGTGTAATGTGATTGTTAAACCTTTGCTAATAAACCAACTAGTTCTTAATAGCAATGTGTTGCTATGAATTCTTACGCAAAGAATCCATGAAGAAAATACATTACACAAAATTATTCCTGGTGTCTGCTACTATACAGGTTCAGCCCACCGGTCATGGAAGGCCCTGAGCAGGGCCAGCTGGGCGTGGACAAGTCTGTGGAAGAGAAGCAGGCAGCCAGAATGACCTCTCCCCCTTCCTCCACTGGGCCGCTTTCATCCTGGACCTGTAGTAGTCCACCTTGACCAGGCCATAGGAGCAGACTAAACAAAGGCCCTCCAACTTGCCCCTCCCCCACCTCCTCGCTGCACTAGCTTTTTAGGTTTAGGGCATGCTTGCGTTGAGGTACCATAATATCCATCAAGGGAGTCCTGAAATAAATACGCCACCCAAACTGGACCCAAAACCCCAGCACACCAAGGGCTGAGATTCTGGAGCTGGTATAAACCTGTAATGTATTTGCTTCATGGGTTCTTTGCTTAAGAATTCATAGCAACACATTGCTATTAAGAACTAGTTGGTTTATGAGCAAACGGTTTAACAATCCACTACACATTACCAGTTCATCCACCAGGCTCACAACGCCTGCCTCATCTTGGATCCCCCAAACCCAATTGGCTGGGGTTTTATTGAGTCTTGTGAATATTACGTGATTGGCTAAGCCATTCCCAACTCAACAGCTCTACAACTATTTTGTGTAGAAACAATCAAGTGCCCCTGATTAAAGGGGGGGAGGGGGCACACTCCAAGAACTTTTCAAGTGCCCCCTTGTTTTGTTTTTTGAGGGCACTAAAACCACAAATCATACAAGTGTCCCCTGGCTAAAGGAGGGGGGGGCACTAAAACCAACAAACTAAAACAAATTAAACTTTGCACATGGTTCAAATTAAAATTTGGTTGCCGGGAGTGATGATACACTCCAGTCCCTCTGGCGCCCACCTCTCGCGGAAGGCCACGAGCATACCGGTGGACACCGCGTGCTCCATCTCCAGGGACACCCTGGCTCGGATGTAACCGCGGAAGAGAGGCAGGCAGTTGGGCTGAGTACAACAGCTATACAAACCTGTGAGCATACTCACCGGTGCATACATTAGAAAACCCACCGAGCGTCCACTCACCAGATCAATACTGCTTTATTTGGCACCAGCGGGGGCAAGAGATTGTTCTTGTATACCTTTGAAAAGTGGGCGTTGAGCTCCAGAATTGGTACGTTTACAGCCTAAAGTGCTACCGAGTCTCAGACCAGACCAGGAAGGTCTCAGGGTTCATGGTCAGTTTGTGCTCCAGTGATCTCATCTACAGTTAGCAGCTGAGTTGCCATATTTGGCCATCATACCCCCTGACTAGGGAGTTAGGGCAGGAGTGAGGGGAGAGCATTAGCCGGGGGGGGGGGCCCACTCCTGAATCACTATCCAATGCCTTCACTTGCACAGTTTGTACTTGTGAACTTCAGGAAGGGACAGAATAGCTTGCCGCTGCCAAGTTTCACACATGAAGATTGTCCCCGGAAAGCATCTGGTACAATCCAGCAACCCTCACCGCCTAACGGAGCGAGGGGGAGGGGCGGAGGTACAAAGGCGCCCATTTTTCCAGCATCATTCACAAATACCGAGGACAGATGGCTCTGGACTTCAAATAACCAACAGTTTTATTTTGTCACTAGAGGTTGGTGAGGAGACTTGTGGTGCTTTTTAGGTGCGGTTACACTCAACTATTGACAGAATTCAGTGTTGTGTGGAAACACAGTCTATGTGTAGATACTTGCTGTCTTTGCAAGGCTTATGTCCTGTCTTTGACAAAAGGCAGTGTAATTGGCATGAGGCACCATTTAAAATGTCAATTATGATCACTTTACTATCAATTGCTTTCAGCGTTATGGCAGTAAGCTCAGTCTAAGGAAAAGTAGGAATCGAGAGATCTTTTCACAAGTTATATATTGAAGATTTCTCTTGTAATTAGGGATTCAGAGGACCAGCTACTCACTGAAGAGTTAACACGCAGTCAAAGCAGCCCGAGACTGCATTAGGCCCTACAGGCCCGTTACCAGCGGCAACGAGCTGCAGCCCACCACAGAATTAAGCCAATCTCCTGCAGACCTGATCGTTAACCCTTTACCACTGAAGATTCTTTTAGTTCACAGCACATTGTGACTGGCAGAATCCTGGCCTGCATCTTACACAAGATATCTTGGAGTGCAACGAGGGCAATTTATTTATACTGCCGTCTATGGGCCACTATCCGCCTGGTAGATTCACTCTGGTCCATGTCGCCAATCCAGCCTTGATGCAATCCAGACTCAGAGCTATAGAGCATTAGCCCCAGTACATTGCAATGCACACTATACCGCTACTCTTTTACTTCAAGGACATGTATGGGCGGGAGCATTGAAGTGTGAGCCCAGGTTGTGCCCATATCACTGGTGAGACATGCGCACGAGGGTTCCAAGTTACCCATACTAGGCTTTAGACTGGATTTTCATTGCAAGAGCTTTATAGTGTACATGGGTTCTGTTATCTGTCTTTCAGATGAGACATTAAACCGAGGCCCTGTCTGCCCTCTCAGGATCCGATGGCACTATTTCAAAGAAGAGCAAGGGAGTTATCCCCAGTATCCTGGCCAATATTTATCCCTCAATCAACATAACAAAAAAAACAGATTATCTGGTCATTCTCACTTTGCTGTTTGTGGGAGCTTGCTGTGCACAAATTGGCTGCTGCATTTCCCACATTACAACAGTGACTACTCCAAAAGTACTTCATTGGCTGTAAAGCGCTTTGAGACGTCTGGTGGTTGTGAAAGGCGCTATATAAATGCAAGTCTTTCTTTTTTCCATTGTTTCCCACAACAGAATGATGGGTTTAGGTTGAAACTGGTAATACGTGTGTGCACAAGTGCATGAGTGTGTGTGTTTAGTGCACAAGTGCATGAGTGTGTGTGTTTATCTGTCGTATACACAGAGGGCGACAAGCAGAAGGCAAATAATGAATAGAACTAATCCAGTTATTTAGAAATCTAAACATTATCGATATCTAACTCAACAATCGCTCATGCGCAACCCCTCAGCTGTACAATTCAATAGATGATACTAAGTAAATAGATTGCTCTCGAATTGTACTTTACGAGCTGTATTCCTACATACATAGAAATATATCGAAGTTAACAGAGCAAAACAGGCCATTTGGCCCAACCAGTCCATGTCTGTGTGTACCCTCTACCCAAGCAAATAGCCCCAATCACATTGGCGCCTGCTGCTCCCATATCCCTTCGCCCCCTTTTCCTTCAACCCACTCCGATAATTCCATTGAAAACAATCCGATTGGGCGCATTTCAATGGGTGCTTGCAAGCCTTAAAATAACTGACCCTTATCCGGTGTAGCACTGACACTCACATCCTCAACCTCCCATCTACTGACTCCAGCTTTCCTGGAGAGCTGCCAACACCAGTCCCTATTTTAAACAAAAAAGGGGAATCAGCACAGCACCTGACCAGTATCGCTATTGCCTGTCGCCTCAAGTGCAAATGAGAAAGGGTTCCGGCTCCACTTCCTCCCTGTGAGCTTCAGTCCCGTCTCCGCAAAGCAACCAGCTATCTGCCTCCTACCAGGGTCTGCTACAATGGCAGATTCATGGCTGCAGAGATCAATGAGCTTGTGGAGAAACAATATCCCTGGTCACAATCAGATGGAACCATCCGCAGGCCTATATAGATTGGCGGACCTCCCCTGCCGCCCACAGAGAGTCAGGATAAAGTGACTTTCCCTCAGAGTGTCACAGTCAATTCATATGGGCCCTGAAATTTCGGTCGGGGGCTTCTTTCGGACGAACGCCTCCGACTGGAGTATTTTTCCAAAGGTACCTGGTGGTCCGGGAGGAGCGTGGGATTCTGGTGGGGAGGCCTTCTCTTCCCGCACTGCGAAGCACGCTCCTGTCCTCCAGGTTTCCACGCAGAAGATGCAGTCACGTGTGACTGCTCAACCAATCAGGTACAGTATTCTCAATTAATAGCAATGGAAACTCCGTATCTACGAGTTCTCATTGCTATTAATTGAGAAACAACCCCACAATAACACCAAATAAAAAATAAAAAACACACCTCACATAATTAAAATTAATTGAAATTAAAGTTAATAAATATCTTAGAGAAAAATGTTTTTTCCGAGGTTTTTAAAAGATTTAAAAATTGTGGTTTAAAATAAATTGAACGTGGGCAGGTTTTTAAAAAATAAAATGTGTTTCTTTAATTTTATTTTTTATGTTTTAAGTATGCTTTAAAATTCTTACGCCTGCTTTTATCAGGCACAAGAATTTTGAGGACATTTGCTAGGCAAGATATGGATAAATACCGCAATCTTGCCCTAGCAAATGTCCTCGCTCCCGAGATATGGAGGATCGGTCAAGCTGGAGCAGATCGGAAAAGCCTGTTTTCAGCGCATGCACATTGTGCACTGAAAACCGGCTTTTGCGATGCCTTCCCGGTTCCGTACACACTCTGAGATTTCTAGGCCAATGTTCATCCTCATGTTCAAATCCCTCCATGGCCTCGCCAGTCCCTAGCTCTAATCTCTGCCTGCCAGCCCCCCACCCCCCGCCCCGAGAACTCTGCATCCCTCCAATTCTGGCCTCTTGTACATCCCCCCCACTTCTTTCGCTCCACCATTGGCGGCCGTGCCTTCAGCTGCCTGGGCCCTAAGCTCTGGAAATCCCTCCCTAAACCTCCCCGCCTATCCACCTCCCTCTCCTCTTAAAACCCTATCACTTTGACCAAGCATTTAATCACGCCACACAATATGTCCTTCTTTGGCTCCCGTGAAGCAGCTTGGGATGTTTTCCTATTATAAAGGCACTATATAAATGCAAGTTGTTGTTGCTGCTGGGGTAGATATGGGGATCTGCATGTTCTGAAGTTCGTGAACCCGATCTACAACAACAAAAACTTGTATTAAAGTAGCACCTAAACATCCCAAGGCGCTTCACAGGAGCGTTATGAAACAAAATTTGACACCAAGCCATATAAGGAGATATTAGAGCGGAGGTAAGTTTTACGGAACGTCTTAAAAGGAGGAAAGAGAGATTTAGGGAGGGAATTCCAGAGCTTGGGGTCTAAGCAACAGAAGGCACGACCACTAAAGATTGAACAGTTATATTCAGGGATGCTCAACAGGCCAGAATTAGAAGAGCGCAGACATCTCGAGGGATTGTGGGACTTGAGGAGATTACAGAGATAGGGAGGGGCGAGGCCAAGGAGCAATTTGAAAACATGGATGAGAATTTTAAAATCAAGGTTTTGCTCAACCGGGAACCAACGTAGGTGAGTGAGCAGAGGGGTGATGGGTGAACAGGGCTTGGTGTGAGTTAGGACATGGGCGAGTGGGAGAAGTGTGTGTCTGCAAGCATGATTATGCGACAGGTCACTGTAACAGGAAGATCCCATCAAGACACCATCTAGAAGCATGACAGAGAGATGATGCTTAAACAACATACATAACATGTACAACATATATAACAACTTGAAAGTGTTCTAGGTGATTTGCCTCTTCTGACCTGAAGGCGATGAGTCAATGGGGCCAAGTTACGGCCTGAGTTGCTCCTGTTTTTTTGGAGTAACTGGTTTAGAATGGAGTATCTTAGAAATTTGAATTCTCGGCATTTAGTTTGCTCCAGTTCTAGTCAGTTAGAACAGTTTCACTCTGGAACAGAATTTTTTTTCCAAGAGGGGGTGTGTCCGGCCACTTACACCTGTTTTCAAAGTTTAGGCAGTGAAAACTTACTCCAAACTAACTTAGAATGGAGTAAGTGAAGATTTTTGTACGTTCGAAAAAACCTTGTCTACACTTTAGAAAATCAGGCGTAGGTTACAAATTAGGCGTAGGGAATGGGGTGGGGGGTTTAAAGGGAAGTTTACAAACATTAAACACTTCAGTTTTACAAATAAAGAGCCATCATCAATAATAAATGATAAATACATCACTTTTTAAAAAAAATTTATTAATTTTTTTGATTGATTTATTGGTTGATTTAATGATAAATAAATCAATAAATCAACCAATAACTCAATCAAAAAAAAAATAATTAAAAAAATAAAAAATAAAACATTTTCTACTTACCGACTGCAGCACCGGGAGTCCTCCAACAGGTTGCTGGGACGGCCACCCCAGTGTGTCTCTGTCAGTGTCTCTATCTCTCTGTCTGTCTGTGTGTGTGTCTCTCACTCTCTGTCTGTCAGTGTCTGTGTTTCTGACAGCGAGGGGAGGGGGAGAAGGGGAGAAGGGGAGAAGTGGGGGAGGGGGAGAAGGGGGGTGGGGTGGAGGGAGAGGGGAGGGGGAGAAGGGGAGTGGAGGGGAGGGGGAGAAGGGGGATGGAGGGGGAGGGGGAGAAGGGGGGTGGAGGAGGGGGAGGGTGAGAAGGGGGTGGAGGGGGAGGGGGAGAAGGGAGGTAGAGGGGGGTGGGGTGGAGGTAGAGGGGGGTGGTGGGGGGGAGGTGAGGGAGGAGGAGGGGTGGTGGGGAGGAGGGGGGGGTGGGGAGGCGGAGGGTGGAGGCGGAGGATGGGGAGGGGGAGGAGGAGGGTGGGGGGAGGAGGGGTGGTGGGGAGGAGGAAGGGGTCTGGGGAGGGAGGAGGAGGGGTGGGGGGAGGAGGGGTGGAGGGGTGGGGGGTGGGAGGAGGAGAGGAAGGGCGAGGAGAAGGAGGGGCGAGGAGAAGAGGGGAGTAGGCGGAGATGGGCGGGGAGAGAGGAGTGAGGGAGGGGAGGAGAGAGGAGGGAGGGAGGGAAGGAGAGAGGAGGGAGGGAGGGAAGGAGAGAGGAGGGAGGGAGGGAAGGAGAGAGGAGGGAGGGAGGGAAGGAGAGAGGAGGGAGGGAGGGAAGGAGAGAGGAGGGAGGGAGGGAAGGAGAGAGGAGGGAGGGAGGGAAGGAGAGAGGAGGGAGGGAGGGAAGGAGAGAGGAGGGAGGGAGGGAAGGAGAGAGGAGGGAGGGAGGGAAGGAGAGAGGAGGGAGGGAAGGAGAGAGGGGAGGGAGGGAAGGAGAGAGGGGCAGTGGGGGGGGAAGGGAGAGAAGGAGGCTGAACGGCAGGGCCCAAGACCTCGGGCTGGATTTACAAGTAGGTGGCGTCGGGTCTCGGGGGGGGTCGCGGAGATCCAGGGGGGGGTGGGGGGGAGAATCGCGGAAGTCGGGGGGGGGGGGGGGGGGAAGAGTCGCGGAGGTCCGGGGGGTGGGGGGGGGAAGAGTGGTGGTCGGGTCCTGTCGGGTGGGAGGAGCCTTATTCACACAGCCCCAGTGAGGCCATTCGGCCAGGGCTAGGGGCTGCGTGCTTCGGGCCCCTCCCACAGTTTTGGGCGCCTGGAGCTACTGCACATGTGCGCCCACTGTAGTGCACATGTGCAGAGGTCCCGGCACTGTTTTCAGCGCAGGGACCTGGCTCCGCCCCCTACAGCTCGTGCTGTGCCGCGCCCAGCTCCAGAGGTCCTGCAGGGAGCCGGAGAATAGGTAAGTTTTTTTTAGGCGCACTTTCTGGCACGAGAAACGGGCGTCCAGGTCTGGGCTGCGCCGTTTTAGGCGCGGCCCGAAACTTGGGCCAAATGTGTGGATACAGTCACACAGACACGAGCGGTTCTCTGGTATCTCGCCCAAGTACCTCGTGTGTCTGCCTGGATCAGGAGGGCGCCCATGGGCGAGATCAGTGTTGCCTTCCACACACTCAGTCTCCCAGTGGTCTTGGATGGCCTCAGGAGTGAGAACCTGAGATGGCCTTTCTCATCATGGAGTACGGCAGCACAGTAGTCATGTTACTGGAGTAGTAATCCAAAGGCCTGGATTAATGATCTGGAGACATGGGTTCAAATCCCACCATAGCAGCTGGGGAATTTAAGTTCAGTTAATTAAATAAGTCTGGAATTAAAAAGCTAGTATCAGTAATGGTGACCATGAAACTATTGGGTTGTTGTAAAAACCCATCTGGTTGACTAATGTCCCTTTAGGGAAGGAAATCTGCCGTCCTTTCCTGGTCTGGCCAACATGTGCCTCCAGACCCACAGCAATGCGTGTGACTCTTAACTGTCCTCTGAAATGGCCCAGCAAGCCACTAGTTGAAACAAACCGCTACAAAGACAGCAGCAGTTCAATAAGGTGGCTCACCTTCTCGAGTGCAATTAGGGATGGGCAATAAATGCCGGCATTGCCAGCAACACCGACATCCCGTGAACAAATAAAAATTTGTTTTAAAAACGATTCTCAGCTCGGTGGTGCTGAGACCACATGTAGCATCGCAGCCATTGCCCCCAGTTGACTCAGCACAAAGCAGGGATTGAATCTTGGGCCTTCCAGCTCATTATGACAGCACATGATGTTTTCACCCACTCAATGTTGAAGGGAGTGCCTTAAAAAAGTGTTTACCAACCCCTCCCCGCAACCTCCGTGATCTCTCTGCTCTCAAATACCTGTATTAGCCCTCATGCTCTAGCCGGAGAGTTTATGTGAGATTCCTTTTTTAAATCGTTCTTCAAATGCAAGCTGCAAATCTTGCTCAGGCTTTTAAGGCCTTGGTCACTGTCTTCTGCCATTGTTGGCTAATCGAATTTCATGGAACAGTCAATCTCAAGACTCAGCCTGTGCTGGGTTTGCTGGAACGTTGGGAGTTCGCAAATGATCTACTGAATTGTGGGCTCAATGTGTTTTTCTTTTTATCACTTAGCTCCAGATTAGGGCTGTTACCTCAGTCTGGGGATAGTCATTGCAGGACCGCCCCGCCTCGCCCACACACCCCCACCATTGGTCGCTTGACATGTCCATCCTCCCGGGGCACCAATGGCAAACCAAAGTCACTCTTCGTTACCCAATTGGATGATTCTTGACTGTCATTCAAACAGCCTCCCCTCCCCGCTCCTGCACCTCCAATATTTTTACCACAATAAACAAAACTGTTCAAAGATAATGACAAAAGCACACAATCTTTATAAAACACCCCTTTTATCTTTCTCTTGGGTTGCTCGCAGCAGTGTCCTGGAGCAGCAGTTTAATCTTCGCTCGTTCTCTTTGAGATAGAAAATTAAGACTTGCATTTCTATAGCGCCTTTCACAACCACCAGATGTCTCAAAGCGCTTTACAGCCAATGAAGTACTTTTGGAATGTAGTCACTGTTGTACTGTGAGAAATGCGGTCGCCAATTTGCGCACAGCAATGTGATAATGGCCAGATAATCTGTTTTTGTTATGTTGATTGAGGGATAAATATTGGCCAGGACACTGGATAACTCCCCTGCTCTTCTTCGAAATAGTGCCATGGGATGTTTTAAGTCCACCTGAGAGGGCAAACGGGGCCTCGGTTTAACATCTCATCCAAAAGATGGCACTTCCAACAGGGCAGCACTCCCGCAGTATTGCACTGGAGTGTTAGCCTAGATTATATGCTCATGTCTCAGGAGTGGGACTCGACCTTCTGACTTCGAGGTGGTTTGTTTATCATTAAAAAAAACAAAGGTAATATTTGAAGCAGTGGCTCTTGTGCCTTGCTTTAAGCCGGCCATCACCAGTCTGGCTCAGTACTATTGGCTTTTAGGACAATGACATCAGGTGTAGGGCTGCTGGATGTTCCAAGCCCTGGACCAAACCCTCACTGATGGGGGTTACATTCCCCTCCAACAAAGGCTGTTCCACCAGCTCCAAGGACAAGCACTACCTGTACCAGTGAAAATACTGTTTCCCTCACTGCGCTCGGTGGAAACCTTTTGATTATTTGAACTCCTTCCAAGAATGACTTCATAGTGCGTTTGGCTTGAAACCATTCCAAACGCACTTGTGTTCTTTTTTGGTTAAGTTTCTTTCTAATAGTAGGTTAGCCTGGGTGAGGTGTCCCGTCATTGTTGGGGGCTGGACTGACTCACTGGCTGGACTGAGTCATCAGTTATATCTGGAGAAATAAATGGACAAGGGTTACCAACCCTCCAGGATTATCCTGGAATCTCCGGGAATTAATGATTAATCTCCTGGACACTGCTGAGAGTGATCCCTAGGAGAGAAAAAAAATCATAGGGCTATTAATACAAATTGTGCCTTTTCATTTTCTTTGATTCTTAGTTGTAAAAATATCAAGAGATGGGGAAAAGTTTAACTGAGCGGGGCATTGGAGGCGGGAGGTCATGTGACGAAACCTCCAGGAATGCCTGTAACCAAAGTTGGCAACCATGGAGAGTTGGGGAGCCTCTCTCCAGCAAACATGCAATACGGTCATGGTTTGGTGGCAGTTTTCAGGGCGGTTTGTGGAACGTAAGGCTGAAACAAACGGGTTTGAAATTCCTCCCATCAGTAATTTTACCGAAAAAAGAATACAGGAAAGTCCCAAAAACCCTTTTCTGGTAAAATTACAAAGATTATAATTGGCTTTTATATAGTGGGGGAGGTGGAGGAGGGAGAGAGGGGAAGTGGTGGGAGGAGGGGGGAGAATGGGGGGAAGCGGGAAAGAAAATGAGATAAAAGGAAATAAAAGAATGGACAAAGAGCCACAATGGGAAAGCTGGGAGATGACTGAAAGCTTAGTGCTAATGCTGGGTTGTGAGAAGGTTTTCAAAATACATCGAAGTTACAATACGGAACCCGGCCATTCGGCCCAACCCGCTCCTGCTGGCATTTATTCCCCACATGAGCAAATAGTCCAAGTCACATTTACCCACCCCACGCTATTATCTTTTTTCCCTCACCCACTTATCCAATTTGTCTTTCGGATGAGACGTTAAATTGAGGCTCTGTTTTCTCTCTCAGGTCGATATCAAAGATCCCACATCACTATTCGAATGGGACTGCTCCTGGTGGTCTTGGCCAATTTTTATCCCTCAACCAACATTCATTCAAACAAATTATCTGCTCATTTATCGTATTGTTGTTTGTGGGATCTTGCTGGGCTCAAATTTTCTGCCGTGTTTCCTACATTACAACAGTGACTACACTTCAAAAGTACTTCATTGGCTGTAAAGCACTTTGGGACATCCTGAGGTCATGAAAGGCGCTATAGTAATGCATGTCGTTCTGTTAAATATACCAGATGGAGAGACCGAGGGATTCAGGGATGGAGTAGCAGCGAGAAATGCTCGGTGGCTGCAGGCACAGCCCAATGGTGGGATGAGGGGAGTAAGCAGGGTGGATGGAGGGCCACAGGCAGAGAATTACTCACAAAAAGATTTCCTGCCACAAAGTGTGATTAGTAATGTGGCATCATTGAGATGGCAGGACGGTGTCATAGCTGGCAAAGGAGATATCACGGCAGAGCAGCGGATTAGCGTGCTACAGCAGAGCATGCTGCAAAGGGTTCGCCAAGAATAAGCTGCAACGCTTGAGGATTTCAAACCTGTGGCAGATAATCACAGGCTGTGCCAGCAAGGAACTGGAACAAAATCCTTCTATCCTCTCTCTGCTCCCCCCACCCTGAGCTGCAAACATCCCATTTCCAATTACTTTTCTGCATTTCCCAGATAGTTCCTGTTGAGACAAAGGAACACTCTCTCATCAGAGCAAGCCAAAATAATTGGCAGGAAATAGGCGACATAATCATGAGGTGGCACTGATTTTGAGAGCATCTGTACTGAGAACTAATGCCTGATCATTAATGCTGGAGACTGGTCCTCCACAGATCGGACTCGATATCCCGCCGATCAGGATCAATATCCCACCAATCAGGATCAATATCCCACCGATCGATCGGGATCAATATCCCACCGACCGATCGCGATCGATATCCTGCCGATCGGACTCGATATCCCGCCGATCGGACTCGATACCCGCCGATCTATATCAATATCTCACCGATCAGGATCAATATCTCACCGATCGCGATCACGATCAATATCCCACCGATCACGATCAATGTCCCATGACCCTAATTGCTTCAATGTCCAGACATTGAAAGTTATGAACCTTCTTTCACCCCAGGTCCTGCTCACAGTTCCCCATACCCATTCAATCCCATTCACTGTGTAATTGTGGTGCGCTCTGTTTCAGCCAAGGCGGAATATCTCACACTGATTAGCATTAAATTCCATTTGCTATTTGTCTGATGATGATGCATCAAGCTGGAACTGTTTAACTGCATCTTCTGCTCTTCCTACTTTGTGTTGACAAGTCTACATTCGATTTCGATATGTAGTAATTCATACAGATTAGAAGCACTGACCTCTGCTGGACCCCCTCAACACCCATCACCCATAGCTTGACACGTCCCCACTACAAGCACTTTCTCTTTCCTTTTTTTTTAAATCGAGAAGTCTTGTCCAGTTGCATATTGGGCCCTGGATTCCTGTGGTTTTTGGTTTAATTAGGAATCTTTCATGCAAATCGTTGTCAAGGGCATCTTGAAAGTCTGCACAAACTAGATCAGAGAGAGACCTCCACTAGTTCCTGTAATATCATCAAGGAGCTTGGGAGTGGCACGGCCAGTCATGTGATGTTCACAAGACTCAATAAAACCCGTTCGGGGAATCCACGATGAGGCAGGTGGTTCTGAGCCTGGTGGATGAACTGGTAATGTAAAAATGCGTCTGACCCCCCCCTTGCAGGGGCATTTGTTTAAAGTGCACAACTAAAATAGTTGAACTGGTAATGTGTAGTGTGATTGTTAAACTAGTTCTTAATAGCAATGTGTTGCTATGAATTCTTAAGCAAAGAACTCATGAACCAAATGCATTACAGCATCATTATAATATAATCTAGCCTGCGCATCACAGTGGAAGATGGGCGACAGTGAATCAGCAGGACCCTTGGATTTCGGGCCAACAGGAAGGTCAGGGACAGGCATATGCCTCGCCACTCTCGGTGCCTGATCAATGGCCTGTCAGTGACCCTGCACTGGCGCTGGGGCCTATTTATATGGTAATGATCTGGCCATATGCTCGCCCAAAAAAATCTATAACAATTTAAAGAGATTGGCTTAATAATAGAAACAAGGCTCCCTCCATAACTGTAAACCTGCTGAAAACTCCAGCCAAACCACAGCTCATTCAGACATTTGACACACGATTCAGCGACCACACACCCCCTCACTTGCACCTGTGTGGTTTCATGATGCTGCCTTTTATAGCTGAAACTCAGGGCTGCTGGTATCAAACTCTGCATCAGTGACTAGCTCACACAGCGTACATTTGCAGTTGAATTCTGGTATGCGCGAGAGATTGGGAACCGATTGAAAAAAAATCGTAGTGATTTGGAATAGGAACGGACAGAAATCGGTCGCCCGGGCTTGAAACTGATGTCGATCGGCAGATCCATTACAGAAACCGCCTGATTTTCATTTCCAGTGAAATCGAAGGAGCTGAAAGTCAGGCGGGTTCGATAGTGGGGGGGGGAGAAGGGGGGGGGGCCGATTCGCTACGTCAGTTTCACGCCCAGGTGCCACGGCGAAAATCCCCACTTTCATCAATCTTTCTACTTCCTTTCATCAAAATAACCTTCCCGAGAGGAATAAAGGATAAGGGCACTCATTGCAAGATTACAAGATAGGAAGACTGGGATGTTTTACTATGTTAAAAGCGCTATATAAAAATGCAATGTTGTTGTTGACTTTTGTATTGTGCCTTTCAAGACCTCAGGACATCCCAAAAGTGCTTTACATCCAATGGGGGAAAGTCCGACTTTGGCCAAAAGTGTAAAACATTAGATCTAACCCCCGATACACATCTCTCCTGATGGAAGTCAAGGGAAATGGAAATGGTTGAAAAGAAAAGACTTGGATTTATATAGCGCCCTTCACGACCACCAGACATCTCAAACGCTTTACAGCTAATGAAGTACTTGTTGAAGTGTAGTCACTGTTGCAATGTGGTTGGTATGGTATCTGGAGCGGCTGAAGGTCATGTGATGTAACCTCCCGGAACGCGTCCAACCGCAGTTGCCGAACCGACACAAGGCACAGCATCACTGGGGCAAAGCAGGATGACCAACTCCACCATATTTAGCCGATGCACTGCAGCCTCTGCACTAACCTCAACACTGGGCTGGCGTCAGCAGGCAGTTGAAGCATTTCTTAGACAGGCAATCCGCTATAATGCGAGCTTTCAGGCTTAATAGGTTATTATGTAAAAATACTCCTCTAACATCCAATAGAGTTGCAAATCCAGTGAGATTCATCACTACCCTGTCAGTACTGCCGACAGATCCATACAAGAATATACCATCCAGTCTTTGAACTGGAAGCGTGCGCACTTTCAACCCCGCCAAATAACAGGATGATTGTGGGTTTAATTTTACATTTACGAGCTGTTTTTTTAACATATACTCTATATATAAACTGCTGTGAGAGATGTACGCAGAAAGTCGGTTTATAAGTTCTTTCACTAATGGGTGTGCAGACATTGATGTGTTTATCAGGGCAGCAGCTTGGATGCAAATCTCAAGCACGGTTCAGCAGAAATACTTGTGCCCCAAACACAACAAAAATTAAAAACAAATGCTCCAGTCTGGGCCTGGCCACATCCATCATTCGCAGTAAAGCCATCGGGGGGAGTCTGAGGAGGGACGAGGCCCAACTTAGTCTTTGGAACTGCCGACGTAACTCTCTCCACAGACCGAGCTGCAGTCATTGTGTAAGGGCAGTGAAATGCCGTCAAAAAATGGCGGCTTCAATTATCGACTGTATATAAAATTACAGCCACACCAAACTAAATAAGTAACAATAAACAGCAGAGAGTAAACCTGGACTGAGCCGGGTGAATCAAGGGGCTCGGATGAAAGTCGCAAAACGTTAAACAAAGCTTGGGATCTCATCAACATCACTAGAACCACTGAGCATTGCTCTAGTCAATCATAGCACCATTGACCATGAGTAATTATGACCTCCTATCGATGCCAGCCACCTCTTATCTCTATAGTTTGTAGGAAATGGTTTATATTTCCTGTGAAACTAGTTGACCTCCCATGATGTTGCTCTCTTCCCGCTCACTCCCCCTGCCTCCAAACCTTCTCTAATGTATTTGTTTCACGGGTTTTTTGCTTAAGAATTCATAGCAACACATTGCTATTAAGAACTAATTGGTTTATTAGCAAAGGTTTAACAATCACACTACACATTACCAGTTCATCCACCAGGCTGACAACCACCTGCCTCATCGTGGATCCCCCGAACCCAACTGGCTGGGGTTTTATTGTCTTGTGAACATCATGTGACTGGCTAAGCCACTCCCAACTCAACAGCTCTACTAACCTGTGACATTTTCACAGGTGCATACATCACACCTTCCTTCTCTTTCTCCGAGCTCACCTCCCAACCCCCCTTTCTCTATGAGGTTATTATTTAAGTTAGAACCATAGAACTAGCAAAGCGTATAGTCACACTGGGGTAATTTTGACTTTGGGCGATAATGTAAAATGGGCAATAATGGATCAGCCATCCGTTAGATGTCTCTCCCGGTCAACGGTACTGAAAATGGGGCGAGAGGTCTAATAGGTGGTTGATCTGATACCACCCATTTTACACTATCACCCCCATTGTGACTGCATCGGCTCTTTGCTAAAACAGCCCAAACTAATCCCATTGCCTCGTTCTCTCTCCGTAGTCCTGTTTCTTCTTCGAATATTTATTTACTTTTCTTTTTAACGATGTAGTGTTCTCTGCCTCAACCTCTCCCTGCAGCAAAGTATTTCATAATTCATCATTCTCAATCCTTCTCTCCACCGCCGTGTTATGACTTCATTTTCTGTGCCACACAATTCAGAACGTATGTAAGAGAATTGGCAATTCAGCAGGAGCTGAGAGGCACTGCTGACTTTATTTAATTCGTTTTCCTTCTGTGAATAACCCAAGACTGTTGCAAAATCCAACATGGCTGCCGTGTGCATTTTTGTGGGAATGCGATTGGTCTGTGGTGATGCGTGGTAACCATGACCACTGTTAGAATCTGATTGGCCTGTGATGTTACACAGCGAGGATAGAATGTTACAGGCTCACAGTGCCAATATAGATTTAGTGTGTTGATTACTAGTTCTTAGAACCATTTTTGAGTATATAGTCCTTCAACTATTGGGGAATGTAGTTTGTCAGTGATTTAGGTGACAGCATGTTATAGATAAGTGCAATACTGGATCTGAAAGGGCATTTTATCAGGTGACCAACACCACTGTAATACCTGGTTGAATCTATTCTGACCAGTGGTATAATTCCACAATTTTGTTTTTTTAACTCTAATTCCCACATCCTACGTAAGCTAGAAGTGATCCAAAACTCGGCTGCCCATGTCCTAACTCGCACCAAGTCCCGCTCACCCATCACCCCTGTGCTCGCTGACCTACATTGGCTCCCGGTTAAGCAACACTCGATTTCAAAATTACATTCAAGATTACAGAGATAGGGAGGGGCGAGGCCATGGAGGGATTTGAAAACAAAGATTTCAAAATTCTCATCCTTGTTTTCAAATCCCTCCATGGCCTCGCCCCTCCCTATCTCTGTAATCTCCTCCAGCCCCTCAACTCCCCCCCCCCCCCCCCGAGATGTTTGCGCTCCTCTAATTCTGCCCTCTTGAGCATCCCTGATTATAATTGCTCAACGATCATTGGACGTGCCTTCTGTTGCCTAGGCCCCAAGCTCTAGAACTCCCTGCCTAAACCTCTCCGCCTCTCTTTCCTCCTTCAAGACGCTCCTTAAAACCTACCTCTTTGACTAAGCTTTTGGTCATCTGCCCTAATTTCTCCTTATGTGGCTCTGTGTCAAATTTTTTGTCTCATAATATTCCTGTGAAGCGCCTTGGGACATTTCATTACATTAAAGGCGCTATATAAATACAAGTTGTTGTTGTTAAATATTTTAGCAATAAATGGCATGCGGGCAATCTGACATTGTGTTGTTCAACAGGTTGGTCCTTTGCAGGTATAAGAGTGGGAAGTGGCGAGTCATCAGCGATTCCCCCTGTCATCTTGTGCATCCACTTGGCCGCCTCTCTTTTCCATTCTACTCTCCTCTCCTGCTGAAATTGGGATTACTCCGTGTGAGAAACTGGGGGGGAAGAGACACAGATCCCAGCGTTTCAAAGAGGCTCCCAGATATATTATTGCGACGTTGTCTGTGGGAGGGAACCTTCCAGATTTTTTATCTGAAGGGCTGCCCACAGTCTCGGGGGAGCCGCCTGCAGTCGGCAGTGTTTCAGTATCTCAGGCATCTACCTGTCAATTATTTGCTGTGTTGAAAACCGGGCCGAAGCTTAAATGTGTGAGCAAAGGGATACAGTTCTCGAATTCCAGGGGCAAAACACAATCTTTATTCTTGCTTCTCTCCCTGCGTTTCTTCCTCCATTAAAGTCCCATTTCCTCCTCGCAGTTTACAGCTGCAATCACTGCTATGCTTCTTATTTCCTCCTCTATAATCCTTTCACCCAAACGCTGGGCTGTTGATGTAAAGTCCCAGAGCAGGGCTATTTGCATTGAAGTGATTTAGTTGCTCTCTGCAGCTGGCGTTTCGCATAAAAGACTAATTCTCTTTTTTTTTTAAAAAGAGAGGAGCTAGTTTGTCCCCAACCTTTAACTGCTAAGCCTATTTTCAACCATATAACATCCAGGGAAATAATCTCATTTCAGTTCCCACTAGACTGAATTATTTTATCTTTTCATTATTATTGGATTTTCTCTCACTTTTTCTGCACTGAGTCAAATGTTCATTTTTTATTTTAAATTGGTGATGATCATGGGAAAGATTTGCATTATAAACATAACCCTATAATCGGCAGGTATGGGGGGTGGCAAGGAGGAGAAAGGGAAGTGGAAGAAAAAAGATTTGCATTTATGTAGCACTTTTCACGACCACTGGACGTCTCAAAGCGCTTCACAGCCAATAGTATAGTCACTATTGTAATGTGGGAAACGCGGCAGCCAACTCCCACAAATGACCAGATAATCTGTTTTTGTTATGTTGATTGAGGGAGAAATATTAGCCAGGATACCAGGGATAACTCCCCTGCTCTTCTTTGAAATAGTGCCATGGGATCGTTTATGTCCACTTGAGAGAGCATCTGAAAGACGACACCTCTGACAGTGCAGCACTGGAGTGTCAGCATAGATTTTTTTTGTGCTCAAGTCCCTGGAGTGGGACTTAAACCCACAACTTTCTGTCACAGAGGTGAGTGTGCTACCCACTGAGCCACAGCTGACACTGAAGGCAAGGAGGAAGAGAAAAGGGAAAGGAGGAGGACACGGGTAAAGGAGGAGAAGAAAGTAAAAAAGGTAGAGGAGATCGAGGGAGACAGGTGGAAGGGGAGAAAGGAGGATAGAAGAATGGGGAAGTAGGAGAATGGGGGGGTGGAAGCGGAGGTGTTGCCTATATGAGCCCAAGTTGTAAAATGTTAGAGGAATGTGTTCAGAGTGAGCTGGAGATACCAATGAGTTTTAATCCTCCATAATTGATGCTCCTCCAAATGACAAGTGGGAATTGTGAGAGATTGCCAAAACACAACTCAATCTTCATGATGATGAAGTTAGCCACCCTTGCGAGGTCTACAACCCACCCTCACCTCAGTCAGATCTCCTTTATCCCCCAATGCTGCAGTTTCCATTCTAACTTGAATTTCCACAACAAATTTTACTCTTAACCAAGTCTAGTCTGTGATTATATTTAACTGGTTAGAAGTAGTGCATCTTAAATCACTGATGGGCCACAGGGCTCAGCTACTCACTGCTGGGCTATTGAGGAGCCAGGCCAGGCCTCTGTAGGTACAACTGGTGAGTGGCTGGTCACTAACCTGTAGGCAACAATCCGGATTTACTGTCACTAACTCCAAAGTGTCTCTGGATGTCCGCCAATACACCTGGGAATAATTAAGAGAGGGAATTAGAGACAGATTACTAGAGAGCAAAGATTACAGAAACTGATGAATACAATACTGAATTTTTTTTCCGACTCATTAACGGTAATGAATTCAGTTGATGGAACAACACAGTCACAATTGAAAACTTCACTGGTGCAAAAAGATTCAGCTCATTATGAAGAGATCAGGGAATGGAGCATAAATGGATTTCAATCACGTTCTGGGATAGAGTAGTATGTCCTTATTAAATGGGGGTGAGTTCGCGATTAATCATTGGTCTGGACCTGCTGCCATCTGTAAAGGGGAGCTCAGCACTATCAGCAATCATCGGCGATATCAGTCAACACTTCTCACCTCTGCAGTTCCAAGAGCAACAAACTGCCGGGGGAACAGCAAAGTAATTCCTGAGTGTAGCTTGAAGCAGCAATAAGAACGACTGTGTCTTTACTCGTGAATTAATTGTGAAACATTTTCAGTGTTGAGGGAGCTATCAAAGCCTGACTTTTATTTCTGCCATAAAAGCCAGCGTGAATCGCTGCTCCCTGTCAGGAAATAAACTTGTACCGATAATCCTCTGAACAAAAGTGCCAATCTCAATGTGAATTGAATTCAGTTTGGTTTGATCCAGCTCCTCTGCAAACTTCATAAAGAGCATTAAACCATTCGCGGTTGGAGAATTAGAGAATAAAACAGGAAAGCTGTCAGAACAAATGCATAATTAATATATTTTATTAATTATAAATTACTTTGTAGGGGATGGGGAAAATCACAGGATGGAAAATTTCTTTAGAGAACCAGAATATAAAGACAGAATTTTCTATAGCGTCTTTCATAACCTCAGGATGTTCCAAAGCACTTTACAGCCAATCAAGTACTTTTTGAAGTGTAGTCACTGTTGTAATGTAGGAAATACAGCAGCCAATTTGCACACAGTAAGATCCCACAAACAGCAATGAAATAACGAGCAGATAATCTGTGTTTTTGTAAATGGATAAATTGGCCAAACCAGATTCCCTCACAGCCAGGACACAGTTCTGTAGCTGAAAATTTCCGCTATCGGCAAAGATCTGTGATAGGAAATGTGGCTTAAAAAGGCGTGCCAACAAAAATAAAAATCTGTTGACAGGAAATATCTTCGGAGTGGCTGAAAATAATGACCGAATTTTGTGCCGAGTTTCTAAATTAGGAAGGATCAGCTCCTTTGCTGATTTGTTACAGGGAAATTTGAGTCCGTTTATCAAGATATCTGATCTGGTTGACACTGCAATGTTGCACCTTCCATTACAATGGGACTGTCACTCACAGTGGGTTTGCCTCTTGCTAACATTTCCCCTTCTGGTATAATGGGGTTTTAAGTGTAATTCCAGCCCATAAGTTAAATCAGACAGGCACACTCAGGAAAAACACTTTCTTAAATCATTTGGCAGCTTCTATGCTTATCAAACCTGAGGACACAGCTCCACAATAATTGGCAGGAGAACCAGAGGGCAGATGAGGAGAATTTTTTTTTTAAACAAAGCAAGTTGTTATGATCTGGAATGCGCTGCCTGAAAGAGTGGTAGAAGCAAGTTCATTAGTAACTTTCAAAAGGCAATTGGATAAATACTTGAAAGGGAAAAACATTTGCAGGGATATGGAGAAAGAGCGGGGGAGTGAGACTAATTGGATTGTTCTGGCACAATGGGCCGAATGACCTCCTTCTGTTCCATATGATTCTATAAGTTGAGGGATGTTAGCACTGAGAAATGTAACATTTTCTCATTTCAGGTATATATGTGTAACTACAAGGTACTTCCAGGTCAGGTATATCATGGTTAACTATAGAGTAGAGTTCACTCCCTTCTGGCCCAACAATGTCCTTTATCTTTCTAACCTCCTTTATTTCCCCCCAAACCCCACACTAGTCATCAGTATGGCCTCTCGGACTGAGGTTGCCAATTTATACCAGATTTAGGGCAATGTGGGCTTATGCCCACTGGCTGCAAGGGTGGAATGCATGGGCCTAGGGCACCTCTGCCCAGCTGACCCAGCTAAATATGGGTTCTACTCCAGCAAAACTCACCATATCGCAGTAAAACTACACATAACCGTTGGACCAGTGCCCTTTAAGCGCAGTATATTGTGATATGATTTGCTTTATTATGAATGCAGTGTGTAAGAATTCTTTGGGTCCAGTTTTTCATGTATTTTAATACACATTTGTGCATTAATGGATCGGGGGGAGTGGGGGTTGTACAGTAGTGTGAACGGAGACCAAGTATTATTAAACCAGTTCTGGCTGTATAGAGACCACCCATTATCATTTCTCACAGAGCCCCTCCAGCCATGAGGGAGATATGACTTTTATCACATCGGAACAAATCTAACCCAAGTCCAAGGAATGAAAGGACTGAGCTAACGTGACATGCCACACAGTAAACACATCAATTTGAATCAGTGGTCACTGATTTTGCTCAAGAGAAAAATCTTGGCACAACCACAGAAACTGGGTCAGGGAATGATGCGCGAGTAGTTAAATAGCAGCTTCTACTGCATGTACTGATAAGGGGAAAGAAATAACTTGCATTTATATAGCGCCTTTCACAACCGCAGGATATTCCAAAGCACTTTAATTTGTGAAGTGTAGTCACTGTTCTAATGTAGGCAACACGGTATGTTCCTACAAACAGCAATGAGATAAAAGACCAGATAATCTGTTTTTACTAATGTTGGTTGAGGGATAAATATTTGACCAGAACATTGGGAGAACTCCTTTGAATATGCCATGGGATCATCTTTTACATCCACCTGAGAGGGCAGATGGGACCTCGGTTTAATGTCTCACACGAAAGACGGCACTTCTGACAGTGCAGCACTCCCTCAGGGCTACACTGCAGTGTCGGCCTGAGTTAAGTGCTCAGGTCTCTGGAGTGCGACTTGAACCCACAGTCTTCTGACTCAGGCGAGAGTGCTACCCTATTTAGAAAATGCAGATCAATGCAAAAATGTATATTGAAATTCTTTGACAGTCACTACCATTCTCAAATCTTCACCCAAATTTAACTGTAACTTCTCCTTTCAGTTTTTATTTCTGATCAATTTCTGGGTCCCCACACTTCGGGGCGAAACTGAACGTTTAGCCTGAGTTTCTCACGGGAAAAGTAGAGTTAGTTCAACGGCTTTTACACGCCCTAAACTCACAAGTGCCCTTAAAAAATGAAGGAAGGGAACTACACTGGAGTGCCAGCTTGAATTGTGTGCTCAGGTCTCTGGAGTGAGACACTAAACCCACGACTTTCTGACCATGAGGCAGGAGTGCTGCCCACTGGCTCTGGCAGGAGGGGGACCTATCCCCAAATCCAGTGGCTGCGTGCAGTACTCTTATCAGGATCTTCCCAGTGCAAACCCACCTCCGAGGTAAAGGCTGATCTACGTGGGGCCTGATTCCAAGTGCAGAATTTGGAGAACTTGCATCAGCAGAAGTCCATTTAAGTCAGGTGTTGGGTCTTCACCACCCAATGATACAAAGTGTTCAAACATCATCCAGAAAGATCAGGAGTTAGGCTTTACTGATCTCATAGGCACATAACATCTGACTGGGCAGCTCAACAGCGATTTGCTTCAGACATAGGGTCCAGGAGGTAGATGCAGAGAATGGACCTTATTCTGATGGACATAATCTGACCCGATTGATCAAGTTTATCATCTCATGTTTCCCCACATTACAACAGTGACTACACTTCAAAAGTACTTCGTTGGCTGCAAAATGCTTTGGGACGAACTGAGTACATGAAAGGGGCTACTTAAATGCAAATTCTTCAGGGAGTCTCACTCTGCTTCAGTCCAGGAGTTCAGGTCATGCGTGGACTCCAGATTCAGGCTGTATTTATACTAACTGTGGAGTCTGCATGGAAGCAGTTATACTGGGAGTGCTGAGGTCTTGGGAGGTCACTGTATTGGAGTGGGATTGTGTCGGCTCTGATACAGGCACCCGCCCAAGTGAGCAAATGGATCATCTCACCTCTGCCGGATGCTTTCAGATACTTTTTGACTTTGTTCAGGAATTTCGGACCACCTATCCTAATACCTATTGGCGGAATCCCAAGGAAATCCCAAATACCAAGAAGATGTTTTCGAAACAGACCCATATATTATCCTGGAAAAAGTTATAGGTTTTAAACAGGTTTTAAGATAGTGATGTTCAGATAAGGCTCAATGTAAACTCGAGGAACAGCATCTCATCTTTCGATTAGGCACTTCACAGCCTTCTGGACTCAACATCGAGTTCAAGAATTTCAGATCATAACCCCTGCCCCCATTTTTTCGGACGGCAGCTGTTGATGATTCTGCCATTCCCCTTTACACCTCCTCTAGACCCAACTTTTGATTCTTTACTTGTCCCATTACCATCTTCTTTTGCCTCGCACCATCATCCCTTTTGTCATTTAATCTCTCCTGCCTTCCACTCTATCACAGACCTTCCCTTTTGTTCTTTCCTCTCCCCCACCCCCTTTCCCTGCCTCTGCGCTTGCTTATAACCGGTCTCTAACATTTTTCCTGTCGGGCGAAGGGTCATCGACCTGAAACATTAACCTGGTTTCTCTCTCCACAGATGCTGCCTGACCCGCTGAGTATTTCTAGCATTTTCTGTTTCTTTTTGAGAATTAATCGGGATTGTAATCCCCTAATATCAAAACAGGAAAGCGATGATGATCAGATTCCAGTAAAACTACCAATTAAGGCACTTACTGTAAAACGCAACTATATAAATCTTGGCCATGTGTGGGGCTTTTGTTTAAGGTTTCCCGTACACTTTGTTCCAATCGAGTTGATGAAATGAATGGGATAGATGGTTTGACAGGACTGCTGGACAGAGGCTGCCTGACCCACCCTGCCGTTCAGACAAACCCTGATCTGTGCCGACCAGCTCTTGGGAGGAGATGCAGGAAAGTGCTAGTTATGTTTTTTTATAATCAGTAGTCAGCCATGCACAGGGCAGGGAGAGGGAACCCCCAACAGTAACATCTGGAAAGGTCAGCGATGTGGAACATCCTGACCCAGCGCAGGAGAGCAGCCAGGTTCCTGCAGCAGCACAGGACAGCACATGACCATTGACATCACCCACGTACTCCGCACGTTGGACAACATGGAAATATTGACTCAAAACATTGGCAGATATATTAGCTCCTGAGGAAATGAGTTCTTAATGAGCACAGTACAGTGACACACCTTCTTAATACCTGGTAAGGTGTTGAGATAGAAGGGTATTGCCATGAGTTCACATACTGTCTGGGATCAGTCAGAATCCAGCCAGCCAATTTGCACTTACTGTTGTAATGTACAATTCATTTAATTTTGAATCCAATTTCAATAGCAATATCTGGCCACAGGAAATAAAAACGCAGTTTGGTGATGTATAAGATCCCGTGGCACATTCAAAGAAGAGCAGGGGACTTCTCCTCAGGTTCTGGCCAATATTTACTTACCAACTTACACTTAAAACAGACTATCTGGTAATTATCACATTACTGTTTGTGGGACGTCCCAAAGCACTTTGTAGCCGATTAAGTATTTTTGAAGTGTGGTCACTGTTGCAATATAGGAAATGCGGCAGCCAATTTGCTCTTAGCTGTTCCCACAAATAATAATGAGATAAATGACCAGATCAACTGTTTGAGATATTGGTTGAAATAATGCTGTGGGATCTTTTACTTCCACCCGAGAAGGTAAATGGGGCATCGGTCTAAAGTCTTGTCTGAAAGATGGCACCTCCGACAGTGCAGCACTCCCTCAGTACTGCACTGGAGTGTCAGCCTAGATTGATGTGCTCAAATCCCTGGAGGGGGACGTTGAACCCACAACCTTCTGCCTCAGAGTGGGGCGGGCTACCCATTGAGCCACGGCTGACACAGTGACTGAAGGCTGGCTTTAAACTTGTTGGCTTACTGGCGGGGGGGGGTGGGGCGGGGAGGCAGGAGGGGGGGTCTGGTATCGTGCAGAAAGCCCAGAAGTAAGTGGAGTGCATCTGTCAGGGACTTTTTAACCCAGCCACTGCAGTGCCATATTATTTCCGGGTTTCCCGACCAATTAGGTTGACCATGACCCGCACGTGTCGATTTCCACTCCAGTATTTAAAGGGAGACTCCAAACTTGGTTAGTTACAGGGAGTGGGCAGGGAAGTGGAGCTGAGCCCAAGATCAGATCAGCCATGATCTTATTGAATGGCGGAGCAAGCTTGAGGGGCCAAATATTGTGGGTCGTCGACTGCGAGAGCCTGCAAATGTCTCCGACACAGTCCTGAAAAAAATCCAGAGGCAAAGAAGTTGAGGGCAGCGGTGACTTTGACAGCAAAGCATGGCCACCAGGTCCACGTGGCAGCAAGTCTTGTTCCAGCAGGCTGCAAACCACCTGACGGAAGACCCCGAGCCACCTGAGACACTGTTGGGGATGCTTATCCTCTGCCTGTAGACCCTGTGTTGGGGGTATTGGCTTCCTGCGAGCTGCACCTCTCTGCTCACCCACCACCCCCCTCCCCCTCCTGTGAAGCGACAGGTCTTTGAGGAGCCATTGGCACTTGTGCTATCAATCTCCCTGCCACTGCTTGTGGTACTGCTGACCATCTTGGTCCTCATCTGAAGTCCAGAGTAAAACAGCATAAGTGGCGCCCATGCTGATCTGATAGATCACAGTACCAAAGTGGAGACCAGATGTGCAAACCTCCAAAAGTTATGAAACGAGTTCTGAAGTTGGTGAAAGTCACCTCTCAGCACAAGTGAACAAAGTCTATTCACAAAATCGGGCAAGAAAGCAGGTGTGAGGTCTCAGTACCTATTGGCATGTTTCCGTGTCAGGCCTCCAGCCCCCCTCCGTTGCCGCTGTGTTCTCGCCTTGCCTTCACCGGCGAGTCTCAGGAAACCCGTGCCCCCACAGTTACATTCCAAAAGCCATATTAATATCGCTGTTAATGGGTGACTAACATATTGAAATTGACAACCCGTCTCTCCCGAGGGGGCGGCTCACACGCAGCCCAACGCGCTGCAGTTAAATACGAAAGTTGGCGGGTTGGAGCCCGCTTCCCAACTCGCTGATAATTTCACGTTTTTACCCCCCACCCCCTACTGCAAGTTACGATTCACCCGAGTGTCTGAACACCTATGGTGTACCTCTATATCAAGCACTGTAAATGGGTGTTTTATTCCACTTATGGATACAAATCAGGGAACAAATTGCATCATTTGCATAATTTATTCAGGACCAACCAGTTCCCAATTCAGCGTCGTCAATGGCACTGAAAATAGTACCTTTAATAATCTGGCAACACTACCCCTACGGCTTGTTAGTTGTGTAAATACAAACATATTCAAAAACAACAATTGAGAGGAGAATGTACTTTCCGTAACCAACGGTTTGTGGATAGGCCAAGTGTTGGAAATGGTTACATTTATATCTACCCACATCATATTCAGAGTGCCATTAAGCTGTATTCAGCGCACAAGGTCACTATTCAAGTCATAAAGCTTCCTTTTAGATTAGGTGTTCCCATATTTATAATGTAAAGTTCATGGACTTCTCAAAGGGTTGACACGATCTAACTAGACCCAGGTGACTCAGCAGTCTGTCCCATTGCCCTTTCACCTCTGGAGCCTGCTTTCCAATTCAGCTATGAATTGTGAAAGGCTCCTGTCTCCCCACAATGATCCCCAAAACAGCTGCAAGTGGCTGTGTGCCCACAACACAAATCGCAACCTGATTGGTTGGATCCTGAATGGCCTACCCCGGTTCCTATGTTCTCCACATGGGTTTCCACACTGAATGGCAGAGTGGACCAGCACTACAGACACTGTCTCCCAGAGGAGAGGGAAATGTCATGCTCTCTCAAGACAGGAACAGATAAGCCATGACGTACAAAAGCGACACCACAAAGATGGCTTGTAGAAAGTGAAAGATTCACACTGCTGCAGTCGGAGGTGCTGTACTGCATTGAGATTCAAGGGGCACATTGTTTAGAATGTACAGCAAGAGTTTTATTCTATACCTAGCCCCTGCTGTTGCTGTCCTGTCAAATCTCCACTCAAATACCGGGTGCCTAAAATAGAAGTGTTTAATTCCTCACCTTGATTGAGTCTAAAAATTCACCCCCAAAAATACATAAAACGATCTGACAGTAACACGCTGTAAAACTAAAGATCTTTGCACCCTGTGTGTTTACACATTCCAGCTATTTTTACTGCTCGTCACAAGCGAAAAAATTACCAACGCTTGTTTGGAAGAGCACAGTCACTCTGGGCTGCTTCAAGAACAAGGTTTTTTTTTAAAGTGGTCAATTAGTTGTGAAAAGTGTGAATTCACACTTGGCAGCGACTGAAGTAGAGCAGGTCAGAAATACACCGGACAATGTCTGAACTATCCCAGTGTCCTAGAGCCACACAGTATAGGCCAAACTAATGGCAGCTAAACAGCCGGCTCAGGCCCCAGCCAGGGGAATGGTCCTACAGCAGGTATCCTTACAATCCACTGTAAAGATACATTTGACAACATCTCAGTTGTTTCACATTGCCGTTTTAAATAGTGGAAAAAATGCAATTAAAGTACGGTATTAATCTTGCTTTAACAACAACAACTTTTATTTAGATAGCTCATTTAAAGGAATAAAAAGTCCCATGTCGCTTCACAGCAGTGTTATAAAACAAAACAATATCAATTTGACAATGAGCCACATAAGAAGGAATTATGGCAGGTGACCAAAAGCTTGGTTAAAGAGGTAGGTTTTAAGGAGCGTCTTAAAGGAGGAAAGAGAGGGAGAGAGGCGGAGAGGTTTAGGGAGGGAGTTCCAGAGCTTGGGGCCCAGGCAACAGGGTAGAATGTGAGAGGCCGGCCAGGAGTGCATTGGAGTAGTCAAGTATAGAGGTAACAAAGGCATGGATGAGGGAATTGGATGGGATGATTGTTCAAAACTGTGGAAAAAAATTAAAGGTTGAAATTGACTTTGTTCTACCTTAAGCTGCAATCAAACAATGATAGGAGGTGAAGTGGTATAGAGGTTATGTCACGGGACTAATAAAATAAAGTTGTTATTAGTAAAAGTGAGCACGTAACTGCCGGTTTGTCAGAAAAACCCAACAGGTCACTCATGTCCTTTAGGGAAGGAAATCTGCCGCCCTTATCCAGTCTGGGCCTATACGTGACTCCTGTCCCCCACCACATGGTTGACTCTTAACTGCCCTCTGAAGTGGCCTAACAACCCACTCAGTTGTATCAAACCATTCAAAGAGAAGGTCCACCATCATCTCCTCAGGGCAACTAGGGACGGGCAATAAATGCCAGCCTTGCCAGCGACGCCCACATTCTGAGAATGAATGAAAAACGGAAATTGAGTTTAATGGGGATTGTGCTGAACATGGTGTTGTCTTTTGAAGCATCTCAGACACTATTCCTTTCTTTGAAGAAAACATAATTATTTATGCACCGGGGAAAAAAATCCAGTTTGTGTTTTTCTAAGGAGATAAGGGGTGTTTGATGGTTTCCTGTAATTTGTTTTGAATTTTGTGTTGGGCTGGGAATGTAAAACATTCTTCAGCACCAGTATGGACCCCACACAGCTCAGGCAAGCTGCACGTTTCAGCTCCGACTCCAACCTGGCAAGCTGGCGAGAACACCCGTGACTGCACAGGTTTAACATCACCACTGGCAGGCGCCCTTCTGGCCTCTCTCATTGAGAAGGGTCCTTATATTACTGGGGGAGAGAAGAGAGGTATGGGACATTGAACTAGGCACCTTTCTGAGCTGGATCAAACCCAAAGAACAAGAAACTGTGTCCTAGTGTTCTCTCTCTGTATATCCGCGTTTGGCCAAAAACTGTCAATAACTGTTACTTGACAACAAGGTATTTGTAAATATCCACAGAGCATTCAGTAATCAAACATAAGAACATAAGGAATAGGAGCAGGAGTAGACTATTTGACCCCTCAAGCCTGCTCCGCCATTCAATAAGATCATGGCTGATCTGATCTTGGCCTCAACTCCACTTCCCTGCCCGCTCCCCATAACCCTTGACTCCCTTATTGTTCAAAAATCTGTCTATCTTCACCTTAAATATATTCAATGATTCAGCTTCCACAGCTCTCTGGGGCTAGAAATGTTTAAAAAGACCTGTGAAGGCTTTAACTGAGCACTTAAGAATACAAATACAATGGGAGAACCTGTCTTGACGACCATTTAAAATGGATAAGCAATCTGACAAGTCCAGGACTAGAAGAGGACATTTCTCCTTCAATAAATATGTCTAGTTGGGGCATTAGAATGTCCTCAGTGTCTGAGGCCAGAGAGGGACTATAATCAGCTGGTGCCCCCATTCCCAATCACTGTCTCATGACCCCCCCTGCTGAAGTTGCGAGTGTGTGCTTGCTGCTGGAGGACAGGCTCAGCTGTGAAGCCTCCATGGTGGAACAGCCCGTCAATACTCGCTCACCGGGACTGAACACGAAGCTCACTCAGCGAGGTGGCACACAGCTGCTGATAAAGAGGAGGAGAGCAATTTGGGAAAGTAATAAATAAATCTAGCGATCCCTCCCTAAAGGTGGGTCAACTGTGTTCAAGATCATTTATAGACAGAGACAAGGTACGGAACTAGTTGTATATAGTAATCATCTTCCTATAAAACTAGCCATTGTGACTATCTGTAGGCAGATCACTTAAATCTCCAGTTGCAGTGCTGAGGGAATGCTGCACTGTCGGTGGTGCCATCTTTCGGATGAGACGTTAAATCTCTCAAGTGGTTGTAAAAGATCCCACGGCACTATTTTGAAGAAGAGCAGGGGAGTTATCCCCGGTGTCCTGGCCAATATTTATCCCTCAATCAACATAACAAAAACAGATTATCTGGTCATTATCACATTGCTGTTTGTGGGAGCTTGCTGTGCGCAAATTGGCTGTTGCGTTTCCCACATTACAATGGTGACTACACTCCAAAAGTACTTAATTGGCAGTGAAGCGCTTTGAGATGTCCGGTGGTCGTGAAAGGCGCTATATTAATGCACGTCTTTCTTTTTTAGGTTGGTCGTTGCACAAATGTTTGATTGTAGCTAAGAATGGAAGTGAAATCACTCCCAAACACCTAAAATGCATTTAAATTGGAAGAACCTTCTAGCATATCTCACATCAGGTGGATGATTGGTCGAAAAGTATCGTGATCTACACTCCCCAACCTGACCTAGACTGTTGCCACTTCTGTTCATTGTCCTGATGCCCTGTTGGGATGATTTGTGCCATGGTTTTGCAGAGAAGGTAATGATTGGAGACTAAGAGGTCTTCAATTCTATCGGAGTCATCCCCATGGCTCCCGTGCACATCCGAGTGAGCAACTACAGACAGAGTTCCAGGAGCAGGTCTTGTCTCTGCCCTCTCTACTGGAGCACCATGTAAGCTGCTGAGGGGCATGAAAGAGGGAAAGGGCAGATAATGTCAAATCATTTAAAGGGTTTAGCTAGCACTATTATTTACCATCTCTTCGCATCTGGGACTTGGGATCAAACTCAACCCAGATTGCTGGAATGGAATGGAAAAGAACATTTTGGACCCAGTTTGAGACATGACATGTGGTGAGAGTAGCGAGCTCGGGAGGACCTGTGGTTCCCAAAGCTCTCCACCACTGGGATTTTCCTCGCCTCATGTCTGGGTCTGTTGTAGACTAATTGATCGAGATTGATGGCTGTGATTAGTCAACAACTCCAGTATCGTTGTGTCATGTGACTACCAGGATAGTAGAAGGTGAACTAGATGGACCGTGGTCTTTTTCCACCTAGCAATTCTTGTGTTCCTATGAAATTGAATCTTTAATGGCTATCAGACCCCAAGTGCAATGGTTTGGGCCAACTCAATGCAGTCCCTAGTGAGTACAAGACCACATCATAAAACGCAACCTCACAGAGAGACATATTTGTTCGGTAATGGAGAAATATATGCTGTCACAGTAGGACATGATCTTTTGAGTTTGTTTTTAAGGTTGGGACAGATTCAAAAGCACCGTCACTGCATTTATGTACCTCCCTGGCAGTAGCAACACCACGGAAACAGATTGGGTTAGAAATTACGTAGTGCCCCATTTGGGGCGGTAATTTTTTGTGAAAGCGCAAAAGTATCGCAGGCTCTACACAATTGATCCCGGCGGGAACTTCCGCTTTAGCGCTCCAAGAGGGAAGTGGAGCGCTAAATCAAGCGCTATCACTTCCCTTAGAGCGCTAAAGAGAGCGAGAGGGGTGGTAGTGACAGAGCACTGACCAATGTTCCGTGCAATGCTGCCGGATTCACAGGCTCCTTTCCTCCCTTAAAGGGAAGGGCCAGTGCTTCGGTGATTGAATCCTAAGGCTGCGTCTGTTGGGCGATGGCACCTGCGATACGCGCACAGCAGCCCCAAGCACTCAGAGTGCAGGGTTGAGCAATCGTGGAATCCAAAGAAATCAAAATGCAACACACTGGGGACATGAATAAATTTTGGCTTGCCTGACCACCACTGCCTTTAATTAGCGCTCCCCAAGCCGCCAGCCAAGGTGACACGCTCCCTGCAGCTGCCGTTGTTGACGCCCGGCGATGCTGCAGGGGGCGGAATCGAATTATACATCCGGGGCGGTAGCGGGGTGCTGTGCACCGGATGGCGTCGTGATCTCCTGGGTGCAAGTGACCAAGGCGGTAAGTTTTAGTGCCACGCTAACCCTCCATGCAAGTTCGCGGGCATCAGTGATTTGCCGCGCCTGGTCGGAAAGCCCTTAACGCCCCATTACCGTCCCTGGGAGGCACGAACGGGAGGCGCAAAGGAGGAAAATTTCTCCCCCCCCATTATGTGGTCATTTATCTCATTGCTGTTTATGGGAGCTTGCTGTGCACAAATTGGCTGCCGCGTTTCCTAAATTAAAAAAGTGACTACACTTCAAAAGTACTTAATTGGTTGTAAAGTGCTTTGGGACGCCCTGAGGTTATGAACGGCACTATCTAAATGCAAATCTTTCTTTTTTTTAAAAATTGATGTTAACGCTAGGTGCCAAAGATTAAAGCTGGTTCACTCTCCACAGTTGACGTCTTGTTAAACACAAAACTCTTCCCTTTCCCCCTCCCCACCACCATTTTCTTCCCATAAATAACAATTTAATCTTGCACAGTCATTCCATTTTCTCTCAACAATAACCTACTTCCTTGTACGTCCACGAAACAAAACAGTGCGAGAGACCCACAATGATTATTGTGTTTCTGGAGTGCAGGAATTCTGTCTGAAGTTACTCATTCTTCTCACAGTCCCATTGTAAACACACTTACTGCCGCCACCATCCCGTCTGCATGCTTGGCATCAGCCCGAGGCCAGAGACAACCACAGGAACATCACTAGCTGGTGCAACGTTTGTTCACTGGACAGGGAAATGCTGACACCTTATTGCCCTAATCTATGTATTGACATCCCGCTCTATATCAGGTTTAGTACTTAGATGTAACTGATTGCTCATTTCAAATCAATCACAGTGATGAACGGATCGGTGGAAGGACTTGGTGTGGTCATCAATTAATGGTTATTTTTATTCGTGCTTTCTTGTTATTTCTCTTCCAATTTTATCTTTTCACCTCGGGCGTTGGACTCCCTCAGAACCCAACCCAAGTGACTACTTTCCATGAAACCTCACAACCGACCCTAGTTTTCTCCTCACCCAACAACCACATCAAGTGCACACTGTCCAGGACAGTGATCAGAAGTGGCTTCTTTTCCCCTCACTGGCCTGGGGACAGACCCCAGTTCTGGCACCCCAATTGCCACTCCAGATGAGATTAACTAATTCACCACAAATCAGACATCAAATTGGGCCCTTGCTGATCTGTACAGTGTGGTTACACACTAACCAACTAACTCCGAGCGATTGAATCAAAATCACTTCAAGCAGCTTTCAATTAAATGAATTGGTAAAAAAAATCTAAAAACTCATTTTGCCCAAAGCCACTGAATCTCTTGCTGCTAAAGGATAATCAAAAAAACATACACATCTTTTTCTCATTCAATTGTAAACGTTCACACTGGAACTCTGTCAGTACCGCACACACACTCGCACACACACACTCTCACTTGCACACACTCTCACTCACTTGCACAAACACACATTCTCATGCACAGCCTGAGCAGTATCAGTGATTACTGCCCCTGCAATGACATTCCTCACAGGTTTATTCAGCAATGGCTCCATATACCACTTAGCTTCAAAAGACAAAGAATTATGACTATGTTCTGTACCCGCTGGCCTGCTTTCAGACTTGAAGAATTGAGTGCTAGATTCAGTCTGCCCCTGACAATCAATTGCGTGTTCAGTCTCACTTGTTGAGAAGAGCTGGCTTTTCACCATCACTGACATTGTAATATGCCATTCTCCAGATCAAATTGACTTAGCTAAACTGACACTGGAGAGGGATATACAATTACCCCCTCCCCACCGGTGAAATATACAATTACCCTCTCCCCACCGGTGAAATATACAATTACCCCCTCCCCACCGGTGAAATATACAATTACTCACTCCCCACCGGTGAAATATACAATTACTCACTCCCCACCGGTGAAATATACAATTACCCACCCCCCACCGGTGAAATATACAATTACCCCCTCCACCTGTGAAATATACAATTACCCCCTCCCCACCGGTGACATATACAATTACTCCCTCCCCACCTGTGCAATGAACACCATTGTACATTAAACATTACTCAATCGCCCGTCTCTTCAGAGCCTGTAACTCAGGTGCTTGGTAATAGAAATATGGAGATTGTTTTGAGGTTGTACCAGTTTAGGAGATAGAAGCACTTTATTCTCTTCCTTCTTTATAACTGTCCTAGTTGAATATATGTTTTTAAATCAATGAATTATGCTCTTCATCCCGAGACTGCTCATTTAACCATCGTTGCCGACCAATTCCTCTACTCTCTTCGCCCCTTCAAAGATGATGGTGGTGATATTTTGACTTCATAACCAATTCATTCGAGTTAAACAGACAATTTTCTGATACATTTTTTGTGTGGTTTAATTGCTTGAACAATGCTTCAGATATCCTGCACTTTAGCACATTTTCATACCCTGGTTCTGGAGCCAACATATATTTACAGTGCATTTCCAAGTGCTTGTTTCAGGTCACTTAGGTCGCCTGATAGAAACAGACCCTCTGATAAATTGTTCAAACAGACTTGCTTACTGTGGCTACCGTTCCTGCCCTGAATCTCTACAGCCTACAGATACCGTTGTACACCTGCTAGTCTATGCCAACCAAATACCTCATAAAGTGTCTATGTCCATTTTAAGACAGATCATAACACCACAAGCACAGTAAAGGCAACATGTAGGCCTAGATTTTGATGGAGCAGGGGCATGATGCACCCTTCAGTTCAAAAAAATTGTTCCCTGCAAATTGCTGGACCTTGGTGAATGATGGAACCAACAGTGTATCCCTTTAACCAATGAGATTTAAAGATTAAAGAAACAGAGGAAGGAAATAGGATGAATTAGAGTGAAATCAGTACTGAAAGAGAAATAAAAATTGAATTAAGGGAGATGGAGTACAGACTGAAAGGAAAAGATTTTTTTTTAATTTAAATTTTTTAAATCTCCAGGAACAATTTACTACCTGTGGGAATGAAACTCCACCATTTCAATTGTTTCCTTTCTGAGTCGGACAGGTGGAGTGATATTGCAGGAACATAAATCACCTCATTAAAAAGGTACTTATGTTGTTATGTTCCAGCCCTAACTTTCTGCGGCAACTTCACTTGACACCTAATGCGCAAATGCAGCAATTTGATGAATCTCACGGGAAGGTTGAGGGCGAGCTGCCGTTTTCGCGACAACTTGTGCCGATTTGCAATTCATGGGGTATTTCTTCCTCGACACAAGTTGCTGGACGATTTACTCACTGATAACGGTGTGACCATTAAACTCTCCGTTATTTTGGGCAATAGTGTTTGGGATGGTTGTTATATGGCTGCTGTCGATGGGCAGACTTCTCATTCGGGGTTGAATCATTAAGTTATTGAGATTGGGTAGGACGGTCACTAATGGGATGGGGTCCCTTTAAGCAGGTTTCATACCTGAGCAAGACCTGTAATGAGGGCTCAGGAAAACCGGTCTTAAAGGGGAAGGTAGTTTGGGTTTAATAATTAATGGGAAGTTTTTATACCTAGTGATGGTAGTTTACACCTAACGATGGTAATGTATTTAAATTACTTCTCAAGTGCTCCTTAAATCTTCCATTTCGGCATCTATAATGAATCGGGAAGATATTAAGATGGGGAAATTCCATGAGAATTCATCCACTTGTCAATATTAGCCCCAAGTGACTAACCCTCCTACGCACCAATCACTAGCTCTTTATTGCTTTAGATTGAGGTTTTTATGCAAAAGCTTGGATGGAGACTGAAAAAATACAAAAAAATATACTCAGAGAATCATAGAAAATTACAACACAGAAGGAGGCCATTCGGCCCATCGTGTCCGTGTCGGTCGAAAAAGAGCTACCCAGCCTATCGGCATTGTGGATTACCTGTTGGGCTCCTCAGAGTCGTTTATATACAGGGATACACTGAAAATGAACGACTAGAAATAGAAACGACAGCAGCAAAGATGTTGGCATCCATTGGCCATACCATAATATTCACCTTACAACAACCACCTGTTTACAGTGAGCAAGTTGATCGTGAATGAATGCTCCAGATTCGGACTGGTTGAAGTCTGCTCCAGTGTTGCTGTGGGGGGTTTGCTGTTAACTGGGGACTGGGAGAAGGTGTTTCTGATAAGAGCTGGCACTTCAGTTGGTGCTTATAGACAACCTATGTACAGAGACTGACCAGAACCGCTCCCAGAGGAATATTGTGGGCCGGTTACATTTGCACATTGTGGGGCGAGATGAAGGCTGTGTGCATTGATGTAAGGTGCCTGGTACAATCTGGCTGCGGGTCGTTCTCACCTGCTCAGGTGGCGATGGGACTACCTTGACCTGGTGCTCACTTTGCATTGACACTGCCTGTAGGCACCTGTCGTGTGACTGCACCCCTCACCAGCACGGTTCGCTGAGTGAATAGAGAAATGTGAAGCGACTGGGGAGGAGTTGGGGAAGGATCCCTCAATCCAAGGGCTCCCGGCGGGGGGGAGCAAGCGCACGGTGAGATATCCCTTCCTAAACCACCCAACTATTTCATAATGAGCAAAAACGCAGGCAGCGCCTGAATGGGGGAAATCCTATTTATATATAAAATCTATACTATCCTATACTATCCAATATAGCTATCTATACGATCCAATATATATATTATCCAATATATCTCTATCTATACTATCCACTATATATATAATATCGAATATAGCTATCTATACTATTCAATATATCTCCATCTATACTATCCAATATATATACAATCCAAAAGATCTATTTACACTATCCTATACCAATACATTGACAGTGTTTGTTTCTGAAGGTAGATTACAGCTTTAAGTGAAATTACAAGGAGCAGGTGAGCCCCATGCCCCCCTCTGCGAGAGGTGCGGTGCCAGTTTAAGAGCAGGTGCACAAGTTGTACTCGGATGTCCCAGGAAAATCTCGGCCTCCCTCCTTACCTGCCACGGTGTAGCGGTCCATATAGTTTACCACGTAGCCGAAGCTCAGCACCCCCGCCGCGATGTGCGGGCGCAACCGGCACAGGGACCGTAATTTCTCGGCCGGGCTGGACGGCGCCTCAGCGGCGTTGGCGGTCCCCCCGGCGCTGCCGTGCAGGGTCTGGATCTCCTCCTCGGAGCAGGAGCCGGAGCCGGAGCCCGAGAGCGGGCAATCGGAACTGTCCTTGTCCACACACATGTTTCACTCAGGAGGAGCAGGAGCCGCTCTGTGTGTGTGTGTTTCAGTGTAACTGACGAGAGGCACCGGGAGCCGCAGAAACACACACTGACACTGGGGGTGGAGATAAAACTCTGCAAGCCCCTCCTTTAAAACAGCGTGTCTGGCTGCCCGATAAACACTCCACGCATTCACATGCACATCACCCTCCAACACACTGACACGAGAATCCAACACCTTTCTCTAACCCTCTTCCTCCCCTAAATTATAACACAGGGAATAAGTGCACCTTTGGACTTTCTGTAAAGGTCTGGATTCCCTCTCCGCTTACAGCCTGGATTCTGCTCAACCAACGCGGATTTCGATGTCCCCAGCAAGTCGTAAATAAGCCCTAAATATGCCAGTGAAATTAAATGTTTACACGAATATCGCCTTATCCAGCACTGGCGAAGATGTGGATATAAATCTATAATATATGCAGAGCAGTATCCGCAGTAACGGGTCCTTTCACAGTTTCCCTCGCACCGACAGTGCTTCCTTTAATCTTTAATTTAAAATAGTAAAACCGTGCTTTTGATGGTTCTTCTTGTAGCTCACACTGTCTGGTCGCACTTGCGATTATCTGGTTTAAAGATCACGCAGGTTTAAAAACAATTTGATAGGAGCTTAATTGGTAAAAAAAAATACATAACAAGTGCACGCAATACTTTCCGATGTTTTAGTAATCCTTTTCCTCATTTTTTAAGGGCACTTAGAGTTTAGGGCGTGTAAAAGTCACTGAAATAACTTTGCTTTTCCCGGGCTACTTAGGCTACTCGTTCAGTTTCACCCCGAAGGGCGGGGACCCAGAAATTGATCAGAAATAAGAAACTGAAGGAGAAGTTAGATTTAAATTCGTGTGAAGATTTGAGAATGATAGTGACTGTGGAAGAATTTCAATATACATTTTCGCATACATCTGCATTTTCTAAATATGGTAGCACTCTCGCCCTGAGTCAGAAGGCTGTGGGTTCAAGTCCCACTGTAGAGAGTGAGGAAATAATCTAAGCTGATACTTCGCTGCACTACTGAGGGAATGCTGCACTGCTGGTAGGTGCTGGCGTTAAGATAAGATGTTAAATATTAAGGGAATCAAGGGAGATGGGGACAGTGCAGGAAAGTGGAGTTGAGATAGAAGATCAGCCATGATCTTTTTGAATGGCAGAGCAGACTCGAGGGGCCGAAAGGCCTACTCCTGCTCCTAATTCTTATGTTCTTAAACTGAGGCCCCACCTCCTGAGAACGTAAAATATCCCCACAGCACTATTTGAATGGGAGTTCTCGATATCCTGGCCAATATTTATCCCCCAACCAACATCACTAAAACAAATGATCTGGTCATTATCACATTATTGATGTGTGGGAGCTTGCTGTGCTCAAATTGGCTGTCATATTTCCTACATTGCAACAGTGAGGACACTTCAGAAAGTTCTTCATTGGTTGTAAAGCACTTTGGGATGCCTTGAGGTTGTGAAAGGTTTATATAAATGCAAGTGCTTTTTTCTTACTTTCTTTGCTGTACTTTGGGGCAGCCACAGCACAAGATACAGGCTTCTAGTGATTGCTGTAACTATGTTCCTCACTATTCACTGTTGCTGAGGATTCACACCTCCATTCATCACTCTCTCCTATATAGATTTAAAGTATCTCTTTTTATTTCTGTTTGTGCCCAGTATCAGCATTAACGTCTCCCAGGTCGGTAGGAAAGAAAGACTTCCATTTATATAGTGCCTTTCACAACCACCGGACGTCTCAAAGAGCTTTACAGCCAATTAAGTACTTTGTTGGAGTGAAATCACTGTTGTAATGTGGGAAACGCAGCAGACAACTTGCGCACAGCAAGCTCCCACAAACAGCAATGTGATAACGACCAGATAATCTGTTTTAGTGATGTTGACTGAGGGTAAATATTGGCCAGGACAATGGGGATAACTCCCCTGTTCTTCTTCGAAATAGTGCCATGGGATCTTTTACGTCCACCTGAGAGAGCAGACAGGACCTCGATTTAATGTCTCATCCAAAAGGCGGCACCTTTGACAGTGCAGCACTCCCTCAGCACTGCACTGGAGTGTCAGCCTAGATTTATGTGCTCAAGTCCCTGGAGTGGGACTTAAACCTACAACCTTCTGACTCAGAGGCGAGAGTGCTACCTACTGAGCCACAGCTGACACTGTGCAACCTGCCCCAGTAACGTCTCTACTACTGTACCAAAATGACATTTCCATTTCTCTCATCAGCCAGCCTTATATTCTTTCAAACTGAGATGGCCAATTTGTGTCAAATCATTGGTAGCTTTATGGTATTGGCTGACACCCACGAGTTTGAGACTCTTCAGACTCATTTAATTTGGACTGCTACATCCAGCAGAGATTGCAGACCTCCATCCAAGCTGTCTGGGCTGGATGGAAACCCAGGTGTCAGAGATGAAAGGACCGTGTGTTAACCCACATTACCCAAAGTCTTATATCTGTGCACATTTCCTGTTTATAAAACTTTACTTTCTGTTGACATCTTTTGTCAGAGTTTTGTGTCAACTTTTTTCCCTTATAAATTCCTGTGCCCATATTTATAATGGGCATTGGCTATGTAAACACAGCCCGCTGTAATTACACCCTCCTGCCATTGGTGGCGCTGTAGTGTAACACATCTGTGTCTTGCAGCTTCTCAGCCTGTACTGCAGAGGAACCAGCTCTTCTCTGCTTACCATAAGGTTGTAAAATCAAATTGATATAAAAATAAGGACGGAATGTCTGATTTTAAATGGAGACTGAATCTCACCCTGGTCCAATTACCCCCGGCGCTCTAACCCCACTTCAGCCAAAAACTGTAGTTAGTCAATTTGAGATCAACGAGCATTTTATAAATATTTTAAACAGTTCTAAAATCGATTTTGCAGTGTGCCCTTAGCCCAGTGAAGCATTCCTCCATGCCGACTAGCTGAAGTGTGAGGCTTGATAGAGATTTCTGCACTTCATGCTGGCATAGGATCTGAGGGTTTGGGTTCAAGATGGGTGGGAGCACACAGCTGTAGTCTGCTCACCTTTAAAATGGCAGAGATGGTGGATCATGTCAACACCATAATTGATAATAAATAGTAAAACAGCTACAAAAATACACATTAAATAAGTCGATCATTCTTAAACGTTTCTCAGTGGGGATCGTAACATAGAGGAGGGGCTATACAACACCAGTTGCTATATAAATGCAAGTTATTTGTTTTATCTGTGCTAGGGATGCTCAATACTGATACTGGGTGTCCACATTGGTGAAATGTCCCATTCTCTGGTTTTATCACTGTCACATTAATGAAAGAAGACAGGACTTGAATTCCTAGAATGTCTTTCACATCCGCAGGACGTCCCAAAGTGTTTCGCAACCAATGAAGTACTTTTGAAATGTAGTCACACGGCAGCCAATTTGCACACAGCAAGCTCCCACACACAGCCATGAGATAATGACCAGGCATTGGTTGAGGGCTAGATATTGGGCAGAACACTAGGAGAATGCCCCTGCTCTTCTTCAAAGAGTGCCATGGGATCTTTTACGTCCACTGGAGAGGGCAGATGGGGCCTCGGTTTAACGTCACACCTGAAAGACGGCACCTCTGACAATGCAGCATTCCCTCAGCACTGCACTGGAGCATCAGCCCGGATTATATGCTCAAGTTTCATGGAGTGGGACCTGAATGCATGACCTAATGAATTAGAAGCAAGAGCGCTCCCACTGGACCCGACCACAAAAAGTGCTTGAAAAAGATGAAAGTTGAACAAAAATGTTACAAGTGTATCGCTATGAATAAGGTATCACTAAATACTCCTGAGAGATGAAATAATTACTCAAAAAAGAAAAAGAAAAACATACAATGATACAGCACATTTCAAAACCTCAGGATCTCCCAAAGTGTTTTACAGCTAATGAAGTACTTTTGAAGTGTAGTCGCTGCTATAATGTAGGAAATAGTGGGAAATAGGTTATCCTGACCGAGCACTGACTGTACTTTCAATCAACATTTAGAAGTGAAATGGTTACCGTGGCATTAATTTTAAAGTTTGTGGTGTTTTAATGAAATAATTCTTATTCTTTAGTTTTTTGCCCTCGGTTCTTCTCCGTCTTTTGGATGAGACATTAAACCGAGGCCCCATCTGCCCTCTCCAGTGGACGTAAAAGATCCCATGGCACTCTTTGAAGAAGAGCAGGGGCATTCTCCTAGTGTTCTGCCCAATATCTAGCCCTCAACCAATGCCTGGTCATTATCTCATGGCTGTGTGTGGGAGCTTGCTGTGTGCAAATTGGCTGCCGTGTGACTACATTTCAAAAGTACTTCATTGGTTGCGAAACACTTTGGGACGTCCTGCGGATGTGAAAGACATTCTAGGAATTCAAGTCCTGTCTTCTTTCATTATTCTGTCTGCTCTCTGAGGGGGCGTAAAAGATCCCATGGCACTAGCTTGAAGAAGAGCAGGGGAGTTAACCCCGGTGTCCTGGGGCCAATATTTATCCCTCAATCGATATAACAAACAAAACAGATTATCTGGTCATTATCACATTACTGGTTGTGGGAGCTTGCTGTGAAAGGCGCTATATAAATGTAAGTCTTTCTTTCCCCTCTCTAACATCTCCACCAGGCTGCTGTCAAGAAAACAAATGGTCAACCCAGCTTCTGCCATTTCTGATCTGCAACAGCGCATTGTGAGAAAGCAAATCAAGGTGATGCCACCTCCCTTTCTATTTGGAAAGTGCCTTTACCTCTACATAGCTGGCACAGCCGAATTTCGGTTCCTGCTCCATGCGATGGCACACTGCCGTGCCGTACTAACCACAAAACTATTTTTTGCTCAATACCCAATGTTTAGCAAACCCAGTGTTCATAAAGAGACATTTTTCAAAGTGTAACCTAAAAGCTATATAATTTCAAACCCAGACATTAGTTGAAGATAAACAGTAAATGTTTGACAACGTAAATCAGAGCCTTCAAACAGCTGTTGGCAAAGGCACAGTTTTAACTTTTGAAAGGGAATGACTTGGGTAAACCTAATTACCATCTGATGGGTCTGTCGTTCTCATTCTTCTACCCATAATTTCCTTTTTTTTAAGTAAACTTTGCAGAGCATTTAAATAACAGGGTGACATACAACCAGCAGGACACAGAAGGCTCCCTTCATAAAAGCTGCAGGTATAAGTGCAGGAGTAAAGACACCAGTGGAACAGCGTGCTGCGATCCGGCCCGGAAATCGGCGCGGTCCCTGTAAAGTCCTTCCTCTAAAGTATGAAACCACACGCACAATTTGGGGACAAGGTCACTCTGTGACCTTAACTCTTTATTCACAGGACTCCAAAGACCCTGCGTGGGACCTCCCTTTTTATACCTGTGTGATCAGGTAAGGAGTGTCTCTCTCAAGTTCACCTCTTGTGGTCAAGATGTGCATCTAGGTTGAGTGTATACAGTAATACAGTGGTGTTACATTGTGGTTACATACATGACATCATCTCCCCCCCCCCCCCCAAAGTCTTATTGGGATCATAGGTTTAGTCTTTCAAGTGCTCTACGCTCCCTCGTGGAGCGCCGCAGTTGGGGCTCTGGTTGTTGGACACTGACGTGAGTGTCTGTCACCTGTGGTGATTCCGGCCTGTCCGGGCTGACCGCAGGGACTGTGCATTCTTCTGATTGCTCTTGTTGCTCGTTCACTGGCAGTGTTGTGAGTTCCATCTCATGGTCTTCTTCAGGTTCCTCCATGTCGATGCTGAACCTTTTTTTTACTTGGTCCAGATGCTTATGGCATATCTGACCATTATTGAGTTTTACCACGATGACCCTATTCCCCTCTTTACAGTGCCCTCAAGCCATTTGGGCCCCATGGTGTGATTGAGGACGAATACAGGATCATTTATTTCTATACATCTCCCCCTCGAATTGTGGTCATGGTACTCGTTTTGTGATTTGCGCTTGCCCTCAACTATGTCGGTCAGGACTGGGTGAATGAAGGACAACCGAGTTTTGAGTGCCCGTTTCATTAGTAGCTCTGCGAGCGGGACCCGCGTGAATGAGTGCGGTCAGGATCTAAAGGCCAGCAGGAGATGCGATAGGCGGCATTGTAGGGAGGGTCCTTGAATCCTGAGCATACCTTGCTTAATGATTTGGACCGCACGTTCCGCCTGGCCATTGAAGGCCGGCTTGAACGGTGCAGTCCTGACATGGTTGATGCCATTGCCCGACATAAACTCTCGGAATTTGTAGCTTGTGAAACATGGGCCATTATCACTAACCAGGATGTCCGGCAAGCCATGGGTTGAAAAGATCGCACGTAGGCTTTCCATGGTGGTGGATGACGTGCATGAATTCAGAATGATGCACTCGATCCATTTTGAGTACGCATCTACCACAATAAGGAACATCTTACCCATGAACGCGTGACCATGGCCTGGTGGGCCAGGGCCACGGGCTGAAAGGGGCCTCCCTGGGGGCATTACCCAGCTGGGCACACGTCGTGCACCTGCGAACACAGTGTTCCAGGTCTGAATCAATTCCAGGCCACCAAACGTGAGACCGGGCAATGGTCTTCATCAGCACAATGCCTGGGTGCTCGCTGTGGAGTTCCCTGACGAATGCTTCCCTGCCCCTCTGGGGCATAACGACCCAGCTGCTCCATAGTAGGCAGTCGGCTTGGATGGAGAACTCATCTATCCATCTGTGGAACGGTCTGACCTCCTCAGGGCATGCTCTGTGTGCGGGCGCCCAATCCCCAGTCAAGACACATTTCTTAATCAGGGATAGGAGGGGATCTCTGTTTGTCCAGATCTTGATCTGGCGGGCTGTGATGGGAGAGCCTGCGCTGTCAAAGTCATCGACAGCCATGACCATCTCGGTGCTTTGCTCCGCTGCCCTCTCAGTGGTGGCCAGTGGAAGCCTGCTGAGCGCATCAGCACAATTTTCAGTGCCGGGCCTGTGCCGGATGGAGTAGTCATAACCAGCCAGCGTGAGAGCCAATTGCTGTATGCGAGCTGATGCGTTGGCATTGATAGCCTTGCTGTCTGACAACAGGGATGTTAATGGCTTGTGGTCCGTCTCTAATTCAAACTTACTACCAAAGAGGTACTGATGCATTTTTTTTACACCATAGACACATGCAAGCGCTTCCTTCTCGATCATCCCATATCCCCGTTCTGCTTGAGAAAGCGACCTGGAGGCATAAGCCACAGGTTGTAGTTGACCCTCAGCATTGCCCTGCTGCAACACGCACCCAACCCCATAGGACGATGCATCACATGTCAGAACCAATTTTTTACAGAGGTCGTACAGGGCCAACAACTTGTTTGAACAAAGTAGGTTTCGCGCCCAATCAAAAGCCCGTTCCTGACAGTCCCCCCAAAACCAATCGCAACCCTTACGCAGGAGCACGTGTAGCAACTCCAACAACGTGCTCAAGTTCGGCAGAAAGTTCTCGAAATAGTTCAACAGCCCCAGGAATGAACGCAACTCCGATGTGTTGCTGGGCTTGGGTGCTTGTCGAATCGCCTCTGTTTTGGATTCGGTGGGCCGAATCCCATCTGCAGCAACCCTCCTGCCCAGAAACTCAACCTCAGGAGCTAAGAACACACATTTAGACTTCATGAGTCGCAGGCCTACCCGATCCAGTCGGCGCAGCACCTCCTCCAGGTTGTGGAGGTGTTCCTCGGTGTCTCGACCCGTGATGAGGATGTCGTCCTGGAATACGATCATTCCAGGACTGGATTTAAGCAGGCTTTCCATGTTTCTTTGAAAAATCGCGGCTGCTGATCGAATGCCAAACGGGCACCTGTTATAAACGAACAGTCTCTTGTGCGTGGTGATGGTGGTCAGTAGTTTAGATCCGTCGGCCAGTTCCTGGGTCATATAGGCTGAAGTGAGGTCCAACTTGGTGAACAGCTTGCCGCCTGCCAGCGTGGCGAAGAGGTCCTCCGCTCTTGGGAGCGGGTATTGATCTTGTAGGGACACCCGATTGATGGTGGCCTTGTAGTCGCCACAGATCCTGACAGAGCCATCCACTTTTAGGACGGGAACGATGGGGCTCGCCCAGTCACTGAATTCAACAGATGAGATGATGCCCTCTCTCAACAGCTGGTCCAATTCGCTCTCGATCTTTTCCCGCATCACATACGGCACCGCTCTGGCTTTGTGGTGCACTGGCCTGGCGTCCGGGTGATGTGTATCACTACTTTAGTGCCTTTGAAAGTCCCGATGCCAGGTTGGAATAGTGAATCGAATTGTTGTAGGACTTGTGAGCATGAACTTCACTCCACAGATGACATTGCGTGAACATCCCCCCATTTCCAGTTCATCTCGGCTAACCAGCTCCTCCCCAACAGTGGGGGACCATTGCCTGGGACAATCCAGAGCGGCAGCCGATGCACTAACCCATTGTGTGTGACAGCCAACATTGCACTGCCTAGCATCGGAATGATTACTTTAGTGTAAGTCCGTAATTGTGTCTCAATACGTGCTAATTTGGGTCTACTGGCTTTAAGTGGCCATAGCTTCTCAAATTGCTGAACACCCATGAGTGACTGGCTGGCCCCAGTGTCCAGCTCCACGCGCACTGGGATAGCATTTAATAAAACCCTCATCATCATTGGTGCCGTTTTGGTGTATGAACTGTGAATATTCGCCACATGGACCCGCTGAACCTTGGCGTCCATCGATTTGCCCCAAAAGTCATCCTGCCTCAAAGAACCCTCTTCTGGTCCATCTGCCTCATATATTAGTCTGGTTGCAGACTTCCTGCACATTCGAACTAAGTGGCCACTGAGATTGCAGTTTCTCCAGACAAGCTGTTGAAATCTGCAAGATCTAGCTGAGTGTTTTCCCCCACACCTTCAGCATGAGTTAAAGTTTCCATTGTTGGGAACAAAGGGACTATGGCCAGGCATTCCGCGCTGACTGTCCCTTTGACTGCTGTTAAGTACCCTATTGGTGGGTGCCAATGGCCCCATCCCGGGCCACATTGTCCACTGTGATGGCGTGAATGTCCGTTCAGCCTGCCATTGTCTCTGTTGAAGTCCTACTCTGGGGTCTATTGCTGCCTGGGGAGTGTTGGACTGCCCCTGCCTGCCTGCGGGCTCTGAGTCGCATTGATGATGTTAACTCCCTGATCCATCACCGCGTTAGAGGCAGAATTGCGCACGTATTTTATTTTCGTCACTTCCTCCCCTGCCATGAAAGTTTGAACTATCAATGCCGCTGCTTCCAAGGTCAAATCCTTGGTCTCAATTAATTTGCGGAAAATTCCCGCATGACTGATGCCCTCGATAAAGAAGTCCCTTAGCATCTCCCCCTTGCAGGCGTCTGTGAACTTACAGAGGCTGGCCAAACGCCGGAGGTCCATTACGAAGTCCAGTATGCTCTATCTTTCACGACGTCGGTGGGTGTAGAATCTGTGTTGGGCTATATGTACATTACGCGCCGGTTTGAGGTGCTCCCCGATCAATTTGCTAAGTTCTTCAAAGGTTTTGTCCGCCTGCTTTTCGGGTGCTAGTAAGTCCTTCGTGAGCGCGTAAGTCTTTGGTCTGCAGCTGGTCAAAAGATGAGCCCTTCGTTTGTTGGCCGCTGCATCCCCCAACCAGTCTTTCGTAACGAAGCTTTGCTGAAGTCTCTCGACAAAATCGTCCCAGTCTTCCCCAACACAGTACCGTTCCTCTGTGCTACCGGTGGCCATTCTCGTGGGTCGTGAATTCCCGTTTCTCGTCGCCAATGTAAAGTCCTTACTCTACAGCATGAAACCACACGAGGCACATTCTGGGGACAAGGTCACTCTGTGACCATAACTCTTTATTCACAGGACTCCAAAGACGATGACCCTGCGTGGGACCTCCCTTTTTATACCTGTGTGATCAGGTAAGGAGTGTCTCCCACAAGTTCATCCCTTGTGGTCAAGGTGTGCATCTAGGTTGAGTGTATACAGTGGTGTTACATTGTGGTTACATACATGACAGTCCCGACCTGCATCACCAGGCCGGGGCCATTAGAGGGAGCAGCTTTTGGTGGCATGCCACTGCAGGGAGCAGCGTATGCTGAAGCTGGAGGGCGACGACTGATTGCAGTGTGGGAAGATATAGCAGGAACGGCGAGGTCGGGGCAAAGGAGCGGCAAGTGTTCGTAGAGGGACCTAATTGGAGCCCAGAAGTGCCGAACGCCCTGGGGCAGCACGGGCCAGCCCACACTGCAATATGTGTGCGCACTAGGTCCGTGCAGCAGAGCTGGTCTCCAATCGTCTTGGTTAATCCTTGCCACTGGACCAAGACCTAGCTCTGTCAAGCTCATGTGGTGACTGGGGTGCAACGGCCACCACACGTTAAAAAAATCCACGCACAGGCATCTGCCATCCTTCAAGATGTAGTTCGGGATCCGGAATATCATTGAAACACCTGTGAACTCATCCGTTTCGAGGGACTGCCTATGATGATGATGATTAGTGAGCAAATCATCGCGAGGGAACTACTCCCAAATTAGGCAGTGCATTTGCAAAATGATTATAATTCGTTCTCAAGATGTGGGCGCCGCTGGCAAGGCTGGCATTTATTGCCCATCCCTAGTTGCCCTGAGAAGTTGGTGGTGGGCCTTCTTCTTGAACCGCTGTGGTTTGACACAACTGAGTTGCTTTCCCCACTTCAGAGGGCAGACAAGAATCAACCATGTTGGTGTGGGACTCTGCTGCACGGACCTAGTGCGCTCACATATAGGGTAAGGATGCCAAATTTCCTTCCTAAATGGACATTAGTGAACCAAATGGGTTGTTTTGACAATCCGACAGCTTCATGGTCACTTTTACTAACACCAGCTATTTATTTTCTGATGTTTTTCCTAACTGAGTTCATAAGCTCAAGCTGCCACGGTGGGATTTGAACTCACGTACACTGGATTACTTAATTGGTAACATACCACTACACTATTGTAGCCCTGTAAATCAGTTGCAACTGCCCACAGCCCTCTTTGGGAAGAGGAGGGTTGAATAAAATAACCAGCCAGGGAACCTGCTCCCAATTGCAGTGCAGTGACTCGCGCTGGAGATTGCCCTCATGTGCTGACGCCGAGCGAGAGTGGGATCAGGCTCGCCTATACCTTGGCCGCTGCCTGCACCCAGGTGCTGGAGATCCGCTGGCTCCCCGCGGAAAGATCGGGAGTCAGGGGAGTGAGACTGTCATCTCCAGCAGGCCAGTTCAAGTTTGGTTTGCTCTGCTTTAGCACTGGCCTGAATCTCGAGTATTACAGAGTTAGCTGTGGCTCCATGGGTAGTACTCTCTCGCCTGTGAGTCAGCAGGTGGAGGACAAGTCTCACTCCAGAGACTTGAGCACAAAATCTAGGCTAACACTTCAGTGCAATACTGAGGGAGTCATCATCATCATGTTTCTATGGAGTTAGATGAAGTCCTTACTACTCGGGGGATCAAGGGTTATGGCGAGAAAGCAGGAAGGGGGTACTGAAGTTTCATGTTCAGCCATGAACTCATTGAATGGCGGTGCAGGCTAGAAGGGCTGAATGGCCTGCTCCTGCACCTATTTTCTATGTTTCTATAGCAGTCCCTCGAAATGAGGATGACCTGCTTCCACGCCGAAAAGGGATGAGTTCTAAGGTGTTTCAATGAAGGACCTAATATTCCGGATCCTGAACTACATCTTGAAGGGTGGAAGATGCCTGTGCGTGGATTTTTTTAATGTGTGGTAGCCGTTGCACACCAGCCACCACATGGGTTTGACAGAGCTAGGTCTTGGTCCAGTGGTAAGGATTAACCAAGACGACTGGAGACCAGCTCTGCTGCACGGACCTAGTGCGCACACGAATTGCATGTGGGCTGGCCCGTGCTGCCCCTGGGTCCTCGCCTCTTCTGGGCCCCAAACTCACGTCTCTCCTGGGCCCCGATCACATCCCTCTACAAACTCTTGCCGTTTCTTCGCCCCGACCTCGCCGCTCCTGCTGTACCTGCCCACGCTGCAGTCAGCCGTCGCCCTCCTGCAGCAGCACGCGTTGCTCCCTGCAGTGGTATGCCGCTACACGCTGCTCCCTCTAATGGCCCCGGCCTGATGGTCTTGCAGGCCGGGAGCGCGCCGATTTCTGGGGGTGCTGCACTGTTGGAAGGGGCCTTCTTTCAGATGAGATGTTAAACCGAGGCGCTGCCTATTCTGATAAGAATAAAAGAAATAGAAACATAGAAATTTACAGTGCAGAAGGAGACCATTTCAGCCATCGTGTCCTGACCGGCCGACAAAGAGCCACACGGCCCTTGGTCAGCAGCCCTGAAAGTTACATATAAACCTATGAACAATGAACAATGGCGGACAGGTAAAGAGCATCCGGCCCAATCAGTCCGCCCACACAACTGTACTACCCCATGTATCGTAACATTTTTCTCCACCCCACCCAGAGCCATACGATCTCCTGGGAAAGACAAAAAAACATAAAAACCCAAGCCAATTGGGGAAAAAAATCTGGGAAAATTCCTCTCTGACCCATCTAGGCGATCAACACTAGTCTAGGAGATCATTCTGGTCGTATTAGATTCCATAATGTACTTAACATCATGTCTGCGCCAGCCAACAAGAGGTTATCCAGTCTAATCCCACTTACCAGCTCTAGGTCCGTAATCCTGCAGGTTACGGCACTTCAAGTGCACATCCAAGTACCTTTTAAATGTGGTGAAGGTTTCTGCCTCTACTACCCTTCCAGGCAGTGAGTTCCAGACCCACAACCCTCTGCGTGAGGAAGCTTCCCCTCAAATCCCCTCTATACCTTCCACCAGCCACCTTAAACTTATGCCCCCTCGTAATTGACCCCTCCACCAAGGGAAATAGGCCCTTGCTATCCACTATATCTAGGCCCCTCAAAATTTTATGCGTCTCAATGAGATCTCCCCTAAGCCTCCTCTGTTCCAAGGAGAACAAACGCAGCCTATCCAATCTGTCCTCATGGCTAAAATTCTCCATTCCAGGCAGCATCCTAGGAAATCTCCTCTGCACCCTCTCCAGTGTAATCACATCCTTCCTATAATACGGCGACCAGAACTGCAACAGTAGTCCAGCTATGGCCTAAACAGCATATTATACAATTTAAGCATAACCTCCCTGCACCTGTATTCTATGCCTCGGCCAATAAAGGCAAGCATTCCGTATGCCTTCTTAATCACCTTATCCACCTGGCCTGCTACTTTCAGGGATCTGTGGACAAGCACTCCAAGTCACTTTGTTCATCTACACTTCTAAGTGGCTAACCGTTTAATGTGTATATCCTTTCCTTATTAGCCTCCCAAAGTGCATCACCTCACACTTCTCTGAATTAAATTCCATTTGCCACTGCTCTGCCCACCTGACCAGTAGATAGATATCCTCCTGTAGTCCATGGCTTTCCTCTTCATTATTAACCACACAGCCAATTTTAGTGTCATTTGCAAACTTTTTAATCATGCTCCCTATATTCAAATCTAGATCATTGATATATACCACGAAAAGCAAGGGACCCAGTACTGAGCCCTGCGGAATCCCACTGGAAACATCCTTCCTGTCACAAAACATCCATCAACCATTACCCTTTGCTATCAACTATATCCAGGCCCCTCTAAGCCAATTTTGGATCCAGCTTGCCACTTTGCCCTGGATTCCATGGGCTTTTACCTTCATGACCAGTCTGCCATGTGGGACCTTATCAAAAGCTTTGCTAAAGTCCATATACACTGCATTGTACGCACTGCCCTCATCGACCCTCTTGGTTACCTTATCGAAAAATTCAATCTTCTCTTAACAAATCCGTGCTGACTGTCCCTGATTAATCATTGCCTTTCTAAATGTAGATTTATCCTGTCTTTCAGGATTTTTTCCAATAATTTTACCATCACTGAGGTTAGGCTGACAGGCCTATAATTACTCGGCCTATCCCTTTCTGCTTTCTTAAACAAAGGTACCATCTCAGCAGTCCTCCAGTCCTCCGGCATCATGCCTGAATCCAAAGAGGTCTGGAAAATGATGGCCAAAGCCTCTGCTATTTCCTCTCTTGCTTTGCTCAACAGCCTGGGATGCATTTCATCCGGGCCTGGAGACTTATCCACTTTCAAAGCTGCCAACTGCTCTCCCCCCCCCCCACTCCGCCACCCCCCTACCCCCTCCCCCACCCCCCAAAAGCTCCTCTCTCACTATGTCTGTTTAGTCCAGAATTTCACACTCCTCCTCGATAGCAGTATCTACATTGTCCCTTTATTTTTGTAAAAACAGATGCAAAGTATTCATTAAGAAGCATACTCACATCTTCTGCCTCCACACACAGATTACCCTCATGGTCTCTAATAGGCCCTACCCTTTCTTTAGTTATCCTCTTGCTCTTAATATATTTATAGAATATCTTTGGGTTTTCCTTGATTTTACTTGCCAAGAATTTTTCATGCTTTCTCTTAGCATTGCTAATATCCTTTTTAATTTCACCTCTGAACCTCCAGAGATTCTACAGTATTTAGTTGTTGGTATATGACTTAAGCTTCCCTTTTTTTCTTTATCCTCCCCTGTAAGTCCCTAGACATCCAGGGGGCTCTAGAATTGTTATTCCCACCTTTTTCTTTAAGGGCACATGATTGGCATGAGCCCTCCGGATCTCCTCCTTGAATGTCTCCCACTTCCGACATTGATTTACCTACAAGTAGCTGTTTCCAGTCCACTGTGGCCAAATCACTTCTCAACTTAGCAAAGTTAGCTTTTCCCCAATTTGGGACTTTTATTCCTGTTCTATCCTTGTCCTTATCCATAACACTCTTGAATCTGACTGAATTATGGTCACTGGCACCCAAGTGCTCCCCCACTGATACCCCTTCCACCTGCCCAGCTTTATTCCCCAAAACTAAATCCAGAACCGCCCCCTCTCGTATTGGGCTTGTTACATACTAACTAAAAATGTTCTCTTGAATGCATTTTAGGAATTCCGCACCCTCTATACCCTTCACACTATATTTATCCCAATCAATATTAGGATAGATGCAATCCCCTACTATTACTGCCCTATGGTTTTTGGACTTCACAGAAATTTGCCTACATATTTGCTCTTCTATCTCCCTCCCACTGTTTGGGAGTCTATAATACACTCCCAGCAGTGTGATCACCCCTTTTTTATTTTTCAGTTTGACCCATATGGCCTCATTTGATGATCCCTCTAACATATCATCCCTCCTCACCGCTGTAATAGTTTATTTAATCAATACCGCGACCCCTCCCCTTTTTACCCCCCTCTCTGTCTTGTCTAAAAATCCTGTAATGAGGAATATTGAGCTGCCAAACCTGCCTCTCTTTCAGCCATGTCTCTGTAATGGCTATAATGTCATACTCCCAAGTGTCTACCTGTGATCTCAGCTCATCCGCCTAACTCGCTATACTCCTTGCATTGAAGTATATACCATTTAGCACAAGAAGACCTCCTTGATTACTACTTATGAATCCTTGTTTCCTCTGTCTTACAGATTCATTTTCTACATTCTTACTTTCCAATTTCAATTGTACTTCCTTCCCGATTGAATTTGTTCTCAGGTTCCAATCCCCCTGCCAAGCTAGTTTAAACTCTCCCCAATAGCACTAGCAAAACTCTGCGTGAGGATATTGGTCCCGGCACTGTTGAGGTGCAACCCATCAATTTGTACAGGTCCCATCTCCCCCAGAAGCGGTCCCAATGCCTCTGTCCTGCACCAACTTTCCAGCCATGTGTTCATCCTCTCTATCCTTCTATTCTTGTACTCATTAGCATGTGGCACCAGTAGTAACCCGGAGATTACTACCTTTGAGGTCCAACCCTTTAATTTTTCTCCTTGTTCCCTAAATTCTGCCTGCAGGACCGTATCCCTCTTTCTACCTATGTCATTGGTCCCGATATGAAGCACGACCTCGAGCTGTTCACCCTCTCCCCCCAGAATGCCCTGCGTCTGCTCTGTGACATCCTTGACCCTGGCACCAGGGAAGCACCATACCTTCCTGGAGTCATGTCTACAGCTGCAGAAACACCTCTCTATTCTCTTAAATATTGAATCCACTACCACTATAGCTCTTTTATTCTTTGTCCCACCCCTGTGCAGCTGAGCCTTGGACTTGGCTCTGGCTGCACTCCCCAGAGGTACCATCGCCCTCACCGGTGCTCAAAAGAGAATAACGGTTGGAGAGCGAAATGGACTCACTAGGAGACGTCTGCACTACCTGCCTAGTGTTTATCCTCAGACTGGTGGCCACCCACTTCACCTCTGCCTGCACGCTTTTAAGCTGTGGGGTGACTACCTCCTGAAACATGCTATCCACGTAGCTCTCAGCCTCGCGGATGCACCATATTGACTCCAGCCGCTGCTCAAGCTCCGAAACGTGGAACTCGAGTAGTTGAGCTGCAGACACCTCTTGCATACATGGTTGTCTAGGCTGAGCAAAGCGTCCAGGACTTCCAATATGCCACAGGACATGCACTCCACAGGACTGAACTGCCCTACCATCCCTCTAATTAGACTTATCTGATTATAAAAGAGAAAGAGAGATACTGACCAATCAAAGAGTCAATCACTTACCTGCCCGGACGAGGGCTGTGAGCGGGCAGAGGTCAGAAACACAGTTTGGAGCCGAATCCGAAATCAGCGGGACGTAAGGGAGTATCGCACTCGGCAGCGGGAGACCCGGAGGTCGGCGAGGAGCGGGAGGTTGGCGAGGAGCAGGAGGTCCGGAGGTCGGCAAGGAGTGGGAGGCCCGGAGGTCAGCGAGGCTGGGAGGTTTATGCAGGGAGGAACTTCCACCTGCCCTGGACCCAAGAGGAAACAGAAAACACCTTCACAGGAAACACAGGTAACTCTCTGACATGCTCCACACCCCTCAGTTTAGCGTCTCATCTGAAAGACGGCACCTCTGAAAGTGTAGCCCTCCCTCAGCACTGCACTGGAGGGTCAGCCTGAATTATGTGCTCAAGTCTCTGGAGTGGCACTTGGACCCACAACCTCACTGAGCCACCGCTGACATCTTTAAGAATGGCATTGGTCCCACATCCACAACCAAGTGATTCACCACATCAAGAAGCCCGCAACATTGCATCCAGTGGTAAACCACTACAATCTGCAGGAAGGACGAACTGTTCAACTGGTTGCCTCAGAAACAGGTCTTGGAGCAGCACTCACACAGCAGTGACAGCCATCTGCATTGCACAAAATGTACGCAGAGTAGTTCCAAAAACTGAGACTTTGAATGCCCAGGTTGCAAAAGAACACGCTGTAATGGTAAAAGTTGACTGATTCCATCAATATACTCATGGTACAACCATAATTACAACCATTAATGCCCCCAAGAAGTTTCCACAAGATGGTAGCATAGTGGTGTTGTTACTGGACCAGTAATACAGACGCTTGGACTAATAATCCGGAGATGTGAGTTCAAATCCCACTATGGCAGCTGGGGAATTTAAATTCAGTCGTTTAAATAAATCTGGAATGAAAAAGCTTGTGTCAGTGATGGTGAGGATGAAACAATCGGATGGTCAAAAAAATGGGAATGGTTCACTGATGTCCTTTAGGGAAGGAAATCTTCTGCCCTTACCCAGTCTGGCCTATATGTGATTCTAGGCCCACAGCAAACTCTTAAAATGATAAGGGAGTCAAAGGTTCTGGGGAACGGGCAGGGAAGTGGACTGGAGGCCAAATCAGATCAGTCATGATCTTATTGAATGGCAGAGCAGGCTCGAGGGACCAAATGGCCTGCTCCTATTTCTTATGTTCTTATGAGGTTGTCCTCGCTGCACAGCACTGCCCCTCAGTCATCAAGATCCATGGCACAGCCCTGGACAACGTGGATCATTTCCCATAACTCGGGAGCAGACATTGACGACAAGATTCAACATCGTCTTCAGTGCAGCCTTCGGCCGCCTGAGGAAAAGAGTGTTTGAAGGCCAGGCCCTCAAATCCACCACCAAGCTCATGGTCCACAGGGCTGTAGTAATACTCACCCTCCTGTATGGCTCAGAGACATGGACCATGTACAGCAGACACCTCAAGTCGCTGGAGAAATACCACCAACGATGTCTCCGCAAGATCCTATAAATGCCCTGGGAGGACAGACGCACCAACATTAGCATCCTCGACCAGGCCAACATACCCAGCATTGAAGCACTGACCACACTTGATCAGCTCCGCTGGGCAGGCCATATTGTTTGCATGCCTGACAAAAGATTCCCAAAGCAAGCACTCTACTTGGAACTCCTTCACAGCAAACGAGCAAAAGGTGGGTAGAAGAAACGTGACATGGACACCCTCAAAGCCTCCCTGATAAAGTGCAACATCCCCACTGACATCTGGGAGTCCCTGGCCAAAGACCGCCCTAAGCAGAGGAAGTGCATCCGGGAGAGCGCTGAGCACCTCGGGTCTCGTCGCCGAGAGCATGCAAAATCAAACGCAGGCAGTGGAAAGAGTGTGCGGCAAACATGTCCCACTCACTCTTTCCCTCAATGACTATCTGCCCCATCGTCCCATGCCTCGTCGAGCTACAGTACGCGGACGACGCCTGCATCTGCGCACATACAGAGGCTGAACTCCAGGACATAGCCAACGTATTTACTGAGGAGTACATAAGAACATAAGAATTAGGAACAGGAGTCGGCCATCTAGTCCCTCGAGCCTGCTCCGGCACTCAACAAGGTCATGGCTGATCTGGCCGTGGACTCAGCTCCACTTACCTGCCCGCTCCCCATAACCCTTAATTCCCTTATTGGTTAAAAATCTATCTATCTGTGATTTGAATACATTCAATGAGCTAGCCTCAACTGCTTCCCTGGGCAGAGAATTCCACAGATTCACAACTCTCTGAGAGAAGAAATTCCTTCTCAACTTGGTTTTAAATTGGCTCCCCCGTATTTTGAGGCTGTGTCCCCTAGTTCTAGTCTCCCCGACCAGTGGAAACAACCTCTCTGCCTCTATCTTGTCTATCCCTTTCATTATTTTAAATGTTTCTGTAAGATCACCCCTCATCCTTCTGAACTCCAACGAGTAAAGACCCAGTCTACTCAATCTATCATCATAAGGTAACCCCCTCCTCTCCGGAATCAGCCTAGTGAATCGTCTCTGTACCCCCTCCAAAGCTAGTATATCCTTCCTTAAGTAAGGTGACCAAAACTGCACGCAGTACTCCAGGTGCGGCCTCACCAATACCCTGTACATTTGCAGCAGAACCTCCCTGCTTTTGTACTCCATCCCTCTCGCAATGAAGGACAACATTCCATTCACCTTCCTGATTACCTGCTGCACCTGCAAACTAACTTTTTGGGATTCATGCACAAGGACCCCCAGGTCCCTCTGTACCGTAGCATGTTGTAATTTCTCCCCATTCAAATAATATTCCCTTTTACTGTTTTTTGTCCAAGGTGGATGACCTCACATTTTCCGACATTGTATTCCATCTGCCAAACCTTCGCCCATTCGCTTAACCTATCTAAATCTCTTTGCAGCCTCTCTGTGTCCTCTACACAACCCGCTTCCCCATTAATCTTTGTGTCATCTGCAAATTTTGTTACACTACACTCTGTCCCCTCCTCCAGGTCATCTATGTATATTGTAAACAGTTGTGGTCCCAGCACCGATCCCTGTGGCACACCACTAACCACCGATTTCCAACCCGAAAAGGACCCATTTATCCTGACTCTCTGCTTTCTGTTAGCCAGCTAATTCTCGACCCATGCTAATACATTTCCTCTGACTCCACGTACCTTTATCTTCTGCAGTAACCTTTTATGTGGCACCTTATTGAATGCCTTTTGGAAATCTAAATACACCACATCCATCGGTACACCTCTATCCACCATGCTCGTTATATCCTCAAAGAATTCCAGTAAATTAGTTAAACATGATTTCCCCTTCATGAATCCATGTTGCGTCTGCTTGATTGCACTATTCCTATCTAGATGTCCCGCTATTTCTTCCTTAATGATAGCTTCAAGCATTTTCCCCACTACAGATGTTAAACTAACCGGCCTATAGTTACCTGCCTTTTGTCTGCCCCCTTTTTTAAACAGAGGCATTACATTAGCTGCTTTCCAATCCAATGGTACCTCCCCAGAGTCCAGAGAATTTTGGTAGATTATAACGAGTATGAAAGCATGGGCCTTACGTTATATATCCGTAAGACAAAGGTCCTCCACCAGCCTGTCCTCACCGCACAGCACTCCCCCGCCCCCACCACCCCGCCCCCCCCCCCCCCCCCTCCACAGTCATCAAAATCCACGGCGCGGCCCTGGACACCGCGGACCACTTTCCATATCTCGGGAGCCTCCTATCAACAAGAACAGGCATCGACGACGAGATCCAATACCACCTCCAGTGCAGCCTTCGGTCGCCTGAGGAAAAGAGTGTTTGAAGACCATGCCCTCAAAACTGCCACCAAGATCATGGTCTACAGGGCTGTAGTAATACCCACCCTCCTGTATGGCTCAGAAACATGGACCATGTACAGCAGACACCTCAAGTTGCTGGAGAAATACCACCAATGATGTCTCCACAAGATCCTACAAATCCCTTGGGAGGACAGGCGCACCAACATCAGTGTCCTCATCCAAGCACTGACCACATTCGATCAGCTTCGCTGGGCAGACCACATGCCAGACACGAGACTCCCAATGCAAGTGCTCTACTCGGAGCTCCTTCAAGGAAAACAAGCCAAAGGTGGGCAGCAGAAATGCCACAAGAACACCCTCAAAGCATCCCTAATAAAGTGCGACATCCCCACTGACACCTGGGAGTCCCTGGCCAAAGACCATCCTAAGTGGAGGAAGTGCATCCAAGATGGCGCTGAGCACCTCGAGTCTCAATGCCGAGAGCATGCAGAAATCAAGCGCAGGCAACGGAAAAAGCGTGCGACAAACCAATCCCACCCACCCTTTCCCTCAATGACTATCTGTCCCACTTGTGACAGAGTCTGTGGCTCTTGTATTGGACTGTTCAGCCACCTAAGTGTAAAGTCCTTACTCAATGGCACAAAAACAACACGAGGCACATTCTATGGACAAGGTCACTCTATGACCTGAACCTTTATTCACAGGACCAAGAAGTGATGACCCTGCGTGGGACCTCCCTTTATATACCTGGATGACCAGGTAAGGAGTGTCTCCCACAAGTTCACCCCCTGTGGTCAAGGTGTGCATTGCTTAAGTATATGCAGTATTGCAGTGGTGTTACATAGAGATTACATACATGACACTAAGAACTCATTTTAAGAGTGGAAGCAAGTATTCCTCGATTCCGAGGGACTGCCTATGATGATGATGGGGTTTATGAGAGCTCAGATTTGAGGCATGCTGATCAGCTCAGCCAGAAAAATAGGCGCAGCTTGCTAAAATCTTAAGTACATTGCACTTATCCAACAAACTCTGGGAAGAGTTAGAGACCGCAACTAATGCAAGTTCTGTGAGTGACCCCCAGTTCACAGAGAGTTGCTGCCTGGGGAAAGGTGAGGAGACCCATAACACCAAGTCTCCGCCGTTTATGCACACAAGGGGTGGGGAGGCAGTGCTTTATTATCATAGTTAAATATTCTACTAACAGCATAATAACACCTCCCCTTCCAAATCGTGTCTGTACAAATGGGCGTCTAGAATTGCTAGGGCAAAGTTTACTGGGTGGGGTAAGAAGATTGATCCAGCTGTATTCTTCTCCATGCTGAGGGAGTGCTGCACTGTCGGAGATGCCGTCTTTCAGATGAGATGTTAAACTAAGGCCCCGACTGCCCTCTCAAGTGGATGTAATAGATCCCGTGGCACTATTTCAAAGAAGAGCAGGGAAGTTCTCCTCGGTGCCCTGAACAATATTTATCCCTCAACCAAATTGATTATCTGGTCAGTTATCTCATTGCTTCTTTGTGGGATCTTGGTGTGTATATTTTTATTTATTCATTCTCAGGATGTGGGCGTCGCTGTCAAGCCCAGCATTTATTGCCCATCCCTAATTGCCCTTGGGAAGGTGGTGGTGAGCCGCCTTCTTGAACCGCTGCAGTTTGTGTGCTGAAGGAACTCCCACAGTGCTGTTAGGGAGGGAGTTCCAGGGTTTTGCCCCAGCGACGATGAAGGAACGGACGATATATTTCCAAGTCAGGATACTGTGTAACTTGGAGAGGAACTTGGAAGTGGTGGTGTTCCCATGCACCTGCTGCCCTTGTCCCTGGGTGGTAGAGGTCGCGGGTTTGGGAGATGCCGTCGAAGAAGCCTTGGTGAGTTGGTGCAGTGCATCTTATAGATGGTACACTCTGCAGCCACGGTGCGCCAGTGGTGGAGGGAATGAATGTTTTAGGGGGTGGTTGGGGCGGCAATCAAGCGAGTTGCTTTGTCCTGGATGATGTCGAGCTTCTTGAGTGTTGTTGGAGCTGCACTCATCCAGGCAAGTGGAGAGAGAGTATTGCATCACACTTCTGACGTGCCTTGTAGATGGTAGAAAGGCTTTGGGGAGTCAGGAGGTGAATCTTGCCATGTGATATTTCCACAATACTGGCACCAGTTAGGTGATGGCATTGGATTCTTTTCTCATCCTATACACTGCTACATTCCTACATAACTTATGACCCATAGGTGAGGCAGCTCTAATTCTAAAAGTCAGTACAGCCTCATGAAGGAGAATAGAATGAGGAAACATGTTATACATTGCTGTGGTTGGATTGATGAGTTATTCATGTCAATCTCCAGGTGGGTGGGCAAGGATGATGTCATATGACCTCTCAATATAGCTTGGTTTAGACAGTAGATCAATACTTCCTTTCAAATTGCCACAACACATAGTCATTGTATTCCCTTACTGCTGTTCACAGGCAAGGCGAGACATGGATTGAAAAGCTGCCTTTCATCTCCAGGACTCTCAATCAGCAGATTCTCCCTGTCTTGAAACGTATAAGATTTTGAGGGGATTGGACAGGGTAGATGCAGAGAGGATGTTTCCCCTCGTGGGGGAATCTAGAACCTGGGAGGGCATAGATTCAGAATTCGGGGTTGCCCATTTAAAACGGAGATGAGGAGGAATTTCTTCTCTCTAAGGGTCGTGAATCTGTGGAATTCTCTGCCCCAGAGAGCTGTGGAGGCTGGGTCATTAAATATATTTAAGGAGAGAGACAGATTTTTGAATGATAGGGGAGTCAAGGATTATTGGGAGCGGGTGGGGAAGTAGAGTTGAGGCCAAGATTAGATCAACCATGATGTTATTGAATGGCGGAGCAGGCTCGAGGGGCCAAATGGCCTATTCCTGCTCCTATTTCTTATGTCCTTATGTTCCAGCTTGCGTGTTCTTTGCTTTGTCCAGTCCTAGACCTAGAATTGAGCTACCTGCCCGTGTTACTCACTCCTGTCTCTCTGATTTTACCAGAAATTCTCTAAAAGAACTGAGTCAGGTTACCAAATGCCCTCAGAAAATCCCATTGATTTATGTAGGACACCCCTCACTTTCTATGAGCTATATGTAATTTAAAAACATAATAATTCTCGGGATTTGGGCATTGCAAAGAAAGCCAGGGTTTATTGCTCATCTCTAATTGCTCCTAGTGGGCCTTCTGGATGGTGGGCTTTCTACTCGAACGACTGCAGTCCATGAAGTGATATCAGTTTGATACGATTGAGTTTCTTGCTAGGCCACTTCAGAGAGCAGTTAAGAGTCAACCACATTAGTGTGGTTCTGGAGTCACATATAGGCCAGAGCGGGTAAGGGCGGCAGATTTTCTTCCCTCGAGGACAATAGTGAACCAGATGAGTTTTTACAATCTGACAGCTTCATGGTCACGTTTATAGATACCAGCATTTTATTTTCAGATTAAAAAAAAAACTGAATTGAAATTCTCAAGCTTCGTGGGAAACATTACTCTTGAGATTATTAGTCCAGGCCAATCTGGATTATTAGCACAGTAACATAACCACCACACCACGGTATTCGAGGACTCTAGGAAAAGCTGCAAGGGGAAAGGTAACACCACGGGATTCTCCAGCACTTTGCCAGTGCAATGAAACAGAAAGGGATTTCCCCAAACACACTGTAATCCACCCAAGGAGCAGGTAATATTGTATAATGTAGATCTGTGGCAAAAAGGGCGGATTTTCGGCCCTTCTCCGCTCCGTTTTACACCCCGGAGCGGCGGCAATGGCGGCGGTGAGGTGTTCTGGGCGGGCTGTCAGCCTCCAGCGCCCCGCAGTGATCCTCAGGTCCTGAATGCCTCTGGTTGCGACACCGGCACAAGTTTTGACTTCTGCCCGACCCGTACGCCCCGAAACGCACCCCGCAGTGAACGCCGGGGAAATCAGGCGGTCTAACGATACTGACAGCAGGGAGGTGAGTAATGGACTCCTAAGATAAGTGTGATTGTTTTTTCTTTAAATTTTTTTTGCGATTTGTGTTGTGGAGAGGTGGGCTATGTTTTGGGAATGTTTTTGTGATTTTTTTTTAGGTTTCTCCCCCCCGCACCCCCAGACATCTCTCAGAGTGCTCCCGGCCCGGCTCTTTAGCTCGGGAGTTTCCGATGCTAACACCCCAAGAGAGGTGTATAATGCCTCCCTTAGAGCTGCGCTCCCTGACGCAGGACCCAGCTTCCCAATATTACTTAATGAGGCGCAAACTGTTCCTGTGCACAAACCTTACCGCCCTGCCACGGTATGAGGCGTGAATTGGCTAGATTAGACTGGCAAATGATACTTAAAGGGTTGACGGTGGATAAACAATGGCAAACATTTAAAGATCACATGGACGAACTTCAACAATTGTACATCCCTGTCTGGAGTAAAAATAAAACAGGTAAGGTGGCTCAACCGTGGCTAACAAGGGAAATTAAGGATAGTGTTAGATCCAAGGAAGAGGCATACAAATTAGCCAGAAAAAGCAGCAAACCGGAGGACTGGATGAAATTTAGAATTCAGCAGAGGAGGACAAAGGGTTGAATTAAGAGGGGGAAAATAGAGTACGAGAGGAAGCTTGCTGGGAACATAAAAACTGACTGCAAAAGCTTCCATAGATATGTGAAGAGAAAAAGATTAGTGAAGACAAATGTAGGTCCCTTGCAATCGGATTCGGGTGAATTTATAATGGGGAACAAAGAAATGGCAGACCAATTGAACAAGTACTTTGGTTCTGTCTTCACAAAGGAAGATACAAATAACCTTCCAGATGTACTAGGGGACCGAGGGTCTAGTGAGAAGGAGAAACTGAAGGATATCCTTATTAGGCGGGAAATTGTGTTAAGGAAATTGATGGGATTGAATCCTGATAGTCTACATCCCAAAGTATTTAAGGAAGTGGCCCTAGAAATAGTGGATGCATTGGTGATAATTTTCCAGCAGTCCATCGACTCTGGATCAGTTCCTATGGACTGGTGGGTTGCTAATGTAACACCACTTTTTAACAAAGGAGGGAGAGAGAAAACGGGTAATTATAGATCGGTTAGCCTGACATCAGTAGTGGGGAAAATGTTGGAATCAATCTTAAAGGATGAAATAGCAGCGCATTTGGAAAGCAGTGATAGGATTGGTCCAAGTCAGCATGGATTTATGAAAGGGAAATCATACTTGACAAATCTTCTGGAATTTTTTGAGGATGTAACTAGTAGCGTGGACAAGGAAGAACCAGTGGATGTGGTATATTTGGACTTTCAAAAGGCTTTTGACAAGGTCCCACACAAGAGATTGGTGTGCAAAATTAAAGCACATGGTATTGGGGGTAATACTGACATGGATAGAGAACTGGCTGGCAGACAGGAAGCAGAGAGTCGGGATAAACGGGTCCTTTTCAGAATGGCAGGCAGTGACTAGTGGAGTGCCGCAGGGCTCAGTGCTGGGACCCCAGCTCTTTACAATATATATTAATGATTTAGATGATGGAATTGAGTGTAACATCTCCAAGTTTGCAGATGACACTAAACTCGGTGGCGGTGTGAGCTGTGAGGAGGACGCTAAGAGGCTGCAGGGTGACTTGGACAGGTTAGGCGAGTGGGCAAATACATGGCAGATGCAGTATAATATGGATAAATGTGAGGTTATCCACTTTGGGGGCAAAAACACAAAGGCAGAATATTATCTGAATGGCGGCAGATTAGGAAAAGGGGAGGTGCAGCGAGACCTGGGTGTCATGGTTCATCAGTCCTTGAAAGTTGGCATGCAGGTACAGCAGGCGGTGAAGAAGGCAAATGGCATGTTGGCCTTCATAGCAAGGGGATTTGAGTATAGGAGCAGGGAAGTCTTACTGCAGTTGTACAGGGCCTTGGTGAGGCCTCACTTGGAATATTGTGTTCAGTTTTGGTCTCCTAATCTGAGGAAGGACGTTCTTGCTATTGAGGGAGTGCAGCGAAGGTTCACCAGACTGATTCCAGGGATGGCTGGACTGACATATGAGGAGAGACTGGATCAACTGGGCCTTTATACACTGGAGTTTAGAAGGATGAGAGGGGATCTCATAGAAACATATAAAATTCTGATGGGACTGGACAGGTTAGATGTGGGAAGAATGCTTCCGATGTTGGGGAAGTCCAGAACCAGGGGACACAGTCTTAGGATAATGGGTGGGCCATTTAGGACTGAGATGAGGGGAAACTTCTACACTCAGAGTTGTTAAAATGTGGAATTCCCTGCTGCAGAGAGTTGTTGATGCCAGTTCATTGGATATATTCAAGAGGAAGTTAGGTATGGTCCTTACGGCTAAAGAGATCAAGGGGTATGGAGAGAAAGCAGGAAGGGGGTACTGAAGGAATGATCAGCCATGATCTTATTGAATGGTGGTGCAGGCTCGAAGGGCCGAATGGCCTACTCCTGCACCTATTTTCTATGTTTCTATGTTTCTATGTTTCTATGCCACCATTACCGCCCTAAAAACATTAAAGCCGAAAATCCAGCCCGATGATCGATGATTCATCGCATACTATATATTGTCCTGAGCGGTGTCTGGTAGGGGTGAGGGGTAGAGGGTGGGTTCACTGATTCCTGCTGGCCTAATTATCAAGGATTAAACAGGATGTGCCTCTCAGTGGGTTTGCGAATTTATTCATATCCAGCTTCAAGCAGTTGCTAAGCAAGGTCCCCCTTAGGTCCCTGCCCTTGTTAGCGGGAGTGTCACTGGCAGCTGTCAGCCCAGTTTCCAGGTCAATGTCCTTTTCATTTCCTCTGCCTCTCCCGGCCTTTGTTTCTTTGTAAAACCGTGTTGTGCTATCTGACAGTTTTATTGCTCTGTACAAAAGATCCTTCTTCGCTATCATCCACTCCTTCACATCATACAACGGCGATCTTGTACGTACAACCTTCTGAACACAGATATGTGCCATTTTAAAGAGGCGTCTGCCAGTGAGTGTTCGGTTTACACTTCTGATTTTTTTTTCAGGTTAGTATAGGTGGGATTTTCTTTTGATATCCATTCTGAAATCAGGCAGGATTGTGCTGGAAACACCGGGAAAATGGGGTGGCGAGGCCTACTGTTGTCTTCTCGCCCTCATCTAGATTTTTGAGTCCCCACCCCCACCGACCATCAGCTGCTGCCGTTCCTTGCCCTCCGCATGTAGCCAGCAGGAAGGTGGGGCCTGGGTTTCTGGGAGATTTACCTCCTTTTCGCCCCAGTACCGCCACTCCCTGGGAGCCCCAGGTGGTAGGTTCCTGATGGAAGATGAAGGCCTAATAGAGGCCTCCTCTCCCTCTATTTCGGCCCTTAACTCTCGGCTGAGGCCTAAAAAAAGATTTCAGCCTTCTCCGGACTTAGCTATGTCAGCTGCGGTTCAGTGGGTAGCACTCTCACCTCTGAGTCAGAAGGTTGTGGGTTCAAGTCTCACTCCAGGGACTAGAGCACAAAGAAATCTAGGCTGACACTTCCAGTGAGTGCTGAGGGAGTGCTGCACTGTTGGAGATGCTGTCTTTCAGATGAGATGTTAAACCAAGTCTTCTCTCTTCAGTGGACATAAAAGATCCCATGGCACTATTTCAAAGATGAGAAGGGGAGTTATCCCCAGTGACCTGGCCAATATTTATCCTTCAATCAACATAACAAAAAACAGATTATCTGGTCATTATCACATTGCTGTTTGTGGGAGCTTGCTGTGTGCAATTTGGCTGCTGCGTCTCCCACATTACAACAGTGACTACACTCCAAAAGTACTTCATTGGCTGTAAAGTGTTTTGAGACATCTGGTAGTTGTGAAAGGCGCTATATAAATCCATGTCTTTCTTTCTCTCTTCTGTCTCTTTAAATACTTGGCTGCCTCTTCTGGGACCTCTGTGGAGGCCCCGATGCATCTCCACCGTGATTTCTCTCCCTCATAGCCATGGAGATCCCAGAAGCTGGCCTGCATTTACTATGACCCCTGACCCAGGAAAATGGGTAGATGTGGTGGGATTGGCGTGCGGGGTGGAACTGGGCTGCTACTCCAGAGAACGTGAGTTTGAGAATACATAGCAGTTTGAGAATTTGAATTCAGTTCAAAAAGTGTGGAAGTAAAAAGAATTAAGCTGGTCTCAGTAAAATTGACCATGTTGGATTGCTGTAAAAACCCAACTGGTTCACCAATGCCCTTCAGGGAAGGAAATCTGCTGTCCTTATCCGGTCTGGCTCATTTGTTTTTTTTTATTCGTTCACGGAATGTGGGTGTCACTGGCAAGGCCAGCATTTATTGCCCATCCCTAATTGCCCTTGAGAAGGTGATGGTGAGCCGCCTTCTTGAACCGCTGCAGTCCGTGAGGTGAAGGTGCTCCCACAGTGCTGTTAGGGAGTGAGGAATCAATAATATCTTAAAAGAACACAAAATAAAGAACTTTTGTACCGATATAGTGCCTTTCTCATCCTGAAGACGTTCCAAAGTGCTTTACAATTAAGTGACTCCAGTCCCACACCAACATGGCTAACTCTTAACTACCCTCTGAAGTGGCTTCGCAAGACGCACAGTTGTATCAAACTGCAGCGGTTCAAGAAGAAGGCTCATCATCACCTTCTCAGGGTAACTAGTCACAGGCAATAAATGTCGGCCTTGCCAGACACGCAACATCTCGAGAATGAATAATAATAATTTTTAAAATCCACTGATTAATTTGGCCTGGCAAGCCACTCAGCTGTATCTAGAGATGGGCAATAAATGCTGGCCTTGCCAGTGATGCCCACATACCCCACCACTCCAAGGAAAATCCAGCCCTGTGTCTGCTACCTTAACCTTCCCCCTTAATGGTTGCTTTTCTTTCTTGCTTCTTAGAAGTTTTTGTTCCCAGTTTTGAAACTGTCTCTCCTGAATGTGATGAGTCACACTGAGGTATGGTTCCATGGGCATCATCTGGTTGGTTTTCCATTTCCTCTCCCAAGTGGTCGTTCTTCACGTGCGATTGCCGGCAAGCTATTTGACTGTGGAGGCATCACAGCTGAGCCTGAAGCCATCATCCTTATGGCTCATTCTTGTGAGCACCGTATTTCCCCCCCCCCACCCCCCAGGAACAGGGGCATTGAGGCTGAGTTTTTCCCTCACGAAGATCAGCCTCTCGGTCCAGACAAGGAATCCAACCTGCCAGCTTTTTGGTGACTAACAGTCATGACACACCGAGCCATCGTTAAATATTCCAATCGGTAATGCGCAGGCTTGAAGCGCCAATGCTGCTGTTTTCTTTGGCTGATAATGGGAGGGTAATGAGTATGATAGGGGCATCAACCTCACCTGCAAGGCATCATTTGCCAATGTGTGATGTTCACTGCCACAACTCTAGTTCTTTGCTACTGGCAGATACTCTGAAACTCAGCCCCAACTTACCATGGTTCCATTTTTCAAGGAGAATGAGAAAGGCCAATTGATGCCATCCATTCGTTGGACTTTTCCATTGATGACACATCTCCCTCAGGACAGATTGCAGGAGAATGTCAATTAAGCCATGGCGGGGCGTGAAGCCTTGATTCTGCTGCGCGAGTGGTAAACAAGCTGCAGGTCATTGGTACCACTCGCCACCCCCCTCAGTCCCGTTGGTATCTCCTTCCAACGTGGAGCAAACCAACGACTTTCCAGCAGTGGCAAGATGGCAGATGAGGAGTGACGTTAAACTGAGGCCCTGTCTGCCCTCTCAGGTGGAGGTAAAAGATCCAGTGGCACTATTTCGAACAAGAGCAGGGAAGTTCTCCCCGGTGTACTGGCCAATATTTATTCCTCAATCAACAGATTGTGTGATCTTTAATCTCATTGCTGTTTGTGGGAAGTTGGCTGCTGTGCTTCCCACATTACTTCAGGGACTACACTGAAAATTGCCTAAATGTAAAGTCTTAAGGATGAGAAAAATGTAAAGTCTTAAGGATCAGTACAAAAGTTATTTCTTTCCTTTGTGTTTTTTCAAGATAGCATTGATTGTCGCAGCCTCTGTTCGTGGGAAAATCGATGGTGGGGAAGCTCATCACACTGCCGAGTGATTCACACCTGTCTGTTCTTTCATAAACCTTGATATATTGCAGCGCTAAAAGCAATCTCTCGTCTGTCTGCAGGTGGCCAGTTACACTCCCCCATACAGTTTCTCAGATATATATTAAATCTGGGGTTAGGGATATTTTTAGCTTCCCGAGAGGCAGGTTAATAGAAATACTTGTGCGGTTATAGAGTGAGTTTAATGTTGCCGATACTGCCCAGAAGGCTTCAGTTTCAGTGCAAGCAGGAGAGCGTTCACCGAAACACAGGTCTAACATCGCATTCCCCTAATGGCATTAAACTCATTCATCTTTTAGTGTCAATTCAAGGGGTCAGGACAAGATCTGGACAGTGAACCCCTCCCCCTCCTCCCCCCCGGCACAGGACAGTGACCCCTCTTCCCCACAGGACAGTGACCCTCCCCTCTCCCACCCCCCACAGGACAGTGACCCCCCTTGCCCCCCCACAGGACAGTGACCCTCCCCTCCACCTCCCCCCACAGGACAGTGACGACCCCCCCGACCCCCCCACAGGACAGTGACCCCCCCTCCCACTGGACAGTGACCCCCCCCACAGGACAGTGACCCTCCCCTCCCCCTTCGCCACAGGACAGTGACCCCCCCGCCCCCCCTCACAGGACAGTGACTGCCCAGCCCCCCCCACAGGACAGTGACCCCCCCCCACTGGACAGTGACCCCCCCGCCCCACCCCCACAGGACAGTGACCCCCCCCCCACAGGACAATGACCCCCCCCCTGCCCACCCCAAAGGACAGTGACCCCCCCCCCACTGGACAGTGACCCCCCCGCCCCACCCCCACAGGACAGTGACCCCCCCCCCCACAGGACAATGACCCCCCCCCCCCGCCCACCCCACAGGACAGTGACCCCCCCCCCACTGGACAGTGACCCCCCCCCCCCACAGGACAGTGACCCTCCCCCACAGGACAGTGACCCCCGCCCCCCCCCCCCCACAGGACAGTGAACCCCCCCGCCCCTCCCACAGGACAGTGACCCCCCCCCACAGGACAGTGACCCTCCCCTCCCCCTCCCCCACAGGACAGTGACCCCCCCCCCCCCACAGGACAGTGACCCTCCCCTCCCCCTCCCACACAGGACAGTGACCCCCCCGCCCCCCCCCACAGGACAGTGACCCCCCCCCCACTGGACAGTGACCCCCTGCACCCCCAACAGGACAGTGACCCCCCCACAGGACAGTGATGACACCCCTGGCCCCACCACAGGACAGTGAAACCCCCCCCCCCCCCCACTGGACAGTGACCCCCCCCCCCAGGACAGTGACCCTCCCCTCCCTCTCCCCCACAGGACAGTGACCCCCCCCCCACAGGACAGTGACCCACCCCCCACAGGACAGTGACCCTCCCCTCCCCCTCCCCCACAGGACAGTGACATCCCCGCCCCCCCCCCCCCCACAGGACAGTGACCCTCCCCTTCCTCTCCCCCACAGGACAGTGACCCCCCCCCCCACAGGACAGTGACCCCCCCCCCCACAGGACAGTGACCCCCCCCCCACAGGACAGTGACCCTCCCCTCCCCCCCCCCACAGGACAGTGACCCTCCCCTCCCCCCCCACACAGGACAGTGACCCCCCCCGCCCCCCCCACAGGACAGTGACCCTCCCCTCCCCCTCCCCCACAGGACAGTGACCCCCCCCCCCACTGGACAGTGACACCCCCGCCCCCCCCCCACAGGGCAGTGACCCCCCCCCCCCCACTGGACAGTGACCCCCCCCCCCCACTGGACAGTGACCCTGCCCTCCCCCTTCCCCACAGGACAGTGACACCCCCGCACCCCCCCACAGGACAGTGACCCCCCTGCCCCCCCCACAGGACAGTGACCCCCCCCCCCACAGGACAGTGACCCCCCCCCCCACTGGACAGTGACACCCCCCCCACAGGACAGTGACCCTCCCCTCCCCCTCCCCCACAGGACAGTGACCCCCCGCCCCCCCCACAGGACAGTGACCCCCCCCACAGGCCAGTGACCCCCCCACAGGACAGTGACCCCCCCCTGCCCCCCCCACAGGACAGTGACCCCCCCCTCCCCACAGGACAGTGACCCCCCCCACAGGACAGTGACCCCCCCCGCCCCCCCCACAGGACAGTGACCCCCCCCACAGGACAGTGACACCCCCTGCTCACCCCACAGGACAGTGACCCCCCCCACTGGACAGTGACCCCCGCCCCCCACAGGACAGTGACCCCCCTGCCCACCCCACAGGACAGTGACCCCCCACTGGACAGTGACCCCCGCCCCCCCCACTGGACAGTGACCCCCCCCCCCCCACTGGACAGTGACCCTCCCCTCCCCCCCCCCACAGGACAGTGACGATCCCCCCGCCCCCCCACAGGACAGTGAACCCCCGCCCCCCCCACAGGACAGTGACCCCCCCCCCACTGGACAGTGACCCCCCCTCCCACAGGACAGTGACCCTCCCCTCCCCCTCCCCCTCCCCCACAGGACAGTGACCCCCCCGCCCCCCCCACAGGACAGTGATCCCCCGCCCCCCCCCCACAGGACAGTGACCCCCCCACAGGACAGTGACCCTCCCCTCCCCCTCCCCCACAGGACAGTGACCCTCCCCCACAGGACAGTGACCCTTCCCTCCCCCTCCCCCACAGGACAGTGACCCCCCCCGTCCCCCCACAGGACAGTGACCCCCCCCCCCGCCACCGGACAGTGACCCCCCAGGCCCACAGGACAGTGACCCCCCCGCCCCCCCCACAGGACAGTGACCCCCCCCCCCCACTGGACAGTGACCCCCCACTGGACAGTGACCCCCCCTCCTCCACAGGACAGTAACACCCCTGCCTCCCCACAGGACAGTGACCCCCCCCTCACTGGACAATGACCCCCCCCCCACAGGACAGTGACCCTCCCCCTCCCCCACAGGACAGTGACCCTCCCCTCCCCCCCCCCACAGGACAGTGACCCTCCCCTCCCCCTCCCCCACAGGACAGTGACACCCCCGCCCCCCCCCCCCACAGGACAGTGACCCCCCCCACTGGACAGTGACCCCCCCCCACAGGACAGTGACCCTCCCCTCCCCCTCCCCCATAGGACAGTGACCCTCCCCTCCCCCTCCCCCACAGCACAGTGACCCTCCCCTCCCCCCCCACAGGACAGTGACCCTCCCCTCCCCCTCCCCCACAGGACAGTGACCCTAACCCCCCCCCCCCCACAGGACAGTGACCCTCCCCTCCCCCTCCCCCACAGGACACTGACCCTCCCCTACCCCCCCCCCACGGGACAGTGACCCCCCCGCCCCCCCCCCCCCACTGGACATTGACCCCCCCCCACAGGACAGAGACCCTACCCTGCCCCTGCTCCACAGGACCCTCCCCTCCCCCCCCACTGGACAGTGACCCCCCCTCACAGGACAGAGACCCTACCCTCCCCCTCCCCCACAGGACCCTCCCCTCCCCCCCCCACTGGACAGTGACCCCCTCCCCACAGGACAGTGACCCTCCCCTCCCCCTCCTCCACAGGACAGTGACCCCCCCCCATGGGACAGTGACCCCCCCCCATAGGACAGTGCCCCCTCCCGCCATAGGACAGTGACCCACCCCCCCCCCTCCCCTTGATTGATGTGATGAATTACTCTTTGATGATCAGTGACTGTTGTTAGGCAAACACTAGCTGACAATCATCACCCATCACAGCAATGAAGCTACCCTGTATATGGAAGGACGAACTAGAAGGGCCGAGTTGCCTGTCTCATGTGTACCCATCTTTCAGAACTCTCTCATACGCAGATCTTCCAAAATGATGCCACCTCATAGCTGTCAACTCGTTGACCAATGCCGAGACCCACTTCGCCTGGGCAAGTACAGGTCTTGGTGTTCTCCACAAACGCGGAGATCTGCTTCCACACCGGGACACAGGTGAGCCTGACTGCCAGCAAATACTACCTTGACTGCTGCCAAAAGTGGAATGTCTGACATTATGAGGCTCCATAGTAAGGTGTCTGCTTCTCATTCTCATGATTGTATACTTTCAGAGAATCACATCTAATAGTTGCCCATTAAAATGTCTGTGTGCCTGTATTATCCAGGTTGAATGTTAATTTGAACACAAACATTTAGCGTTTCAGTGACGAACTTTCTAAAGCTTGGACTGTTGTCACTGGTTGTCTAGTCAGGTAGATTATATACTTTAAGAAAATCTTCAGGTGTTCTCCATTTCCTCTGTAAAATGGCTCAATCCACACATTTCTTAGTGTCTCAGTTGTCATTCAAACCACAACAAACTAACCAAAGCATTTGGGCCTCCTCGGCCCATGAGAGTTACTGACAGCAGCCTCAGCTGGTACTGAGCTCCACCTCCTGGACCCGTACTTGACCACCTCAGTCATATATTTCTTACCCAGGCCCTCCTCTTGCTTCCATGAAATCAATTTCATCTGTATCGGGGAGAAGGGGAGGATGGGGTGGGGTCCTTGGGTGGATCCATAAGCAGCTGCCTGAAGGAAGATAGGAACAGGAACAGGCCATTCAGCCCCTTGAGCCTGTTCCACCATTCAATCAGATCATGGCTGATCTGTATTTTAACTCCATCTACCTGCCTTTGTTCCATATAGCTTGATACCCTTCTCCAACAAAAACCTATCCACCTGAGTCTTGAAAATTTCAATTGACCCCAAGCACCCACATTCTTTTGGGGGAGAGATGTTTTGATTTCTGCTAGCCTTTGTGGAAAAAGTGCTTCCTGATTTCACTCCTGAATGGCCTAGATTATAGCCCCTTGATCTGGGATTTTCCCAGCAGAGGAAATCGTTTTGCTCCATCTACCCCATCATTTTGAACACCTCGATTAGATCACCCCTCGTAATTCTGAACTCAGCAGAATACAAGGCTTATAATATACCCCTTGAAGCCCTGGCATCATTCTAGTGAATCTCTGCCGGACACCCTCCAAAGTCATAAGGAAATGTGCAATGCCCAAGGGTAGCGTTGCAGGGGCTTCAGGCAAAGGTTTAATTTGGGCCAAACTATTGTAAAGAAAGAAAGACTTATGTAGCATCTTTCACAATCAGCGGATGTCTCGCCTTGGTTTAACATCTCATCAAAAAGACGGCACCTCCAACAGTGCAGCACTCCCTCAGCACTGCACTGGAGTGTCAGCCTAGATTTATGTGCTCAAGTCCCTGAAGTGGGACTTGAACCCACAACCTTCTGACTCAGAGGCAAGTGTGCTGCCCACTGGCCCACGGCTGACACTGTGCCAGGCAAACTTATGACTGGATCTGCTCGGGAGCCCTGATTGGCTCGGGGCCCATGCAGTTGCCCGGTTCGAACAACACCACCCGTTCCCTCTCCTTTCCCCCACCTTCCCCCACCCATGCATTGGTCCAGATGGAAACTGACATAACACATCTCCTGTGTGGCAGGAGGATTTGAGTGATGAACTGTCCTGGGACAATGAATTCAAACCAGTGCAATAACCATTAGGCTTGTAGACTAGTCTCTAGGTAATTTATTTAGGTAGGTTTTATTGCTCAGGTTATGTGTAAAGTCAGCTGTGGCTCAGTGATAACACTTTTGCTTCTGGGTACAAAGGTTATGGGTTCAAGTCCCACTCCAGAGACTTGAGTACATAATCCAAGCTGACACTCCAGTGTAGTACTGAGGGAATGCTGCACTGTCAGAGGAGCCATCTTTTGGATGAGACATTCGGGGAGGCCCTGTCTATTCTCTCGGGTGGATGTTAAAGATCCCATGGCACAATTTTGAAGAATGGCAGGGGCATTCTTTTTGGTGTTTTTGGCAATATTTATCACTAAAAGAGATTATCTGGTCATTATCTCATTGCTGTTTATGGGATCTTGCTGTGTGAAAATTGGTTGCCATGTTTCTTACATTACAACAGTGACTACACTTCTACAATGTATTTGCTTCATGGGTTCTTTGCTTAAGAATTCATAGCAACACATTGCTATTAAGAACTAGTTGGTTTATTAGCAAAAGGTTTTACAATCACACTACACATTACCAGTTCATCCACCAGGCTAACAACCGCCTGCCTCATCGTGGATCCCCGAACCCAACTGGCTGGGATTTTATTGAGTCTTGTGAACATCACGTGACTGGCTAAGCCACTCCCAACTCAACAGGTCAACCAACCTGTGCGCATACTCACAGAAGCACATATTATAACTTGAAAACTATTTCATTGGTTGTAAAGCACTTTTGAGAATGGTGCTATGTAAATACAAGTTTTTCTTCTTTCGTTTAGTAAACGCTGATGGGATGCGTAATGAATCTTCGGGTATTCAGGTCATAGGCTAAAACTGAAATGGATGGTATTGAGCACGGCTGGCAGTATACCCACTCTCTTGTGGGCACGAGGTGAGGTACCAGAGCTGGGACAGAGGTTGGTGAGTTAAAGCTTGACAAATCCATACCTTGCAGCGCAGTATTGTGCTAAAGTTGCAGTTTTCCGACTTTGCGTTTCACACAGGCTCTCCCTGTGGCCTTTTAATTTGGGTCGATGCTAGTCCACAATTCTCAGGAGCTTTTAGCTTTCCTGCTACTTTGCAATAATAAAAGACTCCAAGGCTGAGCTGAATATACATTTACTGAGCATTTTATACCCTTACCCGCCAATTAGACGCATCTTTCCTGAATGCACTTAATCCTAATTCCTTTGAATCAGGCATGTTTTAACCATGCAAACTTTCTATGTTAATTATACAGGTTCTGTCTCCAAAAGATGTTCTAAACATGATTCTATTTTGATTGCTGTGTTTCTTCTATTTGTTTTCTTGTGTTTCCTCTCCACTGCTGATGTCACTGGCCCATGTTGGTGCGATGGTTTCACAGACAACCTCGCCCAAGTGTCTCATCCTTACCCCTTGACCCGATGCTCCTGCACGCGCCCAATTGGGAAATGATGGTCAGCAAGAAATTGCCTGCTGTAGCCCGAATGTAGCGCCTTTGTGGACCCTAGTTCAGCGAACTCAGCGCAGCCTGGACAGCAACAACTTGCATTTATAACATAGAATCATAGAGCAGTATGGCACGGACGGAGGTCATTCAGCCCATCGAGTCTGCGCCGGCTCTTCCGTTAGTCCCGCTCTTTCCCCCATATCCCTGAAAAAATTTTTACCCTTCAATTAGTTATCTAATTCCCTTCTGCAATTTACTATTGAACCTGCTTCCACCGGGAGGACACAACTGGGGTCAGTGACGATGCCTCCTTCAGTCGAATAGCCGACTGACCTTCACTGTGAAGATTTATATATAAGCAGCAGCATGATGTTTCCCTTTTCTACACCAGCCACCACACCGAGTTATCACAGTCAGATGTTTTGGTTTGCCGAACATTTATTCATGAAGACGCTGCCCCTTTAATTCCGTTCCTCTGTCACCGGCCTACGCTGTCTTGCTCCGAAATATCCCCCCCCCCCTGTCTTTTAATATACAGACAGCTCACCCAATAATAGCAGTCATGTGTAGGAGCTGACACAGGAGCTAAACAGTCCCGGGGATCTGTCAGTTACTACCCACTGTGAACTGCAACATATGCAACATGTTAGTCGGTTGCTAAATTAACTGCACTAATAACAGCTTAGCTTCGGGTTTGGACAGATTAGAATCAGAGTTGTATATTCAATAAATAGGAACATTTCCTTCTCAGGACTTTTTAAACATAATTAGACCTCACCGTCTCCCTTCTGCCCACTCCCAAAGTCATCTCACTTCCATTCAAGACCTTCCCATACTCAATCTATAGCTACCCTATATTCAGGCCCAGAATATCCTGGAATCAGTTAAGAAAGAAAGAACTTGCATTTCTATGGAACCCTTCATGACAGGATGTCCCAAAATCGCTTTACAGCCAATGAAGTACCTTTTTAGAATGTAGATACTGTTGTAATGTCGGAAATGCAGCAGCCAATTTGTGCACAACAAGCTCCCACATAATTCCAGATAATCTGTTTTTGTTATGTTTATTGAGGGATAAATATTGGCCAGGACACCGAGGATAACTCTCCTGCTCTCCTTCGAAATAGTGCCATAGCATCTTTTACGTTCATTTGCGAGGGCAGACGGGGCCTCAGTTTAATGTTGCATTCAAACGGTGTCAGCTGTGGCTCAGTGGATAGCACCCTCGCCTCTAAGTCAGAAGGTTGTGGGTTCTGTGGTGTCCCTGCACCTTACTACAAACTCACACGAGGCATGTACTGCAGACACAGTCACTACGTGACCTTAGCCTTTATTCCACAGGACCAAGGAGTGCTGACCCTGGGTGGGACCTCCCCTTTTATACCTGTAAATCCAGGTGAGGAGTGTCTCCCACAAGTTCACCCCCTGTGGTCAGGGTATGCATTTCTAGGGTATAAGTACAGTGTACAGGAGTTGCATGAAGGTTACAGTTACATGAAGGTTACCGTTGCATGATGGTTACATACATGACATCACCTCCCCCCTTACGTCTTTTTGTGTCAAAGGTTAAGTCTTTCAGGTGGTCGACGCTCTCTCGTGGAGCGCTGCCGTTGAGGCTCTGGTGGCTATGCCTTGGCATGCATCTCTGTCACCTGAGGTGATTCCGGCCTGTCCGGGCTTGGCCGCAGGGACTGTGCATGCTGAGGACTGTCTTTGTTACTCGTCCACTGGCAGTGGTGTGGGTTACATCTCATGCTCTTCTTCAGCTTCCTCCGTGTCTATGCTGAATCTTTTCTTTACTTGGTCCAAGTGTTTGCGGTACATCTGCCCATTGTTTAGTCTGACCACTATGACCCTATTCCCTTCTTTGCCAATTACTGTGCCCTCAAGCCACTTGGGTCCCAAAGCATGGTTAAGAACAAATACCGGGTCATCCATTTCTATACACCTCCCCCTTGAGTTTCGATCATGGAACTCAGTTTGGGACTGGTGCTTGCCCTCAACAATGTCTGACAGGGCTGGGTGAATGAGGGACAGCCAAGTCTTGAGCATGCATTTCATGAGGAGTTCCGCTGGCTGGACTCCCGTGAGCGAGTGCGGGCGGGACCTGTAGGCCAGCAGGAGGCGCGATAGGCGGTACTGAAGGGAGGGTCCTTGGATGCGTAGCATGCCCTGTTTTATGACTTGGACCGCATGTTCCGCCTGGCCATTGGAAACCGCTTGAACGGCTCTGTCCGGACGTGTTTGATACCATTGCCCGACATAAACTCCTGGAATTCATGGCTGGTGAAACACGGGCCATTGTCGCTGATCAGGATGCCGTGGGTCGAAAAAAACGTATGTCATGCACGAGTTTAATATGATGCAATTGATCCATTTCGGGTATGCATCGACAACGATCAGGAACATTTTCCCCATGAACGGGCCCGCATAGTCTACGTGGATACGTGACCATGGCCTGATGGGCCAGGGCCACGGGCTGAGTGGGGCCTCCCTGGAGGCATTGCCCAGCTGGGCACACGTCGTGCACTTGCGAACCATGTGTTCCAGATCTGAGTCAATCCCCGGCCACCATACATGTGACCGGGCAATGGCCTTCATTAACACGATGCCAGGGTGCTCGTTGTGGAGTTCCCTGATGGACGCTTCCCTTCTTTTCTGGGCCATGACTACCTGGCTGCCCCATCGCAGGCAGTCGGCTTGGATGGAGAGCTCATCCATCCGTCTCTGAAACGGTCTGACCTCCGTGTGCGGGCGCCCAATCCCCAATCAGAACACATTTCTTTATGATGGATAGGAGGGGGTCCCTGTTGGTCCAGAGTTTGATCTAGTGGGCTGTGATGAGGGAGTCTGCGGTGTCAAAAGCCTCAACGGCCATGACCATCTCAGCGCTTTGCTCCGACGGCCCCTCAGTGGTGGCCAGTGGGAGCCTGCTAAGCGCGTCAGCACAATTTTCGGTGCCTGGCCGGTGCCGTATGGTGTAGTCATACGCAGCCAGCGTGAGAGCCCATCGCTGTATGTGAGCTGACGCATTGGCATTAACAGCCCTGCTGTCGGACAACAGGGATGTTAACGGCTTGTGGTCTGTTTCTAGCTTGAACCATCTACCGAAAAGGTTCTGGTGCATCTTTTTCACACCATAAACACAAGCGAGTGCTTCCTTTTCGACCATGCCGTATCCACGCTCTGCCTGGGAGAGCGACCTGGAGGCATAAGCCACCGGTTGGAGTTGGCTGTCATCATTACCCTGCTGCAACACACACCCAACCCCGTAGGAAGATGCATGGCACGTTAAAACCAGTTTTTTACAGGGGTCATACAAAGTCAACAGTTTGTTGGAACACAGCAAGTTCCTCACCTTATTGAAAGCCCGTTCTTGACAGTCCCCCCAAAGCCATTCACAGCCTTTACACAGGAGCATGTGTAACGGCTCCAACAATGTGCTTAAGTTCGGCAGAAAGCTCCCGAAATAGTTCAAAAGTCCCAGGAATGATCGCAACTCCGACGTGTTGCCGGGCCTGGGCGCCCAGCGGATTGCCTCCATTTGCGGCAACCCTCCTGCCCAGAAACTCGACCTCTGGGGCCAAAAACACACACTTGGCCTTTTTCAGCCGCAAGCCTACCCGGTCCAGTCGGCGTAGCACCTCCTCCAGGTTGCGGAGGTGTTCCTCGGTGTCTCGACCCGTTATAAGGATGTCGTCTTGGAAGACGATTGTTCCAGGAATGGATTTGAGCAAGCTTTCCATGTTTCTCTGAAAGATAGCTGCCGCCGAACGAATGCCAAACGGACACCTGTTGTAGATAAATAATCCCTTGTGCGTCGTGATGGTGGTCAGAAGCTTGGATTCTTCAGCCAGTTCCTGAGTCATGTAGGTCCAGCTTCATGAACAGCTTGCCACCTGCCAGCGTGACAAAAAGGTCCTCCGCTCTCGGGACTCGGTTGATGGTGGCTTTGTAGTCACCACAAATCCTGACCGAGCCATCTGCTTTAAGGACAGGAACGATGGAACTTGCCCAGTTGCTGAATTCAACGGCTGAAATTATGCCCTCTCTGAGCAGCCTATCCAATTCACTTTCAATTTTCTCACGCATCACATACGGCACCGCTCTGGCTTTGTGGTGCACTGGTCTGGCGTCCGGAGTGATGCCTATCACTACTTTGGTGCCCTTGAACGTTCCGACACTGGGTTGAAACAGTGACCCGAATTTTTGTAGGACCTGTGAGCATGATCTTCGCTCCACAGATGAAATGGCATGCACATCCCCCCATTTCCAATTCATCTCGGCTAGCCAACACCTCCCCAAGAGCGTGGGGCCATTTCCCGGGATGATCCAGAGTGGCAGCCGGTTCTGTGATCCATTATGTGTTACCAACAAGTTTGCACTGCTTAGCACTGGGATGATCTCTTTGGTGTACGTCTGTAGATGCGTGTCAATGCATTCCAGTTTGGGCCTGCTAGCTCTGTGTGGTCATAGTCTCTCAAATTGTTGGGCGCTCATAAGCGACTGGCTAGCTCCCGTATCCAGCTCCATGCACACCGGGATGCCATTCAATAAAACTTTCATCATCATGGGTGGTGTTTTAGTGTATGAGCTGTGGACATCAGCCACATGAACCCGCTGAACTTCCCCAGGCATCATCCTGCATTGCAGACCCCTCGTCTGGTTCCTCTGTCTCACAGATTAGCCTCGCTACAGCCTTTTTGCACATCCTGGCCAGTGTCCACTGACGTCACAAATCCTACAGGTATATTGCTGAAACCTGCAGCTTTTCGCAGTATGTCTATCCCCGCACCTCCAGCATGAGCTGAGATTGTTGTTAACAAAAGGACTGTTACCCGGCATTCCTCTCTGATTGCCCCTTTGGTTGTTTCTAGGCACTCTGATGGTGGGTGTTAATGGTCCCATCGCGGGACGCATTGTTCCTCGTGATGGCGTGAATTGCTGATCCCCTTTCCATTGTCCCTGTTGCAGGCCCACCCTAGAGTCTGTTGCTGCCTGGGCGGTTTCGAAATGCCCTTGCCTGCCTGCGGGGTCCCGAGCCGCGTTCACCATGTTAACTCCCTGGTCCATCGCCACGTTGGGACCAGGGCTGCACGCGTAAATTAGCTTGGTCTCCTCTTCCCCTGCCATGAAGGCCTGAGCTATCAACGCCGCCCCTTCTAAAGTCAAGTCCTTGGTCTCTATGAGCTTCCTGAAAATCCCGGCATGATTAATGCCCTCAATGAAGAAATCCCTTAACATCTCCCCCCTGCAGGCGTCTGTGAACTTACAGAGACTGGCCAAGTGGCGCAGGTCCGCAACGAAGTCCGAGATGTTTTGCCCCTCCCGACGTCAGTGTGTGTAGAACCGGTGCCGGGCCATGTGTACGCTACTCGCCGGCTTGAAATGCTCACTGATCAACTGGCTGAGCTCGTCAAAGGACTTGTCCGCTGACTTTTGGGGTGCGAGCAGGTCTTTCATCAGCGCATACATCTGTGTCCCGCAGCTGGTCAGTAGATGTGCCCTTCGCTTGTCAGCCGCTGCAGCTCCCAGCCAATCCTTCGTGACAAAGCTCTGCTGGAGTCTCTCCATGAAGTTGTCCCAGTCCTCACCACACAGTAACGTTCCTATGTGCTACCGGTGGCCATCCTCGTGGTTCGGTAATTCCCGTTTCTCGTCGCCAAATGTGGTGTCCCTGCACCTTACTACAAACTCACACGAGGCATGTACTGCAGACACTACGTAACCTTAACCTTTATTCTCCAGGACCAAGGAATGCTGACCCTGGGTGGGACCTCCCCTTTTATACCTGGAAACCCAGGTGAGGAGTGTCTCCCACAAGTTCACCCCCTGTGGTCAGGGTGTGCATTTCTAGGGTATAAGTACAGTGTACAGGAGTTGCATGAAGGTTACAGTTACATGAAGGTTACCATTGCATGATGGCTACATACATGACAGGTTCAATTCCCACTCCAGAAATCTAGCTTAACACTTGAGGGCGTGCTGCACTGTTGGAGGTGCCATCTTTTGGATGAGATGTTAAACCGAGGCATTGTCTGCTTTCTCAGGTGGAAGTAAAACATCCCATGGCACTATTTTGAAGAAGAACAGGGCAGTTATCCCCTGTGTCCTGATCAATATTTATCCCTCAATCAACATCACTAAAACAGATTATCTGGTCATTATCACATTGCTATTTGTGGGAGCTTGCCGTGTGCAAATTGGCTGCTGCGTTTCCCATATTACAACAGTGACTACACTCCAAAAGTACTTAATTGGCTGTCAAGCACTTTGGATCATCCGGTAGTCGTGAAAGGCGCTATATAAATCCAATTCTTTTTTTTTCAAAAGAGGGTGCTTCCGACAGTGCAGCGTCAGCCTAGCTTTTGTGCTCAAGTCTCAGGAGCAGGACTTGAACTCGTGACCGTTTGACTCAGGTGAGAGTTCTACAAACTGAGCCATGGCTGACACCAGTTGCCACAATGGAGGGATTGTAGGGTCTACTTTTAAGATGTCCTTGGGTTACGGAGACACCGGAAGGGAGCAGCTATCCCCAGTGGCGCAAAGTCCAACCATGTAGTGTGGGACTGGAGTTACGTGGAAGTCAGGCTGGGCAAGGGCAACAGGTTTCTGCCCCTGAAGGGCACTAGTGAACCAGTTGGGTTTCACGATCACTTTCCTGGTGCCAGCCCACAGATTTCTGCATCTATTAATTACAATTTCCTTACAATGCTGGGACTAGGACTCACTGGGGGTAATTTTAACCCCCAAAACTGGCGGGTTTGGTTCGAGTGGAAAATTAAAAAGTTTAAAACTTTAAAACCGAACCCAACCCGCCCACTTCTGGTTTTAATGGCAGCGGGACGGAATGGGGGGTGTGGGGGAGGGGGGGGCGGGAGGCGACCAATCACTCTCCGGGGGCGGGTCGGTTGGTAACAGCTTTTAAGGAAGCTGTGTGCCTTCATTTTGACAGGCTTTCTATTGTTAGCCCATGCTGGTAGGGTCTGGCATGTAAAAGAGGCAAGAATGGCTGGATCCATGAGGTAAGTGTATGTGGGCCAGGAGGAGCAGGAGTAAACCCCACTGCGATCTTTCCGACCCCCCTATCCCGATGATCTCTGACCCCCCCCCAACGATCTCCAACCCACCCTAGGATCGCCCACCCGCAATCTCCCCTCCCTGAGATCATTCCTCCCCATGACCACAATCTCACCCTCCTGACCACACTATCCCCCTCCCAACCACAATCTCGCCCCCCCGACCACACTCTACCCCTCTCCCAACCACAATCACCCCCCCATAACCACAATCCTCCCCCCCTCAACCACAATCTTTCACCCTCCCGACCACGCTCTACCCAAGCCCCCCACCCACGCAACCATTATCTCACCCCCCGACTACGATCTCTCCGCACCACCCTGAGATCTCCCCCACTCCTACCACTAGACCTACCTGCTCCTCTGCAGGCTGTCTCCTTCTGTTGCAGGCTATCCCATCCGACAGAGTGACCTTACTCACCCATGCCTATCCTGTGAGCTTGCAGTATTCTGCTCTGAGCAGTTTCCTTGCTGTAACACACTCTGTTCCTGCAACTGCATCACTGTGAGCGCTGATCACTTTGTCGTGAAATCTGGCCCCACATCACACAGCACTTTTCCAAAGCATTGTTATGTTCATACCTTATGCTGAGTGAGCTCAATTCCCAAAGCACCAGCCACTCAACCCCCTTGCTCACTCTCCCTCTTTAAAGTCTTCCCTAACCCACGCGCCCTGCACGTTCTCTCTGGTTATAGAATAAGCCTGGCAACTGCTCATACTTTATTTCTCAAAAGAATATTTTTATTTAGCTTCATAAATATTTTATCAAGTAGCCTTTCCCTATCGAATGCATTGACTTGTTTGCTTTCACTGTGGCAGAAGCATTTCCAGTGGGGTTATTAATTCCGAAACTTAGAGGAGCCCTACATGGTGGAATGGAGCACAATTCCATTTTGTTTGAACCAATAAGTGGCATTTGTCACAAAATAGTCGTCAATTTCTAACACATGCCCCTTTCACAAGGAGTTCAAAATGATGACGGGTTTTGATAGAGTAAATAAGGATGAACTGTATCCAGTGGCAGCAGGGTCAGTAACCAGGGGATACAGATTTAAGATAATTGGCAAAAGAACCAGAAGAGCGACAAAAATATATTTTTTTACACAGCGAGTTGTTATGATCTGGAATACACGGCCTGAAAGGGCGGTGGAAGCAGGTTCAATAGTAACTTTCAAAAGAGAATTGGATAAATACTTAAAGGGGGGGAGGATTTTCAGGGCTATGGGGAAAGAGCAGGGCAATGGAACAAATTGGAGAGCTCTTTCAAAGAGCCGGCACAGGCATGATGGGCCGAATGGCCTCCTTACGTGCTGTAAGATTCTATGAAACAATCGGCTCACAACAATTAAAAATGTGCGAGGGGTTTGGAATGTTTTTCTACTCTCACAATCCAGCAGCACCCACGGGTCCGGAAAAGCTAAAAGCGAACTGGCGGGCACAGCATGATCCCACTCCAGGGTTACCCGGGAACATACGAGGCCCCGGAAGAGGAGCAAGCATTTTGAGGACACAGGATCACCAGGAACAGAAGGAGGCCATTCAGGCATGCTCCACCATTCAAATAGATCAGGAATGATCTGCACATCAAGCCCTTCTTCTTGCCTTGATACACGGACCTAACAAAAATCTTTCTATCTCAGTCTTCAAAGCTTCAGCTGTCCCATCATCCAAAGCCTTTTGGGGCAGAGAATTACAGATTTCCACTACTCTTTGTCTGAAAACATGCTTCCTGAATCCCCTCCTAAATGGCCTAGCTCTAATTTTAAGATGATGGGCTAGAACCTCCACTTTTTGGATGCTTAACGCTTATTTTACCGCTGAAATAACGTATAACGCCCATATATCGCCCAAAATGGAAACTGACGGGCTTTTTTAGGAGACTTATTGCCGAGCGTTATTTTCCCAATGTGCTTAACGCGGGACAAAATATTACCGCCCGCCCACTTTTTGAGCAGAATAGGCGAAATCAACACCCAAAATATCGCCCACCGTTACTTTCCACACGGAATTAACACCGAGACTCAATACGAACGCCCACCCACTGTTTTTTGTCGTAAAGAGCACATTTACCCAAACTAGCGGCCAAGGAGATCGCCCATCGTCAATTTCACCACCTCGCACACATATCGCCCAGAATATCGCTCGCTCAAAAAACCGCCCACAAAAAGTGGAACTAACCAGAACGAATGCCAGCGGTGTGGCTAGCATTTGTTATATCTCACTATCGGTATTCACTAAGGAGGACACAACAACCTTCCGGATATAAAAGGGGTCAGAGGGTCTAGTAAGGAGGAGGAACTGAGGGAAATCCTTATTAGGCAGGAAATTGTGTTGGGGAAATTGATGGGATTGAAGGCCGATAAATCCCCAGGGCCTGATGGACTGCATCCCAGAGTACTTAAGGAGGTGGCCTTGGAAATAGTGGATGCATTGACAGTCATTTTCCAACATTCCATTGACTCTGGATCAGTTCCTATCGAGTGGAGGGTAGCCAATGTAACCCCACTTTTTAAAAAAGGAGGGAGAGAGAAAACAGAGAATTATAGACCGGTCACCCTGACATCGGTAGTGGGTAAAATGATGGAATCAATTATTAAAGATGTCATAGCAGCGCATTTGGAAAGAGGTGACATGATAGGTCCAAGTCAGCATGGATTTGTGAAAGGGAAATCATGCTTGACAAATCTTCTAGAATTTTTTGAGGATGTTTCCAGTAGAGTGGACAAGGGAGAACCAGTTGATGTGGTATATTTGAACTTTCAGAAGGCTTTCGACAAGGGCCCACACAAGAGATTAATGTGCAAAGTTAAAGCACATGGGATTGGGGGTATTGTGCTGACGTGGATTGAGAACTGGTTGTCAGACAGGAAGCAAAGAGTAGGAGTAAATGGGTACTTTTCAGAATGGCAGGCAGTGACTAGTGGGGTACCGCAGGGTTCTGTGCTGGGGCCCCAGCTGTTTACACTGTACATTAATGATTTAGACGAGGAGATTAAATGTAGTATCTCCAAATTTGCGGATGACACTAAGTTGGGTGGCAGTGTGAGCTGCGAGGAGGATGCTATGAGGCTGCAGAGTAACTTGGATAGGTTAGGTGAGTGGGCAAATGCATGGCAGATGAAGTATAATATGGATAAATGTGAGGTTATCCACTTTGGTGGTAAAAACAGAGAGACAGACTATTATCTGAATGGTGACAGATTAGGAAAAGGAGAGGTGCAACGAGACCTGGGTGTCATGGTACATCAGTCATTGAAGGTTGGCATGCAGGTACAGCAGGCGGTTAAGAAAGCAAATGGCATGTTGGCCTTCATAGCGAGGGGATTTGAGTACAGGGGCAGGGAGGTGTTGCTACAGTTGTACAGGGCCTTGGTGAGGCCACACCTGGAGTATTGTGTACAGTTTTGGTCTCCTAACTTGAGGAAGGACATTCTTGCTATTGAGGGAGTGCAGCGAAGGTTCACCAGACTGATTCCCGGGATGGTAGGACTGACCTATTAAGAAAGACTGGATCAACTGGGCTTGTATTCACTGGAGTTCAGAAGAATGAGAGGGGACCTCATAGAAACGTTTAAAATTCTGATGGGTTTAGACAGGTTGGATGCAGGAAGAATGTTCCCAATGTTGGGGAAGTCCAGAACCAGGGGTCACAGTCTAAGGATAAGGGGTAAGCCATTTAGGACCGAGAGGAGGAGAAACTTCTTCACCCAGAGAGTGGTGAACCTGTGGAATTCTCTACCACAGAAAGTAGTTGAGGCCAAATCACTAAATATATTCAAAAGGGAGTTAGATGAAGTCCTTACTACTAGGGGGATCAAGGGGTATGGCGAGAAAGCAAGAATGGGGTACTGAAGTTGCATGTTCAGCCATGAACTCATTGAATGGTGGTGCAGGCTAGAAGGGCCGAATGGCCTACTCCTGCACCTATTTTCTATGTTTCTATGTTTCTATGTCTCACTCTTACGCGAGGAGCTGATATCGGAAAGATTTGCCTGAAAGAGCGCTGATGTGAGTGACACACTGCTGTGTGTGTGCAACTCAGACATCAATGGTGCCCATCACCTTGGTGCCAGTTAAAGTTTACCTTGATTGATGTTAAGTTGTATTTAACCCTTTCATGGTAAGGAATCACCAGTGTGTAACGATCCAGCTATCTGAGACAATGCGCAACAAGGTTATGTTCGATAACAAAAGTTTAATACCAACATTGGTCTGAAATCATAAGTATCACAGCCAATAACACCCAGCCCCCGCCCACACCTGACTTTTTCCACCATTGACATAAATAACATGTTCAACATGTCCAGCAACACAGAATACAAATGCAAAGCAGGAGCACCATGTGGTCCCCAGCCCCCATACATTGCAGCAAATTGCATACGCCCAGATGGAGGTATAACACAGCCATCACCTGCACACATGCACCTCACTTTCTTTCCCCCCTCTCCTTCTCCCCATCTCTACCCCTTCACCTCCTCGCTCCACGGCGCCTGGCCGAGGAGCTCCTCAGGCAGTGCCTGATTGGGGGGGATGAAGGCAGATGCGGTGGTTGCATGGGTATGGGAGCGGGGGGTGTCGAGGGGGCAACATTCTCTGATGCAGAAGCAGGATCTTGGTCCTTGCTCTCATCTGTCGTTCGCAGTGGTGGTGCGAAACCTAGGGGTGGAGTGCCACGCTCGGGGACCACTTGGAGGCCTGTGGCAGCAGTGTTCCTGGCTATCGCATCCAGGGACTCCACCATCCGCGGAATGTACTCGGTCAGGATGGCCAGCTGTCGGGATGTGCCCCCCAATGCTTCAATGAACTGGTCCCCAATGTCTACAGTCCTCCTGGACAACTGTACCATCTCTCCACTGTTATGTTGCGCTCGTGGAACAGACCTGCCACGACCACGAGGCCTCCACAGGGTCAGCGCCATCCTGGGGACAAATGGGGTGCCCTGTGGAGAGGTGCTTGGGGCCGGCACCTCCAGAGTGGAGGCAGGAATGAACGGAGGACCACTAGATGGCCTTGGGGTGGAATAGCTTCTGAAGCGTAGCGATGCGGGTTCTGCTCTCATCCGTCGAGAACAGACCCAGCAGATTGACAGGCGAGAATCGGAGCTCGTCAGCACCAGATGTAGTAGGATCATCCGCCGACTCCTGCCCCGTGCCCCCACCTTCTGGTCTCTGTTGTCTTGCCTGGGGCCGCGCTGCTGGCTGAGCTGCAAAACACAAATTAAGTTAATTGAGGAGAAGGGATTGCTAGGGTGACAAGGTGAGTCCAGCGCTGCACACAGAATATGCATGACAAAAGCACCACCGCTCTCAAAATCATCGCAGACATCACATTTCATCACATTGTGCATTGCAATGATTTTCATTAGGCCAGCATTATTTCTATGACACTTTTAGAGATCATCTTTCATATATGATTGTTCGGATATGAGTGGGTGTGGCATCTATTGACTTTACATCACGCAATGGTGTAAGCTTTACTCACGTGACATCACTTCAGTGTCTGCAGATGCGTCCGGGGGTGCTTCCCCATGAGTGCGAGCACTCGTTCCTCCATCTCTGTGATGTCACTGGGGACTGGTGGCCCCCCCACTCGTTTGCCTCTGCATGGACCTCATCGCCGATAGTTTCTTCTGTAAAAGGTGACAGGACGACATGGCATGAGATCATTGCGGGATATTATTGCTGGATACTGTCACATAACCGACAGATGTAATCATGATTATTATCATTCTTTAACCTAAAGACGTACACTGTGACCGCAGGCTTTGAGTAAAACATTCCCGGTAAAAGTGCAAGACCTCACATCTGCTGAAAGTCACTCATGACTGTTACAAATCAAATTATATAAATACATAAATACATGTAAATCAATGTAATACTTAACTCTTGCGAATCCCACAAGGTCATTCCATCGTTTGCAGCATTGGTTGCCCTCACGAACCTCGTTGGTCGCCAACGAGACCACCTCTGCTATCTCAGTCCATATCCTCTGGTAGGCCTTTGGGGTGGGCTTCCACGCCCTCCCTGTGTCAAATTCTAGTGCCACGTGCTAGTCAGAGTAGGAATTGCAGGATAGCTAAGATGAATATGTGGCTTGAGGAGTGGTGCAGGAGGGAGGGATTCAAATTCTTGGGACATTTGGAACCGGTTCTGGGGGAGGTGGGACCAGTACAAACCGGACGGTCTGCACCTGGGCAGGACCAGAACCAATGCCCTAGAGGGAGTGTTTGCTAGTGCTGTTGGGGAAGGGTTAAACTAATATGGCAGGGGGATGGGAACCGATGCAGGGAGACAGAGGGAAGTAGAATGGGGGCAGAAGCAAAAGACAGAAAGAAGAAAAGTAAAAGTGGAGGGCAGAGAAACCCAAGGCAAAAATCAAAAAGGGCCACATTACAGCAAAAGTCTAAATGGACAAAGTGTGTTAAAAAGGCAAGACTGAAGGCTCTGTGCCTCAATGCAAGGAGTATTCGTAATAAGGTGGGCGAATTAACTGCGCAGACAGCTATTAACGAATATGGTATAATTGGGATTACGGAGACATAGCTCCAGGATGACTAAGGCTGGGAACTCAACATCCAGGGGTATTCTACATTCAGGAAGGATAGACAGAAAGGAAAAGGAGGTGGGGTAGCGTTGCTGTTTAGAGAAGAAATTAACACAGTAGTAAGGAAGGACATTAGCTTGGATAATGTGGAATCTGTATGGGTAGAGCTGCGGAATACCAAAGGGCAGAAAACGCTAGTGGGAGTTGTGTACAGACCACCAAACAGTAGTAGTGAGGTTGGGGACAGCATTAAACACGAAATTAGGGATGCGTGCAATAAAGGTACAGCAGTTATCATGGACGACTTTAACTGACATATAGACTGGGCTAATCAAACTGGTAGCAGTACGGTGGAGGAGGATTTCCTGGAGTGTATTAGGGATGGTTTTCTGGACCAATATGTCGAGGAACCAACTAGAGGGCTGGCCATCCTAGACTGGGCGATGTGTAATGAGAAAGGCCTAATTAGCAATCTTATTGTGCGAGGCCCCTTGGGGAAGAGTGACCATAATATGGTAGAATTCTTTATTAAGATGGAGAGTGACACAGTTAATTCAGAGACTAGGGTCCTGAACTTAAGGAAAGGTAACTTCGATGGTATGAGATGTGAATTGGCTAGAATAAACTGGCGAATGATACTTAAAGGGTTGTTGGTGGATAGGCAATGGCAAACATTTAAAGATCACATGGATGAACTTCAACAATTGTACATCCCTGTCTGGAGTAAAAATAAAACAGGGAAGGTGGCTCAACCATGGCTAACAAGGGAAATTAGCGATAGTGTTAAATCCAAAGAAGAGGCATATAAATTGGCCAGGAAAAGCAGCAAACCTGAGGACTGGGAGAAATTTAGAATTCAGCAGAGGAGTGTCATGTATTTAACTGTCATTGTAACCCATGTATAAATTGACCAGTTGTACACTGTGAGAACATTGACCACTAGGTGGTGAACTTGAGGGAGACACTCCTAACCTGGTCTTTCAGGTATAAAAGGGGAAGCTCCACCCACCTTCATCACTTCAGTGCTGGAATAAAAGTTGCGGGTCACAGAGTGACCTTCTCTCAAGCATGGGCCTCGTGTGCATTTGTACTGTATAGTAAGGACATATCAAGAGGACAAAGGGTTTAATTAGGAGGGGGAAAATAAGAGAATGAGAGGAAGCTTGCTGGGAACATAAAAACTGACTGCAAAAGCTTCTATAGATATGTGAAGAGAAAAGGATTAGTGAAGACAAACGTAGGTCCCTTGCAGTCAGAATCAGGTGAATTTATAATGGGGAACAAAGAAATGGCAGACCAATTGAACAAATACTTTGGTTCTGTCTTTACGAAGGAAGACACAAATAACATTCCGGAAATACTAGGGGACCGAGGATCTAGCGAGAAGGAGGAACTGAAGGAAATCCTTATTAGTCAGGAAATTGTGTTAGGGAAATTGATGGGATTGAAGGCCGATAAATCCCCAGGGCCTGATAGTCTGCATCCCAGGGTACTTAAGGACGTGGCCGTAGAAATAGTGGATGTATTGGTGATCATTTTCCAACAGTCTATCGACTCTGGATTAGTTCCTATGGACTGGAGGGTAGCTAATGTAACACCACTTTTAAAAAAAGGAGGGAGAGAGAAAACGGGGAATTATAGACCGGTTAGCCTGACATCAGTAGTGGGGAAAATGTTGGAATCTATCATTAAGGATGAAATAGCAGCGCATTTGGAAAGCAGTGACAGGATCGGTCCAAGTCAGCATGGATTTATGAAAGGGAAATTATGCTTGACAAATCTTGTAGAATTTTTTGAGGATGTAACTGGTAGAGTGGACAAGGGAGAACCAGTGGATATGTTGTATTTGGACTTTCAAAAGGCTTTTGACAAGGTCCCACACAAGACATTGGTGTGCAAAATTAAAGCACATGGTATGGGGGGTAACGTATTGACGTGGAATAGAGAACTGGTTGGCAGACAGGAAGCAGAGAGTCGGGATAAACAGGTCCTTTCCAGAATGGGAGGCAGTGACTAATGGGGTGCCGCAGGGCTCAGTGCTGGAACCCCAGCTATTTACAATATACATTAATGATTTGGATGAAGGAATTGTGAGTAATATCTCCAAGTTTGCAGATGGCACTAAGCTGGGTGGCGGTGTGAGCTGTGAGGAGGATGCTAAGAGGCTGCAGAGTGACTTGGACAGGTTAGATGAGTGGGCAAATGCATGGCAGATGCAATATAATGTGGATAAATGTGAGGTTATCCACTTTGGTGGCAAAAACACGAAGGCAGAATATTATCTGAATGGCGGCAGATTAGGAAAAGGGGAGGTGCAACGAGACCTGGGTGTCATGGTACATCAGTCATTGAAGGTTGGCATGCAGGTGCAGCAGGTAGTGAAGAAGGCAAATGGCATGTTGGCCTTCATAGCTGGGGGATTTGAGTATAGGAGCAGGGAGATCTTGCTGCAGCTTTTCAGGGCCTTGGTGAGGCCTCACCTGGAATATTGTGTTCAGTTTTGGTCTCCTAATTTGAGGAAGGACGTTCTTGCTATTGAGGGAGTGCAGCGAAGGTTCACCAGACTGATTTCCCAGGATGGCAGGATTGACATATGAGGAGAGACTGGATCGACTGGGCCTGTATTCACTGGAGTTTAGAAGAATGAGAGGGGATCTCATAGAAACATATAAAATTCTGACGGGACTGGACAGGTTAGATGCAGGAAGAATGTTCCTGATGTTGGGGAAGTCCAGAACCAAGGGTCACAGTCTAAGGATAAGGGGTAAGCCATTTAGGACCGAGATTAGGAGAAACTTCTTCACTCAGAGAGTTGTTAACCTGTGGAATTCTCTTCCGCAGAGCGTTGTTGATGCCAGTTCAAGAGGGAATTGGATATGGCCCTTACGGCTAAAGGAATTAAGGGGTATGGAGAGAAAGCAGGAAAGGGATACTGAGGTGAATGATCAGCCACAATCTTATTGAATGGTGGTGCAGGCTCGAAGGGCCGAATGGCCTACTCCTGCACCTATTTTCTATGTTTCTATGTTTCTAAATCACCCCAGCATAACTCGACCTCCTGCAGGTGGGAGGCTTTGCCTCGTCCAAGAACCTCCTGGCTCTTTTGCCACCTCATTGCTCTCTCCAGCGTCAGTCTCCACAGCGTGCTGTGATGCCTCTTCCTTTCTCTCCATTATCGGGCAAATTCAGTCAAATATGTGGCTGGTAACAGCTAATTTTTGTTTGCTTACTTGCTGTGAAGCTCTAAAATCTCCCTCCTTCCTCCCAAAGCAGCCACTGTACACCCAGCCACGCCTTCAGTCCCTCTGAGCTCCCTCTCTCTCTGTCTCCTCTTCTGCGCATGTCATGATGACCCTTGACCTCCAGAATCGCGGGAATCGAGCATTGCCATGTCGTTGCTAAGGACGGCCACACTTTACGGCAGAAGGTTAAAAACATTTTAACGCTACTGCCCATTTCATATCGCTCGGAATTGGAAACTAGGTGTTTTGAGAATGGGCGAGAAGCCGGCGATCTGAAAACCCTTTTTTAACGCCTACGCTGGAAAAAACGCCCATTTTTGGGCGATAAGCACAAAAGTGGAGGTTCTAGCCTGATGTCCCCTTATTCTGGATTCCCCACCAGAGGAAATAGTTTCTCTCTATCCTACATTACAATAGTGGCTACGCTCCAAAAATACTTCATTGGCTGTAAAACTCTTTGAGACATCCGGTGGTTGTGAAAGGCACTACTTAAATGCAAGTCTTTCTCTCTATCTACCCTACTGAGTCTTTTTAACATTTTAAACACCTCGATCAGATCACCCCTCTGTCATGTATGTACATGCTGTTTGTAGCCACCAGGTGGTGTCATTGTTGGAGGCCACTGAGCAGCACGCACATGGTGCTGCTCTGATATAAAAGGCCAGCCATTTTGTGAGTCAGGCACTTCAGGCCGTAATAAAGCAGAGCCAAGGGTGTACCTTGTTCAGTTAAACAGTACATAGTTTGTACCTTTATTGCATACATAATATTTGGCGACGAGAATACAAGAACCTTTGTTTGCAAAATGAGCATGATTGGATTTTTAGAGCGATTTGTGGAGGGAGAAGATTGGGAAGACTTTGTGAGCCGTTTAAACCAAGGAGGCCGGGGATGCAGATTGTTCCTCACTGTTTGCGGTTCAAAGATCTACAGTCTGATAAAGAACCTACTCATGCCTAGTGATCCAACAGAGAAAACTTACGAGGAGTTGTGTACATTGGTATGGGAGCACCTTAAGCCAGATGTCATCATCGCGAGATACAGGTTTTCTCCACATGTTCGATCGGAGGGCCAGAGCGCGGCGGAATTCGTTGCCGACCTGAGACGTCTCGCGGACACGTGCAAGTTCGGGACGGTGTGGGCAGACATGCTGCAGGACTTCTTTGTTTTCGGTATCAACCACGAGGTGATCCTGTGCAAACTTCTGACGGGGGTGGAGTTGAATTTTAAAAGTGCCATCCAGATCGCTCAATCATGTATGACAACGGACAGGAGTTTAAAGCAAATATCCGGTGAAGAACTGAACCTCGACAAGTACTGTAAATGCGATAGATTCGGAGTTCGGCAGAGCGGCACATGGCAGGGCCTATCCGGCTGCGTTTGCGAAATCTGTGGCTGCCCAAAGTTCACCAGCGGGAATGTATCCGACTTCTCCATGTTGGCGTTATGGGGGAAATCATCGGCACCAGCAGTGCCGATTTAAGCAATATAGTTGCAACAGTTGTCTGAGAGTGGGGCATCTCCAGCGCAAGTGTTCACAGATGAGCAAGCGAGCTGCGACACACCACGTGGAGGATGAGAGTCAGACTAGCGCGGATCCGGATACGCAATCCATGATGCCAGAGGAGGAAGAGAATGGACTGTACTCTTTCATAACCAAGAGTAAACCAATTTTGATTAATGTGAAGTTTTAATGGGATACCTGTATCGATGGAACTGGACACAGGGGCGAGACAATCGATCATGAACGAGAGGGCATTTAATAAGCTGTGGGATACTAAGACTATGAGGCCTAGGCTGAGCCCTGTTAACGCCAAGCTGCGCACGTATACCAAAGAACAGATAAAGTTGATTGGCAGTGCACAAATTAACGTGTCATATAACGGTGCGGTTCACGAGTTACCGCTGTGGATTGTTCCAGGCAATGGCCCAACGCTGCTCAGCAGGAGCTGGTTGGAGAAAATCAGATGCGACTGGAACAACATAAAGGCGTTTTCATCGGAGGAAGATACATGTGCCCAAGTATTGAACAAGTTCCCCTTGCTGTTCGAACCGGTAATCGGCAACTTCACGGGAGCCAAGGTCCAGATCCACGTGGACTCAGATGCAAGACCCGTTCATCACAAAGCTCGTATATGATGAGGGGGAAGGTTGAAATTGAACTGGACAAACTCCAGCCTGAAGGGATCATATCACCGGTCGAATTTAATGAATGGAACAGCCCCATTGTTCCTGCGCTGAAAAGTGATGGCACAGTCAGAATCTGTGAAAACTACAAGGCTACGATCAACAGGGTTTCGCAATAAGATCAGTACCCGTTACCGAAGGCTGATGACTTGTTTGCGACGTTAGCCGGAGGGAAGTCATTCACAAAACTGGACTTGACGTCGGCCTATATGACGTTGAAGAGACTTACGTGCATTAACACGCACAAAGGACAATTTATTTACCACAGGTGCCCATTTAGAGTTCACTCGGCTGCAGCAATATTCCAGAGGAATATGGAAAGTCTACTGTAGTCCGTTCCCAGAACTGTCGTGTTCCAAAATGACATCCTGATCACTGGTCGTGACTCCAAGGAACATCTGAACAACCTGGAAGAGATTCTACTGCATTTGGACAAAGTGTGACTCAGACTTAAACATTCGAAGTGCATCTTCATGGCACTGGAGGTCGAATTCCTCGGGAGGAAAATCACCGCTGATGGCATCAGACCTACTGACGTGAAAACCAAAGCCATCAAGAATGCACCCAAGCCGCAGAACGTGATGGAGCTGCGTTCGTTCCTGGGTTTACTCAACTACTTTGGTAACTTTCTATCTAAATTGAGCACCTTACTTGAACCACTGCACATGCTATTGAGAAAAGGCAACAACACGGTGTGGGGCGCATTGCAAGACGGAGCTTTCAAGAAAACAACCAATCTGCTTTGCTCGAACAAGCTGCTGGTACATTATGACCCGTACATTATGTAAACATTTAGTTTTGGCCTGTGACGTATCGTCATATGGAATTGGTTGCGTGTTACAACAAGCCAATGAGTCGGGGAAACTTCAACCTGTCGCGTATGCATCCAAAAGTTTGTCTAAAGCAGAAAAAGCCTACAGTATGGTAGAAAAAGAAGCTTTAGCATGTGTATACGGTGTTAAAAAGATGCATCAATACCTATTCGGCCTGAGGTTCGAATTAGAGACCGATCACAAGCCGCTCATTTTGTTGTTTTTTGAGAGCAAAGTTATCAATACCAACGCTTCATCCCACATCCAAACGTGAGCGCTGACATTATCTGCCAATGATTATGTCATTCACCACAGACCTGGCACAGAGAATTGTGCCGATGCTTTGAGCCTGTTGCCGTTGTCCACACCGGAGGTGGAAATGCCACAACCGGCAGATTTAATGTTAATCATGGATGCTTTTGAGAGTGAAGGTACCCCTGTCATGGCTCAATAAGTTAAGAGCTGGACCAGCCAGGACCCAATAATGGTAAAGGGTTGCATCCTCAAAGGGGATTGGTCTGCCATACCTAAGCAAATGTGCAAGGAGGCCAAACCGTACACTCATCGCAAGGACTGTCTATTCAAGCAGATTGCATATTGTGGGGCAATCGTGTTGTAATGCCTAAGAAAGGGAGAGAGAAGCTTGCGCGTGAGTTACACAGCACACATCCTGGTATAGTGATTGTTGCGTATTTAACCCTTTGTAACTTGCATGTGACCTGACCACCAGAGGGCCCACCTGTTGAAGTCCCAAGGGATCCCAGCGTCCCTTGGGAGCACAGTATATAAGCAGGTCACTCATGAGGTACCTGCACTTTGGAATTTTACTAAAGGAGCTAAGGTCACACTTGCTCATTACACACAGTACTCAGTCTCACCCTTTATTTTGAGTGTAATAGTGATGATGAAGGCCATCGCCAGGTCCCACAAATGGTGGCCAGGAATTGATTCTGAGCTGGAAGCATGCGTGCATCAGTGCAACACCTGCATGCAGCTCAGCAAAGCACCAGCGGAATTGCCGCTGAGTCTGTGGTCATGGCCATCCAAACCTTGGTCCAGGATCCATATAGATTTTGCAGGTCACTTCCTGGGCAAGATGTTTTTAGTAGTGGTGGATGCTTATTCGAAGTGGATAGAATGCATAATCATGTCATTCAATACGTCCACGGCAACCATAGAGAATCTCAATGTCATATTCACGACACATGGTCTGCCTGACATAGTGGTGAGTGATAATGGGTCGTGCTTCACCAGTCAGGAGTTTCAGGAGTTTGTAAAACTTAACGGCATAAAACATGTAAGGTCAGCACCATTCAAGCCTGCGTACAACGGGCAAGCAGAATGTGCAGTAGAAATGAACAAACAAAGCATGAGGAGAGTACCCAAGGGTCATTGCAGATCCACTTGTCTTGCATACTGTTGAGTTACAGGACAAGACCCCACACACTCACAGGGGTCTCGCCTGTCGAACTCATGATGAAAAGAGATCTAAGACCAAGTTATCTCTTGTACACCCAGATTTAAGTAATCATGTTGAACTCACGTGAGATTTCTGTGAATTATCCTGTATATGTGTTGAATTATGGTCAGGGTCCCAAATGGATCGTTGGTACAGTCATAGCAAAGGAGGGCAACAGAGTATTTATTATTAAGCTCAAAAATGGGCAAACTTGCAGGAAACACATGGATCAAACAAAGCTGAGGCACACAGATGAGCCAGAGCAGTCGGACGAAGAAACCGTCGATGAACAACCAACCTACTACCAGCAGCCTTCAGTGGACTCAAGGGTCGTCAGTGAACCCGGAATTTCCATCATGGACTTGTTCCATAAAAATGGACTTGCAATTCCTGACATGGCCACTGCCACCCCCAACAAGTGAGCCATCCAGCCACCAGCCACAACAGACTCCGAACATTCACCCAAGGCCGGAATCGAACTGAGACGGTCAACCCGGGAGTGTAAGGCACTGAACTGTCTCAATCTGTGAAAGACTATGATAAGATCTCAGAGGAGGGTATTGTCATGCATGTACATGCTGTTTGTAGCTACCAGATGGTGTCATTGTTGGAGGCCACTGAGCAGCACGCACATGGTGCTGCCCTGGTATAAAAGGCCAGTCATTTTGTGAGTCAGGCACTTTGAGTCGTAATAAAGCAGAGCCAAGGCTGTACCTTGTTCAGTTAAACACTACACAGTTTGTACCTTTATTGCATACATAACACCCTCAATCTTCTTTACTCAAGGGACTTAATTTGCAAGTTCCTCTCGCTATTGGCCATGTCTTGAGGTCTTAGCCTCTCTCAAGATTCTCTGCTCTGTACTAAAGTGGGTTTCTCAGGTAGAATTTGGAGATGAATAAAAGAACTGGCTGGAAGAAAGAAAATAGCAGACATTAGTTAGTGGATTGGTGTTGGGCTGGGGAGCGACCCTGAGTGGAGGACCCAAGGGATTGGAGATAGACCCTCAGATCTAGCCTACATCAGTGGCCTGAATTCAGCAATACAATGCAATGCAAGTTGGTGAAAGTTCACAGATAATATTAAATTAGGGACTTGGACAAATCTAGTGACACAGACAAAATTTGCAAGTGGACGAAACTATGACAGATAACATTCGATACAGATGCCACACAGCGGAAGAAAACATGAGGGATATACCGAATGAATGGTGTTGAACTGGTTAGGAGAAATGGGTGAAAGAGATCTGGAGGTGAGAGTGGATAATAAAGTAAACAGAACTCTGAGCTAGATGGCCAGATCACTAAGATCTAACGTTTAAGCTTCATTGTGCTCTGGATGGACCTTACCCTGAAACTGCGCTCAAATTGGTCACTGCCTTGGCAGCAGTGCACAGAAAAGTCATGAGACATGTGTGAGGCAGTTACATGGAGTGAGGTGGGAGGAATATAGGTACTGGAGGAAAGATGAAATAAATGGCCAAATGGCCTCCTTCACCTGTACTTATGGGACGAGAGTACTTTACTGAAAGTCATTATAACAAGCTCTTAATCATTTAAAACAATTTTATGAAAATATAAATAAATTATAATAATTCATTTTTATCCTGCAGTAAAGTCCCTCTTTTTATATATATCCCTTCACGTAATATTTTTTAATTAACTTTTAGAATCTGCCTATTGCAACACCTACATTTGTCAAACCTTTGATCATATTGGAAGTAACAGTTCCAGAGGTTGGTTTACTGATCTATATATGTGTGTTATAAATGAGATTTGATTATCATAGAATCTTATGGTGCAGATGTCCATTCGGCCCTTCGTGCCTGTGTCAGCCCTTTGAAAGAGCGATCTAATTAGTCGCACTCTCAGTGCTCTTTTCCCATGGCCCTGCAATTGTTGCCTTTTCAGGTATAAAATTTTTTTTACACAGCGAGTTGTTGCGATCTGGAATGCACTGGCCAAAAGGGTGGTGGAAACAGATTCAATCGTATCTTTTGAAAAGGAATTGGATATATATTTGAAAAGGAAAAAAATTGCAGGGCTATGGGGAAGAGCAGGGGAGTGGGACTAATTGGACAGCTCTGCTATACAGCTGGCACAGGCATGAAGGACTGAATGACCTCCTTCTGTGCTGTATTCACCTGCACTAATTTCTACTTATGCGACTCGGTGGCAAATGTTTTGTCTCATAATACTCTTGTGATGTGCCTTGTGTTGTTTCATTACGTTAAAGGCGCTATATAAATACAAGTTGTTGTATGATTCTATGTTTTCCATTTCCCTTTTGAAAGTTACGATTGAACCTGCTTCCTCCTCTCTTTCAGGCAGTGCGCTCCAGATGATAACAACTTGCTGCGTAAAAATAATTCTCATCTCCGCGCTGATTCTTTTGCCAATTATCTTAAACCTGGTTCCTCTGGTTACCGACCCACCCGTCGGTGGAAACAGTTTTTCCTTATTTACTCTATCGAAACCCCTCATAATTTTGAACAGCTCTATTATTGGTAAGAAAAAGTGAGTCTGATGGTGTGTGAAATGGACTGAAGCCCACAGCAAACCTGCGCGTCACTCTGCTCGGTCCTCGTTAGTCGGTAACTCAGCTGCAAAATCAAAATGATCACGGATAGCAACAGGAAAGGAATGCACACAAATAGATTGCGCAAACCCAGAACTAAAAGGAAGTATCCTCAAAAGCTTGGCTTTAGCTGGGTCTCAACAGAGTTAGAGCAAGACTCACAGGGCCTGATGTAATGAAACGCGCAGCGCACATTCATCTTCTTAATTGATAATCAGTAATTAACAGTCAACAGGGAACAATGATACTCCCTGTAAATAGGTGCACTTTGAGGTTACATCTTCCATGGCAACTGTAATGTATGCACCTGTGAGGGTGTTCACAGGATGACTCTGGCTGTAAGCAGTTCTTGGTAGTTCTTGTAGAGCTGTTGCTGAAAAAACAAAACAAAAAAAAAACGAGGGGCACTTGAAAAGTTTTTGGAGTGTGCCCCCCCCCCCTGCTTTAATCAGGGGGGCACTTGATTACTGATACAACTAAAATAGTTGTAGAGCTGTTGCTGTGTGAGGTTGCAGCCCTTCTTCCATTATTTGAAGGGGCTGCTCCTCAAGTTCTGGTTGCACTTCAGTCCCACACTCCTGATCTTTGGGCACTCTGTGCAGAGGGGAGCGGGCAGGTCGGAGGGCCTCCTCGTAGGACTGCTCCTGGGCACGGCCAAGGGTGCCATCAACCGGTCCAGGCAGCGGGCGGCCGAGGGGGTCATTCAGCCTGACTGCCTGCCTCCCTTCCGCGCCTACATCCGGGCCAGGGTGTCCCTGGAGATGGAGCACGCGGTGTCCACCGGTACGCTCGCAGCCTTCCACGAGAGGTGGGCACCGGAGTGACTGGAGTGCATCATCACCCCTGGCAACCAAATTTTAATTTGAACCACATCTAAAGTTTCATTTGTTTAAGTTTGTCGGTTTTAATGCTCCCCCCCCACCCCCCGCCTTTTAGCCAGCGGGGAATTGTATAATTTGTGGTTTTGGTGTCCTCAAAAAAAAAGGGGGCACTTGAAAAGTTTTTAGATCCTTTAATCAGGGGGCACTTCATTGTTTCTACACAAAATAGTTGTAGAGCTGTTGCTGTGTGAGGTTGCAGCCCCTCTTCCAATATTTGAAGGGGCTGCTCCTCAAATTCTGGTTGCACTTCAGTCCCATGCACTTGATCTTTGGGCACCCTGTGCGGAGGGGAGCGGGCAGGTCGGAGGGCCTCCTCGTAGGACTGCTCCTGGGCCTGGCCAAGGTGGCCATCAGCCGGTCCAGGCAGCGGGCGGTCGAGGGGGTTGTTCAGCCCGACTGCCTGCCTCTCTTTCGCGGTTACATCCGAGCCAGTGTGTCCCTGAGATGGAGCACGCGGTGTCCACCGGTACGCTCGTAGCCTTCCACGAGAGGTGGGCACCAGAGGGATTGGAGTGCATCATCATCCTTGGTAATCACATTTTAATTTGATTCATTTAATGTCCAAAGTTTAATTGTTAATTTGTCGGTTCCAGTGCCCCATTTAAGGGGGGCACTTAATTTATAGTTTTACTTAAAATAGTTGTAGAGCTGCTGAGTTGGGAGTGGCTTAGCCAGTCACAGGATCTTCACAAGACTGAATAAAACCCCAGCCAGTTGGGTTCATGGGATCCATGATGAGGCAGGTGTTTGTGAACCTGGTGGATGAACTGGTAATGTGTAGTGTGATTGTTAACACTTTTGCTAATAAGCCAACTAGTTCTTAATAGCAATGTGTTGCTATGAATTCTTAAGCAAAGAACCCATGAAGCAAATACATTACAGAAACCATTTTATATTACCCCCTTTTGTCTATTTCTTCCCTCTTTATTGTCCCTCCATCCCCAGTACTGTCCGGGTGGGAGGGAAAGACTGGTCATCTGCTCTTCCCAAAACGCTGCCAACACTGTTCCATAACCAGCCCTTGGAGGTGCATTCGATTGCGGCCAAAGACCACTGAACATCCGGCTGCCCATTAGGGGAAGTACACCGCTCCTGCCCACTATCTCGCCCATATGGTGCCAGCACGATCTGGACCTTACCATTCAGAGGAATCAGATGTTCAAATCAAGATGATGAAACATAGAAACATAGAAAATAGGTGCAGGAGTAGGCCATTCAGCCCTTTGAGACTGCACCACCATTCAATAAGACCATGGCTGATCATTCACCTTGGTACCCCTTTCCTGCTTTCTCTCCACACCCCTTGATCCCTTTCGCCGTGAGGGCCACATCTAACTCCCTCTTGAATATATCCAATGAACTGGCATCAACAATTCTCTGCGGTAGAGAATTCCACAGGTTAACAACTCTCTGAGTGAAGAAGTTTCCCCTCATCTCAGTCCTAAATGGCTTAGCCCATATCCTTAGACTGTGTCCCCTGGTTCTGGACTTCCCCAACATCGGGAACATTCTTCCTGCATCTAACCTGTCCAGTCCCATCAGAATGTTATATGTTTCTATGAGATCCCCTCTCATCCTTCTAAACTCCAGTGAATAAAGGCCCAGACGATCCAGTCTCTCCTCATATGTCAGTCCAGCCATCCTGGGATCAGTCTGGTGAACCTTTGCTGCACACCCTCAATAGCAAGAACGTCCTTCCTCGGATTAGGAGAAAACTGAACACAATATTCCAGGTGAGGCCTCACCAAGGCCTTGTACAACTGCAGTAAGACCTCCCTGCTCCTATACTCAAATCCTCTAGATATGAAGGCCAACATACCATTTGCCTTCTTCACCGCCTGCTGTACCTGCATGCCAACTTTCAATGACTGATGTACCATGACACCCAGGTCTCATTGCACCTCCCCTTTTCCTAATCTGCCGCCATTTAGATAATATTTTGCCTTTGTGTTTTTGCCACCAAAGTGGATAACCTCACATTTATCCACATTATACTGCATCTGCAATGCATTTGCCCACTCACCTAACCTGTCCAAGTCACCCTGCAGTCTCTTAGCATCCTCCTCACAGCTCACACTGCCACACAGCTTAGTGTCATCTGCAAACTTGGAGATATTACACTCAATTCCTTCATCTAAATCATGAATGTATATTGTAAATAGCTGGGGTCCCAGCACTGAGCCCTGCGGCACCCCACTAGTCACTGCGTCCCATTCTGAAAAGGGCACGTTTATCCCGACTCTCTGCTTCCTGTCTGCCAACTTGTTCTCTATCCACGTCAGTACATTACCCTCAATACCATGTGCTTTAATTTTGCACACCAATCTCTTGTGTGGGACCTTGTCAAAAGCCTTTTGAAAGTCCAAATACACCACATTCACTGGTTCTCCCTTGTCCACTCTACTAGTTACATCCTCAAAAAATTCAGAAGATTTGTCAAGCAGGATTTCCCTTTAATGAATCCATGTTGACTTGGACCAACCCTGTTACTGCTTTCCAAATGCACTGTTATTTAATAATTGATTCCAACATTTTCCCCACTACTGATGTCAGGCTAACCAGTCTATAATTACCCTTTTTCTCTCTTCCTCCTTTAAAAAAAAGTGGTGTTACATTAGCTACCCTAAAGTCCATAGGAACTGATCCAGAGTCGATAGAATGTTGGAAAATGATCACCAATTCATCCACTATTTCTAGGGCCACTTTCTTAAGTGCTCTGGGATGCAGACTATCAGGCCCCAGAGATTTATCGGCCTTCAATCCCATCAATTTCCCTAACACAATTTCCTGACTAATAAGGATATCCTTCAGTTCCTCCTTCTCGCTAGACCCTCGGTCCCCTAGTACTTCCGGAAGGTTATTTGTGTCTTCCTTCGTCAAGACAGAACCAAAGTATTTGTTCAACTGGTCTGCCATTTCTTTGTTCCGCATTATAAATTCACCTGAATCTGACTGCAAGGGACCTACGTTTGTCTTCACTAATCTTTTTCTCATCACATATCTATAGAAGCTTTTGCAGTCAGTTTTTATGTTGGCAGCAAGCTTCCTCTCATACTCTATTTCCCCCCGTCCTAATTAAACCCTTTGTCCTCCTCTGCTGAATTCTAAATTTCTCCCAGTCCTCAGGTTTGCTGCTTTTTCTGGCCAATTTATATGCCTCTTCCTTGGATTTAACACTATCCTAAATTTCCTTTGTTAGCCACGGTTGAGCCACCTTCCCCGTTTTATTTTTACTCCAGACAGGGATGTACAATTGTTGAAGTTCATCCATGTGATCTTTAAATGTTTGCCATTGCCTATCCACCGTCAACCCTCTAAGTATCATTTGCCAGTCTATTCTAGCCAATTCACGTCTCATACCATCGAACAGATATTTCCCCCCGCAAACGTTTATCAAGTTCTAACAAGTCCTTGGGCTTCTGATATCCACAGCAGGTATTTCTGTGCTAAGTTCAATCAAGGTTATTAGATTTCACTTACAAGATTAAGGGATAAGTGTATGGATGAGGCGCACAGGTGTGTTGTCATATTTTTAATATGCAGATATTACCTGTAGGCTATACAGGGCGAGGTGACATTCTAAGCTAGGGATTTCAGAAAATTATAGTATTGCGTCCAAAATGACAAAGCCTCTTATGTTCCCGAAGATTGGCTAAATATAAGCCGGTGAAAAGATGACAAATAATCCATTAGGGTTAGTCTGCATGCCTTATGTGTGACGTGATGAAGGGCTAGTGTTGCAATAGTTTCAGTCCAGTCTAATTTTGGGAACAGCAAATGCCTGGTGTTTGCCTTGCTTCTTGTCTCGGTGTTGATTTAAAGGCAACACTTGGCATAACTGTTGATATTGAGGTGCTATTTGAAGAGAACGCCTTTGTTCGCTTGGGCAAAGTTTGTTATTTCTATCTCTGTAACTTCCTCCAGCTCTACAACCCTCCGAGATCTCCACGCTCCTCTAATTGTAGCCTCCTGCATGACAACTACAAGAGAAATGCAGGGAACAGCACCAACCCTTGTACATGGCCTTCTTTGACCTCACAAAGGCTTTTGACACTGTCAACCATGAGGGACTGTGGAGCGTCCTCCTCCGTTTCTGCTGCTCCATGATGACATGCAGGCCGTGATCCCGAACAACGGATCTACCACAGGCCCAATCCACATCTGGACTGGGGTCAAGCAGGGCTGCATCATCACGCCAACGCTCTTCTTGATCTGCCTCGCTGCTATGCTCCATCTCACTCTCAACAGGCTCCCCGCTGGAGTGGAACTAAACTCTAGAACCAATGGGAACCTGTTCAACCTTCGTCGCCTCCAGGCTAGATCCAAAGTCGTCCCATCCTCTGTCATTGAATTACAGTATGCAGATGATGCTCGGGCCTTCCTCCCTCCCTCCGGCGTCGTTCGTTCCTCCACTCGTCCTGGCCTTCCTTCCTCCGGTGACGTTCTGGCCTCCCCCTGGCCGCTGGTCCCACTCAACCACAGAGCCCCTGGCGAGTACATGGTGTGCACAATAGCTGTGGCCACTCTGACTGCTCCTCCTTCCATGAAGTGGACCTCTGCCCATTCCAATCCCTATCCTCAGTCAGGAGCTAATACCTGTAAATTGTACCCCAATATTAAGAGGAGTTAGTGATCAATTGGTCTCCCTTTCCCCAACTCAGCAGCTTTTCAGGAGACAATTGGAACATCAATATTAGGCTGGATTTAAGTGTTAGGAAGTGTTCTAACTTAAAGCTTTCACCATTGTGAAGAAGATTAATTAAATGGAGAAGGGAAAACACAAAGAGACGGCAGGGTTCAATGAAAGCTGTTTCAACAGTACATTGCTGAAGGCAACGATTAAGGATAATAACCCTTTGTTCTGTAGATTTCAGCCAATTAAATTTAAAGTCTTCCGCCTGTCTTACTTGTTGACTTTGAATTGAATACCATTGGTGAAATAATGTGGTAATTGCCTTCAATAAAGAACTACAGGGTATTACCTTCTAAATTGTATCTAAACAGCAGACTCACTGTGAGGGCAACTGTGCTGAGAGAAAGAGCCAGTGGAATATTAAAGAGAATTGTGCTCTGCCTGTACCTATCTGTAGCAAAAGACTTCCTATCAACTTGTTCCATTATAAGTTCCTATGTCCACATCTAGAAAGGGAATTTCCAATGTAAACTTGTCACACTGTAATTGCATCCTCCCACCAAAGGAGGTGCTGCAGTGCAAACTCTGACTCTACCACCGTGGCAGGAGATTTCTAATAAAGTTCCACCAGCTGAAGAAGTAACTAAAGTAAGTGAAGAAAATTCCCCAGTTTTAAAAAGGGGCTTGTTTGGCGGTGGAATTGTGACTGAATGGTAACTGAGCAAATTGGTCTTCGTAAATATGGGAGAAGAGAGTTTATGTGGTTGTTGAGCTATAATGTGTACAATTTTATGAATGAAATACGCTGTGTGGCTAAACAAATGAGCTCCGTAAACACTGACACATTTAGAAAATGCTTTGATCTATCTTTCTTAGGCCCAAAGTGGATAACCTCACACTTTCCCACCTTGAACTCCATTTGCCACAGCTTTGCCCACTCACGCAATCTATCGATGTCGCTTTGCAATTTCCGGCTCCCCTCTACACATTTGCAGTAGAAAAATGGACGCTTGCGATGTAAGAAATAATAATAATAACTCTGAGTTCACTACCCTCCTGTCCTCCCTTAATCTTTCCCTCCATGTAAATTCCGTAACCCATATTCATGGTCACCCCCTTGACCTTGCAATTTCTCGTGGCCTTTCTATTCCTACCATATCAATTAAAGATAAAGATATCTCTGACCATTTTCTTGGATCACTCTCGACCCACATTCCCTTCCCCAATCCAAACCTGCATCTACCCCTGGAAAAAACTCACTCCAAACTCTATTACAATTGCACTTATCAACTTCAAACTGTCCAACCTTTCGCCCTCTTAACAATGACATGTCTGCACCTACCGATCTGCTCAATCACACCCTCATTACCACCTTTGATGCCCTAGTACATATTAAAATGATTGCTCTCTCCCACGCTGGCCATTCCCCCGGTACAGCCCTCATCTTTGCTCCCTCAAGTCAAAAGGGCGCAGACTTGAACGGATGTGGCGGACAACTGGTTTAGCCATTCACCGCCAGATCTGGCTCGAACACATAAAACACTATCGGTTCCTACTCTTGTCTGCAAAAACTGCTCACTATTCGAGGATCATTCTGGATTGCAAAAATATCCCCTGGCTACTATTCTCTATTGCTAACCGTCTCCTTAAACCCCACTCTCGTCTCCACCACACTCACCTCCAACAACAAGTGTGAGGAGCTCATGGACTTCGTTGTATCAAAGATTGAGACAATCCAATCAGTTGCCTTTGCGAGTTCCCTTCCTTCTCCTAGGCACAGGGCCAAACTTCATCTGACGCTCCCAAGTTGTTATGTATGAATAAAGAGTCTGACTAGATCCTGTGAGCTCAAAGTAAAGTGTGACCGTAATCTTTTATTGCAGGTCTCCAGAGTGCCTCTCCAGCCTGTGAGGCCTCCTTAAGTACAGGTACGCCCAAGGGATTGTGGCTACACAAAGTATATACAGGTTTACATATATAACAATACTCCCCCGCAAAGTCAATAGTATAACTATTTACAAGGTGAGTCGATCTGGGGCCTTTCTTTCCCTAGTTGATCGTCTCGGTGCAAATGCTGGTTTTGGTGAATCGTTTGTTGGGCCTTCGCTGGGCTGCTGTGCAGCTGGCCTTGCTGGGCTGCCTGGTGTGGTGAGTCCAGCTAGGCTGCTGCGGGTGATGGGTTCTGCTTCGTAGTCAACTGCGGTGTCGGTTGCCACTGGTGTGTATGTTGGGGGGTCAAAGAAGGTAGAGTCCAATGTGGGTTGCTCAGGATAGTCCATAATTCTGAGTTTGATTTGGTCCAAGTGTATCAGGTGGATGAGTCCATTTGAAAGTTTGACCCGAAACACCCTACTCCCCTCTTTGGCCACGACAGTGCCGGGAAGCCACTTGGGACCTTGTCCATAGTTCAACACAAATACAGGATCATTGATTTCAATTTCGTGTGACACATTTGCGCTATCATGATATACTTTGTTGAAGCCGCCTACTCTCTACCTGTTCATGTAGATCAGGGTGGATTAACGAGAGCCTTGTCTTAAGCGCCCTTTTCATGAGCAGTTCAGTGGGTGGAATCGCAGTGAGCGAGTGGGGTCTCGTGCGGTAGCTAAGCAGGACTCGGGATAGGCGAGTCTGCAGTGAGCCTTCAGTTACCCTTTTCAAGCTCTGCTTAATGGTTTGCACTGCTCTCTCTACCTGACCATTGGATGCTGGTTTGAACGGGGCAGATGTAATATGTTTGATCCCTTTACGGGTCATGAACTCTTTGAACTCTGCACTGGTGAAACATGGCCCATTTGTCGCTCACAAGGACATCAGGCAGGCCGTGCGTATAAGATTCGTATAAGATTCTGACAGGACTGGACAGGTTAGATGTGGGAAGAATGTTCCCGATGTTGGGGAAGTCCAGAACCAGGGACATAGTCTTAGGATAAGGGGTAGGCCATTTAGGACTGAGATGAGGAGAAACTTCTTCACTCAGAGAGTTGTTAACCTGTGGAATTCCCTGCCGCAGAGAGTTGTTGATGCCAGTTCATTGGATATATTCAAGAGGGAGTTAGATATGGCCCTTACGGCTAAGGGGATCAAGGGGTATGGAGAGAAAGCAGGAATGGGGTACTGAAGGAATGATCAGCCATGATCTTATTGAATGGCAGTGCAGGCTCAAAGGGCCGAATGGCCTACTCTTGCACCTATTTTCTATGTTTCTAAACATGGCCCGCAGGCTTTCAGTGGTGGCAGCGGACGTGCTTGCCGACATTATCTCACATTCAATCTATTTGGAGTACGAATCTACAACCACTAGGAACATTTTACCCAAAAACGGGCCTGCATAGTCGACATGGACCCTGGACCACGGTTTGAAGGGCCAAGACCATAAACTTAGTGGCTCCTCCCTGGGTGCATTGCTTAACTGCGAGCATGTGTTACATTTGCACATGCAGGACTCTAAGTCCTCGGCGCTACCAGGCCACCACGTGGGATCTGGCTATTGCTTTCATCATTACAATGCCTGGGTCAGTACTGTGGAGATCCCTGCCCTTCTTGGGGACCATTACCCGATTACCCCACAGAAGGCAGTCTGCCTCTATAGACATTTCATCTTTGCGCGCTGGTATGGCTTTATCTCTTCCTGCATTTCCACTGGGACACTGGACCAGCTCCCGTGAAGCACACAATTTTTTACTAGGGACAGTAAGGGGTACTGGCTCGTCCAGGTTCTAATCTGTCGGGCGATAACGGGTGATTGCTCACTCTCGAATGCTTCCCTTACCATGACTAAATCTGCGGGCTGTGCCATTTCCACCCCCGTGGTGGGCAATGGCAGCCTACTGAGAGCATCGGCACAATTTTCTGTGCCTGGCCTGTGGCGGATGGTGTAGTTGTATGCGGACAACGTGAGCGCCCATCTCTGGATGCGGGCCGATGCATTCGTATTTATCCCCTTCCTTTTGGAAAAAAGGGATATCAATGGCTTATGGTCAGTTTCCAATTCAAACTTGAGCCCAAACAGATATTGATGCATTTTCTTTACCCCATAAACACACGCTAATGCTTCTTTTTCAATCATGCTGGAGGCTCTCTCAGCCTTAGACAGATTTCTGGATGCATAAGCAACCGGTTGCAATTTCCCAGATTCATTAGCTTGTTGCAATACACACCCGACCCCATACGACGACGCATCACATGCTAGTATCAAACGCTTACATGGATCATGCAACACAAGCAATTTGTTTGAGCATAACAATTTTCCAGCTTTTACAAAGGCATTTTCTTGGCTTTTACCCCATACCCATTCGTCTCCTTTACACAGTAAGGCGTGCAGTGGTTCTAACAATGTGCTGAGACCCGGTAAGAAGTTACCAAAGTAGTTCAGGAGTCTAGAAACAACCGCAGCTCCGTCACGTTCTGTGGCCTTGGTGCATTCTCGATTGCCTCTGTCTTCGAATCGGTGAGCCTGATGCTGTCCGCCACGATTCTTCTCCCCAGGAACTCCACTTCAGGCGCCAGGAAAACGCACTTCGAAGGTTTTAACCTGAGCCCCACACGGTTGAGTCGACTAAGAACCTCCTCCAGGTTCTGCAGATGCTCGACTGTGTCCCGACCTGTAACCAAGATGTCGTCCTGGAAGACCACCGTGCGTGGGATCGACTTCAGTAAGCTTTCCATGTTTCTCTGAAATATCGCCGTGGCTGATTGAATTCCAAATGGACATCTGTTGCAAATGAAGAGACCTTTGTGCGTGTTAATGCAGGTGAGGCCCTTCGATGATTCCTCCAGCTCCTGCGTGATGTAGGCCGAGGTCAAGTCCAGCTTCGTGAACATCTTTCCTCCCGCCAGCGTCGCAAAAAGGGCGTCTGCTTTTGGTAGTGGGTATTGATCCTGCAGGGAGAAACGATTGATAGTTACTTTGTAATCGCCACAGATTCTGATGGTGCCATCTCCCTTGAGGACTGGAACAATCGGACTGGCCCACTCGGTGAATTCAATCGGCGAAATGATGCCCTCCCGTTGCAGCCGGTCCAGCTCAATCTACACCCTCTCATCATGTACAGTACTGCTCTCGCCTTGTGATGGATGGGTCATGCCCCCGGAATTAGGTGGATCTGCACTTTTGCTCCTTAGAACTTCCCGATGCCTGCTTCGAACAGTGAGGGGAATTTGTTTAAGACATGGGCACACGAAGTGTCGTCAATGGACGAGAGCACTCGGACTTTGTTCCAGTTCCAGCGTATCTTTCCCAGCCAGCTCCTGCCGAGCAGCATGGGACCATCGCCCGGTACCACCCAGAGTGGTAGCTTATGCACCGCTGCATCATAGGAGACCTTTATAGTAGCACTGTCGATTATGGGAATCAGTTCCTTTGTGTAAGTTCTCAGTTTAGTGCGAATGGGGAGTCAGGACTGGCCTTGAAGCCTTGCTGCACCACAATTTATCGAAAGTCTTTTTGCTCATAATGGACTGGCTCGCGCCTGTGTTCAGCTCCATTGACACTAGGAGTCCATTCAACCTTCAGCATTATCGGGGGACACTTTGTGGTAAATGTGTGCACCCCATATACCTCTGCCTCCTCGGTCTGAGGCTCTGGTTCGTCGTGATCCGCTGTGGATCTGTCCTCCTCTGCAACATGTGGTGGTTTGCAGGATTAGCAGGGTTTGCAGCTCGCCTGCACATACGTTGGAGATGTCCCATTGTTCCACAGCCCTTGCAAATGTACCCTTTGAAGCGGCATGAATGGAAACGATGATCACCCCCGCAGCGCCAACAAGGTGTTAATGGCCTAGCATTCATTACTCTTGATGGTAGACTCTGAGACATCTGCGGATGTACAGCTGCAGGCATGTGGGGCCTGACCTGTACGTTATGGTTTGAAAACAACATCACTTTGTTCACAGTACTTGTAGCAGCACTTGTGTGCTGAGAGATTTGCTTAGTATTGTCACTGGTGGCAATGAACGCCTGGGCTATCGCTATGGTCTTACTCAAGGTTGGGGTCTCTACAGTCAAAAGTTTGTGAAGTATCACTTCATAGCCAATGCCAAATACGAAGAAGTCCCTGAGCATGTGCTCCAAATCTTCTTCAAATTCGCAATGTCCTCTGCAAGGCGTCTCAGCTCGGCAACATAGCTCGCCACTTCCTGGCCTTCAGATCTTTTGTAGGTGTAGAACCGGTACCTCGCCATCAGAACACTTTCCTTCGGGTTCAGATGCTTCTGGACTAGTGTGCACAAATCATCATACGATTTCTCCGTGGGTTTCACTGGAGCAAGCAGATTTTTCATGAGGCCATACGTTGGTGCCCCACAGACGGTGAGGAGAATCGCCCTTCGTTTGACAGCGTTCGCTTCTCCTTCCAGCTCGTTGGCCACAAAGGATTGTTCGAGTCGCTCCCTGAAGGTTTCCCAATCATCTCCCTCCAAAAATTTCTCCAGGATGCCCACTGTTCTCTGCATCATTGGGTTCATCATCTGTACCTCGTCGCCAGTTGTTATGTATGAATTTAGAGTCTGACTAGATACTGTGAGCTCAGTAAAGTGTGACCTTCGTCTTTTATTGCATGTCTCCAGAGTGCCTCTCCAGCTTGTGAGGCCTCTTTAAGTACAGGTGCCCCCAAGGGATTGTGGGATCCCTTGGAACTCTCAGGGATGAGCCCTCTGGTGGCTACACAAGGTATATATAGGTTTACATATATAACACCCACCTGTTCTAGCCCTAAACTCATATTTTTCTCTAGTTTCTCTTTGATCTCCCCTTTTAATCTCTCCAAACTCATCTTATCCATGAGACCCACGTCCTGCTCTCTTGACCCTATTCCCACTAAACTGCTGACCACCCAACTTCCTTTTTTGGCTTCCATGTTAGCCGACATTGTTAACAATTCTCTCTCCTCAGGTAATGTTCCCCTCTCCTTCAAATCTGCTGTCATCACCCCTCTCAAAAAACCAACCCTTGACCCAATTTTACTTGCTAGCTATCGCCCCCTTTCCAACCTCCCTTTCCTGTCCAAGGTACTTGAACATGTTGTCGCCTCCCAAATCCGTGAATTCAGTGAATTCAATGTTTGAATCCCTTCAACCTGGTTTTCACCCCTGCCACAGTACCGAAACAGCTCTCATCAAAGTCACAAATGACATTGTTTGTGACTGTGACAAAGGTAACCTATCCCTCCTCGTCCTTCTGGACCTGTCTGCAGCCTTTGACACAGTTGACCACGCCATCCTCCGCCAACGCCTCTCCACCGATGTCCAGCTGGGTGGGACTGCACTCGCCTGGTTCCATTCTTATCTACTAATCGTAGCCAGGAAATCTCCTGCAATGGCTTCTCTTCCCACTCCAGCATCGTTACCTCTGGTGTCCCCCAAGGATTTGTCCTTGGTCTCTTCTTATTTCTGATCTATATGCTGCCACTTGGCGACATCATCCGAAAACACAGAGTCAGTTTCCACATGTACGCTGATGAAACCCAGCTCTATCTCTCCATCACCTCCCTAGACCCCTGCTTGGTATCTAAATTGTCAAATTGCTTGTCCGACATCCAGTACTGGAAGAGCAGAAATGTTCTCCAATTAAATATTGGGAAAACCGAAGCCATTGTCTTTGGACCCCGCCACAAACAGCGTTCCCTAACCACTGACTCCCTAGCATCTGCCTGAGGCTGAACCAGACTGTTCGCCACCTAGGTGTCATATTTGATCCTGAAATGACTTTCCTGCCACATATCCGCGGCATAACTAAAACCACCTTTTTCCACCTCCGAAACATTGCCCGCCTCCGCCCCTGCCTCAGCTCTTCTGCTGCTGAAACCCTCATTGATGCCTTTGTTACCTCTGGACTTGACTACTGCAACTCATTCCTGGCCGGCCTTCCACATTCCACACTACATAAACTTGAAGTTATCCAAAATTCAGCAGCCCATGTACTAACCCGCACTAAGTCAAGATCACCCATCACCCCTGTGCTTTCTGACCTACATTGGCTCCCAGTTAAACAACGCCTTGATTTCAAAATTCTCATTCATTTACAAATCACTCCATGGCCTTGCCCCTCCCTATCTCTGTAATCTTTTGCAGCCTCACAACCCCACAAGATGTCTGTACTCCTCAAATTCTGTCCTCTTGAACATCCTTCATTATAATTGCCCAACCATCAGTGGCCATGCCTTCAGCTGTTTGGGTGTAAGCTCTGGAACTCCCTCCCTAAATCTTGCCACCTCTAACTCTCTTTCCTCCTTTGGACGCTCCTTAAAACCTACCTCTTTAACCAAGCTTTTGGTCATCTGCCATAATTTTTTCTTTTTTGGCTCAGTGTCAAATTTATCTGTTTTGTCTTGTAACACTGCTGTGAAGCGCCTTGGGATGTTTTATTACATTAAAAGCTATATAAATAAAAGTTATTATTATTATTACTATTAGAACTGGTCTATAGTTTCCTGTTTTCTGTCTCCCTCCTTTCTTAAATAGGGGTATTACATTTGCGATTTTCCAATTCGCTGGGACCTCTCCAGAATCCATGGAATTTTGGTAGATTACAACCAATGCATCCACTATCTCTGTAGCCACTTCTTTTAAGACCCTAGAATGCAGGCCATCAGGTCCAGGAGACCTGTCCACCTTTAGTCCCATTAGTTTGCCTAGTACTTTTTCTCTAGTGACAGTGATTGTTTTAAGTTCCCCCCTCCCAATAGTCCCTTGATTATTAATTATTGCGATGTTTTTAGTGTCTTCTACCGTGAAGACCGATACAAAATATTTGTTCAAAGTCTCTGCCAGATTCGTGTATTTCAATTATTAATTCCCCAGTCTCATCCTCTAAGAGAACAATGTTTACTTTAGCTCCTCTCTTTTTATATACCTGTAGATGCTCTTACTGCTTGTTTTTATATTTCTTGCGAGTTTACTCTCATAAGCTATCTTCTTTCTCTTTATTATTTTTTTAGTCGTCCCTTGCTGGTTTCTAAAAATGTTCCAATCCTCTGGCCTTTCACTATTCTTCGCAACACTGTATACCTTTGTTTTCAATTTGATACCATCCTTTACTTCTTTAGCTAGCCATGAATGGTTAGTGTTATATATGTAAACTTGTATATACTCTGTACAGCCACCAGAGGGCTCATCCCCTGGAGTCCCAAGGGATCCCATAATCCCTTGGGAGCACAGGTATTTAAGGAGGCCTTACAGGTTGGAGAGCCACTCTGGAGACCTACAATAAAAGACTACGGTCACACTTTACTTTGAGCTCACAGTGTTCAGTCTGACTCTTTCTCCATACATAACAACTGGCGATGAGATACAGATAATGAACCCAAAGATGCAGAGAACAGTGGGCATCCTGGAGAAATTCTCGAAGGGAGATGATTGGGAAACCTTTGTGGAGCGACTCGAACAATACTTCGTAGCCAACGAGCTGGATGGAGAAGAGAATGCTGCCAAACCAAGGGCGATTCTCCTCACCATCTGTGGAGCACCGACATATGGCCTCATGAAAAATCTGCTCACTCCAGCGAAATCCACGGAAAAATCATACGATGATTTGTGTACACTGGTCCAGGAGCATTTGAACCCAATGGAAAGTGTTCTGATGGCGAGGTACCGGTTCTACAGCTACAAGAGGTCTGAAGGCGAGTTATGTCGCCGAGCTAAGATACCTTGCAGGACATTGCGAATTTGAAGGACATTTGGAGCACATGCTCAGAGACTTTTTCGTACTTGGCACTGGCCATGAAGTGATACTTCACAAACTTCTGACTGTGGAGACCCCAACCTTGAGTTAGGCCATAGCGATAGCCCAGGCATTCATTGCCACCAGTGACAATACTAAGCAAATCTCTCAGCACACAAGTGCTGCTACAAGTACTGTGAACAAAGTGATGTTGTTTTCAAATCGCAACGGACAAGACAGGTCACACATACCTGCAGCTGCACGTCCGTAAATGTCTCAGAGTCCACCTCCAAGGGTGATGAATGCAAGGCCATTAACACCTTGTTGGCGCTGCATGGTGATCATCATTTCCATTCATGCCACTTCAAAGGGTACGTTTGCAAGGGCTGTGGAACAATGGGACACCTCCAACGTATGTGTAGGTGATCTGTAAATCTTGCAAACCACCATGTTGCAGAGGAGGACAGATCCACAGAGGATCATGATGAAGCAGAGCCTCAGAGATACATGGCACACAATTACCACAAAGTGTCTCCCGATAATACTGAATGTTGAATTAAATGGACTCCCTGTGTCAATGGAGCTGGACATGGGCGCGAGCCAGTCCATCATGGGCAAAAAGACTTTCGAAAGATTGTGGAACAGCAAGGCCTCAAGGCCAGTCTTAACTCCAGTTCGTAAGAAACTAAGAACTTACACAAAAGAACTGATTCCCGTAATCGGCAGTGCTACTGTAAAGGTCTCCTACGATGGAGCGGTGCACAAGCTATGACTCTGGGTGGTACCGGGCGATGGTCCCACGCTGCTCGGCAGGAGCTGGCTGTGAAAGATACGCTGGAACTGGGATGAAGTCCGAGCGCTATCGTCCGCTGACGACACTTCATGTGCCCAGTTCTTAAACAAGTTCCCCTTGCTGTTCGAAACAGGCATCGGGAAATTCCAAGGAGCAAAAGTGCAGATCCACCTAATTCCGGGGGCGTGACCCAACCATCACAAGGCGAGAGCAGTACCGTACATGATGAGAGAAAGGGTAGAGATCGAGCTAGACTGGCTGCAACGAGAGGGCATCATTTCACCGATCGAGTTCAACAAGTGGGCCAATCCTATTGTCCCAGTCCTCAAGGGAGATGGCACTGTCAGAATCTGTGGCGATTACAAAGTAACTATCACTTGTTTCTTCCTGCAGGACCAATACCCACTACCAAAGGCCAATGACCTCTTTGCAACGCCGGCGGGAGGAAAGACATTCACGAAGCTGGATTTGACTTCAGCCTACATATCGCAGGAATTGGAGGAATCATCGAAGGGCCTCATTTGCATCAACACGCACAAAGGTCTTTTCATTTATAACAGGTGCCCGTTTGGAATTCGATCAGCTGCGGCGATATTCCAGAGAAACATGGAAAGCTTACTGAAGTTGGTCCCGCGCACCGTGGTCTTCCAGGATGACATCTTAGTCACAGGTCGGGACACAGTCGAGCATCTGAACCTGGAGGAGGTTCTTAGTCGACTCAACCGCTTGGGGCTCAGGTTAAAACGCTCGAAGTGCATTTTCCTGGTGCCTGAAGTGGAGTTCTTGGGGAGGAGGATCGCGGCGGACAGCATCAGGCCCACAGATTCGAAGACGAAGGCAATCGAGAATGCACCGAAGCCACAGAACTGCAGTCGTTTCTAGGACTCCTGAACTACTTTAGTAACTTCTTACCGGGTCTCAGCATACTGTTAGAACCACTGCACATCTTACTGCATAAAGGGGACGAATGGGCATGGGGTAAAAGCCAAGAAAATGCCTTTGTAAAAGCTAGAAAATTGTTATGCTCAAACAAATTGCTTGTGTTGTATGATCCATATAAGCATTTGGTACTAGCATGTGATGCGTCGTCATTTGGCGTCGGGTGTGTATTGCAACAAGCTAATGATTTTGGGAGACTGCAACCGGTTACTTACGCATCCAGAAGTCTGTCTAAGGCCGAGAGAGCCTACAGCATGATTGAAAAAGAAGCGCTAGCATGTGTTTATGGGGTAAAGAAAATGCATTAATACCTGTTTGGGCTAAAATTCTAATTGGAAACAGACCATAAGCCACTTATATCCCTGTTTTCCGAGAGTAAAGGGATAAATACCAATGTATTGGCCTGCATCCAGAGATGGGCGCTCACATCCGCATACAACTACGCCATCCGCCACAGACCAGGCACAGAAAACTGCGCCGATGCTCTCAGTGGACTGCCATTGCCCACCACGGGGGTGGAAATGGCACAGCCCGCAGATCTAGCCATGGTTATGGAAGCATTTGAGAGTGAGCAATCACCCGTCACTGCCCTTCAGATCAAAACCTGGACAAGCCAGGACCCCTTATTATCTCTAGTCAAAAGCTGTGTGCTTCACGGGAGCTGGTCCAGTGTCCCAGTGGAAATGCAGGAAGAGATAAAGCCGTTCCAGCTTCATCAGTGACCTCCACAGTACCCACCCAGGCATCGTAATGATGAAAGCGATAGCCAGATCCCACGTGTGGTGGCCCGGTATTGATGCGGACTTAGAGTCCTGCGTGCGCAGATGTAATATATGCTCGCAGTTAAGCAATGTATCCAGGGAGGCGCCGCTAAATTTATGCTCTTGGCTCTCCAAACCGTGGTCTAGGGTACATGTCGACTATGCAGGCCCGTTCTTGGGTAAAATGTTCCTTGTGGTTGTAGATGCGTACTCCAAGTGGATTGAATGTGATATAATGTTGGCTAGCACGTCTGCTGTCACCACTGAAAGCCTGCGGGCCATGTTTGCCACACACGGCCTACCCGATGTCCTGGTGAGCGACAACGGGCCATGTTTTACCAGTGCTGAGTTCAAAGAATTCCTGACCCGCAACGGGATCGAACATGTCACATCTGCCCCGTTTAAACCAGCGTCCAATAGTCAGGCAGAGAGAGCAGTGCAAACCATCAAGCAAGGCTTGAAGAGGGTAACGGAAGGCTCACTGCAGACTCGCCTAATCCCGAGTCCTGCTTAGCTACCGCACAAGACCCCACTCACTCACTGGGATCCCACTCGCTGAACTGCTCATGAAAAGAGCACTCAAGACAAGGCTCTCGTTCGTTCACCCTGATATACATGAACAAACTACATAGCATGATATCGCAAATGTGTCACGCGAGATTGAAATCAATGATCCTATATTTGTATTAAATTATGGACAAGTTCCCAAGTGGCTTCCCGGCACTGTCATGGCCAAAGAGCGGAGTAAGGTGTTTCGGGTCAAACTTTCAAATGGACTCATTCACCGGAAACACTTGGACCAAATCAAACTCAGATTCACTGACTATCCTGAGCAACCCACTTTGGATCCTACCTTCTTTGAGCCCCCAACATACACACCAGTGGCAACCGACACAGCGGTTGGCCACGAAGCAGAAGCCATCATCCACAGCAGCCCAGCAGGACCCACCACACCAGGCAGCCCAGCAAGGCCAGCTGCACAGCAGCCCAGCGAGGGCCCAACAATTGATTTACCAATACCAGCTTTCACACCGAGACAATCAACCAGGGCAAGAAGGGTCCCAGATCGACTCACATAGTAAATAGTTACACTATTGACTTTGGGGGGGGGGGGGAAGTGTTATATATGTAAACTTGTATATACTCTGTACAGCCACCAGAGGGCTCATCCCCTGGTGTCCCAAGGGATCCCATAATCCCTTGGGAGCACAGGTATTTAAGGAGGCCTCACAGGTTGGAGAGGCACTCTGGAGACCTTCAATAAAAGACTACGGCCAAACTTTACTTTGAGCTCACAGTGTTCAGTTTGCCTCTTTCTCCATACATAACAGTTAGCACATAATCTATCAATGTCCCTTTGCAACTTCCTGCTCCCATCTACACATCTTCAATAGAAAAATGGATTCTTGCAATGTGAGAAATATCATGTATGTAAATGATTGAATATGCTCCACATCTAATTAACCTGATAAATCCTTTTCCTCATAAAGCCAGATAGAATATGAGGCTCAGGAGGGAAACCGATGGTGGGACACATCAGAAGAAACCATTAAGGGCTCGCAAAGGCAAATGCTGCAGTTTTATTGGAGAACCGGAGGAGTTTGTGGCTTTTGGTAGCCCACTTGGTACGTAACCTGTCTCACCCTTTCATAAGTTTAAACACTCATATCATATCACCCTGTAATCTGCATTCTAATGAAAAAAAGCCCCAATCTTTCTTCGTATTTGCATTTCCTCATATCAGGCAGCTTCCTCATGAATCTGCATTGAATATTCTCTATACCTCAATATCCCTCCCACAGTGTGGAGCCCAACACTGCACACACTACTCCAACTGAGGTCTTTTATATAGAATTACATAGATAGACTCATCACTACCTCTTGGCTTTTATATATGTGATAAAATGGTGTCCATGACAACAAAAACTTACATTTATAAGGCACCTTTAATATAGTAAAATGTCCCAAGGTGCTTAACAGGAGTGTTCTCAAAGTTTTCTACCTCTCTCCAACCCTCCACAGCCTCTGATTTGTCACACTGATTGACAGTCATCCAATATTGGATGAGCAAATGTTTTTGTTGGTAGGAAAGATAATGGAATATTCACTCAAAATTATCATAGAAAAACATCTAAGAACCAAAAATATAATAGCATGGATTTCCAAAGGAAAGGTCATGCTTGAGCAACCTTATTGATTTCTTTGAAGAAGTAACAGAGCAGATAAGGGTAATGTAGTAGATGCAATATATTTGGATTTTCAAAAAGTCTTCAATAAGGTACTGCATAGTAGACTAATGACCAATGTTCCCTCTAATTGTTTTGTGTGCGCGGTCCCTTTAAATTTTTGCAGCTACGCAAGCGCGGTATCTCTTTCAGTGGCAACAGCTTGTGAGCGGCCTGCACGGAACCTCCGAATTGATGCGCACCCCCGAATATTAGGGGGAACGTTGCTCATGACTAAGGTCAGAGGTTGTGGAGTCAGGGGTCGGGTGGCAAGCTGGTTGTAAAACAGAAAGCAGAGTGGGGGCTGGGGGTGGTTGTTCGGAGTGGCTGAGGGTGGGAGATGGTGTTCAGTAGTGCTGGGGCCATTGTTCACCATTTGCATTGTTTGGACTCAGGAGTTGGATGTAAAGTTTCAGGATTGGAGGGTATAGTTAATACTGATAGCGAGTACAATGGGGTACAGGGTGGCACTGGTGAACTTGCGGAATGCGCATTTGGATGACAAGTGAGTTTGAATGTAGATATGTATTAGGTGATGCATCTTGGGAGGCCATATACCTCTGGGAAAGTGGGAGCCTGGAAAGGGTAGCGGCGTATAGAGATCTGGGGGTGACCTACTTAAAATTGTGAAGGGATTTGATAGAGTGGACGTGGTGAGGCTGTTTCCGCTTGTGGGGAGTAGAAAGCTGGGAGTCATAAATGTAAGATAGTCACCACTAAATCCAATAAGCTGTAGACTGCAGGAAGATATCAATGGACTGGTCAGGTGGGCAGAACAGTGGTAAATGAAATTCAAACTGGAGAAGTGTGAGACAATGCATTTGGGGAGGGCTAACAAAGCAAGGGAATACACAATAAATGGTAGGACACTGAGAAGTGTAGAGGAACAGAGGGACCTTGGAGTGCATGTCCACAGATCATTGAAGGTAGCAGGACAGGTAGATAAGATGGTTAAGAAGGCATACGGGATACTTGCCTTTATTAGCCGAGGCATAGAATATAAGAGCAAGGTGGTTATGCTTGAACTGTATAAAACACGAGTTAGGCCACAGCTGGAGTACTGCGGCAGTTCTGGTCACCACATAACAGGAAAGATGTGATTGCACTAGCGAGAGCACAGGAGATTTACGAAGATGTTGCCTGAACTGGAGAATTTTGGTTATGAGGAAAGATTGGATGGCTGGGGTTATTTTCTTTGAAACAGAGGAGGCTGAGGGGAGACCTGATTGAGGTATATAAAATTCTGAGGGGCCTAAATAGAGTGGATAGGAAGAACCTTTTTCCCTTAGCAGAGGGGTCAATAACCAGGGGGCACAGATTTAAAGTAATTGGTAAGAGGTTTAGAAGGGATTTGAGGAAATAAAAATTTACCCAGAGGGTGGTGGGGGTCTGGAACTCACTGCCTGAAAGGGTGGTAGAGGCAGAAACCCTCATAACATTTAAAAAGTACTTGGATATGGACTTGAAATGCCATAACCTACAGGGCTACGGACCAAGAGCTGGAAAGTGGGATTAAGCTGGATAGCTCATTGTCGGCTGACACGGACACGATGGGCCGAATGGCCTCCTCTGTGCTGTAAATTTCTATGACAAAAACAAAATTTGACACCGAGTCACATGGAGATATTAGGACAGGTGATCAAAAGCTAGGCCAAAGGTAGGTTTTAAGAAGCGTCAATGAAGCAGAACGAGATGGAGAGGTATATCTGATGACACCGTTAGGTGGCACAGTAAATATTGTAGATGGGAGCAGAAAGTTGAAAAGGGAGATTGTTGGATTAAGTGAGTGGGCTAAACTGTGGCAGATGGAGTTCAGTATGGGGAAGTGTTTGGTCATCTGCTTTTGACCGAAGAAAGGCAGATCAAAGTATTTTCTAAATCGAGAGAAGCTAGGAATTGTGAACAAGGGGTTCATGAACAGAAATCATTTAATGTTAGTGGACAAATCCAAAAAAATAATTACAAAGGCTAATGGAATAGATTTTTGTTGGGCAAGGGTATGAGGGGTTACGAAACCAAGGTGGGGAGATGGAGTAAAGATACAGATCAGCCATGATCTAATTAAATGATGGAACAGGCTTGAGAGGCTGAATGGCCTGCTCCTATCACTATGTTCTTATGTAATGTGTTGGTACGACGTTATAAGATTTTTTGCATGTCAAGGGCACAAACTGTGGGTTTAATACAGGGATTTCTTCAGCTTCTCAGAGTGTTATCTGCTTCAGTTCTGGTGTGAGCTGCAAACCATCGCAGATCACATTGAAAACATACTCCCAGTACTTCAAAGCAATGTTTTATTCGGTGACCTTGCGTGCAGCAGAAAAAATGATGCAGGCTTTCAATTTACAGAACCAGAGTTCTTTTGTTAAACACACCTGATTCTCTTGTGATTACATCACTTCTGTCATGGATTTTTAAAAAGAAAAAGGAAAGACTTGCATTTCTACAGTGCCTTTCATGACCACCAGACGTCTCAAAGTGCTTTACACCCAATAAAGTACTTTTGGAGTGTAGTCACTGCTATAATGTAGGAAACACGGCAGCCAATTTACACACAAGCAACTTCCACAAACAGCAATGTGATAATGACCAAATAATCTGTTTTTTTGTTGTGCTGATTAAGGGATAAATATTGGCCAGGGCACCAGAGATAACTCCCCTGCTCTTCGAAATAGTGCCATGGGATCTTTTACGTCCACCTGAGGCGGCAGACGGGGCCACGGTTTAACGTCTCATCAGAAAAACGGCACCTCCAAAAGTGCAGCACCCCCTCAACACTGCAATGGAATATCAGCCTAGATTTTAATGCAAAACTGGAAAAAATGCCATGTTTGCAGTACACCGTTTTAACATGTGGTAAAGTTGAGACAAATCACGCAGCTTCTCAATGTCACTATTGTGGTCATCTTCGCTACGGTACAAAACCACTTGAAAAGGTCCTGTAAATTCCAGTTTACATTCTCCTTCTCTCAGCAACTTTTTCCTGGTACTGTCGGTAAGTGAAGACACTTTGATGTGCTATAATTGGTCCATGCAATGCCTTCAATTGAGAACTGCAATTAAAACCACCTTGGACCAATTGTGAATATCTGCCTGTCAGCAGCTGATATGATATTGGGGCCCTTAATGAAATACTTAATTGCAGTAAACTGCTTAGACCGACTCCAGATTTTGAACAGGTTTTGCTTTTGGCTCAGTCAATTAAGCCGTAAAGTTGCAGCTCCACAAATTACTATGCATATTTATTCATCAGTTGGGCAGTTAACAATGTTTGTACTGCAGGCATGCTGCTTCTGCTCTGTACTGCTACCCAGCAGAGGTTCTGACTTTGCCGTAGATTTTGGAAATGTCAGGACCTGTGGTCTCACGCACGGAACATTTTCATCTGAAGACATTGTGCTTTCTATCACTGACACTCCAGGGAGCACTGCATAGCCAAAGCTGCCGTCTTTCAGATGAGACATCTGCTCTCTCAGATGGATGTAAAAGATCCCATGGCACGATTTCAAAGAAGAGCAGGGGGTTCTCCCCGATGTCCTGACCAATATTTATCCCTCAACTAACATCACTCAAACAGATAATCTGGTCATTATCACATTGCTGTCGGTGGGACCTTGCTGTGAGCAAATTGGCTGCCGCGTTTCCTACATTACAACAACAACTACCCTTGAAAAAATATTTAGTTGGCTGTAAAGCATTTTGGGATGTCCTGAGGTCATTGTAATATATGCACCTGTGAGTATGCTCACAGATGTTGAGTTGGGAATGGCTTAGCCAGTTATGTGATGTTCACAAGACTCAATAAAACCCCAGCCAGTTGTGTTCAGGGGATCCACAATGAGGTATGCAGTTGTGAGCCTAGTGGATGAACTGGTAATGTGTAGTGTGATTGTTAAACCTTTGCTAATAAACCAACTAGATCTTAATAGCAATGTGTTGCTATGAATTCTTAAGCAAAGAACCCATGAAGCAAATACATTACAGTCATGAAAGGCGCAATAGAAATGCAAGACTTTCTTCCTTACTTTTTATTCACCCCTCACTCCCTGAAACTGAGCTAAGATGAGCACAGCATCTTTCAACACACCTCATTGACCAGACTTAGAACGGAAAAGTTGGGCCCAAGAACATTTGTATTCAACAAGCACCCTTTACTAAGTAATTCACTGAACCTCAACAAGGCTTAATCAAAACATCTACCCTTAATCTTTTTCACAACAGCCCTCAGTGTCCTAATCATTATACATTTTAGACCAAATGCAATTTCCCACAAGATAAATTCCACTTTCTGTCATGTATGTAACCAGCATACTACTGTAACCCTTATACAATTGTAACCCTCATGTAACCACTACATACTGTACATACTTACTAGAAATGCACACCTTGACCACAGGGGGTGTACTTGTGGGAGACACTCCTTACCTGGAGATTCAGGTATATAAGGGGAGGTCCCTCGCAGGGCCAGGACTCCTTGGTCCAGGTAATAAAGGTGAAGGTCACAGAGTGACTGTGTCTGCAGTACGTGCCTCGTGTGATTATGTTTTAGAGTTAAGGACTCAACACCTTCTGTCCTTACCCCAGCACAAAGTGTATGTATTGTAATGCATAAGGCATCACAGTTGTGGCTTAAATAAATCATTCTCAAGATGTGGGCGTTGCTATAAAGGCTGATATTTATTGTCCATCCCCAGTTGCCCTTGAGAAGGTGGTGGTGGGCCTTCATCTTGAATGCTTCAGACCTTGTGGTGAAGGCACTCCCACATTGCTGTTAGGTCAGGAGTTCCAGCATTTTGAATGAGCTGTATGGACCAGTGGGTCCTTTTCCTGTGCGCCATTGTTCATATGCTCGGAAAGCCTCCACCTTAGCTATATACTTATCTCTGGGGAGCAATAACGTAAAGCTGCTGATGTCATATGTGGATGGTTTTTCTAAAATATACTTTGACACTGGCTTTATGTGTTAGACTTCTTTTAATCATACACCAGACACTTCTCAGTCGATTTTTTTTTTTTAGCTTTGTTACCAAGCAAGAAAATCTGGTTTGCAAGCATTGTAATGTGGTGATGCCATTCCTGAGTGGTTGTATCATCACGTTATTTGGGTACATTAAGGTTCAGATGAGCTGAGTTGAAAGCTGTGCACTTGGCATTGCTTTGGAAATAAGTTGGACTGTTCCAGTCTGGGTGATTGACTACATTAATATAACAAAGCACCAGTGGCATTGGTCACATGGTAGATTAAAGCGCGAGTCATCTAATGGAGGCCGCCATCAAAAAGGTGAGACGCCCCAAGGTGCATTGCCGAGCAGAGTTGGAAGAATGCACTAAGTTTGCTGCCGTCTAGACCAGGAAGACTTTCAAACAATCCCAAATAATAGGGGGAATGGACTGGTTACCATGGAAGCGGTTATGTCAACTGCACCAATGGGAGTGGGCTTTCTGTGGTGTCTCATCAATCAATGAGATGCATGGGTCGAGATGGCCTTCCCTTTCCTAGTTGGTCTGGCCATTCGCGATGCACGAGTTCCCTTTCTCATTAGGTGGGATCCTGTTCAGGGCAACGCTGACTTCTCAATCTCTCAGATCAGCCATGATCTCATTGAATCTTTGGAATTCTCTACTCCAGAGGGCTATGGCGGCTTAGTCCATGAGTATATTCAAAACAGAGATCGATAGATTTTTGGATATTAAGGGAATCAAGGGCTATGGGCACAGTGCAGGAAAGTGGAGTTGAGGTAGAAGATCAGCCATGATCTCATTGAATGGCGGAGCAGGCTCGAGGGGCAGAATGGCCTACTCCTGCTCCTAATTCTTAAGTTCTTATGTTCTAACAGACTTGAAGGGCTGAATGGCCAACTCATGTTCCTATGTTCTTCCATCTTCCACGTTTATTGACTGATTTCCCTATGTACTGGATATGCATTTAATAAAAATATTTGTTACTTACAATAGTATGCTGCTTTGGGGCTGCACCTTTTCCATATGTTACCTCCACTGTAGATATGCAATTTCTCTTTCCCTTTTTCTCACTCCCATCCCCATCTCCAGTACTCAATAATACAGCTATGGTTTGGCAGTCAAAGGAGACGATTGCATTTTGTAGCCCGAGAATGGCATGCTGCCTCTTCATCTCCTTCTCTCTGCTCTAATAGTTGCCACAGAGTTTTTCTGTTTGCCTATTGGAGTGAAGTGGGAAGCAGAAAGCCTGTCTGTGCCTATTACCCAAGATTCAAAGATTAACCTGTACCGCCCAGTCACTCAAGCTGCTTCAACGCTTGCCTTTTCTGGGAAAGGCATGGTGCCAAACATTACAAAGGATGAGCTCCTGTTCGTCCCAGCAGTTGGGCACTACAATTGGCCTCAGGGCCCTTGAGTGAGGAAAAGGGAAATCAAACGGGCAGGGTTCCCATTCCTGCTTGTTGTGCCAGGAGGTAGACATGCAGAGGCAGAGTTTATGACCGGGCTCATCTGTGCACCCTCTGCAGTCGATTCCCCACCACCACTCATGGCCTCGGCTCATAAGAAATAGGAGCAGGAGTCAGCCATTTGGCCCCTCGAGCCTGCTCCGCCATTCAATAAGATCAGGGCTGATCTGATCTTGGCCTCAACTCCACTTCCCCGCCCGCTCCCCATAACCCTTGACTCTCTTATTGTTCAAAAATCTGTCTATCTCCACCGTAAATGTATTCAGTGACCCAGCCTCCACAGCTCTCTGGGGTGGAGAATTCCAAAGATTCACGACCCGCTGAGAGAAGAAATTCCTCCTCATCTCCATTTTAAATGGGCGACCCCTTATTCTGAAACAATGTCCCCCTAGTTCTAGATTCCCCCACGAATATCCTCTCTGCATCTACCCTGTCAAGTCTCCTCAGAGTCTTATATATTTCAATAAGATCACCTCTCATTCTTCTAAACTCCAATGAATATGGGCCCAACCTGTTCAACCTCTCTTCATAAGACAAAACCCCTTCATCTCAGGAATCAACCTAGTGAACCTTCTCTGAACTGCCTCCAATGCAAGTGTATCCTTCCTGAAATAAGGAGACCAAAACTGTATGCAGTACTCCAGATGTGGTCTCGCCCTGTACAGTTGTAGCAAGATTTGCCTTCTTTTATACTCTATCCCCCTTGCAATAAAGGCCAACATTCCATTTGCCTTCCTAATTACTTGCTGTACCTGCATACTAACTTTTTGTGTTTCATGTACAAGGACCCCCAGGTCCCGCTGTACCGCAGCATGTTGTAGTCTCTCTCCATTTAAATAATCATTTGCCTTTTTATTCTTCCTACCGAAGTGGAAAAACCTCACATTTTCCCACATTATATTCCATCTGCCAAATGTTTGCCCACTCACTTAGCCTGTTTATATCCCTTTACAGATTCTTTGTGTCCTCCACACAACTTACTTTCCCACCCATCTTTGTATCATCAGCAAACTTGGCTGCATTACACTCGGTCCCTTCATCCAGCAATTCCTCATACCTGAGGATCGGTTACTTGGGCGCTGCCTGTGGCAACAAAGGGAAGGGAGATGGTGGGAGGAGAGAGGTAGGCGACTAATTGATTGGAACTGCTTGCAAACAGATGGGTGCTGTCTATCTTGCATGGAGCTCTGTTCATGAAACATCCTGCACCAATTCTCAGAGTTGGGTGTGGTTGCTGAGATGAGCTGCTTAATTAAAACATTAAAAATACAAAGAGAAGAACCTTGTACATGAATGGGAAATGAGAACAAAGACTGAAAAGAATGATAAATATTTACCGCACTAATGTGAACATTACTGTTGAACATTTTGCCTGGTATTGTACATTAACCATTTAAGTGGAGATCCCTTATGATAAGTTAACATCTAATGGAGTGTCTGAAAATGATTTCCCCAGGATGAATTTCCCAACTGGTACCAATGCACACTGACACAATTACACTCCTGTAATATCCTTTAATTGCATCAATAAACTATGCTATTCCAGAGATTAGAACACATAATCCAGCTGACACTTCAGTGCAGTACTGAGGGAGTGCTGCTCTGTTGGTGGTGCCATATTTCAGAATAACATAAGACATAAGTACATAAAAAATAGGAGCTGGAGTAGGCTGATTCAAGTCCATGATGATTCTCCCAATATGTTCTGGCACATGTTAAATTTCACTCCCGAACCCCACCACCCCACCGCGCCCCCCAACTGCCCCTGCAAACAGTATGGTGATTTGGACTCTAGGAGAATCAAGGGATATGGAGATCAGGCAGGAAAGTGGAGTTAAGGTCAATGATCAGCCATGATCTTATTGAATGGCAGAGCAGGCTCGAAGGGTCGTGTGGCCTACTCCTGTTCCTAATTCTTATGTTCTTACTCCCTATTAATGACATAAGCCATAGTTGCACAAATAATGTTTGTTGCTAAGACGCCATCCTTCCATTTCGTCCTGAGCATTGAAAAATCAGAGATGGCAGAGGATTGCTCCAGTAGGAAAGTGCCAGGAAAGCTAGCGTGCATGTGCCTCTATCTGCTGTTGGTGGCCACAAACATTAGTACCTTGAGAGAGGGAGCTCTTGCAGTTTATACAAGCCAGTGTATGGGGGGTGGGGCCCAAATGGATAGATGGATGCAAGCTATCCTTTCCTGGCAAAGTCAGATACGTGGAAAAAACTATCTTTGCTGCTCTGTGTCTGTGTGTGGGGGTAGTGGGGAGGCGGATGTTTAATGTAAGTTACTGTGTGCCAACTAGAGAACGGGCACTTCATGATGCAAGAGTGGACAGGAACCAACTAAATACAACTTGTTGCAAAATTAATTAAAGGCAGGCACCTTAGCTGCCCTGATGGTGGAGTTGTTCTTTTGTTCATACTCGGGTAGTGGCAAGGGCGGCATTTATTGCCCATCCCTAACAATGGAGTGGTTTGCTAGGCCACTTCAGGGGGTAGTTAAGAGTCAACCACATTTGGTGTGGGTCTGGAGTTACTTATAGACCATCATCATCATAGGCAGTCCCTTGGAATCGAGGAAGACTTGCTTCCACTCTAAAAATGAGTCCTTAGGTGGCTGAACAGTCCAATACGAGAACCACAATCCCTGTCACAGGTGGGACAGATAGTTGTTGAGGGAAAGGGTGGGTGGGACTGGTTTGCCGCAAGCTCTTTCCACTGCTTGCGCTTGATTTCTGCATGCTCTCGGCGATGAGACTCGAGGTGCTCAGCGCCCTCCCAGATGCACTTCCTCCTCTTAAGGCGGTCTTTGGCCAGGGACTCCCAGGTGTCGGTGGGGATGTTGCACTTTATCAGGGAGGCTTTGAGGGTATCCTTGTAACCTTTTCTCTGCCCACCTTTGGCTCGCTTGCCGTGAAGGAGTTCCGTAGAGCACTTGTTTTGGGAGTCTCGTGTTTGGCATGTGAACTATGTGACCTGCCCAGCGGTGTTGGATCTCGTCGTCAATGTCTGCTCTTGTTGATAAGAGGCCCCCGAGGTATGAGAAATGGTCCACGTTGTTCAGGGCCACGCCGTGGATTTTGATGACTGGGGGGGAATGCTGTGCAGCGGGGACTGGCTGGTGGAGGACCTTTGACTTATAGACCAGACCAGGTAAGGACGGTAGGTTTTGTTCCCTAAAAGGACATTAGTGAAACCGTTGGGTTTTTCCGATAATCTGACAGCTTCATGGTCACTTTTACTATTACCAGATTTTTACATCCAGATTTTTTTTTTTTAACGGAATTAGAATTCTCAAACTGCCATGGTGGGATTTGAACTCACATTCTCTGGATTATTGGTCCAGGTCTTTGGGCTTTCCTCACGGGTCAGTCATGATGGTCACTCGTAGGCACTGGCCCCTCAAACACTTTTCCCTGTACATGTTGATGTTCTTCATACACTGGCAGAACCCTCACTGGGTGGGATAGTGTTAAATGCGGCTGGGCAGCTCTGATGGGATTGGACGACTGCAGCTTCTGCTCCGCCTCCTTCTCCACCTCCATATGGTAGATGGCAGGATTATACATAAGCACTTAGCAAAATGGCTGAGCACCATTGGGCAGATATTGGTCAGTAAATAGAAACACAATAGTAAAGGAAAGAAAGACTCGCATTTATATAATGCCTTTTACGACCTCCAGACATCCCAAAGCGCTTTACAGCCAATGAAGTACTTTTGGAGTGCAGGAATGTAGGAAACACAGCAGCCAATTTGTGCACAGCAAGCTCCCACAAACAACAATGTGATAATAACCAGATGATCTGTTTTTGTTATGTTGATTGAGGGATAAATATTGGTCAGGACACCGGGGAGAATGCCCCTGCTCTTCTTCGAAATAGTGCCATGTGATCTTTTACATCCATCTGAGAGAGTAGATGGGGCCTCAGTTTAACGTCTCATCCAAAAGATGGCACCTCCAACAGTACTGCACTGGAATGTCAGCCTAGATTTTTGTGCTCAAGTTCCTGGAGTGGGACTTGAACCACAACCTTCTGACTCAGAGGTGAGTGTGCTACCTGAGCCACGGCTGACAAGTAAAGGAAAAGAAAAACGCAATCATATAACAAATGTCTCTAACCTGAGCAACAACATACCTGTCCACCTTGCTCACAGTAGGCTCTGAGTTTCTGAGTAATTGTGGATCGTCCATAAATGAATTAAACTCCAAGAATGTGTATGAAGCCACTCAAATGGGCGTTAGCAAGCATTTAATGAGTTTCATTGCCCACTTAATGTAAGTTCAATATTTAACTCATAAGGAAACATTTCAGACTGAAATTACTTAGCCTAAGCTTTCAGTTAACACATTCAATACGGAGGAGGTTTGGGGTCTTGACTTCAACATTGGATGCAGGCAGAAGAGGAAAGCTGTGGTTGACTGGTGGCATCGATAAAATAGAAACAAGGGAGGTAGCGGCGGAGCAAGAAAGGGCAGCGGTGAGAGTGGGCTCACCAATTGGACTAGGTTTCTTCAGCTATCAGCCTGGGCAGCACTCGCACCTCTGAGTCAGAAGGTCGTGGGTTGAAGTCCCAATCCAGAAACTTGAGCACATGCTCCAGTGACACTGAGGGAGTGCTGCACTGTCGAAGGTGCCGTCTTTTGGAAGAGACATTAAACTGAGGCCCCACTGCCCATTCAGGTGGCAGTGTCCTGGCCAACTAACACCTTTAAATAAAATAGATTATCTGACCATTTACTTTGTTGCTGTTTGTGGGATCTTGCTGTATGCAAATTAGCTGCTGCATTTTCTACATTACAACAGTAAACTGTACTTTGAAAAAGTACTTAATTGGCTGTAAAGTGCTTGGGAATGCCCTGAGCACATGAAAAACACTATATAAGTACAAGCCTTTCTTTCTGTGTCCTGTCCGGGTGTTAGACGAACCTCCCAAATATGGGAAGAGATTGAAAACTTGGACAGAGCAGGATTTTGGAAAGTCAGACATAAATAGATACTTCTCAACAGTGTTTAGCTAAAGAGTGGACGAAAAGCAAAAGAATTGTAATGAACCAGAACCAGATAAACATTCAGCGGGTCAGGCAGCATCTGAGGAGAGAGCGGACAGTGAATAGTTCTAGTGTGGCCCATTTTCCAGCATTTTCTGTTTTGGCTGAACCATTTTTCCAAAAAGGTCGTGTGGCATAGAGACAGACAGATTAGGAGAGTTGACACTTGGCTAAAGGGCTGGTGTGGGAAAGAGGGGTTCCTTTACATGGGACTTTGGCACCAGTGCTGATGGGATGGGCTCCACCAGAATTGGAATGGGACTTGTGTCCGAGTGGAAAGAGTAAATAGGGAGGCGGCAAAGGGTTTAAATCGGTAAGACACTGGTGGGGTGGGTGTGTTTTACAAGAAATGTAACAAGTGGCGAAGGAGATATTAAATTGTATGTGCATCAATGTCATTGGTGAGCTGCTGGCACAAGTTGCCAGATAGGATTATGATCACATTAACAGAGACATGGCTTAAACAAGGCCAGGAATGGGTTCTTAATATTCCTGGTTAGCAAGTATTCAAGACTGATAGAGCAGGAAAAAGAGCAGGGGGCGTGGCAGTATTGAGTAAGGATGATGTTACAATTGGAAATAGAAAGAATACGCTAGATGGTTCCAGGAATAAATCTATTTGGCTTGAGTTGAGGAACAGAGCTGTCACATTGCTGGTAGAGCATCCGGGAGGGCGCTGAGCACCTCGAGTCTCGTTGCCGAGAGCATGCATTAAACAAGCGCAGGCAGCGGAAGGAGAGTGCAGCAAACCAGACTCTCCGCCCATCCTTTCCTTCAACGACTGTCTGTCCCACCTGTGACAGAGACTGTCATTCCTGTATTGGACTTTTCAGCCACCTGATAACTCACTTTTAGAGTGGAAGCAAGTCTTCCTCGATTTCGAGAGGCTGCCTATGATGAAGATGATGATGGTAGATTTTTATAGAGCTCCAAACAGTGAGAAAGAGATTCATGAGCCAATTTGTTGGCAATATTCAAAGGCATGTAACAAAAATAGAATAGTCATATTAGAAGACTTTAATTATACTAATAGAGACTGGGAGAAGCATCGTGCTAAGGAAAGGAGAGGAATGTACAGGAGAACTTTCTCAATCAATATCCAGCAAGGAAGGAAGCAGAAGATTCTGGTTCTGAGAAATGAAGTCAGACACATGGAGTGTGTTACAGTAGGAGATCAGCTAGCTAATAGTGACTACAAAAATGCTCAAATGGGGAAGAGCTAATTTCAGCGATTTTAAGAAGGGACCCAACACGGGTAGACTGGAAAAGGTGATTGCAGGGTAAAACAGTGATGGAGCAATGGAGGACATTCAGGTACAAACCAGGCATATTCCTTTGGAGAGAAAAGATAGAGCATCCAAAGATAATGCATCCTGGATGACAAAGGAAATAAAACAGAAAAAGGAGGCTTATGACAGTGTTATGTCTTGAATAAAGAGTCAGACTAGATACTGCAAGCTCAAAGTAAGGTGTGACCGTAGTCCTTTATTACAGATCTCAGAGTGCCTCTCCAGCCTGTGAGGGCTCCTTATATACAGGTGTTCCCAAGGGATTGTGGGATCCCTTGGGACTCCAGGGGATAAGCCCTCTGGTGGTTAGACATGGTATTTCCAGGCTTACATACATAACAACACTCCCTCCCAAAGTCAAAAGTGTAACTATTTACAATGTGAGTCGATCTGGGGCCTTCCTTTCCTTGGTTGATTGTCTCGGTGTAAATGCTGGTGTTGATGAGTCGTTTGTTGGGCCTTCGCTGGCTTGCTGCGCAGCTGGCCTTGCTGGGCTGCTGAGGGTGGTGAGTCTTGCTGGGCTGCTGCGGGTGATGGGTTCTGCTTCGTGGTCAACCGCTGGGTCGGTGTGTTGGAGGGTCGAAAAAGGAAGTCTATTGTGGGTTCTGGATAGTCCGTAAATCTGAGTTTGGTTTGGTCCAAGTGTTTCCTGCAGGTGAGTCCATTTGCGAGTTTGACCACAAACACCCTACTCCCCTCTTTGGCCAAACAGTGCCAGCAAGCCACTTGGGACCTTGTCCATAGTTCAACACAAATACAGGATCATTTATTTCAATTTTGCGTGACACATTTGCGCGATCATGATATGTATTCTGTTGAAACCGCCTACTCTCTACCTGTTCGTGTAAATCAGGGTGGACTAACGAGAGCCTTGCCTTAAGTGCCCTTTTCATGAGCAGTTCAGCGGGAGGAACCCCAGTGAGCGAGTGGGGTCTTGTGTGGTAGCCAAGCAGGACTCGGGATAAGCGAGTCTGCAGTGAGCCTTCAGTTACCCTTTTCAAGCTCTGCTTGATTGTTTGAACTGCTCGTTCTGCCTGACCATTGGACGCTGGTTTAAATGGGGCAGATGTGACATCTTTGATCCCATTGCAGGTCATGAACTCCTTGAATTAATTTACAAGGACATCAGGCAGGCCTTGCATGGTAAACATGGCCCGTAGACTTTCAATGGTGGCAGCGGACGTGCTTGCCGACATTATCATGCATTCAATCCATTTGGAGTACGCATCTACAACCACTAAAAATATTTTTCCCAAGAATGGGCCTGCATAGTCGACATGGACCCTAGACCACGGTTTGGAGGGCCAGGACCATAAACTTAGTGGCGCCTCCCTGGGTGCATTGCTTAACTGGGAACATGTATTACATTTGTGCACGCAGGACTCTAAGTCTGCATCGATATCGGGCCACCACACATGAGATCTGGCTATCGCTTTCATCATTACGATGCCTGGGTGGGTGCTGTGGAGATCACTAATGAAGATGTCCCTGCCCTTTTTTGGCACCACTATCCAATTACCCCACAGGAGGCAGTCTGCCTGTATAGACATTTCATCTTTACGCTGCTGGTACGGCTTTATATCTTCCTGCATCTCTAACGGAACACTAGACCAACTCCTGTGGAGCACACAGTTTTTTACTCAGGACAGTAAGGGGTCCTGGCTCGTCCAGGTTCTAATCTGTCGTGCGGTAACAGGTGATTGCTCACTCTCGAATGCTTCCACTACCATAACTAAATCTGCAGGCTGTGCCATCTCCACTCCTGTGGTGGGCAATGGCAGCCTACTGAGAGCATCTGCACAGTTTTCTGTGCCTGGCCTGTGGCGGATGGCGCAGTTGTATGCGGACAACGTGTCGCCCATCTTTGGATGTGGGCCGATGCATTGGTATTTATCCCCTTGCTTTCAGAAAAGAGGGATATAAGCGGCTTATGGTCGGTTTCCAATTCAAATTTGAACCCAAACAGATATTGATGCATTTTCTTTACCCCGTAAACACACACTGACGCTTCTTTTTCGATCATACTGTTGGCCCTCTCAGCCTTAGACAGACTTCTGGATGCAGAAGCAACCAGTTGCAATTTCCCAAATTCATTAGCTTGTTGCAATACACACCCGACCCCGTACAACAACGCATCACATGCTAGTACCAAAGGCTTACATGGATCGTACAACACAAGCAATTTGTTTGAACCTAACAGCTTCCTAGCTTTCTCAAAGGCATTTTCTTGGCTTTTACCTCATACCCATTCATCTCCTTTATGCAGTAAAGAGTGCAGGGTTCTAACAATGTGCTAAGACCCGGTAAGAAGTTACCAAAATAGTTCAGGAGTCCTAGAAACGACCGCAGCCCCGTCACGTTCTGTGATCTCGGTGTATTCTAGATTGCCTCCATCTTCGAATCGGTGGGCCTGATGCTGTCCGCCGCGATTCTTCTGCCCTACAAAGGCCCAACAGTTCGAGGAGAGCGGCGGTAGTCGGGAGGCGGGAGTTCGTGAGGCGAGCGGCCTACAAAGGCCCAACATTTCGAGGAGAGCGCCAGCAGTCGGGAGGCGGAAGTTCGTGAGGCGAGCGGCCTACAAAGGCCTAAAAGTTCGAGGAGAGCGTCAGCAGTTGGGAGGCGGGAGTTCGTGAGGCGAGCGGCCTACAAAGGCCTAAAAGTTCGAGGAGAGCGTCAGCAGTTGGGAGGCGGGAGTTCGGGAGGCGAGCGGCCTACAAAGGTCCAACATTTCGAGTAGAGCGGCGGCAGTCGGGAGGCGAGCGGCCTACAAAGGTCCAACAGTTCGAGGAGAGCGCCAGCAGTCGGGAGGCGGAAGTTCGTGAGGCGAGCGGCCTACAAAGGCCTAAAAGTTCGAGGAGAGCATCAGCAGTTGGGAGGCGGGAGTTCTGGAGGCGAGCGGCCTACAAAGGCCAGCCGGTGCAGCTGTAGCGGGGAGAGAAGGCAAAAAAGAAGTAGAAAAAAATCGAAAGGTGATGTCACAGCCAAGGGGGTAAGTGATTGGCTGGTGATTGGTGAGTAGCTTTTCTTTTTTCTTTTCTTCATCAAAAATTAACATTTAGCATTGTTGTTGCCAAATTAAGTTTATCTGGAGGTTAAGTCATGGCAGGACAGCTCGGACATGTGTTATGCTCCTCCTGTACTATGTGGGAAGTCAGGAACGCTTCCAGTGGCCCTGATGACTACGTGTGCGGGAAGTGTATCCGCCTGCAGCTCCTGACGGACCGCATTGCGGCACTGGAGCTGCAGGTGGATGAACTCTTTGCATCCATGATGCTGAGAATGACGTGAATAGCACGTTTAGCGAGTTGGTCTTACAGCAGGTAAAGGGTACACAGCCAGATAGTAAATGGGTGACCAACAGGAAGAGCAGTGCAAGGAAGGTAGTGCAGGGGTTCCATGCGGTCATCCCCCTGCAAAACAGATACACCGCTTTGGGTACTGTTGAGAGGGATGACTCATCAGGGGAGGGCAGCAGCAGCCAAGTTCATGGCACTGTGGGTGGTTCTGCTGCACAGGAGGGCAGGAAAAAGAGTGGGAGAACTATAGTGATAGGGGATTCGATTGTAAGGGGAATAGATAGGCGTTTCTGCGGCCGCAACCGAGACTCCAGGATGGTATGTTGCCTCCCTGGTGCAAGGGTCAAGGATGTCTCGGAGCGGGTGCAGGACATTCTGAAAAGGGAGGGTGAACAGCAAGTTGTCGTGGTGCATATAGGTACCAACAATATAGCTAAAAAATGGGATGAGGTCCTACGAGACGAATTTAGGGAGCTAGGAGCTAAATTGAAAAGTAGAACCTCAAAAGTAGTAATCTCAGGATTGCTACCAGTGCCACGTGCTAGTCAGAGTAGGAATCGCAGGATAGCTCAGATGAATATGTAGCTTGAGAAATGGTGCAGAAGGGAGGGATTCAAATTCCTGGGACATTGGAACTGGTTCTGGGGGAGGTGGGACCAGTACAAACCGGACTGTTTGCACCTGGGCAGGACCGGAACCAATGTCCGACAGGGAGTGTTTGCTAGTGCTGTTGGGGAGGAGTTAAACTAACATGGCAGGGGGATGGGAACCTATGCAGGGAGACAGAGGGAAATAAAATGGAGGCAGAAGCATAAGATAGAAAGGAGAATAGTAAAAGTGGAGGGCAGAGAAACCCAAGGCAAAAAACAAAAAGGGCGACATTACAGAAAAATTTTAAAAAGACAAGCCTGAAGGCTCTGTGCCTCAATGCAAGGAGTATTCGGACGAATTAACTGCGCAGACAGCAGTTAACGGATATGATGTAATTGGCATCACGGAGACATGGCTTCAGGGTGACCAAGGTTGGGAACTCAACATCCAGGGGTATTCAACATTGAGGAAGGATAGGCAGAGTGGAAAAGGAGGCAGGGTGCATTGCTGGTTAAAGAGGAAATGAATGCAATAGTAAGGAGGGACATTAGCCTGGATGATGTAGAATCGGTATGGGTGGAGCTGTGGAATACCAAAGGGCAGAAAACGCTAGTGGGAGTTGTGTACAGACCACCACACAGTAGTAGTGAGGTTGGGGACAGCATCAAACAAGAAATAAGGGATGTGTGCAATAAAGGTACAGCAGTTATCATGGGCGACTTTAATCTACATATTGATTGGGCTAACCAAACTGGTAGCAATGCGGTGGAGGAGGATTTCCTGGAGTGTATTAGAGATGGTTTTCTCGACCAATATGTTGAGGAACCAACTAGAGAGCTGGCCATCCTAGACTGTGTGATGTGTAATGAGAAGGGACTAATTAGTACTCTTGTTGTGCGAGGCCACTCAGGGAAGAGTGACCATAATATGGTGGAATTCTTTATTAAGATGGAGAGTGACACAGTTAATTCAGAAACTAGGTTCCTGAACTTAAGGAAAGGTAACTTCGACGGTATGAGATGTGAATTGGCTAGAATAGACTGGCAAAGGATACTTAAAGGGTTGACGGTGGATAAGCAATGGCAAACATTTTAAAGATCACATGGATGAACTTCAGCAATTGTACATCCCTGTCTGGAGTAAAAATAAAACAGGGAAGGTGGCTCAACCGTGGCTAACGAGGGAAATTACGGATAGTGTTAAAACCAAGGAAGAAGCATATAAATTGGCTAGAAAAAGCAACAAACCCGAGGACTGGGAGAAATTTAGAATTCAACAGAGGAGGACGAAGGGTTTAATTAAGAGGGGGAAAATAGAGTACGAGAGTAAGCTTGCATTGAACATAAAAACTGACTGCAAAAGCTTCTATAAATATGTGAAGAGAAAAAGATTAGTGAAGACAAACATAGGTCCCTTGCAGTCGGATTCAGGTGAATTTATAATGGGGAACAAAGAAATGGCAGACCAATTGAACAAATACTTCGGTTCTGTCTTCACGAGGGAAGACACAAATAACCTTCCGAATGTACTAGGGGACAGTGGGTCTAGTGAGAAGGAGGAACTGAAGGATATCCTTATTATGAAATTCTGTTAGGGAAATTGATGGGATTGAAGGCCGATAAATCCCCGGGGCCTGATAGTCTGCATCCCAGAGTACTTAAGGAAGTGGCGCTAGAAATAGTGGATGCATTGGTGATCATTTTCCAACAGACTATCGACTCTGGATCAGTTCTTATGGACTGGAGGGTAGCTAATGTGACACCACTTTTTAAAAAGGGAGGGAGAGAGAAAATGGGTCATTATAGACCGGTTAGCCTAACATCAGTAGTGGGGAAAATGTTGGAATCTATCATTAAGGATGAAATAGCAGCGCATTTGGAAAGCAGTGACAGGATCGGTCCAAGTCAGCATGGATTTATGAAAGGGAAATCATGCTTGACAAATCTTCTGGAATTTTTTGAGGATGTAACTAGCAGAGTGGACTAGGGAGAACCAATGGATGTGATGTATTTGGATTTTCAAAAGGCTTTTGACAAGGTCCCGCACAAGAGATTGGTGTGCAAAATCAAAGCGCATGTTATTGGGGATAATGTACTGACGTGGATAGAGAACTGGTTGGCAGACAGGAAGCAGAGAGTCGGGATAAACAGGTCCTTTTCAGAATGGCAGGCAGTGAACTAGTGGAGTGCCACAGGGCTCAGTGCTGGGACCCCAGCTCTTTACAAGATACATTAACGATTTAGATGAAGGAATTGAGTGTAATATCTCCAAGTTTGCAGATGCTGGGTGGCGGTGTGAGCTGTGAGGAGGACGCTAAGAGGCTGCAGGGTGACTTGGACAGGTTAGGTGAGTGGGCAAATGCATGGCAGATGCAGTATAATGTGAATAAATGTGAGGTTATCCATTTTGGGGGCAAAAACACGAAGGCAGAATATTATCTGAATGGCGGCAGATTAGGAAAAGGGGAGGTGCAATGAGACCTGAGTGTCATGGTTCATCAGTCACTGAAAGTTGGCATGCAGGTACAGCAGGCGGTGAAGAAGGAAAATGGTATGTCGGCCTTCATAGCAAGGGGATTTGAGCATAGGAGCAGGGAGATCTTACTGCAGTTGTACAGGGCCTTAGTGAGGCCTCTCCGGAATATTGTGTTCAATTTTGGTCTCCTAATCTGAGGAAGGACGTTCTTGCTATTGAGGGAGTGCAGCGAAGGTTCACCAGACCGATTCCAGGGATGGCTGGATTGTCATATGAGGAGAGACTGGATCAACTGGAGTTTATTGGAGTTTAGAAGGATGAGAGGGGATCTCATAGAAACATATAAGATTCTGACGGGACTGGACAGGTTTGATGCGGAAAGAATGTTCCCGATGTTGGGGAAGTCCAGAATCAGGGGACATAATCTTAGGATAAGAGATAGGCCATTTAGGACTGAGATGAGGGGAAACTTCTTCACTCAGAGAGTTGTTAACCTGTGCAATTCCCTGCCGCAGAGTGTTGTTGATGCCAGTTCATTGGATATATTGAAGAGGGAGTTAGATATGGCCCTTACGGTTAAGGGGATCAAGGGGTATGGAGAGAAAGAAGGAAAGGGGTACTGAGGGAATGATCAGCCATGATCTTATTGAATGGCGGTTCAGGCTCGAAGGGCCAAATGGCCTACTCCTGCACCTATTTTCTATGTTTCTATGAACTCCACTTCAGGCACCAGGAAAACGCACTTCAAGCATTTTAGCCTGAGCCTCACACGATTAAGCCGACTAAGAACCTCCTCCAAGTTCTGCAGGTGCTCAACCGTGTCCCGACCTGTAACCAAGATGTCGTCCTGGAAGCCCACAGTGCACGGGACCGACTTCAGCAAGCTTTCCATGTTCCTCTGGAACATCGCCGCGGTCGATCGAAACCCAAATGGGCATCTGTTGTAAATGAAGAGACCTTTGTGCTTGTTGATGAGGTGAGGCCTTTCAATAATTTCTCCAGCTCCTGCGTCATGTAGGCCGAGGTCAAGTCCAGCTTCGTGAACGTTTTCCCTCCCGCCAGCGTCGCAAATAGGTCGTCTGCTTTTGGTAACGGGTATTGATCCTGCAATGAGAAACGATTGATAGTTACTTTGTAATCACCAGATTCTGACGGTGCCGTCTCCCTTGTGGACTGGAACAATTGGGCTGGCCCACTCATTGAATTCGATCGGCGAAATGATGCCCTCTCATTGCAGCCTGTCCAGCTCGATCTCCACCCTCTCTCTCATCATATACGGCACTGCTCTCACCTTGTGATGGATGGGTCGCGCCCCCGGAATCAAATGGATCTGCACTTTAGCTCCTTGGAACTTCCTGATGCCTGGTTCAAACAGTGAGGGTACTTGCTTAGGACCTGGGCACATGAGGTGTCGTCGACGGACGAAAGTGCTTGGACGTCGTCCCAGTTCCAGCGTATCTTTCCCAGCCAGCTTCTGCCGAATAGCGTGGGGCCATTGCCCGGTACTACCCAGAATGGTAACTCATGCACCGCTCCATCATAAGAGACCTTTACTATAGCACTGCCAATTACGGGAATCAGTTCCTTTGTGTATGTTCTCAGTTTAGTACGAATGGGAGTCAGGACTGGCCTTGAAGCCTTGATGCACCTTAATTTATCGAAAGTCTTTTTGCTCATTATGGACTGGCTTGCACCCATGTCCAGCTCCATGGACACCGGGAGTCCATTTAACTCAACCTTCAGCATTATCAGGGGACACTTTGTGGTAAATGTGTGCATCCCATATACCTCTGTCTCTTCGGTCTGAGGCTCTGGTTCGTCGTGATCTACCATGGATCTGTCCTCCTCTGCAACATGGTGGTTTGCAGGATTAGTAGGGTTTGCAGCTCGCCTGCACATGCGTTGGAGGTGTCCCATTGTTCCACAGCCTTTGCAAACGTATCCTTTGAAGCGGCATGAATGGAAACGATGATCACCCCCGCAGCGCCAATGAGGTGTTAATTGCCTTGTATTCACCACTCTTGATGGTGGACTCTGAGCCATCTGCAGACGTGCAGCTGCAGGCGTGTAAGTCCTGCCATGTACATTTCGATTCGAAAACAACGTTACTTTGTTCACAGTACTTGCAGCAGCACTCGTGTGCTGAGAAATCTGTTTGGTACTGTCACTGGTGGTGATAAACGCCTGGGCTATCGCTATGGCTTTATTCAAGGTTGGGGTCTCTACAGTCAAAAGTTTGAGAAGTATCATTTCATGGCCAGTGCCAAGTAAAAGAAGTCCTTGAGCATGTGCTCCAAGTGTCCTTCAAATTCGTAATGTCCTGCAAGGCGCCTTAGCTCGGTGACGTAACTCGCCACTTCCTGGCCTTCAGAACTCTTGTACGTGTAGAACCGATACCTAGCCATCAGAATGCTTTCCTTCGGGTTTAGATGCTCCCGGACCAGTGTGCACAACTCATCGTACGACTTGTCTGTGGGTTTCGCTCAATCGAGCAGGTTTTTCATGAGGCCATACATCGGTGCCCCGCAGACGGTGAGGAGGATCGCCCTTCGTTTGGCAGCATTCGCTTCTCCTTCCAGCTTGTTGGCCACGAAGTATTGGTCGAGTTGCTCCACGAAGGTTTCCCAATCATCTCCCTCCAAAAATTTCTCCAGGATGCCCACAGTTCTCTGCATTGTTGCGGTGGGGTTCGTCATCTGTATCTTGTTGCCAGTTGTTATGTCTTGAATAACGAGTCAGACTAGATACTGCAAGCTCAAAGTAAGGTGTGGCCGTAGTCCTCTATTTCAGATCTCAGAGTGCCTCTCCAGGCTGTATATACAGGTGCTCTCAAGGGATTGTGGGATCCCTTGGGATTCCAGGGGATAAGCCAGTGGTTAGACATGGTATTTATAGGTTTACATACATAACAACCAGGAACAAAATTCAGTTAATAACTAGGAAGATTATGGCAAGACAGTGGCCCAGAAATTCCTGTTTCTTCTTCCCGCGAGCGTTCGACTAAAAGTAAGAGAAAAGATGCGCACTTATCTTTTGATCGAATACCCGCCCGAGATCCCAGACTCGAGACCTCCTCTTCTTGCACAACAGAGTACGTTCACGTTGGGACGTCCACAGGAGTCACGTGAGCCTGGACACCCAATCACGGGTAAGTATTTTCTCATTCATAGTAATAGGAGTTTCGTAAATCTGAAACTCCTATTACTATGAATGATAAATACCCCCAAGCACATAAACATTACATAAAACATTTAAAAAACACCTCACATAAATACACTAATAGAAATTAAAGTTGTTAGAAATGTTTTTTAAAGAAAAAAAATTTGCTGATTTTTTTACAAAAATTTTAATTCTGGTTAAAACTAAATGTAATATATTGGGCAGGGTTTTTAAAAATAATATGTTTTTTTACTTTAATTTATTTATATTTTTGTATGTTTTTAAACTCTTACTCCTGTAAAAGTAGGCTATGCAATCTTGCCCTGGCAAATGTCTTTGCTCCCGAGATACGGAGGATCTGTCAAGCCAGAATCTTGTCAGATCGGAAAAGCCGGTTTTCAGCACATGCGCATTGCGTGCCGAAAACCAGCTTTTCCAATGTCTTCCCAGGTCCGTAGACACACCGCACTGACCCGGGAGGCAGGAATTTCTGGGCCAGTATACTATAAATGCCACGATTTTGAAAAATGTAGATGAACAGAGAGACATTGGTGTCCATATACACAAATTCTTAAAGATGGCAGGGCAAGTTGATCAGGTGGTTAAAAAACATATCGGTTACTTGGGTTTATAAATAGAGGAAGAGAATATAGAAGCAAATAAATCACTTTACCAATCACTGGTTAGGCCTCAGCGGGACTTTTCTTGACAATTAAGGGCACCGAACTTCAGGAAAGATGTAAAGGCCCTCGAAAGGGTACAGAGGAGGGTACCAGAAAGTTACCAGGGACTTGAGTTAGGAAAAGTTAGGACTGTTCTCCTTGTACAGAAAAGGTTAAGAGGTGACCTAATAGAGGTTAAGAGGTGACCTAATAGAGGTTTTCAAGCTGATGAAAGGTTTTGATAATGTAGATAGAGAAAAAAAACTATTCCCTTTGGCAAGTGGGTCAATAACCAAAGGTCATAGATTTAAAATCATTGGCACAACATGGGAGATCAGGAGAATTTTTTTCACTCAGAGAGTTGTCGGGATCTGGTGTGTTCGACCTGAAAAGGTGGTGGAAGCTGATTCCATAAGTAATTTTAAAAGGGATTTAGATATGTACTTGAGGATGAGGAACTTGCAGAATTACGGACAAAATGCGGAGATGTGGGACTAAGCATGACTGCTCTTTCAAAGAGCCAGCAAAGGCATGACAGGCGCATGGGAACACCACCGCCTCCACGTTCCCCTCCAAGTTACATACCATCTTGACTTGGAAATATATTGCTGTTCCTTCATTGTCGCTGGGTCACGATCCTGGAACTCCCTCCCTAACAACACTGTGGGAGCACCTTCACCTCACGGACTGCAGCGGTTCAAGAAAGCGGCTCACCACCACCTTCTCAAGAGCAATTAAGGACGGGCAATAAACACTGGTCTTGTCAGCAATGGCCACATCCCAGGAACGAATAAGAAAAAGCCTGAATGGCCTCCTTCTGTGCTATAATTTTCTATGATGATATGATTCTATGCCTAAATATAAATGGAACAGGAAAGGAGATCACAAGACAAACTAAACTAAGGGAGGACATAAATGGCCAGGGAATAAATGGAGTTAGAGAACAGGAGTGTACAAAGATGGTCAAAAATAAAATGAGTGGAACTGCTATTAAAAATAAATAAAACTGTACAGCAATGCACACAGTGTCCGTAATAAAATAATGGAACTGGAGGCAATAATATGTTATGAGGAACCAGATATAGTAGGGATTACTGAGACTTGGCTACAGAAAAATCAGGACTAGGAATTAAACATTGCATGGTATAATATATTTAGAAAAGATTGAGAGGGAAAAAGGGGAGGTGGAGTAGCTGTACCTATTAGTGATAACATAATGGCAGTAGAAAAAAGTGATGCAGCTATCAGCAAGACAGAAGTAGAATCCATGTGGATAGAGATAAAAGATAATATAGGATCATTCACACGAATTGGGGTAGTCTACAGACCACCTAATAGTGGAAGGGAGGTGGAGGAAGAAATATGCAAATAAATTAGAGAAAAAACATAGACTAATAGTCATGGGGGCTTTCAACTACCCCGATATTAATTGGACAGAAGAAGCAGGTAAAGGGTATAATGGAATGGAGTTCCTACAATGTGTGACTCCTTTCTAATCCAGTATGTAAGAAGCCCAACAAGGGAGGATTTGATATTGGATCTAATAATGAGGAACAAACCAGAGCGGATAAGAAAAGTAAAAGTAGGGTAAATTCGAGGCAATAGTCATCATAATGTAATATGGTTTACGCTAATAATTGAGAAGGATAAGCACGACAAAGACCATAGTAATAGATTGTAGAAAAGCTCATTTTAAGAGGCTGAGAATAGAACATGGGAAAATAAAATGGTCAACAATGAAGTAGAATAGCAATGGTAAGCATTTATAAAGGTGTTCAACAGAAACCAAGAAAAATATATTCCGCTAAACAAGAACAAACTGAACTCGAATGAGACACCATGGATGAATAAAGACATGAGAGAAAATTGAGGGTAAGGAAAGAGGCATACACTAAGTATGTAGACAGCAGGGGACAGCATGACAAGAGAGAATACAAAGAGATTAGAAGTAAAAAAGATAGAAAGGCTTGCATTTATTTTAACACCTTTCATGACCATTGGACATCTCAAAATGTTTTACAGCCAATGAAGTACTTTTGGAGTGTAGTCACTGTTGTAAAGTGGCAGCCACTTTGCACACAGCAAGCTCCCACAAACAGTAATGTGATAATGACCAGATAATCTATTTTTGTTATGTTGATTGATGGATAAATATTGGCTAAGAAACCAGGGATAACTCCCCTGCTCTTCTTCGAAATAGTGCCATGGGATCTTTTACATCCACCTGAGAGAGCAGATGGGACCTTGGTTTAACGTCTCATCCAAAAGACAGCACCTCCGACAATGGAGCACTCCATCAGTATTGTACTGAAGTGTCAGGTAGATTTTTGCACTCAAGTCCAGGGAGTGTGACTTGAACCCAGAACCTTCTGGCTCAGAGGCAGAGTGCTACCCACTGAGCCACAGCTGACACTAACAATTAGGAAGGCAAAGAGGAACTATGAAATTAAATTATTAAGGAACATAAAACAAAGTGGTAAAATATTCTACAGGCACATGAATAAAAAAAGAAAAGTTGGGATGGGAATAGGGCTACTAAGGAACAGACAGGATAAAGTCACTGGCAGCGATAGTGAAATGGCAGAACTATTAAATAATTATTTTGCTTCAGTACTTACCACCGAGACAGATCAGGTGGACAATACATCGAAGATGAGATTTGAAATTATATAACACATTTAAAATAAAAAGAGGAGACATATTAAATAAACTAATCAAACTCAAAGAGGATAAACCCCTGGTCCAGACGGATTGCATTCGCGCATTTTATAAGAATCTAGAGAAGAGATAGCAGAGGCTCTGTTACACATATTTTATAATTCATTAGAAAAAGGTGTAGTGCCAGCAGACTGGAGGATAGCTAATGTTAAATCTATATTTAAGAAGAGCGATAGAACATGTCTAGTGAACTATAGACCAGTCAGCTTAACATTGGAGAAAATAGAAAAACATCTATAACCAAAAATGTAATAATGAGTAGTCAAATGGGAAGGCCTTGCTTAACTCATAAACTCATAAATTATTTTGAAGAGGTAAAAGAGAATGGGCAAGGGTAAAACAGTAGATGTAATATATCTAGATTTCCAAAAGACCTTTGATAAGGTACCACATAATAGACTAATGAATAAGGTCAGAGCAAGTGGAGCCAGGAAACAAGTAACAGAATGGATACAGATAATGTGAGGTATTACATTTTGGTAAGAAAATAAGAAGGTCATATATTATTTGGAAAATAAGAATCTAAATGGGGTAGTGGAGCAAAGGGATCTGGGAGTACAAATACACAAGTCGCTAAAGGTAGTGACGAGGATTAATAAGGCCATAAAAAAGCAAATTGAGCACTAGGGTTTATTTCTAGAGAGACAGAATTGAAAAGTAGAGAAGTTATGCTAAACCTATATCAAACCTTGGTTAGACCACGCTTGGAGTACTGTTTACAATTCTGGTCCCCATATTATAAAAAGGATATAGAGGCATTGAGGAGGGTGCAAAGAAGATTTACTAGGATGATACCAGAAATGTGAGGGTATACATATCAGGAAAGGATGAACAGGCTGGGTCTCTTTTCACTCTTGAAAAGAAAAGGATAAGGTGTGATCTAATAGAGGTATTTAAAATTACGAAAGAGTTTGATAGAGTAGACAGAGAGAGAGAGAGTATTTGCACTTGTGGGAAAGAGCAAAGCCAGAGGCCATCAATATAAGAAATTGACCAAGAAATGAAATGAAATAGGGAATTCAGAAGAAACTTATTTACGCAAAGAATGGTGAGAATGAGGAACTTGCTATCTCAGGGAATGGTTGAGGTGAATAGTATAGATGCATTTAAGGGGAGGCTAGATAAGCACATGAGGGAGAAGGGTATTGAGGGTTATGCTGATAGATTTAGAGGAGGAAAGAGGGGAGGAGGCAGCATCTGTGGAGAGAGAAACAGAGTTAACGTGTAAGGTCAATGACCTTTCATCAGAACTGGAAAAAGTTAGAGATTTAACAGGTTTTAATCAAGTGCAGAGGCAGGGAAAGGGGGTAGGGGAGGAAATAACCAAAAGGGAAGGTCTGTGACCGGGTGGAAGGCAGGAGAGATTAAATGATAAAAGGGATGGTGGTGCAAGGCACATAAATTGCCGCGTTTCCTACATTACAGCAGTGACCACACTTCATTGGTTGCAAAGTGGTTTGGGACATCCTGCGGTATTAAAGAAATGCAAGTTCCTTCTTTTTCACTCTCGCATCTTCAGCCTCTGTCTCTCTCTCTCTCCATCGTAGCTTCTCTCTATATTATCAGAATATACCCCAAAATGTGTCTTTTTTTTCTATTTTCACTTTGGTATGACCTGGGCTCCTCTCAAACCACACAGACAGCTGGAGTGATTGATAAGGATGTGTTTTCTTGCCTTTGATACGACAAACTGTACGCACGTTCCAGGAACTGGGCAGTTATCTCAATAATTCTGCCTCCTTTCTCAGAGATCCACATTTAATTGTGCATTTTGTTATAACATTTTTGCAGACTGCTAAAATAACTCCTCCACTGGCCATAACGTAACAAAGATGCATCTTTGCCATGATGGCCGGTTGTAGCCACAGAATGTGTTAGACTGAGGTTCAATATAACCTGTTGTGCCTCATCTTTCAATTGACTTTGACTTCCTGTTTTTTTAAAGGGACGCTGTTATCAAATTTATGACTCTTGCATAGAGCAGGCTCCAGGAATGGTCCGTGCTGTTATCTGTAGCTCGACCCTCCAGCCTCTTTCTCTCCCTGTTGCCTTGTTTTATTCCCTCTCTCTTTTTTGTTTTTCAAATATTAATTCTTCATGAACCGCTGCACTCCATTACTTTCAGCAGTTTGACACAACTAAGTGGCTTGTTGGTGGGCAGTTAAAGAGTCAAACGCGTTGGTGTGGGACTGGAGTCACAAATAGGCTAGACTGAGTAAGGATGGCAGGTTTCCTTCCTTAAAGGACAATAGTGAACCAGTTGGGTTTTTATGATCTGACAGCTTCATGTCACTTTTACACATATCAGCTTTTTAAAAACTGAATTGAAATTTTCAAACTGTCTGTCATGATGGGATTTGAACTCACGTTCTCTGGTGTAATGTATTTGCTTCATGGGTTTTTTGCTTAAGAATTCATAGCACATTGCTATTAAGAACTAGTTGGTTTATTGGCAAAAGGTTTAACAATTGTACTACACATTACCAGTTCATCCACCAGGCTCACGACCACCTGCCTCATCGTGGATCCCCTGAACCCAACTGGCTGGGTTTTATTGAGTCTTGTGAACATCACGTGACTGGCTAAGCTGCTCCCACTTCAACAGCTCTACAAAGCTGTGAGCATATTCACAGGGGCATTACATCTGGATTACTAGTTCAGTAATATAACCATTACACTGCCATACATGTTGGAAGACAGCTACATTAAGTACCAACTCCCAGGATTTTTAAAGCAGAAACCATGGTAACCACAGGCACCATTACATGCACAGATCTCTCTTTTGTGACCATTCAAGTGGAGAACATTTTCCCCTTAAAATGAAAGAGTTTCTCCTGCTTCTAAGTAACCATTTTGTCAATTTGGGCTTTTAGTTCCCAGATTCTGTAGCGCACACTGTTATGTATTTAACCCTTTGCAACCTGTATTACACTACCACCAAAGGGCCTACCTGTTGGAGTCCCAAAGGATCCTAGCATCCCTTGGGAGCACGGTATATAAGCAGGCCACCCACGAGGTACCTGCACTCTGGAGTCTTATTAAAGGAGCTAAGATCACACTTGCTCATTGTACGCAGTACTCAGTTTCATCCTTTATTATGAACGCATCGATTGGCGACGAGCTAACGAACAACCGCGTGAAAATGCAAAGAACAGTTGGTATCCTGGAGAAGTTCTCAGAAGGGGACGATTGGGAGGTCTTCGTGGTGAGACTCGACCAATACTTTGTGGCCAATGAGCTGGAAGGGGATGAGAACGCTGCCAAATGAAGGGCGATCCTTCTAACTGTCTGTGGGGCAACAACCTATGGCCTCATGAAGAATCTCCTAGCTCTGGTAAAACCAACAGCTAAGTCCTAAGAAGAATTGTGTACGCTGGTCCGGGAGCACCTAAATCCTAAGGAAAGCGTTTTGATGGCGAGATATCGATTCTACATGTGTCAACGGTCGGAGGGCCAGGAAGTGGTGAGCTATGTCGCCGAACTAAGGCGCCTCGCAGGATATTGCGAATTTGAGGGGTTCCTAGAACAGTGCTTAGAGACTTTTTTGTATTGGGCATTGGCCATGAGGTAATCCATCGCAAATTGTTGACTGTTGAAACTCCGAATCTAAGTAAAGCCATAACGATAACCCAGGCATTTATGTCCACCAGCAACAACACCAAACAGATTTCGCAAAATAAAGACGTTTCGGCCAGTACTGTGCACAAGGTAACGTCATTTTCGAGCAGGAATATACATGGCAGAACATACACGCCGGCTGCTGCTGCACAACCTCAATCCAACAGAGTCCGCCATCAATTGTAAATGCGAGGCAGTTAACACCTTATTGGCGTTGTGGAGGTGATCATCGGCCCCATCAATGCCGCTTCAAGCACTATGCGTGCAACGATTGCAGAACAATGTGACACCTCCAGCGAATGTGCAGGCGAGTTGCAAACCCTCAAACCACCATGTTGCAGAGGAAGATCGATCCACTGTGGATCAGACTGAATTGGAGACTCGTACTGAGGAGGCAGAAGTGTACGGGGTACACACATTCACCATGAAATATCCACCAATAATGTTGAAAGTTGAACTGAACGGAATTTCAGTATCCATGGAACTGCACACGGCTGCAAGTCAGTCGATAATGAGTAAAAAGGCCTTCGACAGGCTATGGGGCAACAAGGCACACAGGCCCAAGCTCAGCCCCATTCACACCAAACTAAGGACTTACACTAAGGAACTAATCCCTGTAATTGGCAGTGCAGAAGTCAAAGTCTCCTATGATGGAAGAGTACACGAACTCCCGCTGTGGATTGTGCCAGGGGATGGCCCCACATTGTTAGGCAGAAGCTGGCTGGAAAAAATCCGCTGGAACTGGGACGACATCCGAGCACTTTCGTCCGTCGATGACGCCTCATGTGCCCAGGTTCTGAGCAGGTTTCCATCGTTGTGCGAGCCAGGCATTGGAAGCTTCTCGGGGGCGAAAGTACAGATCCATTTGATTCCTGTTACGCGTCCCATCCACCACAAGGCACGGGCATATATGATGCGTGAGAAAGTGAAAATTGAGCTGGACAGGCTGCAGCGAGAAGGCATCATCGTGCCGATGGAATTTAACGAGTGGGCCAGTCCGATTGTCCCAGTACTTAAAGAGGACAGCATGGTCAGAATTTGTGGGGACTATAAAGTAACGATTAACCATTTTTCGCTACAGGACCAATACCCGCTACCCGAGGCAGATGACCTATTTGCGACCCTGGCTGGAGGGAAGATGTTCACCAAGCTGGACCTGACCTCGGCCTACATGATACAGGAGCTGGAGGAGTCTTCGAAAGGCCTCACCTGCATCAACACGCACAAAGGCCTGTTCATCGTTAACAGATGACCGTTCGGGATTCGATTGGCCGCGGTAATCTTCCAACAGAACATGGAGAGCCTGCTAAAGTCGGTTCCTCACACCGTGGTTTTCCAGGACGACATACTGGTTACAGGTCGGGACACAATTGAGCATTTGAAGAATCTGGAAGAGGTACTTAGTCAGTTGGATCGCGTGGGACTCAGGTTGAAGTGTTTGAAGTGTGTTTTCCTGGTGCAGGAGGTCGAGTTCTTGGGAAGAAGAATCGCAGCAGACGGCATCAGACCCACCGACGCCATGACGGAGGCTATCAAGAACGCGGTGAAAGCACAGAACATGACGGAGCTACGGTCGTTCCTGAGACTCCTTAACTATTTCGGTAATTTCCTACCTGGGTTAAACACCCTGCTAGAACCCCTACATGTGCTACTGCGCAAGGGAGATGATTGGGTATGGGGGAATTCACAAGAGGCTGCCTTTAAGTCAGCCAGAAATCTGTTGTGTTCAAACAAACTGCTTGTCCTGTATAACCCTTGTAAATGATTAGTGCTAGCTTGCGATGCATCGTCATACGGGGTCGGGTGTGTGTTACAACAGGCTAACGAATCGGGGATTTTGCAACCGGTCGCTTATGCGTCCAGAAGTTTGTCCAAGGCCAAAAGGACCTATAGCATGATTGAAAAAGAGGCTCTGGCGTGCGTTTACGTGGTAAAGAAAATACACCAGTACTTACTTGGCCTCAAGTTTGAGCTTGAAATCGACCACAAGCCGCTCATATTGCTGTTCTCTGAGAACAAAGGGATTAACACCAATGCCTCTGCCCATTTTCAAAGATGGGCATTCACGCTGTCGGCATACATCTATGTAATCTGCCACAGACCGGACATAGAGAACTGCGCTGATGCTCTCAGTCGGCTGCCATTGCCCACCACCGGAAATGGCACAGCCTGCGGACTTGCTCATGGTAATGAATGCATTCGAAAACGAGAAGTCCTCCGTTATGGCCCGCCAGATCAGGACCTGGACCAGCTAGGATCCTTTACTGTCCTTATTAAAAAACTGTGTCTTCCATGGGAGCTGGTCCAGCATCCCAGCGGAGATACATGAGGCAATTAAGCCATTCCACAGGCGCAAAGATGAAATGTCCCTGCAGACGGACTGTCTATTGTGGGGCCATCGCATGGTCTTGCCCAAGAAAGGCAGAGATACGTTTATTTGTGAACAACACAGCACCCACCCAGGCATTGTAATGATGAAAGCCATAACCAGATCCCATGTGTGGTGGCCTGGCATCAACTCAGATTTAGAGTCATGCGTGCGCCTGTGCAATACTTGCTCTCAGCTGAGCAATGCACCCAGAGAGGCACCGCTAAGTTTGTGGTCGTGGCCCTCCAAACCGTGATCGAGGATCCACATGGACTATGCGGGCCCATTTCTAGGCAAAATGTTCTTGGTTGTCGTGGATGCTTACTCAAAATGGATTGAATGTGCAATAACGTCAGTGAACACGTCCACGGCCACGATTGAAAGCCTATGAGCCATGTTTGCCACGCACGGGCTAGTCAGCGACAATGGGCCATGTTTCACCAGCGCTGAATTCAAGGAATTCATGACCCGCAATGGGATCAAGCACGTCACATCTGCCCCGTTCAAGCCCACATCCAATGGCCAGGCAGAATGGACAGTTCAGACCATCAAGCAAAGCTTGAAACGCGTGTCGGAAGGCTCCCTGCAGACCCGACTATCCGGAGTGCTGCTCAGCTACCGCACCAGACTCCACTCACTCACCGGGGTTCCCCCAGCCGAGCTGCTCATGAAAAGGGCGTTCAAACAAGGCTCTCTCTTGTCCACCCTGATGCCCATGATCACGTGGAGGGCAGGCGACATCAACAAAGTGTGTACCATGACCGCGCAAATTTGTCACGCGATATTGAGGTCAATTATGTTTTTACTCAATTATGGACATGGTCCCAAATGGCTCGCTAGCACGGTCATAGCCAAAGAGGTGAGTAGGGTGTTTCAGGTCAAATTGGCCAATGGACTAACGTGCAGAAAACATTTGGAGCAAATCAAATTGCGGTTCACCAACTTTGACCCTCTAACACACACACAAGTGACAACTGACATCATGGTTGACCACGAAGCCGAACTCAACATCTCCAGCAGCCTGGCAAGGCTGTCTGCCCAGCAGCCCAATGAAGAACTGACCAACTCACTCACACCCTCATTTGTACCGAGACGATCGACAAGGGAGTGAAAAGCCCCGGATCGTCTCACCTTGTAAATAAGTGTACTATTGACTTTACAGGGGAGTGATGTTATTTATTTAACCCCTTGCAACCTGTATTACACTACCACCAGAGGGCCTACCTGTTGGAGTTCCAAGGGATCCCAGCATCCTTGGGAGCACGGTATATAAGCAGGCCACCCACGAGGTACCTGCACTCTGGAATCTTATTAAAGGAGCTAAGGTCACACTTGCTCATTGTACACAGTACTCAGTTTCATCCTTTATTATGAATGCACCACACGCAGTGACGATTCATCAAGTACCATTGTGGATGTTTCTCTAATCTTTAAAAGAGCTGGCGCAGACTCAATGGGCCAAATGGCCTCCTTCTGTGCTGTACTATTCTATGATTCTAATGAAGTATGACAAGTACCGCTCCTGGATGTCACTGTGGCAGCTAACCAGCCATTAACTAACCTGGATACGAGTTCACTCACCTTGGAAACTGTGAAGTAAAGTCCCTTATCTCCTGGGTTGTGTGTGACTTCCAGGGGTCACTACTGATTGGCAGTTGTCCAGCACTTGCATTTACATAGTTACTTATCACATCAGAACACTTCACAGTAAATTGTCTTGAAGCCCAGCTGTTTGAGAGATAAGCATGACAGCCCTACTGCACCAGGGAAAGCAACAACTCGATCAACAATCAGTTTGTAATGTATTTGCTTCATCGGTTCTTGGCTTAAGAATTCATAGCAACACGTTGCTATTAAGAACTAATTGGTTTAACAATCACACTGCACATTACCAGTTCTTCCACTAGGCTTGCAACTCCATACCTCATCATGGACTGACCAACTGACTGGGGTTTTATTGAGTCTTGTGAACATCACGTGACTGGCTAAGTCACTCACAATGCAACAGCTCTACAACTATTTTGTTAGCAACAGCTCTACAAACCCGTGAGCATATTCACAGGTGCATGCATTACACAGTTAATCTTTATTTTTGAAAGAAATAGGTTGAGAGACCAAAACTGGTGAAGACATAAAAATGTACAGTAATACAGGTTGAGTGGTCCGAAATCCAGAAACCTCGGGACCGAGGCCATTCCGGGTATTTCCGGATTTTGGAACATCTTTGCCTGGGCCGAGGTAGGTGGGGTCTGGCAGCCGAGTTAAGGGGGCGAGGTTGACCTGCCCAGATAAGGGGGAGAAGGGGGGGAGCCGGGGCCTAGGCGCAGTCGGGCCTCCAAGGGCCGGGGCGATGTAGGGCTGGGGCAAGGTCGGGCCGCCAGGGGCCGGGGCAATGTGGGACCACGGAGGACCGTGGCGAGGTCGGGCCACCGAGGGCCGGGGCAAGGTCGGGCCGCCTAGGGCCGGGGCAAGGTCAGGCCGCCAAGGGCCGGGGCGAGGTCAGGCCACCAAGGGCCGGGGCGAGGTCGGGCCGCCGAGGGCCGGGGCAAGGTGGGACCACGGAGGACCGTGGCGAGGTCGGGCCACCGAGGGCCGGGGCAAGGTCGGGCCGCCGAGGGCCGGGGCAAGGTCGGGCCGCCGAGGGCCGGGGCGAGGTCGGGCCGCCGAGGGCCGGGGCGAGGTCGGGCCGCCGAGGGCCGGGGCGAGGTCGGGCCGCCGAGGGCCGGGGCGAGGTCGGGCCACGGAGGACCGTGGCGAGGTCGGGCCACCGAGGGCCGGGGCGAGGTCGGGCCGCCAAGGGCTGGGGCAAGGTCGGGCCGCCGAGGGCCGGGGCAAGGTCGGGCCGCCAAGGGCCGGGGCAAGGTCGGGCCGCCGAGGGCCGGGGCGAGGTCGGGCCACGGAGGACCGTGGCGAGGTCGGGCCACCGAGGGCCGGGGCGAGGTCGGGCCGCCAAGGGCCGGGGCAAGGTCGGGCCGCCGAGGGCCGGGGCAAGGTCGGGCCGCCAAGGGCCGGGGCAAGGTCGGGCCGCCGAGGGCCGGGGCGAGGTCAGGCCGCCGAGGGCCGGGGCGAGGTCGGGCCACGGAGGACCGTGGCGAGGTCGGGCCACCGAGGGCCGGGGCAAGGTCAGGCCGCCAAGGGCCGGGGCGAGGTCAGGCTGCCGAGGGCCGGGGCGAGGTCGGGCTGCGGAGGACCGGGTGAGTCCGGATTTCAGAACATTTTCCGGTTTCCAGACGACCCCGCCAAGGATCGGTCCAGATTCTGGAACATTCCGAATCTTGGAACTCCGGATTTCGGATGCTGAATCTGTACTTCGAAGTTACTACACAGAAACAGGCCATTCGGCCAAACCAGTCTGTATTGTTTATCCTTCACATGAGCAAATAGTTCCATTTACCCGCTATGTTCCCATATTCTTTCAATCCCATTACCTTCATCCTCTATCCAATCTTGAATGTTAGTATTAATTCTGCTTCAACTGGGAGTGAATTTCACAGCCTCAGAACTCTGTGTGTGAAGACGTTTCTCCCGCCTGTGGTTCTAAATCTCTCACAGTTAATCTTGTATCTGTGAGCCTTTGTTCTTGAAACTTCAACTACTGGAAACAGTCTGCTTCTATCTACCCTGTCCCATCCTTTCAAAATTTTGTGCACATCTACCATGTCACCCTGTAGTCTGCATTGTTCTAACAAAAAAGCTCAATTTTTAAGTCTTTCTTCCTATTTGTGTCTCCTTATATCAGACAGCATCCCATTGAATCTTGGCAGAACTCCCTGTTTTTCTTTAAATAGGGCCATGGGATTTTTAACACCCCTTTGAACAGTTAGACAAGGCCTCAGTTTAACATCTCATTTAGAGAGAGGATGACACCCCTGACAAAGCAGCAGTACCTCAGTGTAATGTATCTGCTTCATGGGTTCTTTGCTTAAGAATTCATAGCAACAAGTTGCTATTAAGAACTAGTTGGTTTATTAGCAAAGGTTTAACAATCACACTACACATTACCAGTTCATCCACCAGACTCACAACTGCATACCTCATCGTGGATGACCTAGAATCATAGAATCAAAGAAATTTACAGCACGGAAGGAGACCATTTCGGCCCATAGTGTCCGCGCCGGCCAACCAAGAGCTATCCAGCCTAATCCCACTTTCCAGCTCTTGGTCCCTAGCCCTGTAGATTACGGCACTTCAAGTGCACATCCAAGTATTTTTAAAATGTGGTAAAGGTTTCTGTCTCTACCACCGTTTCAGGCAGTGAGTTCCAGACCCTCACCATCCTCTTGGTAAATAAATTTCCCTTCATATTTTGTCTATACCTCCCCCCAATTACTTTAAATCTATGCCCCCTGGTTGTTGACCTCTCTGCCAAGGGAAACAGGTCCTTCCTATCCACTCTATCCAGGCCCTCATAATTTTATACACCTCAATCAGGTCTCCCCTCAGCCCCCTCTGTTCCAAAGAAAACAGACTCAGCATCTCCAATCTTTCCTCTTAGCCAAAATTCTCCAGACCAGGCAACATTCTTGTAAATCTCCTCTGCACCCTTTCCAGTGCAATCACATCCTTCCTGTAATGTGGTGGCCAGAACTGCACACAGTACTCCAGCTGCGGCCTAACCAGTGTTTTGTACATTTCAGGCATAACCCCCCCGCCCCCTCTCAACCCCGCTCTTGTAGTCCATGCCTCGACTAATAAAGGCAAATATTCCATATGCCTTCTTAGCCACCTTATCTACCTGACCTGCTACCTTCAAGGATCTGTGGACCTGCATTGCAAGGTCCCTTTGTTTCTCTGTGCCATACCATTTAATGTGTATTCCCTTGCCTTGTTCAACCTTCCCAAATGCATTACCTCACACTTATCTGAATTGAATTCCATATGCCACTGTTCTGCCCACCTGACCAGTACATTGATATCTTCCTGCCACCACCTCAGTAAAATCCTAGCACTGCACGAGGTAGAAAAAGCCCTAAGACAGCTTAAGAACAACAAGGCTACGGGAGCGGATGGAATTCCCGCTGAGGCACTGAAGTATGGCGGAGAGGCACTACTGACGCAAATACATGACCTCATCTCTCTCATCTGGAGAGAGGAGAGCATGCTGGGAGATCTCAGAGATGCAGTGATCGTGACCATCTTTAAAAAAGGGGACATCCTACTGCGGCAACTACAGAGGAATCTCCCTGTTTTCAGCCACTGGGAAAGTCGTCGCTAGAGTCCTCCGCAGGGATCGGTGCTGGGGCCTCAACTATTTACAATCTATATTAATGACTTGGATGAAGGGACCAAGTGTAATGTAGCCAAGTTTGCTGATGATACAAAGATGGGTGGGAGAGCAAATTGTGAGGAAGACACAAAAAATCTGCAAAGGGATATAGACAGGCTATATGAGTGGGCAAAAAAATTGGCAGATAGAGTATAAAGTGGGAAAATGTGAGGTTATCCACTTTGGCAGAAAAAATAGAAAAGCATATTATAATTTAAATGGAGCAAAATTGCAAAGTGCTGCAGTACAGAGGGACCTGGGGGTCCTTGTGCATGAAACACAAAAAGTTAGCATGCGGGTACAACAAGTGATCAGGAAGGCAAATGGAATGCTCGCCTTTATTGCAAGGGGAATGGAGAATAAAAGTAGAGAAGTCCTGCTACAACTGTACAGGGTATTGGTGAGGCCACATCTAGAGTACTGCGTGCAGTTTTGGTCTCTATATTTAAGGAAGGATATACTTGCATTGGAGGCTATTCAGAGAAGGTTCACTAGGTTGATTCCGGAGATGAGGGGATTGACTTATGAAGATAGGTTGAGTAGGTTGGACCTTTACGTATTGAAATTCAGAAGAATGAGAGGTGACCTTATCGAAACATATAAGATAATGAGGGGGCTCAACAAGGTGGATGCAGAGAAGATATTTCCACTCATAGGGGAAACTAAACCTAGAGTATAGACTCATTTAAAACTGAGATGAGGAGGAATTTCTTCTTTCAGAAGGTTGTAAATCTATGGAATTCTCTGCCGCAGAGAACTGTGGAGGCTGGGTCATTGAGTATATTTAAGGTGGAGATAGACAGATTTTTGAGCAATAAGGGAATAAAGGGTTATTGGGAGCAGGCAGAGAAATGGAGCTGAGTCCATGATTAGATCAGCCATGATCTTATTAAATGGTGAAGCAGGCTCGAGGGGCCAAATGGCCTACTCCTGTCCCTATTTCTGATGCTCTTCTGTTCTTATAAACACCACTACCCACATGTCATTCTGAATAGCTACCCTTTATCCTTATTATCTGCTTTCTGTCCTGGAACCAGCTAGATATCCATTCTGTTACTTGTTTCCTGGCTCCACTTGCTCTGACCTGACCTTATTCATTAGTCTATTATGTGGTATCATAGTAAAGGTTGTTTGGAAATCTAGATATATTACATCTACTGTATTACCCTTGTCTACTCTGTTATATCTTCAAAAAATTCAATGAGGTTGCTTAAGCAACACTTTCCCATTTGAAATCCATGCTGATTATTTATGATTATATTTTTAGTTATAGATGTTTTTCTATTTTCTCCAATGTTAAGCTGACTGGTCGATAATTCCTCATCTCTCTTCTTAAATATAAGTTTAACATTAGCTATCCACCAGTCTTCTGGCACTACATCTTTTTTTAATGAATTATTAAATATGTGTAAGACAGCCTCTGCTATCTCTTCTCCAGATTCTTTTAAAATGCGCGAATGCAATCTGTCTGGACTAGGGGTTTATCCTCTTTGAGTTTGATTAGTTTATTTAATATGTCTCCTCTTTTTAATTTAAATGTGTTGTATAATTTCTAATCTCATCTTCAATGTCTTGTCCACCTGATCTGTCTCGGTGGTAAATCTGAAGCAAAATAATTATTTAATACTTCTGCCATTTCGCAATCGCTGCCAGTGATTTTATCCTGTCTGTTCTTTAGTAGTCCTCTTCTCACCCAACTTTCCTTTTATTATTCATGTGCCTGAAGAATATTTTACCATTTTGTTTTATGTTCCTTAATAATTTAATTTAATTGTTCCTCTTTGTCTTCCTAATTGTTAGTGTCAGCTGTGCTTCAGTGGGTAGCATAGTTGTCTCTGAACCAGAAGGTTCTGGGTTCAAGTCCCACTCCAGGGACTTGAGTGCAAAAATCAAGACTGGTGTTCCAGTGCAATACTGATGGAGTTTTGGAGGTGCTGTCTTTTGAATGAGATGTTAAACCAAGGCCCCATCTGGCACTATTTTGAAGAAGAGCAGGGAAGTTATCCCTGGTTTCCTGGCCAATATTTATCCCTCAATCAACATACCAAAAACAGATTATCTGGTCATTATCACATTGCTGATTGTGGGAGCTTACTGTGTGCAAGTTGGGTGCCACGTTTCCCACTTTACAACAGTGACTACAATCTAAAAGTACTTCATTGACTGTAAAGTGCTTTGAGACGCCCGGTAATTGTGAAAGGCGCTATATAAATCCAAGTCTTTCTTACTTAATGAGGTGCTAAAGCTATTGACCCCATCTTTAGGAACTTACTCAGGCTTTTCCCCAAGTCAAAATCAGCCCCACTGAGTCTGAGGGTCAGTACATCATTCAGATTGCATAATGCATGTCTACACCTTGAACTTCACCAGTTCTAACAAAAGTCATTGAGTTGAAATGTTAGCTCAGTATCTCTCTCCACAGATGCAGCCTGACTGGCTGAGTGTTTCTGTTTTTATTTTAATAGATTACCAGGTAGGTATCTGCAACAGCCCCAACCCCGTGACCTTTTATCTTGTGCAGTAACCTTTTGTGTGGATCTTGTCAAATGCCTTCTGGAAGTCCAAATACACCACTTCCACTGGTTCCCCTTTATCCACCCTGTTCGTTACATCCTCAAAGAATTCCAGCAAATTTGTCAAACATGACTTCCCCTTCATAAATCCACGCTGACTTTGCCTGACCAAATTTTGCTTTTCCGATAATGGACTCTTTAATAATGGACTCCAACATTTTCCCAACCACAGATGTTAGGCTAACTGGTCTATAATTTCCTGCTTTTTGTCTGCCTCCTTTTTTGAATAGGGGCGTTACATTTGCAGTTTTCCAATCTGCTGGGACCTCCCCAGAATCCAGGGAATTTTGGTAAATTACAACCAATGCATCCACAATCTCTGCCACTACTTCTCTTAAGACCCTAGGATGCAAGCCATCAGGTCTCATTATCTTACTGAGCACCACCTCCTTAGTGATTGTGATTGTGTTAAGTTTCTCCCCCCCCCCCTACTTGTCATGTATCCTACAAGGTTACTGCTTGTACTATTACAAGGTGTGCCACCAGAGGGCACTGCAGTGGGAGACTTGCAGGTTACCTGTACAGGTGTGCCAGGCCTAGTATAAAAGGCAGTCCACCAGGTGTGATCCTCAGGAGTTATCAGTAAAGGACTAAGATCACTACAGTTCAAGTACAACACATTGCCTCGTGGAGTCATTATCAGAGCATCCAAAGACATAACATTTGGTGACGAGATTACGGACCTTCACGTGGAAATGTCTACCGTTGGTACGTTGCAGCAGTTCGCCGATGGTGATGATTGGGACTCCTTTGTGGAGAGGCTCGACCATTTCTTCACAGCAAACGACCTGGCAGGTGACAATCCGGCCACATTGGCTGATAAGCGCAGAGCTATCCTGCTAACCAGTTGTGGGCCCATTGTCTATGGCCTCGTCAGGGACTTTCTGGCACCAGCGAAGACAATGACCAAGACGTACGAGGAGCTTGTAACGCTGATCCAAGAACAACTCAAGCCCAAAGAGAGCATCCTCACAGCCAGACACCGGTTTTACACCCACCGACGGCCCGAAGGCCAGGAAATCGCGAAATATGCTGCAGACCTCAGGAGGCTGGCGGCACCTTGTGATTTAGGCGACCACTTCACCGAAGCGCTACGGGATATCTTTGTCATTGGAATCAGCCATGAGGGCCTTCTTCATAAGCTATTGTCTGCGGATACCACAATCACACTGCAGAAGGTCATCTCCGTGAGCCAGGCATTCATGACTTTGACCTGAGGCTCAAGGCAGATGACTCACCCTCAGGACTCAAACCCGGCAAGTACTGTTCACAGAGTGGTGCCTTTTAGAGGCTGGACTGTAGAACGTGAATCTTCTCAGGGAAGAGAGAACAGGCCCCGAGTCCCTTAACTCAGAGTCCGCCGAGAGGGGCAAACTGAGTAGCTCCATGCTGGCGTTGTGGAGGGAATCAAAGGGCTTACCAGTGCTGCTTTAATGACTATGTGTGTAAAGGCTGCAGCACAAAGGGCCACCTCCAGCGAATGTGTAAAAGAAATATGACTCACTGTGTTGATGAAGAGTCTGCAGATGGCCATGAATCCAGCGCGGATTATGAAACGATAGTCAAAAGAGGCAGCTCAGCCCCATGATGAGGTATATGGCATGTTTACCTGCACCACCGAGTGTTCCCCGTTGAGGATGGAAATCGAGATCAATGGCGTTCCAGTTTTCCTGGAAGTGGAAATGGGGGCGAGCCAGTCAGTAATGAATCAAGAAGTCTTTGAGAGGCTATGGGACAATCAAACTGAATGACCCAAGTTGGTCCCGGTTCAGGCAAAGCTGCGCACCTACACCAATGAACTTATCCCAGTCGTTGATAGTGCAGATGTAAAGGTACCCATGATGGCACGGTGCACGTTACCTCTGTGGATTGTTGCAGGTGATGGACCAACACTACTCGGAAGAAGGTGGATGGAGAAGATCCATTGGAGTTGGGAAGATTTCATCCCTCCAGCGATTGATGTCCTCCACGCTCCGAGGCAAAGGAAGCCCTCAACTGAGGGTGGACCCGGCACCAGAGAGCAGACCAGCACAACACCTGAGGCACAGACCGCTCAGCACGACTGCATGGAGATGATCCAGCTGAGACAACCCGAACACACCTTCCAGGCTCCCATGGCAAGATTCCGGAGGAAGAAAATCAGATACAATGGCGACTTCCCAGCTTCGGTAGCAGAACCCGGGGAGAAGAGGATCACCGCAGTTGACATCGTGGATGGAGGAAAGATGGCGCCCAAACCACAAGGTGATGTGCTGAAGAAAAAGATGGCGGCAGCCAGACCACGAGGTGCAGCGCTGATGGAGCAACACGTGGCACCAAACGGAGAAGAGGATTGCGGTAAACATAGCAAGGCTCTCTTAAAGGAGGCCTGCAACCCACCACACTTAAAGGGACAGTTCCACATTCTCAATCAATTTAAGAGCAACTGTGAGTTAAATGTAAAATGTGTAATTGATGATCAGAGTTGTGTACGTGCAATAAGCAAAGAAAAGTCGCGCAATCGCGATCGGAGCTACAGGTTATTTACAATGAGTAATGAAACATTGTGCGATGTAGGATTTCAACTGCATTCAGTCAATGCAGTGTGCAGACACCCATCGGGAGCACACAGGTCCAGCGAGCTATCCAATGTAGTAGCCTGCATCCCTGGGACCAGAGTTATGCACCATGGAGTGTGGCCACAAGCAGCCAATACATACAAGCTGCAAAGCAAGCGATCTCAGGAGGGCACCGGTATTGATAACCTACACCTGATCGGCTCCACCCGATGGCACCCGATGGCACCAACCGCCACAAGCCTGAAAGAGCAAACTGTGCTAAGGCGCAGTCCCCAGACCCCATCTCCACCAAGGCCATACCCGGGAACAAAGGGTTACCCGCAACAGTTCTCCCAAATGGGACCGGGACCAGCCAGAATCCCAAACCAAATAACGCCCAGGTAAGCAAGTCAGCAGTTCCCTGTGCACTGCTAGACGACTGCTCCTCAGGGAGCAGCAGCGACCCGGGGCGCAAGGAAAGGACAGGGAGGTCACAGGCATTGTGAACCTGCCCAACGCTAGGAGCAACGGCATAAGTCCCGACAGCAGGCAACTTGAGCCAACCGGGTTCCCACTGCCAGCACTGGGCACCATGCTGCCACCAGACTACCTGGACACCATCCAGCAGTTCTGGCACCAGTTTGTCCTCACGCACCAGCGCTAATCCTAGCACTGACTCCAAGAATATTCCAAGCATGTACCATGAATGCAATACTGTAAATGAAATTTTTTTTTTGGACTTAAATGTATATGAATGTAATGAGCCAACGGCACCATCCGTATGTGGCGGGGGGGAGGGGGGGCGGCGGTGGGGAGAGAATGAAGTGGTCATGGACACACAAACAGAAACCACCAGCACTCGACACCACCCACTCACCCAAGGTGGAAACGACCCGTCAAGGGTCAACCAGATAGAGCTAAGCCCAGAGCATAGTCAATGCATAGGTGATTTCCACTAAAGGCTTGGGGGAGAGTGATGGCATGTATCCTACATGGTTACTGCTTGTACTATTACAAGGTGTGCCACCAGAGGGCACCGCAGTGGGAGACTTGCAGGTTACCTGTACAGGTGTGCCAGGCCTAGTATAAAAGGCAGGCCACCAGGTGTGATCCTCACTCTGGAGTTATCAATAAAGGACTAAGGTCACTACAGTTCAAGTACAACACATTATCAGAGCATCCAAAGACATAACACTACAGCCCCTTGACTATTCACTGTTGGAATATTGTTAGTGTCCTCTACCGTAAAAACTGATACAAAATATGAAGGGGCTTGACAGGGTGGATGCAGAGAGGATGTTTCCACTGATGGGCGAGACTAGAACTAAAGGGCATAATCTTAGAAAAAGGGGCCACCCATTTAAAACTGAGATGAGGAGAAATTTCTTCTCTCAGAGGGTTGTGGATCTGTGGAATTCGCTGCCTCAGAGAGCTGTGGAAGCTGAGACATTGAATAAATTTAAGACAGAAATAGACAGTTTCTTAAATGATAAGGGAATAAGGGGTTATGGAGAGCAGGCAGGGAAGTGGACTTGAGTCCATGATAGGATCAGCCATGATCGTATTAAATGGCGGAGCAGGCTCGAGGGGCCGTATGGCCTATTCCTGCTCCTATTTCTTATGTTCTTATGCAGATAGAGTGGATAGGACGGCTCTATTTCTCTTAGCAGAGGGGTCAACAACGAGGGGGCATAGATTTAAAGTAATTGGTAGGAGGTTTAGAGGGGATTTGAAGGGAACATTTTTCATCCAGAGGGTGGTGGGGGCCTGTAATTCACTGCCTGAAAGAGTGGTACAGGCAGAAACCCTCATCACATTTTAAAAGTACTTGGGTATTTGCTTCAAGTGCCATAACCTGCAGGGCTATAGACCAAGAGCTTGAAAGTGGGATTAAGTTGGATAGCCCTTCGTTGGCCGGCACGGACACAACGGCCTCCTTCCATGCTGTAAACTTCAATATTTCTATAATTCTATGGTTCTATGGGCCCAAATTTGATTAAATTACTGCTGGCTGCTGCCGAGTTTTCTCGGCGGTCTCCTGGTTTTTTCGGTGCTCTCCCCTCTGTGCGAGTTTGGTGAGGCTCTCCCGCCAGCAGTTTGAAAGAACCGCTGGGGAGCGTGTGCTGGCATGCGTCGGCTGCAACACCAAGAAAAGTCCTGCCGCCCGCTCCCATCCGAGATTCATCCAAGCAGGCCTCCGCTCCTGCAGGAGAAAGGACCACCGCGTGGGAGCAGGTCTTACCTGGACGGTCAGTATAAAGACCTGCAAGAAAAGGTTAGTGAGATGTTTAGCTTTAATTCTTTTGCAGAGACTTTGTTCGAAAGGGGCCTCTGAAGGTTTTGTCATGTTTTGTATTTTATTTGTTGAACACTTTTTTTTTGAGTTCCCCCCCCGCTCCCTGGGCCCAATTCAGGCCTCGGCGTTACTTTGTCGAGGATTGCATTTGCCGACCAGAATCCGACCTACCGCCTGCTGCTGCCCAGAATCGCCATGTAACGCAAATTTTTTCCGCCAGGTGATTTTTAAAAATTTTTTTCACCGAACTTCCGCCCAAAGTCACCATCATCATAGGCAGTCCCTCAAAATCGAGGAAAACTTGCTTCTACTCTTAGCATGAGCTCTTAGGTGGCTGTACAGTCCAATTCGAGAACCACAGTCTCTGTCACAGGTCGGACAGATAGTTGTTGAGGGAAAGGGTGGGCAGGGAGCCTGGTTTGCCGCACGCTCCTTCCGCTGCCTGCACAATTTCTGCATGCTCTCGGCGACGATACTCGAGGAGCTCAGCGTCCTCCCGAATGCACTTCCTCCACTTTGGGTGGTCTTTGGCCAGGGACTCCCAGGTGTCAATGGGGATGTCACACTTTATCAAGGAGGCTTTGAGGGTGTCCTTGTGAAGTTTCCTCTGCCCGCCTTTGGCTCGTTTGCCGTGGACGAATTCCGAGTAGAGCGCTTGCTTTGTGAGTCTCGTGTCTGGCATGCGGACTATGTGGCCTGCCCAGCGGAGCTGATCAAGTGTGGTCAGTGCTTCAATGCTGGGGATGTTGGCCTGGACGAGGATGCTAATGTTTGTGCATCTGTCCTCCCAGGGGATTTGCAGGATCTTGCAGAGGCTTCGCTGGTGGTATTTCTCCAGCGACTTGAGGTGTCTACTATACATGGTCCACGTCTCTGAGCCATACAGGAGGGCGGGTATTACTACGGCCTTGTAGACCATGAGCTTGGTGACAGTTTTGATGGACTGATCTTCAAACACTCTTTTCCTCAGGGAGCCAAAGGCTGCACTGGCGCACTGGAGGCGGTGTTGGATCTCATCATCAATGCCTGCTCTTGTTGATAGGAGGCTCCCAAGATAGGGGAAGTGGTCCACGTTGTCCAGGGCCACGCCATGGATCTTGATGTTTGGGAGCAGTGTTGTGCGGCGAGGACAGGCTGGTGGAGGATCTTTGTCCTACTAATGTTTAGCGTAAGGCCTATGCTTTCATATGCCTCGGTAAATACGTCGACTATGTCCTGGAGTTCAGCCTCTGTGTGCGCACAGACGCAGGCGTTGTCCGCGTACTGTAGCTCGACGACAGAGGTTGGAGTGGTCTTGGACCTGGCCTGGAGATGGCGAAGGTTGAACAGCTTTCCACTGGTTCTGTAGTTTAGCTCCACTCCAGCGGGGTGCTTATCAACTGTGAGGTGGAGCATGGCAGTGAGGAAGATTGAGAAGAGGGTTGGGGCGATGACGCAGCCCTGCTTGACCCCAGTCCGGACATGAATTGGGTCTGTGATGGATCCGTTGGTAAGGATCACGGCCTGCATGTCATCGTGGAGCAGGCGGAGTATGGTGACGTACTTTTGGGGGCATCCGAAACGGAGGAGGACGCTCCATAGACCCTCACGGTTGACAGTGTCAAAGGCCTTTATAAGGTCGAAGAAGGCCATGTGTAAGGGCTGGCGCTGTTCCCTGCATTTTTCCTGCAGCTGTCGCGCTGCAAAGATCATGTCCGTTGTGCCCCGGAGGGGACGAAATCCGCACCGCGACTCCGGGAGAAGCTCCTCGGCCATGGGGAGAAGACGGTTGAGGAGTACTCTAGCGACGACTTTCCCAGTGGTTGATAGCAGGGAGATTCCTCTGTTGTTGCCGCAGTTGGACTTGTCTCCTTTTTTAAAGATGGTCACGATCACTGCATCTCTGAGATCTCCCGGCATGCTCTCCTCCCTCCAGATGAGAGAGATGAGGTTGTGTATTCGCGCCAGTAGTGCCTCTCCGCCATACTTCAGTGCCTCAGCAGGGATTCCATCCGCTCCCGTAGCCTTGTTGTTTTTTAGCTGTCTTAAGGCCTTTCCTACCTCGTGCAGTGTTGGGGTCTCACTGAGGTGGTGGCGGGTGGCATGCTGCGGGATGGAGTTGAGAACACTTGAGTCAAAGGCAGAGTCTCGGTTGAGGAGATCTTCGAAGTGCTCCTTCCAGCAGGCCCTGACTGCCTCAGTGTCCTTGATGAGTGTTTCCCTGTTCTTGGCCAGAAGTGGGGTGGGGCCTTGGGAGTTTGGTCCATATGTGGCCTTGACTGCGGTGAAGAATCCTCGCACATCATGGCTGTCGGCCAGCTGCTGTATCTCCTGTGCTTTCTCCATCCACCACCTGTTCTTTAGGTCCCGGGTTTTTTGTTGGACATTAGCCTTTAGCCGTCTGTAATGCTGCTTTGCTGCTCCCGAGTTGGGTTACTGTTTAAGGCTCAGAAATGCCCTGCGCTTGCAGTCTATTAGTTCGTGAATCTCCTGGTCATTCTCATCAAACAAGTCCTGGTGTTTCCTGGTTAAGTGACCGAGCGTCTCCTTGCAGACACTGGTTATGGAGGCCTGGAGGGCAGACCAAGCACTGTGGGCATTCTGCATCTCGGGGTCATCAAGGCACGCCAGGTTAGCTGTGAGGCATTGACTGTATAGGGCTCTCTTAGCTGGGTCCTTAAGTGCCCCGGCACTGACTTTTTTGCGACATTGCTTCTGCTGCCCCCTCCGCTTTGGGGCTATGTTGATGTCAATGATGGATCGGATTAGGCGGTGGTCCATCCAGTAGTCATCAGCTCCTGTCATGGCACGGGTGATGCGCACATCCTTGCGATCCCTGGCTCGGACGATGACATAGTCGAGCAGGTGCCAATGCTTGGAGCGAGGGTGTTGCCACGATGTCTTGTATTTGTCTCTCTGACGGAACAAGGTGTTGGTGATGACAAGTTCATGCTCTAGACATTTTGTCAGGAGTAGGGTACCGCTGGAGTTGGCTTTCCCTATCCCCTCTCTGCCAATCACGCCTCCCCAGAAGTTTGTGTCCCTGCCGACCCTGGCCTTGAAGTCGCCGAGGAGGATCAGTTTGTCGCCCGCGGGAACGCAGGTCAGGGACTTTTCGAGGTTGGAGTAAAAACCCTCTTTGGCCTCATCTGTTGCATCGAGTGTTGGGGCGTACGCACTGATGACTGTGGCACACTGGTTCCAGGATAGGGTGAGTCGAAGAATCATGAGGCGTTCGTTAGTCCCGCGGGGGGCCCAAAGTACCGTCAGGATCTTAGCGGTCTTTTCAATGTTAAATGGGCAGAACTTAGGTTTGACCAAATTCGGGCCCATAATATGACACTATGGGCTAGATTTTCCATTATTTTGGCATGCATAACGCCCACTTAATGTCCATTTTAACGCTGAAATGACGTGTAATGCCCAAATATCGCCCATTTAGCCTCAAAATGGAAACTGATGCCCATTTTTTGGACACTTTTCGCCGACCGTTACTTTTGCTATGTATGTAATGCCAGGATAAAATAATACTGCCTGACCACTTTTTTGGAGCGGAATCATCAGAATGGGCGAAACCAACGCCCATAATATCACCCAGCATTACTTTCGGCACGTAATTAACGCCGAGATTTAATAATACCTACCGCCTACTGTTTCTTGTCGTAAAGATCACATTTGCCGAAACTAATACCCAGTATAGCGCTCATCCTTACTTTCGGCACCTCGTACACATCTCGCCGACAATATCGCTCGCCGAAAAAACTTCTGGGAAAAAGTTGAACTAACCGGAACTACTCACAGCGGTATGGACGCCATCTTCTAAATCGCAGGTCGCATTATTTAAAAGGCTGCTCTGCTTCAGCCTCGGGGGAGTTTGGATGTACTCTGGAGATGTTTGGAGGTGATGTGTGTCATGTATTCAACCAGCATTGTAACTCATGTATAATCTGACCTAAGTTGTACACTGTGAGAACAATGACCACTAGGTGGTATAAAAGGGGAAGCTCCACCCACTTCCATCACTTGAGTGCTTAGGAATAAAGGACAGGTCACAGACTGACCTTCTCTCAAGCATGGGCCTCGTGTGCATTTATACTGTATAGTAAGGACGTATCAATGTGTACATCTGAACAAACATCTTTTCATACTGTGGACGATTGGAATTTAATAGGTGTCTTCGTAGGGAAATTCATTTTTTTGAACAATCGGTGGAAAACAGATGGCTGTGGAATGGGGCCTGTCATTTCTTGATGACCACTCACATGCTGCAGACTCGAGATGGCAGAAGGTACACTCGACAGCATCATGTGCCCAATTTAAGACGTGCCAGACTAATGAGGAGGACCAGACGTTACACCCCCCGCAAGTAGAGGGAGAAGCAGTCTTACCTCAACTTGTGTGACACCACCTGCCTTAGGAGACTGCGCTTCCACAAAGAGGTTATCAGTGAGATATCCCACCTCATAAGGGGAGATGTGCAGCCTGCCAGCACCATCAGCACTGCACTGTCCGTCGAGGTCAAGGTCACCGCGGCACTATCGTTTTACATGTTGGGTTCCTTTTAGTCTCAGCTGGCGACATTTGCGGTGTATCTCAGCATGCCACACATTGCTGCGTTAGACAGGTCACTGAAGCCCTGTACGCACGCAGATGGACTTTATCAGCTTCCCTATGACCAGGGAGGCTCAGACTGAGAGGGCTCTAGGATTCTACTGAATTGCTAACTTCCCCAAAGTGCAGGGAGCAATAGACTGTACGCACATCGCAATGTGGGCACCTTTTCAGGATGCAGAAGTTTTCAGGAACTGCAAGGAATTCCACTCCCTGAATGTGCAACTCGTTGTCGACCACCAGCAAATTATTATGGCAGTGAATGCTAAATTTCTGGGCAGCATCCATGATGCTCAAATCCTGCGTGAGAGCACTGTACCTGACTTGTTTAACAATCAGCCCCAAGGTCAATGCTGGATGCTTGGTGACAAAGGATATGGCCTCGCCACCTGGCTGATGACCTCCCTGCGTGACACCCACACCGAAGCCGAGAAGCGATACAACGAGAGCCACAGAGCCACTCGCAATATCGTCAAGAAAAGCATTGGAGTGCTTAAGCAGCGCTTTAGATGCCTGGACCACTCAGGAGGCAAGCTCCAATACCACCCTGAGCAGGTAGCTCAATTCGTGGTGGTGTGCTGCATTCTGCACAACTTGGCTATCAGGAGGGGACAGGAATTGTCAGGAGAGTGTGACGGTCCACCTCAGGAGAGAGAGGAAGAGGAGAACGAGGAGGTGGCCGCTGACATCAGGCCAGACAATCAGGCTGACGCTGAAGCCATGCCCCTGCCCCCCCTGTAGACTGCAGGAAAGGGCCCGTGGAGGCTACATAGCTGCAAGACTCTTACGTCAGGAGCTCATAAATGAGCACTTTGCTTGAAAGAATGTTGGTGTATTTACAAGCCTGACACACTGCTTAGTGTGCAGGTCATACATCAATGGTGGGCATCACCTTGGTGACAGTTAATGTTTAAGTTGATTCAAGTTAAGTGTAATTATACCCTTTCATGTTAAGGAATCACCAGAGTGTAACGATGCAGCTATCTGAGCCAATGTGCAACAAGGTTATGTTAAATAAAAAACATTTAATCCGATCATTTGTCTGAAATCATCAGTATTTCTGTAAAAACCACTCCACACCTGCCCCAGCCCACAACAAATTTAGCACATTTACATCATTACAATGGTCCCCATTTCCAGCAAAACAGAACACAAATGCAAAACAACAAGGTAGCCCCATCGCTCCTTGCCCCAACTCTCCCACCAAAATAGCAGCAGCAGCAACCTAAAAATAAGACCTGCGGCCATGCATCTCGCTTTTTTTCCCCCCCGCACACCCCCCCCACCGCCCCACACCCCCCTGCTTCTCCCCACCTCTACCCCTTCCCAGCATCCCTTGGGAGCACTGTATATAAGCAGGCCACCCATGCGGTACCTGCACTCTGGAGTCTAATTAAAGGAGTTAAGGTCACACTTACTCATTGGTTACAGTACTCAGCTTCATCCTTTATTATGAGCGTAATAATTGGCGGCGAGGTAATGAACAACCGCGCGAAAATGCAAAGGACAGTTGGTATCCTGGAAAAGTTCTCAGAAGGGGACGATTGGGAGGCCTTTGTGGAGAGACTTGACCAATACTTCGTGGCCAACGAGCTGGAAGGGGACGAGATTGCTGCCAAATGAAGGGTGATCCTCCTTACCGTCTGCGGGGCAACAACCTATGGCCTCATGAAGAATCTTCTAGCTCCAGTAAAACCAACAACCAAATCCTATGAAGAATTGTGTACACTGGTCCGGGAGCACCTAAATCCTAAGGAAAGTGTTTTGATGGCGAAGTATCGGTTCTACGCTTGCCAACGGTTGGAGGGCCAGGAAGTGACGAGTTACGTCGCCGAACTAAGTCGCCTCGCAGGACATTGCGAATTTGATTGATTCCTTGAACAAATGCTGAGAAACTTTTTTGTGCTTGGCATTGGCCATGAGGTAATCCTTCGCAAACTATTGACTGTTGAAACACCGAATCTGAACAAAGCCATAATGATAGCTCAGGCATTTATGTCCACCAGCGACAACACCAAACAAATTTCACAGCATAAAGAGGATTTGGCCAGTACTGTGCATAAAGTAACGTCGTTTTCGAGCAGGAATATACATGGCAGAATGTACACGCCAGCTGCTGCATGACCTCAGATGACCTAGAGTCCGCCATCAATCATTAATGCGAGGCAGTTAACACCTTGTTGGCATTGTGGAGGTGATCATTGGGCCCATCAATGCCACATCAAGCACTACACGTGCAACGGCTGAGGAAAATGGGACACCTCCAGCGAATGTGCAGGCGAGCTGCAAACCCTGCAAACCACGACATTGCAGAGGAAGATCGATCCACGGTGGATCAGGCTGAACTAGAGACTCGAACCGAGGAGGCAGAAGTGTACGGGGTACACACCTTCACCACGAAATGTCCACCAATAATGTTAAAAGTTGAACAGAACAGAATTCCAGTATCCATGTCACTGGACACGGGTGCGAGTCAGTCCTCAATGAGCAAAAAGGCCTTCGACAGGCTGTGCTGCAACAAGGCACACAGGCTCAAGCTCAGCCCCATTCATACCAAGCTAAGAACTTACACCAAAGAACTGATCCCTGTAATTGGCAGCGTAGAAGTCAAAGTCTCCTATGATGGAGCAGTGCACAAACTCCCACTACGGATCGTGCCAGGGGATGGCCCCACACTGTTCGGCAGAAGCTGGCTGGGACAAATCTGCTGGAACTGGGACGACATCCAAATGCTTTCTTCCGTCGACGAAGCCTCATGTGCCAGGTTCTGAGCAGATTTCCAACGTTGTTCGAGCCAGGCATTGGAAGTTTCTCGGGGACGAAAGTGCAGATCCACTTGGTTCCCGGTACACGACCCATCCACCACAAGGCACAGGCAGTACCGTATATGATGCATGAGAAAGTGGAAATTGAGCTGGACAGGCTGCAGCAAGAAGGCATCATCATGCCGGTGGAATTCAACGAGTGGACTAGTCCGATTATCCCGGTACTCAAAGGTGACAGCACGGTCAGAATTTGTGGGGACTGTAAAGTAACAATTAACCACTTTTTGCAACAGGACCAGTACCCGCTACCCAAGGCAGGCGACCTATTTGCGACCCTGGCTGAAGGAAAGATGTTCATCAAGTTGGACCTGACCTCGGCCTAAATGATGCAGGAGCTGGAGGAATCTTCGAAAGGCCTTGTTGTGTATCTGTAAAGCATGAACTCCCATGTTCCGCCACCAGGGAGCTCATCCCCTGAAGTTCCAAGAGATCCCAGCATTCTTTGGGAGCACTGTATACAAGCCTGTTCCTCACTCTGGAGTGTCTTATTAAAGACTGAGGTCAGTGTTACTTTAATCTTCCTCTGTGCAGCCTCATCTGTGTTAGGAACACAATAACTGGCGACAAGAATATGAATCCAACACAAAGATGCAGCAAACTGTGGGCATCCTGGAGAAGTTCTTGGAGGGTGTCGAACGGCTAGACCAGTACTTTGTAGCCAACGAGCTGGAAGGAGAAGGAAGCGTTGCAAAAAGGAGAGTGGTCCTCCTCACAGTCTGCAGAGCACCGACCTACAGCCTCACGAACAATCTTCTGGCTCCGGTGAATCCCACAGATAAGTCGTATAAGGAGCTGTGTACACTGGTTCGGGAGCATCTTAACCCGAGGGAGAGCGTGCTGATGGCAAGGTATCTGTTCTACACGTGCCAGCGATCTGAAGGTCAGGAAGTGGTGAGCTACGCCGCCGAGCTAAGGCGACATGCAGGACAATGTGAGTTTGATGGCTACCTGGAGCAAATGCTCAGAGGCTTTTTTGTACTGGGCATTGGCCACGAGACCATCCTATGAAAACTTTTGACTGTAGAGACACCGACCCTTAGTAAGGCCATTGCGATAGCACAGGCGTTTATGTCCACCAGTGACAACACCAAACAAATATCTCAGACACAAGTGCTAGCAATGTTCATAAATTAACTGGAACTGTGTTTGCGAGCAGAAATGTACAGGGCATAACCCACGAGTCTGCAACTGCCAGCAGGCCTCAGGTGATCCAGATGACTCAGAGTCCCCAACAAAGGATGAATGCAAGGCAATTCACACCTTGTTGGCGTTGTGGAGGCTTCCATTCAGCCTATGCATGCTGCTTCAAAGGGTATGTTTGCAAGAGCTGTGGAACAATGGGGCACCTCCAACAAGCTTGCAAACGAGCTGCAAGCTCTGCAAAACCTACTAACCACCACGTGGCAGAGGAAGATCGGTCCATGGTGGATCAAAGCAATTTCGAGCCTCAGAGAGAGGAGGCAGATGCTGAAGTACACGGGGTGCACACATTTTCGACGGAAAGTTGCTAAACGTAAAATTGAATGGCTTACCCGTAGCCATGGAACTGGACACTGGTGCTAGCCAATCCATCATGAGTAAAAAGATGTTTGAGAGACTGTGGTGTAGCAATGCATTCAGACCAGCCCTGAGCCTCATCCACACGAAACTGAGAACGTACACCAAAGAGCTTATCACTGTCCTGGGCAGCGCCATGGTCAAGGTCACCTACGAGGGCACGGTGCACGAACTGCCGCTCTGGATTGTCCTGGGCGATGTCCCCACACTGCTTGTAAGGAGCTGGCTGGGCAAAATCTGCTGGAACTGGGATGGCATTCGAGCGCTATCACATGTTGATGAGGCCTCATGTACCCAGGTTCTGAACAAATTTCCTTCCCTTTTTGAGCCAGGCATTGGAAACTTTTCCGGGGCGAAGGTGCGGATCCACTTGGTCCAAGAGGCACGACCCATTCACCACAAGGCGCGAGCGGTACCTCACATGATGAGGGAGAGAGTGGAAATCGAGCTGGACAGGCTGCAATGCGAGGGCATCATCTCCCCAGTGGAATTCAACGAGTGGGCCAGCCCGATTGTTCCAGTACTCAAAAGTGATGGCACGGTCAGGATTTGCAGTGATTATAAAGTAACTATTAATCATTTCTCGCTACAGGACCAATACCCACTACCTAAGGCAGATGTCCTATTTGCAATGCTGGCAGGAGGCAAGACGTTCACCAAGCTCGACTTGACTTTGGCCTACATGACGCAGGAGCTGGAGGAGTCTTTGAAGGGCCTCACTTGCATCAACACGCACAAGGAACTGTTCATCTGCAACAGATGCCCGTTTCGAATTCGGTTGGCTGCAGCGATCTTCCAGAGAAACATGGAGAGCCTACTCAAGTCGGTACTACACACGGTGGTCTTTCAGGATGACCTATTGATCACGGGTCGGGACACCGCTTAGCATCTACAAAACCTGGAGGAGGTCCTCCAGCAACTGGATTGTGTAGAGCTGCGGCTGAAGAGGTCGAAATGCGTCTTCATGGAAACAGAAGTGGAGTTTTTGGGGAGAAAGATCGTGGCAGACGGTATTCGGCCCACAGACACCAAGACAGAGGCTATCAGGAACACGCCCAGGCCACAGAACGTCACGGAGCTGCGGTTGTTCCTGGGACTCCTCAACTATTTTGGTTACTTCCTACCGGGGCTAAGCACCCTTTTAGAGCCCCTACATGTGTTATTGCGCAAAGGTGAGAACTGGGTATGGGGAAAAAAACAAGTAATTGTTTTTGAGAAAGCCAGAAACATTTTATGCTCCAACAAGCTGCTTGTATTGTATAACGCGTGTAAAAAACTTGTGCTAGCATGTGACGCGTCATCGTACGGAGTCGGGTGTGTATTACAACAAGCTAACGTTGCGGGGAAGTTGCAATCTGTCGCCTATGCTTCCAGGAGCTTGTCTAAGGCCGAGAGGGCCTACAGCATGATTGAGAAAGAGGCATTAGCGTGTGTGTTCGGGATAAAGAAAATACATCAGTACCTGTTTTGCCTCAAATTTGAGCTGGAAACCGATCACAAGCCCCTCACATCCCTGTTCGCTGAAAACAAGGGGATAAATACTAATGCCTCAGCCCGCATAAAAAGGTGTTCACTCGCGCTATCAGCGTATAACTATACCATCCGCCACAGGCCAGGCACTGAGAACTGTGCGGATGCTCTCAGTCGGCTACCATTGCCCACCACAGGGGTGGAAATGGCGCAGCCTGCAAACTTGTTGATGGTGGCGCAGCCCGCAGACTTGTTGATCATTAACAAGTTGAAGTGTTTGAAAATGATAAATCATCTGTCACGGCCCGCCAGATTAGGACTTGGGCCAGCCAAGATCCTCTGCTGTCCCTAGTAAAAAACTGTACACTGCATGGGAGCTGGGCCAGCATCCCCGTTGAAATGCAAGAGCTAATCAAGCCGTTCTAGCGGCGAAAGGACGAGCTATCTATTCAGGCAGACTGCCTGTTGTGGGGTAACCGCGTAGTGCTACCAAAAAAGGGCAGGGAGACTTTCACCTCGGATCTCCACAGCACACACCTGGATATAGTAATAATGAAAGCGACAGCCAGATCCCACATGTGGTGGCCTGGTATCAACTCTGACTTAGAGTCCTGTGTACGGCAATGCAGCGTATGTGCTCAGTTGAGCAACGCGCCCTGAGAGGCACCACGAAGTTTGTGGTCTTGGCCCTCCAGACCATGGTCGAGGATCCATGTCGACTATACGGGCCCGTTTCTCGGTAAAATGTTTCTGGTGGTGGTGGATGCTTTTTCAAAATGGATTAAATGTGAAATAATGTCGGGAAGCACCGCCACCGCCACCATTGAAAGCCTGAGGGCCTTGTTTGCCACCCACGGCCTGCCTGACATATTGGTCAGTGACACCGGGCCATGTTTCACCAGTGCCGAATTTAAAGAATTCATGACTCGCAATGGGATCAAACATGTCACCTCGGCCCTGTTTAAACCAGCCTCCAATGGGCAGGTAGAGCGGGCAATACAAACTATCAAACAGAGCCTTAAACGAGTCACAGAAGGCTCACTCCAAACCTGCCTGTCCCGAGTACTGCTCAGCTACCGCACGAGACCCCATTCGCTCACAGGGGTGCCCCCGGCTGAGCCAATCATGAAAAGGACACTTAAAACCAGACTCTCGCTGGTTCACCCCAACCTGCATGATCAGGTAGAGAGCAGGCGGCAGCAACAAAATGTAATTTGGGTTGAGCGAGGCTCGCGCTCGGAGCTTGGCGGTTGGGTTGAAATATTTGAATGTTTAACGGGCGGTGACCTTTGCCCCTGTGTTCCACTCCAGGACATTGTGACGTATTTACTGAGGCGGCCGAGAGCTCGGGCCTTACACTAAACATCCGTAAGACAAAGGTCCTCCAGCAGCCTGTCCCCGCCGCACAGCACTGCCCCCCAGTCAGCAAGGTCCACGGCATGGCCCTGGACACCGGGGACCATTCCCCAAACCTCGGGAGTCTCTTATCAACAAGGGCAGGCATTGACCACCAGATCCAACACCGCCTCCAGTGCGCCAGTGCAGCCTTCGGCCGCCTGAGGAAAAGAGTGTTTGAAGACCAGGCCCTCAAACCTACCACCGAGCTCATGGTCTACAGGGCTGTAGAGAGACGCGGGAGTCGAGAGAGGCAGCGGCCTATAAAAGGCTCAGCAGTCCGGGGAGCGTCGAGAGAGGCAGCGGCCTATAAAAGGCTCAGCAGTCCGGGGAGCGTCGAGAGAGGCGGGAGTCGAGAGAGGCAGCGGCCTATAAAAGACTCAGCAGTCCGGGGAGCGTCGAGAGAGGCGGGAGTCGAGAGAGGTAGCGGCCTATAAAAGGCTCAGCAGTCCGGGGAGCGTCGAGAGAGGCGGGAGTTGAGAGAGGCAGCGGCCTATAAAAGGCTCAGCAGTCCGGGGAGCGTCGAGAGAGGCGGGAGTCGAGAGAGGCAGCGGCCTATAAAAGACTCAGCAGTCCGGGGAGCGTCGAGAGAGGCGGGAGTTGAGAGAGGCAGCGGCCTATTAAAGGCTCAGCAGTCCGGGGAGCGTCGAGAGAGGCGGGAGTTGAGACACGTACCGGTGCAGCTCCAGCTGAGAGAAGTCAAAAAAGAAGTAGAAAGAAATCAAAAGGTGACGTCACAGCCAACGTGGTAAGTGATTGGCTGCTGATTGGTGAGTAGTTTTTCTTTTTCTTTATTAGTCAGTAACTTTTAACATTGTTGTCGGCAATTTAAGTGTATCTAAGGGTTAAGTCATGGCAGGACAGCTCGGTCACGTGATATGCTCCTCCTGTACCATGTGGGAACACGGGGACAACACCAGTGTCCCTGACGACTACATGTGCGGGAAGTGTGTCCACCTCCGGCTACTGACGGTCCGCGTTGCGGAGTTGGAGCTGAAGGTGGATTCACTCTGGAGCATCCACGATGCTGAGAATGACGTGAGTATCACGTGTAGCGAGTTGGTCTTACCGCAGGAGAAGGGTCCACAGCCAGCGAGGGAATGGAAGACCAGCAGGAAGAGTAGTGCAAGGAAGGTAGTGCAGGGGTCCCCTGTGGTCATCCCACTGCAAAACAGATACACTGCTTTGAGTACTGTTGAGGGGGATGACTCATCAGGAGTGGGCAGCAGCAGCCAAGTTCATGGCACCGTGGCTGGCTCTGTTGCACAGGAGGGCAGGAAAAAGAGTGGGCGAGCGATAGTGATAGGGGATTCAATTGTAAGGGGAATAGATAGGCGTTTCTGCGGCCGCAACCGAGACTCCAGGATGGTATGTTGCCTCCCTGGTGCAAGGGTCAAGGATGTCTCGGAGCGGGTGCAGGACATTCTAAAAAGGGAGGGAGAACAGCCAGTTGTCGTGGTGCACGTTGGTACCAATGACATAGGTAAAAAAAGGGGTGAGTTCCTACGAAATGAATTTAAGGAGCTAGGAGCTAAATTAAAAAGTAGGACCTCAAAAGTAGTAATCTCGGGATTGCTACCAGTGCCACGTGCTAGTCAGAGTAGGAATCGCAGGATAGCTCAGATGAATACGTGGCTTGAGCAATGGTGCAGCAGGGAGGGATTCAAATTCCTGGGGCATTGGAACCGGTTCTGGGGGAGGTGGGACCAGTACAATCCGGACGGTCTGCACCTGGGCAGAATCGGAACCAATGTCCTTGGGGGAGTGTTTGCTAGTGCTGTTGGGGAGGAGTTAAACTAATATGGCAGGGGGATGGGAACCAATGCAGGGAGATAGAGGGAAACAAAAAGGAGGCAAAAACAAAAGACAGAAAGGAGATGAGGAAAAGTGGAGGGCAGAGAAACCCAAGGCAAAGAACAAAAAAGGCCATTGTACAGCAAAATTCTAAAAGGACAGAGGGTGTTAAAAAAACAAACCTAAAGGCTTTGTGTCTGAATGCAAGGAGTATCCGCAATAAGGTGGATGAATTAACTGTGCAAATAGATGTTAACAAATATGATGTGATTGGGATTACGGAGACGTGGCTCCAGGATGAGCAGGGCTGGGAACTCAACATCCAGGGGTATTCAACATTCAGGAAGGATAGAATAAAAGGAAAAGGAGGTGGGGTAGCATTGCTGGTTAAGGAGGAGATTAAGGCAATAGTTAGGAAGGACATTAGCTTGGATGATGTGGAATCTATATGGGTAGAGCTGCAGAACACCAAAGGGCAAAAAACGTTAGTGGGAGTTGTGTACAGACCTCCAAACAGTAGTAGTGATGTTGGGGAGGGCATCAAACAGGAAATTAGGGGTGCGTGCAATAAAGGTGCAGCAGTTATAATGGGTGACTTTAATATGCACATAGATTGGGCTAACCAAACTGGAAGCAATACGGTGGAGGAGGATTTTCTGGAGTGCATAAGGGATGTTTTTTTTAGACCAATATGTCGAGGAACCAACTAGGGGGGAGGCCATCTTAGACTGGGTGTTATGTAATGAGAGAGGATTAATTAGCAATCTCGTTGTGCGAGGCCCCTTGGGGAAGAGTGACCATAATATGGTGGAATTCTGCATTGGGATGGAGAATGAAACAGTTAATTCAGAGACCATGGTCCAGAACTTAAAGAAGGCTAACTTTGAAGGTATGAGGCGTGAATTGGCTGGGATGGATTGGCGAATGATACTTAAGGGGTTGACTGTGGATGGGCAATGGCAGACATTTAGAGACCGCATGGATGAACTACAACAATTGTACATTCCTGTCTGGCATAGAAATAAAAAAGGGAAGGTGGCTCAACCGTGGCTATCAAGGGAAATCAGGGATAGTATTAAAGCCAAGGAAGTGGCATACAAATTGGCCAGAAATAGCAGCGAAACTGGGGACTAGGAGAAATTTAGAACTCAGCAGAGGAGGACAAAGGGTTTGATTAGGGCAGGGAAAATGGAGTATGAGAAGAAGCTTGCAGGGAACATTAAGACGGATTGCAAAAGTTTCTATAGATATGTAAAGAGAAAAAGGTTAGTAAAGACAAACGTAGGTCCCCTGCAGTCAGAATCAGGGGAAGTCATAACGGGGAACAAAGAAATGGCGGACCAATTGAACAAGTACTTTGGTTCGGTATTCATGAAGGAGGACACGAACAACCTTCCGGTTATAAAAGGGGTCGGGGGGTCTAGTAAGGAGGAGGAACTGAGGGAAATCCTTATTAGCCGGGAAATTGTGTTGGGGAAATTGATGGGATTGAAGGCCGATAAATCCCCAGGGCCTGATGGACTGCATCCCAGAGTACTTAAGGAGGTGGCCTTGGAAATAGTGGATGCGTTGACAGTCATTTTCCAACATTCCATTGACTCTGGATCAGTTCCTATGGAGTGGAGGGTAGCCAATGTAACCCCACTTTTTAAAAAAGGAGGGAGAGAGAAAACAGGGAATTATAGACCGGTCAGCCTGACATCGGTAGTGGGTAAAATGATGGAATCAATTATTAAGGATGTCATAGCAGTGCATTTGGAAAGAGGTGACATGATGGGTCCAAGTCAGCATGGATTTGTGAAAGGGAAATCATGCTTGACAAATCTTCTGGAATTTTTTGAGGATGTTTCCAGTAGAGTGAATAAGGGAGAACCAGTTGATGTGGTATATTTGGACTTTCAGAAGGCGTTCGACAAGGTCCCACACAAGAGATTGATGTGCAAAGTTAGAGCACATGGGATTGGGGGTAGTGTACTGACATGGATTGAGAACTGGTTGTCAGACAGGAAGCAAAGAGTAGGAGTAAATGGGTACTTTTCAGAATGGCAGGCAGTGACTAGTGGGGTACCGCAAGGTTCTGTGCTGGGGCCCCAGCTGTTTACACTGTACATTAATGATTTAGATGAGGGGATTAAATGTAGTATCTCCAAATTTGCGGATGACACTAAGTTGGGTGGCAGTGTGAGCTGCGAGGAGGATGCTGTGAGGCTGCAGAGCGACTTGGATAGGTTAGGTGAGTGGGCAAATGCATGGCAGATGAAGTATAATGTGGATAAATGTGAGGTTATCCACTTTGGTGGTAAAAACAGAGAGACAGACTATTATCTGAATGGTGACAGATTAGGAAAAGGGGAGGTGCAAAGAGACCTGGGTGTCATGGTACATCAGTCATTGAAGGTTGGCATGCAGGTGCAGCAGGCGGTTAAGAAAGCAAATGGCATGTTGGCCTTCATAGCAAGGGGATTTGAGTACAGGGGCAGGGAGGTGTTGCTACAGTTGTACAGGGCATTGGTGAGGCCACACCTGGAGTATTGTGTACAGTTTTGGTCTCCTAACCTGAGGAAGGACATTCTTGCTATTGAGGGAGTGCAGCGAAGGTTCACCAGACTGATTCCCGGGATGGCGGGACTGACCTATCAAGAAAGACTGGATCAACTGGGCTTGTATTCACTGGAGTTCAGAAGAATGAGAGGGGACCTCATAGAAACATTTAAAATTCTGACAGGGTTAGACAGGTTAGATGCAGGAAGAATGTTCCCAATGTTGGGGAAGTCCAGAACCAGAGGTCACAGTCTAAGGATAAGGGGTAAGCCATTTAGGACCGAGATGCGGAGGAACTTCTTCACCCAGAGAATGGTGAACCTGTGGAATTCTCTACCACAGAAAGTTGTTGAGGCCAATTCACTAAATATATTCAAAAAGGAGTTAGATGAGGTCCTTACTACTAGGGGGATCAAGGGGTATGGCGAGAAAGCAGGAATGGGGTACTGAAGTTGAATGTTCAGCCATGAACTCATTGAATGGCGGTGCAGGCTAGAAGGGCCGAATGGCCTACTCCTGCACCTATTTTCTATGTTTCTATGTTTCTATGTAAACGATGGTCGCGCCACTGTGTCACAGGAAATTGATCTGAATTACCCTGTGTATGTGCTAAACTATGGACATGGTCTCAAGTGGATCGCGGGCATAGTTATAGCTAAAGAAGGGAATAAGGTGTTTGTAGTCAAACTAGACAATGGACAAATTTGCAGAAAGCACCTGGATCAAATGAAGCTGCAGTTCACAGACTGCCCTGAACAACCCACAGCAGACACCACCTTTTTTGAGCCCGCAACACACACCCAAAGGATCAACGACACCACGCCGGACCAGGAAATTGAACCCATCACGCCCAACAGCCCAGCAAGGCCAGGCTCACCAAGCAGCCCTGCAGGGCCAACAACACGCCAGCCCAGCGAGGGCACAGCCAACACACCAGAACAGACATTTGTAACGAGGCGGTCCACCAGGGAAAGAAAGGCTCCCGACCGCCTCACCTTGTAAATAGTTTTCACTTTGACTTTGGCGAGGGGAGTGATGTTGTGTACCTGTAAAGCATGCACTCCCATGTTCCGCCACCAGGGAGCTCATCCCCTGAAGTCTCAAGGGATCCCAGCATCCATTGGGAGCACTGTATATAAGCCGGCCCCTAAGGCCTGTTCCTCACTTTGGAGTGTCTTATTAAAGACTGAGGTCACTGTTACTTTAACCTCCCTGTGTGCAGCCTCATTTGTGTTAGGAACACACTAGGCCTCACCTGCATCAACACGCACAAAGGTCTGTTCATCTATAACAGATGCCCGTTTGGGATTCGGTTGGCCGCGGCAATTTTCCAACAGAACATGGAGAGCCTGCTAAAGTCGGTTCCATGCACCGTGGTTTTCCAGGACGACATACTGGTCACAGGTCAGGACACCATCGAACATTTGAAGAATCTGGAAGAGGTTCTAAGTCGACTAGATCGCGTGGGACTCACGTTGAAATGCTCGAAGATGTTTTCCTGGTGCAGGAGGTCGAGTTCTTGGGAAGAAGAATTGCAGCAGATGGCATCAGACCCACTGATGCCAAGACGGAGGCCATCACGAATGCGCTGAGACCACAGAACGTGACGGCGCTGCGGTTGTTCCTGGGATCCTCAACTATTTCGGTAATTTCCTACCCGGGTTGAGCACCCTGCTAGGACCCCTACATGTGCTACTGCGCAAAGGAGACGACTGGGTATTGGGGAATTCACAAGAGGCTGCCTTTGAGAAAGCCAGAAATCTGTTATGTTCAAACAAACTGCTTGTTCTGTACAACCCATGTAAACGATTAGTGCTAGCTTGCGATGCGTCTTCATATGGGTCGGGTGTGTGTTACAACAGGCTAACGAATCGGGGATTTTGCAACCGGTCGCTTATGCGTCCAGGAGTCTGTTGAAGGCTGAAAGGGCCTACAGCATGACTGAAAAAGAAGCTCTGGCTTGCATTTACGGGGTGAAAAAATGCACCAGTATTTGCTTGGTCTCAAGTTTGTGCTTGAAACTGACCATAAGCCGCTCATATCGCTATTCTCAGAGAACAAAGGGATTAACACCATTGCCTCTGCCCGCGTCCAAAGATGGGCGCTTACGCTGTCAGCATACAACTATGTAAGCTGCCACAGACTGGGCACAGAGAACTGCGCTGATGTTCTCAGTCGGCTACCATTGCCCACCACCGGGGTGGAAATGGCACAGCCTGCAGACTTGCTCATGGTGATGGATGCATTCGAAAATGAAAAGTCACCCATTACGGCGCACCAGATCAGGACCTGGACCAGCCAGGGTCCTTTACTGTCCCTGGTAAAAAACGGTGTCCAGCATGGGAGCTGCTCCAGCATCCCAGCGGAGATGCAGGAAGAGATTAAGCTGTTCCATAGTAGCAAAGACGAAATGTCCTTGCAGGCAGACTGTCTATTGTGGGGTAATCGCGTGGCCTTGCCAACGAAAGGCACAGAAACGTTCATACGTGACCGACACAGCAATCACCCAGCATTGTAATGATGAAAGCCATAGCCAGATCCCTTGCGTGGTGGCCCGGCATCGACTCAGATTTAGAGTCATGCGTGCGCCAGTGCAACACTTGCTCTCAACTGAGCAATGCACCCAGAGAGGCACCGCTAAGTTTGTAGTCGTGGCCCTCCAAACCGTGGTCTAGGATCCATGTTGACTATGCGGGCCCATTTCTAGGCAAAATGTTCTTGGTTGTTGTGGATGCTTATTCAAAATGGATTAAATGTGTAATAATGTCTGTAAGCACGTCCACCGCCACCATCAAAAGCCTACGAGCCATGTTTGCCACACACGGCTTGCCTGATGTCCTAGTCAGCAACAATGGGCTGTGTTTCACCAGTGCTGAATTCAAGGGCAGTTCAAACCATCAAGCAAAGCTTGAAACACGTGTCGGAAAGCTCCCTGCAGACCCGACTGTCCTGAGTTCTGCTCAGCTACCGCACCAGACCCCACGTGCTCACCGGGGTTTCCCCCAGCTGAGCTGCTCATGAAAAGGGCGCTCAAAACAAGGCTCTCTCTTGTCCACCCTGATCTCCATGATCCATTGAGGGCAGGCGGCATCAACAAAGCATGTACCATGATTGCGCAAACTTGTCATGCGATATTGAGGTCAATGATCCTATGTTTGTACTCAATTATGGACATGGTCCCAAATGGCTCGCTGGCACGGTCATAGCCAAAGAAGGGAGTAGGGTGCTTCAGGTCAAATTGGCCAATGGACTAACGTGCAGAAAGCATTTGGACCAAACCACATTGCGGTTCACCAACAGCTACAAGCAACCCGAAGAGGACACCACCAACTTTGACCCTCCAACACACACACACACAAGTGGAAACTGACATCATGGTTGACCACGAAGCTGAACTTACCATCCTCAGCAGCCTGGCAAGGCCAGCTACCCAGCAGTCCAGTAAAGAACCAACCAACTCACCCACACCTGCATTTGTACCGAGACGATCGACGAGAGCGAAAAGCCCCAGATTGTCTCACCCTGTAAATGAGTGTACTATTGACTTTACAAGAGAGTGATGTTATGTATTTAACTCTTGGCAACCTATATCACACCACCACCAGAGGGCCTACCTGTTGGAGTCCCAAGGGATCCCAGCATCCCTTGGGAGCTTTGTTTATAAGCAGGCCACCCACGCGGTACCTGCACTCTGGAGTCTAATTAAAGGAGCTAAGGTCACACTTACTGATTGCTTACAGTACTCAGCTTCATCCTTTATTATGAGCGTAATAGTTTTCTCTTCACATATCTATAGAAGCTTTTGCAGTCAGTTTTTATGTTCCCTGTAAGCTTACTCTCATACTCTATTTTCCCCCTCCTAATTAAACCCTTTGTCCTCCTCTGCTGAATTCTAAATTTCTCCCAGTCCTCAGGTTTGCTGCTTTTTCTGGCCAATTTATATGCCTCTTCCTTGGATTTAACACTATCCCTAATTTCCCTTGTTCGCCATGGTTGAGCCACCTTACCCGTTTTATTTTTATGCTAGACAGGGATGTACAATTGTTGAAGTTCATCCATGTGATCTTTAAATGTCTGCCATTCCCTATCCACCGTCAACCCTTTAACTATCATTCACCAGTCTATCCTAGCCAATTCACGTCTCACACCATCAAAGTTACCTTTCTTTAAGTTCAGGACCCTAGTCTCTGAATTAACTGTGTCACTCTCCATCTTAATGAAGAATTCTACCATATTATGGCACTCTTCCCCAAGGGGCCTCGCACAACAAGATTGCTAATTAATCCTTTCTCATTATACAAGACCCAGTCTAGGATGGCCTGCTCTCTAGTTGGTTTCTCGACATATTGGTCTAGAAAACCATCCCTTATACACTCCAGGAAATCCTCCTCCACCGTGTTGCTACCAGTTTGATTAGCCCAATCTATATGTAGATTAAAGTCACCCATGATAATTGCTGTACCTTTATTGCACGCATCCCTAATTTCCTGTTTGATGCCATCCCCACCCTCACTACCACTGTTTGGTGGTCTGTACATAACTTCCACTAGCATTTTCTGCCCTTTGGTGTTCTGCAGCTCTACCCATACAGATTCAACATCATCCAAGTTAATGTCCTTCCTTACTATTGCGTTAATCTCCTCTTTAACCAGCAACACTACCCCACCTCCTTTTCCTTTCTGTCTATCCTCCCTGAATATTGAATACTCCTGGATGCTGAGTTCCCAGCCTTGGTCACCCTGGAGCCATGTGTTCCCAATTACATCATATCCGTTAACAGCTATCTGCACAGTTAATTCATCCACCTTATTACGAATGCTCCTCGCATTGAGACACAGAGCCTTCAGGCTTGTTTTTTTTAACACTCTTTGTCCTTTTAGAATTATGTTGTAAAGTGGCCCTTTTTGATTTTTGTCTTTGATTTCTCTGCCCTCCACCTTTCCTTATCTCCTTTCTACCTTTAGCTTCTGCCCCCATTTTACTTCCATCTGTCTCCATGCATAAATTCCCATCCCCCTGCTATATTAGTTTAAACCCTCCCCAACAGCACTAGCAAATACTTCCCCCTAGGACATTGGTTCCAGTCCTGCTCAGGTGCAGGCCATCCAGTTTGTACTGGTCCCATCTCCCCCAGAACCGGTTCCAATGTCCCAGGAATTTGAATCTCTCCCTCTTGCACCTTTCCTCAAGCCACGTATTCATTTTAACTATCCTGCTATTTCTACTCTAACTAGCACGTGGCATTGGTAAAAATCCTGAGATTACTACCTTTTGAGGTCCTACTTTTTAATTGAACTCCTAGCTCCCTAAATTCAGCTTGTAGGACCTCATCCTATTTTTTACCTATATCGTTGGTACCTTTCTGCACCACGATAACTGGCTGTTCACCCTCCCTCTCCAAAATGCCCTGCACCCGCTCCGAGACATCCTTAACCCTTGCGCCTGGGAGGCAACATACCATCCTGGAGTCTCGATTGTGGCCGCAGAAACGCCTATCCATTCCCCTTACATTAGAATCCCCTACCACTATAGCTCTCCCACTCTTTTTCCTGCTCTCCTGTGCAGCAGAGCCACCCATGGTGCCATGAACTTGGCTGCTGCTGCCTTCCTCTGATGAATCATCTCCCCCAACAGTACCCAAAACAGTGTATCTGTTTTGGAGGGAGATGACAGCAGGGGACCCCTGCACTACCTTTCTTCCACTGCTCTGCCTGATAGTCACCCATTCCCTATCTGCCTAAGTAATCTTTACCTGCAGTGTGACCAACTTACTAAACGTGCTATTCATGACATCCTCAGCATCGCGGATGCTCCAGAGTGAATCCATGCGCAGCTCCAGTGCCACAATGCGGTTTGTCAGGAGCTGCAGCTGGATACACTTCCTGCATACGTAGTAGTCAGGGACACTGGAAGTATCCCTGATTTCCCACATAGCACAGGAGGAGCATGACACAGGTCTTGGCTCTCCTGCCATGACTTAAATTAACTTAATTTGGCAACAATGACAAGGTTTCTTATTACTAAGGAAATAAAAAGAAAAAGAAAAAGATTAAATACGCAACAATCCACCAGCCAATCACTTACCCGCTTGGCTGTGATGTCACACTTCGATTTCTTTTTACTTCTTTGTCTACCTTCTGCCCCTGCACCAGCTGGCCTCCACCGATCTGCCGCCGCTCCCAGTCACTGCCGCTCACTCTCGCCCGCGCCGCCCGCTCTCGCGATGCTGGCCTCCTTCGATCTGCCATCGCTCCTACTTGCTTTCTTTCTTCAAGAGAAAAGAGACACAGCCTGTTCATCTTTTCCTCGCATTTCTGGTATGCATGCAAAAAAAGTGGAGGTTCTAGCCCTATGATACTATGGGCTAGAGTTTCCTCTCAAATCGCCCAGTTACCGTCCAGTTATTGCCCGTTTTAATTGAAAAAGGAAATTACCGCCCGTTACCACTCCTGATTAGCGCCGGCGGTAATTTGGGCCGACCATTACCGCCGGCGTTGCTGCAAAGCGCCCGCCCACTTTGGAGATCTAAAAAAGTCGGAAAATTCCCTACCAGCCTTAAATTCCATTAAAATCTGTTTTTAAAGGCCCACTACCGCCCGTTAATGCTGCGCTGCATACCGCCCATTCCTGGTGTACTTACCTGACTTGGGCAAAGCTTTATCACTCCCTCCATTTTACTTGCAGCCTCACAGTGGCCCAGAAGATGGTGGATAATGAAGAAAAGCCATTTTTCATGCAAATGTAATGATATGTGCTGTACATATTAACAGATATGTGAGGTTTTGACAACATGACCACGACTACTGTACTGAAGTGATTCTATCCAGAAAACGAACTTTTGTATCATTGAATGTGATTGGGATAATTGGGAGAACCTTTTCTTCAGTAGGCTTTGGGCTGACATATATGCAGAGTTTCTGCTATAAATTGGTTCTGTATTAGCTGATTGATAGTTAATGTGCAAACATTGTATTAGGAAGTCTATCAAGGATTGTGACCTGTAAAATCGTTGGGAATGATTGGATTGTGCAATAAAAAAGTTCTCCTATTCTAATGGGTATTCAAAGAGGCTCATTGTCTCAGACACACACCAGGCACTGAATTAACTCCCAGTATAGGATTACAGAGAGAAAGGGGCTCACTGTCTTATATGGAGCGGGGAGGGGTTGTGTCCACGCAATGGAGCCTTATCCAAGTCACTGTGTGTACATAATGACCTGAGGGGGGTGGGAGGGAGAAGGGAGTCAGTCAGTGGGTGTACAAGGAGACCTGAGGTGGGTGGGGAGAAGGGAGTCAGTCAGTGGGTGTACATGGATTGACCAAGACGACTGAAGACCAGCTCTGCTGCACGGATATTGCAGTGTGGGCTGACCCATGCTCCAGGGAGCAACACGTGCTGGAGCAGGAGAGCAATGGCAGTGAAGAGTGACGTCATCAAGGTCCAGGTCGGTGATTGGAGTGTGGGCAGGTACAGCAGGAGCGGCGAGGTCGGGGCGAAGGAGCGGCGAGAGATTGTAGAGGGATGTGATCGGGGCCTAGGAGAGGCGCGAGTTCGGGGCCCAGAAGAGGCGAGGGCCCAGGGGCAGCACGGGCCAGCCCACACTGCGATATGTGTGTGCGCACTAGGTTCGTGCAGCAGAGCTGGTCTCCAGTTGTCTTGGTTAATCCTTGCCACTGGACCGAGACCTAGCTCTGTCAAGCCCATGTGGTGGCTGGTGTGCAACGGCCACCACACGTTAAACATATCCACACACAGGCACCTTCCACCCTTCAAGATTTAGTTCGGACCGGGAATTTTAGGTCCTTCATTGAAACACCTGTGAACTTTTTGACGTGGAAGCAACTCATCCTCGATTCGAGGGACTACCTATGATGATGATGATGTACATGGAAGTAACCATTGTTCACGTGGATTGACAGTGTGGTTACGGGGCTATTCAACTGTAGTAGGCGTCACACTGTACTGTATGCCCTGGTGAGAATGCTCACAGGTTGGTGGAGCTGTTGCATTGTAAGTGGCTTACCCAGTTACGTGATGTTCACAAAATTCAAGAAAACTCCAGTCAGCTGTGTTTACGTTATCTAAGCTAAGGTATGAGTTTACAAGGGACACCCTCAATCACACATTTAAAGTTGTCTTTCCTAAAAGTTGTCAAATGGGAGATATTTTCCCCTTCCCAGAAGTGAGTGAGACACAGTACAATAATGGTTTAGTTGAAAAAATTTTTATGTAAAAGTAGTGATTTTTTTAAACGTTAACAATATAATAAAATAACATATTTTTGAGGAATAAAAATTCTCACAACAACAAACATTATAAAGAACAAACAGCAACAACAACAACAGTATCAACAGCACTGAAAAGACCCTGCACCTTCCCACAATTCTACCTGTGGCCACCTTTCCCAACGCCTTTCCTCCCCAATCCCCCACTCACTCTTGGCCCTGACCCCTTCCTCCTCCTCCTGCTAACAATACCCCTGGCCCTGCCCATGTTGGGACCAGAATGTTCTGCACCAACAGGGCACATTGAGCGTGACTGCTGAGGGGGGGGTGGGGGGGGGGGGCGAGAATGGCAGGGCTATGTTTGGGCGTTCTGGAGACGATAGAGGTGCTAAGGACCCATCTTCATAGTCGGAAGAAAGTGATTCCTCCCAACTATCAGGTGCTGTCACCATTGGTGGTATAGCACATTGGGGTGCAGTGCCATATTCCATGATCGTCGATTGCCGCATTGCATTGGCATTGGCGGTCTGGGTGTTCTCCCTCACCGCGGCAATCAGCTCCGCCATGTCCTCCGATTGACGGTCTGCTAAAGCCGCAATGTTTTCCAACACCCAGCAATGGACTGGAGTAGCTCTCGAATCAATTTGATGACCATCCTGGACAGTTCCACCATGTCCAGGCTCGCATCTGCCTGTCGCACAGCTTTCCCGCTTTGGCGGATCAGCCGCCGCGGATTCACCACGGGGGTCGGTGTACGATGTTGCAGTCCGCTTGGTCCCGCTTCCTTGGACTGGAATCCAAGAAAGTTGGATTCCGACGAGGAGCCGGTGGCCGCAGGTAGAAACGACCCTTGAAGTCTCACCACCCCTCCCTCCTCATGCAACAACAGCATTACAACACTTTGAGGAGTGTTCTCCTGCAGCTTCTCCAGCACCATCTCCTCTATCTCCTCCACCACCATCCTGTTGATTTTGTCTCTCCTGCAATGACTCCACTCTGGGAGGGGCAGTCGACTCCCCCTGTGCAACTGTAAAAACAGAACATTAATGGTTGGCGACAGGGGAGGGGAGGGGTCAGAGGTAAAATCAGAGCAATTCACGTTGCGCAGGCTTATGTGGAGAACAAACATTTTTTACTGAGAATCATTACATCAAAGTATCATAAGCAAAGGATAGAGAAAGTACATGACATAACAGTTTGGTACATGAGTTCCAAACAGTTTGGTTTCCAAGTGACACAGTGTGATCAAACATAAAATTAAGTGTCAGAACTAACAACATTTCTTGGTCCCACCATTACATTACATTCTACATTATATTGCCATAAGATTGAATTAGATGACCGCAGTACAGTCCAGGCATTATGCAGACTTACCCTCGGGGACAACTGATTCGGCACCAACACACGTGGCGCTGCGATCGCACGCTCCAGTCAGGGCTGCAGCACATTGCTCCAGGTCCGTGAGAGGAATAGTGTTGGGCGCAACGACGCCTGTTTTGTAGAGCTCTGCCCTATTGCCGGCTAGTTTCTTCTGCAAAGGTGAGAAAAAATATGTGTGAACTAATTTGACAGCTACTAATACTGAGCACACACTTACATACATACATACACAATATATTGGTACACATCCCCAATTAGCCATCCCCCAGTCTTTTTGTCAACGACTGCACGATTTAAGTTTTGTTAGCATGCAAATGTTGCATGATGAACACATTAACATTGTTATGTATTAATGCTTGGGGGTCACCAGGCACAGAGGGCGTTGCGGTCGGAGGTCATCGGGCTGTAAACATGTGGCATGTGTGCTTGGTCACCTGTACATAAGCTGGGTATCTTTGTCAAGCTGGCACTCTTGGGCTGGAATAAAGATGGATCAGGTTGCACCTGAGTGAGTTTACAGTAACCAGTCTCTTGAGTCATTACATTTGGCGATGAGGTAATTTAAGAACCTTCGCATGCACAATGGGCACTGTTGGAATCCTGGAGAGATTCGTGGAGGGCGAGGATTGACAGATTTTGTCGACCGCCTGGATCAATATTTTGTGGCCAACGGCATGGAGGCAGAGGCCTATGCAGTTAAGTGCAGGGCAGTTCTCCTCACCGTTTATGGCCCGAAAATTTACGGCCTCATGAAGAATCTTCTCTCGCCTCAACGTCCGGCGGAAAAAGGGTACGAGGAATTGCGTACGTTGGTGGGTAACCATCTGAAGCCAAAAGACGGGATCATCATATCACGCTACCATTTCTACACGCATGTTCGTGCTGAGGGCCAGGATGTGTCGGGAATGGTCACTGACCTGCGACATCTTGCTGAGCCGTGTAAGTTCGGGAACACACTGGAAGACATGCTGCGTGATGTCTTTGTGATAGGCATCAGCCATGATACGATCCTCAGGAAGCTGTTGGCTGTAGAGACGCTGGATTTGAAAAAGGCCATCGCGACTGCCCAGGCATGCATGACAACAGATGATAATTTGAGGGAGATATCATCAACGAGTCAGAGTTCCACAGCAAGTACTGTAAACAAGATGGCGTCGTCTTTGGGCAGAGCTGCTTACACGAAACCTGCCGCTCAGAGCCCGCCAACTGGTTCGATCCAGATTCCACCCTGTTGGCGTTGTGGGGGCAATCATTGGCCTCATCAGTGTCAGTTTAGATACTACACATGCAATGGATGTTCGAAAGTGAGGCAACTTCACAGGATGTGTCCACAACGGAGTAAGCGTGGTGCGGCTCACCACATGGTTGATGAGGACCAGTTCAATGATGGCCCAGATACACAACCCGAGGAGGAAGTGAATGGACTGTATTCGTTCCTGAGCAAGAGCCAGCCGATAGTCGTTGATGTGAAGCTGAATGGCGAGCCTGTATCTCTGGAACTGGACACGGGTGCGAGCCAGTTGATAATGAGCCAAAGGACATTCGACAAGCTGTGGGACACTAAGGCTGTGAAACTGAAGCTGAGTCCAGTCAATGCCAAGTTGCGTACTTACACTAAGGAACTCATATCGATGCTCAGCAGTGCAGCAATGGAGGTGCCATATGACAGTGTGGTTCACGAGCTACCACTATGGATCATCCTTGGTAATGGTCCAACGCTGTTCGGCAGGAATTGGCTCGAGAAAATCGAGTTGAATTGGAATGATGTCAAGATGTTGTCCTCGGTGGATGATACTTTGTGTGCTCAAGTATTGAAAATGTTTACTTCTTTGTTTGAACCGGGCATTGGTAATTTTACGGGAGCCAACATGCAGATTCACCTGGACTCCAATGCAAGGCCTGTCTATCACAAAGCTTGGTCTGTTCCATACATGATGAGGGAGAAGGTTGAAATTGAGCTTGACAGACTCTAGCATGAAGGGATCATATCACCGGTCAAGTTTAATGAGTGGGCTAGTCCCATTGTTCCTGTGTTGAAGAATGATGGCACTGTCAGGATTTGTGGCGACTACAAGGTTACGATTAACCGATTTTCGAAACAGGATCAGTATCTGTTACCGAGGGCTGATGACCTGTTCGCCATGCTAGCTGGTGGAAAGTTGTTCAAGAAACTGGATCTGACATCAACCTATATGACCCAGCAGCTTGTTGACACTTCGAAGAAACTCACCCGCATCAACACCCATAAAGGACTGTTTGTCTATAACAGGTGTCCTTTTGGGATTTGTTCGGCTGCAGCCATATTTCAGAGGAATATGGAGAGTTTACTGAAGTCCGTTCCTGGAACTGTCGTGTTTCAAGGTGACATTCTGGTCACAGGTCGCGACACTGCTGAACATCTGAACAATCTTGAAGAAGTTCTACAGCATCTGGACAAAGTGGGACTCAGGCTGAAACGCTCGAAGTATCCATGGTACCTGGTCGAATTCCTCGGGAGGAAGATTGCTGCTGATGGCATCAGGCCCATTGATTCGAAAACGAGGCCATCAAAAATGCACCCAGGCCTCAGAATGTGACTGAGCTGCGTTCGTTCCTTGGGCTACTCAACTACTTTGGTAATTTCTTACCCAGATTGAGCACTTTACTAGAGCCACTGCATGTGTTACTAAGAAAAGGCGACAACTGGGTCTGAGGTGTGTCTCAAGATAGAGCCTTTGAAAAAGCCAAGAATCTGCTATGTTCAAACAAGTTGCTTGTCCATTATGATCCGTATAAGCGTCTTGTATTTGCCTGTGATGCTTCATCATATGGGGTTGGCTGCATACTCCAACCAGCAAATGAATTGGGCAAGCTATAACCAGTTGCATATGCTTCGAGAAGTCTGTCGAAAGCGGAAAGAGCTTACAGTATGGTAGAGAAAGAAACTTTGGCCTGTGTGTATGAGGTAAAAAAAATGCACCAGTATCTGCTTGGTCTTCGTTTTGAACTAGAAACGGATCACAAGCCACTCATTTCATTGTTTGCGGAAAACAAAGGTATTATTACCAATGCATCGTCCCGCATTCAAAGGTGGGCGCTGACATTGTCTGCCTATGATTACGTCAACCGTCATAGACCTGGTACTGAGAATTGTGCCGATGCACTGAGTCATCTGCGCTTACCCACAACTGAGATGGAAACGCCTCAACCTTCAGATCTACTGTTAGTAATGGATGCTTTTGAGAGTGAAGGAACCCCTGTCACTGTTCAACAGTTAGGATCTGGACCAGCCATGATCCTACTTTATCGGTTGCGAAACGGTGTGTACTCAGTGATGATTGGTCTGCCATATCTATGGAAATGCGTGAGAAGACCAAACCTTACAATCGTTGCAAGGATGAGCTGTCCATTCGCCTGTTTACTGTGGCGTAATTGTGTAATCTTGCCTCAGAAAGGTAGAGAACGATTTGTACGTGAACTTCATAGCACTCATCCTGGTATTGTTGTGATGAAGTCCATTGCTAGATCTCATGTATGGTGGCCTGGAATTGACTCTGATCTGGAATATGTCAAGGAACCAACTAGAGAGCTGCCCATCCTAGACTGGGTGCTTTGTAATGAGAGAGGATTAGTTAGGAATCTTGTTGTGCGAGGCCCCTTGGGAAAGAGTGACCATAATATGGTAGAATCTTCATTAAGATGGAGAGTGACACAGTTAATTCAGAAACTAGGGTCCTGAACTTAAAGAAAGGTAACTTCGATGGTATGAGACGTGAATTGGCTAGGATAGACTGGTGAATGATACTTAAAGGGTTGACGGTGGATAGGCCATGGCAAGACAGTTAAAGATCACATGGATGAATTACAACAGTTGTACATCCCTGTCTGGCGTAAAAATAAAACAGGAAAGGTGGCTAACAAGGGAAATTTGGGATAGTGTTAAATCCAAGGAGGAGGCACATAAATTGGCCAGAAAATGCAGCAAATATAAGAACATAAGTGTAAAGTCCTGTCCCCTCAGTACAAATTCACACAAGGCATGTAGTGAAGTCAAGGTCACTCTGGACCTGCACCTTTATTTCACAGCTCTGGAATGCTGCACTTGCCTGAAACCTGTCCTGATATACCTGTCTCTTGCAAGTGCACCCCTGGTGGTAAGGTATGCTGGTGGTAACAGGTCATATCTTATTACAGTCATGTATAGCATGTTAGGATATAGTTATAATAATAATGTAAGATACATGACATTACCCTCCCCCAAGGTCTTATTGTCTTTATAGGTTCAGTCTCTCAGGTGGTCTACGCTCTTGCGTGGAGCGTCTGAGTTGTGGTTCAATTGTTTGCCTTGGTGTCTGTTTTTCTGTGGTTGCTGGTATCTCGCCTGGGCTGTCTGTTTTGATTGGTGTGATTGTTGTTGACTCGCCTGGGCTGTCTGTTGGGATTGCCCTTTCCTCAGATTGTTCCCTCTGTCTGTCCACCAGGTGTGGTGCGAGTTCCACATTGTAGTCTGCCTCTGGTTCCGCAGTGTTGTTGGTCAATCTGCTTTTGACTTGGTCTACATGCCTCCGGCAGGTTTTGCCATTGTCCATTTGTACTACCAGTAGCCTGTTTCCTTCCTTGCCTGTTACTGTCCCTGCAAGCCATTTGGGACCCCTGCCATAGTTTAGTACAAACACTTTGTCCCCTATCTCATTCCATCTCCCCCTCAAATTTCTGTCACGGCGCTTTGCCTCAACGATTTTGTGCATGTCTGGGAGGATTAATGAGAGCCTTGTTTTTAAAGTCCTTTTCATCAACAGTTGTGCGGGGGGGATCCCAGACAATGAGTGCGGACGAGATCTGTATGCCAGCAGCAGTCGCGACAGGCGACCCTGCAGCGTGGGACCTTGGATTTTAAGCATACCTTGTTTAATGATTTCACTGCTCTCTCTGCCTGGCCGTTGGAGGCCGGCTTGAACGGTGCCATCTTGACGTGATTTATGCCATGGTCAATTATAAAGTCTTGGAAATCTGCGCTGGTGAAGCATGGACCATTGTCACTGACCAATATGTCAGGGATTCCGGGCATTGCAAACATGGTTGCTAGGCTCTCCACAGTGGTGGAGGTTGTGCTCGAATTTAAAATGGTGCATTCGATCCACTTTGAAAATGCATCTACAACTACGAGGAACATTTTGCCCATGAATGGGCCCGCATAGTCTATGTGCACCCGCGACCACGGTTTGGTAGGCCAGGGCCAGGGGCTCAGTGGAGCCTCCCTGGGGGCATTGCTGAGTTGGGCACAAATGGTACACCTTCGGACACAGAGCTCCAAGTCTGCGTCAATACCAGGCCACCAGATGTGGGATCTGGCTATGGCCTTCATGAGAACGATCCCCAGGTGGAGCTCCCGGACAAATGCCTCTCTGCCTTGCATCAGGCAGTCTGCTTGTAGTGATAGCTCATGCATGCGCCTGTGAAAGGGTTTTTATTCCTCGGGGCAGGCATCGCGAGCCTCTGCCCAGTCACAGGTTAGGACACATCTTTTTACTAAGGATAATGTGGGGTCGCTGGTCGTCCAGGCTCTGATTTGGTGAGCCATCATGGGCGAACCTGTGGACTCAAAGGCATTGATTGCCATGACTATCTCACAGTCCTGTTCGTCTGACCCTTCCGTGGTCACCAGGGATAGCCTGCTGAGCACGTCGGCACAGTTGTCTGTGCCTGGTCTGTGCCTTATGGTATAGTCGTAGGACGCCAGCATGAGTGCCCACTGTTGAATTCGCGCTGAGGCGTTGCCGTTTATTGCCTTGCTGTCGGATAGGAGGGACGTGAGGGGCTTGTGGTCTGTTTCTAACGCGATCTTAGCCCCGGAAAGGTATTGGTGCATCTTTTTGACACCGTACACGCACGCGAGCGCCTCCTTCTCTACCATTCCGTACCCACGCTCCGCCCGCGAAAGTGACCTGGAGGCATAAGCTATGGGTTGTAATTTGCCCGCACTATTGACATGTTGCAAAACGCACCCGACCCCATATGCTGACGCATCGCATGTGAGAACTAGCTTTTTACCTGGATCAAAGAAAGTCAAAACACTGTTGGAACACAGAAGGTTGCGTGCCTTATTGAAGGCGCGTTCCTGGGCATCCCCCAAAACCAATCGCACCCCTTCCTGAGTAGCACGTGGAGAGGCTCCAGCATCGTGCTTAAGTTCTGCATAAAATTCCCAAAGTAATTGAGTAGCCCGAGAAAGGCGCGCAGTTCTGAGACATTCAGGGGCCTGGGTGCCAGGCGAATTGCTTCTGGTTTTGGACTCTGTTGGGCGGATTCCATCAGCGGCAATCCTTCTGCCCAAAAATTCAATCTCGGGTGAGAGAAACAGGCACTTGGATTTCTCGACTCATAGGCCTACCCGATCCAACTGCTTTAGTACTTCCTCCAAATTACGGAGATGGGAGTCGGTGTCCCTGCCCATGATAAGTATGTCGTCTTGAAATACAACCGTCCCCGGGATGGACTTGAGCAGACTCTCCATGTTGCGCTGTAATATGGCAGCTGCCGACCTGATGCCGAATCGATGCATCGATTGTACATGAAAAGGCCTCGATGTGTGTTGATGGTGGTGAGTAGCTTGGATTCCTTGGTCAATTCTTGCGTCATATACGCAGATGTGAGGTCTAATTTTGAGAAAAGTTTACCTCTAGCCAATGTGGCAAATAAGTCCTCTGCTCTGGGCAGCGGGTACTGGTCCTGTAGGGAGACTCTGTTTATGGTAGATTTGTAGTCCCCACAGATTCGTACGGATCCATCAGGCTTCATGACTGGGACAATGGGACTTGCCCAGTCGCTAAATTCCACAGGTGATATAATGCCTTCCCGTAGAAGCCTGTCTAGTTCGTGTTCAATCTTTTCCCTCATCACATAGGGTACAGCTCTGGCCTTGTGATGGACCGGTCTAGCATCCTGTGTGATGTAGATTTTGACTTTGGCCCCTTTGAAAGTGCCCACACCTGGCTGAAAGAGATGTTCAAATCGCTTTATAACTGTTGAGCAGGAGGTCTGTTCCTCTAATGACATGGCATGGACATCATCCCATTTCCAGTTTAGTTTTGCCAGCCAGCTTCTCCCCAGCAGTGCTGGGGGGTCTCCGGGGACAATCCACAGGGGAAGTCGGTTCACTGTCCCTTTGTGTGTGACAGAGAGCATGGCACTGCCGAGGACTGGTACGATTTCTTTGGTATAAGTCCTTAGTTTGGTGTCGACCCTTGTGAGTTTTGGTCTGTCTCTTTTATGCGGCCACAGTTGTTCAAATTGTTGAGCGCCCATGAGAGATTGATTCGCTCCCGTATCCAGGTCCATGTTGACAGATATCCCGTTGAGTAGGACCCTCATCATTATCGGAGGCGTTCTGTTGTAGGAGCAGCGGCCATTGATCGTGTTGACCCGCTGTACCTCGGTGTCCCGGGTACTGTCCCCACCGTCATCTGGTCCGCTTTCCGACCCATCCGATTCGTATACCAGCCGAGCTGCCGTTTTTTTGCACATGCGGGCCAAATGCCCTGTATTTTCACAATTACTGCAAACAGCCTGCTGAAATCGACATCCCCTTGACAAGTGCCCACTCCCACACCTCCAGCACAGACCTGTTCCATTGTTCAAAGTGTTCCCAAAGAATGAGCTGCGTCTGGCTGATCTCTCTTGAGCTTCTCTCAGTTTGTAGTTGATTGCTCGCATTGTGGGTTGATGAGGTGTGAACGGCCATTCCTGTGGCCCTTGATGGCTTCTGCCTGCTGTCGAGAGCCTGGTCTCCCGGTTTTGTCTGTGTGTGGGGGTAGCAGCTTGTTTAGTGCTGTGAACTTCTTGTTCCGATATTTCGTTAGTTGTCGTACCTGCATTGTAAACCAACCTCGTTTTTTCTTCCCCTACCAAGAATGTCTGTGCAACCAGTGCTGCTGCCTCTAAGGTCAGGTTCTTGGTCTCTATGAGCTTTCGGAATATGCCTGCATGGCCTGTTCCTTCAATGAAAAAGTCTCTCAGCACTTTTCTCCTCAGTTCATCGGAGAACTCACATAAACTAGCCAACCTCCGAAGTTCCGCCACGAAGTCAGGTATGCTCTGGCCCACACAGCGTCTGTAGTTGTAGAACCGGTGTTTGGCCATGTGTAGGCTGCTCGCTGGCTTCAGGTGGTCGCTTACCAGTGTGCTCAATTCTTCAAACGACTTGCTTGCTGGTTTCTCGAGTGCCAACAGATCCATCATTAAAGCGTATGTTTTCGAGCCACAGCTGGTCAAGAGATGGGCTCTTCTCTTGTCTGCCTTATCGTCGCCGAACCAGTCTTTGGTTACAAAGCTTTGCTGGAGCCTTTCTATAAAGTCCTCCCAATTGTCTCCCGCATTGTACTTTTTATCTGATCCGTTGTTCGCCATTCTGTGGATTCTGTAATCCCGTAACTCGTCGCCATTGTAAAGTCCTGTCCCCTCAGTACAGATTCACACGAGGCATGTAGTGAAATCAAGGTCACTCTGGACCTGCACCTTTATTTCACAGCTCTGAAATGCTGCACTTGCCTGAGACCTGTCCTTATATATCTGTCTCTTGCAAGTGCACCCCTGGTGGTAAGGTATGCTGGTGGTTACAGGTCATATCTTATTACAGTCATGTATAGCAAGTTAGGATACAGTCACATATAATAATGTAAGATACATGACAATAAGAACATAAGAATTAGGAACAGGAGTAGGCCATCTAGCCCCTCAAGCCTGCTCCGCCATTCAAAAAGATCATGGCTGATCTGGCCGTGGACTCAGCTCCACTTACCCGCCCGCTCCCCATAACCCTTAATTCCCTTATTGGTTAAAAATCTATCTGTGATTTGAATACATTCAATGAGCTAGCCTCAACTGCTTCCTTGGGCAGAGAATTCCACAGATTCACAACCTTCTGGGAGAAGAAACTCCTTCTCTGTTTTAAATTGGCTCCCCCGTATTTTGAGGCTGTGCCCCCTGGTTCTAGTCTCCCCGACCAGTGGAAACAACCTCTCTGCCTCTATCTTGTCTATCCCTTTCATTATTTTAAATGTTTCTATAAGATCACCCCTCATCCTTCTGAACTCCAACGAGTAAAGACCCAGTCTACTCAATCTATTATCATAAGGTAACCCCCTCATCTCCGGAATCAGCCTAGTGAATCGTCTCTGTACCCCCTCCAAAGCTAGTATATCCTTCCTTAAGTAAGGTGACCAAAACTGCATGCAGTATTCCAGGTGCGGCCTCACCAATACCCTATACAGTTGCAGCAGGACCTCCCTGCTTTTGTATTCCATCCCTCTCGCAATGAAGGCCAACATTCCATTCGCCTTCCTGATTACCTGCTGCACCTGCTAACTAACTTTTTGTGATTCATGCACAAGGACCCCCAGGTCCCTCTGCACCGCAGCATGTTGTAATTTCTCCCCATTCAAATAATATTCCCTTTTACAGTTTTTTTTCCCAAGGTGGATGACCTCACATTTTCCGACATTGTATTCCATCTGCCAAACCTTAGCCCATTCGCTTAACCTATCTAAATCTCTTTGCGGCCTCTCTGTGTCCTCTACACAACCTGCTTTCCCACTAATCTTTGTGTCATCTGTAAATTTTGTTACATTACACTCTGTCCCCTCTTCCAGGTCATCTGTGTATATGGTAAACAGTTGTGGTCCCAGCACCGATCCCTGTGGCTCACCACTAACCACTGATTTCGAACCCAAAAAGGACCCATTTATCCCGACTCTCTGCTTTCCGTTAGCCAGCCAATTCTCGATCCATGCTAATACATTTCCTCTGACTCCGCGTACCTTTATCTTCTGCAGTAACCTTTTGTGTGGCACCTTATCGAATGCCTTTTGGAAATCTAAATACACCACATCCATCGGTACACCTCTATCCACCATGCTCGTTATATCCTCAAAGAATTCCAGTCAATTAGTTAAACATGATTTCCCCTTCATGAATCCATGTTGCGTCTGTTTGATTGCACTATTCCTATCTAGATGTCCCGCTATTTCTTCCTTAATGATAGCTTCAAGCATTTTCCCCATTACAGATGTTAAACTAACCGGCCTATAGTTACCTGCCTTTTGTCTGCCCCCTTTTTTAAACAGAGGCATTACATTAGCTACTCCCCATAGTCCAGAGAATTTTGATAGATTATAACAAATGCATCTGCTATAACTTCTGCCATCTCTTTTAATACCCTGGGATGCATTTCATCAGGACCAGGGGACTTGTCTACCTTGAGTCCCATTAGCCTGTCCAGCACTACCTCCCTAGTGATAGTGATTGTCTCAAGGTCCTCCCTTCCCACATTCCCGTGATCAGCAATTTTTGGCATGGTTTTTGTGTCTTCCACTGTGAAGACCGAAGCAAAATAATTGTTTAAGGTCTCAGCCATTTCCACATTTCCCATTATTAAATCCCCCTTCTCATCTTCTAAGGGACCAACGTTTACTTTAGTCACTCTCTTCCGTTTTTATATCGGTAAAAGCTTTTACGATCTGTTTTTATGTTTTGCGCAAGTTTACTTTCATAATCTATCTTTCCTTTCTTTATTGCTTTCTTAGTCATTCTTTGCTGTCGTTTAAAATTTTCCCAATCTTCTAGTTTCCCACTAACCTTGGCCACCTTATACGCATTGGTTTTTAATTTGATACTCTCCTTTATTTCCTTGGTTATCCACGGCTGGTTATCCCTTCTCTTACCGTCCTTCTTTTTCACTGGAATATATTTTTGTTGAGCACTATGAAAGAGCTCCTTAAAAGTCCTCCACTGTTCCTCAATTGTGCCACCGTTTAATCTGTGTTCCCAGTCTACTTTAGCTAACTCTGCCCTCATCCCACTGTAGTCCCCTTTGTTTAAGCATAGTACACTCGTTTGAGACACTACTTCCTCACCCCCAATCTGTATTACAAATTCAACCATACTGTGATTACTCATTCCGAGAGGATCTTTTACTCAGAGATCATTTATTATTCCTGTCTCATTACACAGGACCAGATCTAAGATAGCTTGCTCACTTGTAGGTTCTGTCACATACTGTTCTAAGAAACAATCCTGTTTGCATTCTATGAATTCCTCCTCCAGGCTACCCCGTGCGATTTGATTTGACCAATCGATATGTAGGTTAAAATCCCCCATGATCACTGCCGTTCCTTTTTCACATGCCTCCATTATTCCCTTGATTATTGCCCGCCCCACCGTGAAGTTATTTTTTGGGGGCCTATAAACTACGCCCACCAGTGACTTTTTCCCCTTACTATCTCTAATCTCCACCCACAATGATTCAACATTTTGTTTATTAGAGCCAGTATCGTCTCTAACAACTGCCCTGATATCATCCTTTATTAACAGAGCTACCCCACCTCCTTTCCCTTCTTGTCTATCTTTCCGAATTGTCAGATACCCCTGTATGTTTAATTCCCAGTCTTGGCCACCCTGCAACCACGTTTCTGTAATGGCCACCAAATCATACCCCATTGAGAGAGGGCATCATCTCGCCTGTTGAATTCAGCGAATTGGCGAGCCCCATGGCACTGATTCTATGACACTATGATTCTATGACACTATGACACTATGATTCTATGATACTATAATTCTATGACACTATGACACTATACTTCTATGATACTATGACACTATGATTCTATGACACTATGACACTATGATTCTATGGCATTATGATTCTATGACACTATAATTCTATGACACTATGATTCTATGACACTATGACACAATGATTCTATGACACTATGACACTTTGATTCTATGACACTCTGACACTTTGATTCTATGACACCATGATTCTATGCCACTATGATTCTATGACACTATGTCACAATGATTCTATGACACTATGACACTATGACACTATGATTCTATGACACTATTATTCTATGACACTATGACACTTTGATTCTATGACACTATGACACTATGACACTATGATTCTATGACATTATGATTCTATGACACTATGACACTATGATTCTATGACACTATGATTCTTTGACACTATGATTCTATCACACTATGATTCTATGACACTATGATTATATGACACTATGACACTATGACACTATGATTCTATGACACTATTATTCTATGACACTATGACACTTTGATTCTATGACACTATAATTCTATGACACTATGACACTGATTATATGACACTATGACACTATGATTCTATGACATGATGATTCTATGACACTATGACACTATGATTCTATGACACTATGATTCTTTGACACTATGATTCTATCACACTATGATTCTATGACACTATGATTATATGACACTATGACACTATGACACTTTGATTCTATCACACTATGATTCTAAGACACTATGACACTATGATTCTATGGCACCATGATTCTATGACACTATGACATTATGATTCTATGACACTATGACACTATGATTCTATCACACTATGATTCTATGACACTATGACACTATGATTCTATCACACTATGATTCTATGACACTATTATTCTATGACACTATGACACTTTGATTCTGACACTATGACACTATGACACTATGAATCTATGACACTATTATTCTATGACACTATGACACTTTGATTCTATGACACTATAATTCTATGACACTATGACACTGATTCTATGACACTATGACACTATGATTCTATGACATGATGATTCTATGACACTATGACACTATGATTCTATGACACTATGATTCTTTGACACTATGATTCTATCACACTATGATTCTATGACACTATGATTATATGACACTATGACAATATGACACTATGATTCCATGACACTATTATTCTATGACACTATGACACTTTGATTCTATGACATTATAATTCTATGACACTATGACACTGATTCTATGACACTATGACACTATGATTCTATGACACTATAATTCTATGACACTATGATTCTATGACACTATGGCATTATGATTCTATGACACTATAATTCTATGACACTATGATTCTATGACACTATGACACTATGATTCTATGACACTATAATTCTATGACACTATGACACAATAATTCTATGACACTATGATGATTCTATGACACTATAATTCTATGACACTATGACACAATGATTCTATGACACTATGATTCCATGACACTATGACACTATGACACTATGATTCTATGACACTATTATTCTATGACACTATGACACTTTGATTCTATGACACTATAATTCTATGACACTATGACACTGATTCTATGACACTATGACACTATGATTCTATGACATGATGATTCTATGACACTGTGACACTATGATTCTATGACACTATGATTCTTTGACACTATGATTCTATCACACTATGATTCTATGACACTATGATTATATGACACTATGACACTATGACACTATGATTCTATGACACTATTATTCTATGACACTATGACACTATACTTCTATGATACTATGACACAATGATTCTATGACACTATGATTCTATGACACTATGACACTATGATTCTATGACATTATGATTCTATGACACTATGATTCTATGACACTATGACACTATGATTCTATGACACTCTGACACTTTGATTCTATGACACTATGATTCTATGACACTATGATTCTATGACACTATGTCACAATGATTCTATGACACTATGACACTATGACACTATGATTCTATGACACTATTATTCTATGACACTATGACACTTTGATTCTATGACACTATGACACTATGACACTATGATTCTATGACATTATGATTCTATGACACTATGACACTTTGATTCTATGACACTATAATTCTATGACACTATGACACTGATTCTATGACACTATGACACTATGATTCTATGACACTATGATTCTTTGACATTATGATTCTATCACACTATGATTCTATGACACTATGATTATATGACACTATGACACTATGACACTATGATTCTATGACACTATTATTCTATGACACTATAACACTTTGATTCTATGACATTATAATTCTATGACACTATGACACTGATTCTATGACACTATGACACTATGATTCTATGACATTATGATTCTATGACACTATGACACTATGATTCTATGACACTATAATTCTATGACACTATGATTCTATGACACTATGGCATTATGATTCTATGACACTATAATTCTATGACACTATGATTCTATGACACTATGACACTATGATTCTATGACACTATAATTCTATGACACTATGACACAATAATTCTATGACACTATGATGATTCTATGACACTATAATTCTATGACACTATGACACAATGATTCTATGACACTATCATTCTATGACACTATGACACTATGACACAATGATTCTATGACACTATGATTCTATGACACTATGACACTATGATTCTATGACACTATAATTCTATGACACTATGACACTGATTCTATGACACTATGACACTATGATTCTATGACACTATGATTCTTTGACATTATGATTCTATCACACTATGATTCTATGACACTATGATTATATGACACTATGACACTATGACACTATGATTCTATGACACTATTATTCTATGACACTATAACACTTTGATTCTATGACATTATAATTCTATGACACTATGACACTGATTCTATGACACTATGACACTATGATTCTATGACATTATGATTCTATGACACTATGACACTATGATTCTATGACACTATAATTCTATGACACTATGATTCTATGACACTATGGCATTATGATTCTATGACACTATAATTCTATGATACTATGATTCTATGACACTATGACACTATGATTCTATGACACTATAATTCTATGACACTATGACACAATAATTCTATGACACTATGATGATTCTATGACACTATAATTCTATGACACTATGACACAATGATTCTATGACACTATGATTCTATGACACTATGACACTATGACACAATGATTCTATGACACTATGATTCTATGACACTATGACACTATGATTCTATGACATTATGATTCTATGACACTATGATTCTATGACACTATTATTCTATGACACTATGACACTATGATTCTATGACACTCTGACACTTTGATTCTATGACACTATGATTCTATGACACTATGATTCTATGACACTATGTCACAATGATTCTATGACACTATGGCACTATGACACTATGATTCTATGACACTATTATTCTATGACACTATGACACTTTGATTCTATGACACTATGACACTATGACACTATGATTCTATGACATTATGATTCTATGACACTATTATTCTATGACACTATGACACTTTGATTCTATGACACTATAATTCTATGACACTATGACACTGATTCTATGACACTATGACACTATGATTCTATGACATTATGATTCTATGACACTATGACACTATGATTCTATGACACTATGATTCTTTGACATTATGATTCTATCACACTATGATTCTATGACACTATGATTATATGACACTATGACACTGTGACACTATGATTCTATGACACTATTATTCTATGACACTATGACACTTTGATTCTATGACATTATAATTCTATGACACTATGACACTGATTCTATGACACTATGACACTATGATTCTATGACATTATGATTCTATGACACTATGACACTATGATTCTATGACACTATAATTCTATGACACTATGATTCTATGACACTATGGCATTATGATTCTATGACAATATGATTCTTTGACACTATGACACTGATTCTATGACACTATGACACTATGATTCTATGACACTATGATTCTATGACACTATGATTCTATGACACTATGACACTGATTCTATGACGCTATAACACTATGATTCTATGACACTATGACACTATGATTCTATGACACTATTATTCTATGACACTATGACACTTTGATTCTATGACACTATGACACTATGACACTATGATTCTATGACATTATTATTCTATGATACTATGACACTTTGATTCTATGACACTATAATTCTATGACACTATGACACTGATTCTATGACACTATGACACTATGATTCTATGACATGATGATTCTATGACACTGTGACACTATGATTCTATGACACTATGATTCTTTGACACTATGATTCTATCACACTATGATTCTATGACACTATGATTATATGACACTATGACACTATGACACTATGATTCTATGACACTATTATTCTATGACACTATGACACTATACTTCTATGATACTATGACACAATGATTCTATGACACTATGACACTTTGATTCTATGACACTATGATTCTATGACACTATGATTCTATGACACTATGTCACAATGATTCTATGACACTATGACACTATGACACTATGATTCTATGACACTATTATTCTATGACACTATGACACTTTGATTCTATGACACTATGACACTATGACACTATGATTCTATGACATTATGATTCTATGACACTATTATTCTATGACACTATGACACTTTGATTCTATGACACTATAATTCTATGACACTATGACACTGATTCTATGACACTATGACACTATGATTCTATGACATTATGATTCTATGACACTATGATTCTATGACACTATGACACTATGATTCTATGACACTCTGACACTTTGATTCTATGACACTATGATTCTATGACACTATGATTCTATGACACTATGTCACAATGATTCTATGACACTATGACACTATGACACTTTGATTCTATGACACTATGACACTATGACACTATGATTCTATGACACTATTATTCTATGATACTATGACACTTTGATTCTATGACACTATAATTCTATGACACTATGACACTGATTCTATGATACTATGACACTATGATTCTATGACATGATGATTCTATGACACTGTGACACTATGATTCTATGACACTATGATTCTTTGACACTATGATTCTATCACACTATGATTCTATGACACTATGACACTGATTCTATGACGCTATAACACTATGATTCTATGACACTATGACACTATGATTCTATGACACTATTATTCTATGACACTATGACACTTTGATTCTATGACACTATGACACTATGACACTATGATTCTATGACACTATTATTCTATGATACTATGACACTTTGATTCTATGACACTATAATTCTATGACACTATGACACTGATTCTATGACACTATGACACTATGATTCTATGACATGATGATTCTATGACACTGTGACACTATGATTCTATGACACTATGATTCTTTGACACTATGATTCTATCACACTATGATTCTATGACACTATGATTATATGACACTATGACACTATGACACTATGATTCTATGACACTATTATTCTATGACACTATGACACTATACTTCTATGATACTATGACACAATGATTCTATGACACTATGACACTTTGATTCTATGACACTATGATTCTATGACACTATGATTCTATGACACTATGTCACAATGATTCTATGACACTATGACACTATGACACTATGATTCTATGACACTATTATTCTATGACACTATGACACTTTGATTCTATGACACTATGACACTATGATTCTATGACATTATGATTCTATGACACTATTATTCTATGACACTATGACACTTTGATTCTATGACACTATAATTCTATGACACTATGACACTGATTCTATGACACTATGACACTATGATTCTATGACATTATGATTCTATGACACTATGATTCTATGACACTATGACACTATGATTCTATGACACTATGATTCTATCACCCAATGATTCTATGACACTATGACACTATGATTCTATCACACTATGATTCTATGACACTATGATTCTATGACACGGTGGCACGATGATTCCATGACACTATGATTCTATGACACTATGATTCTATGTCACTATGATTCTATGGCACTGTGACACTATGATTCTATGACACTATGATTCTGTGACACAATGTTTCTATGACACTATGATTCTATTACACTATGATTCTATGATTCTATGACACATTGATTTTATGACACTATGATTCTATGACACAATGATTCTATGGCACAATGATTCTATGACACTATGACACTATGATTCTATCACACTATGATTCTATGACACTATGATTCTATGACACTGTGACACGATGATTCTATCACACTATGATTCTATGACACTATGACACTGTGATTCTATCACACTATGATTCTATGGCACTATGACACTATGATTCTATGACACTATGATTCTATGACACAATGATTCTATGATTCTATGACACTATGATTCTATGACACAATGATTCTATGACACTATGACACTATGATTCTTTGACACTATGATTCTATCACACTATGATTCTATGACACTATGATTCTATGACACTATGACACTATGATTCTATGACACTATAATTCTATGAAACTGACACTATGATTCTATGATGCTATGACACTATGATTCTATGACACTATGATTCTATGACACTATGACACTATGATTCTATGACACTATGACACTATGATTCTATGACACTATGACACTATGATTCTATGACACTATGATTCTATGAAACTATGACACTATGATTCTATCACACTATGATTCTATCACACTATGATTCTAAGACACTATGACACTATGATTCTATGGCACCATGATTCTATGACACTATGACACTATGATTCTATGTCACTATGAGACTATGATTCTATCACACTATGATTCTATGACACTATGACACTATGATTCTATCACACTATGATTCTATGACACTATGACACTATGATTCTATGACACTATGATTCTATGACACTATGACACTATGATTCTATGACACTATGACACTATGATTCTATGACACTCTGACACTTTGATTCTATGATACTATGATTCTATGACACTACGTTTCTATGACACTATGATTCTATAACACTATGCCACAATGATTCTATGACACTATGATTCTATCACACTATGATTCTATGACACTATGACACTATGATTCTATGACACTATGATTCTATAACACTATGCCACAATGATTCTATGACACTATGATTCTATGACACTATGATTCTATGACACGGTGACACGATGATTCTATCACACTATGATTCTATGACACTATGATTCTATGACACAATGACACTATCATTCTATGGCACTATGATTCTATGATACTATGATTTTATCACACTATGACACTATGATTCTATGACACTATGACACAATGATTCTATGACACTATGACACTATGATTCTATAACACTATGATTCTATGACACTATGATTCTATGACACTATGACACTATGATTCTATGACACTATGATTCTATAACACTATGACACTATGATTCTATGACACTATAATTCTATAATACTATGACACTATGATTCTATGACTCTATGACACTATGATTCTATGACACTATGACACAATGATTCTATGACACAATGATTCTATGACACTATGATTCTATGGCACTATGACGCTATGATTCTGTGACACTATGACACTATGACACAATGATTCTATGACACTATGGTTCTGTGACACTACGATTCTGTGACTGTCACAAGGCCCTGTCCCTCGCTGGGAATTACTATTTCTCTGGATTGACCAATACCTTCTCCATGGCCGCCCCGAGAAACTGCAGCAACAGAAAAAAATAAAATACGACTTGTCTTTACGAGTCATGACCTCAGGACGACCTACAACGTTTAACAGCCTATGAAGTACTTTCGAAATAGGGAAACACGGCAGCCATTTTGGAAACAGCAAAGTCCTACAAACAGCAATGAGATAAATAACTGAATGTTGGTTGAGGGATAAATATTGGTCAGGACACCGAGGAGAACTCTGCTACAACTCTTCAAATAGCACCATGGGAATCTTTTATGTCCATCTGAAAGAGCAGACTAGATTTAATGTCTCATTACAAAGGCGGCAACTCCAACAGTGCAGCTTTCCTTCAGTGCTGCCCTGGGTGAGTGTCAGTCTGGATTATGTGCTCAATTCTCTGGAGTGGGACTTGAACTCTGACTCAGAGATGAGGGAGAGTGCTCCCACTGTGCCATGGCTGACAGCACAAACACAGGGGGCAAAAGGTCCTGCCCCCCTGCCATCATGCGGCGTATAGTGGCAGAGCAGCAGGATGGGTAGAGGGAAGTTCCTGTCTGGGCGGTAAGGTGATGGTATGCCTCACCAGCCAATATCAGCCCTTTTTACTGCTGCAATCTTGCCTAATTTTGCTGGTGGCAAATTTCTCCCAAGTCTCTGGTATAAACTGGGAATATTCCAACTGTACAAACACCTCACACCAATGATTCGCTCAGTGACTCCCCTGTTTAGAGTGGAACTCAACGATGCCAGGTTTGATCACTGGTCTGGTGCTATAATTGGCCTCGGCTCTCATGGAGCAGAGAGGAAATGTCTGTCCGGTTTCCTGCTTCCGGTGGAATGACCCCGGCTGGAAAGTGTACGTGTGTTGGGGTCAGCTCAGGACGGAGTCTGGCTAAGCTATAATGCCAACCGCAATTAAATAGCCTTGCAACACTATTGGGTGGAGGAAGACTGATGTGTGTGCAAATCGATCCCAGTGAGAATTACGTCTGTCAGAAGAAGACAAGGGAAACTTGGAAGGAAAAATAAAACAATCCAAAAAATGACTTTAGCATGTTACCATATGATTAACTCTCTCCTATGTGAATCACACTTTCACCCAATCTCCTACTTAACTATTGTACCATTTCCTTTCCTTATTCTGCTTTTTCCTTCAATCTATGCCCCTTTCTAGGTTTGCTGTCTTTCTCTATAATCCTATCCCTATCTGGCCTTGTACTCCTTTTCTCCTTCCCTCCTTGTCCTTCGCCACCATGGACCTGGTTTTAGCCCATCTTTAACTCCACTTACCATATTCCGTTTCAGCCTGGTCTCATATTCTCGCTCCAAGTGTATTTCCCTTCTGTAAAATTGTAATTAGAACCTGTCGTTTCTCCTCATTTTATAGGGATACAGGAACAGGAGGAGACTATTAAGCCCATGGAGTCTGTTCCGCCATTCAATGAGATCATGGTCGATCTGTGACCTAACTCCACATTCCCACCTTTGCCCCATATCCCTTAACACCTTTAGTTAACAGAAATCTATCATCTCAGATTTGAAATTAATAATTGATCTTGCATCAATTGGCGTTTGCACAAGAGAGTTCCAGTCTGCTACCACCCTATGCATGTAGAAGTGTTTCCTAACTTCATTCTTGAAAGGACTGGCTCTAATTTTTAGGGGGTGAAATTCAGTATCGTCCCGTTTGGGGCATTAACTTTTGAAGACTGGAAAAATTAGCCCCAGGCGCTAATGATTCTCAGATTTCTCTAAATTCGGGGTTAGCGCTCCAGAAAGGAAGTGGAGCGCTAAATCAAGTGCTGCTACTTCAGTTGGAGCGCTAAAGGGCGCAGGTGAGGCGGGAGTGGTGCAGCGCGGCCCAATGTTCCGTGCAGCGCTGCCACGATCCGAGGCTCCTCCCCTCCCTTAAAGGGAAGGGCCATTGCTGCAAGCTCTGCCTTGGGACCAGTGAGCCGGTCCCCAATGGCAGCCGCAATCCGGCCCGATCAGCCCCATGCACTCCAGCAGAGTACGGGTCTGATCGATCGCGGCTGAGAAAAAATCAAAAATATTAATTTTATTCATTCAAATCATTTTTCTACTTACCGCACCAACATCCCCTTTAACTTATGCTCCCGAACAACACCTCCTGCAGCTGTCGGTGTTGTCGCCCGGCGATGCTGCAAGGAGCGGAACCCAAGTTCGGGTCCGAGGCGCTACCGGGGCGATGCGCAGGACAATGACGTCGCGATCTCAGGGCGCAGGAGATTGTGCCGCAAGGTGTTACCGCCCCTGCAAACCTCTTGGCCAATTTAGCGGAAGTTGTTTCTTTTGTCGCGCCTGGTCGACAAGTCATTAGCGTCACGCTATTGCTCCCTGGAGGTGCTAAAGAGGCCAATTTCTAGGACTGTGATTATGCCCTCTAGTCTGAGACTCGCCAACCAGCGGGAAAGTTTCTCTCTATCTACCCTATCAGTTCCCCCTAATATCTTGTAAACTTCAATTAAATCACCAGGAATACAACCCTGGATTGTGAAATCTTTCCTTGTAACTTAACCCTTGCAGTCCGGGTATCATTCTGGTAAACTTACGCTGCACTCCCTCCAAGGCCAAGATATTCTTCCTAAGGTGGGGTGCCCAGAACTGCTCACAGTATCCCTGGTGTGGTCTAACCAGAGCTTTGTACAGCAGTAGCATAACGTCTACCCCCTTGTATTCTAGTCCTCTAGATATAAAGGCCAACATTCCATTAGCCTTTTAAATTATTTTCAATATCTGTTGATGATATTTTAATGATCTATGTATCTGGACCTCCCCCAAGTCTTTTTGGACCTCCACTGTTTTTAGCTTTGTACCATTTAGAAAGCACCCTGTTCTATCCTTTTTAGGTCCAAAGTTGTTGACCTTATGTTTGCCTACATTGAAATCCATTTGCACAATTTTGCCCATTTGCTTGATCTATCAATATCTCTATAATCAATATCTCCATAAAAGGAGCGGCAAGCGGAGGCCCAGAAGCAGCATGGAGGCGTACCACTACAAGGTAGAGCGCGAGCTGGTGCAGAAGAGTGACGGCAGCGAAGAGTGACGTCAGCAAGGTCCAGGGCGATAATTGGAGCGTGGGGAAGCACGGGCCAGCCCACACTGCGATATGTGCGCACACTGGGTCCGTGCAGCAGAGCAGGTCTCCAGTTGTCTTGGGTAATCCTTGCCACTGGACCAAGACCTAGCTCTGTAAAGCCTGTGTGATGGCTGGTGTGCAACGGCCACCCCACATTAAAAAAAATCCACGCACAGGCATCTTCCACCCTTCAGGATGTAGTTCGGGTTCTTCTTTCGAAACACCTGTGAACTCATTCTTTTTTTGGCGCGGAAGCAAGTCATCCTCGTTTCGAAGGACTGCATATGATTGATTGAATTTTATTATTCCATCTACAGTGCTTACACTGCCGCCTTTCTTTGTGTCAACAACAAACTTGAATATGTGGCTTTCTATGCCATCATCTAAGTCGTTAATAAATACGGTAAATAGTTAAGGGCCCATCCTTGCGGGACACCACTAGTCACATCCTGCCAATTAGAGTTTCCTGCCCATTATCCTGATTCTCTTAACGCCTGCCAATTTCCTAACTAAATCAATAATTTGCAGGGCATCAACAGATACAGAATGAAATAATTTACAAAATCCCCACCCCTGACCAGAAATTGTGGCTTGGTTGGTGGCGGGCTGGCACAATGGGGGTGGCAGCAAGAGTGTGCCTCCCACCACCAACATCATCCATATTGTAACCAGCATTTGTCTGTCTTCATTTCCCGCCTAATAATGGCTCAGTAAGAGAGCTCCCGAGAGGAGGGGCTTTCCAAGCTTGTCAGCACCATAGGTGCACCCCATGGAGCTCGTGGACCAAATACAAAATTTAAATCCATGTATTTTCATTAGTTTTCATATAGCTCAAGCTGATGAAGCAACAGATCTTGTGGGTGTTGTTTTCATATCTTCCCTTGGAGAATAATGCGAAGGAGCAGAAGGATTCCCGGGCTGATTAACAGACTGATAGACCATGATGTGAAGTCACCTTCCATGGCCTTAACCGTCTTTATACCAGCAATAGGGGGCAGGAGCTGTTCATCTATACGGCTCTCTCCCCATAGACCTGTATCAATCCAAAACTGATCCCACTCCTGTGAAGCACTTGGGGTGTTTTACTACTTTAAAGGCATTATATAAATGCAAGTTGTTGTTGTTATCGCCCATTTTGCACTACAGCCCAAGGCCGGTTTCACACCTTATGACTTTAGTATCCTTTCAAGATGGGGCACCTACAGCTGGCAAGCCACCACTGCTGGGTACAAACTCTTGGTGGTAGGCGGCAGGTGCCACATGCTCTCCAGAAATGAAGGTAACTTGCAAAAAGCACGTTTGGGCTGCCTCGGCATGGATTCTAATGGTCAGTGCCAGTCTGCCCATAAACTCAGCATTGTATTTACCCTGAAGTTCAATCTCATTCTGAGAGGTTACAGGAAGGGTCGCGTGGGGAAGGAAAGGCTGACATGGACGCAGTTAAGGGCTTCCATTTAAGGAAAGAACTTGCACTTATATAGCTCCTTATTAGGACGTCTCAAAGAGCTTCACAGGCAATGAATTCCTTTGGAAGTACGGTCACTGTTGCAGATTTTTGGAGATCCATCAATGTTTGCAGGTGAGATGCCTCACTGGAAACCCTATATATAAAGAAAGAAATACTTGCATTTATATAGTGCCTTTCATGACCACCGGATGTCTCAAAGCTACTTAAAGCCAATGGAGTACTTTTGGAGTGTAGTCACTGTTGCAATGTGGGAAACACGGCAGCCAATTTGTGCACAGCAAGCTCCCACAAACAGCAATGTGATGATGACCAGATAACTTGCTTTTTGTTATGTTGATTGAGGGATAAATATTGGCCAGGACACCGGGGATAACTCCCCTGCTCTTCTTCAAAATAGTGCCTTGGGATCTTTAACGTCAACTTCAGAGAGCAGACGGGGCCTCAGTTTAACGTCTCATCCGAAAGACGGCATTTCCAACAGTACAGCACTCCCTCAGCACTGCACTGGAGTAAGACACTCCTTAAAACCTACCTGTTTGACCAAGCTATTGGTCACTTGGCCTAATGTGGCTCAGTGTCATTGGGATGTTTCACTGTATTACAGATGCTGTTGTTCGCATCCAGCAGGAATCACATGTCTAGTGGGTGTGGGCACCCCACCCCTATCATCCACTATCTATGGCCATGCAAGGAGCATTCACATCGTGGTCTGTCGGAGTGCTAATAAGCCTGCCAATCCTTCCACTACTTCACACCGTTCTCCAAGAGAAGAGTGCGAAGATACAACAAGAACCAGACGCAGGTTAACTGGTCATTTGCCTTATTGCTGTGTATTGGATGTTGCAGGCACAGAATGCCTGCTGTGTTGACCTATGTTGGGGTAGAAAGAAGACTTCTCTTCTTAAAGGTGGACTCCCTGATATAAGAAATCGACACCCCCGCCCATATAACGACCACAGATTCCATCAAACGAAACCTTCGGTACAACTAGTTTATTTCGAGCAAATGCAAGGGAAAGTTCAAACGTGGAACCTTCAAAGTACAAGAGGTTTCAATTACAATTACACAGGTTTTCGAGGGGTGCTACCCTCCTACATAATCAACGATTGGTCTACTGCCATCAGTGAAGTTACATTGATTTGTTGGCTCTTATCAGACTAGCTCTGAGTGGTTCGTTCCCACCTGTCCATCTCTCATCACATGTCAATCATGCTGTTCAGTGATGTGAACTTTGCCATAGTCTCTATGACGTGTGAAGTAACTCTTGTTCCAAAAATACTGGCTTCCTTATCTCTTCCCGAGTGTTCCAAACTAATTGTTTACAGTCTCTGTTCCAGACTGTTGCCCTTGGTGGATTTGCTTATGTAAATCTAGACTAAAGTTCACACCACAATGGTTCATTACCCATCAGGCTTCGCTATTCCCTTCTTACTCGCCCAATGTAAGCGCGTGTATAAGCGTGCTTTACAAACATAAAAGGGTTATACATAAACGGTCAATTACAATCCATACCATAAGACAGAGGAACTCCCAATTCCTCAGAACCTCCTAATTCCCTTTAACCTTCGTACTCAAGTGTACTTTTTTCCCCCTTACAACCTACATAATGACAGTGATTGCTTTCCAAAAAGTAGTTATTGTGCTGTCCCCAGTATATGGTATATGGTATAGGTGAGTATTTCACTGGAGAATGTCACCAAGCCAAAGGTTGTCTCCATCTGATTTTGGTGGTGTTGACCAAGGCACAAATGTTGACCTCCCTGCATGTGTACCTGAAACCGGCTGAGGAGTCGCGCTGGATTGTTATCTGGGAGGCTCCCACACACAACACAGGGACAAGATGAATGGAGTGGGCGAGTCCTTTAACCCTTCCACCATGGTGGACGGCTCCATCTGGTGGACTGGAGCAAATCTCACCAACACCTCCGGTGGGCTATTTTTTTGTGTATACTCACCCTCCCCAACCCCTCCGATTTTCACCTAGACGTGAGAGAAACGGAAGCACCGACATACCGTCAAGCCCCCCCCCCCTCCCATTCTGATTATCAGGTGGACCCCAAACCTGGCTGTTCCCAGAGCCTCTTGAATATATGGTAAACAGTGTTGGATGACGTAGTTACAATCCTTGATGCCATTTTCGTCTTAGCCCGCCAGAGAGCCTCCAGTTCTTACTCCCGTCAAACGTGAGGGGCTGACATTGGAAGGTGGCCATACCTTCCGCCATCTAGGTCCTAAGCTCCCTCCCTGCACCTTTCCGCCTCCCCACCTCTCTCTGCGCCTTTGAGCCCCTCCTTAAAACCCACTACTTTGACCAAGTTTTCGGTCACCCTCTCAATATTTCTTTCTTTGGCTTAGTGTCCATTTTTGTCCATTGTGAAGCCACTTGGGAGTTGTGACATTGTTCTTGTTGTTGTTGACATATAATGATGCAGTATTCGTACTGTGACATTTTGAACAAATTCTGCTTCAATGGGCAATACAGTCTGGCTCTCTATTGTCTCAGGGTTATAACCTTTATTTCATAGTGTTCCACAAATGCTCCTGTATAACTGTGGCCACATATGTAGGTCTGCTCTATCATCTCAATCAGCTTGTTTCTTTATAGAACACTGCAAGTAGCACTTGGAATTTTAGCAGGCCTGTATAATAAATATAACTAAAACAATATGTCAGTCAGGTCAGTCCCCCAGTGGTAGTACTCAACCTGTGAGTCAGAAGGTTGTGGGTTCAAGCCCCACTCCAGAGACTTGAGCACATAATCCAGGACTGCCATTCTAGTGCAGTGCTGAGGGAATGCTGCACTGTCGGAGGTGTCGTTAATCCGAGGCCCCGTCTGCTCTCTCAGGTGGACGTAAAAGATCCCATGGCATTATCTGAAGAAGAGCAGGAGAGTTATCCCCGGTGTCCTGGCCAATATTTATCCCTCAACCAACATCATTAACACAGTTTATCTAATCATTATCACATCGCTGTTTGTGAGACCATGTTATGCACAAATTGGCTGCTGCATTTCCTACATTGCAACAGTGACTGTACTTCAAAAGTACTTCATTGGCTGTACAACGCTTTGAGACATCCTGAGATCCTGAAAGGTGTATATAAATAAAAGTGAGAGGAGAGATGAATTAAAGTGGGAGGAGATTCGTGTGGAGAATAAGCACCAGCATAGACCTGTTGGGCCGAATGGTCTGTTTCTGTGCTGCAAATCCTACGGGGGCTAAATTGGACCATGAGAGGGAGGGAATTTATTTCAGCTGCCAATGCAATTGCATGTGTTTTTGGAGCTTTGCTATACTTGGCTAACGTTTGAATAGTCGACATGGAGTGGACAGGTTGGTGCTGAAGTACTTTTTCTGTCATTTAAACTCTGGTGCTGAAAGAAGTTGCTTCAAAAACAACAACAACTTGTATTTATATAGCGTCTTTAACGTAGTAAAACATCCCAAGGTGCTTCATCATCATCATCATCATAGGCAGTCTCTCGGAATCGAGGAAGACTTGCTTCCACTCTTAAAATGAGTCCTTAGGTGACTGAACAGTCCAATACGAGAGCCACAGTCCCTGTCACAGGTGGGACAGACAGTCGTTAAGGGAAGGGGGGGGGTGGGACTGGGTGGCCGCACAGTCTTTCCGCTGCCTGCGCTTGGTTTCTGTATGCTCTCAGCGATTAGACTCGAGGTGCGCAGCGTCCTCCCGGATGCACTTCCTCCACTTAGGGCAGCCTTTGGCCAGGAACTCCCAGGTGTCAGTGGGGATGTTGCACTTTATCAGGGAGACTTTGAGGGTGTCCTTGTAGCGTTTCCTCTGCCCACCTTTGACTCGTTTGCCGTGAAGGAGATCTGAGTAGAGCACTTGCTTTGGGAGTCTCGTGTCTCGCATGCGAACAATTTGGCCTGCCCAGCGGAGCTGATCATGTGTGGTCAATGCTTCAATGCTGGGGATGTTGGCCTGGTCAAGGATGCTAATGTTGGTGCGTCTATCCTTTGGGGATTTGTAGGATCTTGTGGCGACATCGTTGGTGGTATTTCTCCAGCAATTTAAAGTGTCCACTGTACATGGTCCATGTCTCTGAGCCATACAGGAGGGCGGGTATTACTACAGCCCTGTAGACCATGAGCTTGGTGGCAGTTTTGAGGGACTGGTCTTCAAACACTCTTTTCCTCAGGCGGCCAAAGGCTGCACTGGCGCACCGGAGGCAGTGTTGAATCTCGTTGTCAATGTCTGCTCTTGCTGATAAGAGGCTCCCGAGGTATGGAAAATGGTTCACATTGTCCAGGGCCACGCTGTAGATCTTGATGATTGGAGGGCAGTGCTGTGTTGTGAGGACAGGCTGGTGGAGGACCTTTGTCTTACGGATGTTTAGCATAAGGCCCATGCTTTCATACGTCTCAGTAAATACGTCGGGGTATTGTTTTTAAAAGTTTCAAAAATTGCACAATATTTATTTTGTAAATGTGCCAAAGTTGAATGTTGTCCTGGAGTTTAGTCTCTGTATGTGCGCAGATGCAGATGTCATCCGCGTACTGTAGCTCGACGACAGAGGTTGGGGTGGTCTTGGATTTGGCCGGGAGACGGCGAAGGTTGAACAGCTTCCCATTGGTTTTGTAGTTTAGTTCCACTCCAGCGGGGAGCTTGTTGACTGTGAGGTGGAGCATGGAGGGTTGGGGCGATGATGCAGCCCTGTTTGACCCTGGTCTGGACGTGGATTGGGTCTGTCATGTATTCAACTGTCATTGTAACCCATGTATAAGCTGACCGAAGTTGTATACCTTGAGAACACTGACCACAGGGGGCGAACTTGTGGGAGACACTCCTAACCTGGACTTTCCGGTATAAAAGGGGAAGCTCCACCCACCGTCTGCCTCTTGAGGTCTTGGTGATAAAGGTAACCGGTCACAGAGTGATCTTCTCTCAAGTATGGGCTTCGTGTGCATTTATACTATATAGTAAGGACATATTATTGATGATGAGAAAGTGGGATTTAAACCACGCGAGCGTGGCCACTAGTGTCATGTATGTAACCACAATGTAACACTACTGTATTACCGTATACACACAACCTAGATGCACACCTTGACCACAAGGGATGAACTTGTGGGAGACACTCCTTACCTAATCTCCCAGGTATATAAAGGGAGGTTCCACGCAGGGTCATCATTTGTGGAGTGCTGCGAATAAAGAGTTGAGGTCACAGAGTGACCTTGTCCCCAGAATGCGTCTCGTGTGGTTTCATGCTGTCGAGTAAGGACTTTACATTGGCGACGAGAAATGGGAATTCACGACCCACGAGAATGGCCACCGTTAGTGTAGAGGAACGGTACAGTGTTGGGGAAGACTGGGACGATTTTGTCGGAGGCTTCAGCAAAGCTTCGTTACGAAAGAATGGCTGGGGGATGCAACGACTGACAAGCGAAGGAATCTTCTTTTGACCAGCTGCGGACCAAAGACTTACACCCTCATGAAGGACTTACTAGCACCCGAAAAGCCGTTGGACAAAACCTTAGCAAACTGATTGGGGAGCACCTCAAACTGGCGAGAAGCATACATATGGCCTGACATAGATTCTACACCCACCGATGTCGTGAAGGACAGAGCATACCGGACTTCGTAGCAGACCTCCGGCGTTTGGCCAGCCTCTATAAGTTCACAGATGCCTGCAGGGGGGAGATGCAAAGAGACTTCTTTATCGAGGGCATTGGTCATGCGGGAATTTTCCGCAAATTAATTGAGACCAAGGATTTGACCTTGGAAGCGGCGGCGTTGTTAGCTCAAACTTTCATGGCGGAGGAGGAAGAGACGAAAATAATATACGCGCGCAATTCTGCCTCTAACGCACCAATGGGTCAGGGAGTCAACATCATCAATGCGACTCAGAGCCCCGCAGACTGGCAGGGGCAGTCCAACACTCCCCAGGCAGCAATAGACCCCAGAGTAGGACTCCAACAGAGACAATGGCAGGCTGAACGGACATTCACGCCATCACAGCGGACAATGCGGCCCGGGATGGGGCCATTGACACCCACTAATAGGGTACTTAAGAGCAGTCAAAGGGACAGTCAGTGCAGAATGCCTGGCCATAGTCCCTTTGTCCCCAACAGTGGAAACTTTAACTCATGCTGGAGGTGTGCGGGAAAACACTCTGCCAGATCTTGCAGATTTCAACAGTTTGTCTGCAGAAACTGCAATCTCAGTGGCCATTTAGCTCGAATGTGCAGGAAGCTTGCAACCAGACTAATATATGAGGCGGAGGGACCAGAAGAGGGTCCTTCGAGGCAGGATGACTTTTGAGGCAAATCGATGGACGCCGAGGTTCAGTGGGTCCATGCGGCAAACAGTTCATACACCAAAACGCCACCAATGATGATGAGGGTTTTATTAAATGGCATCCCAGTATGCATGGAGCTGGACACTGGGGCCAGCCATTCACTCATGGGTGTTCAACAATTTGAGGAGCTATGGCCACTTAAAGCCAGTCGACCCAAATTAGCACGTATTGAGACACAATTACGGACTTACACTAAAGAAATCATTCCGGTGCTAGGGAGTGCAATGTTGGCTGTCACACACAATGGGTTAGTGAATCGGCTGCCGCTCTGGATTGTCCCGGGTAATGGTCCCGCACTGTTGGGGAGGAGCTGGTTAGCCGAGATGAACTGGAAATGGGGGGATGTTCACGCGATGTCATCTGTGGAGCAAAGTTCGTGCTCACAAGTCCTAGAACAATTCGATTCACTCTTCCAACCTGGCGTTGGGACTTTCAAAGGCACTAAAGTAGTAATACACATCACCCCGGACGTCAGGCCAGTGTACCACAAAGCCAGAGCGGTGCCGTATGTGATGCGGGAGAAAATCGAGAGCGAATTGGACCGGCTGTTGAACATAAGAACATAAGAATTAGGAACAGGAGTAGGCCATCTAGCCCCTCGAGCCTGCTCCGCCATTCAACAAGATCATGGCTGATCTGGCCGTGGACTCAGCTCCACTTAACTGCCCGCTCCCCGTAACCCTTAATTCCCTTATTGGTTAATAATCTATCTATTTGTGACTTGAATACATTCGATGAGCTAGCCTCAACTGCTTCCTTGAGCAGAGAATTCCACAGATTCACAACCCTCTGGGAGAAGAAATTCTTTCTCAACTTGGTTTTAAATTGGCTCCCCCGCATTTTGAGGCTGTGCCCCCTAGTTCTAGTCTCCCCGACCAGTGGAAACAACCTCTCTGCCTCTATCTTGTCTATCCCTTTCATTATTTTAAATGTTTCTATAAGATCACCCCTCATCCTTCTGAACTCCAACGAGTAAAGACCCAGTCTACTCAATCTATCATCATAAGGTAACCCCCTCATCTCCGGAATCAGCCTCGTGAATCGTCTCTGTACCCCCTCCAAAGCTAGTATATCCTTCCATAAGAAAGGTGACCAAAACTGCACGCAGTACTCCAGGTGCGGCCTCACCAATACCCTATAAAGTTGCAGCAGGACCTCCCTGCTTTTGTACTCCATCCCTCTCGCAATGAAGACCAACATTCCATTCGCCTTCCTGATTACCTGCTGCACCTGCAAACTAACTTTTTGTGATTCATGCACAAGGACCCCCAGGTCCCTCTGCACCGCAGCATGTTGTAATTTCTCCCCATTCAAATAATATTCCCTGTTACTGTTTTTTTTCCCAAGGTGGATGACCTCACACTTTCCGACATTGTATTCCATCTGCCAAACCTTAGCCCATTCGCTTAACCTATCTAAATCTCTTTGCAGCCTCTCTGTGTCCTCTACACAACCCGCTTTCCCACTAATCTTTGTGTCATCTGCAAATTTTGTTACACTACACTCTGTCCCCTCTTCCAGGTCATCTATGTATATTGTAAACAGTTGTGGTCCCAGCACCGATCCCTGTGGCACACCACTAACCACCGATTTCCAACCCGAAAATGACCCATTTATCCCGACTCTCTGCTTTCTGTTCGCCAGCCAATTCTCTATCCATGCTAATACATTTTCTCTGACTCCGCGTACCTTTATCTTCTGCAGTAACCTTTTGTGTGGCACCTTATCGAATGCCTTTTGGAAATCCAAATACACCACATCCATCGGTACACCTCTATCCACCATGCTCGTTATATCCTCAAAGAATTCCAGTAAATTAGTTAAACATGATTTCCCCTTCATGAATCCATGTTGTGTCTGCTTGATTGCACTATTCCTATCTAGATGTCCCGCTATTTCTTCCTTAATGATAGTTTCAAGCATTTCCTCCACTACTGATGTTAATCTAACAGGCCTATAGTTACCTGCCTTTTGTCTGCCCCCTTTTTTAAACAGAGGTGTTACATTAGCTGCTTTCCAATCCGCTGGTACCTCCCCAGAGTCCAAAGAATTTTGGTAGATTATAACGAATGCCTCTGCTATAACTTCCGCCATCTCTTTTAATACCCTGGGATGCATTTCATCAGGACCAGGGGACTTGTCTACCTTGAGTCCCATTAGCCTGTCCAGCACTACCCCCCTAGTGATAGTGATTGTCTCAAGGTCCTCCCTTCCCACATTCCTGTGACCAGCAATTTTTGGCATGGTTTTTGTGTCTTCCACTGTGAAGACCGAAGCAAAATAATTGTTTAAGGTCTCAGCCATTTCCACGTTTCCCATTATTAAATCCCCCTTCGCATCTTCTAAGGGACCAACATTTACTTTAGTCACTCTTTTCCGTTTTATATATCTGTAAAAGCTTTTACTATCTGTTTTTATGTTTTGCGCAAGTTTACTTTCGTAATCTATCTTTTCTTTCTTTATTGCTTTCTTAGTCATTCTTTGCTGTCGTTTAAAATTTTCCCAATCTTCGAGTTTCCCACTAACCTTGGCCACCTTATACGCATTGGTTTTTAATTTGATACTCTCCTTTAATTCCTTGGTTATCCACAGCTGATTATCCCTTCTCTTACCGCCCTTCTTTTTCACTGGAATATATTTTTGTTGAGCACTATGAAAGAGCTCCTTAAAAGTCCTCCACTGTTCCTCAATTGTGCCACCATTTAGTCTGTGTTTCCAGTCTACTTTAGCCAACTCTGCCCTCATCCCACTGTAGTCCCCTTTGTTTAAGCATAGTACGTTCGTTTGAGACACTACTTCCTCACCCTCAATCTGTATTACAAATTCAACCATACTGTGATCACTCATTCCGAGAGGATCTTTTACTTGGAGATCGTTTATTATTTCTGTCTCATTACACAGGACCAGATCTAAGATAGCTTGCTCCCTTGTAGGTTCTGTAACATACTGTTCTAAGAAACAATCCCGTATGCATTCTATGAATTCCTCCTCCAGGCTACCCCGTGCGATTTGAGTTGACCAATCGATATGTAGGTTAAAATCCCCCATGATTACTGCCGTTCCTTTTTCACATGCCTCCATTATTCCCTTGATTATTGCCCGCCCCATCGTGAAGTTATTATTTGGGGGCCTATAAACTACGCCCACCAGTGACTTTTTCCCCTTACTCTCTCTAATCTCCACCCACAATGATTCAACATTTTGTTCATTAGAGCCAATATCGTCTCTAACAACTGCCCTGATATCATCCTTTATTAACAGAGCTACCCCACCTCCTTTCCCTTCTTGTCTATCTTTCCGAATTGTCAGATACCCCTGTATGTTTAATTCCCAGAATTGGCCACCCTGCAACCACGTTTCTGTAATGGCCACCAAATCATACCCCATTGAGAGAGGGCATCATCTCGCCTGTTGAATTCAGCGAATTGGCGAGACCCATCGTTCTTGTGCTAAAAGCGGATGGCTCTGTCAGAATCTGTGGCGACTACAAGGCCACCATCAATCGGGTGTCCCTACAAGATCAGTACCCGCTCCCGAGAGCGGAGGACCTATTCGCCACGCTGGCAGGCGGCAAGCTGTTCACCAAGTTGGACCTCACCTCAGCCTATATGACCCAGGAACTGGCCGACGAATCTAAACTACTGACCACCATCACCACGCACAAGGGACTGTTCGCTTACAACAGGTGCCCGTTTGGCATTCGATCAGCGGCCGCAATTTTTCAACGAAACATGAAAAGCCTGCTTAAATCCATTCCTGGAACGATCGTATTCCACAAGCTGGAGGAGGTGCGATGCCAACTGGACTGGGTAGGCCTGCGACTCAAGAAATCTAAATGTGTGTTTTTAGCTCCTGAGGTTGAGTTTCTGGGCAGGAGGGTTGTTGCAGATGGGATTTGGCTCACCGAATCCAAAACAGAAGCGATTCGATAGGCACCCAGGCCCTGCAACACATCGGAGTTGCGTTCATTTCTGAGGCTGTTGAACAATTTTGAGAACTTTCTGCCGAACTTGAGCACGTTGTGGGAGCTGCTACACGTGCTCCTGCATAAGGGTTGCGATTGGTTTTGGGGGGACTGTCAGGAACGGGCTTTTGATCGGGCGCGAAACCTACTTTGTTCAAAGAAGTTGTTGACCCTGTACGATCCCTGTAAAAAATTGGTTCTGACATGTGATGCATTGTCTGATGGGGTTGGGTGCGTGTTGCAGCAGGGTAATGCTGAGGGTCAACTACAACCTGTGGCTTATGCCTCTAGGTCGCTCTCTCAAGCAGAACGGGGATATGGGATGCTCGAGAAATAAGCGCTCGCATGTGTCTATGGTGTAAAAAAAATGCATCAGTACCTCTTTGGTAGTAAGTTTGAATTAGAGACGGACCATAAGCCATTAACATCCCTGTTGTCAGACAGCAAGGCTGTCAATGCCAACGCATCAGCCCGCATATAGCGATGAGCTCTCATGCTGGCCGCTTATGACTACTCCATCCGGCACCGGCCCGGCACTGAAAATTGCACTGACGCGCTCAGCAGGCTACCACTGGCCACCACTGAGGGGACAGCGGAGCAAAGCGCTGAGATGGTCATGGCTGTCGAAGCCTTTGACAGCGCAGGCTCCCCCATCACATCCTGCCAGATAAAAATCTGGACAAACAGAGATCCCCACCTATCCCTGATTTAGAAATGTGCCCTGACTGGGGATTGGGCGCCCGCACACGGAGCATGCCCTGAGGAGGTCAGACCGTTTCACAGATGGATGGATGAGCTCTCCATCCAAGCCGACTGCCTACTATAGGGCAACTGGGTAGTTATGCCCCAGAAGGGCAGGGAGGCATTCATCAGGGAACTCCACAGCGAGCACCCAGGCATTGTGCTGATGAAGGCCATTGCCCGGTCTCACGTTTGGTGGCCTGGAATTGATTCAGACCTGGAACACTGTGTTCGCAGGTGCACGACGTGTGCCCAGTTGGGTAATGCCCCCAGGGAGGCCCCGCTCAGCATGTGGCCCTGGCCCACCAGGCCATGGTCACGCATTCATGTTGACTACGCGGGCCCGTTCATGGGAAAGATGTTCCTTATTGTGGTAGATGCGTAGTCGAAATGGATCGAGTGCATCATTCTGAATTCATGCACGTCATCCACCACCATGGAAAGCCTACATGTGATCTTTGCAACCCATGGCTTGCCGGACATCCTGGTTAGTGATAATGGCCCATGCTTCACAAGCTACGAATTCCGGGAGTTTATGTCGGGCAATAGCATCAACTACGTCAGGACTGCGCCATTCAAGCCGGCCTCCAATGGCCAGGCGGAACGTGCGGTCCAATCATTAAGCGAGGTATGCTCAGGTTCAAGGACCCTCCCTACAATGCCGCCTATCCCGCCTCCTGCTGGCCTATAGATCCCGACTGCACTCATCAGGGGAGTTCCGCCCGCAGAGCTACTAATGAAGCGGACACTCAAAACCCGGTTGTCCCTCATTCACCCAGTCCTGACCGACATAGTTGAGGGCAAGCGTAAGTCACAGAACGAGTACCATGACCATAATTCGAGGGGGAAATGTATAGAAATAAATGATCCTGTATTCGTCCTCAATCACGCCATGGGGCCCAAATGGCTTGAGGGTACTGTAATTGACAAAGAGGGGAATAGGGTCCTCGTGGTAAAACTCAACAATGGTCAGATATGCCGTTAGCATCTGGACCAAGTTAAAAAAAAAGGTTCAGCATCGACACGGAGGAACCTGAAGAAGACCATGAGATGGAGCTCACACCACCATCAGCAACAAGAGCAATCAGAAGATTGCATAGACCCTGCGGTCAGCCCGGACAGGCCGGAATTACCACAGGTGACAGACACTCACGTCAGTGTCCAACAATCAGAGCCCCAACTGCGGCGCTCCACGAGGGAGCGTAGACCACCTGAAAGACTAAACCTATGATCCTAACAAGACTTTAGGGGGGGAAAGTGATGTCATGTACGTAACCACAATGTAACACCACTGTATTACTGTACACACACAACCTAGATGCACGCCTTGACCACAAGGGATGAACTTGTGGGAGACACTCCTTACCTGATCTCCCAGGTATATAAAGGGAGGTCCCACGCAGGGTCATCAGTTATGGAGTGCTGTGAATAAAGAGTTGAGGTCACAGAGTGACCTTGTCCCCAGAATGTGCCTCGTGTGGTTTCATGCTGTAGAGTAAGGACTTTACAACTAGCAGCACAGAATAGAGGTACTGTGTTGGTGATGATTGTGACGACTTTATTGAGACTACAGCAGAGTTTTGTCACTAAGGAATGGTTGGGACAGGATTCGGCCGATAAACGCAGGGCTCGTCTCCTGACGATTTGTGGATCCAGAATGTACTCCCTGATGAAGGACCTTCGAGCGCCAGAGAAGCCGGCGGACAAGACGTTCAAAGAGCTCAGTAAGTTGATCGGGGAACACCTTAAACCGGCGAGCAGCATGCACATGGCGAGACACCGGTTTTACATGCACCGATGGCGAGAAAGGCAAAGCATTCCAGACTTTGTGGCAGATCTCAGGCGACTGGCAAGCCTATGTAAGTTTCCAAATGCATGCAGAGCGGAGATGCTGGAAGACATTTTTATTGAGGGCATCGGGCACACTGGGGTTTTCAGGAAACTGATTGAGACTAAAGACTTGATCCTGGAAGCGGCAGCTCTGATAGCCCAGATATTTATCTCAGGGGAGGAAGAGACCAGAATGATTTATGGCAAAAATCTTGGCTCAAATGCGGCAAACGACCAGGGAGTCAACACTGTTAACACGGCACACAGTTCTCTAGGCAGACAAGGGCAATCGGACATGCCCCAGCATGCAGCCGAATCCAAAGGGGGAATTCAACAGAGACAATGGCTAGCTGAATGGTGATTCATGCCATCGCAATGGACAATGTGGCCAGTAATGGGGCCATCAACACCAGTTAATGGTACGTTTAAGGACAGTTACAGAGACAGTCAGAGACGATTGACTGGTAATGGACCTTTTGTTTCCAACAACGGGGCCTCTAACTCATGCTGGAGGTGTGGAGGCAAACACCCAGTCAAAGCTTGCAGGTATCAGCAATATACCTGCAGAAACTGCAACGTCAGCAGTCACTTGGCGCGTATGTGCAGGAAGCCTGCAGCCAGGTTGATGTATGAGGAGGACGGGCCCGATGTAAGCCCTACGAGGCCAAATGAATACTGGGGGAAATCGCTGGAAACTGAAGTTCAGCGAGTTCAAGTGGAGCACATATACAGTTCATACACCAGGACGCCACCGATAATGATAAAAATGCTCCTCAATGGCATCCCAGTATTAATGGAGCTAGACATGGGGGCCAGCCAGTCCCTGATGATTATCAAACAGTTCGAAAGGTTGTGGGTATCTAAGGCCAGGAGGCCAAAATTATTACCGATTGACGCACTGCTACGGACATATACAAAGGAGATCATTCCGGTGCTAGGCAGCGCCACGGTAGTCGTGACCCACAAAGATTCGGAGAACAGGTTGCCACTCTGGATTGTCCCGGGGGATGGTCCCGCACTACAGGGGAGGAGTTGGCTGGCTGTCATGAACTGGAAATGGGACGATGTCAATGCAATTTCTTCTGTGGAGCGAGTATCATGCTCACAGGTCCTGGACAAATTTGACTCACTATTTCAACCCAGCATTGGCACTTTCATGGGGGCCAAGGTAGTGATTCACATAAACCCGGACGCCAGGCCAGTACACCGCAAGGCCAGAGCGGTGCCGTACATGATGCGGGAAAAGATAGAATGCGAATTGGACCGCCTGCTGAGGGAAGGCATCATCTCGCCAGTCGAATTCAGTGTCTGGGCGAGCCCGATCGTGCCGGTGCTCAAGGCGGATGGGTCGGTCAGGATATGTGGCAATTACAAGGCCACCATCAATCGGGTGTCACTCCAAGACCAGTACCCGCTACCGAGAGCGGAGGACCTCTTTGCAACGCTATCTGGTGGCAAACATTTTTCAAAATTGGACCTGACCTCAGCTTACATGACCCAGGAGCTGGAGAGTGAGTCGAAGAAGCTGACCACCATCACGACATACAAGGGGTTGTTTGAGTATAACAGATGTCTGTTCGGGATTCGTTCGGCCGCCGCGATCTTTCAGCGAAATATGCAAAGCCTCCTCAAGTCGATTCCAAGGACGGTGGTTTTTCAAGACGATATCCTCATCACGGGTCATGATACTGAAGAATACCTCCACAACCTGGAGGAGGTGCTACGCAGATTAGATCGGGTAGGGCTGCGACTGAAAAAGGCGAAGTGCGTCTTCTTAGCTCCAGAGGTAGAATTCCTGGGGAGGAGGGTAGCAGCAGACGGGATCAGACCTACTGCGTCCAAAACAGAAGCGATCCAGAGAGCACCCAGACCCCGTAACACGACGGAGCTGCGTTCGTTCCTGGAGCTCCTGAATTATTTTGACAACTGTCTTCCCAAATTGAGCACGGTGTTAGAGCCGCTACACATGCTCCTACGCAAAGGTCGTGATTGGGTCTGGGGGGACAGCCAGGAAAGGGCTTTTGATAGAGCACGCAATTTGTTATGCTCCAACAAACTGTTAACGTTATATGACCCGTGTAAGAAAGTAGTTTTAATATGTGATGTGTCATCCTGTTGGGTCAGGTGTGTGTTGCAGCATGTGAATGCCAATGGTCAGTTACAGCCGGGAGCTTATGCCTCCAGAAGTCTGTCCTGGACAAAAAGGGGCTACGGGATGGTAGAAAAGGAAGCGCTAGCATGTGTATATGCAGTAAAAAAAATGCAGCAGTACCTGTTTGGCAGGAAATTTGAGCTGGAGGCAGATCACAAACCACTAATGTCCTTTTTGGCCGACAGCAAGGCCATAAATGTGAATGCATCGGCCCGCATACAGAGGTGGGCACTTACGTTAGCCGCCTATGACTACACAATTCAGCACAGACCGGGCACTGAAAACTGTGCCGATGCACTCAGCAGGCTACCACTAGCCACCACTGAGGGGGCAGCTGAACATGATGCTGAGATGGTCATGACTGTTGAAGCTTTCAAAAGCGAAGGCTCACCTGTGACAGCCCGTCAGATTAAAGTCTGGACAAATAAAGACACGTTACTGTCTTTAGTTAAGAAATGTGTCCTGAATGGGGACTGGGTAGCCACGTACGGGGCATGCCCTGAGGAGTTTAAACCGCTTCATAGGCGCAAGGATGAACTCTCAATTCAGGCCGATTGCCTACTGTGGGGAAACCGAGTAGTCATGCCCCAGAAGGGCAGAGAGGTGTTTATCAGAGAACTTCACAATGAGCACCCGGGCATTGTCATGATGAAGGCAATTGCCAGGTCATAAGTTTGGTGGCCAGGGATAGATGCAGACCTGGAACTTTGTGTTCGCAGGTGCAACACGTGTGCTCAGCTGGGCAACGCACCCAATGAAGCCCCCCTTAGCCCCTGGTCCTGGCCCGCCAAGCCATGGTCACACATGCATGTGGACTACACAGGTCCTTTCATGGGAAAAATATTTTTGGTTGTAGTAGACGCCTACTCCAAATGAATTGAGTGTGCCATTTTAAATTCAAGCACATCCTCTGCCACGGTAGAAAGTCTACGGGCAATGTTCGCCGCCCATGGTCTACCGGATGTCTTGGTCAGCGACAATGACCTGTGCTTCACAAGCACTGAATTCCAGGACTTCATGGCAGGCAATGGAATCAACCATGTCAGAACGGCACCGTTCAAGCCGGCCTCATATGGCCAGGCGGAACGAGCAGTGCAGATAATCAAACAGGGGATGCTCAGAATCCAAGGGGGTTCCCTACAAAGCCGCTTATCACGCCTCTTGTTGGCCAATAGATCCCGACCACATTCGCTCACAGGGGTTCCACCCGCAGAGCTGCTAATGAAAAGGACGCTCAAAACCAGGTTCTCCCTTATACACCCTGCTATGAAAGAAATCGTTGAGAGCAGGCGTCAGTCACAATGTGACTACCATGACAGGAATGCGAGGGCGCGATGTATTGATATCAATTGATATCAATGATACAATGGTGTCAACAAACAAATTAAAAATAGAAAACAGGCGGGAGTTTTTGTAAAAAAAACTGGAGTGAAGGGAACAAAATGTAGGCAGAGATTGTGCTCTGAAATTGTTGAACTCGATGTTGAGTCCAGAAGGCTGTAAAGTGCCTGAACGAAAGAACGTTTCAGGTAAATGACCTTTCGTCAGAACTGGCAATAGTTCGAAATGTAAAAGATTCTTAAGAAACTGCAGAGGCCCTGAAAGGGTGAGGGGTGGAGGATTAGAAGTCGCTTGGTGCAGAGGCTGAGGGAGAAAAGCAATGAATTATCTCGGTAATAACATTTTTATGGTAGTTGATATGCTTCCACAGAAGGGTGGCCTGATCGGGCTTTCTCTGGGAATTGAGCATGACTTGGAGAATAAAGAGAGGCCACGCAGAGTAGGACAAGCTGCTGGAAGAGGGAGGAGGAGGAGGGAGAGAAGGGCATTCAGCAGGAGAGCATATCCACTGAGTGTCTTTAGCGAGCAATTCTCTTACCTCAACTTCAGCGAGGACCAATACACGAGATGTCTTTGCTTCACAAAAGAGGTCTTGACTGAAATCGGCCAACTGCTGCAGCATATCAGCAAGCTCCGAGCAGGGCAAAGACAGCATTGCCTGTGGCCGTCACTGTGACAATGGCGCTGGACATTCATGCACCTGGCTGCTGTACGCAACATTGCGCAGAATGCTGTGCGCTGCTATACAAGGGAGGTCACTGAGGCTATCTATACACAGAGAGATAGCTTTGTCTCATTCCCTCTTACCATGGACAGACAGGTGGAGCGAGCATGAGGGTTTGCACGGATTGTAGGCTTCCCCACGGTGCAGGGCGCCATTGACTATACACACATTGCCTTGCGTGCGCCTCCTCTGAATTCGGCCATTTTCATTAATCCAAAGGGATTCCACTCCCACACTGTGCAGCTGGTGTGCGAGCACAGGCAACTCATCATGCAGGTCAATGGCCGCTATCCTGGCAGCAGTCATGATTCCTTCATTTGGCGGCAGTCACTCTGTGCCACCTGTATTTGACCCACAGGTGGCACAGAGCAGGCAGGTCAAAGGCGGCTCTCGGGCGACAAGGGTTACTCACTCATGACATGGCTCGTGACTCCAGTTCGACACCCACGTACACATGCACAGCAAGCCTACAGTGAAAGCCAGGCTGCCACATAGAACCTATAGAGAACACCATTGATGTCTTCAAGCAATGCTGGAGGAACCCTGCAGTACTCAGATGAGCAAGTAGCAAGATTTGTGGTAGGGTGCTGCAGAACCTGGCCATTGTAAAGGTACAGCCCTTGCCACCACCTATCAGGAGAGAAATTGAGGAGCAGGAGCATGAGGAAGAGGAAGAGGAGGATGAGGTCGAAGTGCAACAGGAAGTGGAGGAAAAGGAAGAGGAAGGGAGGCTGCAACATATACAGTCGCTTTCTGCGGGCTCTATGTGATCAGATTATTCATGAGCGATACCAGTAATCTCAACCGCACCTCCCCATTCACCAACAGTCCCACACTCCTTACCTTTCCGCTATCACTGACCATCACATCGTCCTCTTTCCTACAACGCAAAAATAAAAACCACCCGAAAAAGGATATTCAATCCAAATTTATAAATTTACTCATTAAAACAATGCACACAAAATGTAACTAATGGACTGCTGTGATGCCCTTTTAAACAGTGGTATCCATCATCATCATAGGCAGTCCCTCAGAATCGAGGAAGACTTAGGTGACTGAACAGTCCAATACAGGAATTACAGTCTCTGTCACAGGTGGGACAGACAGTCGTTGGAGGAAAGGGTGGGTGGGGAGTCTGGTTTGCCGCACGCTCCTTCTGCTGCCTGCGCTTACTTTCTGCATGCTCTCGGCGACGAGACTCGAGGTGCTCAGCGCCCTCCCGGATGCTCTTCCTTCACTTAGGGCGGTCTTTGGCCAGGGACTCCCAGGTGTCGGTGGGGATGTTGCATTACCTGGGGCTCGCTTGCCGTGTAGGAGTTCCGAGTAGAGAGCTTGCTTTGGGAGTCTCGTGCCAGGCATGCGAACAATGTGGCCCACCCAATGGAGTTGGTCGAGTGTGGTCAGTGCATCGAGCTGGGGATGTTGGCCTGATCGAGGATACTAACGTTGATGCGTCTGTCCTCCCTGTGGATTTGCCGGATCTTGCGGAGATATCGTTGGTGGTAATTCTCCAGCGATTTGAGATATCTACTGTATATGGTCCACGTCTCTGAGCCATACAGGAGGGCGGGTATCACTGCAGCCCTGTAGACCATGAGCTTGGTGCCAGATTTGACTGAAAGATAAATGCAGGGAACAACACCAACCCTTGTACATGGCCTTCTTTGACCTTACAAAGGCCTTCGACACTGTTAACCATGATGGACTATGGAGTGTCCTCCTCCGTTTCGGCTGTCCCCAAAAGTTTGTCACAATCCTCCGCTTGCTCCACGACGACATGCAAGCCATGATCCTGACCAACAGATCCACCACAGACCAATCCACATCCGGACCAGCGTCAAGCAGGGCTGTGTCATCACGCCAACCCTCTTCTCGATCTTCTTCGCTGCAATGTTCCACCTCACACTCAACAAGCTCCCCGTTGGAGTGGAACTAAACTACAGAATCAGTAGTTCAACCTGTTCAACTTTCGACGTCTCCAGGCCAGATCCAAGACCCGTCCCATCCTCTGTCATTGAGCTACAGTAAGCGGATGATGCTTGAGTCTGCGCACATTCAGAGATTGAACTCCAAGTCATAGTCAACATATTCACTGAGGCGTACGAAAGCATGGGCCTTACACTAAACATCCGTAAGACAAAGGTCCTCCACCAGCCTGACCCCGCCACACAGCAATAACCCCTAGTCATCAAGATCCACGGCATGGCCCTGGACAACGTGGACCACTTTCCATACCTTGGGAGCTTATTATCAGCAAGGGCAGACATCGACGACGAGGTTCAACAATGCCTTCGGCCACCTGAGGAAGAGAGTTTTCGAAGATCAAGCCATCAAAAGTGGTATCCAGTGCCACGATGGCAGCAGGCCTTTGATGGAAGGTGTTTATGCTGCAATGGAAGCTGTGACAATAGCCATCAAATGCTGCACCATGGTGGGTTTCACAGGTGTGGTGTCGGAGGTGACCCGCTGTTCTGTGTTGGAAAGCATGGGCTCCAAGTTCTGCGCAAAGCCCTGTGCCAAGTTGGTGCTGGACCCCTCTATACTCCTTGACTTTGTGCACAGGCTTTCCAGGGCACCAAGCATTTGGCTATGCACGCCCATCAGCCTTATTATGTATCCTGGCCCATCAATGTCCTCATCTGACTCCAGGCAGCAGAACTAGTTTGTGACCTCACCTTCCGGTGAGGTGGCCCCTGCGCTATCCCTTCCCCCCGCCCTGGCTGCATTGCACTAGTAGCTGGTGTCTCAACACGTGCAGGTCTCTGCTCTATCCTAGTCTCTAAAATACGCGCAGTGTCTCTGAGTTGGTGGCTGCGACTGTAAGATCGAGTGACAGCGTCTGTTCATCGTCACTGTCTTCTTCCTTTTCCTCCTCTGACTGGGAAAGTTCCAATTCTTGCGTAGCTGAAATAAAAAATGGACAAGGATTGGATTGTGGTGCGGGGACAGGAGAATGTAAGAAGTGAGTGCTTACACCATCTGCAGCTTGTGAGTCAGAAGATATTGTGGGATGAGGGAGAAGTGGGAAGAGAGAAGGAGGATTAGTACTGCACAGACCCTCACCATTGATCCCTCCAGCACTGCCAGTGGCCTCGGCCTCAGTGATGTCCCTTCCCTTAATGACCAACATCATCTTCTCCACTGTCTCAAAACATGCAGGTGCGCTTGTCCTCCTCCAGTTAGAAACATAGAAACATAGAAACTAGGTGCAGGAGTAGGCCATTCGGCCCTTCTAGCCTGCACCGCCATTCAATGAGTTCATGGCTCAACATGCAACTTCAGTACCCCATTCCTGCTTTCTCACCATACCCCTTGATTCTCCTAGTAGTAAGGACTTCATCTAACTCCTTTTTGAATATATTTAGTGAATTGGCCTCAACAACTTTCTGTGGTAGAGAATTCCACAGGTTCACCACTCTCTGGGTGAAGAAATTCCTCCTCATCTCAGTCCTAAATGGCTTCCCCCTTATCCTTAGACTGTGTCCCCTGGTTCTGGACTTCCCCAACATTGGGAACATTCTTCCTGCATCTAACCTGTCTAACCCCGTCAGAATTTTAAACGTTTCTATGAGGTCCCCTCTCATTCTTCTGAACTCCAGTTGATCCAGTCTTTCTTGATAGGTCAGTCCCGCCATCCCGGGAATCAGTCTGGTGAACCTTCGCTGCACTCCTCAGGTTAGGAGACCAAAACTGTACACAATACTCCAGGTGTGGCCTCACCAAGGCCCTGTACAATTGTAGCAACACCTCCCTGCCCCTGTACTCAAATCCCCATCGCTATGAAGGCCAACATGCCATTTGCTTTCTTAACCGCCTGCTGTACCTGCATGCCAACCTTCAATGACTGATGTACCATGACACCCAGGTCTCTTTGCACCTCCCCTTTTCCTAATCTGTCACCATTCAGATAATAGTCTGTCTCTCTGTTTTTACCACCAAAGTGGATAACCTCACATTTATCCACATTATACTTCATCTGCCATGCATTTGCCCACTCACCTAACCTATCCAAGTCGCTCTGCAGCCTCATAGCATCCTCCTCGCAGCTCACACTGCCACCCAACTTAGTGTCATCCACAAATTTGGAGATACTACATTTAATCCCCTCGTCTAAATCATTAATGTACAGTGTAAACAGCTGGGGCCCCAGCACAGAACCTTGCGGTACCCCACTAGTCACTGCCTGCCATTCTGAAAAGTCCCCATTTTCTCCTACTCTTTGCTTCCTGTCTGACAACCAGTTCTCAATCCATGTCAGCACACTACCCCCAATCCCATGTGCTTTAACTTTGCACATTAATCTCTTGTGTGGGACCTTGTCGAAAGCCTTCTGAAAGTCCAAATATACCACATCAACTGGTTCTCCCTTGTCCACTCTACTGGAAACATCCTCAAAAAATTCCAGAAGGTGGAGCGTAACAGGAGGCAGCAGAAAAGAATTTTTTAGACCAATATGTCGAGGAACCAACTAGGGGGGAGGCCATCTGAGACTGGGTGTTGTGTAATGAGAGAGGATTAATTAGCAATCTTGTTGTGCGAGGCCCCTTGGGGAAGAGTGACCATAATATGGTGGAATTCTGCATTAGGATGGAGAATGAAACAGTTAATTCAGAGACCATGGTCCAGAACTTAAAGAAGGGTAACTTTGAAGGTCTGAGGCGTGAATTGGCTAGGATAGATTGGCGAATGATACTGAAGGGGTTGACTGTGGATGGGCAATGGCAGACATTTAGAGGCCGCATGGATGAACTACAACAATTGTACATTCCTGTCTGGCGTAAAAATAAAAAAGGGAAGGTGGCTCAACCGTGGCTATCAAGGGAAATCAGGGATAGCATTAAAGCCAAGGAAGTGGCATACAAATTGGCCAGAAATAGCAGCGAACCCGGGGACTGGGAGAAATTTAGAACTCAGCAGAGGAGGACAAAGGGTTTGATTAGGGCAGGGAAAATGGAGTACAAGAAGAAGCTTGCAGGGAACATTAAGACGGATTGCAAAAGTTTCTATAGATATGTAAAGAGAAAAAGGTTAGTAAAGACAAATGTAGGTCCCCTGCAGTCAGAATCAGGGGAAGTCATAACGGGGAACAAAGAAATGGCGGACCAATTAAACAAGTACTTTGGTTCGGTATTCACTGAGGAGGACACAAACAACCTTCCGGATATAAAAGGGGTCGGAGGGTCTAGTAAGGAGGAGGAACTGAGGGAAATCCTTATTAGTCGGGAAATTGTGTTGGAGAAATTGATGGGATTGAAGGCCGATAAATCCCCAGGGCCTGTTACGCTCCACCTTCTGCAAGAATGAGAGAAGTGTGTCAGTGAGTGTCCTACAATATGTTTGGGTCATGTGACTGTCATGGTTGAATAGCTGGCAGTGTGAATGAGCTGTGAATTGTGGGTGGGAGGCTTGTAACAGTGCTAAGTGTGTGAGGTTGAGGTAAAGCATAGGAATTAAAGGGTTGAGTACTGATTGATAGAGATTGTAGGCAGGTGGGTGATGGGGCTGTAGTGAATTGAGCAGTGGATGAGGCTAGTGGTGCAGTGGGTAGGATAGAAACATAGAAACATAGAAAATAGGTGCAGGAGTAGGCCATTCAGCCCTTCTAGCCTGCACCGCCATTCAATGAGTTCATGGCTGAACATGAAACTTCAGTACCCCCTTCCTGCTTTCTCGCCATAACCCTTGATCCCCCGAGTAGTAAGGACTTCATCTAACTCCCTTTTGAATATATTTAGTGAATTAGCCTCAACTACTTTCTGTGGTAGAGAATTCCACAGGTTCACCACTCTCTGGGTGAAGAAGTTTCTCCTCATCTCGGTCCTAAATGGCTTACCCCTTATCCTCAGACTGTGACCCCTGGTTCTGGACTTCCCCAACATTGGGAACATTCTTTCTGCATCTAACCTGTCTAAACCCGTCAGAATTTTAAACGTTTCTATGAGATCCCCTCTCATTCTTCTGAACTCCAGTGAATACAAGCCCAGTTGATCCAATCTTTCTTGATAGGTCAGTCCCGCCATCCCGGGAATCAGTCTGGTGAACCTTCGCTGCACTCCCTCAATAGCAAGAATGTCCTTCCTCAAGTTAGGAGACCAAAACTGTACACAATACTCCAGGTGTGGCCTCACCAAGGCCCTGTACAACTGTAGCAACACCTCCCTGCCCCTGTATTCAAATCCCCTCGCTATGAAGGCCAACATGCCATTTGCTTTCTTAACCGCCTGCTGTACCTGCATGCCAACCTTCAATGACTGATGTACCATGACACCCAGGTCTCGTTGCACCTTCCCTTTTCCTAATCTGTCACCATTCAGATAATAGTCTGTCTCTCTGTTTTTACCACCAAAGTGGATAACCTCACATTTATCCACATTATACTTCATCTGCCATGCATTTGCCCACTCACCTAACCTATCCAAGTCACTCTGCAGCCTAATAGCATCCTCCTCGCAGCTCACACTGCCACCCAACTTAGTATCATCTGCAAATTTGGAGATACTGCATTTAATCCCCTCGTCTAAATCATTAATGTACAATGTAAACAGCTGGGGCCCCAGCACAGAACCTTGCGGCACTCCACTAGTCACTGCCTGCCATTCTGAAAAGTACCCGTTTACTCCTACTCTTTGCTTCCTGTCTGACAACCAGTTCTCAATCCACATCAGCACACTACCCCCAATCCCATGTGCTTTAACTTTGCACATTAATCTCTTGTGTGGGACCTTGTCGAAAGCCTTCTGAAAGTCCAAATATACCACATCAACTGGTTCTCCTTTGTCCACTTTACTGGAAACATCCTCAAAAAATTCCAGAAGATTTGTCAAGCATGATTTCCCTTTCACAAATCCATGCTGACTTGGACCTATCATGTCACCATTTTCCAGATGCACTGCTATGACATCCTTAATAATTGATTCCATCATTTTACCCACTACTGAGGTCAGGCTGACCGGTCTATAATTCCCTGTTTTCTCTCTCCCTCCTTTTTTAAAAAGTGGGGTTACATTGGCTACCCTCCACTCCATAGGAACTGATCCAGAGTCAATGGAATGTTGGAAAATGACTGTCAATGCATCCGCTATTTCCAAGGCCACCTCCTTAAGTACTCTAGGATGCAATCCATCAGGCCCTGGGGATTTATCGGCCTTCAATCCCATCAATTTCCCCAAAACAATTTCCCGACTAATAAAGATTTCCCTCAGTTCCCCCTCCTTACTAGACCCTCTGACCCCTTTTATATCCGGAAGGTTGTTTGTATCCTCCTTAGTGAATACCGAACCAAAGTACTTGTTCAATTGGTCCGCCATTTCTTTGTTCCCCGTTATGACTTCCCCTGATTCTGACTGCAGTGGACCTACGTTTGTCATATGAAGATTGAATTCACTCACCTTGACAATTCGCATCAGATCATTAAACTTCTTCCTGCAGCTCATCCATGTTCTTGGACCTCTGTCATTACTTTTTCTCACTGACTCCTGAGCATTTGTCTGGGGGGCCTTCTGTCCCTCTACGGATACAGGGAGACTCTCCTTCTCTGCATGTCTTGCACTAAGACCTCCAGTGCATTATCAGAATATCTTGGTGCTCGCTCTCTCGCATGTTCAACCATTCCTCAAAGTATCACAGCACAGATTCACCGATCAAATGACTCCCACCACTTCTTCCAGCCACAATGCACCTCCCCAGCGACAGGCTGCCTTTAAGGAGCACTAGCCACTCGGAACCACACCTGGAGTATTGTGTACCGTTTAGGTCTCCTTCCCTAAGGAAGGATATACTTGCCTTAGAGGAAGTGCAACGAAGGCTCACCAGACTGATTCGTGGGATGGGAGGATTGTCCGAAGAGGAGAGATTGAGTAGACTAGGCCGATATTCTCTAGAGTTTAGAAGAATGAAAGGTGATCTCATTGAAAAATACAAAATTCTTACAGGGCTTGACAGGGTAGATGCAGGGAGGATGTTTCCTCTGGCTGGGGAGTCTAGAACCAGGGGTCACAGTCTCAGAATAAGGAGTCGGCCATTTAGGACTGAGATGAGGAGAAAGTTCTTCACTCAGAGGGTGGTGAATCTTTGGAATTCTCTACCCCAGAGGGCTGTGGAGGCTCAGTCTTTGAGTATATTCAAGACAGAGATCGATAGATTTTTGAATATTAAGGGAATCAAAGGATATGGGGATAGTGCAGGAAGGTGGAGTGGAGGTCAAAGATCAGCCATGATGTCGAATGGTGGAGCAGGCTCGAGAGGCCGAATGGCCTACTCTTGCTTATGTTTTTATGATTTTGGGCCTCCTGATGATGCGTGCAGTCAATGAACATCGCGGGTAGCACAGGATGCACGCAGCAATCATGTAAAGCAGCAGACAGCACGAATTTACCATGCTGCTTGCAACACGATGAACAAACGCGGGTTAATCACGTACTGCGATCCCCATGCCCGTTTATGGGAGTTATCCAATGTAACTATGTAATTCTATGTATGTTAATGCAAATGCTTCTTTCATTCTTTTGCTTCAATCAGGTAACTTGGACACAGACTAGTCAAGCAACAGCCTGACATAGGCATACTTAAGGAATCATATCTATCAGAAACTGTCCCAGACTCTTCCATCACCATCCCCGGGTATGTCATGTCCCACCGGCAGGACAGAACCACCCGAGGTGGCGGCACTGTGCTATAGAGTCCGGAGGGAGTGGCCCTGGGAGTCCTCAACATTGACTCCAGATCCAACAAGTCTTATGACATCAGGTCAAACATGGGCAAGGAAATCTCCTGCTGATTACCACCTACCGCCCTACCTCAGCTGATGAATCAGTACTCCTCCATGTTGAACACCACTTGGAAGAAGCACCGAGAGTAGGAAGGGCACAGAATGTACTCTGGGTGGGGAACTTCAATGTCCATTACTAAGAGTGGCTCGGTAGCACCACTACTGTCCGGGCTGGCCGAGTCATGAAGGACTTAAATGCCAGACTGGACTTGCAGCAGATGGTGAGAGAAACAACATGAGGAAAAATCCTACTTGGCATCGTCCTCACCAATTTACCTGTCGCAGGTGCATCTGTTCATGACAGCATTGGTAGCAGTGACTACCGCACAGTTATTGTGGCGACGCTGATCGCTGATAATTGCACAGTGTTCAGTTCCATTCGCAATTCCTCAGATAATGAAGCAGTCCATGGCCGCTTGCAGCAAGGTTTGATCAATAGCCAGGCTTGGGCTGAAAAATGGCAAGTAACATTAATATCACACAAGTGCCAGGCAATGACCATCTCCAACAAGATTAACATTCAATGGCATTTGCATCATTGCATCCCTCACCATCAGCATTCTGGGAGTCACCATTGACCAGAAACTTAACTGGACCAGCCACATAAATACTTTGGCGACAAGAGCAGGTCAGAGATTGGGTATTCTGCGGCGAGTGTCTCACTTCCTGACTCCCCAAAGTCAGGAGTGTGACGGAATACTCTCCACTTGCCTGAATGAGTGCAGCTCCAACAACACTCAAGAAACTCAACATCATCCAGAATAAAGCAACCCATTTGATTGGCACCCCATCCACCATTCATTCACTCCCTCCACCACCGGCGTATCGTGGCTGCAGTGTGTACCATCTGCAAGATGAACTGCAGCAACTCGCCAAGGCTTCTGTGACAGAACCTCCCAAACCCGCGACATCTACCAATTAGCAGACACATGGGAACACCACCCTCTCCAAGTACCCCTCCAAGTTACACACCATCGTGACTTGGAAATATATTGTTGTTCCTTCATAGTCGCTGGGTCAAAATCCTGGAACTCTCTCCCGAACAGCACTGTGGGAACACCTTCATCACACGGACTGCAGCGGTTCAAGGCGGCGGCTCACCATCACTTTCTTAAAGGCAATTAGGGATGGGCAATAAATGCCAGCCTTGCCAGTGACGCCCACATCCCAGGAACGATTAAATAAAAATAAACACTGCAAGGTGCAGCTGATCAGGATTGGGTAAGTTTGGCGAAAAGTGTAATATATTATACTGTATATGTAATATGTTGAAGTTTGTTGCTGCAGCTTCACTCTCAGTTATTGAGCACAAAGGACTTCTGACTCTGGGAACTGGATCTTCGTGCAGAGAAAGTTTTTGCTATAATGAAAGTAAACAGCTCCTGGAGGGGCAGTGTGCTCGATTGGTCTGATTGATTCGTTTAGTTATCTGGATGTGCTGCGCACTGCATCTTGTGTCTACTGCACTCTCGGGCACAAGTAATAAAGATACTTGTCACTTTTTTGAATGCCTCAAGGTGTCTTGGCATTTAAGATGTTGTCAGTTTCTCAAAGGTTCCTGCAGATTGGACCATATCAAACGATCATATTTTTGGGTTATTCTGGCAGGATTATGAGCTTAAATTTGGTTTGAAGCCTTTTTGAGGTAAATTTGAACAAGCAACAATCAGTTTCCTTTTTTCTGTGGTACGCAGTGGGGCCAATTTATTACTTGTTGCCTGAGCATAAGGCAGTGCTCCTCTCGTTGTAGAGAACACCCAATTTTACAGCACAGAAACAGGCCATTTGGCCCAGCAGATCCATGCCAATGTTTATTCTCCACATGAGCCTCCTCCCACCTTATGTTATCTAACCCTATCAGCCTATCCCTCTATTTCTTTCTCCCTCATGTGTTTATCTAACTTCCCCTTAAATGTATTTGCGCTATTCACCTCAACTACACCCTGTGGTAGCAAACAATGTTCCCTTTAATTTTTTTGGGGGTGCGTGGCCCCGTTAAGGAGCTTCGCGACACATTCAAATTTCCGCGCATATGCGGGTTTTTCCCATTGTGAATCCGACAAGCGGCCTGCGCGAGACCTCCAGAGCGCTGCGTGGCCGCGTGGCCAGTTAACAGAAATGTGTTCCACGTTCTCACCACTCTCTGGGTAAAGACGTTTCCCCTGAATTCCCAATTGGATTTATTGGTGACCACCTTATATTTATGGCCCGTAGTTTTGATCTCCCCAGTAAGCGGAAACATCCTCTCTACACCTAACCTATCAAACCCTTTCAAAATCTTAAAACCCTCGGCCAGGTCACCCCTCAGTCTTCTCTGTTCTAGAGAAAAGAGCCCTACCCTGTTCAACATTTCCTGTCTCGAGAATCACACCCATCTTCTACCGCGCCCCTACACCCACTCACCCCTTCCACCCTCCACCTCCCCAACCCCCAATGTTGAATTTTGCAGCCTCTTGCGTCAGTTATGAAACCTGTCCTTTAATCTCCAACTAACTTGGGCCCAGTGTTTGATTGAATCAAAAACAACAACTTGTATTTATATAGCGCCTTTAATGCAGTAAAAAGTCCCAAGGTGCTTCACAGCAGTAATATTAGACAAAAATATTGACACCAAGCCACATAAGGAGAAATTAGGACAGATGACCAAAAGCTTGGTTAAAGAGGTAGGTTTTAAGGAATGTCTTAAAGGAGGAAAGAGAGGTAGAGAGGCGGAGAGGTTTAGGCAGGGAGTTCCAGAGCTTGGCGCCCAGGCAACAGAAGGCACGGCCACCAATGGTTGAGTGATTACAATCAGGGATGTCAGGAAGGCAGAATTAGAGAACTGCAAACATATCGGGGGGCTTGTGAGGCTAGAGGAGATTACAGAGATAGGGAGCAGCAAGGCCATGGAGGGATTTGAAAACAAGGATGAGAATTTTAAAGTTCAGGCGTTGCTTAACCGGGAGCCAATGTAGGTCAGCGAGCACAGGGTGAGCGGGACTTGGTGCGAGTTAGGATACGGGCAGCCGAGTTTTGGATCACATCAAGTTTATGTAGGGTAGAATGTGGGAGGCCAGCCAGGAGTGCTTTGGAATAGTCAAGTCTAGAGGCATCAGGTAGCTTATTGTTGGACATTTGACGCTGGCACTGATAACAGTGGGATATTTTGGAAATTTGGGCAACAGGCCGTTTATTTTTACCAAGAAGACTGACAGCGAAGAGCTAGAGGGCAATGGGGTTTGAATCACAGAATCATAGAAATTTATAGCACGGAAGGAAGCCATTTCGGCCCATCGTGTCCGTGCCAGTCGAAAAAGAGCTACCCAGCCGAATCCCACTCTCCAGCTCTTAGTCCGTAGCCCTGTAGGTTACGGCACTTCAATCGAACATCCAAGTACTTTTTAAATATGGTGAGTATTTCTGCCTCTACCTCCCTTTCAGGCAGTGAGTTCCAGACCCCCACCACCCTCTGGGTGAAGACATTTCCCCTCAAATCCCCTCTAAACCTCCTACTAATTACTTTAAATCTATGCCCCCTGGTTGTTGACTCTTCTGCTAAGGGAAACAGGTCCTTCCTATCCATGGGGGAGGAAGGGGTAATTGATTCAATTCAGCTTCCTGGCAACTTGTGAGATTTAATTTTGTAACCCTTTGTTATATTTAGCGCTCTTCTCTGTTAAAATAACATGCGTGCTGCTGAACATAAGGATTTCAGAATGTGAGGATTTATTGAGCCGGGATGCCATGTTGTGAATTCTGCTGTCAGCCTTTTGAATCAGAAAATTCGGAGATTTAACCCTCAAACCATCTGCAGGTGAATGACCTATTTATGATGCAGAATTGTTTCCATGGGAGTTGGTTCGGCAAAGTGTTGACTTCTACTGCTCCAAATCCTCCCCAATAATTTTGTCGAATGGAATTCCACTGGTGAGATAGAACATAAAAAATAATTGCTCTTATATAGTACTTCCTTGCACTGTTGTGTTGTCTCCGTAAAATGAATGATTTTGTTCATCATAGAATCATCATACAGCACAGAAGGAGGCCATTCAGCCCATCATGCCCGTGCCGCCTCGTTGAAAGAGCGATCTAATTAGTCCCACTCCCTCCTGCCCTTTCCCGTATCCCTGCAAATTTTCCCTGTTCAAGTATTTATCCAATTCCTTTTTGAAAGTTACCATTGCATCTGCTTCCACTGCCCTTTCAGGCAGTGGATTCCAGATCATTACATCTCGCTGCGTAAAAAAAACATTCTCCTCTTCACCCCCGAGCTTTTTTACCAATTATTTTAAATCTGTGTCCTCTGGTTACCGACCCTCCTGCCACTGGAAACAGTTTCTCCTTATATAATCTATCAAAAAGCCTCATAATTTTGAACATAGAAACTTTGGGCCCAAGTTTCGGCCTCAGTTGCTCCTGATTTTTTGGAGCAACTGGTGTAGAACGGAGTATCTTAGAAATTCAAATTCTCGGCATTTAGTTTGCTCCAGTTCTAGTCAGTTAGAACAGTTTCACTTTGGAACAGAATTTTTTTTTCAAAAGGGGACGTGTCCGGCCACTTACGCCTGTTTTCAAAGTTTCGTCAGTGAAAACTTACTCCAAACTAACTTAGAATGGAGTAAGTGAAGATTTTTGTACGCTCGAAAAAACCTTGTCTTCACTTTAGAAAATCAGGCATAGGTTACAAATCAGGCGTAGGGAATGGGTGGAGGGGGGTTTAAAGGGAAGTTTACAAACATTAAGCACTTCAGTTTTACAAATAAAGAGCCATCATCAATAATAAATGATAAAAACATCAATAAATCAACCAATAAATCAATCAAAAAAAATTAGTAACAAATAATTTTTTTTTAAATCAATAAATAAAACATTTTCTACTTACTGACTGCAGCACCGGGAGCCCTCCAACAGCGTGCTGGGATGCTCCCCCCCCACCCAGTGTGTCTCTGTCAGTGTCTCTATCTCTCTGTCTGTCTGTCTGTGTGTCTCTCACTCTCTGTCTATCAGTGTCTGTGTTTCTGACAGTGAGAGGAGTTGGGTAGAGGGAGAGAGGGGGGTGCAGGGGGAGGGGGGCAGAGGGAGGGGGGAGGGAGACAGAGGGGGAGGGATGGGGAGAAGGGGAGGGAAGGGGGAAAAGGGGGAGGGGGGAGAGAAGGGGGAGAGAAGTGGGGGGAGGAGAATGGGAAGGAGGGAGGAGGAGAAGGGGAAGGGGGAGGAGGAGAAGGGGAAGGGGGGAGGAGAGGGGGGAGAGGAGAAGGGGGGGAAAGGAGAAGGGGGGAAAGAGAAGAGGGGGGAAAGGAGAAGGGGGGAAGGAGAAAGGGGGGGGAAGGAGAAGCGGGGGGGGGAGGCTGAACGGGCCGGGCCCGGCCGGGCCCAAGACTTCGGGCAGGGCCCGTCCCCAGCACCAGATTTACAGATAGGTGACGTTGGGTTGGGTCGGGTCCGGGGTCCGGTGTCCGGGGTCGGGAGCGCGGGTCGGGTCGGGGGAAGCGCAGGTCGGGTCTGGAGCGCGGGTCGGGACAGGTCAGGTCCGGGGGGGGAGGGGGGGTGGCGGTCGGGAGCACGGGTCGGGTCGGGGGGGGGAGGATGGAGGTCGGGTTGGTTCGGGTAGGCGGGGAGGGTGGGTGGGGGAGGGAGGGAGCGTGGGTCGGTTCGTGTCGGGGGCGGGGGGAGGGAGGTCAGGTTGGATCGGGTCCGGTCCGGGGGGTGGGGGGTGCGGGGGTCGGAAGCACGGGTCGGGTTGGGGGGGTGGTGGGAGGGAGGTCGGTTTGGTTTGGGTGATGAGGTTTTCCCAGCACCGACGTTAGGCTGCCTGACCTGTAGTTACCCGCTGTATCTCTCTCCCCTTTTTTGAACAGAGGTGTAACATTTGCTATCCTCCAGTCCTCTGGCACCACTCCCATATCCAAGGGCTATTGGAAGATTATGGTCAAAACCTACGCTATTTCCACCCGTACTTAACTGAGCTACCTGGGATGCATCCCATCCGGGCCGGTGACTTTTCTACATTGAACATTGCCAACCCTTTAAGTACCTCCTCTTTATCTATTTTATCCTATCCAATTTCTCTAACCCCTCCTCCTTTACTGCTAAATTGGCTGCATCTCCTTCTCTAGTGAAGGCAGATGCAAAATAGTCATTAACTACCTCGGCCATGCCCTCTGCTACTACAAGAAGATTTCCTTTTAGGTCCTTAATCAGCCCCACCTTTCCTTTGACTATCCTTTTACTCTTTATATTTTTATAAAAGACTATAGGGTTCTTGTTATGTATGCTTGCTTGTATTGTTATATGATGTTTATAACACTGTACCTTACACTGTACACAACTTACTGTACACCAGAGGGTGCTGCTGCTGGAGACCTAAGGGTTACCTGCATACTGCGGGTAACCCAGTATAAAAGGGAGCTCACAGCTTGGTGTCCTCACTCGAGGAGCTGCAAATAAAGGACTACAGTCTACACAGTTTAAGTACCATACACTGCCTCGTGGAGTCATTACCAAAGGTGCCTGCATACACTACAACTGGCGACGAGGTCACAAACTACACGCTCAGCATGTCGCATCTCAGCAACTTTCAGCAATTTACTGATGGGAAAGATTGGGACATTTTTGTAGAAAGATTGGAACATTTCTTCATAGCCAACGACCTGGATGGGGACACACCGGCTACACGACCGAACAAGTGCAGGGCCATCCTGCTCAGCAGTTGTGGGCCCACCATCCAGTGTCTCGTCAGGGACTTGCTAGCCCCGGAGAATACAACCACCAAGAGCTATGAGGAACTTGTAACACTAACACAGGAGCAACTAAAACCAAAAGAAAGCATCCTCACAGCCAAGTACCGGTTCTACACTTACCGGCAACCCGAAGGCCGAGAACTTACCAAGTATGCTGCACATTTAAGAAGACTAGCTGCACCGTGTGATTTTGGCGACCACCTTAATGAAGTACTAAGGGACATATTTGTCATCGAAATTGGCCATGAGGGTCTCCTACACAAATTGCTCTCTGCCGACATCACAGTCACCCTGCAGAAAGCAATTCAAGTGAGCCAGGCCTACATGGCTTCAACTGGTGACTCCAGGCGAATACTGACCGAGAACTCTAAACTGGCGAGTGCAGTGCACCACATGGATATTTCTAAAGGCAGAAATACTGCCCTGAGTCCCGCAACCCTGAGTCCGCCACATGGGGCAAACTGGATGACCCCGTGCTGGCGCTGTGAAGGAAACCACAGGGCCCACCAGTGCCGCTGCAAAGACTATACTTGCAAAGACTGCAAAGAGAAAGGGCACCTTCAGAGAATGTGCAGAAAAAGCTTTACTCATCGCGTCACTGAAGAGTTGGCTGATCACCGGGGCTCCGACAGAGATGAAGGTGAAGCTGCTCAAACCGTGGAAGAAGAGTATGGAATTTATACCTGCTCCACTGAAAGTTCTCCGTGGATGATGGAAGTAGAAATGAATGCTTGTGTAAGTAAGGTTAAGAACAAGCTTGTTATGTGTGATGATTATGGCAGAGAGTTTGAAATGCCTAATGTAACCATGTCTGGTGAGACCATGTTACCAAAAAGTGATGCAAATACTGTTATTAATAATGTAAAGGCAGTCAATAATGTAGACTCGACTATGTATGACCAGAGCCGTGGTGTCATGTATACAGGTAGAATACTGTTAAAGGACACTGGGTTCTACAGGGACCATGCAAATGCTAGAGGAATCCCTCCATGGGAGACCCCCAGGTCCAGCTGGCTACCAGACCATGGAGCCTAGACCTTTGGAACTCGTGTGCTGCCCCAGGAAGGACACACACCCACCCAGTGGGAGCAGACCCATTACAGGGACAGTGGTCAATGGCAGCACAGCCACCACCACTGGCAACCTGCCCCAGACCAGGCCAACACCCCCTGGCCACGAGGGCCAACACCAGGAGCGAGAGGCCAATACCCTCCAGCTTTCCTAGCAAACCCTGGGATGACCAGACCCTCATCCCAATTGGAGGACAAGGAGCTCACCCAGTCCTGTGGCCCTGCCCACCACCACACAACTATCCATATCACAGAGTATGCACCCTACCCACTGCTGTAATGGCTACCCCCCTGAGGGATCCCACAACAGTGGCACCCACATGGTCTGTGTGTGAAGGTGAGGAAACGTATGAGGCTAGCCTCAAGTACAGGGATCACACCTGGCACCCACACAACCCTCACTACACCTGGCACCCACACAACCCTCACCACAACCTCCCATAGCCCACTACTGATCACCTCCCCAGGTCATTACAATAAGGACTTGAAAAATGCTTAGGGGGGAGTGTTGTTATGTATGCTTGCTTGTATTGTTATATGATGTTTATTACACTGTGCACAACTTACTGTACACCAGAGGGTGCTGCTGCTGGAGACCTAAGGGTTACCTATACACTGTGGGTAACCCAGTATAAAAGGGAGCTCATAGCTTGGTGTCCTCACTCGAGGAGTTGCTAATAAAGGACTACAGTCTACACAGTTTAAGTACCATATCCTGCCTCGTGGAGTCATTACCAAAGGTGCCTGCATACATTACAGTTCCCTTTTATGTTACCCACTACTCTTTTCTCTTTGCCCTTCTTAATTCCATTTTCAGCTCTCTGCTGCACTTTCTGCATTCAGCTTGATTCTCTCCTGTATTATGAACCTGACATTTATCATAAGCCTCCTTTTTCTCTTTATTTTAATCTCAATTCCTTTAGCCATCCAGGGAGCTGTAGCTTCCGATACCCCTCCTTTCCCCCTCCTGGGAATGAGTCTAGTCTGTAATCAACCATCTCTCCCCTGAAGGCCTCCCATTGTCCACTTACTATCTGGATCGACTAGGCTTACAGTCACTGGAATTTAGAAGAATGAAAGGGGATCTCACAGAAACATATAAAATTCTGACGGGATTGGACAGGTTAGATGCAGGAAGAATGTTCCCGATGTAGGGGAAGTCCAGAACCAGAGGTCACAGTCTAAGGATAAGGGGTAAGCCATTTAGGACCGAGATGAGGAGAAACTTCTTCACTCAGAGAATTGTGAACCTGTGGAATTCTCTATCACAGAAAGTTGTTGAGGCCAGTTCATTAGATATATTCAAAAGGGAGTTAGATGTGGTCCTTGCGGCTAAAGGGATCAAGGGTTATGGAGAGAAAGCAGGTACTGAGGTTGCATGATCAGCCATGATCATATTGAACGGTGGTGCAGGCTCGAAGGGCCGAATGGCCTACTCCTGCACCTACTTTCTATGTTTTTACGTTTACCTGCCAATCTTTGATTCCGGCCACCCGGGCCTGATCCCTTTTCAGCTCTCAGAAATTGGCCCTCCTCCAGTTGAGTATCTTCACTGTTGATTACCTCACCATCACTTCTCTCGACCCTGCCACGGTCTCTAAAGTCCGACGTCCAGTTCTGGATGAGCAGAAATTTTCTCCAATTGTATATTGGGAAGACAGAAGCCATTGTTTTCAGTCCCCGCCACAAACTCTGTTCCCTAGCCACCGATCCCATCCCTCTCCCCAACTTATGTCTGAGGCTGAACCAGACTGTTCGCAACCTTGGTGTCATTGGACCTTGAAATGAGCTCTTGACCACATATCGGCAGCATAACTAAGACCATCTATTTCCACCTCCGTAACATTGCCCATCTCTGCCCTTGCCTCAGCTCATCTGCTGCTGAAGCCCTTATCCATGCCTTTTTTACCTCTAGACTTGACTATTCCATCGCACTCCTGGCTGGCCTCCCGCATTCTACCCTACGTAAACTGGAGATGATCCAAAACTCGGCAGCCCGTGTCCTAACTCACACCAAGTCCCGATCACCCATCACCCCTGTGCTCGCTGACCTACATTGGCTCCCAGTTAAGCATCGCCTCGATTTCAAAATTCTCATCCTTATTTTTAAATCCCTCCATGGCCTCGCCCCTCCCTATCTCTGTAATCTCCTCCAGCCCCACAACCCCCCAAGATGTCTGCGCTCCTCTAATTCTGCCCTCTTGAGCATCCCTGATTATAATCGCTCATTGGTGGCCATGCCTTCTGTTGCCTGGGCCCCAAGCTCTGGAACTCCCTGCCTAAACCTCTCTATCTCTCTGCCTCGCTTTCCTCCTGCAAGACGCTCCTTAAAACCTACCTCTTTGACCAAGCTTTTGGTCACCTGCGCTAATTTCTACTTATGCGGCTCGGTGTCAAATTTTTTATCTCGTAATACTCCTGTGAAGCACCTTGGGACGTTTCACTGCATTAAAGGTGCTATATAAATACAAGTTGTTGTTGTTGTTGCATGTCCTTTTCCATAACTGCTCTAAACCTAATGTTAAGCCCGAATACAATCGTTAAATAGGCAAAAACAGCACCTATTCTACCAATAGCAAAACCCCACAGCCAGCACCGGAAACAAGTGACCAACTCACCTGTTACCCTTCATAAAACTGGTGAGAGAGCAATATTGGGCAGGGCGCTGGTTAGAGAGGTGAAGCAACTCTCTACCTCTAACATCCATGTTCAAAACTTGCAGTAAGGACTGGGTTTCTAGCTACAGATTTGCCCAGTGCAGTCAGGCAGTGCAAAAACTGCCCTACAGGGCAAAATGGCAGTCTGCACCATACAAATGCTGGTGGCAGTGCCCATGGACCCCTTTAACTGGTCCTTGATATCACAAGGAGTTCAAGCACTGCATCTTTATAATACATCATTATTGCAGGGTTCTAGCACCCCATCATTATATTACAGCACTATTCCAGAGTACTAGTGCTGCATCATTATATTATGGACCAGTCGGCTCCACTCATTACAGCCTTGGTCTAAATGTGAAATTCCTGAGGTGAGGTGAGAGAGACATTAAGGCAATATTCGGCCCAGTGTGGAACCGAGGAGCCCTAGTAAAACTGAAGTCAATGGGAATCAGGGGGAAAACTCTTCACTGGCTGGAATCACACCTACTACAAAAGAAGATGGTTGTGGTTGTTGGAGGCCAATCACTGCAGGAGCTCCTCAGGGCAGTGTCCCAGGCCCAACCATCTTCAGCTGCTTCACCAATGACCTTCCCTCCATCATAAGGTCGGAAGTGGGGATGTTCGCTGATGATTGCACATGTGTTCAGTTCCATTCGCAACTCCTCAGATAATGAAGTAGTCCGTGACTGCATGTAGCAAGATCTGGACAATATTCAGACTTGGGCTGATAAACGGCAAGTAACAGTCACGCCACACAAGTGCCAGGCAATGACCATCTCCAACAAGCAAGAGTCTAACCACCTGCCTTTGACAATCAACGGCATTACCATCATCAAATGCCCACCATCAACATCCTGGGGGTCACCATTGATCACAAACTTAACTGGACCAGCCACATAAATACTGTGGCTACAAGAGCAGGTCAGAGGTTGGGTATTCTGTGGCGAGTGTCTCACCTCCTGACTCCCCAAAGCCTTTCCACCGTGTAAAAGGACTAAGTCAGGAGTGTGATTTTTTTTAAATATTCATTCTTGGGATGTGGGTGTCACTGGCAAGGCCAGCATTTATTGCCCATCCCTAATTGCCCTTGAGAAAGTGGTGGTGAGCCACTGCCTTGAACCGCTGCAGTCCGTGTGGTGAAGGTACTCCCACAAAGCTGTTAGGGAGGGAGTTCCAGAATTTTGACCCAGCGATGATGAAGGCATGGCGATATATTTCCAAGTCAGGATAGTGTGTAAATTGGAGGGGAACTTGGAGGTGATGGTGTTCCCATGCGCCTGCTACCCTTGTCCTTCTAGGTGGTAGAGGTCACAGGTTTGGGAGGTGCTGCCGAAGAAGCCTTGGCAAGTTGCTGCTGTGCATCTTGTAGATGGTACACACTGCAGCCATGGTGTGCCGGTGGTGGAGGGAGTGAATGTTGAAGGTGGTGGATGGGGTGCCAATCAAGCGGGCTGCTTTGTCCTGGATGGTGTCAAACTAGTTGAGTGTTGTTGGAGCTGCACTCATCCAGGCAAGTGGTGAGTATTCCATCACACTCCTGACTTACACCAACGACAACTTGTATTTTATTTATAACTTGTATTTATATAGCGCCTTTAATGCAGTAAAACGTCCCAAGGCGCTTCACAGAAGTGTTATAAGACAAAAATTTGACACTGAACCACATAGGAAGAAATGACAGCAGATGACGAAAAGCTTGGTCAAAGAGGTAGGTTTTAAGGAGCGTCTTAAAGGAGGAAAGAGAGGTAAAGAGGCGAAGAAGTTTAGGGAGGGAGTTCCAAAGCTTCGGGCCCAGGCAGCTGAAGGCACGGCCACCAATGATTGAGTGATTACAATCAGGAATGCTCAAGAGGGCAGAATTAGAAGAGCACAGACATCTCAGGAGGTTGTGGGGCTGGAGGAGATTACAGAGACAGGGAGGGGGTGAGGGCCTTGGAGGGATTTGTAAACAAGGATGAGAAATTTGAAATCAAGATGTTGCTTAACCGGGAACCAATGTAGGTCAGCGAGCACAGGGGTGATGGGTGATCGGGACTTGGTGCGAGTTAAGACATGGGCATCCGAATTTTGGATGACCTCAAGTTTACGTAGGGTAGAATGTAGGAGACAGCCAAGAGTGCGTTGGAGTAGCCAATTCTAGAGGTAACAAAGGCATGGATGAGTGTTTCAGCAGCTTCATCAATGACCTTCCCTCCATCATAAGGTCGGAAGTGGGGATGTTTGCTGATGATTGCAATGTTCAGTTCCATTTGCACCTCCTCAGATAATGAAGCAGTCCATGTCCACATGCAAGAAGACCTGGATGACATTCAGGCTTGGGCTGATAAGTGGCAAGTTATATTTGCTCCACACAAGTGCCAGGCAAAGACTATCAACAACAAGCGAGAGTCTAACCACCTCCCCTTGACATTCAATGGCATTACCATCGCCGAATCTCCCACCAGCAACATCCTGGGGGTTACCATTGACCAGGAACGTAACTGGACCAGCCACATAAGCCACATGAGCTGAGGCAGGGGCAGAGACGGGCAATGTTACAGAGGTGGAAATAGGCAGTTTTAGTTATGCCACGGATATGTGGTCAGAAGCTCATTTCAGTGCCAAATATGACACCAAGGTTGCGAACAGTCTGGTTCAGCTTCAGACAGATGCTAGGGAGAGGGATGGAGTTGGTGGCTAGGGAACAGAGTTTGTGACGGGGACCAAAGACAATGGCTTCAGTCTTCCCAATATTTAATTGGAGAAAATTTCTGCTCATCCAGTACTGGATGTTGGACTAGCAGCGTGACGATTTAGAGACTGTGGAGGGGCCGAGAGAAGTGGTGGTGAGGTGGAGCTGGGTGTCGTCAGCGTACATGTGGAAACTGACACCGTGTTTTCGGGTGATGTCGCCAAGGGGCAGCATCTAGATGAGAAATAGGAGGGGGCCAAGGATAGATACTTGGGGGTCACAAGTGGTAACTTACGCCTTGTAAATAGTGGAAAGGCTTTGGGGAGTCAGGAAGTGAGATTCTTGCTGCAGAATACCCATCCTCTGACCTGCTCTTGTTGCCACAGTTTTTCTGTGGCTGGTCCAGTTAAGTTTCTGGTCAATGGTAACCCCCAGGATGTTGCTGGTGGGAGATTCGGCGATGGTAATGCCGTTGAATGTCAAGGGGAGGTGGTTAGACTCTCGCTTGTTGTTGATAGTCTTTGCCTGACACTTGTGTGGAGTGAATGTAACTTGCCACTTATCAGCCCAAGCCTGAATGTTGCCCAGGTCTTCTTGCATGTGGACATGGACTGCTCCATTATCTGAAGAGTTGCAAATAGAACTGAACACTATGATCATCAGCAAACATCCCCACTTCTGACCTTATGATGGAGGGAAGGTCATTGATGAAGCAGCTGAAGATGGTTGGGCCTAGGACACTGCCCTATGGAACCCCTGCAGCGATATCTTGGGGCTGAGATGATTGATTTCCAATCACCACAACCATCTTCTTTTGTGCTAGATATGACTCCAGCCAGTGGAGAGTTTTCCCCCTGATTCCCATTGACTTCAATTTTACTAGGGCTCCTTGATGCCACACTCGGTCAAATGCTGCCTTGATGTCAAGGGCAATCACTCTCACCTCACGTCTGGAATTCAGCTCTTTTGTCAATGTTTGGACCAAGGCTGTAATGAGGTCTGGAGCCGAGTGGTCCTGGAGAAACCCAATCTGAAAATCGGTGAGCAGGTTATTGGTGAGTAAGTGCCGCTTGATAGCACTGTATACGACACCTTCCATCACTTTGCTGATGATTGAGAGTAGACTGTTGGGGCGGTAATTGGCCGGATTGGATTTGTCCTTTTTGTGGATAGGACATACCTGGGCAGTTTTCCACATTGTCGGGTAGATGCCAGTGTTGTAGCTGTACTGGAACAGCTTGGCTAGAGGCACGGCTAGTTCTGGAGCACAAGTCTTCAGCGCGACAACCGGGATGTTGTCGGTACCCATAGCTTTTGCTGTATCGAGTGCACTCAGCCGTTTCTTGATATCACATGGAGTGAATAAAATTGGCTGAAGACTGGCTTCTGTGATGGTGGGGACCTCAGGAGGAGGCCAATAAGGATCATCCACTTGGCAGTTCTGACTAAAGATGGTTGCAAACGCTTCAGCCTTGTCTTTTGCACTGGTTGCTGGGCTCTGCCATCATTGAAGATGGGGATATTCATGGAGCCTCCTCCTCCCGTTAGTTGTTTAATGGTTCACCACCATTCACAACTGCAGAGCATTGATCTGATCCGTTGATTGTGGGATCGCTTAGCCCTGTCGATGGCATGCTGCTTCCGCTGTTCAGCATGCATGTAGTCCTGTGTTGCAGTTTCCCCGGGTTGGTGCCTCAGTTTTAGGTGCACCTGTTGCTGCTCCTGGCATGCTCTTCTACACTCCTCATTGAATCAGGATTGGTCCCCTGGCTTGATGGTAATGGTTGAGTGAGGAGTATGCCAGGCCATGAGGTTACAGATTGTGGTGGAATGCACTTGTGCTGTTGCTGATGGCACACAGCACCTCAAAAATGCCCAGCTTTGAGCTTCTATATCTGTATGAATCTATGCCATTTAGCACAGTGATAGTGTCATACATTAAATAAGATTACATAGGATTACATAGGATATACGGCTCAGAAACAGGCCATTCGGTCCAACCACTCCATGCTGGCATTTATGCTCCACTCGAGTCTTTTCCCATCTTTCCTCATCTAAATCTATCAGCATAACTCTCTATTCCCTTCTCCCTCATATGCTTGTCTAGCCTCCCCTTAAATGCATCTATACTATGCGCTTCAACCACTCCCTGTGGTAGCAAGTTCCACATTCTCACCACTCTCTGGGTAAAGATGTTTCTTCTAAATTCCCATTTGGATTTCTGGGTGACTACCTTATATTGATGGCCTCTAGTTATACTCTTCTCCACAAGTGGAAACATTCTCTCTGTATCCACTCTATCAAAACCTTTCAGAATTTTAAAGACCTCTATTAGGTCACCCCTCAGCCTTCTTTTTTCAAGACGAAAAAGGCCGAGCCTGTTCATTCTTTCCTGATATGTATACCCTTGCATTTCTGGTATCCTTGTAAATCTTCTCTGCACACTCTCCAGTGCCTCTATATCCTTTTTACAATATGGTGAACAGAACTGTTAGCCGTACTCTAAGTATGGTCTAACCAAGGTTCAATACAGGTTTAGCATAACTTCCCTACATTTCAATTCTATACCTCTAGAAATAAACCCGAGTGCTTGGTTTGCTTTTTATGGCCTTGCTAACCTGTGTCGCAACTTTTAGTGATTTGTGTATTTGTACTCCGAGATCCCTTTGTTCTAACCAACCCAGACTCGCACCCTCCAAATAATAAGTGACCTCCATACTCTTCCTACCAAAATTATATGCCCATTCTGCAAGCTTATTAATGTCCATCTGCAATTTGTTGCAGTCCTCCTCAGTATTGACTATCGCCCCCAATTTGGTGTCATCCGCAAATTTAGAAATTGTGTTTTTGATTCCAAAGTCTAAATCGTTAATGTAAATTGTGAACAGCAGTGGTCCCAGCACTGATCCTTGAGGAACACCACTACCCACCTTCTGCCACTGTGAATAGCTATCCTTTACCCCTACTCTCTGCTCTCTGTCTTGAAGCCAGCTAGCGATCCATTCTGCTACTTGTTCTCTGACTCCGCATTCTCTGACCTTGTTCATTAGTATATTATGAGGTACCCTATTGAAGGCCTTTTGAAAATCTAGATAAATTACATCTACTGCATTATCATTGTCTACTCTCTCTGTTACCTCTTCAAAAGATTCAATGAGCTTGCTCAAGCAAGATTTTCCCTATTGAAATCCATACTGACTATTCATTATTATACTTTTGGTTTCTAAATATTCTTCTATTTTCTTCCTTAGTAGGGATTCCATTATTTTTCCTACCACTGATGTTAAGCTGACTGGTCTAGAATTTCCTAGACACGTTCTATCCCCCTTTTTAAATATAAGTATCATGTTAGCTATCCGCCAGACCTCTGGCACTACATCTTCTTTCAATGAATTATTAAATATGTGTAGTAATGCCTCTGCTATCACTTCCCGAGATTCTTTTAAAATGCAATCCATCCGGACAAGGGGTTTTATCACCTTTGAGTTTGATTAGTTTATTTAATACATCCCCATTTTTTATTTTAAATGCACTTATCTCATTACTAATCTCATAGTCCAATGTCATGTCCACCTTTTCTATCTCTGTGGCAAATACTGAAGCAAAATAATGATTTTAATATTTCTGCCATCTCTGTATCGTTACCTATGGTATTATCCTGTCTATCCCTTAATGGCCCTATTCCTATCCCAACCTTCCTTTTTTTATTGATTTGCCTGTAAACTATTTTACGATTTTGTTTTATGTTCCTTGATAATTTAACGTCATAGTTCCTCTTTGCCTTACTAATTGTTTTTTTTTTTTACTTCTCTCCTAATCTCCCTTATGATGCACTCCCCAGCTGTCTCTGTATTTAATGTATGCCTCTTTCCTTACCCTCAATTGTTCCCTTATGGCTTTATTCATCCATGGAGTCTCATTAGTGTTTAGTTTGTTCTTTCCTTTTAATTGAAATATTGTTCCTGCACTCTGTTGAACACCATTTTAAATGTTTCCCATTGCTGTTCTACATCGTTTTTTGCCAATATTGTTGCCCAATTTATTTTCCCAAGTTCTATTCTCAGCCCCTCAAAATCAGCTTTTCTCCAAACTATTACCTTGGTTTTTGTCATACTTATGTCCTTCTCAATTATCATCTTACAGCGTATTATATTATGGTCACTATTGCTTAGATGTTCCCCTACTTTTACTTCTCTTATCTGCTTCTCACAACACGACGGAGGGTATACTCAGTGTGAAGAGAGGATTTTGTCTCCACAAACACTGTGTGGTGGTCACTGCTACCAATGCTGTCATGGACAGGTGCATCTGCGACAGGTAGATTGGTGAGGACGAGGTCAAGTAGGTTTTTCCTTTGTAATGGTTCTCTCTCCACCCGCTGCAGGCTTAGTCTGGCAGCTATGTCCCCCAGGACTCGGCCAGCTCGGTCAGTATTGGTGCTACCGAGCCACTCTTGGTGATGGACATTGAAGTCCCCCACCCATATTACTCCTCACTTGTCTGGATGAGTGCAACTCCAACAACATGCAAGAAGCTCGACACCATCCAGGACAAAGCAGTCCACTTGATTGGCAGCCCATCCACCATCCTAAATATGCACTCCTTTCACCACCGGCGCACCCTGGCTGCAGTGTGTACCACCTACAATATGCTCAGCCGCAACTTGCCAAGGCTTCTTCAGCAGCACCTCCACGACCTGCGACCTCTACCACCTCGAAGGACAAAGGCAGCAGGTGCATGGGAACACCACCACCTCCAAGTTCCCCTCCAAGTCACACACCATCTTGATTGTCCTTCATAGTTGGTGTGTTAAAATCCTGGAGCTCCGTCCCTAACAGCACTGTAGGAGAACCTTCACCGCACGGATGGCATGAAGAAGGCCCACCATCACCTTCTCAAGGGTAGCTTGGGATGGGCAATAAATGCTGGCCTTGCTAGCAATGCCCATATTCGAGAATGAATCATTAAAAAAGTATTATAGCACTGCATCATTTTATTACAAGGCTACCTCCAGGAAATTTGGCTTTGGGTTGCAGTTGTGTGCGAGTTCCGTATGTCGGAGCCAGTGACACTCATCGAGATATTAGCTTCTTTGAGTCCAGTGTCTTGGTCTCAAACATCCTTCCTGCAGCCCAGTCTGGCTGTTGATCACCTTCTGCGTAAGGAAATGCTTCCTGACATCTGTCCTACCCCTGTGTGTCATACCCTTTAAGCTCAGCCCTGTGTCCTGTGTCTGCATGTATTGTTTTGGGTTTACTTGTGCTGTGTTGTTAAGTATATTATTTATATCTCAGCAAAGTTCCCCTAAGAAGCTTAAAGCTTTCTGCAGAACAGGATCAAAGGCATCCAGAACGGAGGTCACTTTGTACGGACTCCACGTATGAGGAGGGATGACGGCAGTCAGGGGAGGATTTTCCTACCCCCCCATCCCCCCTGCCCGCCCCACCCCCGCTGGGCAGGAATGGGCCAGGCCGCATCGAAAATGGCAGTGCAGCACTTACTGCCCTGTTCCCGCCGACGTGTGGGTTTTGATATGGGTGGGTCAGGTGCCTGGCGGAACCAGGCGGAAGCCGCATTAGCTCACGCAAGTTGGGCTTCTACGAAGTCAACATAACATGGAAGCAATTTTGAAGTGTCAGTGGGCGGAGCATGTGCCGCCGATGCCTCACCCACTTGCAGTGTCACTGACGGACCTTAAAGGGCTGCTGCAGGCTGCTCAACAGAAAAACTGGATACAGAAAGAGATTTTAAAATGTTTTTTTATGGAGTCAGGAGAAGGATTAATGTCTCCACAAGATCCTACAAATCCCCTGGGAGGACAGACGCACCAACATCAGCGTCTTCGGCCAGGCCAACATCCCCAGCATTGAATTACTGACCACGCTTGATCAGCTCCGCTGGGTGGGCCACATTGTTTGCATGCCAGACACAAGACTCCCAAAGCAAGCGCTCTACTCGGAACTCCTTCACGGCAAACGAGCCAAAGGTGGGCAGAGGAAACATTACAAGGACACCCTCAAAGCCTCCCTGATAAAGTGCAACATCCCCACTGACACCTGAGAGTCCCTGGCCAAAGACCACCCTAAGTGGAGGAAATTCATCTGGGAGGGCACTGAGCACCTCGAGTCTCATCGTTGAGAGCACGCTGAAATCAAGTGCAGGCAGCGGAAAGACTGTGCGGCAAACCAGTCCCACCCACCCCTTCCCTCAACGACTATCTGCCCCACCTGTGACAGGGACTGTGGTTCTCGTATTGGACTGTACAGCCACCTAAGGACTTATTTTAAGACTGGAAGCAAGGCTTCCTCAATTCTGAGGGACTGCCTATGATGATGATGATGATAATGGCCCAGAATCACCTTATTCCCCCATACCCTGCCAACACCCCACCACTTTTCTTACCTGCAGAGGCTGGGCTCTATGGTGGAGCCACCGGATGTCTCGCCCCTTCCGACTGGCAAGCTGCAAAGGGCTCAGGCCTGGGACCGTTTTTGTTATATATATGGACTTGTATTTACTCTGTATAGCCACCGGATGGCTCATTCCCCGGAGTCTCATGGGATCTCATAATCCCTTGGGAGCACAGGTATTTAAGAAGGCTTCACAGGTTGGAGAGGCACTCTGGAGAGCTCCAATAAAAGACTAAGGTCACACTTTGAGCTCACAGTATTCAGTCTGACTCTTTTCTCCATACACAACAACTGGCAACGAGATACAGATAGCGAACCCAAAGATGCAGAGAACAGTGGGCATCCTGGAGAAATTTTCGGAGGGAGATGATTGGGAAACTTTTGTGGAGCGACTCGACCAATACTTCGTGGCCAACGAGCTAGATGGGGAATAGAGTGCTGCCAATTGTAGAGCGATCCTCCTCACCATCTGTGGGGCACCAACGTATGGCCTCATGAAGAATCTGCTCACTCCAGTGAAACCCACGGAGAAATCATTTGTGCACACTATTCCAAGAGCATTTGAACCCGAAGGAAAACGTTCTGATGGCGAAGTACCGGTTCTACACTTACAAAAGGTCTGAAGGTCAGGAAGTGGCGAGTTACGTCACCGAGCTGAGACGCCTTGCAGGACATTGCAAATTTGAAGGACATTTGGAGCACATGCTCAGAGACTTTTTCATACTTGGCATTGGCCACGAAACCATACTTCGCAAGCTTTTGACTATAGAAACCCCAACCTTGAGTAAGGCCATAGCAATAGCCCAGGAGTTCATTGCCACCAGTGACAATACGAAGCAAATTTCTCAGCACACAAGTGCTGCTACAAGTACTGTGAGCAAAGTGATGTTGTTTTCGAATCGTAACGTACAGGGTACGTCACGCATACCTGCACGTCCGCAGATGTCAAGTGTGATGAATGCAAGGCCATTAACACCTTGTTGGCGCTGCGGGGGTGATCATTGTTTCCATTCATGCCGATTCAAAGGATATGTTTGCAAGGGCTGTGGAACAATGGGCCACCTCCAACGAGTGTGCAGGCGAGCTGCTAAGCCTGTTAAACCTACAAACCACCACATTGCAGAGGAGGACAGATCCATAGAGGATCACTACGAACCAGAGCCTCAGATAGAGGAGGCAGAGGTACGTAGGGTGCACACATTCCCCACGAATTGTCCCCCGATAATGCTGAATGTTGAACTAAATGGGCTCCCGGTGTCATTGGAGCTGGACATGGGCGCGAGCCAGACCATCATGGGCAAAAAGACTTTCGAAAGATTGTGGTACAACAAGGCCTCAAGGCCAGTCTTAACTTAAGTTCGCATGAAACTAAGAACTTACACTAAAGAACTGATTCCTGTAATTGGCAGTGCTATCGTAAAGGTCTCCTACGATGGTGCGGTACACAAGCTACCACTCCGGGCGGTACCGGGCGATGGTCCCATGCTGCTTGGCAGGAGCTGGTTGGGAAAGATACGCTGAAACTGGAACGACATCCAAGTGCTATTGCCCGCTGATGACACTTCGGGCGCCCAGGTCTTAAACAAATTTCCTTCGCTGTTCGAACCAGGCATCGGGAAATTCCAAGGAGCAAAAGTGCAGATCCACCTAATTCCGGGGGCGCGACCCATCCATCACAAGGCGAGAGCAGTACCGTACATGATGAGAGAAAGGGTAGAGATCGAGCTAGACCAGCTGCAACGAGAGGGCATCATTTCGTCGATCGAGCTCAGCGAGTGAGCCAATCCTATTGTCTCAGTCCTCAAGGGAGACGGCACCGTCAGAATCTGTGGCGATTACAAAGTAACTGTCAATCGTTTCTCCCTGAAGGACCAATACCCACTACCAAAAGTCGCCAACCTTTTTGCAAAGCTGGCGGGAGGAAAGATGTTCACGAAGCTGGATCAGACTTCAGCCAACATGGCGCAGGAACTGGAGGAATCATCGAAGGCCCTCACCACGCACGGAGCTGCAGTCGTTTCTGGGACTCTTGAACTACTTTGGTAACTTCTTACTGGGTCTCAGCACCCTTCTAGAACCACTACAAGTCTTACTACGAAAAGGGTGTGAATGGGTTTGGGGCAAAAGGGTGCGAGAAAATTGTTATGCTCAAACAAATTGCTTGTGTTGTATGACCCATGTAAGCGTTTGGTACTAGCATGTGATGCATCGTCATATGGTGTCGGGTGTATTGCAACAAGCTAATGATTTCGGGAAACTGCAACTGGTTGTTTATGCATCCAAGAGTCTGTCTAAGGCCGAGAGAGCCTACAGCATGATTGAAAAAGAAGCGTTAGCGTGTGTCTATGGGGTAAAGAAAATACCTGTTTGGGCTAAAATTCGAATTGGAAACTGACCATAAGCCACTTATATCCCTGTTTTTCGAGAGTAAAGGGATAAATACTGTCATGTTTGTAACTACAATGTAACACCACTGTATTACTGTATACACTCAACTTAGGTACACACCTTGACACAGGGGGTGAACTTGTGGGAGACACTCCTTACCTGATCACTCAGGTATATAAAGGGAGGTCCCATGCAGGGCCATGACTTCTGGAGTGCTGTAATAAAGAGTTAAGGTCACAGAGTGGCCTTGTCCCTGGAATGTGCCTCATGTGGTTTCATGCTGTCGAGTAAGGACTTTACATTGGCGACGAGAAATGGGAATTCACGATCCACGTGAATGGCCACTGGTAGCACGGATGAACGGTACTGTGTTGGGGAAGACTGGGACGATTTTGTTGAGAGGCTTCAGCAGAGCTTTGTCACGAAAGACTGGCTGGGGGATGCAGCAGCCGACAAGCGTCGGGCTCATCATTTGACCAGCTGCGGGCCAAAGACTTATGCGCTCATGAAGGACTTACTGGCACCCGAAAAGCCGTTGGACAAAAGCTTTGAAGAGCTTAGAAAGTTGATTGGGGAGCACCTCAAGCCGGCGAGCAGCATACACATGGCTCGACACAGATTCTACACCCACCAACGTCGTGAAGGACAGAGCATACTGGACTTTGTAGCGGACCTCCGGCGTTTGGCCAGCATCTTGTAAGTTCACAGACGCCTGCAGGGGGGAGATGCTAAGGGACTTCTTTATCGAGGGTATCGGTCATGCAGGAATTTTTCGCAAATTAATTGAGACCAAGGACTTGACCTTGGAAGCGGCAGCTTTGTTAGCTCAAACTTTCATGGCGGGGGAGGAAGAGACGAAAATGATTTACGCGCGCAATTCTGCCTCCAATGGATCAGGGAGTCAACGTCCTCAATGCTACTCAGAGCCCCGCAGGCAGGCAGGGGCAGCCCGACCTTCATCAGGCAGTAATAGATCCCAGAGTAGGACCTCAACAGAGACAATGGCAGGCTGAACGGATGTTCACGCCATCACAGTGGACAATGCGGCCCGGGATGGGGCCATTGACACCCAGTAATAGGGTACTTAAGGGAAGTCAAAGGGACAGTCTGCGCGGAATTCCTGGCCTTTTGTCCCCAACAATGGAAACTTTAACTTGTGCTGGAGGTGTGGGGGAAAACACACAGCCAGATCTTGCAGATTCCAACAGTTTGTCTGCAAAATCTGAAACCTCAGTGGCCATTTAGCTCGTATGTGCAGAAAGCCTGCAACCAGACTAATATATGAGACAGATGGACCAGAAGAGGGTTCTGTGAGGCAGGATGACTTTTGGGGCAAATCGATGGACGCCGAGGTTCAGCGGGTCCATGCGGCGAATATTCACAGTTCATACACCAAAACGCCACCAATGATGATGAGGGTTTTATTGAACGGTATCCCAGTATGCATGGAGTTGAACATAGGGGCTAGCCAGTCACTCATGGGAGTTCAGCAATTCGAGAAGCTATGGCCACTCAAAGCCAGTAGACCCAAATTAGAATGTATCGAGACAAAATTAAGGACTTATACCAAAGAAATCATTCCAGTGCTAGGCAGTGCAATGTTGGCTGTCACACACAATGACTTAGTGAACCGGCTGTTCTGGATTGTCCCGGGCAATGGTCCCGCACTGTTGGGAAGGAGCTGGTTAGCCGAGATGAACTGGAAATGGGGGGATGTTCACGCAATGACCTCGGTGAAGCGAAGTCGTGCTCACAAGTCCTGCAACAATTTGAATCACTATTCCAACCGGGCGTCGGGACTTTCAAAAGCACTAAAGTAGTGATACACATCACCCCAGGCCAGTGCACCACAAAGCCAGAGCGGTGCCGTATGTGATGCGGGAGAAAATCTAGAGCGAATTGGACCAGCTATTGAGAGAGGGCATCATCTCGCCTGTTGAATTCAGCAACTGAGCAAGCCCCATTGTCCCCGTTCTAAAGACGGATGGCTTTGTCAGGATCTGTGGTGACTACAAGGCCACCATCAATCGGGTGTCCCTACAAGACCAATACCAGCTCCCAAGAGCGGAGGACCTCTTCGCCACGCTGGCAGGCGGCAAGCTGTTCACCAAGTTGGACCTCACTTCAGCCTACATGACCCAGGAACTGGCCGATGAATCTAAACTGCTGACCACAAGGGATTGTTTGCGTATAACAGGTGCCCGTTTGGCATTTGATCAGCGGCCGTGATTTTTCAACGCAACATGGAAAGCCTACTTAAATCCATTCCTGGAACGATCATATTCCAGGACAACATCTTCATCACGGGTCGAGACACTGAGGAATATCTTCACAACGTGGAGGAGGTGCTACGCCGACTGGACCGGTTAGGCTTGCGACTCAAGAAGTCTAAACGCATGTTCTTAGCTCACGAGGTTGAGTTTCTGGGCCGGAGGGTTGCTGCAGGTGGGATTCGGCCCACCGAATCCAAAACAGAGGTGATTCGACGAGCACCCAGGCCCTGCAACATTCCTGTTCATTCCTGGGACTGTTGAACTATTTCGGGAACTTTCTGCCGAACCTGAGCACGTTGTTGGAGCTGCTACACGTGCTCCTGCATAAGGGTTGCAATTGGTTTTGGGGGGACTGTCAGGAACGGGCTTTTGATCGGGCACAAAACCTATGTGTTCAAACAAGCTGTTGACCCTGTACGTCCCTTATAAAAGTTTAGTTCTGACATGTGATGCATCGTCCTATGGGGTTGGGTATGTGTTGCAGCAGGGTAATGCTGAGGGTCAGCTACAACCTGTGGCTTATGCCTCCAGGTCGCTCTCTCAAGCAGAACGGGGCTATGGGATGGTCGAGAAGGAAGCTCTCGCATGTGTCTATGGTGTAAAAAAAATGCATCAGTACCTCTTTGGTAGGAAGTTTGAATTAGAGACGGACCATAAGCCACTCACATCCCTGTTGTCAGTCAGCAAGGCTGTCAATGTCAACGCATCAGCCTGCATACAGCGATGGGCTCTCAGGCTAGCGGCTGATGACTACTCCATCCGGCACCGGCCCAGCACTGAAAATTGCGCTGACGCGCTGAGCAGGCTTCCACTGGCCACCACCGAGGGGGCAGCTGAGCAAAGCGCTGAGATGGTCATGGCTGTCGATGCCTTCGACAATGCAGGCTCCCCTATCACAGCCCGCCAGATCAAAATCTGGACAAACAGGGATCCCCTCCTATCCCTGATTAAGAAATGTGTCCTGACTGGGGATTGGGCGCCCGCACACGGAGCATGTCCTGAGGAGATCAGACTGTTCCAGACGGATGGATGAGCTCTCCATCCAAGCTGACTGCCTGCTATGGGGCATCCGGGTAGTCATGTCCCAGAAGGGCAGGGAGGCGTTCATCAGGGAACTCCACAGCAAGCACCCAGGCATTGTGATGATGAAGGCCATTGCCCGGTCACACGTTTGGTGGCCCGGAATTGACTCAGACCTGGAACACTGTGTTCGCAGGTGCATGACATGTGCCCAGCTGTGTAATGCCCCCAGGGAGGCCCCGCTCAGCCCATAGCCCTGGCCCACCAAGCCATGGTCACGCATTCACGTTGCTACGCGGTACCCGTTCATGGGGAAGATATTCCTCATTGTAGTAGATGCTTACTCGAAATGGATCGAGTGCATCATCCTGAATTCATGCACATCATCCACCACCGTGGAAAGCCTACATGCAATCTTCACAACCCATGGCTTGCCAGACATCCTGGTTAGTGATAATGGCCCGTGTTTCACGAGCTATGAATTCTGGGAGTTTATGTTGGGCAATGGCATCAACTACGTCAGGACTGCGCCATTCAAGCTAGCCTCCAAAGGCCAGGCGGAACGTGCAGTCCAAATCGTTAAGCAAGGTATGCTCAGGATTCAAGGACCCTCTCTACAATGCCGCCTATCGCACCTCCTGCTGGCCTATAGATCCCACCCGCACTCGCTCACGGGGGTCCCGCCCGCAGAGCTACTCAAAACTCGGTTGTCCCTCATCCACCCAGCCCTGACCGACATAGTTGAGGGCAAGCACAAGTCACAAAACAAGTATCATGACCGTCATTCGAGGGGGAGATGTATAGAAATAAATGATTCTGTATTCATCCTCAATCACGCCATGGGGCCCAAATGGCTCGAGGGTACTGTAATTGACAAAGAAGGGAATAGGGTCATTGTGGTAAAATTCAACAATGGCCAGATATGCCGTAAGCATCTGGACCAAGTCAAAAAAAGGTTCAGCAAGGACACGGAGGAACCTGAAGAAGACCATGAGATGGAGCTCACACTACCGCCAGTGAACGTGTAACAAAAGCAATCAGAGGAATGCACATTCCCTGAGGTCAGCCTGGACAGACCGGAATCATCATAGGTGACAGACACTCTTGTCAGTGTCCAACAACCAGAGCCCCAACTGCGGCGCTGCACGAGGGAGCGCAGACTACCTGAAAGACTAAACCTATGATCTCAATAAGACTTTGGGTGGGGGGAGGAAGGTGATGTCATGTTTGTAAATACAATGTAACACCACTGTATTACTGTATACACTCAACTTAGATACACACCTTGACCACAGGGAGTAAACTTGTGGGAGACACTCCTTACCTGATCACTCAGGTATATAAAGGGAGGTCCCACGCAGGGCCATGACTTCTGGAGTGCTGTAATAAAGAGTTACGGTCACAGAGTGGCCTTGTCCCTGGAATGTACCTCGTGTGGTTTCATGCCGTAGAGTAAGGACTTTACAAATACCAACGCATCGGCCCACATCCAGAGATGGGCGCTCACGTTGTCCGCATACAACTATGCCACCCGCCACTGGCCAGGCACAGAAAACTTCCGATGCTCTCAGTAGGCTGCCATTGTCCACCACGGGGGTGGAAATGGTGCAGCCCGCAGATCTAGCCATGGTTATGGAAGCATTTGAGAGTGAGCAAATACCCGTCACTGCCCAGCAGGTCAAAACCGGGACAAGCCAGGACCCCTTATTATCTCCAGTCAAAAGTTGTGTGCTTCACGGTAGCTGGTCCAGTGTCCCAGTGGAAATGCAGGAAGAGATAAAGCCGTTCCAGCGGCGCAAAGATGAAATGTTTGTACAGGCAGACTGCCTTCTGTGAGGCAATCGAGTAGTGGTCCCCAAGAAGGGCAGAGACACCTTCATCAATGACCTCCACAGTACCCACCCAGGCATCGTAATGATGAAAGCGATAGCCAGATCCCACGTGTGGTGGCCCGGTATCGATGCGGACTTAGAGTGTAATACATGCTTGCAGTTAAGCAATGTAACCAGGGAGGCGCCGCTAAGTTTATGGTCTTGGCTCTCCAAACCATGGTCTAGGGTACACGTCGACTATGCAGGCCCATTCTTGGGTAAAATTTTCCTTGTGGTTGTAGACGCGTACTCCAATAGTTTGAATGTGAGATATTGTCGGCTAGCACGTCCGCTGCCACCACTGAAAGCCTGCGGGCCATGTTTGCCACACGCGACTTACCGATGTCCTGGTGAGTGACAACGGACCATGTTTTACCAGTGCTGAGTTCAAAGCATTCATGACCCGTAACAGGATTAAACATGTCACATCTGCCCTGTTTAAACCAGCGCCAATGGTCAGGCAGAGAGAGCAGTGCAAACCATCAAGCAAGGCTTGAAGAGGGTAACTGAAGGCTCACTGCAGACTTGCCTATCCCGAGTCCTGCATAGCTACCGCACGAGACCACACTCATTCAATGGGATCCCACCTGCTAAACTGCTCATGAAAAGAGCACGTAAGTCAGTTCTTATGGACTGGAGGTTAGCTAATGTAACACCACTTTTTAAAAAGGGAGGGAGAGAGAAAGCGGGTAATTATAGACCAGTTAGCCTGACATTAGTAGTGGGGAAAATGTTGGAATCAATTAGTAAGGATGAAATAGCAGCGCATTTGGAAAACAGTGACAAGATCGGTCGGTCCAAGTCAGCATGGATTTATGAAAGTAAAATCATGCTTGACAAATCTTCTAGAATTTTTTGAGGATGTAACTAGTAGAGTGGACAAGGGTGAACCAGTGGATGTGGTGTATTTGGACTTTCAAAAGGCTTTTGACAAGGTCCCACACAAGAGATTGGTGTGCAAAATTAAAGCACATGGTATTGGGGGTAATATACTGATGTGGACAGAGAACTGGTTGGCAGACAGGAAGCAGAGAGTCGGGATAAACGGGTCCTTTTTAGAACAGCAGGCAGTGAGTAGTGGAGTGCCGCAGGGCTCAGTGCTGGGATCTCAGCTCTTTACAATATACATCAATGATTTGGATGAAGGAATTGAGTGTAATATCTCCAAGTTTGCAGATGACACTAAACTGGGTGGCGGTGTGAGTTGTGAGGGGGACGCTAAGAGGCTGCAGGGTGACTTGGACAGGTTAGGTGAGTGGGCAAATGCATGGCAGATGCAGTATAAAGTGGATAAATGTGAGGTTATCCACTTTGGGGGAAAAACCGCGAAGACAGAATATTATCTGAATGGCGGCAGATTAGGAAAAAGGGAGGTGCAACGAGACCTGGGTGTCATGGTTCATCAGTCATTGAAAGTTGGCATACAGGAACAGAAGGCGGTGAAGAAGGCAAAAGGTATGTTGGCCTTCATAGCTAGCGGATTTCAGTATAGGAGCAGGGAGGTCTTACTGCAGCTGTACAGGGCCTTAATGAGGCCTCACCAGGAATATTGTGTTCAGTTTTGGTCTCCTAATCTGAAGAAGGACGTTCTTGCTATTGAGGGAATGCAGCGAAGGTTCACCAGACTGATTCCCGGGATGGCTGGGCTGTCATATGAGGAAAGACTGGATCAACTGGGCCTTTATACATTGGAGTTTAGAAGGATGAGAGGGGATCTCATAGAAACATATAAGATTCTGACTGGACGGGACAGGTTAGATGCGGGTAGAATGTTCCCGATGTTGGGCAAGTCCAGAACCAGGGGACACAGTCTAAGGATAAGGGGTAGGCCATTTAGGACTGAGATGAGGAGAAACTTCTTCACTCAGAGAATTGTTAACCTGTGGAATTCTCTGCCGCAGAGAGTTGTTGATGCCAGTTCATTGGATATATTCAAGAGGGAGTTAGATATGGCCCTTACGGCCAAAGGGATCAAGGGGTATGGAGAGAAAGCAGGAAAGGGGTACTGAGGGAATGATCAGCCATGATCTTATTGAATGGCGGTGCAGGCTTGAAGGGCCGAATGGCCTACTCCTGCACCTATTTTCTATGTTTCTATGTTTCTACGGTCTCGTTAGTTCACCCTGATCTACATGAACAGGTAGAGAGCAGGTGGCTTCAACAAAGTGCATACCATCATTGCGCAAATGTGTCACGCGAGATTGAAGTCAATGATCCTGTATTTGTATTAAATAATGGACAAGGTCCCAAGTGGCTTCCCGGCACTGTCGTGGCCAAAGAGGGGAGCAGAGTATTTCCGGTCAAACTTTCAAATGGACTCATTCACCGGAAAGACTTGGAACGAATCAAACTCAGATTCAAGGACTACCCTGAGCAACCCACCTTGGACCCTACCTTTTTTGATCCCCCAACACACACCTGTGGCAACCGACACCATGGTCGACCACAAAGCATCCACAGCAGCCCTGCAGGGCCCAACACACCAGGCAGTCCAGCAAGGCCAGCTGCACAGCAGCCCAGCGAGGGCCCAACAAATGATTCAACAACACCAGCTTTCACACCGAGACGATCAACCAGGGCAAGAAGGGCCCCAGATCGACTCACATTGTAAATAGTTACACTATTGACTTTAGGGGAGAATGTTGTTATGTATCTGGACTTGTATATACTCTGTACAGCCACCAGAGGGCTCATTCCCCGGAGTCCCAAGGGACCCCATAATCCCTTGAGAGCACAGGTATTTAAGAAGGCCTCACAGGTTGGAGAGGCACTCTGGAGACCTGCAATAAAAAACTAAGGTCACACTTTACTTTGAGCTCACAGTGTTCAGTCTGACTCTTTCTCCATACATAACAGTTCCTATTGGGCGAGTGGCAGGCTCCCCCCTCCCCTTCCCCCCCACCACGGGCTGTACACCTGATGCACGCAGTCAGCTGAAAATTGTCCATTGTCCCCTCCAGCTCCAACAGGCAGATTGAAGGCCCCGGCTGCCTATAGCTTTGACATCGTATGCTAGGGTCTGTGTCATGGGATTCTCCTCTTTCGTCACCCGTCCTTTGGCTGAGACGTGAAACCAAGGCCCTGTCTGCCCTCTCGGGTGGACATAAAAGACCCCATAGTGCTATTCGAAGAGGAGCAGGGCTGTTCTCCCCTGTGCCCTGGGCCAATATTTATCATTCAACCAATATCAATAAAACAGATTATCTGGTTATTATCATGTTGCTGTTTGTGGGAGCTTGCTGTGCGCAAATTGGCTGCCGCGTTTTCCTACATTACAACAGTGACTACACTCCAAAAGTACTTAATTGACTGTAAAACGTTTTGGTACGTCCTAGGGTTGTGAAAGGCACTATATAAATGCAAGTCTCTATTTTGTTTCTTTCTTCAATCATCTCTGGATTGTAATGGATTTATCCCGGGGGATCAGCCTTAGGATCACAGCATAACAGCGGACTGCGGAATTTCTTCAATAAGCTGGTTGTTTTTCTTGGACGGGGAATTGAAGGCAGATGATTCTACAAGTAATAGCCTGGAATGTTGTAATTACATAACCTCAAATAACAATAGCCAGTGTGTCAAAGCTGGTTTATTGGCTTGTGTGGTCTATGATTCAAATGATTGATTAACCTTTGAAAAAAATGTACTTAAGCAATACGGACAGAACAGGTTGTAATAAATACTAAAATATTAAGGCGTCAATCAATAAGTTATTGCTGAAGCTTATTTATAGAATCAGCAGGACACCACCTGACCCACATAAGCTGCAAGGATTGCTGTATCAGCAGAATAAATCTATTACTTCCAGTCAACACTCATGTATAGAACTGTAAAAGGGGATTTCTACAACATCACATCGATCAAGCGTTGGCTCTGTTTTGGACCCATAAGGATAAGAAGATAAGAAATAGGAGCAGGAGAAGCCCATTCGGCCCCTCGAGCCTACAATGAGACCATGGCTGATCTTCTACCTCAACTCCACTTGCCACCACTATCCCCATATCCCTTGATTCCCTTAATATTCAAAATATCAATCTCTGTCTCAAATATACTCAATGACTGAGCTTCCATGGCTCTCTGGGGCAGAGAATTCCAAAGATTCACCACCCTCTAAGTGAAGAAATTTCTCCTCATCTCAGTCCTAAATGGCCGACACCTTGTTCTGAGACTGTAACCCCTGGTTCCAGATTCCCCAGCCAGAGGAAACATCCTCCCTGCATCTACCCTGTCAAGTCCTGTAAGAATGTTGTATGTTTCAATGAGATCACCTCTCATTCTTCTAAACTCTAGAGAATATAGGCCTAGTCTACTCAATTTTTCCTCATAGGACAATCCCCCATCCCAGGTATCAGTCTGGTGAACCTTTATTGCACTTCCTCTATGGCAAGTATATCCTTCCTTGGGTAAGAAGACCAAAACTACACACAATACTCCAGGTGCGGTCTCACCAGGGCCCTATATAATTGCAGCCTGCCAACCCGAAAATGACCCGTTTATTCCAGAGGGTTGTAAATCTGTGGAATTCTCTTCCCCAGAGAGCTGTGGAGGCAGGGTCATTGAATATATTTAAGGTGGAAATAGACAGATTTTTGAGCGATAAGGGGAAAAAAGGTTATGGGGAGCGGGCAGGGAAGTGGAGCTGAGTCCATGATCAGATTGGCTATGATTTTATTAAATGGCGGAGCAGGCTCGAGTGGCCAAATGGCCTACTCCTGCTCCTATTTCTTATGTTCTTATGTTCCTACTCTCTGTTTTCTGTCCCTTAACCAATCCTCAATCTATGCTAGTATATTACCCCAAATCCTATGAGCCCTAATTTTATTTAATAACCTCTTGTGTGGCATCTTATGGAATGCCTTCTGAAAATTATAAATGATCACGCAAGTGTGTTCAAAGGCTGCAGCATTCAGAATTCTATTGAAAGACAAAGGCAATCTCTGCCTCCCTACCAGAAGACAGACACCGAGTCAAAGGACCACTCGTTACTCAACGCCACAAGCCGAGATGTTTCGTGCATGGATTTGTGTTTAAAGGGTGCAAAGCGACGTGCTTGGCAGAAGTGGCAGAATTTTGACAGAAGTGGCCGCTTGGCATCTCAGGAGAGGAAGATTGCGCCAACCTCTCTCTGTTGCGCCTCATTTCCTGTTGTCATGTGGCCGTGTCGATAGTGATGGGTGGAACATTACATCCCCTCCAAATCCTGACCCATCCAACCATCGACGGGGAAGAACGGAGCATGGAATTCAGTGTGGAAACAAAACAGAGGGGAAATTAATAGAATTAATTGAGGTGTATTTTTGACCTGTATTGCAGACAAGGTAGGAGCTAAACAACACGCTATATAAATTGGATTGAGCTTTTTATCCGTTTCCTGGCCAGGTTTGTAGTCTTATTTTTAAGATGAGATTCCTTGATACCATCCAAGAGGATTACCTTCCAATGCCACCTTGTCAATGCCATTCTGAACCCATCCATTAGGAGGTACACAAGAGCAGGCTCAGATCAAGCCCTCTCCAATTCCCATCAACATATCCATTTGAGGAAGTCTATGGCTTCTGAAATCAGGAAATCGTTAGGTAAAGGATCATGGGTGCAGGGCTCTGTCCTACCAGCCATGGCTCAGTGGTAGCACTCTCGCCTCTAAGTGACAAGGTTATGGGTTCAAGCCCCACTTCAGATACTTGAACACATAATCTAGACTGGCATGTCAATGCAGTACTGAGGGAATGCTGCACTATCGGAGGTGCCTTCTTTCAAATGAGGCGTTGAACCGAGGCCATCTCAGGTGGGTGTAAGAGATCCTATGGTACTATTTCGAAGGAAACTAAGGGCGTTATCCACGGTGTCCTGGACAATATTTATCCCTCAACGATCATGACTAAAGCCATTTAATTGGTCCTTATCACATTGCTGTTTGTGGGGGCTTTCTGTGTGCAAATTGGCTGCCACGTTTCCTGCATTACAACAGTGACTGCACTCCAAAAGTACTTCATTGGCTGTGAAGCGCCTTGGGATGTCCTGAGGTTGTGAAAGATGCTATATAAATACAAGTTCTTTCCTTCTTTACCAGCGCATACAGGGCCGCAATGCGTTTTACCACGTCAGGTAATGTCATTGATTATAAATGTACCGTCAGGGGAGAATACGTGTTCTGCTGAATTAGAAGGAGTGTGCCAAATCGAGCATTTAAGTTACGCACAAGATGAAAGAGATTGATTTGAATTAAATCCTTTTTTATTTCTTGCTACAGTGGATTTGGATCTAATCCTATCAAAGGACCAGGCAGTCAAAAGTTGCCACTGGTACCTTGGGAATCAGGCAGACAGGTGGCCGATGAAATTCAATGTAGAGAAATGCATAGTGCGTCACATGGGGACAAAAGAGTCAAGAAGGGGCTATTATTTCGATGGAAAGAATATAATGTGCATGGAAAATGAAAGATCTGGGAGCCCTGATACTGAAGCGATCGTGACAATGCTCGGCGGCAGTGAGTGAAGCAAATCAGGTCTTGGGATCGATTGAAAGGTCAATGTTGTGTCAAAATACTGAGGCAATCCTGACACTTTATAAATCATTGGTGTGACCCACACTTAGAATACTGAGCACAGTCCGGTCCCCGTCAATGTTTCCTGTAAGCTGTGCGATCGTGAAGCTCTCCAGGGAACCCGTGCAGCCGACTTGTCAATGAAACAATCGCGCATGCGCGATAATTGGGATGGCCTTAAAAGGGCTGCACAGGGCCAAATGAAATTGCAGGGAGTGTTGGTTACCGCAGTACAAAGAGGATATTGCAGCTATTGAAAGGATACAGACAAGGGTATCCAACAGGTCTGTCGATAATTCTTAGTATAAGAACATAAAAAATAGGAGCAGGAGTAGGCCATACGGCCCCTCGAGCCTGCTCCACCATTTAATAAGATCATGGCTGATCCGATCATGAACTCAGGTCCACTTCCCTGCCCGCTCCCCATAACCCCTTATTCCCTTATCATTTAAGAAACTGTCTATTTCTGTCTTAAATTTATTCAATGTCCCAGCTTCCACAGCTCTCTGAGGCAGCAAATTCCACAGAATTTACAACCATCTGAGAGAAGAAATTTCTCCTCATCTCAGTTTTAAATGGGCGGCCCCTTATTCTAAGATCATGCCCTCTAATTCTAGTCTCCCCCATCAGTGGAAACATCCTCTCTGCATCCACCTTGTCAAGCCCCTCATAATCTTATACGTTTTGATAAGATCACCTCTCATTCTTCTGAATTCCAATGAGTAGAGGCCCAACCTACTCAACCTTTCCTCATAAGTCAACCCCCTCATCTCTGGAATCAACTTCACTGAACTGTCTCCAAAGCAAGTATATCCTTTTGTAAATATGGAAACCAAAACTGCATGCAGTATTCCAGGTGTGGCCTCACCAATACCATGTAAAGCTGTAGCAAGACTTCCCTGCTTTTATACTCCATCCCCTTTGCAATAAAGGCCAAGATTCCATTAGCCTTCCTGATCACTTGCTTTACCTGCATACGATCCTTTTGTGTTTCATGCACAAGTATCCCCAGGTCCCGCTGTACTGCGGCACTTTGCAATCTTTTTCCATTTAAATAATAACTTGCTCTTTGATTTTTTTCTGCCAAAGTACATGACCTCACATTATACTAACATTATACTCCATCTGCCAAATTTTTACCCACTCACTTAGCCTGTCTATGTCCTTTTGCAGATTTTTTGTGTCCTCCTCACACATTGCTTTTCCTCCCATCTTTGTATTGTCAGCAAACTTGGCTACGTTACACTCAGTCCCTTCTTCCAAGTCGTTAATATAGATTGTAAATAGTTGGGGTCCCAGCACTGATCCCTGCGGCACCCCACTAGTTACTGATTGCCAACCCGAGAATGAACCATTTATCCCGACTCTCTGTTTAACATGCAGTGTTTTGTGGCAATTGGGGTGAATACATTACCCCTTTAAGAGCTACACCGTGTTGTAGTCCCCACAGTAGACCAAAGGCTTACTGATATATCTGAAATAATAAAATATATTCATTAAAAGCAGGGGGTAGTAAAAGAACGGGTGGGTTTGGAGGGTGGGGGATAGTTAATTTGTTAAAAATCGGATACCCGACCTTACCCCATCTCCAACCCGCCCACTTCTAGTTTTAACGGTGGTGACGTGGGGCGGGCAGCCAATCCACTGTCAGGAGGCGGGATATCAATTTAAATATTGTAACGCAGCTGGAAGCCTCTTTTTTAACTTCCATTTTTTCTGTAATGTAGCTGGTTGGGTTTTCCACACCTCGTAAAACCTAGCAGTTGCAGCGAGGCAAGGACTGCTAGATCCAGGAGTTAAATGCCTTTATACCTACCTCCTGGATCCAGAGTCCCTGCCTAGCCCACCTCCCGCGATCAGAGACCCCCCCTCACCCAGCCTCTAATCACCTTCCCGGACCCCCCACGATCGTTCTGCGGCTGGCCACTATCCTCTGGTGGCCAGCCTGATCTTCCTACCCCTCCCACCGGCGATCAGCATCAGGCCGGCTACAATCCTCTTGGTGGCCGGCCCCGATGTGTTCGATGTAAGCGATCTTCTCTCCCCCACCTCCCCCCACCCAGTCCCTCCATGTCGCCAATCTTCTCCCCCGCTGCATCCCCCACCCCCCCCGGGATTCCCGACCACCTCAGATCCCCTGCTTCCAACCCGCCTTCGCCCTTATTATCGAGCCCGGAGTGACTGAGGACTTGGACAAGTATGAGCTGAATGAAGAGAGTCAACCTGGATTTGTAAAGGGTAGGCCATGCCTGACTAATCTGGTTGAATGTTTTGAGGAAGTGTCTGCTGATGTTGTCTGTACGGACTTACAGAAGACATTTGATCAGGTATTGCATAAGAGATTATTATCCAAAGTAAAAGCTCATGGAATTGGAGAGAACCTTGTAACATGGGTTGGTGATTGGTTGGGAAGTAGGAGAGTAGAGATAAAGGGAACATATTCTAACTGGCAGATTCCCCAGGGATCTGCGCTGGGCCCTCAGCTTTTCAACATATTTATCAATGACTTGGATGAAGGAATAGAGAGTTGCATATCCACGTTTACAAGTGACCCTTAGTTCAGAGGGACAGTAAGTTGTGTGCAAAAGCAAAATACTGCGGATGCTGGAATCTGGAATAAAAACGGAAGATGCTGGAAATCTCAGCGGGTCAGGCAGCATCTGTGGAGCGGAAGCAGAGTTAACTTTTCGGGACGATAACCCTTCGTCAGAACTGGAGAGTGTTCGAAAAGAACGGATTTCTCTACACTTCCATCCCCCACCAGGAGGGCCTGAGGGTGCTCCGCTTCTTCCTCGAGCAGAGGCCCAACCAGTCCCCATCCACCATCACCCTCCTCCGCCTGGCTGAACTTGTTCTCACATTGAACAACTTCTCCTTTAACTCCACTCACTTCCTCCAAATTAAAGGTGTTGCTATGGGGATCCGCATGGGTCCTAGCTATGTTTGTCTTTTCGTGGGATATGTGGAACATTCTTTGTTCCAGTCCTACTCGGGACCCCTTCCTCACCTCTCTTTCCGGTACATTGATGACTGTATCGGTGCCGTTTCCTGCTCTCGCCCTGAACTTGAAAATTTCATTCACTTTGCTTCCAATTTCCACCCTTTCCTCACCTTCACATGGTCCATCTTCCCTTCCTCGACTTCTCTGTCTCCATCTCTGGGGATAGACTTTCGACCAGTATCCACTATAAAAGCCCAATGACACCCACAGCTACCTGGACTACACTTCCACCCACCCCCATCCTGTCAGGACTCCATTCCATTCTCCCAGTTTCTCCGTCTCCGTCGCATCTGCTCTGATGACACCACCTTCCACACTAGTGCTTCCAATGTCTTCCTTTTTCCTCAACCGAGGATCGCCCTCCACCATGGTTAACATGGCCCTCGACCGTGTCCGTTCCATTTCCCACACTTCTGCTCTCATCCCTTCCCCTCCCTCTTAGAACCACGACAGGGTTCCCCTTGTCCTCACATTTCATCCTACGAGCCTCTGCGTTCAACGAATCATCCTTCGCCATTTACTCCACCTCCAGCGTGATCCCACTGCCAATCACATCTTCCCTCCCCTCCCCCTCAGCATTCCGAGGAGACCGCTCCCCCCGCAACACCCTGGCCCACCCCTCAATCACCCCCAGCACCCCCTCTCCTTCTCACGGCACCTTCCCGTGCAAGTGCAGGAGATGCAACACCTGCCCTTTGACCTCCTCCCTTCCCACCGTCCAGGGCCCCAAACACTCCTTTCAGGTGAAACAGCGATTCACTTATACTTCTTGCAATTTAGTATACTGTATTCGCTGCTCACGATGTGGTCTCCTCTACATTGGGGAGACCAAACGCAGATTGGATAACCGCTTTGCGGAACACCTCCGTTCAGTCTGCAAGCGTGACCCTGAGCTTCCGGTCGCCTGTCACTTTAATTCTCCTCTCCACTCCCACTCTGACCTCTCCGTCCTCGGCCTCCTACACTGTTCCAATGAAGCTCAATGCAAGCTCGAGGAACAGCACCTCATCTTTCGTTTAGGTACTTTACAATCTTCTGGGCTCAACATCGTGTTCAACAATTTCAGAGCATAACTGCTGCCAGGTTTTGGCTCCCTTCCCTTTACCGCCCCCCCCCCCCCCCCAATCCCCCCCTCCGGCCCCACAGAGCCTCTTTCTTTCTTTCTTTTTTACTCCTTGTCTGTAATGGCAGTTGGTCATTATCCCGCCATTCACACCCTATCTTGACTAATGTTTTTCTAACTCCTGGCATTACCATTTGCATTTGGGCCATCATCCCTTTTGTCTCTTTAATCTCTCCTGTCTTCCACCCTATCACAGACCTTCCCTTTTGTTCTTTCTTCCCCTCCCCCTTTCAGTGCTGGTTAAGAATCTATTCTTTCCGAACACTCTCCAATTCTGACTAAGGATCATCGACCCGAAACGTTAACTCTGCTTCCTCTCCACAGAAACTGCCTGACCCGCTGAGATTTCCAGTAAGTTGTGTGGATGGGAGGAGAAATTTACAAAACAACACAGAAAAGCGAGTGGGCAAAACTGTGGCAGATGGAGTACAATGTGGGGAATTATGAGGTTATTCACTCTGGATCTGAGCAAGACAAATTGGAATATTTTCTTAATGGGGAGACAGGGGAGTTGTGGAGGAACAGGGAGATTTAATTATCCATGTACGCAAATCATTAAAAGCTAGTGAATAGGTACAAAAGCTTGGGACCTCTGCAACAGAAGGCACGGCCATCAATGGTTGAGCGATTATAATCAGGGATGCTCAAGAGGGCAGAATTAGAGGAGCGCAGACATCTTGGGGGGTTGTGGGGCTGGAAGAGATTACAGAGATAGGGAGGGGCGAGACCATGGAGTGATTTGAAAATAAGGATGAGAATTTTGAAATCGAGCTGTTGCTTAACCGGAAGCCAATGTAGGTCAGCGAGCATAGGGGTGATGGGTGAGCGGGACTTGGTGCAAGTTAGGACACGGGCTGCCGAGCTTTGGATCACCTCTAGTTTATGTAGGGTATAATGTGGGAGGCCAGCCAGAAGAGCGTTGGAATAGTCAAGTCTAGAGGTAACAACGGCATGGACGAGGGCTTCAGCAGCGGATGAGCTCAGTCAAGGGCGGAGACGGGCGTTGATAATAAGAGGTCTTAGTAATGCTGCGGATATGTGGTCGAAAGCTTACTTCAGGGTCAAATATAACATCAAGATTGCGAACAGTCTGCTACGGCCTCAGACAGGAGTTGGGGAGAGGGATGGAGTCAGTGGCTACGGAACGGAGTTCGTGGCGTGGACCAAAAATAATGGCTTTGGTCTTCCCAATATTCAACCAGAGTGATACCAGGACTTAAAGGGTTAACTTATGAGGACAGGTTGCATACATTTGGCTTGTAATCCCTTAAGTTTAGAAGATTAAGGGGTGATCTAATCGAGGTGTTTCAGATGATTAAAGGATTTGATACACTCATAATAAAGGATGAAGCTGAGTATTGTGAACAATGAGCAAGTGTGACCTTAGCTCCTTTAATAATACTCCAGAGTGCAGGTACCGCGTGGGTGGCCTGCTTATATACAATGCTCCCAAGGGATGCTCGGATCCCTTGGGACTCCAACAGGTAGGCCTTCTGGTGGTGGTGTGATACAGGTTGCAAGGGGTTAAAATACATAACATCACTCCCTCATAAAGTTAATAGTACACTTATTTACAAAATGAGACGATCTGGGGCTTTTCACTCCCTTGTCGATCGTCTCGGTACAAATGCGGGTGTGGGTGAGTTGGTGGGAGTGCCCAGAGTCACAAGAGTGGGTGACTCTTGTGGGAGTGCCCAGAGCAAGGGCGTGCAATTTTACATTTAGAGCTAGGTCTTTCAGGAGTGAAATCAGGAAACACTTTTTCACAAAAAAGAAGTGGAAATCTAGATTTCGCTCTGCCGGAATGCTGTGAATGCTGAGCGTCATCTGAAATGTTGAAGGCTGAGATCGATAGATTTTTGTTGGATAAGAGTATCAAGGGATATGGAGCAAAGAATATGGAGTAAAAGAAGTTGAAGTGCTGATCAGCCGCGATCTAACAGGATGGTGAAACAGGCTCGAAGGGCTGATATAAAATATGCTCCAACATAATATTTTATTAAATATATATTCCCAAGTAGCTACTTCAAGTTTTCAATAAATATTCCATACCATGGGTAAGAGAAGTCTCTTTGTACATCTTTGTTTCATTTTTAGATGTGGCTGTATTGGGTGCACTCTGTGTTAATCATTTATTGGGCCTTACCCTTATTACATCAACATCAACATGCCTTTATATAGCGCCTTTAGTATTGTAAAACATCCAAGGCGCTTCACAGAAGCGATACCGATTCAAATAAGGAGATATTAGGAGACCAAAAGCTTGGTCAAAGAGGTCGACTTTAAGGAGGGTCATAAGGTAGGATCGAGAGGCAGAGAGGTTTAGGGAAGGAAATACAGAGCTTGGGGCCCAGGCAGCTGAAAGCACGGTCACCAATGGTGGAGCAACTAAAATAGGGGATGCGCAATAGGCCTGAATTAGAGGAACGCAGAGATCTCGGAGGGTTATCGGGCTGGAGCAGGTTACAGAGACAGAGAGGGACGAGGGTATGGAGGGATTTGAAAATAAGGATGAGAATTTTAACATTGTTCAAAATGGCAGCTCAGGGAGGTGCCAGGACTTTGAGGTTGCTTGCATGGCTCTGATTGGCTGGGAGGTGATTGCACAATGCTGCAATGTCATGTGACTACCAAGTCGGGGGCGATGATCCAGGTGAAATCAAAAGAATTGGCTACATCCATTGCAAACTCACCATGTGTGAGATATGTTCGTTTTAATACGTTTACAGTGGACTTTGAAGACTACGTAACATTAATACTCTAAATAGTATTAAAGAGAGCACAGGGATTTATTTTCTATTGGGCACATTCACTTCGATATTTTATGTATCCATTGTACATATAAATGTACTTACATATACACACACACATATACATAACACAAGGCAATTGTACATTATCGTGTACATTTACACCAATATTTTATACAGTTATTGTATTTATAGGTGTTGTGTCCTTACACTCTACTGTAAATCAACACGAGGCACATACTAAAGACAAGGTCACTCTGTGACCCGAACCTTTATTCACAGGACCAAGAAGTGATGACCTCCCTTGAAATACCTGGATGACCAGGTGAGGAGTGTCTCCCACAAGTTCACCCCCTGTGGTCAAGGTGTGCATTTCTTAGGTGTATACAGTGTACAGTGTTGTTACATGAAGGTTACAGTTACATGAAGGTTACATACATGACATCACCTCCCCCCAATGTCTTTGGGTCAAAGATTGAGTCTTTTAGGCGATCGACGCTCTCTCGTGGAGCGCCGCAGTTGGGGCTCTGGTTGTTGAGCCTTGGCATGCGTCTTTGTCACCTGTGGTGATTCCGGCTTGTCCGGGCTGGCCGCAGGGACTGTGTATGCTGCTGAATGTTCTTGTTGCTCGTTCACTGGCAGTGGTGTGGGCAGCATCTCATGATTTTCCTCAGGTTCCTCAGTGTCCATGCTGAACCTTTTTTTTACTTGGTCCAGATGCTTGCGGCATATCTGTCAATTGTTAAGTCTGACCACTGTGACCCTATTCCCCTCTTTACCAATTACAAAACCCTCAAGCCACTTGGGCCCTAAAGCGTGATTAAGAACAAACACAGGGTCATCGATTTCTATACATGTCCCCTTTGAGTTACGGTCATGGCACTCATTTTGGGACTGGCGCTTGCCCTCAACAATGTCTGACAGGACTGGGTGAATGAGGGACAGCCGAGTTTTAAGTGTGCGTTTCATAAGTAGTTCCGCTGGCGGGACTCCCGTGAGCGAATGTGGTCGGGACCTGTAGGCCAGCAGGAGGCACGATAGGCGGCGTGATAGGCGGCATTGAAGGGAGGTCCTTGAATCCGGAGCATGCCTTGTTTTATGATTTGGACCGCTTGTTCCACCTGGCCATTGGAAGCCGGTTTGAACGGTGCTGTCCTGACATGTTTGATGCCATTACCCGACATGAACTCCCGGAATTTATAGCTAGTGAAGCACGGGCCGTTGTCGCTAACTAGGATGTCCGGCAAGCCGTGGGTCGCAAAGACCGCACGCAGACTCTCCACTGTGGTGGATGTCATGCACGAATTCAATATGATGCACTCGATCCATTTCGATAACGCATCAACAACAATGAGGAACATTTTTCCCATGAATGGAACCGCGTAGTCGACGTGAATACGTGACCATGGCTTGGTGGGCCAGGGCCACGGGCTGAGCGGGGCCTCCCTGGGGCCATTGCCCAGCTGGGCACATGTCGTGCATCTGCGAACACAGTATTCCAGGTCTGTATCGATTCCCGGCCACCATACATGTGACCGGGCAATGGCCTTCATCAGCACGATGCCTGGGTGCTCGCTGTGGAGTTCCCTGATGAATGCTTCCCTTCCCTTCTGGGGCATGACTACCCAGCTGCCCCATAGTAGGCAGTTGGCTTGGATGGAGAGCTCATCCATCCGTCTGTGAAACGGTCTGACCTCCTCGGGGCATGCTCTGTGTGCGGGCGCCCAATCCCCAGTCAGGACACATTTCTTAATCAAGGATAGGAGGGGGTCTCTGTTTGTCCATGTTTTGATCTGGTGGGCTGTGATGGGGGAGCCTGCGCTGTCGAAAGCATCGACAGCCATGACTATCTCAGCGCTTTGCTCCGCTGCCCCCTCAGTGGTAGCCAGTGGAAGCCTGCTGAACGCGTCAGCGCAATTTTCGGTGCCTGGCCGGTGCCATATGGTGTAGTCATATGCAGCCAGCGTGAGAGCCCATCGCTGTATGCGAGCTGACGCATTGGCATTGACAGCTTTGCTGTCGGACAGCAGAGATGTTAACGGCTTGTGGTCCGTTTCTAACTCGAACCTTCTGCCAAAAAGGTACTCGGTGCATCTTTTTCACCCCATAGACACATGCGAGTGCTTCCTTTTCAACCATCCCATATCCACTTTCTGCTTGGGAGAGCGATCTGGAAGCATAAGCCACAGGTTGGAGTTGGCCCTCGTCATTACTCTGCTGCAACATGCACCCAACCCCATAGGATGATGCATCACATGTCAAAACCAATTTCTTACAGGGGTTGTACAGGGTCAACAGCTTATTAGAACAAAGCAGGTTCCGCGCCCGATTGAAAGCCCGTTCCTGACAGTCCCCCCAAAACCAATCGCAACCCTTATGCAGGAGCACGTGTAGCGGCTCCAACAATGTGCTTAAGTTCGGCAGAAAGTTCCCAAAATAGTTCAATAGTCCCAGAAATGACCGCAACTCCGATGTGTTGCCGGGTCTGGGTGCATGACGAATCACCTCCGTTTTGGATTCGGTAGGCCGGATCCCGTCTGCGGCAACCCTCCTGCCCAAAAACTCGACCTCTGGGGCCAAAAACACACACTTGGACTTCTTATTCGCAGGCCTACCCAGTCCAGTCGGCGTAGCACCTCCTCCAGGTTGTGGAGATGTTCCTCGGTGTCTCAACCCGTGATAAGGATGTCGTCCTGAAATACGATTGTTCCAGGGATGGATTTGAGCAGGCTTTCCATGTTCCTTTTAAAAATAGCAGTTGCTGAACGAATGCCAAACAGACACCTGTTGTAAACAAACAGCCCCTTGTGCGTGGTGATGGTGGCCAGTAGCTTGGATTCTTCGGCCAGTCCTTGGGTCATGTAGGCCAAAGTGAGGTCCAACTTGGTGAACAGCTTGCCGCCTGCCAACGTGGCAAAAAGATCCTCCGCTCTTGGAAGCGGGTATTGGTCTTGTAGTGACTCTCGGTTGATGGTGGCCTTGTAGTCACCACAGATCCTGACCGAGCCATTCGTTTTTAGGACAGGGACGATGGGGCTTGCCCAGTCGCTGAATTCAATGGGCGAAATTATGCCCTCTCTTAGCAACCTGTCCAACTCACTCTCAATTTTCTCCCGCATCACATATGGCACAGCTCTGGCTTTATGGTGCACTGGTGTGGCGTCCGGGGTGATGCGCATCACTACTTTGAAAGTCCCGACACCAGGTTGAAATAGTGACTCAAACTTATAGGACCTGTGAGCATGAACTTCGCTCCACAAATGAAATAGCGTACACATCCCCCCCATTTCCAGTTCATCTCGGCTAGCCAGCTCCTCCCCAAAAGCGCAGGATCATTTCCCAGGAAAATCCAGAGTGGCAGCCGGTTCTCTGATCCATTATGTGTGACCACCAACATTGCACTGCCTAGCACTGGGATGATCTCTTTCGTGTACGTCCGTAATTGCGTGTCAATGTGTTCTAGTTTGGGTCTGCTAGCTCTGAGTGGCCATAGTTTCTCGAATTGTTGGACACTCATGAGTGACTGGCTGGCTCCTGTGTCCTGCTCCATGCGTACCGGGATGCCGTTTAACAGTACGCTCATCATCATAGGTGGCGTCTTTGTGTATGAGCTGTGGATGTTTGCCACCTGAACCCGCTGAACTTCAGCGTCCATTGCTGTGTCCCAAGCATAACCCTGCCTTGCAGACCCCTCTTGTGGTTCATCCGCTTCGTAAACCAGCCTTGCTGTGGGCTTCCTGCACATTCTGGTTAAATGTCCACTGAAGTTACAATTTCTGCAGATAAATTGTTGAAACCTGCAGGTTTTCGCAGCATGTCTGCCCCCGCACCACCAGCAGGAGCTGAGATTATTGTGAACAAAAGGGCTGTTACCAGGCATTCCTCTCTGATTGTCTCTTTGATTACTCTTGAGCACTCTGTTACTGGGTGTCAATGGCCCCATCCCGGGACGTATTGTCCCTTGTGATGGTGTAAATGTCTGTTCAACCTGCCATTGTCTGTGTTGAGGACCCACCCTAGAGTCTGTTACTGCCTGGTTGGTGTCGAATTGCCCTTGCCTGCCTGCGGGGTTCTGAGTTGTGTTTACCATGTTAACTCCCTGCTCCATCATCACGTTGGGAGTAGAGGTGCACGCGTATATGATCTTGGTTTCCTCCTCCCCCGCCATTAAGGTTTGAGCCATCAATGCCGCAGCTTCCAAGGTCAAGTCCTTGGTCTCAATTAGTTTCCTAAAAATCCCGGCATGACCAATGCCCTCAATGAAGAAATCCCGTAACATCTCCCCCCTGCAGGTGTCTGTGAACTTATAGAGGCTGGCCAAGTGCCGAAGGTCTGCAACAAAGTCCGGTATGCTCTGCCCTTCCCGATGTCGGTGTGTATAGAATCGGTGTCGGGCCATGTGTATACTGCTCGCCGGTTCGAGGTGCTCACCGATCAGTTTGCTGAGCTCCTCAAAGGTCTTGTCCACCGGCTTCTCGGGTGAGAGCTTGGGGCCCAGGCAGCTGAAAGCACGATCACCAATATATGGACCGACTAAAATAGGGGATGCGCAATAGGCCTGAATTAGAGGAACGCAGAGATCCCAGAGGGTTATCGGGCTGGAGCAGGTTACAGAGACAGAGAGGGGCGAGGCCATGGAGGGATTTGAAAACAAGAATGAGAATTTTAACATTGTTCAAAATGGCAGCTTAGGGAGGTGCCAGGATTTTGAGATTGCCCGCCATGGTTCTGATTGGCTGGGAGGTGATTGCAAAATGCTGTCATGTCATGTGACTACCAAGTCGAGGGCGATGATCCAGGTGAAATCAAAATAATTGGCTACATCCATTGCAAACTCACCATGTGTGAGATATGTTAGCTTTAATACATTTACAGTGGACTTTGAAGACTACGTAACATTAATACTCTAAATAGTATTAAAGAGGGCACAGAAATTTTTAAAAAGGGGTTTATTTTCCATTGGGCACATTTACTTCTATATTTGATATTTTATGTATCCATTGTACATATAAATGTATTTTCATATGCACACACACATGTACACTTTGGCAGAAATAATAGAAAATCAAATTATAATTTAAATAGACAAAAATTGCAAAGTGCTGCAGTACAGAGGGACCTGGGCATCCTTGTGCATGAAAACCAAAAAGTTAGTATGCAGATACAGCAAATAATCAGGAAGGCAAATAGAATGTTGGCCTTTATTGCAAGGGGTATAGGATATAAAAGCAGAGAAGTCCTGCTACAACTGTACAGGGTATTGGTGAGGCCACACCTGGAGTACTGTGTATAATTCTGGTCTCCATATTTAAGGAAGGATATACTTGCATTGGAGGCTGTTCAGAGAAAGTTCACTAGGTTGATTACGGAGATGAGGGGGTTGACTTATGAAGATAGGCTGAGTACTTTGGGCCTTTACTCATTGGAGTTTAGAAGAATGAGAGGTGATCTTATCGAAACATATAAGATAATGAGGGGGCTCAACAAGTTGGATGCAGAGAGAATATTTCCACTCATAGGGGAAACAAACTAGGGGGCATAGTCTCAGAATAAGGGACCACCCATTTAAAACTGAGATGAGGAGAAATCTCTTCTCTCAGAGAGTTGTAAATCTGTGGCATTCTCTGCCCCAGAGAGCTGTGGAGGCTGGGTCATTGAATATATTTAAGGTGGAGATAGACAGATTTTTGAGCGATAAGGGAGTAAAGGGTTATGGGGAGCAGGCAGGGAAGTGGAGCTGAGTCCATGATCAGATCAGCCATGACCTTATTGAATGGCAGAGCAGGCTCGAGGGGCCAAATGACCTAATCGTGCTCCTATTTCTTATGTTCTTATACATGGTGCAAGGCAATTGTACATTATCGTGTACATTTACACATATATTTTATATAGTTATTATATTTATAGGTATATATTCACATTTAATTTATGAAGCCTTCATATGCATCTTATGAAGGTACACATTCTTATACATATTTTATGAAGTCATTGTACTTGTTGGTTGCACAGTGCTTACAGCAGGAATAAAACAATATACACAGATCCCTTTGCCACTGCTGAAATACAAGTAAAGTTTGTGGAATGCAGGACTGTCCCCCGAATGATGTAAAATGTTGCAGCAGGTGGGAAGAAATTGCCGTGTATGCAATAACTGTTAGACTGGGTACTGTTTAACTCCAAGAGGTATGACCTTGGCTCTGCTTTATTACGGCCCAAAGTGACCAATATACAAAATGGCTGGCCTTTTATACTTGGACTTCAACAGTGACACCATCTAGTGGCTAGTGGTCCCAAAAGTACATACATGACAATACCGCCCTCTGAGATATTAACACAGTCTTTTACAAATTGAGATGGTCTGGTGTTTTATGCTCCCCACTTGACCGTCTCAGTTCAACTCCAGTCTTGGGTGAGTGTTCAGAGTCTGTTGTGACTGGGTGGGTGACCTGGTGGGAGTGGCAATGGCCATGTCAGGGATTGAAAGTCCATTTTCATTGAACATGTCAGTGATTGAAAGTCCCGATTCACCGATGACCAGAGTCCTCTGATGACTGGGGGTAGGTTGGTTGGTCGTCGATTGTCTCTTCCTCCGATTGTTCCGGTTCGTCTGTGTGCCGCAGCTTTGTCTGATCCATATGTTTCCTGCACCTGCATGTTTGCCCATTTTTGAGCTAGACAATAAATACTCTGTTGCCCTCCATGGCCATGACAGTACCAGCGATCCACTTGGGACCCTGACCATAATTCAGAACATATACAGGATCATTTACAGAAATATCGCGTGACACAGCTGCGCGATTGTGATATCCTTGCTGACTTTGTCTTCTATATTCAACATGATTATTCAAGTCAGGGTGTACAAAAGATAGCTTGGTCTTAAGACTTCTCTTCATCATTAGTTCAGCAGGCGAGACCCGGTAAGCATGTGTGGTCTTGTCCTGTAACTAAGCAGTATGCATGACAGGTGGGTCTGCATTGACCCTTGGGTTACTCGCTTTATATTCTGCTTTATGATTTGGACAGCACATTCTGCTTGCCCATTGGATGCAGGTTTGAACGGTGCTGACCTTACATGTTTAATACCATTGAGTTTCATGAACTCTTGAAACTCCTGACTGGTGAAGCACGGTCCGTTGTCGCTAACAACAATGTCAGGCAGACCATGTGTCGCGAACATGACACTGAGATTCTCAATGGTAGCTATGGATATGCTAGATAACATGATTATACACTCTATCCACATTGAATATGCTTCCACCACAACTAAAAACACCTTCCCCTAGGAAAGGATCCGCAAAATCTATGTGGATCCTGGACCATGGTTTGGACTGTCACGACCACAGACTCAGTGGCGATTCTGCTGGTGCTTGGCTGAGCTGCATGCAAGTGTTGCACTGATGCACTCATGCTTCCAGCTCAGAGTCAATACCCGACCACCATACATGAGACCTGGTGATGGCTTTCATAATTACAATGCCAGGATGTGTGCTATGTAGCTCACGTACAAATTTCTCTCTCCCTTTCTTGGGCATAACAACACGATTGTCCCACAGTATACAATCCGACTGAATAAACAGTTCATCTCTGCGATGAATGTAAGGTTTGGTCTCCTCGCACATTTGCTTGGGTATGGCAGACCAATCACCTTTGAGGATGCAACTCTTCACCGCCGATAAAATCGGGTCCTGGCTGGTCCAGGTCTTAACTTGTTGAGCCGTGACAGGGGTTCCTTCACTCTTAAAAGCATCCATAACTAACAATAGGTCTGCCGGTTGTGGCATTTCCACCTCCGGTGTGGGCAACGGCAGACGGCTTAAAGCATCGGCACAATTCTCGGTGCCAGGTCTATGGCGAGTGACATAATCATAAGCGGATAATGTCAGCATCCATCTCTGGATGCGGGATGAAGCATTGGTATTGATACCTTTGTTTTCAGAAAACAATTAAATGAGCGGCTTGTGATCTGTCTCCAGTTCAAACCTGTTGTGTGTCTGTAAAGCATGCACTCCCATGTTCCGCCACCAGGGATGCGCTCCCTGGTGGCGGAACATGGGAGTGCATGTTTTACAGATACACAACATCACTCCCTCCCCCAAAAGGCAAAGTGAAAACTATTTACAAGGTGAGGCGGTCGGGAGCCTTTCTTTCCCTGGCGGACCGCCTCGGTACAAATGTCTGTTCTGGTGTGTTGGCTGTGCCCTCGCTGGGCTGGCGTGTTGTTGGCCATGCTGGGTGAGCCTGGCCTTGCTGGGCTGTTGGGCGTGATGGGTTCGATTTCCTGGTCCGGCGTGGTGTCGTTGATCCTTTGGGTGTGTGTTATGGGCTCGACAAAGGTGATATCTGCTGTGGGTTGTTCAGGGCAGTCGTTTGGTCCAGGTGCTTTCTGCAAATTTGTCCATTGTCTAGTTTGACTACAAACACCCTATTCCCTTCTTTAGCTATCACCGTGGCCGCAATCCACTTGGGACCATGTCCATAGTTTAGCACATACACAGGGTCATTCAGATCAATTTCCCATGACACAGTGGCGCGACCATCGTTTACATTTTGTTGCTACCGCCTGCTCTCTACCTGATCATGCAGGTTGGGGTGAACCAGCGAGAGTCTGGTTTTAAGTGTCCTTTTCATCAGTAGCTCAGCCGGGGGCACCGCTGTGAGCGAGTGGGGTCTCGTGCGGTAGCTGAGCAGTACTCGGGACAGACGGGATTGGAGTGAGTCTTCTGTGATCATTTGAGGATCTGTTTGATTGTTTGTACTTCCCGCTCTGCCTGCCCATTGGAGGCTGGTTTAAATGGGGCTGAGGTGACATGTTTGATCCCACTGCGGGTCATGAATTCTTTAAATTCGGCACTGGTGAAACATGGCCCAGTATGTCAAGCAGGCCGTGGGTGGCAAACATGGCCCTCAGGCTTTCAATGGTGGCGGTGGCGGTGCTTCCCGACATTATTTCACATTCAATCCATTTTGAAAAGCATCCACCACCACCAGGAACATTTTACCGAGAAACGGGCCCGCATAGTCGACATGGATCCTCGACCATGGTCTGGAGGGCCAGGACCACAAACTTAGTGGTGCCTCTCTGGGAACATTGCTCAACTGAGCACATACGCTGCATTGCCGTACACAGGACTCTAAGTCAGACTCGATACCGGGCCACCACACGTGGGATCTGGCTATCGCTTTCATCATTACTATACCCAGCTGTGTGCTGTGGAGATCCGAGATGAACGTCTCCCTGCCCTTTTTGGGTAGCACTACGCGGTCACCCCACAACAAGCAGTCTACCTGAATGGACAGCTCGTCCTTTCGCCGCTGGAACAACTTGATTAGCTCTTGCATTTCAACGGGGATGCTGGCCCAGCTCCCATGCAGTACACAGTTTTTTACTAGGGACAGCAGAGGATCTTGGTTGGTCCAAGTCCTAATCTGGCGGGCCATGACAGGTGATTTATCGTTTTCAAATGCTTCCATGACCATCAACAAGTCTGCGGGCTGCGCCACCATCAACAAGTTTGCAGGCTGTGCCATTTCCACCCCCGTGGTGAGCAACGGTAGCCGACTGAGAGCATCCACACAGTTCTCGGTGCCTGGCCTGTGGCGGATGATATAGTTATATGCTGATAGCGCGAGTGCCCACCTTCGTATGCAGGCTGAGGCATTAGTATTTATCCCCTTGTTTTCAGCGAACAGGGATATGAATGGCTTGGTCGGTTTCCAGCTCAAATTTGAGGCCAAACCGGTACTGATGCATTTTCTTTACCCCGAACACACACGCTAATGCCTCTTTCTCAATCATGCTGTCGGCCCTCTCGGTCTTAGACAAGCACCTGGAAGCATAGGCGACAGGTTGCAACTTCCCCGCAACGTTAGCTTGTTGTAATATACACCCGACTTTGTACGACGAAGCATCACATGCTAGCACAAGTCTTTTACACGGGTTATACAATACAAGCAGCTTGTTGGAGCATAAAATGTTTCTGGCTTTCTCAAAAGCAATTACTTGTTTTTTTTCCCCATACCCAGTTCTCACCTTTACTCAATAACACATGTAGGGGCTCTAAGAGGGTGCTTAACCCCGGTAGGAAGTTACCAAAATAGTTGAGGAGTCCCAGGAACGACTGCAGCTCCGTGACGTTCTGTGGCCTGGGCGCGTTCCTGATAGCCTCTGTCTTGGTGTCTGTAGGCCGAATGCCATCCGCCATGATCTTTCTCCCCAAAAACGCCACTTCTGTTGCCATGAAGATGCATTTCGAGCTCTTCAGCCACAGCCCTACGCGATCCAGTCGCTGGAGGACCTCATCCAGGTTTTGTAGGTGCTTGACGGTGCCCCGACCCGTGACCAATATGTCGTCCTGAAAAACCACCATGCGGGGTACCGACTTGAGTAGGCTCTCCATGTTTCTCTGGAAGATTGCTGCAGCTGACCGAATTCCAAACGGGCATCTGTTGCAGATGAACAGTTCCTTGTGCGTGTTGATGCAGGCAAGGCCCTTCGAAGACTCCTCCAGCTCCTGCGTCATGTAGGCCAAAGTCAGGTCGAGCTTGGTGAACGGCTTGCCTTCTGCTAGCAAATAGGTCGTCTGCCTTAGGTAGTGGGTATTGGTCCTGTAGTGAGAAACGATTAACAGTTACTTTATAATCGCCGCAAATCCTGACCGTGCCATCACTTTTGAGTACTGGAACAATCGGGCTGGCCCACTCGCTGAATTCCACTGGGGAGATGATGCCCTCGTGTTGCGGCCTGTCCAGCTCAATTTCCACTCTCTCCCTCATCATGTAAGGTACTGCTCGCGCCTTATGGTGAATGGGTCGTGCCTCTGGGACCAAGTGGATCCGCACCTTCGCCCCGGAAAAGTTTCCAATGCCTGGCTCAAAAAGGGAAGGAAAATTTGTTAAGAACCTGGGTACATGAGGCCTCATCAACATGTGATAGAGCTCAGATGTCATCGCAGTTCTAGCGGATTTTGCCCAGCCAGCTCCTTCAAAGCAGTGTGGGGCCATCGCCCGGGACAATCCAGAGTGGCAGTTCGTGCACCATGCCCTCGTAGGTGACCTTGACCATGGTGCTGCCCAGAACAGTGATAAGCTCTTTGGTGTACATTCTCAGTTTCGTGTGGATGGGGCTCAGGGCTGGTCTGAGTATCTTGTTGCACCACAGTCTCTCAAACATCTTTTTACTCATGATGGATTGGCTAGCGCCAGTGTCCAGTTCCATGGCTATGGGTAAGTCATTCAATTTTACGTTCAGCATTATAGGTGGACATTGCGTCGAAAATGTATGCACCCCGTGTACTTCAGCATCTGCCTCCTCTCTCTGAGGCTCGAAATTGCTTTGGTCCACCATGGACCGATCTTCCTCTGCCACGTGGTGGTTAGCAGATTTTGCAGAGCTTGCAGCTCGTCTGCAAGCTTGTTGGAGGTGCCCCATTGTTCCACAGCTCTTGCAAACATACCCTTTGAAGTGGCATGAAAAGGCTGAATGGAAGCCTCCACAACGCCAACAAGGTGTGAATTGCCTTGCATTCATCCTTTGTTGCGGACTCTGAGTCATCTGGGTCACCTGAGGCCTGCTGGCAGTTGCAGACTAATGGTTTCTGCCCTGTACATTTCTGCTCGCAAACACTGTTCCAGTTAATTTATGAACATTGCTAGCACTTGTGTGCTGAGAGATTTGTTTGGTGTTATCACTGGTGGACATAAACGCCTGTGCTATCGCAATTGCCTTACTGAGGGTCGGTGTCTCTACAGTCAAAAGTTTTCGTAGGATGGTCTCGTGGCCAATGCCCAGTACAAAAAAATCTCTGAGCATTTTCTCCAGGTAGCCATCAAACTCACATTGTCCTGCAAGTCACCTTAGCTCGGCGATATAGCTCGCCACTTCCTGACCTTCAGATCGCTGGTACGTATAGAACCGATACCTCGCCATCAGCACGCTCTCCCTCAGGTTAAGATGCTCCCGAACCAGTGTACACAGCTCCTCATACGACTTATCTGTGGGTTTCACCGGAGCCAGAAGATTCTTCATGAGGCTGTCCTTTTTACAGTGCTTCCTTCTCCATCCAGCTCGTTGGCGACAAAGTACTGGTCTAACCATTCGACATAGGCTTCCCAGTCCTCACCCTCCGAGAACTTCTCCAGGATGCCCACAGTTTGCTGCATCTTTGCGTTGGATTCGTATACTCGTCGCCAGTTGTTGTGTTCCTAACGCAGATGAGACTGCACACAGGGAGGTTAAAGTAACAGTGACCTCAGTCTTTATTAAGACACTCCAGAGTGAGTAACAGGCCTTAGGGCCGGATTATATACAGTGCTCGCAAGGGATGCTGGGATCCCTTGGGACTTCAGGGGATGCACTCCCTGGTAGCGGAACATGGGAGTGCATGCTTTACAGATACACAACAAAACCGAAGACCAAACAGGTACTGCTGCATCTTTTTCACCCCATACACACAGGCTAGTGCTTCTTTCTTCTACCATGCTGTAGGCTCTTTCCACTTTAGACAAACTTTTTGAAGCATACCCGACTGTTGAAGTTTACCCGACTCATTAGCTTGTTGGAGTACGCAACCAATTCCATATGACGAAGCATCACAGGCCAATACTAAACGTTTACATGGGTCATAGTGTACCAGCAGCTTGTTAGAGCAAAGCAGATTACTGGCTTTCTTAAAAGCTCTGTCTTGAGATGCACCCCATACCCAGTTGTCACCTTTTCTTACCAGCATGTGCAGTGGTTCTAATAAGGTGCTCAATTTAGGTCGGAAGTTACTGAAGTAGTTGAGTAGACCCAGGAACGAACGCAGCTCTGTCATATCTGCGGCTTGGGTGCATTCTTGATGGCCTTGGTTTTCGCGTCCATGGGCCTGATGCCGTCAGCAGCAATTTTCCTCCCCAGGAATTCGATCTCTGGTGCCATGAAGACGCACTTTGAGCGTTTCAGTCTGAATCTCACTTTGTCCAGACAATGTAGAACCTCTTCCAGGTTGTTCAGATGTTCCTTGGAGTCACGACCTGTGATCAGGATGTCATCTTGGAACACGCCAGTTCTGGGAACGGACTTCAGTAGACTCTCCATGTTCCTCTGAAATATTGCTGCAGCCGAGCGAATTCCAAAAGGGCACCTGTGATAAATAAACAGTCCTTTATGCATGTTAATGCACGTAAGTCTATTCGACGTCTTGACCAGCTTCTGTGTCATGTAGGCTGACATCAAGTCCAGTTTGGTGAACGACTTCCCCCCGGCTAGTGTTGCAAACAAGTTATCAGCCTTCAGTAACGGGTACTGATCCTGTTTCGAAACCCTGTTGATCGTAGCCTTGTAGTCTCCACAGATTCTGACTGTGCCATCACTTTTCAGCACAGGAACAATGGGGCTGGCCCATTCATTGAAATCAACCGGTGATATGATCCCTTCACACTGGAATCTGTCCAGTTCGATTGCGGCATCTACGGAACTGCCCGAGCTTTATGATGGATGGGTCTTGCATCTGTCCACGTGGATCTGTACCTTGGCTCCCGTGAAGTTGCCGATGCCTGGTTCGAACAGCGAAGGGAAGTTGCTCAGTACTTGGACACATGTACTCCAACGACAACGCCTTGATGTCGTTCCAATCGCATTTGATTTTTTTCAAGCCAGTTCCTGCCGAACAGTGTTGGGCCATTGCCTGGGATCATCCATAGCGATAACCCGTGAACCACACTGTCATACGACACTTTAATTGTGGCACTGTTAATCACCGTTATGAGTTCTTTGGTGTACATGCACAACTTGCCATTGACTGGACTCAGAGTATCCCACAGCTTGTCGAATGCTCTCTGGCTCATTATTGATTGACTCGCCCCTGTGTCCAGTTCCCTCGATACCAGCACCCCATTAAATTTCACATTGATCATTATCGGTTTACTCTTAGTTTACTTTACACGTGCGTGCAGCCCAATGGCCTCCAACAATGACGCTATCTAGTGGCTAGTGATCCAAAAAGTACATACATGACAGAAATATATTGCCAACAAGTTGTCATATTTGATATGCTGATAGGGTGAGATGAAGTAGGGACGGGTGGAGGCTCGTGTGGAGCATAAACACCGGCATAGACCTGTTGGGCCGAATGGCCTGTTTCTGTGCTGTAAAGAAAACGGCAAATGCAACATAATGTGGAGAAATGTGAAGTTATCCACTTTGGTAGGAAAAATAGAAAAGCAGAGTATATTTTAAGTGGTGAGAGATTGGAAAATGTTGGTGTTCAGTGGAACCTGGGTGTCCTTGTACACGAATCATTGAAAGTTAACATGCAGTTACAGCAAGCAATTAAGAAAGCAAATGGTATGTTGGCTTTTATTACAAGAGGATTTGAGTATGAGAGTAAAGATGTCTTACTGCAATTATACAGGGCTCTGGTGAGACCACACCTGGAGTATTGGGTACAGTTTAGGTCTCCTTACCTAAGGAAGGATATACTTGCCATAGAGGGAGTACAACGAAGGTTCACCAGACTGATTCCTGGGATGGAGGGATTGCCTTATGAGGAGAGATTGAGTACACTAGGCCTATATTTTCTAGAGTTTAGAAGAATGAGAGGTGATCTCATTGAAACATACAAAATTCTTTTAGAGCTTGACAGGATAGATGCAGGGAGGATGTTTCCTCTGGTTGGGGAGTCTAGAACCAGGGGTCAATGTCTCAGAATAAGGGGTCAGCCATTTAGGACCAGTTAGCCTAACATCTGTCGTTGGGAAAAATGCTGGAGTCCATTAAGTAAGCAGTAGCAGGACATTTGGAAAATCATAATGCAGTCAAGCAGAGTCTGCATGATTTTATGAAAGGGAAATCATGTTTGACAAATTTGCTGGAGTTCTTTGAGGATGTAACGAGCAGGGTGGATAAGGAGGAACCAGTGGATGTGGTGTATTTGGATTTCCAGAAGATATTCAATAAGGTGCCACATAAAAGGTTACGGCACAAGATAAAAGCTCACGAGGTTGGGGGTAATATATTAGCATGGATAGAGGATTGGTTAACTAATAGAAAACAGAGAGTCGGGATAAATGGGTCATTTTCCGGTTGGCAAACAGTAACTAGTGGGGTGCCACAGGGATCAGTACTGGGGCCTCACCTATTTACAATCTATATTAATGACTTGGATGAAGGGTCCGAGTGTAATGTAGCCTAGTTTGCTGATGATACAAAGATGGGTGGGAAAGCAAATTGTGAGGAGGACACAAAGAATCTGCAAAGGGCTATAGACAGGCTAAGTTGTGGCCAAACATTTGGCAGATGAAGTATAATGTGGGAAAGTGTGAGGTTATCCACTTGGCAGGAAAAATAAAAAGCAAATTATTATTTAAATGGAGAGAGATTACAAAATGCTGCAGTACAGAGGGATCTGGGGGTCCTTGTGCACGAAACACAAAAAGTTAGTATGCAGGTACAGCAAGTAATCAGGAAAGCAAAAGGAATGTTGGCCTTTAATGCAAGGGGGATAGAGTATAAAAGCAGAGAAATCCTGCTACAACTGTACAGGGTATTGGTGAGACCACACCTTGAGTACTGCGTACAGTTTTGGTCTCCTTATTTAAGGAGGGATATACTTGCATTGGAGGCAGTTCAGAGAAGGTTCACTAGGTTGATTCCTGAGATGAAGGGGTTGACTTATAAAGACAGCTTGAGCAGGTTAGGCCTATACTCATTGGAGTTTAGAAGAATGAAAGGTGATCTTATTAAAACGTATAAGATACTGAGGGGGCTGGACAGGGTAGATGCAGAGAGGATGTTTCCATTCGCGGGGGAATCTAGAACTAGGGGGCCTAGTCACAGAATAAGAGGCCGCCCATTTAGAACTGAGATGAGAAATTTCTTCTCTCAGAGAGTCATAAATCTGTGGAATTCTCTGTCCCAGAGAGCTGTGGAGGCTGGGTCATTGAATATATTTAAGGTAGAGATAGACAGATTTTTGAACAATAAGGGAGTGAAGCATTATGGGAAGCGGGCAGGGAAGTGGAGCTAAGCCCAAAATCAGATCAGCCATGACCTTATTGAATGGCGGAGTATGCTCGAAGGGCAAAATGGCTTAGTCCTGCTCCTATTTCTTATGTTCTTATGAGGAGAAACTTCTTCCCTCAGAGATGGTGAATCTCTGGAATTCTCTACCCCCAGAGGGCTATGGAGGCTCAGTATTTTGAGTATACTCAAGACAGAGACCGATAGATTTTTGGATATTAAGGGAAGCAAGGGATATGGGGATTCGTGAAGTTGAGGTCGGTGATCAGTCATGATCTCATTGAATGGCGGAACAGGCTCGAGGGGCCAAATGACCTACTCCTGCTCCTAATTCTTATGTTGTTATGTTATTATGTAAAATTCTATGTAATTCTATATCATTTAATTTGGCAAGATAAAGCTGTTTACTGGTTTTGTGGTGATATTTTTTGGTGTACTCAGGAAATGAAACTTGCCGATTTTTATGGTCATCTAGAAAAAGGGTTTGTGCTTTTAAAAAAAATAATTTTGTTGAATGTTTGTGCTTGTTAAAGTGAGTGATGTCACTATTAGCGTACTGGCCAATATTTATCCCTCAACCAACATCACTAAAACAGACTATTTGGTCATTATCAAATTGTTGTTTGTGGGAGCTTGCTGTGCACAAATTGGCTGCCGTATTTCCCACATTACAACAGTGACTACACTCCAAAAAGTACTTCATTGGCTGTAAACCGCTTTGAGTCGTCCGGTGGTAGTGAAAGGCACTATATAAATGCAAGTCTTTTTAGGGACGGCAATACCTTTGAACCTTTGGTATTTACCATTTGTACTAAGCACTGCCAGGTCAGGTTCAGCACAGACTAGTTGGAGAAAAAAACTCCCTCTTCCTCTGCCCCAACACTGTCCCTCAACCCAAACTCAGAAGACAAATCACCCACTCTACATTCTCCATTCCCCACATCAGCTTCACTCAGTGAGGTTGGCAATTTATGTTGAATCGTGGACAGTTTTTGCTGTGCATCCATCTCTCGGCAGCTGGGACTGATGAACTCATTTCACACACAGCCAGCAGACCTGAAACCCATCAGACAGAGCTGGGTTTTAAACTCGGGTTCCAAAGTTGTGTTCGAATGAATCCCAAGGTTCTGCTTCTTTACGAAATGCTACAGATCGGCATTCCTGAAGTGAATAATCCTGGATTTCCAATCACTTTGTCTGGATATACATTCCCAACACCCCTCCTTAAAATGGTTGGCAGCTGTGTTGGATATCAAACAATGGTCTGAATATTAAAATGGCATAAAACATGAATTTCAGTGGAGTAAAGAGCTCCATTTAACTTGGCTACAAACAAATGATATTAGTAACAAACCCCAAGGTGAAGAGAATTATAAAATGATGATTAAGACTTACAGTTTAACCTGAAATTGTTGAGGAAAATATGAAATCCTACTCACTGGCACAGTGGGTAAGTGCTACTCACTCGAGTCGCAATAACTGAGCCTTAAGTTCAATGTCTGGTTTGTGCAGAATTCGCTGAGCTACCTGGGGAGCAGGCAGAGGCAGCTTCAGGTGCTCACAGGAGCCTTGGGCTCGGGAGGGTTTAAAAGAAACCAGTGATGGGGTTCCTGTTTCTGATCAGTGGCCCCTATTGGAAAGTGCAAGTGTTTGTACATCAGGCAATGGCAGGAGCTGGTCCTGCTATGACGCCCATGGTGGTCGAATAGCATGCTGCTACTGACCGTCTGCGTCCACACATTGAGGGGGGGGCACTGGAATGTGGATGGTGCCCCTATGGAATGTATCAGCACCTCCTGTGGTGGGGGGCCGGGGGGGGGGGGGGGGGAGGGGGGACTTTCAGCTTCGAGCTATTTGACTTAGCGGGGATTCAGCCAATGCCGGACGGCTAAGTTCCAAAATTAAATTATTTCAGCCTGTTCTGGATGAGACGTTAAACCGAGGCCCCGTCTGCCCCCTCCGATGGAGGTAAAAGATCCCACATCACTATTTCGAAGCAGAGCAGGGAAGTTCTCTCCGGTGCCCTGGCCAATATTTTGCCCTCAACCGACATCACTAAAAACAAATCATCAGGTCATTATCACATTGCTGTTTGTGGGAGCTTGCTGTGCACAAATTGGCTGTTGTATTTCCCACATTACAACAGTGACTGCACTTCAAAAGTATTTCCTTGGCTGTAATGGGCTTTAGGAACGTCCTGAGGTCATGGAAGGCGCTATATAAATACAAGTTCTTTCCTTATGTTCATTCAAGGTAATGCCTTTTCAAAAGGGCCTTTCTGAGCAAGGAATCAGTAAACAGTCCACCAGTGATGTCCATGGATGAACATTTAGCACTGTGCTGTGTTCAAAGGGCTTTTCTTCTGGAGACAGCGAAAGAACTTGTTGCCATTGGAAACACCTTTCAGAAGCAGAGACGATTGGCTGCACATGAGCTCGACTTGCGGTACGTACAAGGGAGGTGAAGAGTGTGGAATGGGGATGTGAAGGACATTTTCAAAAAGCCCCTGTGGGAAGTGTAGCTTTGTCTGGTGTAGGAAACGGCCGCTGCCAGTATCTTTATTTAATTAGAAACTTATTGTTTGACATTCTAGCCATTGAGACAATCACCCCCCTTCATACCAGCAGCCCGAGCGGCTACATTTAACTCAAGACTTCGGCCACAGGCACGGTGACGGACCCCTGGCCTCGCGGGACGGTGATCACATTGGCTGAATCTGTAAAACAGGTGATGACAGTCACAGTGACGGAACAGCAACCACATAAAACAGGCAGCCCGAACGTTCCATGACACTCACTTAGCATGCCTCGCATATTTCTGCGGGGCAGGAAATATCAGACAAATTAGACAATTAAACCGAGGCTTTGAATGTCCCGCACGCCATTTCCCCACGCTCATGCTGGACGACCTTTCATAAATAATGGGTGGTGGGAGTTGCAAGCTGTGTTATGAAACACAGTTCGCAAACTGAGCCACTCACAAAGCCATTTCTGGACTACTTTTCTGCACTTTGTTTTTTTTTTCTGCCAGCAGTAAGACCCTGTGCCCCCTGCATTATTTCTAGCACTGGTGGGTTTCCCAATGGGAATTTCCCCAATGGCAGGCCTTTTGAAAATCCCAGTATATGACATCTACTATATTACCCTTGTCTACTCTTTCCATTACCTCTTCAAAGAATTCCATCGGGTTAGTTAAGCATGACTTAGCCTTTAGAATCCAAGCTGACTATTTTGTATTATATTTTCTGGGGCCGAAATTCAGGCCTGCCGCAAACCTGGTGTACCTTTTCAATTTTCAGCGATTTTTTTTTTTAAATGGTGTCCGGCGGTAATGACCGGCGGGAATCGGGAGTTTGCAGCGGTGGTGGGTGGGTTGATCGGGACGGCATAACCACAGGGAAATTCACCCTTCTGGTCATTTGAAGCTAATGTGTCAGCTGATCCCTGGCCTTCTTAAAGGCCAGGGTTTGGTGTTCGGCCCTGAGGAGGGAAGGAGTGGTGTTCAAGGATGGCTGGTGCTGCTGGACCAAGAAGGGAAACGCGATTTTCCGACGCCGAGCTGGAGACCCTGATGCAGGCTATGGAGGGAAGGAGGCGAGTGCTGTACCCAGACATGGGGAGACCCACTCGCGAGGTATGCACAAATGCCTGGAGGGAGATTGCTGTAGAGGTCTCCGGGACCCCCATTCATAACCGCAACGCCATGCAGTGCAGAAAACGGCTGAACGACATCATCCGTCTGATGAAAGTGAGTATTTGTTCCACCAACTGCTGACCTTCCATCTGGGAGCCTCTCCTTCATCTTTCTCTTATTTCCCACCTTCACTGTATAGTCACTGAAGCAGCATTTAATTGTTAAGGCCTATGTGTGTGTGTGTGTGTGTGTGTGTATGTTCTCACAATGGAGGCTCCCTCTCATCTCGCACTTACAGCTGCATGTCAGAGACACACTTGTGCGCTCATTTCTGATGTGTCATCACAATGGTACTCACCAACCATTCGATGTTTTGCCAAACCTGCTCACAGCAGGATGGAACAAAGGAGGACTGGTGGTGGCGAGGCCGAGCTCCAAATCCTCACACCCTTGGAGGAGAGGGTCGAGGCGCTCGTCGGCAGACATAGTGCCTTCCCTGTGGCCACCGGTACTGGCGATGCCAATGTGGGTCAGTGAAGGCCCTCCTTTAATGCTATCTCTCCCTGAATGCTCAAGTGCCTACTGTACCTTTCCCTCTGAAAGTCTCCTGGTTGCAGCCTCCATGCATCAATCCCCCACCTCCCCCTCACGGCAGCCCTTCTCCCATTTATGTTTGCAGATGAGAGGCCGAATGGCAGCACAGGAGATAGGCAGCACCTGTTAGACCAGAGAAATAGTGGATGCATTGGTGATCATTTTCCAACATTCTATAGACTCTGGATCAGTGGATTGGAGGGTTGCTAATGTAACCCCACTTTTTTAAAAAGGAGGAAGAGAGAAAACAGGGAATTATAGACCGGTTAGCCTGACATCGGTGGTGGGAAAAATGTTGGAATCAATTATTAAAGATGTAATAGCAGTGCATTTGGAAAGCAGTGACAGGATCGGTCCAAGTCAGCATGGATTTATGAAAGGGGAATCATGCTTGACAAATCTTTTAGAATTTCTTGAGGATGTAACTTGTAGAGTGAACAACGGAGAACCAGTGGATGTGGTGTATCTGGACTTTCAAAAGGCTTTTGACAAGGTCCCACACAAGAGATTAGTGCGCAAAATTAAAGCACATGGTATTGGGGGTAATGTATTGACATGGATAGAGAACTGGTTGGCAGACAAGAAGCAAAGAGTAGGAATAAACGGGTCCTTTTGAGAATGGCAGGCAGTGACTAGTGGGGTACCGCAAGGTTCAGTGCTGGGACCCCAGTTCTTTACAATATACATTAATGATTTAGACGAAGGAATTGAATACAATATCTCCAAGTTTGCAGATGACACTAAACTAGGTGGCAGTGTGAGCTGTGAGGAGGATGCTAAGAGGCTGCAGGGTGACTTGGACAGGTTAGGTGAGTGGGCAAATGCATGGCAGATGATGTAGATAAATGTGAGGTTATCCACTTTGGTGGTAACAACAGGAAGGCAGAATATTATCTGAATGGTGACAGATAAGGAAAAGGGAAGGTGCAACGAGACCTGGGTGTCATGGTACATCAGTCATTGAAAGTTGGCATGCAGGTACAGCAGGCGGTGAAGAAGGCAGATGGCATGTTGGCCTTCATAGCGAGAGGATTTGAGTGTAGCAGCAGGGAGGTCTTACTGCAGTTGTACAGGGCCTTGGTGAGGCCACACCTTGAATATTGTGTACAGTTTTGGTCTCCTAATCTGAGGAAGGACATTCTTGCTATTGAGGGAGTGCAGCGACGGTTCACCAGACTGATTCCCGGGATGGCAGGACTGACATATGAAGAAAGACTGGATCGACTAGGCTTATATTCACTGGAATTTAAAAGAATGAGAGTGGATCTCATAGAAACATATACAATTCTGACGGGATTGGACAGGCTAGATGCAGGAATAATGTTCCGGTTGTTGGGGAGGTCCAGAACCAGGGGTCATAGTCTAAGGATAAGGGGTAAGCCATTTAGGACCGAGATGAGGAGAAACTTCTTCACTCAGAGAATTGTGAACCTGTGGAATTCTCTACCACAGAAAGTTGTTGAGGCCAGTTCATTAGATATATTCAAAAGCGAGTTAGATGTGACCCTTACAGCTAAAGGGATCAAAGGGTATGGAGAGAAAGCAGGAATGGGGTACTGAGATTGCATGTTCAGCCATGAACTCATTGAATGGCGGTGCAGGCTCGAAGGGCCGAATGGCCTACTCCTGCACCTATTTTCTATGTTTCTATGCTACAAGAACAGCAAGTACTGGAAACACAGAGTGGGTCGGTCAGTCTCTGGGGAGAGAAGGGACAAGTTTACGTTCAGGGTGTGGACCCCTCTTCAAACCTGAAAAAACAACAGGCAGCAGGCAGGGAGGAGAAATCTGCTTATAATACACTGCCAGTGATCTACCGCACAATGCAGTGTGTGAGAGGGATCTACTGCAGTGCAGCGAGAGGAATCTACTGACCAGTGCAGTCTGTGAGTGATCTACTGCACAGTGCAGTGTGTGAGAGGGATCTACTGCACAATGCAGTGTGTGAGAGGGATCTACTGTACAGTGCAGTGTGTGAGTGATCTACCGCACAATGCAGTGTACGAGAGGGATCTACTGCACAGTGCAGTGTGTGAGTGATCTACTGCACAGTGCAGTGTGTGAGAGGGATCTACTGTACAGTGCAGTATATGAGAGGGATCTACTGCAGTGCAGCGAGAAGAATCTACTGCCCAATGCAGTGTGTGAGTGATCTGCTGCACAATGCAGTGTGTGAGAGGGATCTACTGTACAGTGCAGTATGTGAGAGGGATCTACTGCAGTGCAGCAAGAGGAATCTACTGCCCAGTGCAGTGTGTGAGTGATCTACTGCACAGTGCAGTGTGTGAGAGGGATCTACTGTACAGTGCAGCGTGTGAGTGATCTACTGCACAGCGCAGTGTGTGAGAGGGATCTACTGTACAGTGCAGTGTATGAGTGATCTACCGCACAATACAGTGTATGAGAGGGATCTACTGCACAGTGCAGTGTGTGAGTGATCTACTGCACAGTACAGTGTGCGAGAGGGATCTACTATACAGCGCAGTGTGTGAGAGGGATCTACTGAACAGTGCAGTGTGTGAGAGGGATCTACTGCAGTGCAGCAAGAGGAATCTACTGCCCAGTGCAGTGTGAGTGATCTACCGCACAGTGCAGTGTGTGAGAGGGATCTATTGCTCAATACAGCGTGAGTGATCTACCGCACAGTGCAGTGTGAGAGGGATCTACTGCACAGTGCAGTGTGTGAGAGGGATCTACTGCAGTGCAGCGAGAGGAATCTACTGCACAGTGCAGTAGATCACACACACTGCATTATGTGGTTGATCACTCACACACCTCCTTATAATACACTGCCAGTGATCTACCGCACAATGCAGTGCATGAGAGGGATCTACTGCACAGTGCAGTGTGTGAGTGATCTACTGCTCACTGCAGTGCATGTCAGGGATCTACTGCACGTGCAGTGTGCAAGAGGGATCTACTGCACAGTGCAGTGTGAAACTGGGATCTACTGCACAGTGCAGTGTGAGAATGGGATCTACTGCACACTGCAGTGTGTCAGGGATCTACTGGACAGTGCAGCAGAAGAATGTAACGGATGAGCTCAGTCAAATAACAGGCAAAAACATGAAGGAATTAAAGAGAGGGTGCGTGTAAGTAGCTGAGGAATTGGAGATGATAGGAGATGGAGAACCTGGGGCAGGGGGCGCGGGAGAGTCAGGTTCGAAATTAAAAGCCTTTTGTCACATTGAGGGTGAATTTCCTCTGAGCTTCCTCCCCCACCTCATTTCCAAAGTAAGTTCGGCGTAAGTGCGTCGTAAATGGGAGTTTGTGCCACAAGCCCAGCCAACTTATGAGGCGATTCACCTTCGTGGAGTTAGTTCTTGTCTGTGATATTTTAGTGTAGGGACAGAGTTTTCGCTACAGACCCGGGGATGGTGGTCTGTAACATACAATCGCTCTGTCTCCCTCAAATAACGGACAGAAACATTAAAAGCGCTAAAGAGACAGAGCGCGTGTCAACAGCCGAGGGATTGGGAGACCAGGAGAAGTGGAGAAAATGGGAAATGGAAAACCTGGGGGGGGGGAGTCAGGAGTAAGATTAAAAGCAGACTCGCCTACCCCACCTTCATGTTAAAGAACCCTGATTGGCTTGAAGGCAATTTCCCTTAAACAGACAAACCTAACCTCTTCCTTTCAATGCCGTGCACCACCGGCACGACAGGCACCACCAGCACCATGAATGCCAATTGGGGAAGGGTCAAAAACTATGATATGATTGGGGGGGGGGGAATACAGGGGTGGGGAGGGGTAACAAGGGGAGGGGGAAACAGGGGGGAGGGGAAATAGGGGAGGGGGAACGGGGGGGAAGGGGAATGGGGGAAGGGGAGGAGGGGGGACGGGGGGAATGCAGGGGGGAGGGGTAACAAGGAAAGGGGGAAACAGGGGGAAGGGGAACGGGGGGAAAGGGAACAGGGGAACAAGGGGTGGGGGAACAGGGGAACAAGGGGAGGGAAAATGGGGGAGGGGAAGGGGAATGGGGGGAGAGGGATCAGGGGAATAAGGGGAAGAGGAACAAGGGTAGGGGGAACAGGGGGAAAGGGAACGGGGGAGGGGGAATGGGGAAAGGGGAATGGGGTGAGGGAGTATGGGGGGAATGGGGAGGGGGAACGGGGGAAGGGGAAACGGGGTGGGGGAACAGGGGAACTGGGGGACGGGGACGGGGAAGAGGGGAGGGGCAGGCATAAGCACCTGACTGCATCTCAGTGTGCCAGCAGCATCATTTACAACAGAAGTTCACTCCGAGGCAGGAATAAACCTGAAATCTGCCACTCAGGCGGCACACCACGTTGGGAAATCCCTCTCTCTGTGCCTCCTCTTATCCACTATAGTTTTTCACAACCTGCTTTTGCTGCCGGCTTTCCCCCCGTCCTGAAGCAGATGACGACTTGCCTGCATACCCGTCTAACCCCTCGGTCCTTGCCTTACCCTCCATTCTTCAGGTGTGAGGCTAGCTGGCTATTCAACACCAGGAGGCATCACAGCTGTGCCCCGTCCTCCCTGGGTTTTCTTGATAGCAGTCGAGATAGAGGAACCCTGGCTGATTTTCCCGTGGGGGGGTCGATGCTAACCATTGCCCATAGCTATCCCCGTTGTCTCAGCACAAAGCTGGGATCAGGCCTAGGGCCTTCCTGCTCTGTACGGCTCTGCCAGTCAGGGGATAGACTGCTGAGGCCTCAAGAGATACGGCTAGAATTATATCCATCCGTTCCCCACCCCCAGTTCATACTTGAAACTTCTGCTACCTCCACTTGCTGTTTATATTATTTACACCAATTTAATTGCTCAGAAACTATGTGACCTTAATTCTAGGATCAGCAGGGGCTTGTGAAGGAATCAACTGAAATCAACATGGAGACTTAGACACCACTAATCATAGGCCTCGCTGTAAATTACATAGAACCAAGTATAGCCCACAAATCCATGCTGACACAGTGCGTGCTGTGGATAGTTCAGAACCTTACAGAGAGGGCGTTAAACAGAAGGGTAGCATGTGAGTGTTCCAGCTGACCGAGCAGTGTGGCAATGCTGTCGGATTTGGTTTTGGGCAAGGTTCCCACGTCCTTCGTTTCCAGTCTCAATTGAGTTGCCATGGGGAGGTGGTGAGCAGAGGTCAGAGGCTTCACCGCAAGGAGAGAGGGGGAGCCATTTGTTTTCTAGAAGTTGGTGTCAGCTGTGGCTCAGTAGGTAGCACATTTGCCTCTGAGTCAGAAGGTTATGGGTTCAAACCCCAGTCCACAGACTTGAGCACATAATCTAGGCTGACACTCCAGTGCAGTGCTGAGGGAGTGCTGCACTGTTGGAGGTGCTGTCTTTCAGATGAGACATTAAACTGAGGCCCCGTCTGCTGACTCGGGTGGATGTAAAAGATCCCATGGCACTATCTGAAGAAGAGTAGCGGAGTTATGATCAATATTTATCCCATAATCAACATCACTAAAACAGATTATCTGGTCATTATCAGATTGCTGGTGTGTTGGAGCTTGCTGTGCGCAAATTGGCTGTCAGGTTGCCCACACTGCACTTCAAAAAGGTACTTCATTTCAAAGGAAAAGCGCTTGGGATGTCCTGAGGTCATAAAAGGTTCTATAGAAATACAAGTTCTTTCTTCCTGTTAGATGGGCCAGTCACCTCAGGGCACATTTATATTCCGGCCATTTTTTTCTCTTTTTCTCTAGCTTTGTGAGATGTGTGGGATAATTCCATGACCTTGAACTTCCACTCTGGGGAATGTAGCTGCTATGTATGTAAACTTTACTAGTGTGTAAGACTTGCCACCAGGGGGCGCACCTGTGGGAGACCCAAGGGTCACCTGCACACCCCGGGCAAGCAGGTATAAAAGTCGGTCTACCATGCTACTTCCCCACTCTGGAGTTACATTAAAGAGACCAAGGTCACAACAGTTTGAGCTTACAGTAGATAGTCTTGTAGAGTTATTCTGAACATAACAATTGGCGACAAGTAACAGATCAAGAACTTTCACGCAGTTATGGCTGCCATTGGTATTCTTGAGAGATTTGTTGAGGGTGATGATTGGGAAGCCTTCGTTGAGTGTCTTGACCAGTACTTCGTGACCAACGAGCTAGATACGGAAGATATCGTAGTCAAGCGCAGGGTGATTCTCCTCACCGTTTGTGGGTTCACAATATATGGCCTCAACAAAAATCTGCTAGCACCGACGAAACCAACGGAGAAGACATATACAGAGTTGTGCATGCTGGTTCGGGAACACCCCAAGCCAAAGGAGAGCATCTTAATGGCCAGGTATCGCTTTTACACGCACCATCGATCTGAGGGCCAGAACGTGGCGAGCTATGTCGCCGACCTAAGACGCCTAACGGGACAGTGTGTATTTGCTGGATTTTAGGGGGAAATGTTGTGAGACTTTTTCGTGCTTGGAATCGGCCACGAGGTCATTCTTCGCAAACTGCTGTCTGCTGAATCCCAAGATCTGAGCAAGGCCATCACGATAGCCCAGACTTTCATGTCCACGAACGATAACACTAAACAGATATCTTTGCAGCATCGAAGCTCACTGGCAAGTACTGTGCATAAAATAACACCTTCAGCAGGCAGAACTGTACATGGCAGGGCCTACACGCCTGCAGAGGCCAGACCTAGGATGCCATGGAGCATGAATATGAATCCATTAACACCATCTTGGCGCTGCGGGGGTAATCATGGGGCCCATCAATGTCGATTCAAGCACTACATGTGCAAAGGCTGTGGAACAATGGGGCACCTCCAGCAAATGTGCAAACGTGCTGTGACTCACCACGTGGCAGAGGCAGCAGAAGATGACCGATCCGGCACGGATCACGCTGAACGAGTAAGAGAGGCAACTCAACCCTGAAGAGGAAGTGTATGGGGTACATACTTTCACCACCAAAAGCCCTCCGATAATATTGAAAGTCAAATTAAACGGCATTCCAGTTTCTATGGAATTGGACATAGTGGCAAGTCAGTCAATTATGAGCTTTTGAGAAACTGTGGGGGAACAAGTCACAAAGGCCAAAACTAAGCCCGATTCACACCAAGCTGCGCACTTACACCAAAGAACTCATACCAGTCATTGGCAATGCGGCAGTGAAGGTATCGTGTGATGGAGCTGTGCATGATTTATCACTATGGATTGTACCAGGCGATGGCCCAAAGCTGTTTGGCAGAAGCTGGCTAGGAAAGATCCGATGGAACTGGGATGACATCAAAGCACTGTCTTCGGTGGATAACGCCTCGTGCGCCCAAGTGTAAACAAATTCCCGTCGTTATTTGAGCTAGGCATCGGCAACTTCACAGGCGCCAAAGTGCAGATTCATCTAATCGCTGATGCATGACCCGTTCATCACAAGGCCCGAGCGATTCCATATATGTGCGAGAGAAAGTCGAGATCGAGCTGGACAGACTTCAACGAGAGGGCATCATATCGCCAATAGAGTTCAACGAGTGGGCCAGTCCAATTGTTCCGGTGTCGAAAAGCGATGGGACGGTCAGAAGCTGCGGGGACTACAAGGTAACGATCAACCGAGTCTCGTTACAGGACCAGTACCCACTACCCAAAGCGGATGACCTGTTTGCTATGCTAATAGGAGGGAAGTCGTTCACCAAGCTGGATCTAACCTCTGCTTACATGACACAGGAGCTGGCTGCACCTTCGAAAAAATTGACGAGCATCAACATGCACAGAGGACTGTTCATATACCACAGATACCCCTTTGGGATTCGCTCGGCTGCAGCCATCTTCCAGAGGAACATGGAGAGTCTGCTGAAATCGGTTCCACGCACCGTGGTGTTCCAAGACGACATCCTGATCAATGGTCGCAACACCACCGAACACTTGCACAACCTGGAAGAGGTTCTAAAACGACTGGACAGAGTGGGACTCAGGCTGAAATGCTCCAAGTGTGTTTTCCTGGTGCCAGAGGTCGAATTTCTGGGGAGAAAGATTGCGGCGGACGGCATCAGACCCACAGACTCCAAGACAGAGGCCATCAAGAATGCACCCAGACCACAGAATGTGACGGAGCTGCGTTCGTTCCTGGGACTCCTCAACAATTTTGGTAACTTTCTACCGGGATTGAGCACTTTGCTGGAACCTTTGCATTTATTGCTACGCAAGGGTGATGCCTGGGTTTGAGGTAAATCTCAAGAGACAGTCTTTAATAAGGCCAGAAACCTGCTACGTTCTAACAAGTTACTTGTATTGTATGACCCGTGTAAACGTTTAGTACTAGCTTGTGATGCATCTTCGTACGGGTTGGTTGTGTATTACAGCAAGCCAATGGGTCAGGCAAAGTGCAACCGGTTGCATATGCTTCCAGAAGTTTATCTAAAGCTGAAAGAGCCTACAGTATGGTTGAGAAAGAAGTATTAGCATGCGTATACGGGGTTAAGAAAATGCACCAATACCTATTTGGACTCCGGTTCGAGCTCGACCACAAACCGCTCATTTCGCTGTTTTCAGACAGCAAAGGCATTAACACCAATGCTTCGTCCTGCATCCAAAGATGGGCACTAATGTTATCTGCGTATGACTATGTAATCCTCCACAGACCAGGCGCTGAGAATTATGCTGATGCCCTCAGTCGGCTACCATTGCCCACCACTGGGATGGAAATGGCGCAACCCGCAGACTTGCTTCTTGTAATGAATGCTTTAAAGCAAGGGGTCACCCATCACGTCTTGCCAGATCAGGTCCTGGACTAGCCAGGACCCTGTGCTTTCACTAGTAAAAAGCTGTGTCCTTAATGGGAGCTGGGCGATGGTACCCGGGGAAATGCAAGACGAAATTAAGCCGTTTTACCGACGCAAGGATGAAATGTCCATCCATTCGGATTGTCTCCGATGGGGGTATCGCGTAGTTTTGCCAAAAAAAGGCTCGGAAACATTTATACGCGACCTACACAGTACCCACCTAGGCATAGTTATGATGAAGGCTATCGCCAGGTCACACGTTTGGTGGCCCGGCATTGACTTGGAATTGGAGTCATGCGTACACCAATATAACGCTTACTCACAGTTGAGCAATGCACCAAGGGAGGCCCCACTGAGTCTGTGGTCATGGCCCTCCAAACTGTGGTCCAGGGTCCACGTAGATTCACTGGCCCCTTTCTAGGAAAGATGTTCCTAGTAGCAGTGGACGTTTACCCTAAATGGATTGAATGTATAATAATGTCATCATGTACATCCACTGCCACCATTGAAAGCCTCCGGGCCATGGTTTGCCCGACGTCCTTCTTAGTGACAATGGACCATGTTTCACCAGCTCGGAATTCAACGAGTTCATGACCCACAATGGCATCAAGCATGTCAGGTCTACCCCGTTTAAGCCTGCATCCAATGGTCAAGCGGAACGGGCAGGCCAAACTATCAAGCAGAGCTTGAAACGCGTGACGGACGGTTCCCTGCAGACCCGGTTATCTCGGATTCTGCTCAGCTACCGGACGCGAACCCACTCACTTATTGGTGTTCCCCCGGCAGAGTTGTTAATGAAGAGAGCATTCAAAACCAGGTTCTCCTTAGTCCACCCGGATCTCAATTATCATGTGGAAACCCGGCCTCACCGGCATAACGTGTACCACGATCGCATGGCTGTATCACGTGACATTGAGGTTACTGACCCGGTGTTTGTTCTTAATTACGGTCATGGTCCCAAGTGGATTGCTGGCACTGTTTTAGCCAAGGAGGGGAATAGAGTGTTTGCTGTCAAACTTTTGAATGGACAAACGTGCAGAAAGCACTTGGATCAGACCAAACTGCGATTCACTGACAACCAAGAACAGTTTGAAGAGGACATTACCATCACTGATCCACCTATACACACCCAACCAGCAATCGACCTCGCGGTCAACCACGAGGATGAGCCCACCATGCCCGACAGTCCGATCAGACCAGCCACACCGCAGTGCAGCAATGGTCCGACCGACTCACCTATGCCAGGACTTCAACTCAGGTGATCAACCCGGGATCACAGAGCTCCGGATTGCCTCAACTTGTAAATAGCTTGTATCTAAGACTTTGGAGGGGAGTGATGTTATGTATGTAAACTTTACTAGTGTGTAAGATTTGTCACCAGGGGACGCACCTGTGGGAGACCCAAGGATCACCTTTACACCCCGGGCAAGCAGGTATAATAGGCAGTCTACCATGCTGCTTCCCCACTCTGGAGTTACATTAAAGAAACCAAGGCCACAACAGTTTGAGCTTACAGTATAGTGTCTTGTGGAGTTATTCTGAACATAACAGCAGTAGCCCCAATTCTTTATCTCACACTCCACGTGAGATCCCGGAATTACCCAGGTTGTTGCACTGGTGTTGGTTACCTCCCAGTAAGTTGCCCCAGGGACCTTTTTTCGCCCATGGACCCCATCAGCACACTGAGGCTGCAGAATGTACGATATAGAGGCTGTACCGCAGCAACTCACCAAGCTGATCTCAACAGCACCACACTCCCTTGCGACCTCCACCACTGGGAAGGACAAGACCATCAAGATCGTGGGAAGGCCATCTCCTCCTGGCAATAATGAAGGAACAGTGATCTATGTCCAAGTCAAGAAATGTCTTGACCTGGATATACATCACCATTCCTTCATTGTTGCCAGGCCAATATCCCACCATTAGGAGAGCACATGGACTACAGCAGTTCAGGGAGAAGATTCTCAGGGATACTCGGGATTGGCAATAAATGTGGCTTTGCCAGCGATGCCCATGAAATGAGAATTTATTTTGAAATACCTACGTTGGACATCAGAAACATGAAGGGACTCCATGCTATTTCTTAATGATTGACCTTTACTCTTCACTCTCATCTTGCAGTTATAACTCACTCTCATTGAGGATCCAATCAAAGCCATTATTGATTTTTATTGTGACATTTAGTGGGAATACCTTTTGTGCTACTGTGATAAATGTGAATCTACAAATCTCCACAAACTGCAGGGCTGTGGAAAATGATACTTAGTATAAAATCCAGTGTGATGCTGAGGGAGCGCTGCACTGTCGGAGGTGCCATCTTTTGGATGAGACGTTAAACCGAGGCCCCACCTGCCCTCTCAGGTGAACATAAAAGATCCCATGGCACTATTTCGAAGAAGAACAGGGGCGTTTTCTAACTTCTCTCCTAAGTTCTTTGTATTGCTTTTTGTCTTCTTCTCTAAGTACTTATTATATGTCATTTTCCTTAGATTCAATTTTCCCTTTAGCTCTTTATTCATCCATGATTGTTTTGGTTCTTAATGGAATACATTTCTCTTGCACGCTATTGATTGCCCCTTTAAAGATTTCTCACCGTCCCTTTGTTTTTCAGTATTTTCTCCCAATTTACCTTCTTTAGTTCCTCCCTCATTTCCTCACAATTTGCCCTTTTCCAATCAATCCATGTCAGCTGTGGCTCAGTGGGCAGCATACTCGACTACTGAATCCGAAGGTTGTGGGTTCAAGTCCCACTCCAGGAACAGCACACATAAATCTAGGCTGACATCCAATGCAGTGCTGAGGGAGCACTGCACTGCTGGAGGTGCTGTTTTTTCAGATGAAATGTTAAACCAAAATGTTAAAATGTCTGCTCTCTCAGGTGGATGTAAAAGATCTTAGGGCACTATTTCAAAAAAGAGCAGGGGAGTTACATAAGAAATAGGAGCAGGAGTAGGCCATACGACACCTCAAGCTGCTCCATCATTCAATAAGATCATGGCTGATCTGATCATGGACTCAGCTCTGCTCCCCATAACCCCTTATCCCCTTATCGTTTATGAAACTGTCTATTTCTATCTTAAATTTATTCAATGTCCCAGTTTCCGCTGAGGCAGCAAATTCCACAGATTTACAACCATCTGAGAGAAGAAATTTCTCCTTATCTCTGTTTTAAATGGGCAGCCCTTATTCTAAGATCGTTCCCTCTAGTTCTAGTCTCCCCCATCAGTGGAAACATCCTCTCTGCATCCACCTTATCAAGCCCCCTCATAATCTTATACGTTTCGATATCACCTCTCATTCTTCTGAATTCCAATTAGTAGAGGCCCAGCCTACTCAACCTTTCCTCATAAGTCAACCCCCTCATCCCCAGAATCAACCAAGTGAACTTCCCTGAACTGCCTCCAAAGCAAGTATATCCTTTCGTAAATAAGGAAACCAAAACTGCACGAGTATTCCAGGTGTGGCCTCACCAATATCTTATATAGCTGTAGCAAGACTTCCCTGCTTTTATAATCCATCCCCTTTGCACTAAAGGCCAAGATACCATTGGTCTTCCTGATCACTTGTTATGCCCAGTGTCCCGGCCAATATTTATCCATCAATCAACATACCAAAAACAGATTATCTGGTCATTATCATATTGCTGTTTGTGGGAGCTTGCTGTGAGCAAATTGGCTGCTGCGTTTCCCAGATTACAACAGTGACTACACTCCAAAAGTACTTCATTGGCTGTAAAGCACTTTGGGTTGTTGTGAGGATGTGAAAGTCACTAAAGAAATGCAAGTTCTTTCTCTCTAACTGTGGTAGCCATCACGAGAACTGGAAAACAAACTGCACCCAATTTGCATGTCGGTTGAAGTAGCACTGGCTGCTGATTGGCTGTGAGCCCGTGCCTAGTGATGGTCAAGTCCACCCCTGGTAGACCCTCCTGCCCGAACTGCCCAGGGGCTTGTGTTGGGAGATGGGCCCCACCCACCCACCTGCTTGCTGCTGAGGTAACGGCAGTCTGAAAATGCGTGCACCTTGGAAACGGAAGCCAGGATCTACAACTGTGCATCTGCTTGTTGGGAAGATAAATAAAGTGCATAATGGGCTGTCAACTCAGGCGGCAATTGTAAGGGCCTGCAGCTGGAAGTCAAATGTATAATTAAGTGAAATGGGCTGCATTTTATTACTGGGGGAAAACAACGTTTTTGTCACTGAATGTATTCTCCTATGCATTCAGGGGGACGCTGAGCATGCAGAAATCAAGTGCAGGTAGCGGAAAGAGCGTGCGGCAAACCAGTCCCACCCATCACTTCCCTCAACGGTCTGTCCCACCTGTGACAGGGACTGTGGTTCTCGTATTGGACTGTTCAGCCACCTAAGGACTCATTTTAAGAGTGGAAGCAAGTCTTCGTCGATTCCGAGGGACTGCCTATGATGATGATTCTCCTCTCTATTCGTTGGCCAACCTACGAGCAGTGCCTTGGCGACGAGGCCATCGCTAGAGCGTTTTCCCTCACTCCGATTTGGCTGCCACGAGCCGAGTGCACAGTCCGCATCTCCCACCATGTTTCTCCCTCAACGGGAGACGGAGCAGTTACAGAACACTGCTTACTACGCACATATGCCAAAGTTACGATGGATGTGAGGTGAGGGGGTTTAAGCTCGGAGTTAATTCTCCACTCAGTGTGACAAAAGGCTTTTCATTTCATACCTGGCTCCGATGGTGGCTGCAATTCTAACTCTGGCCTGAGGGGGAGCCGCTCTGACTGTCCCGCCCAATGGCGATGGTCGGGTGAGGATCCGGGCCCAGGAGGGGCCAAAACTGGTCCATTTTTTTACTTGCCTGGTGTGCCCAAGAGGAGGAGTGATCTTCCGAACCCCACAAGGAATGTTTAGACCTCCCCTGCCCCGGGCTCCTCCAAATTCCCTCCCGTAAGGAGAGCCCCCACCCCCGCCACAAAAAAAACCCTCCCCGTGACTTACACTGTTTACTGGCAACCATTCCTTTAGTGGGTTTTCTAATGTATGCACCAGTGAGTATGTTCACAGGTTTGTCGAGCTGTTGAGAAGGCCTCCTCGTAGGATTGCTCCTGGGCATGGCCAAGGGGGCCATCAATCGGTCCAGGCAGTGGGCGGTCGAGGGGGTCTTTCAGCCCGACTGCCTGCCTCTCTTCCACGGTTACATCCTAGCCAGGGTGTCCCTGGAGATGGAGCACGCGGTGTTCACCGGTACGCTCGCGGCCTTCCGCGAGAGGTGGGCGCCGGAGGGACTGGAGTGCATCATCACCCCCGGCAACCAAATTTTAATTTGAACCATGTCTAAAGTTTAATTTGTTTAAGTTTGTCGGTTTTAGTGCTCCCCCTCCTGCCTTTTAGACAGGGGGCACTTGTATAATTTGTGTTTTTGGTGCACTCAAAAAAAACCAAGGGGACATTTGAAAAGTTTTTGGAGTGTGACCCACCCCCCCCCCCCCCCACTTTAATCAAGGGGCATTTGATTAATGTTTACAACAAAAATAGTTGTAGAGCTGTTGAGAAGGCCTCCTCGTAGGATTGCTCCTGGGCATGGAGAAGGGGGCCATCAACCGGTCCAGGCTGCGGGCGGTCGAGGAGGTCTTTGAGCCCGACTGCCTGCCTCTCTTCCGCGGTTACATCCGAGCCAAGGTGTCCCTGGAGATGGAGCACGCGGTGTCCACCGGTACGCTTGCAGCCTTTCAGGAGAGGTGGGCACCGGAGGGACTAGAGTGCATCATCACCCCGGGCAACTAAATTTAAATTTGATCCACAAATGTTAAACGTTTAATTTGTCGGTTTTAGTGCCCCTTTAAAAAGGGGGCACCGAATTTATTGTTTTACAAAATAGTTGTAGAGCTGTTGAATTGTGAGTGGCTTAGCCAGTCACGTGATGTTCACAATACTCAATAAAACCCCAGCCAGTTGGGTTTAGCGATCCACGATGAGGTACGCAGTTGTGAGCTTAGTGGATGAATTGTTAATGTGTAGTGTGATTGTTAACTCTTTGCTAATAAACTAACTAGTTCTTAATAGCAATGTGGAGTAAAAATAAAATGGGGAAGGTGGCTCAACCGTGGCTAACAAGGGAAATTAAGGATTGTGTTAAATCCAAGGAAGAGGCATATAAATTGGCCAGAAAAAGTAGCAAACCTGAGGCTGGGAGAAATTTAGAAGGGTTTAATTAGGAGGGGGGAAATAGAGTATGAGAGGAAGCTTGCAGGGAATATAAAAACTGACTGAAAAAGCTTCTATAAATATGTGAAGAGAAAAAGATTAGTGAAGACAAACGTAGGTCCCTTGCAATCAGATTCAGGTGAATTTATAATGGGGAACAAAGAAATGGCAGACCAGTTGAACAAATACTTTGGTTCTGTCTTCGAAGGAAGACACAAATAACCTTCCGGAAATACTAGGGGACCGAGGGTCTAGCGAGAAGGAGGAACTGAAGGAAATCCTTATTAGGCGGGAAATTGTGTTAGGGAAATTGATGGGATTGAAGGCTGATAAATCCCCGGGGCCTGATAGTCTGCATCCCAGAGTACTTAAGGAAGTGGCCCTAGAAATAGTGGATGCATTGGTGATCATTTTCCAACAGTCTATCGACTCTGGATCAGTTCCTATGGACTGGAGGGTAGCTAATGTAACACCACTTTATAAAAAAAAAGAAGGGAGAGAGAAAATGGGTAATTATGGACCGGCTAGCCTGACATCAGTAGTGGGGAAAAAGTTTGAATCAATTATTAAAGATGAAATAGCAGCGTATTTGGAAAGCAGTGACAGGATCGGTCCAAGGCAGCATGGATTTATGAAAGAGAAATCATGCTTGACAAATCTTCTGGAATTTTTTGAGGATGTAACTAGTAGAGTGGACAAGAGAGAACCAGTGGATGTGGACTTTCAAAAGGCTTTTGAAAAGGTCCCACACAAGAGATTGGTGTGCAAAATTAAAGCACATAGTATTGGGGGTAATGTACTGATGTGGATAAAGAACTGGTTGGCAGACAGGAAGCAGAGAGTTGGGATAAACGTGTCCTTTTCAGAATGGCAGGCAGTGACTAGTGGGGTGCCGCAGAGCTCAGTGCTGGGACCCCAGCTATTTATAATATACATTAATGATTTAGATGAAGGAATTGAATGTAATATTTCCAAGGTTGCAGGTGACACTAAACTGGGTGGCGGTGTGAGCTGTGAGGAGGATGCTAAGATGCTGCAGGGTGATTTGGACATGTTAGGTGAGTGGGCAAATGCATGGCAGATGCAGTATAATGTGGATAAATGTAAGGTTATCCACTTTGGTGGCAAAAACACGAAGGCAGAATATTATCTGAATGGTGGCAGATTAGGAAATGGGGTGGTGCAACGAGACCTGGGTGTCATGGTACATCAGTCATTGAAAGTTGGCATGCAGGTACAGCAGGCGGTGAAGAAGGCAAATGGTATGTTGGCCTTGATAGCTAGGGGATTTGAGTATAGGAGCATGGAGGTCTTCCTGCAGTTGTACAGGGCCTTGGTGAGGCCTCACCTGGAATATTGTGTTCAGTTTTGGTCTCCTAATCTGAGGAAGGACATTCTTGCTACTGAGGGAGTGCAGCGAAGATTCACCAGACTGATTCCCGGGATGGCAGGACTGACATATGAGGAGAGACTGGATCGACTGGACCTGTATTCACTGAATTTTAAAAGGATGAGAGGGGATCTCATAGAAACATATAAAATTTTGACGGGACTGGACAGGTTAGATGCAGGAAGAATGTTCCCGATGTTGGGGAAGTCCAGAATCAGGGGACACAGTCTAAGGATAAGGGATATGCCATTTAGGACTGAGATGAGGAGAAACTTCTTCACTCAGAGAGTTGTTAACCTGTGGAATTCCCTACCGCAGAGAGTTGTTGATGCCAGCTCATTGGATATATTCAAGAGGGAGTTAGATATAGCCCTTACGGCTAAAGGGATCAAGGGCATGGAGAGAAAGCAGGAAAGGGTTACTGAGATGAATGATCAGCCATGATCCTATTGAATGGTGGTGCAGGCTCAAAGGGCCGAATGGCCTACTCCTGCACCTATTTTCTATGTTTCTATGAATTCTTAAGCAAAGAACCCATGAAGCGAATACATTGCACCTGCCACCTGAAATTCCACTCCCACCCTTCAATCAGCGGCTCGTCGACCTCCCATCTTCCAACCTCCGTCAGTTTCAGCTCATCCAAAACTCAACTGCCCGTGTCCTAACTTGCACCAAGTTCTGCTCACCCATCACCCCTGTGCTCGCTGACCTACATTGGCTCCATGTCCAGCAACACCTCAATTTTTAAAATTCTTATCCTTGTTTTCAAATCCCTCCATGATCTCGCCCCTCCCTTTCTCTGTATCCTCCTCCAGCCCTACAACACTCCGAGATCTCTGGGCTCCTCCCATTTTGGCCTTTTGAGCATCCCTCGATTTTCACCACAGGCTGTCGATCCTTCAGCTATTTAGGCGCTAAGCTTTGGAATTTCCTCCGTGAACCTCTTTGCCTCTCTACCTCTTTCTTCTCCTTTAAGGTGCTCTTTGCTGGAGCTGAACTAACCAATCTTCTCATTGTCGTGAATTTTATATTGAAATTTACAATGGCAATTTTCCTATGTAATCAGATGCCTGTCACGGTGTCGTGGCGAGCTTTGGCCACTAGGTGGCGTGGTGGCAAGCCTGCCGATTTTACCAATTCCATCTGTCCGCCATTTTACTTTTCACAGATAAGTTTTTTCTTTCACTCTTGTTCCTTTCCTTCTGCCATAATGGCCTTGAGTGTGCATGCCTGTTCCTCCTGCTCCCAGTGCATTACCTCGCTCCTCTTTCCTTCACAGCCTTGCCCTTCAGTGTGCATCCCCCACCCTGCCCCATTCTTTCAGCTTCGTTCCCAGTCCCTCAGCTCCCTCCAGCCTCCTCTTTCCCATGGCCTCACCTTTAACCTCTGCCTTCGATTCCAATCCCAGCCCAGCCCCGCTCCATTTCGGCCGGTCCCAACAATTAGCTTCTCTGCCTCCCACTCCAAATAACCTCCTGTCCCTACAAGTCCCTGGAGTGGGAATTGAATCCACAACCTTCTGACTCAGAGGCGAGGGTGATCCCAACTGAGCCACAGCTGACACTGACAAGATGGTTGTTGTGGTTGGAGGCCAATCATCCCAGCCCCAGGACATTGCTTCAGGAGTTGTTCAAGGACCTGACATCGGCCCCACCATCTTCAGCTGCTTCATCAATGACCTTCCCTCCATCTAAAGGTCAGAAGTGGGGATGTTCTGATGACAGCAGTGTTCAGTTCTATTCACAGTGCCTCACATAATGAAGCAATGCAGGCTCACATATGGTTCCCAAGTTTACGAGAAAAAAAATGATAAACAAAAAGAGATACATCTACAAAAAGCTTACACCGTCTCGTTTCTTACAGCAAAACCTGCATAAATGCATAAAAACACTGGGCAGCTGGGAAGAATGCGTTTGTGTTACTGTTCCCATTCCAACCCGCTCTCGCATCCAGCACCAGACAATGGGTCCTGTGCCCTGGGGCCCTCCTGACAGCGGTGCCCTGCTACCCGAGAGGTGTGGGCAGCCTGGCAGCTCCAGGTAGCAGCAAGTTCCCTTTCTTGCCCGCAGCCTGGCAAGTAAACCAAAATGCTGCCGACTGCGCCAATCCGTCACCTTCCGGTCAAAAACAACAACAACTTGCATTTATATAGCACCTTTAACGAAGTGAAACGTCCCAAGACGCTTCACATTAGTATTATGAGATTTAAAAAATTTGACACAGAGCCACAGAAGTAGAAATTAGCGCAGGTGACCAAAAGCTTGGTCAAAGAGGTAGGTTTTAAGGAGCATCTTGAAGGAGGAAAGAGAGGTGGAGAGGCGGAGAGGTTTAGGCAAGGAGTTCCAGAACTTGGGGCCCAGGCAACACAAAGCACGGCCACCAATGGTGGAGCGATTATAATCAGGGATGCTCAAGTGACAGCCACATTCCGGAGTGAGGGAAAAGGCTCCAGCGATGGCCTCGTCGCCAAGGCACTGCTCGTAGGTTGGCCAATAAATTGAAGGAGAATAAATTCAGTGATAAAAACGTTTTTCCCCAGTAAAAAAATACATCCCATTTCACTTAATGATACATTTGACTTCCAGCTGCAGGCCCTTATAATTGCCACCTGAGTTGACAGCCCATTAGAGGGCAGAATTAGAGGAGCGCAGACATCTCGGAGGGGGTTGTGCGGCTGAAGGATATTACAGAGATAGGGAGGGGCGAGGCCATGCAGGGATTTGAAAATAAGGATGAGAATTTTGAAATCGAGGCGTTGTTTAACCGGAAGCCAATGTAGGTCAGCGAGCGCAGGGGTGATGGGTGAGTGTGACGTGGTGCAAGTTAGGACACGAGCAGCCGAGTTTTGGATCAGCTCTAGTTTACGTAGGGTAGAATGTGGGAGGTCAGCCAGGAGTGCATTAGAATAGTCAAGTCTAGAGGTAACAAAGGCATGGATGAGGGCTTGAGCAGCAGATAAGCTGAAGCAGGGGCAGAGACGGGCGATGTTACGTAGGTGGAATTAAGCAGTCTTATGCCGCAGAATATGGTTGAAAGCTCATTAAAGACAAAAGAGAATCATAGAAATTTACAGCACAGAAGGAGGCCATTCGGCCCATCGTGTCTGTGTCGGCCGACAAAGAGCTATCCAGCCTAATCCCACTTTCCAGCTCTTGGTCCGTACCGGCAATTCAAGTGCATATCCAAGTACTTTTTAAATGCTATGAGGGTTTCTACCTCTACCATTTTTTCAGGCAGTGAGTTCCAGACCTCTCTGCAACAGTATAATGTGCTTTCAATACATGCTGGAAGAAACACTTAACTTGCTATGGGTAAGATAGATACAGATAAGGAAAACCAATCAATCCATCCACAGACAATGCTAGTCCCTGTCCCCACAACGCTTTTAAATAATACAATTCAACCATGTGCTCCCTTGTTAAAGGGACACAACCACTAGAACCCGCAAATTAGCAACAAACATTAAAGGGAACCGTAACAAATCGAATTAAAATAATGTTCCCTGTTGTAAGAGAGACGGACACCAGAAGATGATGGGGGGTAGACGAGTAGGAAGGAGCATAGAGGGATCAATGGATAATACACCAGAGGCCAAGAAATGAGCAAGACCTAAGGGATAAAGAGACAAAAAGCGGAAGGTCACACAGAGAGAGCGGGAGCAACGTGAAGGTGACGGAGAGAGAGAGAGAGGTGAAAGTTGGGGGAACATATTCCGAGCCGCAATGCCACAGAGGAGATCTGCTCAGGTCTGTAGAAAAGTGCAAGGTGTTGTTTGCACTGTGCTGACATATCACGGAAATCAGGCGCTAAACTAGAATCAACGGATTACCTTTGTGGTGTACAGCTGATGTCAGGGAAGCTGAGGACCAGTCATTACTTCTACATCTGTCAACACCTGTCTAGAAAACCACCGACCTTTCAAGGTGAGTCAATAAACCATCAGCTACATGTAAATGAGGTTGGAATAGCTTTGTCGAATTTTGTTGACAAGCCCCAAATTCACTGACAAAGAAATGAATATTATCAGCTTTGCGTAAACAGAGATCTGCTGAGCTTCAGTTTGTTCAAACAATCTCTTTGTGAATGCTTCTTCACTAATACTCTAGCTCAAATGTTCCTTCCCAGTGCTCTGTAATTTTGCTCCATTTACTCAAATTTTCCTTTCACTGTGTCCAAGTGCTGTTGCCTTGGCAGCAAGGGCCCAGAATGTGCAGTAACAATAAAGGTGTGAGAACCACCCACACAGTGATTAATGTCCGAATCGGACAGCAGCTTGTGGCGAGGTAGAGATACCCCATGAACTGCGAATCGCCACTAGTCGTTGGGATCATTTGGGTCGTTCCACTGTTAGCCTCGTGAAAATGGCATCTCGCCCTTAATCTCCTCATGAGTTTCATGGAGTTGCTGCATTCGCCCATTAAACTCACAGTAGAAAGTGAAGTCTGGTAATTAACAGCGTACGTACTCTTTTAACAATATGATAATTGTTAGTGACTGCCAATTAATCTATCTGGTCCAGGAAGTGGACAATTAAATATGTGGAGTCTCATTCCTTCAGATAGTGAATTGTTGTTGGAGATTTTGAAAAATGGCACATTATAAATTTTTTTAAAATCTTACTTTTCCTTTCTGTCTCTTTTTTCTCCCTCAATCCAATCTTTATTCCCACTTTTCATTTCTCTTTCTGTACCTGATTTGACTCTAATTCACCCTCCTTCTCAGTCCTTCTTCTGTTTATTTCTCAATGTTTAAATTTCATTGGTTAAGGAGAGAGGCTGTTGATGCAGTCGTTCACCAAGGCCCAGGTGCACTGCGCCGTCGCTGCACTGTTATCAGCTCACACTTGCAGCAAATTTGTGTGCAAAACATTTTTATGCTGAAGGGTGCAAGAACAACTCTAACAGGACACTCTGCGAGATTCCCCATCCAGCAACTTCTGGGCCAAGGAAGGCAGCCTGTTGCTAGGCCTCAGCCTACTGTTGTGACAGCCCTCACCACTAGGAGGTGCTCTTGTGCCTGGGAGGTTGAGTCAACCCCGCCCTATAGAAGATCAGCCATGATCTTATTGAATGGCCAAGCAGGCTGGAGTGGCCGAAAGGCCTACTCCTGCTCCTAATTCTTTTGTTCTATGGCTGGCTCCGTGCATGTGTTGTTGGATCGTTCGGGGCGAATTTCTACAATGCCGGAGAGACCCAGAGGACATTCACCATCTCCACCCCCCCATTTGTGTCTCTTTTTTTTAAATGTGCGTGCCTTATTCCCTGGGCAAAGAAAATGGAGGCCCACTCCCCCACTTGCAGCCTTGGGAGTCTTTCCTGCTGCTGCCTTGGTCTTACCACAGTGGACCTGGGGAGAGGCAGGAACAAGGGAGGACTGAAGTAGGAATCCGACCAGGAACATGAGTCCTGCCAACAGTAGCAGCATGGATACAAGATTGGCTAAGGGATAGAAAACAGAGCGGTGTGGTCAATGGCTGTTTTTCGGACTGGAAGGAGGTATACAGTGGTGTACCCAAGGTTCAGTACTCGGATCACTGCTGGTTTTGATACACATTAATAACTTGAACTTGGGTGTACAGGGTATAATTCCAAAATTTGAAGATGACACAAAACTTAGAAGTGTAGTAAACAGTGAAGAAGATAGTAATGAACTTCAAGGGGACATAGACAGATTGGTGGAATGTGCGATCACATGGCAGATGAAATTGAACGCAGAAAAGTGTGAGGTCATACATTTTGGTCGGAAGATTGAGGAGATACAATTTTGAAGGGGATACAAGAACAGAGACCAAGAGGTGTTTGTGCACAAATCCTTGAAGGTGGCAGGACAGGTTAACATTTAATAAAGTATACGGGATCCTGGGCTTTTTAAATAGAGGCGTAGAGTACAAAGGCCGTGAATTTATGCTAAACCTATATAAAACACTAGTTCTGGCACAAAAGGAGTATTGTGTCCAATTCTGGCCACCACACTTTAGGAAGGATGTGAAGACTTTGAAGAGCATACGTGAGATTTACGAGAATGGTTGCAGGGCTGAGGGATTACAGTTATGTGGATAGATTGGAGAAGCTAGGATTGTTCTCCTTCGAGCAGAGAAGGCTGAGAGGAGATTTGTTAAGGGTGTTTAAAATCATGAAGGATTTACATAGAGTGTATTAAGAGAAACCGTTTCCAATGGCTGAAGGGTTGATAACCAGAGGGCAAAGATTTAAGATGAGTGGCAAAGAACGAGAGACGAGAAACTTTTTTACGTAACGAGTGGTTAGGGTTGGAAATGCACGGCCTGATAGGGTGGTGGTCACAGATTCAATATAAGCCATAAATAGGGAATGGAATAAATACTTGAAGGAGAAAGAATTGCAGGGATATGGGGAAAGAGCGGGGGCAGTGGTACTAACTGGATTGCTCTTCGAAAGAGCCAATGCACTCGATGGGCCGAATGGCCTCCCGCTATGCTGTATTATTCTAGGATCCTATGATTCCTTCGCACGCAGCAGACAGGAAAGGGGCAATCAGCAGCAGTCCCTAAAGAGGCACGGGGAATGGGGGGGGGGTTGCTGGGGGAAGGGACATTCAGGTTAGGTTAGGGGGGCAGCAGTAAGCCCCACTGTCCAATCTTTACCTCCATTTCGCACCATCCTGCTCGATTACGGGCACAGCAGAGCAAATTAATTTGAGACAAAAACAGAGAATACTGGAAACACTCAGCAGGTCAGGCAGCGTCTGTGGAGAGAGAAACAGAGTTAACGTTTCAGTTCTGATGAAAGGCCATCGACCTGAAACGTTAACGCTGTTTCTCTCTCCACAGACGCTGCCTGACCAGCTGAGTGTTTCCAGCATTTTCTGTTTTTATTTCAGATTTCCAGCAACCGCTGTACAGGTTGAACCTCTCATAGAAACATAGAAACATAGAAAATAGGTGCAGGAGTAGGCCATTCGGCCCTTCGAGCCTGCACCGCCATTCAATTAGTTCATGGCTGAACATGCAACTTCAGTACCCCATTCCTGCTTTCTCGCCATACCCCTTGATCCCCCTAATAGTAAGGACTACATCTAACTCCTTTTTGAATATATTTAGTGAATTGGCCTCAACAACTTTCTGTGGCCTCACCACTCTCTGGATGAAGAAGTTTCTCCTCATCTCGGTCCGAAATGGCTTACCCCTTATCCTTAGACTGTGACCCCTGGTTCTGGACTTCCTCAACATTGGGAACATTCTTCCTATATCTAACCTGTCTAAACCTGTCAGAATTTTAAACGTTTCTATGAGATCCCCTCTCATTCTTCTGAACTCCAGTGAATACAAGCCCAGTTGATCCAGTCTTTCTTGATATGTCAGTCCAGCCATCCCAGGAATCAGTCTGGTGAACCTTCGCTGCACTCCCTCAATAGCAAGAATGTCCTTCCTCAAGTTAGGAGACCAAAACTGTACACAATACTCCAGGTGTGGCCTCACCAATGCCCTGTACAACTGTAGTAACACCTCCCTGCCCCTGTACTCAAATCCCCTCGCTATGAAGGCCAACATGCCATTTGCTTTCTTAACCGCCTGCTGTACCTGCATGCCAACCTTCAGTGACTGATGTACCATGACACCCAGGTCTCGTTGCACCTCCCCTTTTCCTTATCTGTCATCATTCAGATAATAGTCTGTCTCTCTGTTTTTACCACCAAAGTGGATAACCTCACATTTATCCACATTATACTTCATCTGCCATGCATTTGCCCACTCACCTAACCTATCCAAGTCACTCTGCAGCCTCATAGCATCCTCCTCGCAGCTCACACTGCCACCCAACTTAGTGTCATCCGCAAATTTGGGGACACTACATTTAATCCCCTCGTCTAAATCATTAATGTACAATATAAACAGCTGGGGCGCCAGCACAGAACCTTGCAGTACCCCACTAGTCACTGCCTGCCATTCTGAAAAGTACCCATTTACTCCTACTCTTTGCTTCCTGTCTGACAACCAGTTCTCAATCCACGTCAGCACACTACCCCCAATCCCATGTGCTTTAACTTTGCACATTAATCTCTTGTGTGGGACCTTGTCGAAAGCCTTCTGAAAGTCCAAATACACCACATCAACTGGTTCTTCCTTGTCCACTCTACTGGAAACATCCTCAAAAAATTCCAGAAGATTTGTCAAGCATGATTTCCCTTTCACAAATCCATGCTGACTTGGACCTATCACGTCACCTCTTTCCAAATGCGCTGATATGACATCCTTAATAATTGATTCCATCATTTTACCCACTACCGATCTCCAGTCTGGCATCCTCGGGACCCGACCAGTACCGGACCAAAGAATTTTCCGGACCACGCGAGGCCGCGCCAACTCAAGACCCATCCACTTTCAGCAAAGTTTCCAGACAGGTTTCTGCTCCATTCACTGGAATCCGCAGCAGAGTCCAGTTGACATGAGGTGCCATGCAGATGCTGCACAGAGTTCTCGGTTAAAAAAAGCAAACCAAACAACTCAGAAGCATTACAGTTAAAAAGGAATAAAATGTACTGCTGTTCTGCTGGCCGCTCCTCCTCCTCCTCTCCCCACCGCCTCCTGTGCTCCGCCCTCAGGTGGGGGCTGGTGCGCTGTGTCCTGGGGCCGGCCGTTCCCCCCCCTCCCCGCTGCCCCCGGCGCCCCCTCCCCGGTCAGGTCAGCGTGGAGAGCGAGCGGGGAGCGCGGCGGCCAACCGAGGCACCAAAGCTGGGCCTGAAATGCTGCGCGATAGGCTTCGGCGCAGCGCATGCGCAGAATGCGGCCAGGTCATTGCACAACATTTCGGGCCCAGCTTCGGCGCCTCGGTCAGCCACCGCGCTCCCTGCTCGCTCTCCGCGCCGACCCCACCAGGGAGGGAACACCGGAGGCGGCGGGGAGAGGAGGAGCAGCCAGCCCCAGGACACTGTGCGGGTCACGACCCCCCCGCCACGAATGATGGCGGACTAGGGATGTTGCCGGACTAAAGAGTCCCGGACTGGAGAGGTACAACCTGTATTTTGTTTTTGCTTAAATTAGTTTGAGCTCTACATGTACTGGGTGCGCTTTAATGGACCAGTGCGAATGAAAACAGGTTGTCACTAGACAGCTAAAGACTATGGACTAGAATTTCGTGTTTTAGTGATTTCGCCTGTTTTCGGGCGATAATCGCGGCGAAAATTTTTTTTACCGCTGGGGTACCGTTACTGCCAGAGCTTGCAAAATTCGGCAAATGGCATAGATCGGTAGCGATAAATCCGTTGTTGCACAACAGAATTTGCGTGCCGGAGCCGAAATTTGCGACTTGGAAAAAAAAAATTGGACCTTCTGCGCATGCGCGAATTAATTTTTGTTGCAATTTTTCTTCTTCCTGTGCTTCTTCAGGGAGTGCCCGCGCATGCGCAGTAAACCCAGGGCTGAATCAGCCATGTTTAAATTTCATTCACGATGGAAGGAGAGGGGAGCAGACAGAGAGCCAGAAAGTTCAGCAGTGAGGCAAACTGGGCCCTTGTCACTGCTGTTGAAAGGAAATGGGCAGAATTAAACAGGAGGGGTGCAAGTAAACCACTCCCAGCGGTTTTTCGTCGAATTTGGACCATAATAACCGAGGAGGTCTCCTATATGGCACCATCCGAAGGACCCACACACAGTGCCGCAAGAGGTTTAATGACCTTTGCAGGGTCGTCAGAGTAAGTAATATTTTTATTGATGCACTTCTTCATTAGTTAAATTATAAATCTGACACACGATTTGTTCTCATGCTGTTGGTTTAGGTAGGCTTAGTGTTGCACCGTATTTGCCATGAATGATCTTTATGCATTATTAAGATTGCTTTCTGAGATTTTAAAAGATGTTTCTGCACTTTGATGGTTTCCTCATGAACCACGTGCAACTTCCAGGGCCATTAAACAGGGGACTGTATTAAATGCACACAGTATGGTGTAAGTGCTTTGGTGGCTTTCTGTGTGTGCCACAAGAGCAGATGGGCCGTCTGGTAACCATTCCCTTTGTCATCTTTGCAGGGAAAGATGTCCCACAACCGCCGAGAGCAGCAGCGGACAGGCAGCGGTCCACCCCGAAGCACGCCTCTGACAGACATTGAGGAGAGAGTGGCTGGTCTGATCGGCGCCTCAAGGGGGGAACTGCCTATGGGGGTGCTGAACCCCTGTTCGATAGTGAGAGTGCCCTGCAAAATCCCCAGGCTGGGTTGGGACAATGTGATGTAGTGTCTGTGGACTAGGATTGGGGTAATGTCATGCAGTGTCTCTGGATTACATATCCTGGAGTAGCGGTGGTCCTTCAAATGAGCCTGTGTGATGTGACCTTACTCATGTCACCCTGCCCCCTCCCCTGCTGCTAACCACTCGTTTGTTGTTTTCTATTTCCAGGTGAGGAGTCGCATGCGCCAAATCCTTCAATGGAAGCCTCCACCTCAGGCCGTCATGTGGGGGGGGGGGAGGAGGAGGGCGAGGATGAGGAACTTTAAGGAGAGGAGCAGGCGGGGCAGCCTACTCTGGGGGGTGGGGGGCGGGTCCGATGTACTTGACATGACACCTCTTATACCACTGGGCAATACCTCGTCCAACGAAGAAACATTCTGAGCCATCCGAGGCCCCGGATCCAAGTGGCATGCAGCAACACACTCCTGGGGTTGAATCCCGTATGCTGTCTCTCCGGAGAGTGAGTCGGCAAAGCCGGTCTGGTGACAGACAGGTAGACGCACAACTGGATATGGTGGGACTGTCCAGGGAGAGCGTCCAGCTCAGCCGACAGCTCCCAGAGGTATTGGGTGGGATTCCCGCGAGCATCGCGACACTACCTGCGAACATGACGGAGGTCGGGTCGCAGATTGTCCGTGCGAGCCGCGAAACCTGCGAGGCTGTCAATGCTCACACGCAATTGATGGCCTCCATCAGTGACACTGCAGTCCCAAGTGTCAGACCCAGACTCACATCACCTGTGACTGGCGACACCGAGCAAGAGGCTCACCACTCAGAAGCCAGGCCTTCCATACCCCGAGCTTCTCCAGGGGATCCACACATGGCATCTCCATTGTCTCTCCCCTCAAAACAGCAGGACCCTGGCTGCCGTGCTGCACGAACTCTTGGTGCCACCTTGGGTCGGGTCATGACGCAAGGGAAGGAGTTTAGGGTGAGGGGAGGGGGGAAAGCCGGAGGTAAAAGACGTTCGGTGCTGGGGATTTTGTTTTGTTGTTGATTTGTTGTTGTTGCCATTTTATAAAAGTTTTAAAAGTGTACAAATTCTGTTCAAGTTCAAATCTTATTTAAGTTTTGAAATTATGTTTAACAAGCTTACAATGTTTATTAAATTCTTTTGTTCACCATAACCATTCCTGTGTAGTGTCTCATTTGCAGAATAAGAGTGGGAATAGTCAACATGGTGGGATAGAGTGGCCGGGCAACTGTCAAACATGCTGTTCTCTCTTCAAGCAAAGCGTTGAATTATGAGCTGCTGACGTAAGGCTTTTGCAGCGATGAAAGCTCCATGATGCCTCCCCTGTGGTGGTGGCATGGGTTCCTCGCCAGGCTCCTCATCCTCCTCCTTCCCTCTCTCCTGAGGTGGTCCTGCAGTCCCCAGTGGCAAATCCTGTCCCCTTATGATGGCTAAGTTATGTAGCATGCAGCACTCCACAATGAACTCAGAGACCGGCTGAGGGGAGTATTGCAGGCAGCCTCCAGAGTGGTCCAGGCATCGGAAGCACTGCTTGAGCACTCCAATTGTCTGTTCGATGATGTTGCGTGTGGCTGCATGGCTCTCATTATAGCGATGCTCGGCTTCTGTCTGAGGGTTTCGGAGGGGGGTCATGAGCCAGGTGGCGAGGCGGTAACCTTTGTCCTCGAGCATCCAGCTCTGGCCTTGTGGCTGATGCTCGAACAGGCCTGAGACACTGCTCTCACACAAGATGAAAGCATCATGGATGCTCCCTGGATATTGGGCATTTACTGCCATGATACACTGAGTATGGTTGCAGAGGATCTGTACGTTCATGGAGTGGAATCTCTTTCGATTTCGGTAAACCTCAGGATTGAGTAAAGGTACTCGAAAGGGCGATGTGCATACAGTCAAGCTTCCCTGAACCTTGGGGAAGCCAACAATTCATCCAAAACCTACAGCCCTCTCATTCTGGGTCTCCTTGGTCATTGAGAAGTTTATGAAGTCCATCGTGCGTGTGTACAGTGCAGTAGTCACCTGGTGAATGCAGCAATGTGTAGCGTGCTGCGAGATGGAGCATATATCCCCCGTTGATGTCTGAAAGGAGCCGGAGGCATAGAAGGCAAGTGTTGCAGTCACCTTCACCTTGACGGGCAGTGCCACTGGTAGAATGTAGGAGTGCCTTGATGAGCTGGCATATCTCTGTGACCACCTCTTTTCAGAAGCGCAGCCTTCTAATGCACTGTGCCTCAGAGAGCTGCAGGTATGAGCGCTGATCCCTGTAAGCTCGTGGGGGGTAAGGCCCCATAAGTCTGCGATCTCTTCGATTACGCTCAAAATGCTCGTCCTTGCAGCTCGACGCCGTATAAATATAGCAGCCAGGAATAATGACTGACATAGTATAGCCCCCATTTAAAAAAAATGTCCTTAAATATCCTTTAAAATGAACGGTAAACTCAAATAATACGTCACTATGTAAAACGCAGCCTTTTTCTCCAAATCCTTTTACGCACTTAACTTCTGCTCCGTGTTCAAGATGGCGCCGTTAGCGCGGATGTGCCCTGGGTCCGACTGCTTTTTGCTGGCGGGTTCCCGGGCGGACGGTAAAACGGACGATATCGGCGAATTTTCCACTCGGGGCGATAGCGCAGTGTTGCACGCAGATTGATGTCATCCAAACTGTGAAAACATCGGGCGGGCGCTAAGTTTTAACGCCGCTGCAAAACCACTGCTGAAATTTTGTGCCTGGGCGCAAAATGTTGTGCGACTCGTTTAGCACCAAAAAAAGTAATTTTTGCAATTCGCCCAGGCGGAAAACCGATCACAAACCTGTCGGGAATCCAGCCCTCTGCAGGTTATTTTCTGGCCAGATTTCAGAGAGTTTACATTCAGAAACCCTCATGTACATGGATGTGCACTTAAAGAGCCGTGACCTACAGGGCTACGGACCTTGTGCTGGAAGGTGGGATTAGGCTGGGTAGCGCTTTTTCGAGCGTCAATGACACAATGGGCCGAATGGCCTCCTTCTGTGTCGTAATTTTCTCTGATTCTACTCATTGTTTATCTCTTTTTTTTTAAAACATCTCATCATCATGTATAAAAATACTGGCAACATTACATAGTGCTCAGCAAATGGAAATCTGACTGTCAGAAGTACGTTAATAGTCACCTTCTGACGATGTGCTAGTTTAGACAAGCAGTGATTAAAGAGCCGTTCTGTGTCCTAAAATGGCTTGTTTTGAATACCATTTGCATCCAAGTCAGCCATTTCTAGGGGTTTATTAGTATAATTCTTTCCTCGTCACTTCAATAAGGACAGAATTTTTCCCTCAGGTGCAGTGAATCGTACCATCACTTCACTCAACATCGAAACGCTTCCAATTTACTATCACTTGTGTCTTGTGTTGCTGCGGTTTGGCTGAGCTCCCCTGATGGGTAAATGTGCAGCCTGGTGTTACTGAGCCAACCACATTAGCAAGGTCCCAGCTTTAAAATCCCAGCCTGTGCTGAGATAGCTGTTCTCAGCCGGGGCTGGTAATTGGACCCGATTAGTTCGATCGAGGCTCCTGTGCCTAGTGCCACACGCAGAAACCCATTTCTTCAGCTGTGGCTCAGTGGGTAGCACTCTTGCCTCTGAGTCAGAAGGTTGTGGGTTCAAGTCCCACTCCAGGGACTTGAGCACAAAAAAAAATCTAGGCTGACACTCCAGTGCAGTGCTGAGGGAGTACTGCACTGTCGGAGGTGCCGCCTTTCGGATTAAAGCGAGGCTCCATCTGCTCTCTAAAGTGGACGTAAAAGATCCTAAGGCACTATTTCGAAGAAGAGCATGGGAGTTATCCCCGGTGTCCTGGCCAATATTTATTCCTTATTCAACATAACAAAAACAGGTTATCTGGTCATTATCACATTGCTGTTTGTGGGAGCTTGCTGTGCAAAAATTGGCTGCTGCATTTCCCATGGTACAACAGTGACTACACTCCAAAAGTACTTCATTGATCTGTAAAGTGCTTTGAGACATTCGGTGGTCGTGAAAGGCGCTACATAAATGCAAGTCTTTCTTTTTGTCTTTCTTTCTTCCTCCACTGCGGTCTGTCCAGAGAAAGATACTTGGCTCAGGTTGAAATGTCATCCTGCCTTACCGCCAGCAGATCGCCACTCTCCACAGTTAAAGGAAAGATTTGCATTTATATAGTGCCTTTCACGACCGCAGGACGTCACAAAATGCTTTACAGAAGCACTTTAGAAACCCGGCAACCAATTTGCGCACAGCAAGCTCCCACAAACAGCAATGAAACAAATGACTTGACCATGTTTTAAGATGTTGATGGAGGAATAAATATTGGTCAGGACACCGGGGAAAATTCTCCTGCTCTTCTACCAACAGTGCCACGAGATATTTTACAGCCAGCTGAGAGAGCAGATCGGGCCTCGGTTTAACATCTCATCCAAAAGATGGCATCGCCGACAGTGCAGCACTCCCTCAGCATTGCACTGGAGTGTCAGCTTAGATTTTGTGCTCAAGTTCCTGGAGTGAGACTTGAACCCACAACCTTCTGACTCAGAGGCAACAGTGCTGCCCACTGAGCCACAACTGACACAGATGTTTATGTTTCTAGTTGATGTTTATATTTGCCAGTCAGTAACAGGCTCGTCATGCCTCTGGGTTGTTTCTGTACAAAAAGCATTTCTACGTGGACAGGTTATGAGCCTTACTCACAAGCCGCTTCCAGGAGGGCAGTCACTGTCTTTAGTCTTATCTTCCGACCTGTCTGAACTGGTGTCTCTGCCCAGAATTATACCCCCGTCAGTGTAGTTCCCCGGGTCAGAACCGCACAAAAGCCCTCCCGCTACACCTACAATTGGCTGGGGAGGGTGAAGGTCATCCAGGATTCCTGTTGCTAAGCGCTATCCTGTCATCCCAGCCATTTGACTGGGTTTGACTGTGATGGCCCCACAGTTGAATCACCATCCAGGCTCCCACATTAAGGAAGGTCGCTTGGCAAGAAGCCGGAATGGCCACGAGCCGCAGCCCGGCAGAAGTTCAGGGCCTAGAGGGCACGAGGAGACAAAACAAAGCAAACTGTGGGGAAAGGGGCCTCCGATGTTCAATACAACCTCACAACATTGGAGGGGTCAGCACCACATGACATCACCATTAGTGCAGGGCAGCCATGTCCAGAACTGTGGGGGGGGCGGGGGGGGGGGGTATAGGTAGGGGTGTGTGTGGGGCGGGGGGTACAGTTAGGGGTGTGTGTGTGTGTGGGTGGGGGGGGGGTGGTACAGGTAGGGTTGTGTGTGTGAGGGGAGGGGGGGTACATGTAGGGGTGTGTGTGGGGGGGGGTACAGGTAGGGGTGTGTGTGTGGGGGGAGGGGGGTACAGGTAGGGGTGTGTGTGTGTGTGTGTGTGTGGGGGGTACAGGTAGGGGTGTGTGTGTGTGGGGGGGGGGAGTACAGGTAGGGGTGTGTGTGGGGGGGGGTACAGATAGGAGTGTGTGGGGGGGGAGGGGGGGCATAGGTAGGGGTGTGTGTGTGGGGAGAGGGGGGGTACAGGTAGGGGTGTGTGTGTGGTGGGTACAGATAGGGGTGTGTGTGTGTGGGGGGAGGGGGGTACAGATAGGGGTGTGTGTGGGGGGGAGGGGGGGGCACAGGTAGGGGTGTGTGTGTGGGGGGGTACAGGTAGGGGTGTGTGTGTGTGGGGGGGGGGGAGTACAGGTAGGTGTGTGTGTGGGGGTATAGATAGGAGTGTGTGTGTGGGGGGGGAGGGGGGGGCACAGGTAGGGGTGTGTGTGTGGGGGGGTACAGGTAGGGATGTGTGTGGGGGTACAGATAGGGGTGTGTGTGTGGGGGGAGCGGGGTACAGGTAGGGGTGTGTGTGGGGGGTACAGATAGAGGTGTGCGTGTGGGGGGAGGGGGGGGTACAGGTAGGGGTGTGTGTGGGGGGGTACAGATAGGGGTGTGTGTGTGGGGGGGTGTACAGGTAGGGGTGTGTGTGTGGGGGGAGGGGGGGTACAGGGAGGGGTGTGTGTGTGGTGGGTACAGATAGGGGTGTGTGTGTGGGGGGAGGGGGGTACAGGTAGGGGTGTGTGTGGGGGGGTACAGATAGAGAGGTGTGTGTGGGACTGGAGGGGGTTACAGGTAGGGGTGTGTGTGGGGAGATAATGGGGATTAACAATTTGTTTTGCCTTTGGTTGGATATGGACTCCCTGCACTATCCTAATTTGAAACACGTATTGGCAAAAACCTCTTTCAGAACCAATTGGCCAAGTTGCCTATGCAGTGCTGTGTTGTGTGCTGACATCTCCCTCTCTCTCTCCCATTGAAACATCTTACAGCTACTGGACAGACCTAATGTGCAGGTGGACATAATCCAGGTTTTTAATGCCGAGAGATGTAGATTATGTGAGGTAGTTGATTTGGACTGTGAGCACAGACTTAGAGTACAAAGGTTTGACAATCTCGACATATACAGCAGCATGTGGAACAGATACCTGCTGCAAACAGCTGAGGCTCCGTCAACTTACTCTTTCAAAAAGCCTTGATAAATATTGGGCTGAAAACGGCATTACTGACTCTAAACAAATGCTCCACAGAACATTAGGAATCTTATTCACGGCAGGGGACAAATGATGCCAGTGGAGAACAGCACCCAGGGTTGAATATTGGAGATGTGAAGATGGATTAAATAGTTACTTTATTAACTTTGGCGATCAGGGAGTATTTGTGCAAACTTTTCTTTCAGGAGGTTAAATGGGTGGGTAGAGCCAATGATAGAGTAGATTATAAAGAAAGAAAAGTGTTGGATTTATATAGCGCCTTTCACGACCACCGGACATCTCAAAGCACTTTACAGCTAATGAAGTACTTTTGGAGTGTAGTCACTGTTGTAATCTAGGAAACGCTGCAACCAATTTGCGCACAGCAAGCTCCCAGCAATGTGATAATGACCAGATAATCTATTGTTTTTGTTATGTTGAGTGAGGGATAAATATTGGTCAGGACACCAGGGATAACTCCCCTGCTCTTCTTTGAAATAGTTCCAATTGGATCTTTTACGTCCACTTGAGCGGGCAGACGGGGCCTCGGTTTAACGTCTCATCCAAAAGACAGCACCTCTGACAGTGCAGCACTCCCTCAGCATTGCACTGAGTATCAGCCTGGATATTTTGTGCACTCAAGTCCCTGGAGTGGGACTTGAACCCACAACCTTCTGACTCAGAGGCAAGAGTGCTGCCCACTGAGTCACAGCTGACACTGTGATAAGGAGCTAGGGAAGATATGTGAAAACAGGAAGGCTATATTCATAGGGCACTTCAGTCAGCCAGATCGAAATTGGGAGAGCTGAAGAGGTTTGGAGTCAGAGTTGGTAAATATAAGGTGCGAGTGCTCATTGACCCGGCGAGGCAGTGCTCACCTCCAATCTCCAATGGTAGCTGACCGCCAATAGCAAAGGGATAATGGAAGTCAAATTACCTCTGAGTGACAGCGGCCATAACAACATGATTCATTTGGATAAGATTTGGGTGGGTAGAGTCAATGATAGAGCAGATTGTACCTGGGCAGTGCCCCAAAGACCCTGGTGTCAATCATTTGAGTTTTGTGGGGACGAGCTCAGCAACTCCCCACAGTATCACATCTGAGGTCAGCCATTCCGCAGAGAGAGGGACTTTTCTGTTCATTTGCAGGATGTTGGCGTCACTGGCGAGGCCGGCATTTATTGCTCATCCCTAGTGGTCCTGAACTGAGTGGCTTTCTAGGCCACTTTACAGGGCAGTTGTCAATCACGTTGATGTGTGACTGGAATCACATATAGGCCAGACCAGATAAGGACGGCAGGTTCGCTTCCCTAAAGGACATGATTAAGCCTAACCCCCTCCCCCCATATACTTCTCTCAGTGCAGGAACACTGTCAGAGTCAGCAATGTACTAGCTCCAGTGCAGTTGCCACTGGAAAGAAAGACATTGCACCTTTGTGGCGTCTTTCATGACCTCGGGTCGTCACAGCCAATGAAGCGGTGGGAGTCTGGCCCATATGTGATTTCAGTCACACATCAACGTGATTGACAACTGCCCTGTGAAGTGTAGTCACTGCTGTAATGTAAGGAAACGCAGCAGCCAATTTATTCACAGCAAGATCCCTCAAACAGCAATGAAATAATGACCAAACAATCGGTGTCTGTGATGTTGGTTGAGCAATAAAAGTTGGTCAGGAAGAACTCCCTTGCTGTTAATCAAATGCTGCCATGAAATCATCTATGACTGCCCAAGAGGGGCAGACGGGGCTTCAGTGTAACGTCTTATCCGAAAGACGGCCCCATTTGACAGTGCAGCGCTCCCTCACTTATGCGCGAGAGAGACTCAAACCCACAACCTTGTGACTCCGAGACGAGAGTGTCAGTCACTGAGCCACGCCCGACACTCGGGAGGCAAAAAGCCCTCCGTCAAGTGGGGGTTTCATACCTAGCCTCCCGATCAAAGTGCTGCCAGCAGCAAAACTAAGCAGGTCCCAGCGGTGGTGGCCCAGTTAGTTTGGTTGTGACAACGGGTAGGCCGAACTTTCACCTTGCCCGTCCGAGCACAGTCTGCCAGTGTGTCCGGTCCCCCCGTGCAGACCAGCAAAGCCAAACTCCACTTTGAATCAGAGTTGCACGCGTGCCGTTGCTTTGAGGTGGATGTCTGCGACTTGCGTTCAGTCTTGTGCCTGCAGAGTTTTCCTGCCGTTGGAAGCAGTTTGACAATGTGAAAGGGTCATTAATGGGACAATTAGCCAACTGCGAGACAAAATGTTCTTCATTCGGTCGTTTCCATCAAGCAAACGCTTCACATTCTGCAGAATGTGTGAGGAATTAATTGATGCCAATGTTCCACTTAATTGAATGTGCCCATTAACGGGCACATAATGCATTCCCATCTGTACTCTGTGCTTGCAAGAGTTTCAGTGTAATTCATCCGATTTCTCCCTGTCCAGCCTGCAAAGCATTGGGATGCCCGCCTTCTACACGACAAAGATGCAACCAAACACCGAGTCATTTGCTAAACTATTATTAGCCACTGCTGTTTAGAGCAGTTAATCAGTGCACAATACCAGATTAACAGCTCTGAGCTTGTAGCTATTAATAAGTAGGGACCAGTTGCTAATGAGGAGGTGTCACAGCAGCCATCAATAAAGGCAGCATAGATCAGTATGTGTCAAGGATAAATGAGATGGCAAGCAGCTCGGGTCCAGCTCCGTGTTCTGTTGAATCCCTTTTGAAAGAATCGAAAGGCTGGACAAACGCTTTTACATTTAAAATAATGTTGTGTTCATCAAGGTGAGGAATGTTAGTAGATAGGGATGCTATCCTGAGCACCCAGTGTCACAACAACAACTTGCATTTATATAGCACCTTAAACGTAGTTAAAATGTCCCAAGATGCTTCACAGGAGTGTTTTGTATATTTGACACCGTTCCATATAAGAAGAAATTATGGCAGATGACCAATAGCTTGGTCAAAGGGGTAGGTTTAAAGAGTGTCATAAAGAAGGAAAGAGGTAGAGAGGCAGAGAGGTTTAGGAAGGGAGTTCCAGAGCTTGAGGCCCAAGCAGCTGAAGGCACGGCCACCGATGGTTGAGCAATTATAATCAGGGATGCCCAAGAGGGCAGAATTAGAGAAGCGCAGACATCTCGGGGGTTTTTTGAGGCTGAAGGAGATTACAAAGCTATGGAGGGGTGAGGCCATGGAGGGATTTGTAAACAAGGATGAGAATTTTCAAATCGAGGCATTGCTTAACCGGGGCCAATGTAGGTCAGCGAGCACTGGGTGATGGGTGAACGTTGCCTCCGCAAAATTCCGCGAATCCATTGGCAGGACAGACGCACCGTCAGTGTTATCTCTCAGGCCAACATCTCCAGCATCGAAGCATTAACCACGCTCAATCAGCTCCAATGGACGGGCCACGTAATCCGCATGCCCGATACCAGACTCCCGAAACAGGCGTTCTACTCCGAGCTCTGTCACAGCAAGCGAGTCCCAGGAGGGCAGAGAAAACACTTCAAGGACACTCTCAAAGTCTCCCTGAAAAAATGTAACATCCCCACCGAATCCCTGGCCCAAGACCGCTCAAAATGGAGAAGAAGCACTTGAGAACAATTTGAGTCTCTTTGCCGGAAGCACACGGAAGCCAAGTAGAAACAGCGGAAGGAGCGTACAACAAACCAAGCCACCCGTCCCTCCAACCACCGCCTGCCCCACCTGTGAAAGAGTCTGTAGATCCTGCATTGGACTCATCAGGGGTATAAAGCAGCCCACCCAGAGTTCGCTCCAACAATTTGAAAGTATCTAGTTCTAATGGCGCTTAGATTCTGGTGGGAAGGACAGAGAGGTGACCGACACAAAGAAAGGTGAAGAGCGAATAGGGAAAGCAAGCAGACCTTAGATTTTTATTGCATAATATTTCTGTGAAGCACCTTGGGACATTTCACTATATTGAAGGCGCTATATAAATATAAGTTGTTGTTGATGTTGTAAATGATCAGATTCTAACTGGCTAGAGGAGCAGAGGGCCCTTGCTGTGCAGGTCATTAAAGGTGGCAGTGCAAGGAGACAAGGCCAGAAAAAAGGCCTTACTTTTGTATCTAGAGCTGTAGAAATAATCATAGAATCATAGAAAAATTATGACACAGAAAGTGGCCATTCGGCCCATCGTGTCCATGCTGGTCAAAAAAGAGCTATCCAGCTCTAGGTCCATAGCCCTGTAGGTTACAGCTGTTTAAGTGCACATCCAAGTACTTTTTAAATGTGGTGAGGGTTTCTGCCTCTACCACCCTTTCAGGCAGTGAGTTCCAGACCTCCACCACCCTCTGGGTGAAGAAATGTTTCCTCATCTCCCCTCAAATCCTTCCACCAACTACTTTAAATCTATGCCCCCTGGTTGTTGACCCCTCAGCTAAGGGAAATGGGTCCTTCCTATCCACTCTATCGAGGCCCCTCATAATTTTATACACTTCAATTAAATCTCCCCTCAGCCTCCTCTGTTCCAAGGAAAACAACCCCAGCCTACCCAATCTTTCCTTATAGCTAAAGTTTTCCAGTCCTGGCAACATCCTCGTAAATCTCTGCCCCCTCTCATCACATCCTTCCTGTAATGGTGACCTGAATAATGTTGGACTTTAAGGCCTTGCTAAGGCTGCAGTGGGAGTATTGTGTGCATGTTTGGGTATCCCATTCTAGGAAGGAGATAAAAGCAATGGGAAAGGGTCAGTGTAGATTCACTGGGACGTTACCAGGGTTGAAGGGTTACAGTTACGAAGAGAGACTTGAGAAGTTCGGGCTTTTCACTGGAGCTGAGAGGTTAAGGGGTGACCTGATAGAGAGCTTTAAGGTTATGAAGGGTTATAATAAGGTAACTAGTGAGAGGTTGTTTTCACTGGTGAGATAATGTGAAAGGGCACAAATTTGATATAATCACAAAAAGAATTACAGGGGCAGTTCAGAGAAATGTATTTACATAGAGTGTGATTTGAACGTGGCATTCTCTGCCACAAACAGCTTTTGAAGCAAAGTCCATTGCCTCGATTTTCTGATTTTTTATTTTAATGGCAGCTCCCTTAAATGGATTAATACCAACACTGAAATATCATTGATTGGTACATCTAGGCCCATTAATTCTTTTAAAAAGCCCTCGACATCAAGGCAACATTTGACCAAGTGTGGCACCAAGGAGCCCTAGTAAAACTGAAGTCAATGGGGGTTAGGGGGAAAACTCTCCACTGACTGGAGTCATACCCAGCACAAAGGAAGATGGTTGTGATGGTTGGAGGCTAATCATCTCAGCCCCAGGAGTTTTTCAGGGCAGTGTCCTAGGCCCAACCATCTTCAACTGCTGCATCAATGACTTTCCCTCCATCATAAGGTCAGAAGTGGGATGTTCGCTGATGATTGCAGTGTTCAGTTCCATTTGCAACTCCTCAGATAATGGAGCAGTCCATGCCCGCATGCAGCAAGACCTTGACAACATTCAGGCTTGGGCTGATAAGTGCACAAGTAACATTCACACCACACAAGTGTCAGGCAATGACCATCTCCAACGAGAGAGTGTAACCATTTCTACTTGATATTACCATCGGCAAATCCTCTACCATCAACATCCTGGGGGGTTCACCATGGACCAGAAACAGAACGGAACCAGCCACATAAATACTGCGGCTACAAGAGCAGGTCAGAGGCTGGGTATTCTGTGGCGAGTGGCTCACCTGACTTCCACCACCTACCAGACGCAAGTCAGGAGTGCGATGGAGTACTCTCCATTTGCCTGGATGGGTGCAGCTCAACAGGATAAAGCCACCCACTTGACAGGCAGCTATCCACTGGCTTAAACATCCACTGTCTCCAGCACTGACGCATCTTGGCTGCAATGTATACCATCTAGAGGATGCATTACAACAACCCGCCAAGGCTCCTTCGACAGCAGCTCCCAAAACCGTGTGCAGGGCAACACCAACACCTCCAAGTTCCCCTCCAAATCATGCACCATCCCAACATAGACAAACATCGGCGTTCATTCATCACCGCTGGGTTAAAATCCTGGAACTCCCTACGTAACAACACTGTGGGAGTACCTCTATGACATAGACTACAGCAGTTCAAGGCGGCGGCTCACTACCAACTTCTCAAGGGCAACTAGGGATGGGCACTCAATTTTGGCCTCGTCAGCGACACCACATCTTGAGAATGAAACTAAAAAAGATTGGATAGTTGCTTGAAAAAAGAGAGGGCGGGAGAGTGGGTCAGACTTGAGGCTCGTATATACCATTTAAATACACTTCCTTCCCCTACTCTCACTCTGAAATATATTACTTCACATTGTTCTACACTGAACTGCATTTGCCACCTATATGCCCACTCCATTTAAGTCCTCCTGTATTCACAGACTTGATGGGCCAAATGGTCTGCTTTGGTGTTGGCCATTTTATGATTCAAGACACAACCTTATACGAATTCAGCTTTGCAGCCTGACCTGCCGGCACGTTACAATTTGAAATTCCTATGACCTGACTGTTTTTGATAACTGTGTGTTAGGTTATTTATGCTGAACTTCTCAGAAATCGAATTTTTAATTTCTCTGGAGAGAGAGAAGCACTGAAGTGCATGTTTCTGTGTACAGAACATGTAACTCCATATTGATGTACAATAGGAGTGCTTTAAAAGTATAAAATCTTATAAGCACATCTTGTATACACTGCACATGCTGCCCATTAGAAAATTAGAATTTACTTCTTCCTGTTCAAGCCTAAAGGCTCTGTGTCTCAATGCGAGGAGCATTCGTAATAAGGTGGATGAATTAACTGCGCAGATAGCTGTAAACGGATATGATGTAATTGGGATTACGGAGACTTGGCTCCAGGGTAACCAAGGCTGGGAACACAACATCCAGGGGTATTCAATATTCAGGAAGGATAGACAGGCAGGAAAAGGAGGTGGGGTAGCGTTACTGGTTAAAGAAGAGATTAACGCGATAGTAAGGAAGGACATTAACGTGGATGATGTAGAATCTATATGGGTAGAGCTGCAAAACACCAAAGGGCAGAAAACATTAGTGGGAGTTGTGTACAGACCACAAAATAGTAGTAGGGAGGTTGGGGATGGCATCAAACAGGAAATTAGGGACGCGTGCAATAAGGGTATAGCAGTTATCATGGTGACTTTAATCTACATATTGATTAGGCTAACCAAACTGGTAGCAATACTGTGGAGGAGGTGTTCCTGGAGTGTATAAGGGATGGTTTTCTTGACCAATATGTCGAGGAACCAACTAGACAGCAGGCCATCCTAGACTGGGTCTTGTGTAACGAGAGAGGATTAATTAGCAATCTGGTCATGTGAGGCCCCTTGGGGAAGAGTGACCATAATATGGTAGAATTATTCATTAAGATGGAGAGTGACACAGTTAATTCAGAGACTAGGGTCCTGAACTTAAAGAAAGGAAACTTTGATGGTGTGAGACGTGAATTGGCTAGAATAGACTGGTGAATAATACTTAAAGGGTTAACGGTGGATAGGCAATGGCAGACATTTAAAGAGCACATGGATGAACTAGAACAATTGTAAATCCCTGTGTGGCGTAAAAATAAAAAAGGGAAGGTGGCTCAACCGTGGCTAACAAGGGAAATTAGGGAAAGTGTTAAATCCAAGGAAGAGGCATATAAATTGGCCAGAAAAAGCAGTAAACCTGAGAACTGGGAGAAATTTAGAATTCAACAGAGGAGAACTAAAGGTTTAATTAGGAAGGGGAAAATATAGAGTATGAGAGTAAGCTTGCAGGGAACATAAAAGCTGACTGCAAAAGCTTCTATAGATATGTGAAGAGAAAAAGATTAGTGAAGACTAATGTAGGTCCCTTGCAGTCAGAATCAGGTGAATTCATAATGGGAAACAAGGAAATGGCAGACCAATTGAACAAATACTTTGGTTCTGTCTTCACTAAGGAAGACACGAATAACCTCCCAAAAATACTAGGGGACCAAGGGTCTAGCTAGAAGGGGGAACTGAGTGAAATCCTTATTAGTCAGAAAATTGTGTTAGGGAAATTGATGGGATTGAAGGCCGATAAATCCCCAGGGCCTGATAGTCTGCATCCCAGAGTACTTAAGGAAGTGGCCCCAGAAATAGTAGGTGCATTAGTCATTTCCAACAGTCTATCGACTCTGGATTAGTTTCTATGGATTGAAGGGTAGCTAATGTAACCCCACTTTTTAAAAAAGGAGGGAGAGAGAAAACAGGGAATTCTAGACCGGTTGCCTGACATCGGTGGTGGGGAAAATGCTGGCGTCAATTATTAAAGATGCAATAGCAGCGCATTTGGAAAGCAGTGACAGGATCGGTCCAAGTCAGCATGGATTTATGAAAGGGAAATCATGCTTGACAAATCTTCAAGAGTTTTTTGAGGATGTAACTAGTAGAGTGGATAAGGGAGAACCAATAGATGTGGTGTATTTGGACTTTCAAAAGGCTTTTGACAAGGTCCCACACAAGAGATTAGTGTGCAAAATTAAGACACATGGTATTGGGGATAACGTATTGACGTGGATAGAGAAATGTTTGGCAGACAGGAAGCAAAGAGTGGGAATAAACGGGTCCTTTTCAGAATGGCAGGCAGTGACTAGTGGGGTGTCACGGGGTTCAGTGCTGGGGCCCCAGCTATTTACAATATACAGTAATGATTTAGACGAAGGAATTGAATGTAATATCTCCAAGTTTGCAGATGACACTAAGCTGGGTGGCAGCGCGAGCTGCGAGGAGGATGCTAGGAGGCTGCAGGGGGACTTGGACAGGTTAGGTGAATGGGCAAATGCATGGCAGATGCAGTATAATGTGGATAAATGTGAGGTTATCCACTTTGGTGGCAAAAACAGGAAGGCAGATTATTATCTGAATGGTGACAGATTAATAAAAGGGAATGAGATCTGGGTGTCATGGTACATCTGTCATTGAAGGTAGGCATGCAGGTACAGCAGGCAGTAAAGAAAGCAAATGGCATGTTGGCCTTCATAGCCAGGGGATTTGGGTATAGGAGCAGGGAGGTCTTCCTGCAGTTGTACAAGGCCTTGGTGAGACCACACCTTCAGTATTGTGCGCAGTTTTGGTCTCCTAATCTGAGGGAGGACGTGCTTGCTATTGAGGGAGTGCAGCAAAGGTTCACCAGACTGATTCCCGGGATGGCAGGACTGACATATGAGGAAAGACTGGATCAGCTAGGCTTATACTCACTGGAATTTAGAAGAATGAGAGAGGATCTCATAGAAACGTATAAAATTCTGACGGGACTGGACAGGTTAGATGTAGGAAAAATGTTCCCAATGTTGGGGAAGTCCAGAACCAGGACACACAGTCTAAGGATAAGGGGTAAGCCATTTAGGACTGAGATTAGGAGAAACTTTTTCACCCAGAGAGTTGTGAACCTCTGCCACAGAAAGTTGTTGATGCCAGTTCGTTGGACATATTCAAAAGGGAGTTAGATGTGGCCCTTACGGCTAAAGGGATCAAGGGGTATGGAGAGAAGGCAGGAGTGGGGTACTGAGGTTGAATGATCAGCCATGATAATATTGAATGGCGGTGCAGGCTCAAAGGGCCGAATGGCCTGCTCCTGCACATATTTTCTATGTTTCTATGTTTCCACTGGCGGCAGGATCAATAACCAGAGGACACAGATTTAAGATCATTGGCAAAAGAATCAGAGGGGCGGGATGAGCAATGTTCCCTTTAAGCTGACCACCCGCGCAACACTCCAGTGGTCCCACGCAGCCGGTGAGATGGCTTTTAAATTAAAAAAAGATGTGCATGCATAGACATAAGAACATAAGAAATAGGAGCAGGAGTAGGCCATATGGCTCCTCGAGCCTGCTCCGCCACTCAATAAGACCACGGCTGATCTGATCTTGGCCTCAACTCCACTTCCCCGCCCGCTCCCCATAACCCTTTATTCCTTTATCGCTCAAAAATCTGTCTATCTCCACCTTAAATATATTCAATGACCCAGCCTCCACAGCTCTCTGGGGTAGAGAATTCCACAGATTCATGACCCTCTGAGAGAAGAAATTCCTCCTCATTTCTGTTTTAAATGGGCGACCCCTTATTCTGAATCTATGGCCCCTAGTTCCAGATTCCCCCACGAGACTTTTGAATGGGCCGCTCAGCTCATTATGGGGTATTGTGGACCCCCCAAAAAATTACAGGGAACATTGGAGATGAGAATTCATTTTATGCAGGGAGTTGTTGGAAACCACCGCAGCAGATTCAATAGTAATTTTCAAAAGGGAATTGGATAAATACTTGGAAAAGTAAAAATTTGTAGGGTTGTGGGGAAAAAGCAGGGGAATGGGACTAATCGGATAGCACTGACAAAGAGCCGGCACTAGCACAATGGGCCGAATGGACTCCTTCTGTAGTGTAAGATTCTATGATACTTATCTCCTGGTCACTCAGTTATAGCCTAGGGCCCTCCTATACTCCACTCCACCGTGTTGGTTTCTCTGAAAACAGACTGGCTCTGAAACCTCAGCCCTGCAGCATAATCGACACACGTTGTTTCAAATCGGCAGCAACCTGCTGAACTGAGGCCAAGGAAATTAAACCTGAAGCCGGTGAGTCTGGCTGGTTTCTCTTCGGTTTACCCAAAACCCAACTCTGGTATATCGGTGTTAACTGTGGTTCAGTGGTAACTCTCTCGCCTCTGCATCTTTCCAAGTGCCTTGGGACGTCTTACTAAATAAATGCAAGATGTTGTTGCTGTTGTTGGGTCAGAAGGTCGTGGGTTCAAGTCCCACTCCAGTTACTTGAGCACACAAATGCAGACTGACACTCCAGTGCAGTGCTGAGGGAGTGCTGCACTGTCGGAGGTGCCGTCTTTCGGATGAGACATTAAACCGAGGCCCTGCCTGCTCTCTCAGGTGGGCGTAAAAGATCCCACGACATTATTTCAAAGAAGAGTAGGAGTGTTTTCCCCAGAATCCTGCCCAATCATTATCTCTCAACCGATATCACTAAGTTCCCGCTCGATTCCGCTGTTGTTTGTCAGCACAATTCGCTCGATATAACTGGTGCAAAAGATCACGGAACTTTAAGAGCAAGTTACGCTCAGCACAACACGAGTTCCTCGGTCTTTTGCGCTAGTTTTCAAACTTCACACTAGAAGCAGGCCCTGCCCACAAAACTGGTCCCGCCCCCAAGCTGAATTAATCACTATTGGGAGTTTAAGATAATTACGCTAGTTTGCAGGCCTTCAAGGAGGCTCTAAAAATTAAGCTGGCTCTTTTGGCCGCAAGGACACTAATAGGCTGGTTTTACAAGGTTTTGAATTAATTTTATTTTAAATTAATAAGGAACTGACTATTGTACCCCAATCTAACTGGAAAATAGTTTTGTACATTTTCAGTTTCAGTCATTTAAAATTGGGTTACTCACAGGTGATGACACTGTGATTTTAAATGTTTATTTTTAGTGATTAAACCCATTTTCAGTTGTACTAAATCAAACCTTTCCAAGTTACAACTCTTACATGTATCAAGGAATATTTTTTAAAGCAAATGTTATTTTAAAGAAATGACGTTCTAAAACGCTGCTCAATTGCACTGGTTCGTGGCAGAATTTGCATTCAGCGATATGCAAATGAGTTTGAGCAGAAACACGGGGCGGGGGGAGGAGAGACACTTCACAAAACGGGCACAACCATGCATGCAAATTGTGTCGGAATCGCCAATCACGCCCAAAGCGGAAACTTTACCCCCTGGTCATTACCACATTGGTGTTTGTAGGAGCTTGCTGTGCATAAATTGACAGCTGCATTTCCTACATTACACCAGTGACTTGATTTCAAAAGTACTTCATTGGCTGTAAATTACTTTGGATGCCCGAAGTCATAAAAGGCGCTATACAATTTCTTTCCTGAGCAAAATGCTGACATCGTCACATGCAATGACATGAGAAACCCATTTTCCTTACTCAATGAGTTTGGGAATGCTGGACTCCGTGTGTGCTTTTGTTGGGGTTGAAAACGAACGGAGACTGTGCCAGTTTCCATTACCAGGTGGCAGTATAACTATAATCCATGGGGTCAACAGTCTGGCCTCATGCAGAAGTGGAACGGAGGCAGTTGTGTCCTGGAGCTAGATCAGGGCTGCCCAATTCCAATTCACTCGATACTGGTTTGTCTTTCCAATTTAACCACTCTTCTCTTCTGAAGATGGAGGTAAATTCAGTCGCAACCTATGAGGAGGAGTGCAAGAGGTTGCAGGAGGATAGAACCAGGCTGGAGGACATCAGATGCAGTTCAATGGAGAGACAAAGGGCAATTAGGGATGGGCAATAAATGCTGGCCTTGCCAGCGACGTCCACATCCCATGAAGGAATTAAAAAAATATGAAATTGCAGGGAAAAGATTGTTGAAATGAAATATACCTTAAATGGTAGGAGTCGGCAGAACGGAAGAACAGAGTGATCTGGCAGAGCAGTGATGTAGATCATTCAAGATGGGAGTGAAATTTTAAAACCCATAAGAAGACAAATGGATTTCTGAGATGTATACATAGTGGCACGGTATATAACATGCAGGCCGTGATCCTGACCAACGTATCCATTACAGACCCAATCCACGTCCGGACCGGGGTCAAGCAGGGCCACATCATCGCGCCAATCTTCTCAATCTTCTCAATCTTCCTTGCTGCCATGCTCCACCTCACACTCAACAAGCTCCCCGCTGGAGTGGAACTAAACTACAGAACCAGTGGGAACCTGTTCAACCTTCGTCACCTCCAGGCCAGGTCCAAGACCACCCCGACCTCTGTCGTCGAACTGCAGTACGCGGACGACGCATGCGTCTGCGCACATTCAGAGGCTGAACTCCAAGTCAAAATGGTCAACACCTTCACTGAGGCATACGAAAGCATGGGCCTTACACTAAACATCCGTAAGACAAAGATCCTCCACCAGCCTGACCCCGCCACACAGCACCGCCCCCCGGTCATCAAGAATCAGGGCGCAGCCCTGGACAACGTGGACCACTTTCCCTACCTCGGGAGCTAATCAACAAGGGCAGACATTGACGACGAGATTCAACACCGCCTCCAGTGCGCCAGCTGCAGCCTTCAGCTGCCTGAGGAAAAGTGAGATCTAAGATCAGGCCCTCAAATCTGCCACCAAGCTCATGGGCTACAGGGCTGTAATGATACCCGCCCTCCTGTATGGCTCAGAAATGTGGACCATTTACAGTAGACACCTCAAATTGCTGGAGAAATACCATCAACGATGTCTCCGCAAGATCCTGCAAATCCCCTGGGAGGACAGATGCACCAACATTAGTGTCCTCAACCAGGCCAACATCCCCAGCATCGAGGCATTGATCACACTTGACCAGCTCCGCTGAGCGGGCCACATTGTTCGCATGCCTGACACAAGACTCCCAAAGCAAGCGTTCTACTCGGAACTCCTACACGGCAAGCGAGCCCCAAGTGGGCAGAGGAAACGTTTCAAGGACACCCTCAAAGCCTCCCTGATAAAATGCAACATCCTCACAGGCACCTGGGAATCCCTGGCCAAAGACTGCCCTAAGGGGAGGAAGTGCATCCGGGAGGGCGCTGAGCACCTCGAGTCTCGTCGCCGAGAGCATGCAGAAACCAAACGCAGGCAGCGGAAGGAGCGTGCGGCAAACCAGACTCCCCAGCCACCCTTTCCTTCAACCACTGTCTGTCCCACCTGTGACAGAGACTGGAATTTCCGTGTTGGACTGTTCAGTCACCTAAGAACCCATTTTTAGAGTGGAAGCAAGTCTTCCTCAATTTTGAGGGACTGCCTATGATGATGATGATATAATAACAAAGAAGCGATATTGAATTTGTACAAGATGCTAGTTAGGCTGAGCACAGAGAATGAGGTGTAGTTCTAAACACTTCATTATAAGAAGAATATTGGAAAAAGAAAGAATTTGCATTTATATAGCACCTTCCATGACCTAAGGACATCCCAAAGCATTTCACAGCCAATGAAACACTTTTGAAGTGGGGTCACTATTGTAATATAGGAAGCACAACAGCCAATTTGCACCCAGCAAGGTCCTACAAATGAGATAAATGGCCAGATTACCTGTTTTTAATGATATTGTTCCAGGGATAAATACTGGCCAGAACACCGGGGAGAACTATCTTGCTCTTCGAATAGTGCCACAGGATCTTTTACACCCTTCTAAGGGAGCAGACGGTTTAATGTCTCATCCAAAAGACGGCACCCCCCGACAGTGCAGCACTCCTGCAGTACTGCACTGAAGTGCCAGCCTGGATTTTGTGCTTAAGTTTCTGGAGTGGGTCAACCCACAAACTTTTGAGGTAACTGTGCCACCAACTGAGCCGCAGCTGACAGCTAAATCACATTTCCTGATCAAGAATCGAAACTGGGACGCGGCAGAGAGAATGCTGATCCGAACCACGAGAACACCAGAGCAGTGGAAAGGATATAGGAAAGATTCAGTAGAATGATACCCTGAATAAGAGGTTATAATCGCATAGAATTACATAGTAATTACAACACGGAAAGGGCCCGCTGTGGCCCCACCAGTACACGAGCAGAATCCTAATCCCATGTGCCTGCTCTGCTCCCATATCTCTATCTTCATTTACTTCATTCACCTATCTAATCTATTCTTAAAGGTTAACGTGGGCTTGGAGATGTAGGTCAGCGAGCAAAGAGATGCTGGGTGAACGTTAGTGAGCGTTAGGATATGGTCAGCTGAGTTTACGGAGGGTGCAAGATAGGAGGCCAGTCAAGAAAGCATTGGAATAGTTGAGTCTGTAGGTGAGAAAAGCATCGATGAGGGTTTCAGCAGCAGGGGACTGAGGTAGGGGCGGAGACAGGCGCTATTATGGAAGTGGAAGTCAGCGGTCCTGATGAAGTTGACTTGTAGACAGCACTGACGAACCGATGTCCAGGTTAGATGCAGAAAGAATGTTCCCGATGTTGGGGAAGTCCAGACCCAGGGGTCACAGTCTAAGGGTAAGGGGTAAGCCATTTAGGACCGAGATGAGGAGAAACTTCTTCACTCAGAGAATTGTAAACCTGTGGAATTCTCTACCACAGAAAGTTGTTGAGGTCAGTTCGTTAGATATATACAAGAGCGAGTTAGATGTGACCCTTATGGCTAAAGGGATCAAGGGGTATGGAGAGAAAGCAGGAATAGGGTACTGAAGTTGCATGATCAGCTATGTTCATATTGAAAGGTGGTGCAGGCTCAAGGGGCTGAATGGCCTACTCCTATTTTCTATACCCAGGTTCAGAGACAGGCCTGGAGGACAGGTGAGTCGAGGGGCTGTTTGAGGGTCAGAGTATCAGCATCGCTAGAGGCTTTCCTCTGGGAAATGGGGAGCCGAGGAGGTGTACAGAATCGACCCTGAGCCAGCAATAGGCTGATCAAGGAGGTGAGTGCTGGACTCAGTGAGGAACAATGCACACCAACGGATCCAGTGTACCAGCAGAGGGGTGAATGGAGTCAGCATCAATGGGAAGCAGGCAGAAAGCAGGAGGGCATATGTCAGTCAACAGCAGAATCCAGGGCAGTGTGGAGTGAAACATTCTCAGCAGAGGAGCAGAAAACTGAGGACACAGCTGCAGGCCAGGTACTAGAAAGATAGGAACAACAACAACTTGTATTTATATAGCGCCTTTAATGTAATGAAACGCCCCAAGGCGCTTCACAGGAGTATTATGCGATAAAAATTTGACACCGAGCCGCATAAGTAGAAATTAGCGCAGGTTGGTCCAAGAGGTCGGTTTTAAGGAGCGTCTTGAAGGAGGAAAGAGAGGTTTAGGCAGGGAGTTCCAGGAACATAGGAATTACTAGATGAAAATTACTAGACCAAGGTCCATCTAGTTCGCCTTCTACCATCCTGGTAGTCACATGATACAATGATACTGGAGTTGTTGACTAATCACAGCAATCAATCGCTATCAATCAGTTTACAACAGACCCAGCCATGACACGAGGAAACCTCCAGTGGTGGAGAGCTTTGGGAACCATAGGTCCAAAGTCCCCTGTTCCTCCCAAGCCTGCCGTACTCACCATGTCAGCAAGACGACCCAGCAGAGAATTCAGAGTTTGTAGAAAACGGCGGTGGACTTCATCCCAGGAGAAAGTGGATTTCTGGCCAGGATCCAGATAGCAGCAAACGAATGCTGGGAAACCAGCATAGCACTGACTGACAGTCATTAGCTCAGCTAACAGCAGCAGGCGGGGGATAGACTGTAGTCTAGAAAGAAAGACTTTCATTTATATAGCGCCTTTGACGACCACTGGACGTCACAAAGCGTTTTACAGCCAATTTAGAATGTAGTCACTGTTGTAATGTAGGGAAAGCGGCAGCCAATTTGTGCACACAGAAAGCTCCCACAAACAGCAATGTGATAATAACCAGATAATCTGTTTTTTTGTTATGTTGATTGAGAGATAAATATTGGCCCCAGGACACTGGGGCTAAACATAGAAACATAGAAATTTACTGCGCAGAAGGAGGCCATTTTGGCCCATCGTGTCCACACTGGCCGACAAAGAGCTACACGGCCCTCGGTCAGCAGCCCTGAAGGTTACATATAAACCTATGAACAATGAACTATGGCGGAAAGGCCAACCATTCCACCTGACACAACTGCGACACCCCTTATATCGAAACCTCTACACTCCACCCCAACCATGTGATCTCCTGGGAGAGGCAAAAAACAGATAAAAACACAGGCCAATTTAGGGAGAAAAAAATCTGGGAAAATTCAACTCCGACCCATCCAGGCGATCAAATCTAGTCCAGGAGATCACCCTGGCTATATTCGATTCCCTGCAGTATTTACCATTATATCTGCGCTGGCCAACAAAAGGTTATCCGGTCTAATCCCAATTACCAGCTCTAGGTCCGTAACCCTGCAGGTTACGGCACTTTAAGTGCCCATCCAACCATCTCTTAAAAGTGGTGAGGGTTTCTGCATCCACCACTCTTCCAGGCAGTGAGTTCCAGATCCCCACAACCCTCTGTGTAAAGAAGCCCCCCCCCCACCCCCCCGCCTCAAATCCCCTCTAAACCTTCCACCAACCATCTTAAAACTATGCCCCCTCGTAATAGACCACTCCACCAATGGAAATAGGCCCTTACTATTCACTATGTCCAGGTCCCTCAATATATTGTACACCTCAATGAGGTCTCCTCTCAACCTCCGCTGATCCAATGAGAACAAACCCAGCCTATCCTCATAACTAAGATTCTCCATTCCAGGCAGCATCTTAGTAAATCTCCTCTGCACCCTTTCTAGTGCAATCCATCCTTCCTATAATATGACGACCAGAACTGCACGTAGTACTCCAGCTGTGGCCTAACCAAAGTATTTTTCAATTTAAGCATAACCTCCCTGCTCTTATATTCTATGCCTTGGCCAATAAAGGAAAGCATTCCGTATGCCTTCTTAACCACCCTGCAACTTTCAGGGATCTGTGGACAAGCACTTTAAGGTCCCTTTGTTCATCTACACTATTAAGTGGTCTACCGCTTAATGTCTATACCCTTTCCTTATTAGCCCTCCCAAAGTGCATTATCTCACACTTCTCGGAATTAAATTCCATTTGCCACTGCTCTGCCCACCTGACCAGTAGATTGATATCCTCCTGCAGCCTATGACTTTCCTCTTCATTATCAACCACACGGCCAATTTTATGTTGTCTGCAAACTTCTTAATCATACTCCCTATATTCAAATCTAAAGCATTGATATATACCACAAAACTCCCCATCTCTTCTTCGAAATAGTGTCATGGGATCTTTTACGTCCATTTGAGAGAGCAGACGGAGCCTCAGTTTAACGTCTCATCTGAATGACGGCACCTCCGACAGTGCAGCGCTCCCTCAGCACTGCACTGGAGTGTCAGTCTAGATTTATTTGTGCTCAAGTCCCTGGAGTGGGACTTGAACCCACAACCTTCTGATACAGAGAGAGAGTGTACCCACTGAGCCACAGCTGACATCATTAATGAAATAGGTGACAGGACATAGAAGGTTATTGGAAAAGAGAAGGTTAAGGGGTTTGAAGAGATTTGTAGAATAATGAAGAATAATTTCTGCTGGTTGGCGAATCAGTAACAGAGGGACAAAGACGGAGGATTGTCACTCAAAGAAGTGGGGAAGTGAGAAGAAATGTTTTCATACAGAGGGTTATTCAAACAGAGAACTCTTTACCACAAGTAGCAACTGTGGCACAGACTATAACATCATTTAAAAGGGAATTGGATGAGGATTTGAAGAGGAAGGATATAAAACGACTGGGTGGAAAGGGCAGAAATTAGAGTGGAGTGCTCCAGTTGAAGGGCTCGCACCTGCACAAATACAATGGGCCGAATGGTCGCCTTAACGCTGTAACTTCTAACTCATAGCACCTCGATGCTGATTGACTCACTTCTCAATATCATAAACTAGGACAGCAACCACTCCCAGCCCCACCTCCATTCATAAGAACATAAGAAATAGGAGCAGGTGTAGCCCATTCAGACCCTCGAGCCTGCTCCGCCATTCAATGAGATCATGGCAGATCTTCTATCTCAGCTCCACCTTGCTGTTCAATCCCCATATCCCTGATTCACTTAGTATCCAAAAATCTATCGATCTCTGTCTTGAATATACTCAACGACTGAGCCTCCACAGCCCTCTGGGGTAGAGAATTCCAAAGATTCACAACCCTTTGAGTGAAGAAATTTCTCTTCGTCTCAGTCCTAAATGGCCGACCCCTTATTCTGAGACTGTGACCCCTGGTTCTAGACTCCCCAGCCAGAGGAAACATCCTCCCTGCACTTACCCTGTCAAGCCCCTTAAAATTGTTGTACGTTTCAATTAGATCAATTCTCATTCTTGTAAATTGTGAGACTATAGGCCTAGTCTACTCAATCTCTCCTCATAGGACAATCCCCTCATCCCAGAAATCAATCTAGTAAACCTACGTTGCACTCCCTCTAAGGCAAGTATATCCTTCCCTAGTTAAGGAGACCATGTATAAACCAGAGTAAGGATACTAGGGAACATAGGAACAGTGGCAGGCCATTCAGCCCCTTGAGCCTGTTCCGCCATTCAATTACATCATGGCTGATCTGTACCTTAACTCCATCTATCCACTTTGGTTCCATAACCCTTAATACCCTTGCCTAATAAGTCTATTAATCTCAGTTTTGACATTTTCAATTGACCCCCAGCATCAACAGCTTTTTGGGGGAGAGAGTTCCAGATTCCCACTGCCCTTTGTGTGAAGAAGTGCTTCCTGACATCACCCCTGAACGGCCTAGCTCTAATTTTAAGGTTATGGCCCCTTGTTCTGGACTCCCCACACCAGAGGAAATAGTTTCCCTCTATCTACCCGATCAAATACTTTAATCATCAAACACCTTGATTAGATCACCCCGTAATCTTCTATAGTCAAGGAAATACAAGGCTAGTCTATGCAACCTGTCCTCATAATTTAACCCTTTTAGTCCCGGGAAGACCATTACCTTGAAGTTGCTGTGTTGCTTTCTTTCGGTCCTCCTCAATATGGTTAGCAGTCCAAAGGAAGAAGCCTCCTCCAATAACAGCAATAAATGGGCACAGCAGGAAAGCATACTCCAAGCTTACGAAATCCCAATAGTTTGACTTAGGTCGTCCCTTCCGGACGAGGTCGGAAATCTGCATACAGGCAAATCGCAAAATGAATCATTTTATTCCCCAGCATTCAGGTGTTTCCGGAAGGGCTCGCTGCTGCCCCCTCTGTCTGGAGGTCACAATTTTTTTCGAGCTGAGACACCTCACCCGACAGGATGCTCAGAGGTTTGTTGAGTTGTGAGTGGCTCAGCCAGTCACGTGATGTTCACAGGACTCAATACAACCCCAGCCAGTTGGGTTCAGGGGATCCATGATGAGGCAGGTGGTTGTGAGCCTGGTGGATGAACTGGTAATGTGTAGTGTGATTGTTAAACCTTTGCTAATGAACCAACTGGTTCTTAATCGCAATGTGTTGCTATGAATTCTTAAGCAAAGAACACATGAAGCAAATACATTACAATAGCTACCTGCACCTTGTCCATGTGTTGGGCCACACAGAAAGGCCTGGATCTTCCAGTCAGTTACACCCATAAAGTGGGCATAACCGATTGGGAGAAGGAGAAGAGGTGGGGCTTTAATTGCAATATGCTGATGCTGTTTTGAAGAGGTTGTGTTGACGTCTACGCAATTTCTGTGCATACCCACTCAAATGGAATTGGCATCCCAGGGTTGCCAGGGACAGAGTGGTATTCAAATTATTATTTAAATGGAGAGAGACTACAAAATGCTGTGGTACAGAGGGATCTAGGGATCCTTGTACATGAAACACAAAAAGTCAGCATGCAGGTACAAGAAGTAATTAGAAAGGCAAATGGAATGTTGGCCTTTATTGCAAGGGCGATGGAGTATAAAAGTAGGGAAGTCTTGCTACAACTGTACAGGGCGTTGTGAAACCACACCTGGAGTGCTGCGTACAGTTTTGGTCTCCTTATTTAAGGAATGATATACTTGCTTTGGAGGCAGCTCAGAGAAGGTTCACTATGTTGATTCCTGAGATGAAGGGGTTGTCTTATGAAGAAAGATTGAGCAGGTTGGGCCTATACTCATTGGCATTTAGAAGAATGAGAGGTGATCTTATTGAAAAGTATAAGATTCTGAGGGGGCTTGACAGAATAGATGCAGAGAGGATGATTCCCCTCGTGGGGGAATCTAGAACGAGGGGGCATAGTTTCAGAATAAGGGATCGCCCATTTAAAACAGAGATGAGGAGAAATTTCTTCTCTCAGAGGGCCATGAATCTGTGGAATTCTCTATCCCAGAGAGCTGTAGAGGCTGGGTCATTGAATATATTTAAGGTGGAGATAGACAGATTTTTGAACGATAAGGGAGTGAAGGGTTATGGGGAGCGAGCAGGGAAGTGGAGTTGAGGCCAAGATCAGATCAGCCATGATCTTATTGAATGGCGGAGCAGGCTCGAGGGGCCAAATGGCCGACTCCTGCTCCTATTTCTTATGTTCTTAAAAGAATCTGGTGAGAATGATTGGAAACTAAAACTGTAGAGGAGCAAAGAGCAATCAAATGGCTAGTGGAATGTTGGTTGTTATCTCAGAGGGGCTGGAATAGCAAGGGAATGAAGTAATGTTTCAGTTATACAGAGCCTTAGTCAGACCCCATCTGGAGTATTGTGTTCAGTTCTGGGCCCCACACCTCAGGGAGGATATATTGACCTTGGAGTGAGTGCAGTGCAGGTTTACCAGATGATACCGGGGCCTAAAGGGCTAAATTATGAGCACAGGTTGAATAAGCTTGGCGTGTATTACTTTGAGTTTAGGAAATTGAGGGGACATCTGATTGAGGTATTTAAAGTGTTAAAAGGATTTAATAGGGTTGATATTTCCTCTGGTGGGGGAATCAAGAACAAGGGAACATCATAAAATTGGAGCCAGGCCATTCAGGAGCAAAATCAGGAAGCACTTCTTCCACACAAAGGGTAACAGAAATATAGAATTCTCTGCCCCAAAAGGTTGTGGGTGCTGGGACAATTGGAGCTTTCAAGACCAAAACTGATAGATTTTTGTTGGATCAGGGTGTCAAGGGATATGGAGTAAAGTGGGTAATTGGAGTTGAGGTGCAGATCAGCCATGATCTGATTGAATTGCGGACTCAAGGGGCTGAAAGGCCTTCTCCTGTTCCTAACGTTCCTTTGCATACTATTCAGTAAACCACTTTTCTTGTGTTTGTGCTTAGATGTTCACCAATTATTGTGCAAAGCCATTACTCCCCCCGACAGAAGGACGAGGGGAAGCTCTGTGGCCACCTGCACTCCCCGACCAAGATGTACGTACCTCCAGTTGCCAAAGGAACGGTGTTTATCCAGGCTGCGATTCACAAGAAAGACTGTGATTGAATGAGCCACATGCTTCAAACTCAACCACAGACATGGTGGTGCGAGAACCATTGCCTTTCATGGTGCCACACTGCTCCAGGTCACTGGAATTCATTGGAGCACTTCAACAGCGGCCCTGGCTCAGCACAAACTGGAGGCGAAACTGGGACCCTCTCGTGTACACCTCATCATCAGCATTCAAGTCATAACTCAGCCCCCTACATCAGGTCCGGTTTGGTGTATGAAATTAAAATGATTGGCAAGAACGATCTTGCACTTTTCTCAACCTCAGGACGTCCCAAAGTGCTTTACAGCCAGTGAAGTACTTTGAAATGTGGCAGCCAATTTGCGCACAGCAAGGTCCCACAAACAGCAATGAAATAATGGCCAAATGTACGAGTGACGTTGGTTGAGAGATAAATATTGGCCAGGATACCAGGGAGAACTCCCCTGCTCTTCTTCAAATATTGTCATGGGATCTTTTCCCCTCACCCAAGAGGGCAGACAGGGCCTTGGTTTAACGTCTCATCCGAAAGGCGACACCACCGACAGTGCAGCATTCCCTGGTTGTAAAGCACTTTAGGACATCCGGAGGTGGTAAAAAGTGCTAAATAAATACGTCTTTCTTTTCTCCTGATCAACGGCATCCCCAGCCGCATATGCCACTGAATTCCATGTTTTACTCAATAAAGCTGAGGCTTTAGTGAAAGTCTTCATAGAATCATAGAAATTTACAGCATGGAAGAAGCCCATATCCGTGCTGGCCGACAAAGAGCTATCCAGCCTAATTCCATTTTCCAGCTCTTGGTCCGTAGCCCTGTAGGTTATGGCACCATGGGCCCAAGTTTCCGCACGATAAAAAACGGGCGCCCCTCCGAGCTGGACGCCCGTTTTTCGCGCCTAAAACGGCGCCGGAAAAAAAACTCGCGATTCTGGAGAGCCCTGCAGCTCCTTGTCTGTTTGGCACGGCGCCCAGGGGGGGGCAGAGCCTACACTCGCGCCGATTTTGTAAGTGGGAGGGGGCGGGTACTATTTAAATTAGTTTTTTTCCTGCCGGCAACCCTGCGCGTGCGCGTTGGAGCGTTCGCGCACGCGCAGTGTGAAGGAAACATTGGCACTCGGCCATTTTTGTAGTTCTTTGTAGCCGTTTAATTTTTGAACATTTTTTTAATAAAAGCACATTGCCATCAGCACATCAGCACTTGCAGCCTTCTCACTGTCTCCTTCCCCTCCCTCCCCTCCGTGGGAAAGAATGGGCGCCTCCTCTCCCCTCCCCCCCCCCCGCTGCGTTCGGGGCGGGCGGTCGGTCGGTCGGGCCCGCACTCCCTCCCTCCCTCCCGCCGTCTGGAACGTCTTCCTCCCCCCCCCCCGGTGCATTCGGGCGGGCAGGCAGGCGGTCAGTCGGTCGGGCCCGCAGTCCCTTCCTCCCGCCCGCACCCCGTCGGGAACGGCTTCCTCCTCCCCCCCTGCCGTCGGGAACGAATGAACGAACTTGTGAGGCTGGCTGAAGCACTTTCACACAGGTAGGAAGATGGTTTATTTAATCTTTTCTTTGCTTATAAATGTTTATTCAGGTTGGATTTATTTGTATAATATTTGTATAAGTATAAATAAGGATTGATTGTAGAATTTAATGACTTCCCTTCTCCCCCCCCCCCTTGTTCTGGACGCCTGATTTGTAACCTGCGCCTGATTTTTTAATGTGTAGACAAGGTTTTTTCAGTTCTACAAAAATCTTCACTTGCTCCATTCTAAGTTAGTTTGGAGTACGTTTTCACTGTGGAAACTTTCAAATCAGGCGTCAGTGGCCGGACACGCCCCCTTTTGAAGAAAAAATTCTGTTCCAAAGTAGAACTGTTCTATCTGACTAGAACTGCAGAAAAAAAAATGTGGAGAATTGCGATTTCTAAGATAGTCCATTCTCCACCAGTTGCTCCTAAAAATCAGGTGCAAATCATGTGGAAACTTGGGCCCTTTAAGTGTACATTCAAGTACTTTTTAAATGTGGTGAGGGTTTCTCCCTCTACCACACTTTCAGGCAGTGAGTTCCAGACCCCACCACCCTCTGGGTGAAGACATTTCCCCTCCAATCCCCTATAAATCTCCCCCCAATTACTTTAAATCTATGCCTCCTGGTTGATGACCCCTCTGCTAATGGAAATAGGTCCTTCCTATCCAGGCCCCTCATAATTTTATGCGTCATACATTCACAGGAGGAAATGCAAATGGTACTTACAACTCCGACGATGTAGGGGCTGCTGGCATCTCCGAGAACGTGGCAGATAGTTATCTGTACTGCCTCGGCCATTGAACGACGGGTAGGAATAACAACATACTGGGAAAAGAATAACACCAATTACAGCTCACCTTTCACAGCTGCCACGCTGGATAGGTACATTTACAGGATGCTGGACACAGGCCTTCCTCCAGTTCAGGAAGGTTTCTTCCAACACCAAGGTCGGCTTTCTGAGTCTGCCCTACCAGAAGGAGGTCTTTCTCATTGGCTACACACGTCGGCAAATTGTGAGCACGCTGACCTGAGTAATCTGGCCGTGAAATGAAATTCCTGAGCAGGGGCTCTACATGGACATTACAGGATCCAGCATCATAGAATCATAGAATCTTACAGCACAGAAGTTGGCCTTTTGGCCCATCGAGCCTGTGCCGGCTCTTTGGTCGGGCTATCCAATTAGTCTCACTTCCCCCGCTCTTTCCCCATGGCCCTGAACATTTTTCCTTTTCAAGTATTTACCCAATTCCCTTTTGAAAGTTACTGCTGAATCTGCTTCCACCGCCCTTCCAGGCAGTGCGTTCCAGATCATAACTCACTGCGTAAAATATCTCTCAATCCCCCTCTGGGTCTTTTGCCAATGACCTTAAATCTGTGTCCTCTAGTTACTGACCCTCATGCCAACAGAAACAGTTTCTCCTTATTTACTCTCATCAAAACCCCTCATAATTTTCAACACCTCCATTAAATCTCCCTTAACCTTCTCTGCTCTAAGGAGAGCAAAACCCAGCTTCTCTAGTTGACACCACAGTGACATCTTGCCCAATGAAACTCTGACCTCTGATTTGTCTATACTTGGGTGGTTCCACATTCAATGGAGCAGATACTGAAGTCCACTTATCCATCCATGGAGAAGGCAGGGTCCATGGGGACATATCAGGAATGGAGAGGGAAGGAACAAATGCATAAGAAGAGACACATTTAAACCCGTGTTAATGAATACCATTACTGAGGTGTTTTTTGTAGACAATCTGCCAAATCCCAAACACTCAAGAGATGAGCAAGAAGTGACCATTTAATGATCAGGCTGCTGACTGAAGACGGTTTGTCAAAAACCCCTGTTTACAAACACAGAAACTATTAGCATGATCAAAGAGGTTGGTAGTTTGGAATGGAATGCCAGTCTGGCACAGTCCTCACAAATCTTACCAAGTCTAAGTATAAGTAAGTATTTTGAAAGAAAAAGAGAAAGGGCTGGATTTTTGGTTGCCTAATGCCTGTTAGCGGCTAGAGGGGGCGTTAATGGGAGCGTAAGAGGTTAGCAAATGGGCGTGCAGCGTTTAGCGTCCCGACCGAAGATTCATTAGAGGCAAACCATTCGCGCCTGGCTGCTGATGATCGCTCCGATCCTGACATCAGCCCACGCTTGCGCCCCGGTGGGTAAATTAGGTGCGGCTGCAGGACAATGAGATTATCTGGGTTCCTGAATGGGTGGGGTTGGCAAGAGGAAGCCACAAACTATACTGTCTACGTTTCAAACTTGGTTAAACCCAAGCAAAAGGATTGAGGTGGGATTGGGCCAATTTGGAAGTCGGTCATTTTATTCCATCAAGTATAGACGATTAAAGGGTGGTCTAATTGTGGTGTTTAAGATGATTAGAGGATTCGATAGGGTAGATAGAGAGAAACTGTTTCTTCTGGTGGCAGAGTCCAGAACAAGGGAGCATGACCTTCAAATTAGAGCCAGGTCATTCAGGGATGATGTCAGGAAGCACAAGGGCAGTGGAAATCTGGAACTCATTCCCCCAAAAAGCTGTTGAGGCTGGGGGGTCAATTTCAAAACTTAGCTTGATAGCTTTTTGTAAATAAGGGTATTAGAGGTTAAAGAACCAAGGTGGGTAAATGAGGTTGCAGTACAGAGCAGCCACGATTTAATTGAATGTTTGAACAGGTTCGAGGGGCTGAATGGCCTACGGCTGGTCTTATGTACCCATTGATTAAGTTTAAATGTAAAAAAAATGGACATGTGAAAATCGGGGTTCCTTATGTATCTGAAGACCTTGAACTAAGATTAGCAGACTTTGCAATGTAATAAGAAAAATGTATTTCATCATTTCCATCTCATGAGTGTTTGTAGATTGCAAAATTAAGAGATCTTCTCACATATTCACCTCCACAAGTAGAAATACTTTCTCTAAACAAGCTGCAGCATTAAAAATGTGTTATTAGTCTAGAATGGGTTGCTGGAGCAGCAGTGAGCCAATGGCTGGCACTTACCAAGAGAATGTCTGCGACAATTGCCCAATTCAAAGCGAGGAAGATCTCACCCATGAAGATGAAGAACTTTGGAAAAAGAAGAAGAATTTTACTCAGTATGTCATCTTGTCCTACAATCAGGTACCGGGCAATGAGAAGAAATGTAGTCACCATGGGACTGCTAGTGCGATGGCAATGATTGCTCTTGGCTATTCCGAAATGACATGCCTAATCTTCAGCATGGTTGCCAGTTTTTGAATGCAGCCAATAAGTGATCAGGGAAAGCACAGAGTGGTTGCACTATGAGCTAAGCTGGTGGGTCGTGAGCTGGTTGCAACGTAATCGTGTGACCGCACTTCAGTATGAAAAGATTTGGCAATACACATAGGGCAGGAGAGTGGTTAACAAGCCTGTGATGGAGTGCGACAGGTCAGAGGAAGAGATTGTACAGAGCCACTTCATTGCTGGAAAAGGAGAAAAAGAAAATAACGACCTCAAGACGACTCAACGCGCTTTACAGCCAATGAAGTACTTTTTGAAATGCAGTCACTGTTGTAATGTGGGAAATGCAATAGCCAATTTGCACCACAGTGCCAACACAAAACTGTAGGAACCGGCAAGTAAAAGAACTTGGGTGAGTAATTTAATGAAATTGGAGATAAATTATTTAAGGAGAAAGGTAATCCTAGGGATAAATCACATGAATTACAGGAAGTTCTCATCTCTGAAAGTGCCTGGCCCTTTTAATGATGCATTTTTCTTGCCAGTAAATGTTCAAATGGCATCTGTGAGGGCCTTTAATGTATATTGGAATTCAGAAGAATGAGAGGTGATCTTATCGAAACATATAAGGTTATGAGGGGGCTTGACAGGGTGGATGCAGAGAGGATGTTTCCACTGATAGGGGAGACTGGAACTAGGGGCATAATCTTAGAATAAGGGGCTGCCCTTGTAAAACTGAGATGAGGAGAAATTTCATTTCTCAGAGGGTTGTAAAGCTGTGGAATTCGCTGCCTCAGAGAGCTGTGGAAGCCGGGACATTGAATAAATTTAAAACAGAGGTAGTTTCTTAATCGATAAGGGAATAATGGGTTATGGGGAGTGGGCAGGGAAGTGGACCTGAGTCCATGATCGTATTAAATGGCGGAGCAGGCTCGAGGGGCCGTTTGGCCTACTCCTGCTCCTATTTCTTATGTTCTTATAAGGTAACTCCTGACAGGGCCTGTAACACGTACTGATGTCTTGTTAGGCCCAGTATTTTACCATGCAGTGTTCATTCTCTGAACCTCCCGCCGACTAGAACTCACACTCTTCACTGTTTCTCTGCGAGTATTTGGGATTTGTTTGGGTTTTTCTAGGTGTAGTGCTGCCATCTCCTGGCTGGAAGATATATCGTTGCTCGTCAGCCTCTGGAGAACAGCATTCACTCGGTGTTTGCAATCGAGGTGCTGACGAACAGTTACCCTGTCAGTCTGTTGTAGTCCTTCCCTCAATACCCTCAGTACAGTGGCTGCTGTAAAATTATATACCTGAGGGTTGACCATAATCGTGGGCAGGGCTCAATCCCAAATCTTATCAAAATGAATCATGTTGTTATAGCCGCTGTCACTCAGAGGTGATTTGACTTCCATGAGCCCTTTGCTATTGGCGGTCAGCTACCATTGGAGATTGGAGGTGTGCACTGCCTCGCCGGGTCAATGAGCACTCGCACCTTATATTTACCAATTCTGACTCCAAACTTCTGCAGCTCTCCCAATTCCTATTTGGCTGACTGAAGTGCCCTATGAATATAACCTTCCTGTTTTCATATATCTTCCTTATCTCCTTATCGGAGTGCCAGCTGTGGCTCAGTGGGCAGTACACTCGCCTCTGAGTCAGAAGGTTGTGGATTCAAGCCCCACTCCAGGTACTGGAGCACAAAAGTCTAGGCTGACACGCCAGTGCAGTGCTGAGGGAGCGCTGCACTGTCGGAGGTGCCGTCTTTCAGATGAGACATTAAACCGAGGCCCCGTCTGTTCTCTCAGGTGGATGTAAAAGATTCCATGGCACTATTTCGAAGAAGAACAGGAGAGTTATCCCTGGTGTCCTGGCCAATAGTTAACCTTCAATCAATATAACAAAAGCAGATTATTATCACATTGCTGTTTGTGGGAGCTTGCTGTGTGCAAATTGGCTATCGCGTTTCTTACATTACAACAGTGACTACACTTTAAAAGTACTTCATTGGCTGTAAAGCACTGAGACGTCCGGTGGTCGTGAAAGGCGCTATATAAATCCCAAGTCTTTCTTTCTTTCCTCACAATGTATTCTGTTCTCCGTCTCTCGCCGAGCTCTGCGAACCCCTAGAGTTATTTCATCTCCCAGCTTTAGGGAAGGTCCAGACAGAGTATTTTACTGGATAGTTGTGCCTGTAATTTGCTGAGCACTCTTTGCCAGTGCCAGTGAATTGTCGCTAGGTGTCGCTAGCGGGTAAATTCCCCATCACTCGCGCGTATTTAGAAAACTAAACTGCAGGGCTTGCGTCCTTTACCTCCTGAGGGTCTCTAATTGATAGACCTGTACCTGCTCCTTTGCTATCCACTCTAACCTTCCTTAACCTCCTGTCCAACTACTGCCGTAAGTCATTCTTCAGTTAGTCCTAAGAATCATAGAAATTTACAGCATGGAAGGAGGCCATTTCGGCCTATTGTGTCCGCGCCGGCCGACAAAGAGCTATCTAGCCTAATCCCACTTTCCAGCTCTCGGTCCGTAGCCCTGTAGGTTACAACACTTCAAGTGCACATCTAAGTACTTTTAAAAATGTGGTGAGGGTTTCTGCCTCTACCATCCTTTCAGGCAGTGAGTTCCAGACCCCCACCACCCTCTGGGTGAAGAAAGTTCCCCTCAAATCCCCTCTAAACCTCCTACCAATTACTTTAAATCTATGCCCCCTGGTTGTTGACCCCTCTAAGGGAAATAGGTCCGTCCTATCCACTCTATCTATATGTATAATGTTATATATCTCAATAAGGTCTCCCCCCAGCTTCCTCTGTTCTAAAGAAAACAAACCCACCCTATCCAATCTTTCCTCGTAGCTAAAATTCTCCACTCCCGGCAACATCCTCGTAAATCTCCTCTGTACGCTCTCTAGTGCAACCACATTTTTCCTGTACTGTGGTGACCAGAACTGCACACAGTACTCTAGCTGTGGACTAAATAGTGTTTTATACAGTTCGAGCATAACCTCCCTGCTCTTGTATTCTATGCCTCGGCTAATAAAGGCAAGCATTCCGTATGTCTTCTTAACCACCTTATCTACCTGGCCTGCTACCTTCAGGGATCTGTGGACCTGCACTCCAAGGTCTCTTTGTTCCTCCACACTTCTCAGTGTCCTACATTTCTTGTGTATTCCTTTGCCTTGTTAGTCCTCCCCAAATGTATTACCTCACACTTCTCTGGATTGAATTCCATTTGCCTGACACAGTCCCAACACAGCTTAGTTCCTGCTGCTCCAACAGTCCCTAGTTTGGCCATCATGTCTGAATGATTCATGTAGATGCCCAAAATTTAGCTTTCCTTAGATTTGCTGTCGGTACCTGACTGACTCCAGGATTTTGCGCATTATTTGGAATCCCGATGGTATGTCGGCCAAATTTAATTCTTTAATCACACACACTCGTTCCCCTCCATTCCCGTTTCTGATAGAGGCCTCTGTGTCTCACGGCTCACGCTGTTATAGAAACATAGAAACATAGAAAATAGGTGCAGGAGTAGGCCATTCGGCCCTTCGACCCTGCACCGCCATTCAATGAGTTCATGGCTGAACATGCAACTTCAGTACCCCATTCCTGCTTTCTCGCCATACCCCTTGATCCCCCTAGTAGTAAGGACTACATCTAACTCCTTTTTGAATATATTTAGTGAATTGGCCTCAACAACTTTCTGTGGTAGAGAATTCCACAGGTTCACCACTTTCTGGGTGAAGAAGTTTCTCCTCATCTCGGTCCTAAATGGCTTACCCCTTATCCTTAGACTGTGACCCCTGGTTCTGGACTACCCCAACATTGGGAACATTCTTCCTGCATCTAACCTGTCTAAACCCGTCAGAATTTTAAACGTTTCTATGAGATCCCCTCTCATTCTTCTGAACTCCAGTGAATACAAGCCCAGTTGATCCAGTCTTTCTTGATATGTCAGTCCCGCCATCCCGGGAATCAGTCTGGTGAACCTTCGCTGCACTCCCTCAATAGCAAGAATGTCCTTCCTCAAGTTAGGAGACCAAAACTGTACACAATACTCCAGGTGTTGCCTCACCAAAGCCCTGTACAACTGTAGCAACACCTCCCTGCCCCTGTACTCAAATCCCCTCGCTATGAAGGCCAACATGCTATTTGCTTTCTTAACCGCCTGCTGTACCTGCATGCCAACCTTCAATGACTGATGTACCATGACACCCAGGTCTCGTTGCACATCCCCTTTTCCTACTCTGTCACCATTCCGTTAATAGTCTGTCTCTCTGTTTTTACCACCAAAGTGCATAAACCTCACATTTATCCACATTATACTTCATCTGCCATGCATTTGCCCACTCACCTAACCTCTCCAAGTCACTCTGCAACCTCATAGCATCCTCCTCGCAGCTCATATTGCCACCCAACTTAGTGTCATCTGCAAATTTGGAGATACTACATTTAATCCCCCCGTCTAAATCATTAATGTACAATGTAAACAGCTGGGGCCCCAGCACAGAACCTTGCGGTACCCCACTAGTCACTGCCTGCCATTCTGAAAAGTACCCATTTACTCCCACTCTTTGCTTCCTGTCTGACAACCAGTTCTCAATCCACGTCAGCACACTACCCCCAATCCCATGTTCTTTAACTTTGCACATTAGTCTCTTGTGTGGGACCTTGTCGAAAGCCTTCTGAAAGTCCAAATACACCACATCAACTGGTTCTCCCTTGTCCACTCTACTGGAAACATCCTCAAAAAATTCCAGAAGATTTGTCAAGCATGATTTCCCTTTCACAAATCCATGCTGACTTGGACCTATCATGTCACCTCTTTCCAAATGCGCTGCTATGACATCGTTGATAATTGATTCCATCATTTTACCCACTACCGATGTCAGGCTGACCGGTCTATAATTCCCTGTTTTCTCTCTCCCTCCTTTTTTAAAAAGTGGGGTTACATTGGCTACCCTCCACTCCATAGGAACTGATCCAGAGTCTATGGAATGTTGGAAAATGACTGTCAATGCATCCGCTATTTCCAAGGCCACCTCTTTGAGTACTCTGGGATGCAGTCCATCAGGCCCTGGGGATTTATCGGCCTTCAATCCCATCATCTTCCCCAACAAAATTTCCCAACTAATAAGGATTTCCCTCAGTTCCTCCTTCTTACTAGACCCTCTGACCCCTTTTATATCCGGAAGGTTGTTTGTGTCCTCCTTAGTGAATACCGAACCAAAGTACTTGTTGAATTGATGTGCCATTTCTTTGTTCCCAGTTATGAATTTCCCTGATTCTGACTGCAGGGGACCTACTAACCTTTTTCTCTTTACATATGTATAGAAGCTTTTGCAGTCCATCTTAATGTTCCCTGCAAGCTTCCTCTCGTACTCTATTTTCACTGCCCTAATCAAACCCTTTGTCCTCCTCTGCTGAGTTCTAAATTTCTCCCAGTCCCCGGGTTCACTGCTATTTCTGGCCAATTTGGATGCCACTTCCTTGGCTTTAATACTATCCCTGATTTCCCTTGATAGCCACGGTTGAGCCACCTTCCCTTTTTTATTTTTACGCCAGACAGGGATGTACAATTGTTGTAGTTCATCCATGTGGTCTCTAAATGTTTGCCATTGCCCATCCACTGTCAACCCCTTAAGTATCCATTTGCCAATCTATCCTAGCCAATTCACGACTCATACCTTCAAAGTTACCCTTCTTTAAGTTCTGGTCCATGGTCTCTGAATTAACTGTTTCATTCTCCATCCTAATGTAAAATTCCACCATATTATGGTCACTCTTCCCTAAGGAGCCTCGCACAACAAGATTGCTAATTAATCCTCTCTCATTACATAACACCCAGTCTAAGATGGCCTCCCCCCTAGTTTGTTTCTCGACATATTGGTCTAGAAAACCATCCCTTATGCACTCCAGGAAATCCTCCTCCACCGTATTGCTTCCAGTTTGGTTAGCCTAATCTATATACATATTAAAGTCACCCATGATAACTGCTGTACCTTTCTTGCATACACCCCTAATTTCCTGTTTGATGCCCTCCCCAACATCACTACTACTGTTTGGAGGTCTGTACACAACTCCCACTAACGTTTTTTGCCCTTTGGTGTTCTGCAGCTATACCCATATAGATTCCACATCATCCAAGCTAATGTCCTTCCTAACTATTGCATTAATCTCCGCTTTAACCAGCAATGTTATCCCACCTCCTTTTCCTTTTATTCTATTCTTCCTGAATGTTGAATACCCTTAGATGTTGAGTTCCCAGCCCTGATTATCCTGGAGCCATGTCTCTGTAACCCCAATCACATCATATCTATTAACATCTATTTGCACAGTTAATTCATCCACCTTATTACGGATACTCCTTGCATTAAGACACAAAGCCTTCAGGCTTGTTTTTTTAACACCCTTTGTCCTTTTAGAATTATGATGTAGTGTGGCCCTTTTTGTTTCTTGTCTTTGTTTACTCGGCCTTCCACTATTGCTTTTTACCTTTCTACCATCTGTTTCTGACTCCATATTACTTCGCCCTGTCTCGCTGTATAGGTTCCCATTCCCCCTGCCATATTAGTTTAAACATTCCCAAACTGCATTAGCAAATGTTACCCCCAGGACATCAGTTCCAGTCCTGCCCAAGTGCAGACCGTTCCTTTTGTACAGGTCCCACTTCGCCCAGAACTGGTTCCAATGTCCCAGGAATTTGAATCTCTCCCTCTTGCACTACTGCTCAAGCCACGTATTTATTCTAACTATCCTGCTCCCTCTACTCTGATTGGCATGTGGAACTGGTAGCAATCCAGAGATTACTACCTTTGAGGTCCTACTTTTTAATTTAACTCCTAGCTCCCTAAATTCAGCTTGTAGGACCTCTTCCCGCTTCTTACCTATATTGTTGGTACCTACATGTATCACGACAACTGGCTGTTCACCCTCCCTCTCCAGAATGCTCTGCAGCCTCTCCGAGACATCCTTGATCCTTGCACCAGGGAGGCAACATATCATCCTGGAGTCTTGGTTGCGGCCACAGAAACTCCTATCTATTCCCCTTACAATAGAGTCCCCTATCACTATAGCTCTCCCACTCTTTTTCCCACCCTTCTGTGCATCAGAGCCACCCATGGTGGCATGAACTTGGCTGCTGATGCCTTCCCCTGGTAAGTCATCCCCCCCAACAGTATCCAAAACGGTATATCTGTTTTGGAGGGAGATGACCGCAGGGGACTCCTGCACTACCTTCCTGCTCTTGCCTTGTCTCTTGATCACCCATTCACTATCTGTCCTAATCCTTACCTGCGGTGTGACCAACTCACGAAATGTGCTATCCACAACATTCTCAGCATTGCGCATGCTCCAGAGTGAGTCCATCCGCAGCTCCAGTACCGTCATGCGGTCTGTCAGGAGCTGCAGCTGGACACACTTCCTGCACACATAGTAGTCAGGGACACTGGAAGAGTCCTTGATTTCCCACATAGCACAGGAGGAGCATGACACTCTATTTTTCCTACAACTTTCCCTTTTACTTAGGTGTCAGTCGTGGCTCAGTGGGGAGCACTCCCATCTCTGAGTCAAAGAGTCGTGGGTTCAAGAGCCACTCCAGAGTCCTGAGCACATAATCTAGGCTCTCACTCCAGTGCAGTGCTGAGGGAGTGCTGCATGTCGGAAGTGCCATCTTTCAGATGGAACGTTAAACCAAGATTCTGTCTACCCTCTCGGGGTGAATGTAAAAGATCTCATGGCACTATTTGAAGTAGAGTTGTGGAGTTTACCCCCGTGTCCTGTTTTTATACTTCAACTTTCATTAAAAACAGATTATCTGGTCATTATCACATTGCTGTTTGTGGGAGTTTGCTGTATGTAACATGACGGCCGCGTTTCATACATTACAACAGCGACTACACTTTAAAAGAAATAGTTAATTGGCTGTAAAGTGCTTTGGGATGTCCTGAGGTTGCAAAAGGCACTATATATATGCAAGTACTTTATGAAATCTGACAATCATTCTTATACAATGCTTGTAAGTATTTTCTTCACATTCTCTAATCTCCTAATGAACTTCTCCTTAACCAAACAGCGAGAGTATATGTGAGCAGCACTTTGGGATGTTTGTCCATGGTAAAGGTACGATATAGATGCAAGTTGTTGAGAACATTACTTTACCATCCCTGTAGCTATGTTTCAATGCGTTCCTCACTTACATCTCCCTGAGCACCTCTGTATTACATCAGTATTAACATCAGTACTGAGTCACATTACTGTGGGGAACATCAGCACTGAGTCAGAGTACTGTGGTTATCAGTATTAACACCAGCACTAGTCAGAGTACTGTGGGTAAGATCAATACTTACATATGCCGTTGCGGTGCTACGTTTGGCCAGTACGATTGCGAGGAAGAGGCAGGGGCTGCAGCTCAACATGCCGAATGCACAAATAAGCGGATCAGCTTGAGGATTCTTCTTCTTAAAGTGTTTCGAAATCGCTGCCCCGATCCCGATTCCGATGACTCCTGTCACGCAGGTTATGGCTCCGAATATTAAACTGTGCAAAGCAGGAGGGAGTGTGGAAAGTACAGTCACTGCGGTGAGCAAGGAACATAAGGAAACCTCGGCAGCAAAGGCCAACGCAACATCATTACTGTTGTCTCAAATAAAGCAATGTGACTGAATACTGTAGACTTGAGTAAGTGTGACCTTAGTCTCTTTATTCTGACTCGAGTGCTGGTACAGTATGGGAGGCCTGCTTATATACAGTGCTCCCAAGGGATGCGCCCTCTGGTGGCTGTAGGATGCTGGTTACAAGGTGTTGCATACATAACAATTACATCCAGCCTGCCTGTTGATGCCCAGGGTGCACATAGAAACATAGAAACATAGAAAATAGGTGCAGGAGTAGGCCATTCGGCCCCTCGAGCCTGCTCCGCCATTCAATAAGATCATGGCTGATCATTCCCTCAGTACCCCTTTCCTGCTTTCTCTCCATACCCCTTAACCCCTTAGCCGTAAGGGCCATATCTAACTCCCTCTTGAATATATCCAATGAACTGGCATCAACAACTCTCTGCGGTAGGGAATTCCACAGGTTAACAACTCTCTGAGTGAAGAAGTTTCTCCTCATCTCAGTCCTAAATGGCCTACCTCTTGTCCTAAGACTATGTCCCCTGGTTCTGGACTTCCCCAACATCGGGAACATTCTTCCCGCATCTAACCTGTCCAGTCCCGTCAGAATCTTATACGTTTCTATGAGATCCCCTCTCATCCTTCTAAACTCCAGTGAATAAAGGCCCAGTTGATCCAGTCTCTCCTCATATGACAGTCCAGCCATCCCTGGAATCAGTCTGGTGAACCTTCGTTGCACTCCCTCAATAGCAAGAACGTCCTTCCTCAGATTAGGAGACCAAAACTGAACACAATATTCCAGGTGAGGCCTCACCAAGGCCCTGTACAGCTGCAGTAAGACCTCCCTGCTCCTATATTCAAATCCCCTAGCTATGAAGGCCAACATACCATTTGCCTTCTTCACTGCCTGCTGTACCTGCATGTCCACTTTCAGTGACTGATGAACCATGACACCCAGGTCTCGTTGCACCTCCCCTTTTCCTAATGTGCCGCCATTCAGATAATATTCTGCCTTCGTGTTTTTGCCCCCAAAATGGATAACCTCACATTTATCCACATTATACTGTATCTGCCATGCATTTGCCCACTCACCTAACCTCTCCAAGTCACCCTGCAGCCTCTTAGCGTCCCCCTCACAGCTCACACCGCCACCCAGTTTAGTGTCATCCGCAAACTTGGAGATATTACACTCAATTCCTTCATCTAAATCGTTAATTTATATTATAAAGAGCTGGGGTCCCAGCACTGAGCCCTGCGGCACTCCACTAGTCACTGCCTGCCATTCTGAAAAGGACCCGTTTATCCTGACTCTTTGCTTCCTGTCTGCCAACCAGTTCTCTAGCCACGTCAGTACATTACCTCCAATACCATGCGCTTTGATTTTGCACACCAATCTCTTGTGCGGGACCTTTGTCAAAAGCCTTTTGAAAATCCAAATACACCACATCCACTGATTCTCCCTTGTCTACTCTGCTAGTTACATCCTCAAAAAATTCCAGAAGGTTCCCTTTCCCTTTCATAAATGCATGCTGACTTGGTCCGATCCTGTCACTGCTTTCCAAATGCACTGCTATTTCATCCTTAATGATAGATTCCAACATTTTCCCCACTACTGGTGTCAGGCTAACCGGTCTATAATTACCCGTTTTCTCTCTCCCTTCTTTTTAAAAAAGTGGTGTTACATTAGCTACCCTCCAGTCCATAGGAACTGATCCAGAGTCGATAGACTGTTAGAAAATGATCACCAATTCATCCACTATTTCTAGGGCCACTTCTTTAAGTACTCTGGGATGCAGACTATCAGGCCCCGGGGATATATCGGCCTTCAATCCCATCAATTTCCCTAACACAATTTCCCGCCTAATAAGGATATCCATCAGTTCCTCCTTCTCACTAGACCCACTGTCCCCTAGTACATTCGGAAGGTTATTTGTGTCTTCCTTCGTGAAGACAGAACCGAAGTATTTGTTCAATTGGTCTGCCATTTCTTTGTTCCCCATTATAAATTCACCTGAATCTGACTGCAAGGGACCTACGTTTGTCTTCACTAATCTTTTTCTGTTCCCATATTTATAGAAGCGTTTGCAGTCAGTTTTTATGATCCCTGCAAGCTTCCTCTCGTACTCTATTTTCCCCTTCTTAATTAAACCCTGAGTCCTCCTCGGTTGAATTCTAAATTTCTCCCAGTCCTCAGGTTTGTTGCTTTTTCTAGCCAATTTATATGCCTCATCCTTGGCTTTAACACTATCCTTAATTTCCCTTGTTAGCCATGGTTGAGCTACCTTCCTCGTTTTATTTTTACTCCAGACAGGGATGTACAATTGCTGAAGTTCATCCATGTGATCTTTAAATGTTTGCCATTGCTTATCCACTGTCAACCCTTTAAGTATCCTTTGCCAGTCTATTCTAACCAATTCACGCCTCATACCGTCAAAGTTACCTTTCCTTAATTTCAGGACCCTAGTTTCCGAATTAACTTTGTCACTCTCCATCTTAATAAAGAATTCTACCATATTATGGTCACTCTTCCCCAAGGGGCCTCGCACAACAAGATTGCTAATTAGTCCCTTCTCATTACACATCACCCAGTCGAGGATGGCCAGCTCTCTAGTTGGTTCCTCGACATATTGGTCGAGAAAACCATCCCTAATACACTCCAGGAAATTCTCCTCCACTGCATTGCTACCAGTTTGGTTAGCCCAATCAATACGTAGATTAAAGTCACCCATGATAACTGCTGTAACTTTATTGCACACATCCCTTATTTCTTGTTTGATGCTGTCCCCAACCTCACTACTACTGTTTGGTGGTCTGTACACAACTCCCACTAACGTTTTCTGCCCTTTGGAATTCCGCAGCTCCACCCATACTGATTCCACATCATCCAGGCTAATGTCTCTCCTTACGATTGCATTAAGTTCCTCTTTAACCAGCAACGACACCCCACCTCCTTTTCCTCCCTGCCTATCCTTCCTAAATGTTGAATACCCCTGGATGTTGAGTTCCCAGCCTTGGTGAACCTGGAGCCATGTCTCTATGATGCCAATTACATCATATCCGTTAACTGCTGTCTGCGCAGTTAATTCATCCACCTTATTCCGAATACTCCTCGCATCGAGGCACAGAGCCTTCAGGCTTGCCTTTTTAACACACTTTGCCCCTTTAGAATTTTTCTGTAATGTGGCCCATTTTGTTTTTTGCCTTGGGTTTCTCTGTCCTCCACTTTTATTATTCTCCTTTCTATCTTTTGCTTCTGCTTCCATTTTATTTCCCTCTGTCTCCCTGCATAGGTCCCCATCCCCCTGCCATGTTAGTTTAACTCCTCCCCAACAGCACTAGCAAACACACGTCCTAGGACATTGGTTCCGGTCCTGCTCAGGTGCAGGCCTTCCAGTTTGTACTGGTCCCACCTCCCCCAGAACCGGTTCCAATGTCCCAGGAATTTGAATTCCTCCCTCTTGCACCAATTCTCAAGCCACGTATTCATCTGAGCTATCCTGCGATTCCTACTCTGACTAGCACAGTGTTACAGAGTGTCCATTGCGAGCACTGTATCTGCACCATTTGAAAGAATGACTCTTAACCTGCCTCCATCCTCCTCCCCTACACTCTAAAAAAAAAAATATTGGGCCAGAATTTTCTGGCAAAATAACGTGAATGAAAGGACACCCCCCACCCCTCCCATTATCAGTGTGTAATGAAGCAGCAATTTGTGATGAGGAAGAGATATGGCGTGAGTTGCAAATCGCCACAAGTTGCTGGATGATCCACGCTGCTCCGCCGTTAGCCCTGCGGCAGCGAGATCTCACCTTCAACCTCTCCATGAGCTTCAAGGAATTGCTGGACGCGCTGTTAAAGCTCATTGCGAGACGCCCCACTCCAGCAATTTCTGGGCCACTGTCTGGACATATTGCAGAGCCATTAGCAGGGGACAACTTCATAGAGAGCAGATGAAACTCCAATTCCTTGTTTTAAATAAAGGCTCGGTGTGAGCGTTGAGAGATTTTTGTGAGGGTTTGAGGTGCAGCAAAAATGGGGTACACTGGGGTACTGGTTATGTCACCAGAGGCCTGGACAAATGCAGAAATCAAGCGCAGGCAACGTTAAGAGCCTGCGGCAAACCAGGCCCACCCACCCCTTCCCTCAATGACTATCTGTTCCACCTGTGACAGAGTCTGTGGCTCTCGTATTGGACTGTTCAGCCACCAAAGAACTCACTTTAAGAGTGGAAGCAAGTCTTCCTCGACTCCGAGGGACTGCCTATGATGATGATGGACAAATAATCCAGAGAATGGGAGTTCAAATCAAAGAGCAGGGGATTGACCTTCCTGCTTGGAATGGGCATTGCTGGCAAGGATAACATTTATTGCTCATCTTCAATTGCCCTGGGGGTGGTCGTCTTCTTGAACCACTACGGTTTGATACAGTTCAAGAAATTGAATTCAGTTCTAAAACAAATCTGTAAATAAAAATCTGGTCTCAGTGAAAGCAACCATGAAGCTGTCAGATTGTCGTAAAAACCCAACTGGTTCACCGATATTGTTTACGGAAGGAAAGCTCCCGACCAACGTGTAACTCTAGTGCCACAACAACGTGATTGGCTCTTAACTGCCCTCTGGCTGAGCAAATCTCTCAGGTGTATCAAAGCTCAGGGTAACTGGAGATGAAAAGAAAGACTTGGATTTATATAGTGCCTTTCTTGACCACCGGGCGTCTCAAAGCGCTTTACATCAAATGGAGTACGTTTTTGGAGTGTAGTCACTGTTGTAATGCGGGAAATGCAGCAGCCGACTTGCGCACAGCAAGCTCCCACAAACAGCATTGTGATAATCACCAGGTAGTCTGTTTTTGTTATGTTGATTGAGGGATAAATATTGGCCAGGACACCGGGGATAACTCCCCTGCTCTTCTTCGAAATAGTGCCATGGGATCTTTCCCATCCACTTGAGAGGGCAGACGGGGTCAGGGTTGAACGTCTTATCCGAAAGACGGCACCTCCGACAGTGCAGTACTCCCTCAGCACTGCACTGCGAGTGTCAGCCTAGATTTATGTGCTCAAGTTCCTGGAGGGGGACTTGAACCCACAACCTTCTGACACAGAGGCGAGTGTGCTGCCCACTGAGCCACAGTTAACAATCTAAATGGGCAATAAATGGGAAAAAGAGGGCGCGGACGAGAGGGCCACCCCAGAGCCTCTCCCTTCAACACGGCCACTAGCGGGGTGGCTGCCACTCATCCGCCAAGTACTGCCACCCTTATCCTGGTGGTCCCAGGGGTCGGTAGTACTCGAGGCAGTAGGCCAGGAAATCAAGTGATCAAAGAGCGCAGGATTGATCTTCCTGCTTGGAATGGCAAGGATAACATTTATTGCTCATCTTCAATTGCCCTGGGGGGGGCGTTGTCTTCTTGAACCACTATGGTTTGATGCATCGGAGTGGCTTGCTAGACCACTCCAGAGGGCAGTTAAGAGTCAACCACATTGGTATGGGACTGGAGTCACATATAGGCTACACTGGGTAAGGACAGCAGGTTCCTTCCCTAAAACACATTATTGATCAAGATGGGTTTTTAGTCTAGGCCTCTGGATTACTAGTCCAGTAAGATAACCACTACATGCCCATCTCTAGTTATTCTTAGTTGGCTTCTGGTTAAGCAATGTCTCGATTTCAAAATTCTCATCCTTATTTTCAAATCCCTCCGAGGCCTCGCCCCTCCCTATCTCTCTAATCTCCTCCAGCCCCAAAACCCCCCGAGATGTCTGCGCTCCTCTAATTCTGCCATCTTGAGCATTCCTGATTGTAATCACGCAACCATTGGTGGCTGTGCCTTCTGTTGCCTGAGCCCCAAGGTCTGGAACTCCCTCCCTAAACCTCTCCGCCTCTCTATCCTCCTTTAAGACGCTCCTTAAAATCTACAAGCTTTTGGTCACCTGCGCTAATTTCTACTTATGTGGCTCGGAGTCCAATTTTTTAATTTCATAACACTCCTGTGAAGCGCCTTGGGACATTTCACTACGTGAAAGGCGCTATATAAATACAAGTTGCTGTTGTTAACTTAATGAGAAGTGCTGACCAGCCTTACCTGTCCTGCGAGGTGCTGTGACCATGCACTGGAGACCCCTGTGCGATCTGTGCACGGAGTAGGAACAGGGGTGCCCAGAATCCCAAGGCGCCAGTTGTGAAGGAGACTGCTGCAGTGCCGAAGGATGACACCATGAAACTCCAGCTGAAAGGCAAAATCGAAAGGTTATAGTGGGTTTTATTGAGCGGCATTAAATCAGGCCACCTCCCACCTGCCAAGCAACACTGAGAGCATTAGACAGTCGCTCATCTCCTTGACTATCCATAGGCCCAGCAAGTACAGCTCGCAATCCCACCTAATAGGCCAATGCCCAGCTCACCGTTGTCCTCCAACGCCAACCAGCGCCAGAGTTGCTTAAGTCAGTGAGCGGGCACCTCATCTGCTCGGGGCAGGCAGGCGTGAGCCCCATTACATAAAAACATAACAACATAAGAAATAGGAGCAGGAGTAGGCCATACTGCCCCTCGAGCCTGCTCCGCCATTTAATACGATCTTGGATGATCTGATCATGGACTCAGGTCCACTTCCCTGCCCGCTCCCCATAATCCCTTATTCCCTTATCTGTTAAGAAACTGTCTATTTTTGTCTTAAATTTATTCAGAGTCCCAGCTTCCACAGCTCACTAAGGCAGCGAATTCCACAGATCCACAACCCTCTGAGAAAAGAAATTTCTCCTCATCTCAGTTTTAAATGGGCGGCCCCTTATTCTAAGATCATGCCCTCTAGTTCTAGTCTCCCCCATCAGTGGAAACATTCTCTCTGCATCCACCTTGTCAAGCCCCTTCATAATCTTATACATTTCGATAAGATCACCTCTCAATCTTCTGAATTCCAATGAGTAGAGGCCCAACCTACTCAACCTTTCCTCATAGGTCAACCCCCTCATCTCCAGAATCAATCTAGTGAACCTTCTCTGAACTGCCTCCAAAGCAAGTATATCCTTTCGTAAATATGGAAACTTAAACTGCACACATTATTCCAGGTGTGGCCTCACCAATACCCTGTATAACTGTAGCAAGACTTGCCTGCTTTTATACTCCATCCCCTTTGCAATAAAGGCCAAGATTCCATTGGCCTTCCTGATCACTTGCTGTACCTGCATACTATCCTTTTGCCTTTCATGCACAAGTACCCCCAGGTCCGCTGTACTGCAGCACTTTGCAATCTTTCTCCATTTAAATAATAACTTGCTCTTTGATTTTTTTCTGCCAAAGTGCATGACCTCACACTTTCTGACATTATACTCCATCTGCCACATTACAGGCAGATCGACTGCCCCATGCGGATGGAAACTCCGACCCCCCCCCCCCCATTATAGGGGTGTAGCCCAGGGCGTCCACCACTAACCACGTCCTTCTCTGCTCACACCCCCTCCGCGCCCCCTCCCCTATCTGGGGGGTTCACTGTCACCCATTGAGAGTCCGTAATACCTCGACTCACTGAGTGTCCCTCGATTCACCGCGGCCTCCACAGATACGCCAAGTCCCAGTGCAGTAGGAACTCCCGGGGTCGGGGGAGGGGTGGGGGTGGGGAACCCGATCCTGGCTTTGCCTCCTGATGACATTATTAGCTGGAGGCTCTGCCCACTTACAGAATAAGCTGCAAACTCCCCGAGATGGCAGAGACCTGACACTTGTGATTTATATAGTGTGGATGAGTGTTTCCGCAACAAATTGCCTGAGGCAGTAGAGAACATGCTGATTCTCACTGGGGAATGGGTCCCACACACACTGACTCTCACTGGGGTACGGGTCCCACACACACTGACTCTGACTGGGGTACAGGTCCCACACACACTGACTCTCAATGGGGTACGGGTCCCACACACACTGACTCTGACTGGGGTACGGGTCCCACACACACTGACTCTCACTGGGGTACAGGTTCCACACACACTGACTCTGACTGGGGTATGGGTTGCACACACACTGACTCTCACTCCTGTACGGTTCCACATACACTGAGGTACAGTACCCCAGACACTGACGCTCACTGGGGTATGGGTCCCACAGACACTGACTCTCACTGAGGTACAGTTCCCCAGGCACTGACTCTCACTGGGGTACAGTTCCATGAGCACTGACTCTCATTGGGGTACAATTCCACAGACACTGACTCTCACTGGGGTGCGGGTTCCACAGACACTGACTCTCACTGGGGTACAGTTCCATGAGCACTGACTCTTATTGGGGTACAATTCCACAGACACTGACTCTCGCTGGGGTACAATTCCACAGACACTGACTCTCACTGGGGTACGGGTTCCACAGACACTGACTCTCACTGGGGTATAGTTCCCCAGGCACTGACTCTCACTGTGGTACAGTTCCATGAGCACTGACTCTCACTGGGGTACAATTCCACAGACACTGACTCTCCCTGGGGTACAGTGAGTTCGTCCCTTCGAGGACGAGACCCAGGAATTAGTAATGGGGAACATGGAGATGGCAGAAACTCTAAACAAATATTTTGTATCAGTCTTTACGGTTTAGGATACTAACAATATCCCAACAGTGGATAGTCAAGGGGCTATAGGGGAGGAGGAACTTAACACAATCACAATCACAAAGGAGGTGATACTCAGTAAGATAATGGGACTAAAGGCAGATAAAGCCCCTGGTCCTGATGGCTTGCATCCTAGGGTCTTAAGAGAAGTAGTGGCAGGGATGGTGGATGCATTGGTTGTAATTTACCAACATTCCCTGGATTCTGGGGAGGTCCTAGCAGATTGGAAAACAGCAAATGTAACGCCCCTATTTAAAAAAGGAGGCAGATGAAAAGCTATAGACTAACATCTGTGGTTGGGAAAATGTTGGAGTCTATTATTAAAGAAGCAGTAGCAGGACATTTGGAAAAACATAATTCAGTCAGGCAGAGTCAGCATGGATTTATGAAAGGGAAAAGAAGTTTGACAAATTTGCTGGAATTCTTTGCCGATGTAACAAACAGGGTGGATATAGGGGAACCAATAGATGTGGTGTATTTGGACCTCCAGAAGGCATTTGACGAGGTGCCACATAAAAGGTTACTGCACAAGATAAAAGTTCACAGGGTTAGGGGCAACATATTAGCATGGATAGAGGATTGACTAACTAACAGTAAACAGAGAGTCGGGATAAAACGTTCATTCTCTGGTTGGCAATCAATAACTGGTGGGATGCCACAGGGATCAGTGCTGGGATCCCAACTATTTACAATCTATATTCATGACTTGGAAAAAAGGACTGAGTGTAATGTAGCCAAGTTTGCTGACGATACAAAGATGGGAGGAAAAGCAATGTCTGAGGACAGAAAAAATATGTAAAAGGACATAGACAGGCTAAGTGAGTAGGCAAAAATTTGGCAGATGGAGTAGAATGTTGGAAAGTGTGAGGTCATGCACTTTGGGAGAAAAAAATCAAAGAGCAAGTTATTATTTAAATGGAGAAAAATTGCAAAGTGCTGCAGTACAATGGGACCTGGGGGTACTTGTGCATGAAACACAAAAGGATAGTATGCAGGTGCAGCAAGTGATCAGGAAGGCCAATGGAATCCTGGCCTTTATTGCAAAGAGGATGGAGTATAAAAGCAGGGAGGTCTTGCTACAGTTGTACAGGGTATTGGTGAGGCCACACCTGGAATACTGCGTACAGTTTTGGTTTCCATATTTACGAAAGGATATACTTGCTTTGAAGGCAGTTGATCCGGAGATAAGGGTGCTGACTTATGAGGAAAGGTTGAGGAGGTTGGGCCTCAACTCATTAGAATTCAGAAGAATGAGAGGTGATCTTATCGAAATGTATAAGATTATGTGGGGGCTTGACAAGGTGGATGCAAAGAGGATGTTTCCACTAATAGGGGAGACTAGAACGAGGGGGCATAATCTTGGAATAAGGAGCCGCACATTTAAAGCTGAGATGAGGAGGAATTTCTTCTCTCAGAGGATTGTAAATCTGTGGAATTCGCTGCCTCAGAAAGCTGTGGAAGCTGGGACACTGAATAGATTTAAGACAAAAATAGTCCGTTTCTTAACCGATAAGGGAATAAGGGGTTATGGGGAGCGGGCGGGGAAGTGGACCTGAGTCCACGATCGGATCAGCCATGAAGGTATTAAATGGCGGAGCAGGCTCGAGGGGCCATATGGCCTAATCCTGCTCCTATTTCTTTTGTTCTTATATACGGTTCCACAGGCACCGTCTCTCACTGCAGTACAGTTGCACACACACAGACTCTCACTGGGGTACAGGTCCCACAGACACTGACTCTCACTGGGGTACGGGTCCCACACACACTGACTCTCACTGGGGTACAGTCCCACACACACTGACTCTCACTGGGGTACAGTCCCACACACGCTGACTCTCACTGGGGTACAGTCCCACACACGCTGACTCTCACTGGGGTACAGTTCTATGAGCACTGACTCTCACTGGGGTACAGTTCTATGAGCACTGACTCTCAATTTGTTCCACTCCCCTGCTCTTTCCCCGTAGCCCTGAAAATGTTTCCCCATCAGGTATATATGCAATTCCCATTTAAAAGTCAGTACTGAATCTGCATCCATCACCTTTTCAGGCAGTGCATGATCACAACTCACTGCCTCAGATAATTCCTTATTTTCCCTTTGGTTCTTTTATCAATTAGCATCAATCTGTGTCTCTGGTTACTGACTGCCCTGCCAGTGGAAACAGTTTCTCCCATTCTACTTTATCAAAACCCTTTTATGGCACCTAAATTATAGCAGAGACTACACTTCAAAAGTACTTCATTTGCTGTAAAGCGCTTTGGGGTATCCTAAGGTCACGAAAGCTGCTATATAAATGGAAGTCCCTCTATCTGTCGCCTTGCTTGACACTAATGCTTTGATTACTTTCATTGTTCAAATAAAATAATGATGATATTAGCCAGCAGTCTGCTGTCCCATTACCCAGCAAGACATCTGATATCACTCAGAAACCAGCAGGTTCCTGTCTCCAAGAATCTTTGTGTGGAATTGCAGTACTTGGACAGATGGAAGTTTAGAAATTGGCAGGGTTTGTCTGAGGATGCGATGCTATACCGAATCTCAAACCCAAAGGAGCAGAGCGACCCCGGTTGATCCGGTGATGCCTTTGCACAAAGATCCTGGTCAGCAGATGGATCAGCTGTGGCTCAGTGGGCAGCACTCTCGCCTCGGAGTCAAAAAGTTGTGGATTCAAGTCCCACCCCAGGCCGACACTCCAGTGCAGTGCTGAGGGAGTGCTGCACTGTCGGAGGTGCTGTCTTTCGGATGAGATGTAAACTGAGGATGTGTCTGCCCTCTCAGGTGGATGTAAAAGATACCATGGCATTATTTCGAAGAAGAGCAGAGGAACTCTCTCTGATGTCTTTGGCAATATGTATCCCTCAACCAATTTCACTCCTTACTTGTTTGGTAATTTATCACATTGCTGTGTGTGAGAGCTTGCTGTGTGCAAATTGGCTGTCGTGTTTCCTATATTACAACAGTGACCACATTTCAAAAGGACTTCACTGACTGTAAAGTGCCTTGGGATGTTCGGAGGTTATAAAAGGCATTGTAAAAATGAAAATTTTTCTTCCTTTTCACCACAGTATTGTCCACGTAGGACAGTGGCTGTCAATGTCTGGGAGTGGGCAAGCTCGTCATCCAAAGGACATGAATGAGGAGGACAAATAGCAACTTTACAATAAATATCGGGGCCTTGGTCTACATGGTGAAGTCAAAAATCTGCTCCAAACTTTGGTAAAGCTGTGAGCTGTAGAGGGCACATGTCAGATGTAATCTGTCATCTTAATGCTTCCAACTTGCTTACTTCCTCCCACCCCGCTTCCTGCAAGGACTCTATTGCATTCTCGCAGTCTCTCCGTCTCCATCGCATCTGTTCTGATGATGCCACCTTCCACACTAGTGCTTCCAATATGTCTTCCTTTTTCCTCAACCGAGGATTCCCCTCCACCATGGTTAACATGGCCCTCGACCGTGTCCGTTCCATTTCCCACACTTCTGCTCTCACCCCTTCCCCTCCCTCCCAGAATCATGACAGGGTTCCCCTTGTCCTCATCTTTCACCCCACCAGCCTCCACGTTCAACGGAACATCCTGCGCCATTTCCACCACCTCCTGCGTGCTCCCACCACCAATCAAGATTCCCCTCCCCTCTCAGCATTCCAAAGGGACCGCTCCCTCTGCGACACCGTGGCCCACTCCTCAATCACCCCCAGCACCCCCTCCCCTTCCCACGGCACCTTCCCGTGCAAGTGCAGGAGATGCAACACCTGCCCTTTTACCTCCTCCCTTCCTACTATCCAGGGCCCCAAACAGCGATTTACTTGTACTTCTTTCAATTTAGTATACTGTATTCGCTGCTCATGATGCGGTCTCCTCTACATTGGGGAGACCAAACGCAGATTGAGTGACCACTTTGTGGGACATCTCCGTTCAGTCCGTGAGTGTGACCCTGAGCTTCCGGTCGCCTGTCACTTTAATTCCCCTCTCCATTCCCACTCTGACCTCTCCATCCTTGGCCTCCTACACTGATCCAATGAAGCTCAACGCAAGCTCGAAGAACAGCACCTCATCTTTCGTTTAGGTGCTTTACAGCTTTCTAGGCTCAACATCGAGTTCAACAATTTCAGACCATAACCTCTGCCCCTATTTTTTCAGACGGCAGCTGCTGATGACTCTGATATTCCCATTTACACCTCTTCTAGACCCAGCTTTCGTTTCTTTTCTTGTCCCATTGTCTTGCACCATCAGACCGTTTGTCTTTCAGTCTCTCCTGCCTTCCACTCGATTACAGATTTTCCCTTCTGTTTTTTCCTCCTCTCCCCCTATTTGCTTACAACCTGCTATATCTCTAATGTTTTCCATTTCTGACAAAAGGTCATCGACCTGAAACATTAACTCTGTTTCTCTCTGTCATGTGTCTCACACTACTGTATATAACTGTATCTTACCATGCTATACATGACTGTAACTAGATATGACCTGTAACCACAAGCATACTTTACCACCAGGGGTGCACTTGCAGGAGACACTGCATACCTGTTCCACACAGGTATATAACGGCAGGTCTCAGGCAAGTGTGGCACTCGAGAGCTGTGAAATAAAGGTGCAGGTCCAGAGTGACCTTGACTTCAGCATGTGCCTCGTGTAAGTCTGTACTGCAGGGTCAGGACTTAACAGTGGCGACGAGTTACGGGATCACAGAATTCACAGAATGGCTGCCAACGGCTCAGATGAGAAATACAATGCTGGAGACAATTGGGAGGACTTTATAGAAAGGCTCCAGCAAAGCTTTGTAACCAAAGACTGGTTGGGCGACGATAAGGCAGACAAGAGAAGAGCCCATCTCTTGATCAGCTGTGGCTCGAAAACATACGCCTTAATGAAGGACCTGCTGGCACCCGAGAAACTAGCAAGCAAGTCGTTTGAAGAGTTGAGCATACTGGTGAGAGACCACCTGAAGCCAGCGAGCAGCCTACACATGGCCAGACACAAGTTCGACAACTACAGACGCTGTGTGGGCCAGAGCATACCCGACTTTGTGGCGGAACTTCGGAGGCTGGCGAGTTTATGTGAGTTCTCCGATGAACTAAAGAGAGAAGTACTGAGAGACTTTTTTATTGAAGGAATAGGCCACGCAGGTATATTCCGAAAACTTATAGAGACCAAGAACTTGACCCTAGAGGCAGCAGCACTGGTCGCACAGACATTCTTGGCAGGAGAAGAAGAAACGAGGTTGATCTATACTGCGGGTACGACAACTAACGAAACATCGGAACAAGGGGTTCACAGCGTGAAACAAGCCACTACACCTACACACAGACAAAGGCAGGAGAGCAAGCCTTCAACAGCAGGCAGTGGCGCCAGAAGCCATCAAGGGCCACATGAACGGCCGTTCATACCTCATCAACCCACAATGCGAGCAATCAAATACAGACTGAGAGAAGCTCAAGAGAGATCAGCCAGACGCAGCTCATCTTTCAGAAACAATGGAAGCGGTCTCTGCTGGAGATGTGAGGGAAGGCACTCAACAAGGGGGTGTCGATTTCAGCATGCTGTTTGCAGAAACTGCAACTATACAGGGCATCTGGCTCGCATGTGCAGAAAACAGCAGCTCGGCTGGTATACGAATCGGAAGGGTTGGAAAGCGGACCAGTAGACGGTGGGGACAGTGCCCGGGACACCGAGGTACAGCGGCTTAACACGATCAATGTCCACTGTTCTAACACCAAGACGCCTCCAATAATGATGAGGGTCCTACTCAACGGGATACCTGTCAACATGGAACTGGACACGGGAGCTAGTCAATCTCTCATGAGCGTCCAACAATTTGAACAGCTGTGGCCGCACAAAAGCAACAGACCAAAGCTCACAAGAATCGACACTAAACTAAAGACCTATACCAAAGAAATCGTCCCAGTCCTTGGCAGCGCCATGCTCTCAGTCACATACAAAGGGACGGTGAACCGACTTCCCCTGTGGATTGTCCCCGGAGATCTCCCAGCACTGTTGTGGAGAAGCTGGTTGGCAAATCTAAGTTGGAAATGGGATGATGTTCACGCCATGTCGTCCGAGGAACGGACCTCCTGCTCAACAGTTCTAAGTCGTTTTGAACATCTCTTTCAGCCAGGTGTGGGCACCTTCAAAGGGGCTAAAGTTAAAATCTACATCACATAGGATGCCAGACCGGTCCATCACAAGGCTAGAGCTATGCCTTATGTGATGAGGGAAACGATTGAACATGAACTGGACCGGCTTCTGCGGGAAGGCATTATCTCACCCATGGAATTTAGCGACTGGGCAAGTCCCATCGTCCCTGTCATGAAGCCTGATGGATCTGTACGAATCTGCGGGGATTAGAATTCTACCATAAACAGAGTCTCCCTACAGGACCAATACCCGCTGCCCAGAGCGGAGGATCTATTTGCCACATTGGCTGGAGAAAAACTTTTCTCAAAACTAGATCTCACATCTGCGTATATGACACTGACCGAAGAGTCCAAGCTATTCTCCACCATCAACACACATCGAGGCCTCTTTATGTATAATCGATGCCTATTCGGCAGCTGCTATATTCCAGCGCAACATGGAGAGTCTGCTCAAGTCCATCCCGGGGACATACTCATCACGGGTAGGGACACCGACTCCCATCTCCGCAATTTGGAGGAAGTACTAAGTCGATTGGATCGGGTAGGCCTAAGAGTTAAGAAATCCAAGTGTCTGTTTCTCACGCCCAAGGTTGAATTTTTGGGCAGAAGGATTGCCGCTGATGGAATCCGCCCAACAGAATCCAAAACCGAAGCAATTCGTCTGGCACCCAGGCCCCGGAATGTCTCGGAACTGCGCGCCTTTCTCGGGCTACTCAACTACTTTGGGAACTTTATGCAGAACTTGAGCATGCTGCTGGAGCCTCTCCACGTGCTACTCAGAAAGGGGTGCAATTGGTTTTGGGGGGACGCCCAAGAACGCGCCTTCAATAAGGCACGCAACCTTCTATGTTCCAACAGTGTTTTAGCCTTTTTTGACCCAGGTAAAAAGCTAGCTCTTACATGTGATGCGTCAGCGTACGGGGTCGAGTGCGTTTTACAGCATGTCAATGATGCGGGTAAATTACAACCCATTGCTTATGCCTCCAGGTCACTTTCGCAGGCGGAGCGCAGGTACGGTATGGTTGAGAAGGAGGCGCTCGCGTGCGTGTACGGTGTCAAAAAGATGCACCAATACCTTTTCGGGGCCAAGTTCGTGTTAGAAACCGACCACAAACCCCTCACGTCCCTGCTATCCGAGTGCAAGGCAATAAACGCCAACGCCTCGGCACGCATTCAGCGGTGGGCACTCGTGCTGGCGTCTTACGACTACACAATAAGGCATAGACCAGGCACAGACAACTGTGCCGACGCGCTTAGCAGGCTACCCCTGGCGACCACGGAAGGGTCCGACGAGCAGGACTGTGAGATAGTCATGGCAATCAATGCCTTTGAATCCACAGGTTCGCCCATGACGGCTCGCCAAACCAGAGCCTGGACGACCAGCGACCCCACGTTATCCTTAGTGAAAAGATGTGTTTTAACTGGTGACTGGGCAGAGGCTCGCGATGCCTGCCCCGAGGAGCTCAAACCTTTCCATAGGCGCATGCATGAACTATCACTACAGGCAGACTGCCTGATGTGGGGCAGCCGAGTAGTTATGCCCTTGCGAGGCAGAGAGGCGTTTGTCCGGGAGCTCCACCGCAAGCACCCGGGGATCGTCCTTATGAACGCCATAGCCAGATCTCATGTCTGGTGGCCTGGCATTGACGCGGACTTGGAGCTCTGCGTCCGGCAGTGCACCATTTGTGCCCAATTCAGTAATGCCCCCAGGGAGGCCCCCCTAAGCCCCTGGCCCTGGCCCACCAAACCCTGGTCGCGGGTGCATGTAAACAATGCGGGCCCATTCATGGGCAAAATGTTCCTCATAGTCATCGATGTATTTTCAAAGTGGATCGAGTGCATAATTTTATACTCGAGCACCACCTCCACCACTGTGGAGAGCCTTAGAACCATGTTTGCAACACATGGAATTTCTGACATATTGGTCAGTGATAATGGTTCGTGCTTCACCAGCGCACAATTTCAAGATTTTATAGTTGACAACGGCATAAATCACGTTAAGACGGCACCGTTCAAGCCGGCCTCCAATGGCCAGGCGGAGAGAGCAGTGCAAATCGTTAAACAAGGCATGCTCAAAATCCAAGGTCCCACGCTGCAGAGCCGCCTGTCGCGACTGCTGCTGGCATACAGATCTCGTCCGCATTCGTTGACTGGGGTTCCCCCCGTGCAACTATTGATGAAACGGACCTTAAAGACTAGGCTCTCGTTAATCCTCCCAGACATGCATGAAATTGTTGAGGCAAAGCGCCGGAAGCTAACTGAGTACCATGATCAAAATTCGAAGGGGAGGTGGAATGAGATAGGGGACAAAGTGTTTTGTGCTAAACTATGGCAGGGGTCCCAAATGGCTTGCAGGGACAGTAACAGGCAAGGGAGGAAACAGGCTACTGGTTGTACAAATGGACAATGGCCAAACCTGCCGGAGGCATGTAGACCAAGTAAAAAGTAGATTCACCAACAACACTGCAGAACCAGAGGTAGACTACAATGTGGAACTCACACCACACCTGGTGGACAGACAGAGGGAACAACCTGAGGAAAGGGCAGTCTCAACAGACAGCCCAGGCGAGATACCAGCAATCACACCGAACGAAACAGACAGCCCAGGCGAGATACCAGCAATCACACCGAAAGAAAAACAGGCACCAAGTCAAACAACTGAACCACAACTAAGATGCTCCACGCAAAAGCGTAGACCACCTGAGAGACTGAATCTATAAAGACAATAAGACCTTGGGGGAGGGTGATGTCATGTATCTCACACTACTGTATATAACTGTATCTTACCATGCTATACATGACTGTAACTAGATATGACCTGTAACCACAAGCATACTTTACCACCAGGGGTGCACTTGCAGGAGACACTGCATACCTGTTCCACACAGGTATATAAAGGCAGGTCTCAAGCAAGTATGGCACTCGAGAGCTGTGAAATAAAGGTGCAGGTCCTGAGTGACCTTGACTTCAACATGTGCCTTGTGTAAGTCTGTACTGCAGGGTCAGGACTTTACACTCTCCACAGACACGGCCTGACCTGCTGAGTATTTCCAGCATTTTCTGTTTTTATTTCAGATTTCCAGCATCCGCAGTATTTTGTTCTGCCGCTTTGCTTCTTTCTTCTCTCAACATGCTTAATTTCGCCTCCCATTTTAATTATTTTTCTGCTCTGGTTGGAGGCATGCCTGGAGGTTTGATCATGTGACATACTGATTATGTGACATACTGACCACATGACATTCTGGTCATGTGGTGTCTGATCACATGATATATGATCACATGACACGATGATCACATGACTTCTACAATTGTTATTGCATTTACCTTATAAAAGGTTAGGTCTGCTGTAGTTGAGTACATTTGCTTGTGGTTGTGTGCAGCAGTTGGTACTAATCCTATATCTCGCTGATATTCACCCTGAAACCATGGCCAGAATCCCCTGCACTGTACAAGGTGTGGCCAAGCTCCATAGGCCCGCTCCCTCTCCCCATCTCCTTGGAATCAGGTTTGGACTGATGTTCCCTGTGAAGGTGACAACTCTGAACTGGGATTCTCTGTCAGAGCCAATCAATTATATAGGGTCCTGGTGAGACCACACCTGGAGTATTGTGTACAGTTTTGGTCTCCTTACCTAAGGAATGATATACTTGCCATCGAGGGTGTGCAACGAAGGTTCACCAGACTGGTTCCTGGGATGGGGGATTGTCCTATGAGGAGAGATTATGTAGACTATGCCTATATTCTCTAAAGTTTAGAAGAATGAGAGGTGATCTCATTGAAATATACAAAATTCTTACAGGGCTTGACAGGGTAGATGCAGGGAGGATGTTTCCTCTGGCTGGGGAGTCTAGAACCAGGGGTCATCATCACAGAATAAGGGATTGGTCATTTAGGACTGAGATGAGGAGCAATTTCTTTACTCAGAGGGTGGTGAATCTTTGGAATTCTCTACCCCAGAGGGCTGTGGAGGCTCAGTCTTTGAGTATATTCAAGATTGAGATCAACAGATTGTTGGATATTAAGGGAATCAAGGGATATGGGCACAGAGCAGGAAAGTGGAGTTGAGGGGAAGATCCGCCATGATCTTATTGAATGGTGGAGCATGCTCGAGGGGCCGAATGGCCTACTCCTGCTCCTAATTCTTATGTTCTTATGTACTGGGACTTCACATGCCAAAACCAGCCGGCACAGACCGACCTGGACCAAACCAAGAGATCACACCAAGGCCCGTGAGCTCGGTGTTTGGGGCACCTCTCACAGGGCAGACCGCCCCAAACACAGCTCAGCACCAACATTCCCAAACCACGCCCCGAGCTCGCACTCAGTAAAGGGAAGATTTCAAATTAATAGGAGGAGGCCACGCAGCCCCCGGTTCTGCTGCTCTCTCCTGTAACCACAGTGCCTCCCTCTTCCAAATCATTTTATATTCCTCCTTTTCAAATATATATCCCATTCCCTTTGAAATGCAGTTTTAGTCTCTACCCCAATAGCCACATGTGGTGAAGGATCCCACTGCACACTAGCCCTCAGTTCAAGAACTTTCCTCCTCCCTTCCATTGAGAATCTGTGGTCTCAGTTCCCTTGATCCCCATTCACCCACCAGTGGGAATAACCCTTCACTGCTTACCCACAGTAAGGTTTCTGGGTTTCTCTCACCCCTTTACTGACTGCTCCTCCCTCAGTCCCACTCCCACTCCCCCCGTTACTGACTGCTCCTCCCTCAGTCCCACTCCCACTCAACACCTTGCTGCTGCTCCCGGCTCTGTGGGAAATGCTGGTCGCGACAGCCACCCCAATTCCCTCTCCCCGCTGGAACCCCAATGCTCTGATCCCTAGTTCCCTTCTCTCCCCCAACCTCTCAATCCCGGAGCTCCCATTCCCCATCTCTCCTCCCGAACCCCTACCCACAGTCTCCCTCCCTTCAGCCTCACTGCCGCCACCCCCCCCCCCCCTCCGATTCCTGCCTCTCCAGCCCCTTCCCGACGACACTCCACATGGTCGTGGCTCCTTGCGGTGATGGGTGGATGATGTCACCGAGCCAGAGGCTTCTCTAACAGCGGCCAGCAAGCTCACCAACGAGGGGCAGGGGAGGGGGGCATCCCCCGATTCCGGAAAAACTCCTGGTCTGTCCGGGAGGGTTGGGAACCCCAGGCCCAGCAGCCTTTGAAAGGTTATAGCCCAGCACCCAATCCTAGTCACCTTTGCCCACTTCAGACCAGAAGATGAGGTGGGCCTTTCTGCAAATGGCTCGATTTGGGCAGTGGGCCAGCTCAGCAGGAGAACCGGCTGCACGAAATGGATTTGAAGAAAGTGAGGGAGAGAGAAAGAGGTGAGCGACAGAGATCGAAGGCGCACGTGCAACCAGCAACAAGACTGCCTAGTGACGGCAGTGACAACATGTAGAACAGCGAGCAGCCTCTGCTGACACGAACAGCTGACTGCTCCTGTTATTCCCAGGCGATCTCCCATCCAAGTACTAACCAGGCCTGACTCTGCTTAGATCCAGAGATCAGACAGGAAGGGGTACTTTCACAGCAGTGCAACAGTGGGCCACAGCCAGCTTTGGTTCTTTATACTCAAAGACTTGCTGCTTTGTATCTGTTCTTTTGCTGTCTTATTTTCTGCTGCTCTTTTCTCCGCTCTGTGCGTGTGTGTAGCGGCAAGAGAATGTGCAGCAAAGAAATGGTTAAAGGAAAGAGAGTGAGAGAGAGTGTGCGGGAGCAAGCAGCAAAAGGATGTGGATTGATTAACGGCAGTGTGAGTGTGTGGGGCTGTGGAGCAGCAAAAACCTACTGCCCTGGTATTCCCAAGCGGTCTCCCATCCAAGTACTAACCAGGCCTGACTCTGCTTACCTTCAAAGATCAGACAAGATCGGGCGTTTTCAGACTAGTGTGGCCATAGGACTTTGATAACTGGCTTTCTCTTCACTTAAACGCAGGCAGTCCTGTCGCTCATTCTTTTTTCCTTGTCTATACATTGAGAGCCTTTCTAGCTCAGTTCTGGCAAATTTGTCTCCCCACTCCCGTCCTGCTGCCCCTTTAAAGGCTCCTGCCTGTTGCTCCCTCCCCTAGACCTGTGTGGGGCTGGTCAGGCCAGGGATCAGGTGGGGTGTTCGGCCTTAGAGCCAGACCTTGGCGGGCCCGATTGAGTCCACTGGTGGACCACTTAGATCTCGCAGGGGCTATTTTACCCGCCACTGGGTCAAACCCACTCGCACAGCACTGGTTAAGCTGCCCGCAAGGATACTGGTCCCAGGTAGTGTGGCTAACTCTGGTTGGATGTTTGATCATGTGACCTTCTCACCACGTGACATCTGACCATGTGATTCCTGACCCTTGACATCTGACCCTAACCATCCCCTTCCTTTCTCTCTCCCTCTCAGCGCTCTGCCTCCCACAGAAACAAACTATAAGCCCTACCCTTCATTGCGTTGCCTCAATCTTCAAAGGTACCTCAGTTTCACCATTCAAAAACTCCCCCCCCGCCCCACAAAAAAAAATCACTCCCTCATTCACTTCCCCCACACCCTCCAAATCTCTCACATGGGCAACAATGCTGCTCCCTGATGCCTCAAAATACAGACAATTGGGGAGCAAGTTGGAACCATTCCTGGAGGTACAGTCACGTGACGATCTCACGTGACCATCAGTGTTCTCGCTCAGGCCAACATCCCCAGCATCGAAGCACTGACCACGTTCGATCAGCTCCGATGGATGGGCCACGTTGTCTGCCTGCCTGATATAAGACTCCCAACTCCCAGGGCAGAGAAAATGCTCGAAGGACACCCTCAAAGCCTCTTGGAAAAAATGTAATTCCCACCGACTCTTGGGAATCCCTGGCCCAAGAACGCTCAGAGTGGAGGAGAAGCATTCGAGAAGGCGCCGAACACCTCGAGTGTCTTCGCCGGGTGCACGCAGAAGCCAAGTACACTCCCTGTAAACACAGGACTGGAATCACACACCTAGCTCAACACAAGATGGCAGCTGTTGATGATTCAGTTGTTCACATTTACACCTCTTCTAGACTCATCTTTTGTTTCTTTACTTGTCTCATTACCATCTCCTTTTGCCTTGCACCATCATCCCTTTTGTCATTTAATCTCTCCTGCATTCCACCCATCACAGACATTTCCTCTTGTTCGTTCCTCCCCTCTCCCTTTGCCTCTCCTTTTACATTTCCAACCTTTTCCAGTTCTGACGAATGTCATCGACCTGAAACATTAACTCTGTTTCTCTCTCCACAGATGCTGCCTGACCTGCTGAGTGTTTACAGCATTTTCTGTTTTTATTTCAGATTTTGAGCCTCTGCAGTATTTTGCATTTATATTACGAAACAGTATATGATTAAATTTAAACATGAAATGTGTGTAACATATATAAGTGTAGCATGCATGGGAGGGAAGGGTGACTTTCGACCTATGGTGCCCAAAGCTCTCAGCCACTGGAGTCTTCCTTGTGCCATGTCTGTGTCTATTGTAGACTAATTGACAGATTAGTCAAAAACTCCATGATCATTGTACCATATTGTTGGCTACCAGGATGGTGGAAGGCGAACTAGATGGACCTTGGTCTTTTATTATCTAGCTATTCCTACATTCTTATAGTGCATTCTTCGGTTGGATAGCTCTTGGTCGGCCAGTGTGGACACAACGGCCGAAAGGGCCTCCTTCCGTGCTGTAAATTTCTATGATTCTATGAAGCACAAACAGCAGAAGGAGTGTACGACAAACTATGAAGCTATGCAGAGAGAGAGAGCGAGAGAGAGAGGTGACCATGAGAGAGATGAGAGAGAGAGGTAAGTGCAATATAGAGCTCCATCTAGTGGACTACTTTGGTAATGCACCCACTGCTGTTTATACAATAAAAAGATTGAAGCCAGCTTGCGTGGGTGTGCTTTAGTGATGTCGTAAGAATATATCACATTGGCGAACAAGGATAGGATAATCGGATTCCCTAGCTGAAATTTTTGTTGCTGAATGATTCAGCCAACTGACAGAGAGACGTTGAGAGCTTCTTTGTTTTGCAGAAAAGCTAAAAATCCAAGGTAAATTACAAGCACACTTAGCTGAACGGTCAGTGTTCAGATGGCCACGCCTATGGGAATAATAGGGCACTTGTATGAGTTCCAATGTGACCTAGAGACTTTCGGAGCATATGTGGAGCAGTTAGAAATGTTTTTCACCGCAAATAGTATCATTGAAGTCCTCGATGATGAAAACCATAACCAGGTAGTGTCAGAAAGAAATGGGCTATTTTCCTGACTGAAGCTGGCCCTGAGGTGTATGAAAGCCTGAAAAAATGTGCTTGTTCCCGTCAAGCCAAAGCACACACCACTGAAAGAGATTTAGAACAGCACTATAGTCCTGAGCCCCTGGAAATTGCTGAAAGTTATCGTTTTGGAATACGAGATCAATTAGCTGACAAGAGTATCAGTGGTTACATTGTAGCTTTAATTTCGGAAACTTTCAGGACTGAGCATTGCCTGACCGCTTTGTTTGTGGGCTGAAAAATGAAACAATCAGAAGAAAGTTGTTGACAATCCCTAACTTGACTTTTCATTTAGCTTGTCAGACAGCTATGTTGATGGATATGGCCGATCAATATTCCCGAGAATTTCATACCATTTCCAGTCGTCAGACAACCGAGGTGAATCGCCTGCAGGTTAAAAGTAAAAGGCGGTTGGGCCCCAAGGCCTCAGCAGCTGGCCACGGTAACAGTGAATTGAAGTCGTGCTGTCAGTGCCTGGGACCACACATTGCTCAAAGCTGTCCATATGTGAAGGCAGAGTGTTTCTTCTGCAAGAAAACTAGGCATCTTAGGAAGGCATGTCAACTGAAGAGTAAATCGATGTTCAATGCTATGAGTAGAAATCGCCAGAGACTACATAGCATTGAAGAGAAGCAACAGCACGAGGAGTTTCTGGAGATACACGTCATCAGGAGCACGAGGGCACCTAACAACGATTCACGATGTATCGTCATCCAAGTGGACATTGCAGGAACCAGGATACACACACCTTAACGAGGCGTTGCGAGATGTCTTTGTTATGGGGATTGGCCATGAGGGTCTCCTCACAAGCTGCTATCAACTGAACCTACAGACAGCCTGCAGCAAGCCATCAACATTTATGACCTCTACTTGCAGCACCAAGCAGATGATCCACACGGTCTCAAACCCAGCAGGTACTATTCACAGGATAGCGCCTGTCACGGACAAAACTGCAGAACGTGGCTCTGCCCAGGGCAGAGAGCACAGACCTCAGGGTCTTGGAACTCAGAGTCCGCCGAGGGGGGCTAATCGAGTAACACCCGGCTGGCGCTGCGGAGGAAGCCATGGGGCTCACCGGTGCAGGTTTGCGGAGTATACGTGCAATACCTGCCACACGAAAGGCCACCTTCAGCGTATGTGCAAAAGAGACACGACTCACTGTGTGGCTGAGGAGATGGTAGATGATCTGCTATCCAGCGAGGAGCATTGCAGTTTAGCTCGACGGGCATCCCAGCCCCAGGTAGAAGAAGATGATGCGTTTGGACTGTATACATGTACCGATGGTTTGGCCCCAGTGATTATGGAAGTCAAGATTAACGGAGTCCCAGTGAGTATGGAAGTGGACACAGGGTCGGGTCAGTCGCTGATGAGTCAGGAAACTTTTGATAAACTGTGGATCAACCCAGCTGCATGACCTAAGCTGGTCCCGGTCACGGCGAAGCTGCGTACCTACACCAAGGAACTGATACCTGTCCTTGGCAGAGCGGATGTGCAGGTATCTCACGGTGGTGAGACGCACGGTTTACCTTTGTGGATCATTGCAGGCGATGGGCCGACACTACTCGACAGGAGATGGATGGGGAAGGTCCGTGGGAGCTGGGAAGACTTCATTCCTCCACAGACCGCTGTCCCCCATGTTCACAGGCAGAGCAGGCCTCCACCTTCGGATCGGATGGCAGCGAAGGAAGCGTGTGTGGGGTTGGGCAGAGCAGCGGTGGCCGTCGACTCCCCCCTGCAAAGTCTGAGAGTGAGAAAGAGGCACTGGAACCAGCAGCAGCGCCGATCGAGCTGGAGAAGCGAGAAGGGCTTTGACGGGCTGCTCCAGCAGGCACCGTCAGCCCGCAGGCAGAGGCGGCCGTTTGTGGGGTTTGCAGCAGGAGGATCGGCTGCGGTGGATGTGTGTGTGTGTGTGGCGACTCCCGGGCAAAAAGGTCAGCTGCGTGGGGTGCTCAGCAGGATGCGCCGGTGCGGGGGCCAGTGCGTTGCGGCTCCCGGGTGCCTTCAGAGATGGCGACGAGCCTCGTGGCAGCAGAGTTCTGCAGAGAGACACAAGCAGGCACCAGCAGAGCACCTAAAATGGCGGCGCCCAGTAGAAGCCTCGTGGGCAAAACAAAATGGCGTCTTCAAAGGGAAATGTACCCGGGAGTCTTAAAGGGCCTTACACCGTTGGCGGTCCCCACAAAGAGACTTTTGTAAGAGCAAGAGTGAGTCAAAATGATAACTGTGATTTGTATGATGACGTGATTTATGACAAGAGTTAATATTTTGATGCTAAAATGATTGAGATGATTGGTGAAAAGAGTTAATATCACAATGCACAGTTAAAAGGGTTAATGGATCTGTGACTAACATGACTAATGGATTAATGCGATTTCTGATTTTATGTGATTTATGCAATTGTTCAGCAGCTGCAGACAAGCCGCAAAGGCAACTATTTACTGAGAACAGAGGCAACGCACTAGTTGCCATACCCTGTCTCAGCGCAGCCCATTACCTCAGGCAAAAAGGGGCAGTATGCCGCCACCATACCTCACCCAGTGGAGCTGGGATTTAATAACTGCAACCTTTTGATATAACTCTTCAACGAATACAAATGTACTGTCTATGTGTACCTGCTTTCTACTGGAGATTATGTTTGTGTTCTTGTATCACCCATGTAAGGACTTGCTTGCACCAGATCGCAAGCATAATCTCTACATGGGGGGAAGGGGAAAGTGGATGATCATGTCACACTCACAAATCAACCAGAACGAACAAGGCCGAGGTTACCGGCAATTTGCTTTTGGAACTGGGGGGGGGAGTGAGATGTTATGTATTGTCCATGTACATTCACTATATAGTTACAATGGTGCGCCACAAGGGGCACTGTGGTGGGAGACCCGAAAATACCTGCGAGACAGAGTATAAAAGGCTGCCCAGCACACCTGAAGGGCACTCTGGAGTTACACAATAAAGGACCACGGTCACATCAGTTACTACAACGCCAGACTGTGCGAAGTCAGTGATTTGAGTGCTACATACATTACAAGAAGGACAAATGTTCATTGTGATTGATAACCATTCGAAGTGAGTAGAGGTGTTTCCAAAGCGGGAAAAAAACAACAAGTAAAAGACTTCATATGGCCTCCCGGAAGAAATTGTGTCTGACGGGCCGCAATTTTGTTCAGAAGAATTTGCACAGTTCATGAGCAGAAATGGTGTGAACATACCAAAGTTCCACCATACCACCCTGTTTCAAATGGTGCAGCAGAGTGCACAGTACAAATTGTAAAACGTGCCCTCATCATGCAAATGTTGGATCCAAATCCAAAGAAACGGCAGTTGTCGTTGGACCACAAATTGGCAAATTTTCTGATCACTTATCGTAATACTCCTCATACAACTACTAGTAGATCACCAGCAGAGTTGTTTCTCAAACGACAGCCACGAACCAGGTTCTCATTGTTAAAGTCAAACTTGGCACAGTCAGTAGAAGAGAAACAATTGAGACAGAAAAAGAATCATGATAGAGGTAGAGTGAAAGAGAAAAGTGTGAAATTAAATCAGAAGGTTAGAGTGAAGAACCATCACCATAAATAGTTAAAGTGGTTACCAGGAAGAGTAGTGAAGATATGTGGTCCTCGCACATATTTGGTCAAGAAGTTTGATCGTGGACAGGTTAGGTTTGTTCACATTGATCATATTTTACCTACAGATGTGAAAGGAGTTTGAAAGTTGGAATTATTCGATTATTTCTGATGAGTCCGATAATCTTGTTACAAGTAGAGTACCAGTAGCAAATCCTACATCAGATATACTAGAAACAAGTCCAAGAGAAACATAGAAACATAGAAAATAGGTGCAGGAGTAGGCCATTCGGCCCTGCGAGCCTGCACCACCATTTACTAAGATCATGGCTGATCACCACCTCAGTACCCATTTCCTGCTTTCTCTCCGTACCCCTTGATCCCTTTAGCCGTAAGGGCCATATCTAACTCCCTCTTGAATATATACAATGAATTGGCATCAACAACTCTCTGCGGTAGAGAATTCCACTGGTTAACAATTCTCTGAGTGAAGACGTTTCTCCTCATCTCGGTCCTAAATGGCTTACCCCTTATCCTTAGACTGTGTCCCCTGGTTCTGAACTTCCCCAACATCGGAAACATTCTTCCTGCATCTAACCTGTCCAGTCCTGTCAGAATTTTATATGTTTCTATGAAATCCCCTCTCATCCTTTTAAACTCCAGTGAATACAGGCCCAGTTGATCCAGTCTCTCCTTATATGTCAGTCCTGCCATCCCGGGAATCAGTCTGGTGAACCTTCGCTGCACTCTCTCAATAGCAAAACGTCCGTCCTCAGATTAGGAGACCAAAAATGAACACAATATTCCAGATGAGGCCTCATTAAGGCCCTGTACAACTGCAGTAAGACCTCCCTGCTCCTAAACTCAAATCCCCTAGCTGTGAAGGCCAACATACCATTTGCCTTCTTCACCGCCTGCTGTACCTGCATGCCAACTTTCAATGACTGATGTACCATGACACCCAGGTCTTGTTGCACCTCCCCTTTACCTAGTCTGCCGCCATTCAGATAATCTGCCTTTGTATTTTTGCCACCAAAGTGGATAACCTCACATTTAACCACATTATATTGCATCTGCCATACATTTGCCCACTCACCTAACCTGTCCAAGTCACCCTGCAGCCTCTTAGCGTCCTCCTCACTGCTCACACCGCCACCCAGCTTAGTGCCATCTGCAAACTTGAAGATATTGCACTCAATTCCTTCATCTAAATCATTGATGTACATTGTAAATAGCTTGGGTCCCAGCACTGAGTTCTGCAGCACCCCACTAGTCACTGCCTACCATTCTGAAAAGGACCCGTTTATCCCGACTCTCCACTTCCTGTCTGCCAACCAGTTCTGTATCCACATCAATACATTACCCCCAATACCATGTGCTTTAACGTTGCACACCAATCTCTTGTGTGGGACCTTGTCAAAAGTCTTTTTTAAGTCCAAATACACCACATCCACTGGTTCTCCCTTATCCACTCTACTAGTTACATCCTCAAAAAATTCTAGAAGATTTGTCAAGCATGATTTCCCTTTCATAAATGCATGCTGACTTGCACCGATCCTGTCACTGCTTTCCAAATGCCCTGCTATTTTATCTTTAATAATTGATTCCAACATTTTCCCCACTACTGATGTCAGGCTAACCGGACTATAATTCCCCGTTTTCTCTCTCCCTCCTTTCTTAAAAAGTGATGTTACATTAGCTACCCTCCAGTCCATAGGAAAGTCGAATTTAAGTCTGAGTCCGAGTCAGATGGACAAACAGTCTGAAGCTGAACAGAGTCCAAATGCAGATCAAGGGTTACCCTTGGAGACAAATTATCCTCAGGCTCAGCCTAGAATGAGTCTAAGTTCGACACCATGTTTGAAAGGTTTTGTTCAAGACCGAAGGTATCCTCTTCGAGCAGGAAACAAGAGGTTAAGTTTGATTTGTGAACATGGCAAAATAAGTCCATATGTTTTGTTGTGTATACCATGCACGTTATGTATGATGGTTATTTTGTTATGATTACTTCTTCATTAAGAAGGGAGAAGTGTAATAGAGAGCTCCCCCTAGTGGACTACTGCTCCACCATGTGGACTACTGTGGTAATGCAACCACGGCTGTTTATACAATAAAAAGATTGAAGCCATCTTGGGTGTGTGTGCTTTAGTGATGTTGTAAGAATATATCACAGTGAGTGAGAGAGAGAGTGAGGTGAGCGAGAGAGGTGAGTGAAAGAGAGAGATGGCGAGAGAGAGATTGAAAGAGAGGTGAGCAAAAGAGAGAGAGAGCGGTGAGCGAGAGAGAGAAATGAGCGAGAGAGAGATGAGCGAGAGAGAGAGGTGAGCGAGAGAGAGAGAGGTGAGCGAAAGAGAGAGAGGTGAGCGAGAGAGAGAGAGGTGAGCGAGAGAGAGAGAGAGGTGAGCGAGAGAGAGAGAGAGAGGTGAGCGAGAGAGAGAGAGAGAGGTGAGCGAGAGAGAGAGAGAGAGGTGAGCGAGAGAGAGAGAGAGGTGAGCGAGAGAGAGAGAGAGAGGTGAGCGAGAGAGAGAGAGAGAGGTGAGCGAGAGAGAGAGGTGAGCGAGAGAGAGAGGTGAGCGAAAGAGAGAGGTGAGCGAAAGAGAGAGAGAGGTGAGCGAGAGAGAGAGGTGAGCGAAAGAGAGAGAGGTGAGCGAAAGAGAGAGAGGTGAGCGAGAGAGAGAGAGAGGTGAGCGAGAGAGAGAGAGAGGTGAGCGAGAGAGAGAGAGAGGTGAGCGAGAGAGAGAGAGGTGAGCGAGAGAGAGAGAGGTGAGCGAGAGAGAGAGAGAGAGGTAAGCGAGAGAGAGAGAGGTGAGCGAAAGAGAGAGAGGTGAGAGAGAGAGAGAGGTGAGAGAGAGAGAGGTGAGCGAGAGAGAGAGAGGTGAGCGAAAGAGAGAGAGGTGAGCGAAAGAGAGAGAGGTGAGCGAGAGAGAGAGGTGAGCGAGAGAGAGAGGTGAGCGAGAGAGAGAGGTGAGCGAGAGAGAGGTGAGCGAGAGAGAGGTGAGCGAGAGAGAGAGAGAGAGAGAGGGGAGCGAGAAAGAGAAAGAGAGGTGAGCGAGAGAGAGAGAGGAGTGAGCGAGAGAGAGAGGTGAGCGAGAGAGAGAGGTGAGCGAGAGAGGTGAGCGAGAGAGGTGAGCGAGAGAGAGCGAGGGAGGGAGAGGTGAGTGAGAGAGAGAGAGGTGAGCGAGAAAGAGAGAGAGAGAGGGGAGCGAGAAAGAGAGGTGAGCAAGAGAAAGAGAGAGAGGGGTGAGCAAGAGAGAGAGAGGTGAGCGAGAAAGAGAGAGAGAGGTGAGCGAGAAAGAGAGAGAGAGAGGGGAGCGAGAAAGAGAGAGAGAGGGGAGCGAGAGAGAGAGAGAGGTGAGCGAGAGAGAGAGAGAGGTGAGTGAAAGAGAGAGAGGTGAGTGAAAGAGAGAGAGGTGAGCGAGAGAGAGAGAGAGAGGTGAGCGAAAGAGAGAGGTGAGCGAGAGAGAATGAGGTGAGCGAGAGAGAGAGAGAGGTGAGCGAAAGAGAGAGAGGTGAGCGAGAGAGGTGAGCGAGAGAGAGAGAGAGGTGAGCGAAAGAGAGAGAGGTGAGCGAAAGAGAGAGAGGAGCGAGAGAGGTGAGCGAGAGAGAGAGAGGTGAGCGAAAGAGAGAGAGGTGAGCGAGAGAGAGGTGAGCGAAAGAGAGAGAGAGGTGAGCGAAAGAGAGAGAGGTGAGCGAAAGAGAGAGAGGTGAGCGAAAGAGAATGAGGTGAGCGAAAGAGAATGAGGTGAGCGAGAGAGGGGAGCGAGAGAGAGAGAGAGGTGAGCGAAAGAGAGAGAGGTGAGCGAGAGAGAGAGAGGTGAGCGAAAGAGAGAGAGGTGAGCGAAAGAGAATGAGGTGAGCGAGAGAGAGAGAGAGAGAGAGAGAGAGGTGAGCGAAAGAGAGAGAGGTGAGCGAAAGAGAATGAGGTGAGCGAGAGAGGGGAGCGAGAGAGAGAGAGAGGTGAGCGAAAGAGAGAGAGGTGAGCGAGAGAGAGAGAGAGGTGAGCGAAAGAGAGAGAGGTGAGCGAAAGAGAGAGGTGAGCGAAAGAGAGAGAGGTGAGCGAAAGAGAGAGAGGTGAGCGAAAGAGAGAGAGGAGCGAGAGAGAGAGAGAGAGGTGAGCGAAAGAGAGAGAGGTGAGCGAGAGAGGGGAGCGAGAGAGAGAGAGAGAGGTGAGCGAAAGAGAGAGAGGTGAGCGAAAGAGAGAGAGGTGAGCGAAAGAGAGAGAGGAGCGAGAGAGAGAGAGAGAGGTGAGCAAGAGAGAGAGAGAGGTGAGCGAAAGAGAGAGAGGTGAGCGAAAGAGAGAGAGAGGGAGGGAGAGGTGAGCAAGAGAAAGAGAGAGAGAGGGGAGCGAGAAAGAGAAAGAGAGGTGAGAGAGAGGTGAGCGAAAGAGAGAGAGGTGAGCGAGAGAGAATGAGGTGGGCAAGAGAGGTGAGCGAGAGAGAGAGAGGGAGGGAGAGGTGAGCAAGAGAGAGAGAGAGGTGAGCGAGAGAGAGAGAGGTGAGCGAGAGAGGTGAGCGAGAGAGAGAGAGGTGAGCGAGAGAGAGAGAGAGGTGACTGAGAGAGAGAGAGGTGAGCGAGAGAGGTGAGCGAGAGAGAGGGAGGGAGAGGTGAGCAAGAGAGAGAGAGAGGTGAGCGAGAGAGGTGAGCGAGAGAGAGAGAGGTGAGCGAGAGAGGCGAGCGAGAGAGAGAGAGGTGAGCGAAAGAGAGAGAGGGAGGGAGAGGTGAGCAAGAGAGAGAGAGAGAGGTGAGCGAGAAAGAGAAAGAGAGGTGAGCGAGAGAGAGAGAGAGGAGTGAGCGAGAGAGAGAGAGAGGTGAGTGAGAGAGAGAGAGGTGAGTGAGAGAGAGAGAGGTGAGCGAGAAAGAGAGAGAGAGGGGAACGAGAAAGAGAGGTGAGCGAGAGAAAGAGAGAGAGGGGTGAGCAAGAGAGAGAGAGGTGAGCGAGAAAGAGAGAGAGAGATGAGCGAGAAAGAGAGAGGGGAGCGAGAGAGAGAGAGAGAGGGGAGCGAGAGAGAGAGAGAGAGGTGAGCGAGAGAGAGAGATAGGTGAGCGAGAGAGAGAGAGAGGTGAGCGAAAGAGAGAGAGAGGTGAGCGAAAGAGAGAGAGAGGTGAGCGAGAGAGAATGAGGTGAGCGAGAGAGAGAGAGAGGTGAGCGAAAGAGAGAGAGAGGTGAGCGAAAGAGAGAGAGAGGTGAGCGAAAGAGAAAGAGAGGTGAGCGAAAGAGAGAGAGAGGTGAGCGAAAGAGAGAGAGGTGAGCGACAGAGAGAGAGGTGAGCGAGAAAGAGAGAGAGGTGAGCGAGAAAGAGAGAGAGAGGGGAGCGAGAAAGAGAGAGAGAGGGGAGCGAGAAAGAGAGAGAGAGAGGTGAGCGAGAAAGAGAGAGAGAGGTGAGCGAGAGAGGGGTGAGCACGAGAGAGAGAGGTGAGCGCGAGAGAGAGAGGTGAGCGCGAGAGAGAGAGGTGAGCGCGAGAGACAGGTGAGCGTGGGAGAGAGAGAGAGGTGAGCGAGAAAGTGAGAGAGAGGTGAGCGAGAAAGAGAGAGAGAGGTGAGCGAGAAAGAGAGAGGGAGGTGAGTGCGAGAGAGAGAGAGGTGAGCGAGAGAGAGGTGAGAGAGAGAGAGGTGAGCGAGAAAGAGAGAGAGAGGTGAGCGAGAGAGGTGAGCGAGAGAGGGGTGAGCGCGAGAGAGAGAGGTGAGCGCGAGAGAGAGAGGTGAGCGCGAGAGACAGGTGAGCATGGGAGAGAGAGAGAGAGGTGAGCGAGAAAGAGAGAGAGAGGTGAGCGAGAGAGAGAGGTGAGCGAGAAAGAGAGAGGGAGGTGAGCGAGAAAGAGAGAGAGAGAGAGAGAGAGGTGAGCGAGAGAGAGAGAGGTGAGAGAGAGAGAGAGAGGTGAGCGAGAAAGAGAGAGAGGTGAGCGAGAAAGAGAGAGAGAGGTGAGCGAGACAGAGAGAGAGGTGAGAGAGAGGGGTGAGCGAGAGAGGTGAGCGAAAGAGAGAGGTGAGCGCGAGAGAGAGAGAGAGAGATGAGCGAGAGAGAGAGAGGTGAGCGAGAGAGAGGTGTGAGAGAGAGGTGAGCGAGAAAGAGAGAGAGGTGAGCGAGAGAGGTAAGCGAGAGAGAGAGGTGAGCGAGAGAGAGGTGTGAGAGAGAGAGAGGTGAGCGAGAAAGAGAGAGAGGTGAGCGAGAAAGAGAGAGGTGAGTGAGAAAGAGAGGTAAGCGAGAGAGAGAGGGGTGAGCGAGAGAGAGAGAGAGGTGAGAGAGAGAGGGGTGAGCGAGAGAGAGAGGTGAGCGAAAGAGAGAGAGAGGTGAGCGAGAGAGAGAGAGAGGTGAGCGAGAGAGAGAGAGGGGTGAGGGAAAGAGAGAGAGAGGTGAGCGAGAGAGAGAGAGGTGAGTGAGAAAGAGAGGTAAGCGAGAGAGAGAGAGAGACACAGAGAGGTGAGCGAGAGAAAGATAGAAGGCGCACGAGCGATCAGCAAGAAGACTGCCCAATGATGGCAGCGAGCAGCTTCGGTTAACAAGAATAGCCGACTGCTCCTGGTATTCCCAGGCGATCACCCATCCAAATACTAACCAGGCCTGACACTGCTTAGATCCAGAGATCAGACAGGATGGAGTACTTTCAGAGTCATCATCATCATCATCATAGGCAGTCCCTCGGAATCGAGGAAGACTTGCTTCCACTCTTAAAATGAGTCCTTAGGTGGCTGAACAGTCCAATACGAGAGCCACAGTCCCTGTCACAGGTGGGACAGATAGTCGTTGAGGGAAGGGGTAGGTGGGACTGGTTTGCCGCACGCTCTTTCCGCTGCCTGCGCTTGATTTCTGCATGCTCCCGGCGTTGAGACTCGAGGTGCTCAGTGCCCTCCCGGATGCACTTCCTCCACTTAGGGCGGGCGGTCTTTGGCCAGAGACTCCCAGGTGTCAGTGGGGATGTTGCACTTTATCAGGGAGGCTTTGAGCGTATCCTTGTAACGTTTCCTCTGCCCACCTTTGGCTCGTTTGCCGTGAAGGAGTTCCAAGTAGAGCTTTGGGAGTCTCGTGTCAGGCATGCGAACGATGTGGCCTGCCCAGCGGAGCTGTTCTAGTGTGGTTAGTGCTTCAATGCTGGGGATGTTGGCCTGGTCGATGGCACTAATGTTGGTGCGCCTGTCCTCCCAGGGGACTTGTAGGATCTTGCGGAGACATCGTTGGTGGTATTTCTCCAGCGACTTGAGGTGTCTACTGTACATGGTCCATGTCTTTGAGCCATACAGGAGGAAGTGTATTACTACAGCCCTGTAGACCATGAGCTTTCAGAGTCGCGCAATAGTGGGCTGCAACCAGCTTTGGTTCTTCACACTCAAAGACTTGCTGCTTTGTATCTGTTTTTTTGCTGTCTTATTTTCTGCTGCTTTTTTTCCCCACTCTATGTTGAACCCCTTGCCTGTGTGTAGCAGCAGGAGAATATGCAGCAAAGTAATAGTCAAAGAAAAGAGAGCGAGAGAGAGAGTGTGGGAGCGAGCAGCACAAAGGATGTGGATTGATTAATGGCAGTGTGAGTGTGTGGGGCTGTGAGCAGCCTCTGGCAGCAGCAAAAGCCTACTGCACCTGGTATTCCCAGGCAGCCTCCCATGCAAGTACTAACCAGGCCTGACTCTGTGTAGGTTTCTGATATCAGACGTTTGCAGACTAGTGTAGCCGTAAGTATTGGCTGACTGGCTGTCTCTTCACTTAAAGGCACAATCCTGTCGCTCATTCCTTTTTTCCTCATCTATACATCAACAGCCTTTCGAGCTCAGTTCTGGCGACTTTGTCTCCCCGCTCCCGTCCTGCTGACCCTTTAAGGCTCCTGCCTCTTGCTCCCTCCCCTAGACTTGTGTGGGGTTGGGTCAAGCCAGGGATCAGGTGCGGTTTTCGGCCTCAGAGCCAGGCCTTGGCGGGCCCGATTGAATCCATTGGCGGGCCGGTTAGATCTCGCGGGCCCTATTTTACCCTCCACTGGTTCAAACCCACCCACAAGGCATTGGTTAAGCTGCCCGCAAGGATACTGATCCCAGGTAGTGCTGCCAACTCTGGTTGGAGGTATTCCTGGAGGTTTGATCATGTGACCTTCTCACCATGTGACATCTGACCATGTGATTCCTGACCCTTGACATCTGACCCTAACCACCCCCTTCCTTTCCCTCTGGTTCAGCGCTCTGCCTCCCACAGAAACAAACTACAAGCCCTACCCTTCATTGCCTTGCCTCAGTCTTCAAAAGGTTCCTCAGTTTCACCATTTACTCACCCTCCACCCCAAATTACTCCCTCACACCACCCCCAAATCCCTCACTTGGCCAAAAACACTGCTCTCTGATGCCTCAAAATACAGACAATCGGACAGCAGCCTTTTCTCCCGGGTCCTGTTGCCAACTCTGGTTGCAACCATTCCTGGAAATATGGTCATGTGACAATCTCACCACATGACATCTGACCATGTGATGCCTGATCAAGTGACATTCAGCCACACGACTTCTACAAAGGTCATTGTATCCAGGAATGTTTATGTCATGTATGTACATGCTGTTTGTAGCCACCAGATAGCGTCATTGTTGGAGGCCACTGAGCAGCATGCACATGGTGCTGCTCGGGTATAAAAGGCCAGCCATTGTGAGAGTCAGGCACTTTGGGCCGTAATAAAGCAGGGTGTACCTTGTTCAGTTAAACAGTACTCAGTATGTACCTTTATTGCACAAATAACAGTTTAATTCCCATTCCTGCCCATGTTTAAGCCAGGTCTCCGTTATAGCCACTATATCATAACGCCTTGTGTCAACTTGAGCCTCCAATCATCAACCTTATTTCTAACACACGGGCATTGTTACAGCATGCTGGTTGGCTTTGCTTTTTCCAACAACAACAGCTTGTATTTATATATCACCTTTAACATAGTAAAACGTCCCAAGGCGCTTCACAGGAGTATTGTAAAATAAAATTTGACACCAAGCCACATAAGGAGAAATTAGAGCCGGTAACCAAAAGTTTGGTCAAAGAGGTAGGTTTTAAGGGCGACTTAAGGAGGAGAGAGAGGTGGAGAGGTTCAGGGAGTGAGTTCCAGAGCTTCGGGCCTTGGCATCTGAAGGTACGGCCACCGATGGTTGAGCGATTATAACCAGGGATGCTCAAAAGGTCCAAAATAGAGGAGCACAGATATCTTGGGGGGTTGTGGGGTCGGAGGGGAATACAGAGATAGGGAGGGGCGAGGCCAGGGAGGAATGTGAAAACAAGAACCAGAATTTTAAAATCGAGGCATAGCATAACCGGGATCTAATGTAGGTCAGCGAGCACAGGGGCGATGGGTGAAAGGGACTTGGTGCGAGTTAGGACACGGGCAACAAGGTTTTGGATGACTTCAAGTTTACGTTGGGTAGAATGTGGGAGATCAGCCAGGAGTGCATTGAAAGTGTCAAGTTTAGAGGTAACAAAGGCGTGGATGAGGGTTTCAGCAGCAGATGAGCTGAGGCAAGGGCAGAGACGGGCGATGTTACGGAGGTGGAAATAGGCGGTTTTAGTTATGGCACAGATATGTGGCCGGAAGTTCATTTCACCGTCCACTATGAGTCTAAGATTGTGAACAGTCTGGTTCAGCCTCAGACAGGTTCTAGGATGGAGTCGGTGGCTAGCGAACAGATTTTGTGCTGGGGACCAAAGACAATGGCTTCAGTCGTCCCAATATTTGGTTGGAGGAAATTTCTGCTCACCCAGTACTGGATGTCAGACAAGCAGTGCGACAATTGAGAGACAGTGGAGGGGTGGAGAGAAGTGGTGGTGAAGTAGAGCTGGGTGTCGTCAGCGTACATGTGGAAACTGACGCTGTGTTTTAGGATGATGTCACCGAGAGGCAGTGTTTAGATGAGAAACAGAAGAGGGCCAAGGACAGATTCTTGGGGGACACCAGAGGCAACGGTGAAAAGAAGCCATTGCAGGTGATTCTCTGGCTACCATTAGTAGATAAGAATGGAGCCAGTCTAGTGCAGTCCCACCCAGCTGGACAGCGGTGGAGAGGCGTTGGAGGAGGATGGAGTGGTCAACCGTATCAAAGGCTGCAGACAGGTCAGGAAGGATGAGGAGGGATAGGTGGACGAATTAACTGCGCAGGCAGCAGTTAACGGATATGATGTAATTGGCATCACGGAGACATGGCTCCAGAGTGACCAAGGCTGGCAACTCAACATACAGGGATATTCAACAGTTAGGAAGGACAGACAGAAAGGAAAAGGAGGCGGGGTGACATTGCTGGTTAAAGAGGAAATTAATACAATAATAAGGAAGGACATTAGCCTGGATGATGTGGAATCGGTATGGGTGGAGCTATGGAATAACAAAGGGCAGAAAACGCTAGTGGGAGTTGTGTACAGACCACCAAACAGTAGTAGTGAGGTTGGGGATCACCTCAACTTTACATAGGGTAGAATGTGGGAGGCCAGCCAGGAGTGCGTTGGAATAGTCAAGTCTGGAGGTAACAAAGGCGCAGATGAGGGTTTCAGCCGCAGATGAGCGGAGTCGGAACAGAGTCGGGCGATGTTACGAAGGTGGAAATAGGCGATCTTATATATGGCACGGATGTGTGGTTGGAAGCTCATTTCAGGGTCAACTATGAGGCCAAGATTGCGACCAGTCGACTCCAGGCTCAGGCAGATTCTAGGGAGAGGGATGGAATCGGTGGCTGGGGAACGGATTTTATCGTGGGAATCAAAGACAATGGCTTCAGTCGTCCCAAGGTAACTTCGATGGTATGAGACGTGAATTGGCTAGAATAGACTGGCGAGTGATACTTAAAGGGTTGACGGTGGATAGGCAATGGCAAACATTGAAAGATCACATGGATGAACTTCAACAATTGTACATCCCTGTCTGGAGTAAAAATAAAACGGGGAAGGTGGCTAACAAGGGAAATTAAGGATAGTGTTAAATCCAAGGGCGAGGCATATAAAATGGCCAGAAAAAGCAGCAAATCTGAGGACTGGAGAATTTAGTAATACAGCAGAGGAGGACAAAGGGTTTAATTTGGAGGGGGAAAATAGAGTATGAGAGGAAGCTTGCTGCCAACATAAAAACTGACTCCAAAAGCTTCGACAGATATGTGAAGAGAAAAAGATTAGTGAAAACAAACGTAGGTCCCTTGGAGTCAGATTCAGGTGTATTTATAATGGGGAGCAAAGAAATGGTGGACCAGTTAAACAAATACTTTGGTTCTGTCTTCACGAAGGAAGACACAAATAACCTTCTGGAAATACTAGGGGACCGAGGGTCCAGTGAGAAGCAGGAACTGAAGGAAATCCTTATTAGGCAGGAAATTGTGTAAGGGAAATTGATGGGATTGAAGGCCGATAAATCCCCAGGGCCTGATAGACTGCATCCCAGAGTACTTAAGGAAGTAGCTCTAGAAATAGTGGATGCATTGGTGATCATTTTCCAACAGTCTATCGACTCTGGATCGGTTCCTATGAACTGGAGGGTAGCTAATGTAACACCACTTTTTAAGAAAGGAGGGAGAGAGAAAACGGGTAATTATAGACCGGTGAGCCTGCCATCAGTAGTGGGGAAAATTTTGGAATCAATTATTAAACATGAAATAGCAGCACATTTGGAAAGCAGTGACGGGATCAGTCCAAGTCAGCATGGATTTATGAAAGGGAAATCCTGCTTGACAAATCTTCCAGAATTTTTTTGAGGATGTAACTAGTAGAGTGGAAGAGGGAGAACCAGTGGATGTGGTGTATTTGGACTTTCAAAAGGCTTTTGGCAAGGTCCCACACAAAGAGATTGGTGTGCAAAATTAAAGCACATGGTATTGGGAGTAATGTACACACGTGGATAGAGAACTGGTTGGCAGACAGGAAGCAGAGCATAAACGGGTCCTTTTCAGAATGGCAGGCAGTGACTAGTGAGGTGCCGCAGGGCTCAGTGCTGGGACCCCAGCTATTTACAATATACATTAATGATTTGGATGCGGGAATTGAATGTAATATCTCCAAGTTTGCAGATGACATTCAGCTGGGTGGCGGTGTGAGCTGTGAGGAAGATGCTAAAAGGCTGCAGGCTGACTTGGACAGGTTAGGTGAGTGGGCAAATGCATGGCAGATGCAGTATAATGTGGATAAATGTGAGGTTATCCACTTTGGGGGCAAAAACACAAAGGCAGAATATTATCTGAATGGTGGCACATTAGGAAAAGGGGAGGTGCAACGAGACCTGGGTGTCATGGTTCATCAGTCATTGAAAGTTGGCATGCAGCTACAGCAGGCGGTGAAGAAGGCAAATGGTATGCTGGCCTTCATAGCTAGGGGATTTGAGTATAGGAGCAGGGAGGTCTTCCTGCAGTTGTACAGGGCCTTAATGAGGCCTCACCTGGAATATTGTGTTCAGTTTTGGTCTCATAATCTGAGGACGGACGTTTTGCTATTGAGGGAGTGCAGCGAAGGTTCACCAGACTGATTCCCCGGATGTCAGGACTGACATATGAGGAGAGATTGGATCGACTGGGCTTGTATTCACTGGAGTTTAGAAGGATGAGAGGGGATCTCATAGAAACATATAAGATTCTGACGGGATTGGACAGGTTAGATACAGGAAGAATGTTCCCGATGTTGGGGAAGTCCAGAACCAGGGAACATAGTCTAAGGATAAGGGGTAAGCCATTTAGGACTGAGATGAGGAGAAACTTCTTCACTCAGAGAGCTGTTAACCTGTGGAATTCCCTACCGCAGAGGGTTATTGATGCAAGTTCATTGGACATATTCAAGAGGGAGTTAGATATGGCCCTTACAGCTAAAGAAATCAAGGGGTATGGAGAGAAAGCGGGAAAGGGGTACTGAGGGAATGATCAGCCATGATCTTATTCAATGGTGGTGCAGGCTCGAAGGGCCGAATGGCCTACTCCTGCACCTATTTTCTATGTTTCTATGTAATATTTCTGCTCATCCAGTACTGGATGTAGAGACCGTGAAGGTGTCGAGAGAAGTGGTGGTGAGGTAGAGCTGGGGGCCATCAGCGTCCATGTGGAAACTGACCCTGTGTTTTCAGATGATGTCGCCGAGGGTTAGCGTTTAGATGAGAAAAAGGATGGGCCCAAGGATAAATCCTTGGGGGACTTGAGAGTTAACAATGCAGGGGCCGGAAGAGCAGCCGTTGCAGGTGATTCTCTGGCTACCATTAGTAGATAAGAATGGAGCCAGTCGAGTGCAGTCCCACCCAGCTGGACATCGGTGGAGAGGCGTTGGAGGAGGATGGAGTGGTCAACCGTGTCAAAGGCTGCAGACAGGTCAGGAAGGATGAGGAGGGATAGTTTACCTCAGTTACAGTCACAAAGGATATAATTTGTCACTTTGCCATCTAACTGCTGCTTTTTCTACATTATTCTCTGTTCTGTTGCTGTTTGTCCCTCCTAGTTTTCTCTGCACCTTGTCTCTCCTCTCTGCTGCTGTGTCCTGGGGCCCCTCCAACAGTGTGTGTTTCTTTGCTCGATGATCAGAGGAGATCGGGCGTTTTCAGACTAGTGTGGCTGTAGGCATTTGCTAATTCTTCACTTAAAGGCACACGGTGCTGTCGCTCATTCTTTATTCCTAGTCTATACATTGAGAGCCTTTCTCGCTCAGTTCTGGCAACTTTGTCTCCTCAATTCCGAGGGACTGCCTATGATGATGATGACTTTCTTCTTCTGCTTTTTCCCCCTGTGTCTCGACCCCCTTGCATTTGTGTAGCAGCAGGAGAACGTGCAGCAAAGAAATGGTCAATGGAGAAAGAGAGAGAGAGAGAGAGAGTGTGGGAGCAAGCTGCACAAAGGATGTGGATTGATTAACGGCAGTGTGAGTGTGTGGGGCTGTGAGCAGCCTGTGGCGGCAGCAAAAGCCTACTGCACCTGGTATTCCCAGGCAGTCTCCCATCCAAGTACTAACCAGGCCTGACTCTGCTTAGCTTCCGAGATCAGACGAGATCGGGCGTTTTCAGACTAGTGTGGCTGTAGGCATTTACTGGCTGGCTTTCACTTCACTTAAACACAGGCAGTCCTCTCATTCATTCTTTCCATTTGTCTCTCCATTTATAAAATCATACTGCACAGGTGCATTTATATTTCTTCCTCCCCCCACCCACCACCATACTCTCTTCGCTCTCTGCCTTCCTTTAAAAAGGGAGAATGGGATCGTCCAAAAATTGCAGGCCAGTCAGCTTAACCTCAAGGGTCGCCACATTATTCGAGGCTGCTGGGGGTCTGAAACTCACTGCCTGAAATGGTGGGAGAGGCAGAACCCCTCATCGCATTGAAAAAGTGCTCGGTTACGTACTTGAAGTGCCGCAACCTACAGGGCTACGGACCTAGTGCTGGAAAGTGGGATTAGGCTGATCAGCTCTTTTTCGGCCAGCACAGATACGATGGGCTGAATGGCCTCCTTCTGCGATGTACATTTCTATATTTCTGTCATGCTTCCACACAAACAAAATGCAAGCTCTGCCCTTCATTAAGCTACAAAACGACCATAGTTTCACCCGCTCGACACCCAAACCTCTCACTTGGGCAAAAACGCTGCTCTCTGATGCCTCAAAACAGACAATCGGGGAGTGGCCTTATCTCCCGGGTAGTGTTGCCAACTCTGGCTGGAGACATTCCTGGAGGTGTGGTCATGTGACCATCTCACTGTCGTGTATGGAGAAAGTGTCAAACTGAAAACTGTGAGCTCAAAGTAATGTGACACCTTGGTCTTTTATTGCAGGTCTCCAGAGTGCCTCTCCAACCTGTGAAGCACACTTAAATACCTGTGCTCCCAAGGGATTATGAGATCCCTTAGGACTCCGGGGAATGAGCCCTCTGGTGGCTGTACAGAGTATATACAAGTCCAGATACATACGAACATTCCCCCCTCAAGTCAATAGTGTAACTATTTACAATGTGAGTCGATCTGGGGCCCTTCTTGCCCTGGTTGATCGTGTCGGTGTGAAGGCTGGTGTTTTTGAATCATTTGTTGGGCCCTCACTGGGCTGCTGTGCAGCTGGCCTTGCTGGGCTGCCTGGTGTGTTGGGCCCTGCAGGGCTGCTGTCGACGATGGGTTCTGCTTCGTGGTCAACCGTGGTGCCGGTTTCCACTGGTATGTATGTTGGGGGATCTAAAAAGGTAGGGTCCAAGGTGGGTTGCTCAGGATAGTCCGTGAATCTGAGTTTGATTTGGTCCAAGTGTTTCCGGTGAATGAGTCCATTTGAAAGTTTGACCCGAAACACTCTGCTCCCCTCTTTGGCCACGACAGTGCTGGGAAGCCACTTGGGACCTTGTCCATAATTTAATACAAATACAGGATCATTGACTTCAATCTCGCATGACACATTTGCGCTATCATGGTATGCACTTTGTTGAAGCCGCCTGCTCTCTACCTGTTCATGTCGATCAGGGTGAACGAACAAGAGCCTTGTCTTAAGTGCTCTTTTCATGAGTAGTTCAGCAGGTGGGATCCCAGTGAGTGAGTGTGGTCTCGGGATAGGCGAGTCTGTAGTGAGCCTTCAGTTACCCTCTTCAAACCTTGCTTGATGGTTTGCACTGCTCTCACTGCCTGACCATTGGACGCTGTTTTAAACGGGACAGATGTGACATGTTTGATCCCGTTACGGGTCATAAATTCTTTGAACTCAGCACTGGTAAAGCATGGCCCATTGTCGCTCACCAGGACATCGGGTAAGCCAATTATGGCAAACATGGCCCGCAGGCTTTCAGTGGTGGCAGCGGACGTGCTAGCTGACATTATCTCACATTCAATTCATTTGGAGTACGCATCTACAACCACAAGGAACATTTTACCCAAGAACGGGCCTGCATAGTCGACATGTACCCTAGACCACGGTTTGGAGGGCCAAGACCATAAACTTAGCGGTGCCTCCCTGGGTGTATTGCTTAACTGCGAGCATGTATTACATCTGTGAACGCAGGACTCTAAGTCCGCATGGATGCCGGGCCACCACACGTGGGATCTGGCTATCGCTTTCATCATTACGATGCCCGGGTGGGTACTGTGGAGGTCATTGATGAAGGTGTCTCTGCCCTGCTTGGGGACCACGACTCGATTACCCCACAGAAGACAGTCTTTGCGCCGCTGGAATGGCTTTATCTCTTCCTGCATTTCCACGGGGATACTGGACCAGCTCCCGTGAAGCACACAGCTTTTGACTAGAGATAACAAGGGGTCCTGGCTTGTCCAGGTTTTGATCTGCCGGGCAGTTATGGATGATTGCTCATTCTCAAAGGCTTCCACAACCGTGGCTCGATCTGCGGGCTGCGCCATTTCCACTCCCGTGGTGGGCAATGGCAGCCTACTGAGAGCATCGGCGCAGTTTTCTGTGCCTGGCCTGTGGCGGATGGCGTAGTTGTATGCGGACAACGTGAGCGCCCATCTATGGATGTGGGCCGATGCATTGGTATTTATCCCTTTGCTCTCGGAAAACAGGGATATCAGTTTCCAATTCAAATTTTAGCCCAAACAGGTATTGATGCATTTTCTTCACCCCAGAGACACACGCTAACGCTTCTTTTCCAATGATGCTGTAGGCTCTCTCGGCCTTAGACAGACTCCTGGATGCATAAGCAACCGGTTGCAGTTTCCCGAAATCATTGGCTTGTTGCAATACACACCCAACACCATATGACGATGCATCACATGCTAGTACCAAACGCTTACATGGATCATACAATACAAGCAATTTGTTTGAGCATAACAATTTTCTCACTTTTACAAAGGCATTTTCTTGGCTTTTAACCCAAACCTCTTTGCCCCCGTTTCGTAGTAAGACATGTAGTGGTTCTAGCAGGGTGCTGAGACCTGGTACGAAGTTACCAAAGTAGTTCAAGAGTCCCAGGAACAACCGCAGCTCCGTCACGTTTTCTGGCCTCGGTACGTTCTCGATTGCCTCCGTCTTCGCGTTGGTGGGCCTGATGCCATCCGCTTCAATCCTCCTTCCCAAGAACTCCACTTCAGGCGCCAGGAAAACGCACTTCGAGCATTTTAACCTGAGCCCCACGCGGTTGAGCCGACTAAGAACCTCCTCCAGGTTCTGCAGATGCTCGACTGTGTTCCAACCTGTGACCAAGATGTCGTCCTGGAAGACCACGGTGAGCGGGACCAACTTCAGTAAACTTTCCATGTTTCTCTGGAATATCGCCGCCACTGATCGGATTCCAAACGGGCATATGTTATAAATGAAAAGACCTTTGTGCGTGTTGATGCAGCTGAGGGCCTTCGATGATTCCCCCAGTTCCTGCGTCATGCAGGCTGAGGTCAGATCCAGCTTTGTGAACGTCTTCCCTCCCGCCAGCGTTGCAAAGAGGTCGTTGGCTTTTGGAAGTGCGTATTGGTCCTGCAGGGAGAAACGATTGATAGTTACTTTGAAATCGCCACAGATTCTGACGGTGCCATCTCCCTTGAGGACTGGCCCATTCGCTGAACTCGATCAGTGAGATGATGCCCTCTCTTTGTAGCCGGTCCAGCTCGATTTCTACCCTTTCTCTCATCATGTACGGTACTGCTCTCGCCTTGTGATGCATGGGTCGCGCCACCGGAATTAGGTGGATCTGCACTTTTGCTCCTTGGAATTTCCCGATGCCTGGTTCGAACAGTGAAGGAAATTTGTTTAAGACCTGGGCACACGAAGTGTCGTCAGCGGGCGATAGCGCTCGGATGTCATCCCAGTTCCAGTATATCTTTCCCAGCCAGCTCCTGTTGAGCAGCGTGGGACCATCGCCCGGTACCACCCAGAGTGGTAGCTTGTGCACCGCTCCATTGTAGGAGACCTTTACGGTAGCACTGCCGATTACAGGAATGAGTTATTTTGTGTAAGTTCTTAGTTCCATGCGAATTGGAGTTAAGACTGGCCTTGAGGCCTTGTTGCACCACAACCTTTCGAAAATCTTTTTGCCCATGATGGACTGGCTCGCGCCCGTGTCCAGCTCCATTGAAACCGGGAGTCCATTTAGTTCAAACTTCAGCATTATCGGGGGATAATTCGTGGTGAATGTGTGCACCCCATAGAAACATAGAAAATAGGTGCAGGAGTAGGCCATTCGGCCCTTCGAGCCTGCACCGCCATTCAATTAGTTCATGGCTGAACATGCAACTTCAGTACCCCATTCCTGCTTTCTCGCCATACCCCTTGATCCCCCTAGTCATAAGGACTACATCTAACTCCTTTTTGAATACATTTAGTGCATTGGCCTCAACAACTTTCTGTGGTATTGAATTCCACAGGTTCACCACTCTCTGGGTGAAGAGATTTCTCCTCATCTCGGTCCTAAATGGCTTACCCCTTATCCTTAGACTGTGATCCCTGGTTCTGGACTTCCCCAACAATGGGTACATTCTTCCTGCATCTTCCCTGTCTAAACCTGTCAGAATTTTAAACGTTTCTATGAGATCCCTCTCATTTGTCAGAACTCCAGTGAATACAAGCCCAGTTGATCCAGTCTTTCTTGATATATCAGTCCCGCCATTCTGGGAATCAGTCTGGTGAACCTTCACTGCACTCCCTCAATAGCAAGAATGGCCTTCCTCAAGTTAGGAGACCAAAACTGTACAGAATACTCCAGGTGTGGCCTCATCAAAGCCCTGTACAACTGTAGCAACACCTCCCTGCCCCTGTACTCAAATCCCCTCGCTATGAAGGCCAACATGCCATTTGCTTTCTTAACCGCCTGCTGTACCTACATGCCAACCTTCAATGACTGATGTACCATGACACCCAGGTCTCGTTGCACCTCCCCTTTTCCTAATCTGTCACCATTCAGACAATAGTCTGTCTCTCTGTTTTTACCACCAAAGTGGATAACCTCACATTTATCCACATTATACTTCATCTGCCATGCATTTGCCCACTCACCTAACCTATCCAAGTCATTCTGCAGCTTCATAGCATCCTCCTCACAGCTCACACTGCCACCCAACTTAGTGTCATCTGCAAATTTGGAGATACTACATTTAATCCCCTCGGTCTAAATCATTAATGTACAATGTAAACAGCTGGGGCCCCAGCACAGAACCTTGCGGTACCCCACTAGTCACTGCCTGCCATTCTGAAAAGAACCCATTTACTCCTACTCTTTGCTTCCTGTCTGCCAACCAGTTCTCAATCCACATCAGCACACTACCCCCTATGCCATGTGCTTTAACTTTGCACATTAATCCCTTGTGTGGAACCTTGTCGAAAGCCTTCTGAAAGTCCAAATACACCACGTCAACTGGTTCTCCCTTGTCCACTCTACTGGAAACATCCTCAAAAAATTCCAGAAGATTTGTCAAGCATGATTTCCCTTTCACAAATCCATGCTGACTTGGACCTATCATGTCACCTCTTTCCAAATGCGCTGCTATGACATCCTTAATAATTGATTCCACCATTTTACCCACTACCGATGTCAGGCTGTTTTCTCTCTCCCTCCTTTTTTAAAAAGTGAGGTTACATTGGCTACCTTCCACTGCATAGGAACTGATCCAGAGTCTATGGAATGTTGGAAAATGACTGTCAATGCATCCGCTATTTCCAAGGCCACCTCCTTAAGTACTCTGGGATGCAGTCCATCAGGCCCTGGGGATTTATCGGCCTTTAATCCCATCAATTTCCCCAACACAATTTCCCGACTAATAAGGACTTCCCTCAGTTCCTCCTTCTTACTAGACCCTCTGACCCCTTTTATATGCGGAAGGTTGTTTGTGTCCTCTTTGGTGAATACCGAACCAAAGTACATTGTTCAATTGGTCTGCCATTTCTTTGTTCCCAGTTATGACTTCCGCTGATTCTGACTGCAGGGGACCTACGTTAGTCTTTACTAACCTTTTTCTCTTTACATATCTATCGAAGCTTTTGCAATCCATTTTAATGTTCCCTGCAAGCTTCCTCTCGTACTCTATTTTCCCTGTCCTAATCAAACCATTTATCCTCCTCTGCTGAGTTCTAAATTTCTCCCAGTATCCAGGTTCGCTGCTATTTCTGGCCAATTTGTATGCCACTTCCTTGGCTTTAATACTATCCCTGATTTCCCTTGATAGCCACGGTTGAGCCACCTTCCCTTTTTTATTTTTGCCAGACAGGGATGTACAATTGTTGTAGTTCATCCATGCGGTCTCTAAACGTCTGCCATTGCCCATCCACTATCAACCCGTTAAGCATCATTCGCCAATCTATCCTAGCCAATTCACGCCTCACACCTTCAAAGTTACCCTCCTTTAAGTTCTGGACCATGGTTTCTGGATTAATTGTTTCATTCTCCATCCGAATGTAGAATTCCACCATATTATGGTCACTCTTCCCCAAGGGGCCTTGCACAACGAGATTGCTAATTAATCCTCTCTCATTACACAATACCCAGTCTAAGATGGCCTCCCCCCTAGTTGGTTCCTCGACATTTTGGTCCAAAAAACCATCCCTTATGCACTCCAGGAAATCCTCCTCCACCATATTGTTTCCAGTTTGGTTAGCCCAATCTATATGCATATTAAAATCACCCGTGATAACTGCTGCACCTTTATTGCATGCACCCCTAATTTCCTGTTTGATGCCCTCCCCAACATCACTACTACTGTTTGGAGGTCTGTACACAACTCCCACTAGCATTTTCTGCCCCTTGGTATTCTATAGCTCCACCCATACTGATTCCACATCATCCAAGCTAATATCTTTCCTTACAATTGCATTAATTTCCTCTTTAACCAGCAACGCCACCTCGCCTCCTTTTCCTTTCTGTGTATCCTTCCTAAATGTTGAGTACCCTTGGATGTTGAGTTCCCAGCCTTGGTCACCCTGGAGCCATGTCTCCGTGATGCCAACCACATCGTATCCGTTAACTGCTATCTGCACAGTTAATTCGTCCACCTTATTCCGAATACTCCTCGCATTGAGGAATAGAGCCTTCAGGCTTGCCTTTTTAACACACTTAGACACTTTAGAATTTTGCTGCAAAGTGGCCCTTTTTGTTTTGCCTTGGGTTTCTCCGACATCCTCTTTTACTCATCTCTTTTCTGTCTTTTGCTTCTGTCTCCAGGTCTGTCTTCTGGTGCAGCAGGTAATCAGGAAGGCGAATGGAATGTTGGCCTTCATTGCGAGAGGGATGGAGTAGAAAAGCAGGGAGGTCCTGCTGCAACTGTACAGGGTATTGGTGAGGCCGCACCTGGAGTACTGCGCGCAGTTTTGTTCACCTTACTTAAGGAAGGATATACTGGCTTTGGAGGGGGTACAGAGACGATTCACTCGGCTGATTCCGGAGATGAGAGGGTTACCTTATGATGATAGGTTGAGTAGACTGGGTCTTTACTCGTTGGAGTTCAGAAGGATGAGGGGTGATCTTATAGAAACATTTAAAATAATGAAAGGGATAGACAAGATAGAGGCAGAGAGGTTGTTTCCACTGGTAGGGGAGACTAGAACTAGGGGGCACAGCCTCAAAATAGAGGGGAGCCAATTTAAAACCAAGTTGAGAAGGAATTTCTTCTCCCAGAGGGTTGTGAATCTGTGGAATTCTCTGCCCAAGGAAGCAGTTGAGGCTAGCTCATTGAATGTATTCAAGTCACAGATAGATAGATTTTTAACCAATAAGGGAATTAAGGGTTACAGGGAGCAGGCGGGTAAGTGGAGCTGAGTCCATGGCCAGATCAGCCATGATCTTGTTGAATGGCGAAGCAGGCTCGAGGGGCTAGATGGCCTACTCCTGTTCCTAATTCTTATGTTCTTATGTTTCCCTCTGTCTCCCTGCATTGGTTCCCATCCCCCTGCCATATTAGCTTAACTCCTCCCCAACAGCACTAGCAAACACTCCCCCTCGGACATTGGTTCCGGTCCTGCCCAGGTGCAGACCGTCCGGTTTGTACCAGTCCCACCTCCCCCAGAACCGGTTCCAATGCCCCAGGAATTTGAATCCCTCCCTGCTGCACCACTGCTCAAGCCACGTATTCATCTGAGCTATCCTGCGATTCCTACTCCGACTAGCACGTGGCACTGGTAGCAATCCCGAGATTACTACTTTTGAGGTCCTACATTTTAATTTTGCTCCTAGCTCCTTAAATTCGTCTCGTAAGACCTCATCCCTTTTTTTACCTATATCGTTGGTACCAATGTGCACCACGACAACTGGCTGTTCACCCTCCCTTTTCAGAATGTCCTGCACCCACTCTGAGACATCCATGACCCTTGCACCAGGGAGGCAACATACCATCCTGGAGTCTCGGTTGATGCCGCAGAATCGCCTATCTATTCCCCTTACAATTGAATCCCCTATCACTAATTGTTCTCCCACTCTTTTTCCTGCCTTCCTGTGCAGCAGAGCCAGCCACGTTGCCATGAACTTGGCTGCTGCTGCTCTCCCCTGATGAGTCATTCCCTCAACAGTACTCAAAGCGGTGTATCTGTTTTGCAGGGGGATGACCGCAGGGGATCCCTGCACTACCTTCCTAGCACTGCTCTTCCTGTTGGTCTTCCATTCCCTCTCTGGCTGTGGACTCTTTACCTGCGGTAAGACCAACTCACTAAACGTGCTATTCACGTCATTCTCAGCATCGTGGATGCTCCAGAGTGAATCCACCTCTGCCTCCTCTATCAGAGGTTCTGTTTCGTCGTGATCCTCCGTGGATCTGTCCTCCTCTGCAACATGATGGTTTGCAGGTTTAGCAGACCTAGCAGTTCACTTGCACACTCGTTGGAGGTGTCCCATTGTTCCACAGCCCTTGCAAATGTATCCTTTGAATCGGCATGAATGGAAACGATGATCATCCCCGCAGCGCCAACAATGTGTTAATGGCCTAGCATTCATCACCCATGATGGTGGACTCAGATATCTGCGGACGTGTGACCTGCCCTGTCCGTTACGATTCAAAAACCACATCACTTTGTTCACAGTACTTGTAGCAGCACTTGTGTGCTCAGAGATTTGCTTAGTTTTGTCACTGGTAGCAATGAACGCCTGGGCTATCGCGATGGCCTTACTCCGATAGCCCTACTCAAGGTTGGGGTCTCTACAGTCAAAAGTTTGCCAAGTATGGTTTCATGGCCAATGCCAACTATGAAAAAGTCTCTGAGCATGTGCTCCAAAAGTCCTTCAAATTCGCAATTTCCTGCAAGGCGTCTTAGCTCGGCGACATAACTCGCCACTTCCTGGCCTTCAGATCTTTTGTAGGTGTAGAACTGGTACCTCGCCATCAGAATGTTTTCATTTGGGTTCAAATGCTCTCGGAGCAGTGTGCACAAATCATCGTACGATTTCTCCGTGGCTTTCACTGGAATGAGCAAATTCTTCATGAGGCCATACGTTGGTGCCCCACAGACGGTGAGGAGGATCACTCTACGTTCTTCCCCATCTAGCTCGTTGGCCACGAAGTATTGGTTGAGTCGCTCCACGAAAGTTTCCCAATTATCTCATTCTGAGAATTTCTCCAGGATGCCCACTGTTCCCTGCATCTTTGGGTTCACGATCTGTATCTTGTCGCCAGTTGTAGTGTATGGAGAAAGAGTCAGACTGAACACTGTGAGCTCAAAGTAATGTGTGACCTTAGTCTTTTATTACAGGTCTCCAGAGTGCCTCTCCAACCTGTGAAGCACACTTAAATACCTGTGCTCCCAAGGGATTATGAGATCCCTTGGGACTCCGGGGAATGAGCCCTCTAGTGGCTGTACAGAATATATACAAGTCCAGATACATAACACTCACCACATGAGATCTGACCATGTGATGCCTGATCACGTGCCATCTGGTCATGTGTGATTTACAAATGTTATTACATTGCAGCCAGGAATGTTAAATTCTCATTGCTGCCCATGTTTAAGCCAGATCTCTGTTACAGCCATTATATCATAACCCATGTGGCAACTTGTGCCTGCAACTCATCAGCCTTATTTGTAACACTGGTCGCATTAACACACAGACATTGCAGCAGCATGCAAGATAGCGTTGGTTTTTACAACAATTTAGAAAGCACCTTGAAAGTAGTAAAACGTCCCAAGGCACTTCATAGCAGCGTTATAAAACAACATTTGACACCAAGCCACATAATGAGAAATTAGAGCAGATGACCATAAGCTTGGTCAAAGAGGCAGGGTTTAAGGGGCGACTTAAAGGAGGAGAGAGAGGTAGAGAGGCAGAGAGGTTTAGGGAGGGAATTCCAGAGCTGAGGGCTCAGGCAGCTGAAGGCATGGCCACCAATGGCTGAGTGATTAAAATCAGGGACGCTCCCAAGAGCCAGATTTAGAGGAGCGCAGATATCTCAGGGGGTTGTGGGGCTGGAGGAGATTACAGAGATAGGGAGGGGCGAGGCCATGGAAGGGTGTGAAAACAAGGATGAGAATTTTAAAATCAAAGCGTTGCTTAACCGGGAGCCAATGTAGGTCAGCGAGCACAGGGGTGATGGGTGAGCGGGACTTGGTGCGAGTTAGGACATGGGCAGCAGAGTTTTGGATCACCTCAACTTTACATAGGGTAGAATGTGGGAGGCCAGCCAGGAGTGCGTTGGAATAGTCAAATCTGGAGGTAACAAAGGCGCAGATGAGGGTTTCAGCTGCAGATGAGCGGAGTCGGAACAGAGTCGGGCGATATTACGAAGGTGGATATAGGCGATCTTATATATGGTGCGGATGTGTGGTTGGAAGCTCATTTCAGGGTCAACTATGAGGCCAAGATTGCGACCAGTCGACTCCAGGCTCAGGCAGATTCTAGGGAGAGGGATGGAATCTGTGGCTGGGGAAGAGATTTTATCATGGGAACCAAAGACAATGGCTTCAGTCGTCCCAAGGTAACTTCGATGGTATGAGACGTGAATTGGCTAGAATAGACTGGCGAGTGATACTTAAAGGGTTAGAAACATTGAAACATAGAAAATAGGTGCAGGAGCAGGCCATTCAGCCCTTCTAGACTGCACCGTCATTCAATGAGTTCATGGCTGAACATGAAACTTCAGTACCCCATTCCTGCTTTCTCGCCATACCCCTTGATCCCCCGAGTAGTAAGGACTTCATCTAACTCCCTTTTGAATATATTTAGTGAATTAGCCTCAACTACTTTCTGTGGTAGAGAATTCCACAGGTTCACCACTCTCTGGGTGAAGAAGTTTCTCCTCATCTCGGTCCTAAATGGCTTACCCCTTATCCTTAGACTGTGACCCCTGGTTCTGGACTTCCCCAACATTGGGAACATTCTTCCTGCATCTAACCTGTCTAAACCCGTCAGAATTTTAAACGTTTCTATGAGGTCCCCTCTCATTCTTCTGAATTCCAGTGAATACAAGCCCAGTTGATCCAGTCTTTCTTGATAGGTCAGTCCCACCATCCCGGGAATCAGTCTGGTGAATCTTCGCTGCACTCCCTCAATAGCAAGAATGTCCTTCCTCAAGTTAGGAGACCAAAACTGTACACAATACTCCAGGTGTGGCCTCACCAAGGCCCTGTACAACTGTAGCAACACCTCCCTGCCCCTGTACTCAAATCCCCTCGCTATGAAGGCCAACATGCCATTTGCCTTCTTAACCGCCTGCTGTACCTGCATGCCAACCTTCAATGACTGATGTACCATGACACCCAGGTCTCGTTGCGCCTTCCCTTTTCCTAATCTGTCACCATTCAGATAATAGTCTGTCTCTCTGTTTTTACCACCAAAGTGGATAACCTCACATTTATCCACATTATACTTCATCTGCCATGCATTTGCCCACTCACCTAACCTATCCAAGTCACTCTGCAGCCTCATAGCATCCTCCTCGCAGTTCACACTGCCACTCAACTTAGTGTCATCCGCAAATTTGGAGATACTACATTTAATCCCCTCGTCTAAATCATTAATGTACAATGTAAACAGCTGGGGCCCCAGCACAGAACCTTGCGGTACCCCACTAGTCACTGCCTGCCATTCTGAAAAGTACCCAGTTACTCCTACTCTTTGCTTCCTGTCTGCCAACCAGTTCTCAACCCCCAATCCCATGTGCTTTAACTTTGCACATTAATCTCTTGTGTGGGACCTTGTCGAAAGCCTTCTGAAAGTCCAAATATACCACATCAACTGGTTCTCCTTTGTCCACTTTACTGGAAACATCCTCAAAAAATTCCAGAAGATTTGTCAAGCATGATTTCCCTTTCACAAATCCATGCTGACTTGGACCTATCATGTCACCATTTTCCAAATGCGCTGCTATGACATCCTTAATAATTGATTCCATCATTTTACCCACTACTGATGTCAGGCTGACCGGTCTATAATTCCCTGTTTTCTCTCTCCCTCCCTCCTTTTTTAAAAAGTGGGGTTACATTGGCTACCCTCCACTCCATAGGAACTGATCCAGAGTCAATGGAATGTTGGAAAATGACTGTCAATGCATCCGCTATTTCCAAGGCCACCTCCTTAAGTACTCTGGGATGCAGTCCATCAGGCCCTGGGGATTTATTGGCCTTCAATCCCATCAATTTCCCCAACACAATTTTCCGACAAATAAAGATTTCCCTCAGTTCCTCCTCCTTACTGGACCCTCTGACCCCTTTTTATATCCGGAAGGTTGTTTGTGTCCTCCTTAGTGAATACCGAACCAAAGTACTTGTTCAATTGGTCTGCCATTTCTTTGTTCCCCGTTATGACTTCCCCTGATTCTGACTGCAGGGGACCTACGTTTGTCTTTACTAACCTTTTTCTCTTTACATACCTATAGAAACTTTTGCAATCCGCCTTAATGTTCCCTGCAAGCTTCTTCTCATACTCCATTTTCCCTGCCCTAATCAAACCCTTTGTCCTCCTCTACTGAGTTCTAAATTTCTCCCAGTCCCCGGGTTCGCTGCTATTTCTGGCCAATTTATATGCCACTTCCTTGGCTTTAATACTATCCCTGATTTCCCTAGATAGCCACGGTTGAGCCACCTTCCCTTTTTTATTTTTACGCCAGACAGGAATGTACAATTGTTGTAATTCATCCATGCAGTCTCTAAATGCCTGCCATTGCCCATCCACAGTCAACCCCTAAAGTATCATTCGCCAATCTATCCGAGCCAATTCACGCCTCATACCTTCAAAGTTACCCTTCTTTAAGTTCTGGACCATGGTCTCTGAATTAACTGTTTCATTCTCCATCCTAATGCAGAATTCCACCATATTATGGTCACTCTTCCCCAAGGGGCCTCGCACAATGAGATTGCTAATTAATCCTCTCTCATTACACAATACCCAGTCTAAGATGGCCTCCCCCCTAGTTGGTTCCTCGACATATTGGTCTAAAAAACCATCCCTTATGCACTCCAGGAAATCCTCCTCCACCGTATTGCTTCCAGTTTGGCTAGCCCAATCTATGTGCATATTAAAGTCACCCATTATAACTGCTGCACTTTTATTGCATGCACCCCTAATTTACTGTTTGATGCCCTCCCCAACATCACTACTACTGTTTGGAGGTCTGTACACAACTCCCACTAACGTTCTTTGCCCTTTGGTGTTCTGCAGCTCTACCCATATAGATTCCACATCATCCAAGCTAATGTCTTTCCTAACTATTGCATTAATCTCCTCTTTAACCAGCAATGCTACCCCACCTCCTTTTCCTTTTATTCTATCCTTCCTGAATGTTGCATACCACTGGATGTTCAATTCCCAGCCCTGATCATCCTGGAGCCACGTCTCCGTGATCACAATCACATCATATTTGTTAACATCTATTTGCACAGTTAATTCATCCACCTTATTGCGGATACTCCTTGCATTAAGACACAAAGCCTTCAGGCTTGTTTTTTTAACACCCTTTGTCCTTTTAGAATTTTGCTGTACAGTGGCCCTTTTTGTTCTTTGCCTTGGGTTTCTCTGCCCTCCACTTTTCCTCATCTCCTTTCTGTCTTTTGCTTTTGTCTCCCTCTGTCTCCCTGCATTGGTTCCCATCCCCCTGCCATATTAGTTTAACTCCTCCCCAACAGCACTAGCAAACACTCCCCCTAGGACATTGGTTCCGGTCCTGCCCAGGTGCAGACCGTCCGGTTTGTACTGGTCCCACCTCCCCCAGAACCGGTTCCAAAGACCCAGGAATTTGAATCCCTCCCTGCTGCACCACTGCTCAAGCCACATATTCATCTGCGCTATCCTGCGATTCCTACTCTGACTAGCACGTGGCACTGGTAGCAATCCCGAGATTACTACTTTTGAGGTCCTACTTTTTAATTTAGCTCCTAGCTCCTTAAATTCGTTTCGTAGGACCTCATCCCTTTTTTTAACCTATGTCGTTGGTACCAATGTGCAGCACGACAACTGGCTGTTCTCCCTCCCTTTTCAGAATGTCCTGCACCCACTCCGAGACATCCTTGACGCTTGCACCAGGGAGGCAACATACGGTTGACGGTGAATCGGCAATGGCAAACATTTAAAGATCACATGGATGAACTTCAACAATTATACATCCCTGTAAAAATAAAATGGGGAAGGTGGCTCAACCCTGGCTAACAAGGGAAATTAAGGATAGTGTTAAATCCAAGAGCGAGGCATATAAATTGGCCAGAAAAAGCTGCAAACCTGAGGACGGGAGAATTTTGTAATACAGCAGAGGAGGACAAAGGGTTTAATTTGGAGGGGGAAAATTGAGAATGAGCGGAAGTTTGCTGCCAACATAAAAACTGACTGCAAAAGCTTCTATAGAGAAAAAGATTAGTGAAAACAAACGTAGGTCCCTTGGAGTCAGATTCAGGTGTATTTATAGTGGGGAACAAAGAAATGGCGGACCAGTTAAACAAATACTTTGGTTCTGTCTTCACGAAGGAAGACACAAATAACCTTCCGGAAATACTAGGGGACCAAGGATCCAGTGAGAAGGAGGAACTGAAGGAAATCCTTATTAGGCGGGAAATTGTGTTAGGGAAATTGGTGGGATTGAAGGCCGATAAATCCCCGGGGCCTGATAGTCTGCATCGCAGAGTACTTAAGGAAGTAGCCCTAGAAATAGTGGATGCATTGGTGATCATTTTCCAACAGTCTATCAACTGTGGATCGGTACCTATGGACTGGAGGGTAGCTAATGTAACACTAATTTTTTACAAAGGAGGGAGAGAGAAAATGGGTAATGAAAGACTGGTTAGCCTGCCATCAGTAGTGGGGAAAATGTTGGACTGAATTATTAAAGATGAAATAGCAGCACATTTGGATCGCAGTGACGGGATCTGTCCAAGTCAGCATGGATTTGTGAAAGGGAAATCATGCTTGACAAATCTTCTGGAATTTTTTGAGGATGTAACTAGTAGAATGGATGTGGTGTATTTTGACTTTCAAAAGGCTTTTGACAAGGTCCCACACAAGAGATTGGTGTGCAAAATTAAAGCACACATTATTGGGGGTAATGCACTCACGTGGATAGAGAACTGGTTGGCAGACAGGAAGCAGAGAGTCAGGATAAACAGGTCCTTTTCAGAATGGCAGGCAGTGACTAGTGGGGTGCAGCAGGGCTCAGTGCTGGGACCCCAGCTATTTACAATATACATTAATGATTTGGATGCGGGAATTGAATGTAATATCTCCAAGTTTGCAGATGACACTAAGCTGGGTGGCGGTGTGAGCTGTGAGGAAGACGCTAAAAGGCTGTAGGGTAACTTGGACAGGTTAGGTGAGTGGGCAAATGCATGGCAGATGCAGTATAATGTGGATAAATGTGAGGTTATCCACTTTGGGGACAAAAACACGAAATAGAATATTATCTGAATGGTGGCACATTAGGAAAAGGGGAGGTGCAACGAGACCTGGGTGTCATGGTACATCAGCCATTGAAAGCTGGCATGCAGGTACAGCAGGCGGTGAAGGCGGCAAATGGTATGTTGGCTTTCATAGCTAGGGGATTTGAGTATAGGAGCAGGGAGGTCTTACTGCAGTTGTACAGGGCCTTAGTGAGGCCTCGCCTGGAATATTGTGTTCAGTTTTGGTCTTATAATCTGAGGACGGACGTTTTGCTATAGACGGAGTGCAGCGAAGGCTCACCAGACTGATTCCTGGGATGGCAGGACTGACATATGAAGAGAGACTGCATCGACTGGGCTTGTATTCACTAGAGTTTAGAAGGATGAGAGGGGATCTCATAGTAACATATAAGATTCTGACGGGACTGGACAGGTTAGATGCAGGAAGAATGTTCCCAATGTTGGGGAAGTCCAGAACCAGGGAACATAGTCTAAGGATAAGGGGTAAGCCATTTAGGACTGAGATGAGGAGAAACTTCTTCACTCAGAGAGTTGTTAACCTGTGGAATTCCCTACCGCAGAGAGTTATTGATGCAAGTTAATTGGATATATTCAAGAGGAAGTTAGATATGGCCCTTACAGCTAATGGGATCAAGGGGTATGGAGAGAAAGCGGGAAAGTGGTACTGAGTGAATGATCAGCCATGATCTTATTCAATGGTGGTGCAGGCTCGAAGGGCCTACTCCTGCACCTATTTTCTATGTTTCTATGTAATATTTCTGCTCATCCAGTACTGGATGTAGAGACCGTGAAGGTGTCGAGAGAAGTGGTGGTGAGGTAGAGCTGGGGGCCATCAGCGTCCATGTGGAAACTGATCCTGTGTTTTCGGATGATGTCGCCGAGGGGCAGCGTTTAGATGAGAAAAAGGATGGGGCCCAAGGATAAATCCTTGGGGGACTTGAGAATTAACAATGCAGGGGCCGGAAGAGCAGCCGTTGCAGGTGATTCTCTGGCTACCATTAGTAGATAAGAATGGAGCCAGTCGAGTGCAGTCCCACCCAGCTGGACATCGGTGGAGAGGCGTTGGAGGAGGATGGAGTGGTCAACCGTGTCAAAGGCTGCAGACAGGTCAGGAAGGATGAGGAGGGATAGTTTACCTCAGTTACAGTCACAAAGGATATAATTTGTCACTTTGATAACAGCCATCTAACTGCTGCTCTTTCTACATTATTCTCTGTTCTGTTGCTGTTTGTCCCTCCTAGTTTTCTCTGCACCTTGTCTCTCCTCTCTGCTGCTGTGTCCTGGGGCCCCTCCAGCAGTGTGTGTTTCTTTGCTCGATGATCAGAGGAGATCGGGCGTTTTCAGACTAGTGTGGCTGTAGGCATTTGCTAATTCTTCACTTAAAGGCACATGGTGCTGTCGCTCATTCTTTATTCCTAGTCTATACATTGAGAGCCTTTCTAGCTCAGTTCTGGCAACTTTGTCTCCTCAATTCCGAGGGACTGCCTCTGATGATGATGACTTTCTTCTTCTGCTTTTTTCCCTGTGTCTCGACCCCCTTGCATTTGTGTAGCAGCAGGAGAACGTGCAGCAAAGAAATGATCAAAGGAGAAAGAGAGAGAGAGAGAGAGAGTGTGGGAGCAAGCTGCACAAAGGATGTGGATTGATTAACGGCAGTGTGAGTGTGTGGGGCTGTGAGCAGCCTGTGGCGGCAGCAAAAGCCTACTGCACCTGGTATTCCCAGGCAGTCTCCCATCCAAGTACTAACCAGGCCTGACTCTGCTTAGCTTCCGAGATCAGACGAGATCAGGCGTTTTCAGACTAGTGTGGCCGTAGGCATTTGTCAGCTGGCTTTCCCTTCACTTAAACACAGGCAGTCCTCTCACTCATTCTTTCCATTTGTCTCTCCATTCATAAAATCATATTGCACAGGTGCATTTATATTTCTTCCTCCCCCCACCCACCACCATACTCTCTTCGCTCTCTGCCTTCCTTTAAAAAGGGAGAATGGGATCGTCCAAAAATTGCAGGCCAGTCAGCTTAACCTCAAGGGTCGCCACATTATTCGAGGCTGCTGGGGGTCTGGAACTCACTGCCTGAAATGGTGGGAGAGGCAGAACCCCTCATCGCATTGAAAAAGTGCTCGGTTACGTACTTGAAGTGCCGTAACCTACAGGGCTACGGACCTAGTGCTGGAAAGTGGGATTAGGCTGATCAGCTCTTTTTCGGCCAGCACAGATACGATGGGCCGAATGGCCTCCTTCTGCGATGTACATTTCTATATTTCTGTCATGCTGCCACACAAACAAAATGCAAGCCCCGCCCTTCATTAAGCTACAAAACGACCATAGTTTCACCCGCTCGACACCCAAACCTCTCACTTGGGCAAAAACGCTGCTCTCTGATGCCTCAAAACAGACAATCGGGGAGTGGCCTTACCTCCCGGGTAGTGTTGCCAACTCTGGCTGGAGACATTCCTGGAGGTGTGGTCATGTGACCATCTCACTAGTGTATGGAGAAAGTGTCAAACTGAAAACTGTGAGCTCAAAGTAATGTGACACCTTGGTCTTTTATTGCAGGTCTCCAGAGTGCCTCTCCAACCTGTGAAGCACACTTAAATACCTGTGCTCCCAAGGGATTATGAGATCCCTTAGGCCTCCGGGGAATGAGCCCTCTGGTGGCTGTAGAGAGTATATACAAGTCCAGATACATAACACTCACCACATGAGATCTGACCATGTGATGCCTGATCACGTGACAACCGGTCATACAACCTCTACAAATGTTATTACATTGTAGCCAGGAATGTTTAATTCCCATTCCTGTCCATTTTTAAACCAGGTCTCTGTGATAGCCACTCTATCATAACCCCATGTCACAACATTCCCACCACATGACATCTGACCCGAACACTCCCTTCCCCACTCACTCTCTTTCTCTCTCGGTGCTATGCCTTCCACAGAAACAATCCCTACCCTTCATTGCCTTGCCTCAGGTTTTAAACATATCTTAGTGTTCCCATTGACTCGCTCCCCAATCACTCACCTCACCTGGTTACCGTGCAGGACCAGGAAGTACTGCACTCCTTCCATTGTCTCGAATTCCATGCTATACGGCAGTAACCTCACCCCCTCTGGGAACCGCACCTTCACATAACGGGTTCCATCAGCTACCCACCTTCCTGGATAATATCTCCTCTCTATGGCCCAGCAGATTTTAATCTCTCACGACTCCAATTCATTCATTAGCACATCGACCTCAATATAAACGGGTAGGTTTAAGAATGAGACCGGCACCTCTTTAGAATACAGCAGAGATACATCCAAGAACTTATCTCCAACCTTCAAACTCAGTAAAAGTCTTTCCACCTCCTCTGGGCCACTGCCCATCACCTCAAACCCAACGTTGAGCTTTGGTGGGCCGGCAAAGCAGCTTCCCTCGCCGCAGTCCTCGTGCACAGCCTGGATAATATCCCAAGCTCATGTCCCCTTATCATCGCACTGAACCACCACCGTGTTCCCCTTCCCAAACCTCCTGGAGTCCCGGCCCCAATCCTTGGGCCTTTTATTCCCTTCCCCCAACAATTTCTCCCCTGATTAAATCTATTGTGGGAATATTGTCCTGTGAGGGGCCAGGCACTCCGAGCCCCTCTGCACCAATCTGGCTGTTTCTGGAACAAAAGGCCCCAAACTCCCAAAAAACAACCCAAAAACCCATCACCAACTTTTCCCAAACTCCCTGCAGTAATCAGGCTCCAAGCAGCACCTGCTCACTCCAGCCCCTCCCACAGCCCTCTGAGCATGCTCAGACCAGTGCGCTCAGAGGCATTGACTGACTGGCTGTCTCTTTACTGAAAGGCACACAGTCCTGTCGCTCATTGTTCTTTGCTAGCCTTTATATTCATAGAAGCATACAACACAGAATTTCTAGGTTTTCCTGCCCCCATCTCCCACTCTCTCTCTCTCAGGCTCACTGCCTCCCACAGAAACAAACTACAAGCCATTCATTGCCTCACCACAAGCTTCAAAAGTACCTTTGTTTCTCCATTCTATCACTCCCCTCCCCTCCCCTCCCCTCCCCTCCCCAAATCTCTCACTTGGGCAAAAACACTGCTCCCTGATGCCTCAAAATACAGAATCAGGGAACAGCCTTTTCTCCCGGGTAGTGTTGCCAACTCTGGTTAAAGCCGTTCCTGGAGGTGTGGTCATGTGACCATCTCACCACATGAGATCGGACCATGTGATGCCTGATCACGTGACATCAGGTCACACGTGATTTACAAATGTTATTACATTGCAGCCAGGAATGTTTAATTCCCATTGCTGCCCGTGTTTAAGCCAGGTCTCCGTTACAGCCACTATATCATAACCCCATGTGGCAACACTGGTCGCATTAACACACGGGCATTGCAGCAGCATGCAAGATAGTGTTGCTTTTTACAACAACAACTTGCATTTATATAGCACCTTTAAAGTAGTAAAACGTCCCAAGGCACTTCATAGGAGCGGTATAAAACAACATTTGACACCAAGCCACATAATGAGAAATTAGAGCAGATGACCATAAGCTTGGTCAAAGAGGCAGGGTTTAAGGGGCAACTTAAAGGAGGAGAGAGAGGTAGAGAGATAGAGAGGTTTAGGAGGGAATTCCAGAGCTGAGGGCCCAGGCAGCTGAAGGCATGGCCACTAATGGCTGAGTGATTAAAATCAGGGACGCTCCCAAGAGCCAGATTTAGAGAAGCGCAGATATCTCAGGGGGTTGTGGGGCTGGAGGAGATTACAGAGATAGCGAGGGGCGAGGCCATGGAGGGATTTGAAAACAAGATTGAGAATTTTAAAATCAAGGCGTTGCTTACCCGTGAGCCAATGTAGGTCAGCGAGCACAGGGGTGATGGGTGAGCGGGACTTGGTGCGAGTTAGGACACTGGCAGCAGAGTTTTGGATGGCCTGAACATAGGGTAGAATGTGGAGGCCAGCCAGGAGTGTGTTGGAATAGTCGAGTCTGGAAGTAACAAAGGCACAGATGAGGGTTTCAGCCGCAGATGAGCTGAGTCAGAACAGGGTCAGGAGATGTTACGAAGGTGGAAATAGGCGATCTTAGATATGGCGCGGATATGTGGTTGGGAGCTCATTTCAGGGTCAGCGATGAAGCCAAGATTGCAAACAGTTGAGTTCAGCCTCAGGCAGATTCTAGGGAGAGGGATGGAGTCGGTGGCTGGGGAACGGATTTTAACGTGGGAACCAAAGACAATGGCTTCAGTCATCCCAATATTTCTACTCATCCAGTGCTGGATGTAGAGACCGTGAAGGTGTCGAGAGAAGTGGTGGTGATGTAGAGCTGGGGGCCATCAGCGTACATGTGGAAACTGATCCTGTGTTTACAGATGATGTCGCCGAGGGGCAGCGTTTAGATGAGAAAACGTTAGGGGCCCAAGGATAGTTCCTTGGGGGACTTGAGAGTTAACAATGCAGGGGCCGGAAGAGCAGCCGTTGCAGGTGATTCTCTGGCTACCATTAGTAGATAAGAATGGAGCCAGTCGAGTGCAGTCCCACCCAGCTGGACATCGGTGGAGAGGCGTTGGAGGAGGATGGAGTGGTCAACCGTGTCAAAGGCTGCAGACAGGTCAGGAAGGACGAGGAGGGATAGTTTACCTCAGTTACAGTCACAAAGGGTATAATTTGTCACTTTGCTAAGAGCCATCTAATTGCTGCTCTTTCTACATTATTCTCTGTTTTGTTGCTGTTTGTCCCTCCTAGTTTTCTCTGCACCTTGTCTCTCCTCTTTGCTGCTGTGTCCTGGGCCCCCTCCAGCAGTGTGTGTTTCTTTGCTGTCTTAATCTCATCTGCTTTTCCCCGTGTGTAGACCCCCTTGTGTTTGTGTAGCAACAGGAGAATGTGCAGCAAAGAAATGGTCAATGGAAAGAGAGAGAGAGAGAGAGTGCGGGAGCAAGCAGCACAAAGGATGTGGATTGATTAACGGCAGTGTGAGTGTGTGGGGCTGTAAGCAGCCTGTGGCGGCAGCAAAAGCCTACTGCACCTGGTATTCCCAGGTGGTCTCCCATCCAAGTACTAACCAGGCCTTAACTTCCAAGATCAGGCATTTTCAGACTAGTGTGGCCATAGACATTTGTTGGCTAGCTACCTCTTCACTTAAAGGCACACAGTTCTGTTACTCATGTATACATTTGCAGAATGAGACAGCACATAAGAATATAAGAACATAAGAATTAGGAACAGGAGTAGGTCAGCTAGCCCCTCGAGCCTGCTCCGCCATTCGAAAAGATCATGGCTGATCTGGCCATGGACTCAGCTCCACTTACCCGCCCACTCCCCGTAACCCTTAATTCCCTTATTGGTTAAAAATCTATCTATGATTTGAATACATTCAATGAGCTAGCCTCAACTGCTTCCTTGGGCAGAGAATTCCACAGATTCACAACCCTCTGGGAGAAGAAATTCCTTCTCAACTCGGTTTTAAATTGGCTCCCCCGTATTTTGAGGCTGTGCCCCCTAGTTCTAGTCTCCCCGACCAGTGGAAACAACTTCTCTGCCTCTATCTTGTCTATCCTTTTCATTATTTTAAATGTTTCTATAAGATCACCCCTCATCCTTCTGAACTCTAACGAGTAAAGACCCAGTCTACTCAACCTATCATCATAAGGTAACCCCCTCATCTCCGGAATCAGCCTAGTGAATCGTCTCTGTACCCCCTCCAAAGCCAGTATATCCTTCCTTAAGTAAGGTGACCAAAACTGCATGCAGTACTCCAGGTGCGGCCTCACCAATATCCTATACAGTTGTAGCAGGACCTCCCTGCTTTTGTACTCCATCCCTCTCGCAATGAAGGCCAACAATCCATTCACCTTCCTGATTAACTGCTGCACCTGCAAACTAACTTTTTGGGATTCATGCACAAGGACCCCCAGGTCCCTCTGCACCACAGCATGTTGTAATTTCTCCCCATTCAAATAATATTCCCTTTTACTGTTTTATTTTCCAAGGTGGATGATCTCACATTTTCCAACATTGTATTCCATCTGCCAAACCTTAGCCCATTCGCTTAACCTATCTAAATCTCTTTGCAGCCTCTCTGTGTCCTCTACACAACCCGCTTTCCCCTAATCTTTGTTACACTACACTCTGTCCCCTCTTCCAGGTCATCTATGTATATTGTAAACAATTGTGGTCCCAGCACCGATCCCTGTGGCACACCACTAACCACCGATTTCCAACCCGAAAAGGACCCATTTATCCCGACTCTCTGCTTTCTGTTCGCCAGCCAATTCTCTATCCATGCTAATACATTTCCTCTGACTCCGCGTACCTTTATCTTCTGCAGTAACCTTTTATGTGGCACCTTATCGAATGCCTTTTGGAAATCTAAATACACCACATCCTTCGGTACACCTCTATCCACCATGCGCGTTATATCCTCAAAGAATTCCAGTAAATTAGTTAAACATGATTTCCCCTTCATGAATCCATGTTGCTTCTGCTTGATTGCACTATTCCTATCTAGATGTCCCACTATTTCTTCCTTAATGATAGCTTCAAGCATTTTCCCCACTACAGATGTTAAACTAACCGGCCTATAGTTACCTGCCTTTTGTCTGCCCCCTTTTTTAAACAGAGGCGTTACATTAGCTGCTTTCCAATCCGCTGGTACCTCCCCAGACTCCAGAGAATTTTGGTAGATTATAACGAATGCCTCTGCTATAACTTCCGCCATCTCTTTTAATACCCTGGGATGCATTTCATCCGGACCAGGGGACTTGTCTACCTTGAGTCCCATTAGCCTGTCCAGCACTACCCCCCTAGTGATAGTGATTATCTCAAGGTCCTCCCTTCCCACATTCCCGTGACCAGCAATTTTTGGCATGGTTTTTGTGTCTTCCACTGTGAAGACCGAAGCAAAATAATTGTTTAAGGTCTCAGCCATTTCCACATTTCCCATTATTAAATCCCCCTTCTCATCTTCTAAGGGACCAACATTTACTTTAGTCACTCTTTTCCGTTTTATATGTCGGTAAAAGCTTTTACTATCTGTTTTTATGTTTTGCGCAAGTTTACTTTCGTAATCTATCTTTCCTTTCTTTGTTGCTTTCTTAGTCATTCTTTGCTGTCGTTTAAAATTTTCCCAATCTTCTAGTTTCCCACTAACCTTGGCCACCTTATACGCGTTGGTTTTTAATTTGATACTCTCCTTTACTTCCTTTGGCTGGTTATCCCTTCTCTTACCGCCCTTCTTTTTCACTGGAATAGATTTTTGTTGAGCACTATGAAAGAGCTCCTTAAAAGTCCTCCACTGTTCCTCAATTGTGCCACCGTTTAGTCTGTGTTTCCAGTCTACTTTAGCCAACTCTGCCCTCATCCCACTGTAGTCCCCTTTGTTTAAGCATAGTACGCTCGTTTCTGACACAACTTCCTCACCCTCAATCTGTATTACAAATTCAACCATATTGTGATCACTCATTCCGAGAGGATCTTTTACTAGATCGTTTATTATTCCTGTCTCATTACACAGGACCAGATCTAAGATAGCTTACTCCCTTGTAGGTTCTGTAACATACTGTTCTAAGAAACAATCCCGTATGCATTCTATGAATTCCTCCTCCAGGCTACCCCGTGCGATTTGATTTGACCAATCGATATGTAGGTTAAAATCCCCCATGATTACTGCCGTTCCTTTTTCACATGCCACCATTATTCCCTTGATTATTGCCCGCCCCACCTGAAGTTATTATTTGGGGGCCTATAAACTACACCCACCAGTGACTTTTTCCCCTTACTATCTCTAATCTCCACCCACAATGATTCAACATTTTGTTCATTAGAGCCAATATCGTCTCTCACAACTGCCCTGATATCATCCTTTATTAACAGAGCTAGCCCACCTACTTTCCCTTCTTATCTATCTTTCCGAATTGTCAGATACCCCTGTATGTTTAATTCCCAGTCTTGGCCACCCTGCAGCCACGTTTCTGTAATGGCCACTAAATCATACCCATTTGTAATGATTTGTGCCGTCAACTCATTTACTTTATTTCGAATGCTGCGTGCGTTTAGGTCGAGTGTTTTAATACTAGTTTTTAAACCATGATTTTTAGTTTTGACCCCTCCTGCAGCCCCTTTGTATTCATATATATTGTCCCTTCCTATCACCTTGTGGTTTACACTTACCCCAGTGCTACTCTGCTCTGTTGCCTCCTGCCTTTTGCATTCTTTCTTGGGGTCCTATTCATCTGAGCTCTCACCCACTCTAACTAGCTCAGAGCCCTCTCCTGGGTTCCGAATACTCCTTGCATTGAGGCACCGAGCTTTCATGTTTGCCTTTTTATTACACTTTGACCCTTTAGAATTTTGCTGTACAGTGGCCCTTTTTGTTTTTTGCCTTGGGTTTCTCTGCCCTCCACTTTTACTCATCTCCTTTCTGTCTTTTGTTTTTGTCTCCACTTTGTTTCCCTCTGTCTCCCTGCATTGGTTCCCATCCCCTTGCCATATTAATTTAACTCCTCCCCAACAGCAGTAGCAAACACTCCCCCTAGGACATTGGTTCCGGTCCTGCCCAGGTGCAGACTGTCCGGTTTGTACTGGTCCCACCTCCCCCAGAACCAGTTCCAATGCCCCAGGAATTTGAATCCCTCCCTGCTGCACCACTGCTCAAGCCACGTATTCATCTGAGCTATCCTGCGATTCCTACTCTGACTAGCACGTGGCACTGGTAGCAATCCCAAGATTACTACTTTTGAGGTCCTACGTTTTAATTTAGCTCCTAGCTCCTTAAATTCGTCTCGTAGGACCTCATCCCTTTTTTTACCTATATCGTTGATACCAATGTGCACCACAACAACTGGCTGTTCACCCTCCCTTTTCAGAATGTCCTGCACCCGCTCCGAGACATCCTTGACCCTTGCACCAGGGAGGCAACATACCATCCTGGAGTCTTGGTTGCGGCTGCAGAAACGCCTATCTATTCCCCTCACAATTGAATCCCCTATCACTATCGCTCTCCCACTCTTTTTCCTGCCCTCCTGTGCAACAGAGCCAGCCACGGTGCCATGAACTTGGCTGCTGCTGCCCTCCCCTGATGAGTCATCCCTCTCAACAGTACTCAAAGCGGTGCATCTGTTTTGCAGGGAGATGACCGCAGGGGACCCCTGCACTACCTTCCTTGCACTGCTCTTCCTGCTGGTCTTCCATTCCCTCGCTGGCTGTGGACCCTTCACCTGCGGTAAGACCAACTCGCGACACGTGCTACTCACATCATTCTCAGCATCATGGATGCTCCAGAGTAAATCCACCCTCAACTCCAATTCCGCAAAGCGAACCGTCAGGAGCTGGACGCGGATACACTTCCCGCACACGTAGTAGTCAGGATACCAGAAGTGTCCCTGAGTTCCCACATGGTACAGGAGGAGCATATCACATGACCGAGCTCTCCTGCCATGACTTAACCCTTAGATACACTTAAATTGGCAACAACAATGCTGAAGTTTACTCACTGTTATAGAAGAGAAAAAGAAAAACTACTCACCAATCACCAGCCAATCACTTACCTCCTTGGCTGTGACGTTACCTTTCTGTTTCTTTCTACTTCTTTTTTGCCTTCTCCCTGTAGCTGCACAAGCTCCGCCTTTATAGGCCTCTCGCTGACCCCGGACTCACGCCTCAGCGACGCACCTCCCGACTGCTGAATTGCGGCCTTTATAGGCCTCTCCGACCCCGAACTCACGCCTCAGCGACATCATTTCTATATTTTCCTTCTTTCCCCGCCTCCTACTCTCTCTCTCACACTAACTAGGCCAGACTCTGCTCTCTCGCAGCGCTCTGCCTCCCACAGAAACAAATTACAAGCCCTATCCTTCATTGCCTTGCCTCAATCTTCAAAATGAGCTCAGTTTCGCCATTTACTCATCCCCCAAATCACTCCCTCACTCACCCCCTCCCTCCAAAGCATTCACTCGAGCAAAAACCCTGCTCCCTGATGCCTCGAAAGACATCACCTTTTCTCCCGGGTAGTATTACCAACTCTGGTCGTAGCCATTCCTGGAGGTACGGTCATGTGACCATCTCACCACATGACTTCTCACCATGTGTTGCCTGATCACGTGACATCTGGTCACATGACTTCTACAAATAATATTGCATTTGCCTTATAAAGTCTGTGTGCGCTCTAGTTGAGTATTTCTGCTCGAGGGGGCGCACTGTGGCTGGAGGTTTATATCACGGATCTCCTGGGCAGTTGGAGGCAGCGCTCGGGGTGGGGGGGAACATTAACAGGGTGGGAAAGCTGGAAATCCCAGGGACACGGAGACCCGGCCGAATTTAATGGCAGGACCTTGTTATCATTCTCTTACTCTGTTTCCCACTCGCGTCCGGCCAGATTGAAGGTTGGTCAGCCACCAGGCGGGGAAGCCTGTGGTCAAAGGCCGCAGCCGGGAACCATTGACAATCCCCCAAAAGATTGCAGCTTGGTGTCGGATTTCGCATCTTTGCCAAGTTACCTCCCCCTGATTTAAAATTCCACCAAGTGTCTCCCGGGCTGAGTGAGCACTGTCTACACAAGCCACTGGGATTTGCTTTCTTTACCCAATGCCCAGTGGGTTCTGTCCCCTGCCTGTGACTCTCCCGGCAGGCATTCCTACCTGGGCTGCACTCAGGAGATGTTTAAACAGCCAGCACCCGGGCAGTATAGGGGATCATTTACCCACTGCGGCGATGCATGGAATGGAAGCCCCACCTTTCGCTAGCCTGAAATAGGGCAACAGTCAGTGCGGGACAACTCAGGGCCTTAGGTTAGGAGTAGAAACACGCAGGAGTCAGGGCACCTGCTCCTCATCACTATCCCTGACCCCACTCCACGGGATAGCGGGGGGGGGTGTGAGTGAGTGTGTGAGTGTGTGTGTGTGTGTGTGGGGGGGTTTGTGGGTGTGTGTGTGTGTGTGTGTGTGAGTGGGTGTGTGTGTGTGTGTGTGTGTGTGTGTGAGTGTGTGTGTGAGTGGGTGTGTGTGTGTGTGTGTGTGGGGGGGGGGTTTGTGGGTGTGTGTGTGTGTGAGTGGGTGTGTGTGTGTGTGTGTGTGAGAGTGGGTGTGTGTGTGTGTGTGTGTGAGTGGGTATGTGGGTGTGTGTGAGAGGGTGTGTGAGAGGGTGTGTGTGAGTGGGTGGGTGTGTATGAGTGTGTGTGTGTGTGTGTGTGTGTGTGTGTGTGTCTGTGTGGGTGTGTGTGTGCGAGTGGGTGTGTGTGTGTGTGGGCGTGTGTGTGGGTGTGTGTGCGTGAGAGGGTGTGTGTGAGTGGGTGCGTACGGGTGGGTGTGTGTGTGGGTGGGTGAGTATGAGTGTGTGTGTGGGTGTGTGTGTGTGTGTGTGAGTGTGTGTGTGTGGGTGTGTGTGAGTGGGTGTGTGTGTGTGTGTGTGAATAGGTGTGTGTGTGTGGGTGTGTGTGTGTGAGTGTGTGTGTGTGTGTGTGTGAGAGTGGGTGTGTGTGTGTGTGTGAGTGGGTGTGTGTGTGTGTGTGTGTGAGTGGGTGTGTGTGTGTGTGTGTGTGTGTGTGAGTGGGTGTGTGTGTGTGAGTGGGTGTGTGTGTGGGTGTGTATGAGTGGGTGTGTGTGTGTGTGTGGGTGCATGTGTGTGGGTGGGTGTGTGTGAGTGTGTGTGAGTAAGTGTGTGTGTGAATGTAAGTGTGTGTGAGTGTGTGTGTACGTGTATGTGAGTGTGTGTGAATGTGCGTGTGAGTGTCTGTGTGTGAGTGCACGTGTGTGTGTATGTGGGAGTGTGTGTAGGTGTGTGTGTGAGTGAGTGTGAATATGTATGTGGGTGTGAGTGTGTGTGTGTGTGATGCCTGCGTCTGCGCACATTCGGAGACTGAACTCCAGGATATAGTCGATGTATTCACCGAGGCATATGAAAGCATGGGCCTTACGCTTAACATCCGTAAGACAAATGTCCTCCACCAGCCTGTCCTCACCGCACAGCACTACCCCCCAGTCATCAAGATTCACGGCGCGGCCTTCGACAACGTGGACCATTTCCCATATCTCGGGAGCCTCTTGTCAACAAAGGCAGACATTGATGCGGAGATTCAACATTGCCTCCAGTGCGCCAGTGCAGCCATCGGCCGTCTGAGGAAATGAGTGTTTGAAGACCAGGTCCTCAAATCTACCACCAAGCTCATGGTCTACAGGGCTGCAGTAATTCCCGCCCTCCTATATGGGTCAGAGACATGTACGACTTACAGAAGACATATCAAGTCGCTGGAGATACATCACCAACAATGTCTCCGCAAGATACTGCAAATCCCCTGGGAGGACAGACGCACCAACATCAGTGTCCTCACCCAGGCTAACATCCCCAGTATTGAAGCACTGACCATGATAGATCAGCTTCGCTGGGCAGGCCACTTAGTTCGCATGCCAGACACGAGACTCCCTAAACAACTGCTATATGCGGAGCTCCATCATGGCAAACAAGCCAAAGGTGGGCAGCAGAAACGGTACAAGGACACCCTCAAAGCCTCCCTGGTGAAGTGTGACATCACCACTGACACCTGGGAGATCCTGGCTGAAGACCGCCCGAGGTGGAGAAAGTGCATCCGGGAGGGCGCTGAGCTCTTTGAATCTCAACGCTGCGAGCATGAAGAGGTCAGGCGCAGGCAGCGGAAGGAGCATGTGGTAAATCAGTGCCCCCCTGCCTTTCCCCGACGAATATCTGTCCCTGTGACAGGGTTTGTGGTGCCCGTATTGGACTGTTCAGCCACCAAAGAACTCACTTTAGGAGTGGAAGCAAGTCTTCCTCGATTTCGAGAGACTGCCTATGATGATGTATGTGGGTGTGAGTGTGAATGTGGGTGTGAGTGTAAGTGTGAGCATGTATGTTTGTGTGAGTGTGAGTGTATAGGTGGGTGTGAGTGCTTGTGTGAGTGTGTAGGTGGGTGTGAGTGAGTGTGAGTGCGTGTGTATGAGTGTATGCGTGTGTGAGTGTGTAAGTGGGTGTGACTGTGGGTGTGAATGTGAGTGTAACTGTGAGTATGTATGTTTGAGTGTGTAAGTATGCGTGTGAGTGAGTATGTGAGTGAGTGTGTGAGTGAATATGTGAATGAGTGTGTGAGTGAGTGTGTGAATATGGTGTGTGAGTGTAAGTGTGAGTATGTATGTGTGAATGAGTGTGTGTGTGAATATGTATGTGTGTGAGTTGTGAGTATGTATGTGTGTGTGTGCGTGTATGTGTGTGTGTGTGTGAGCGTGTGTGTGTGTGAGAGCGTGTTTGCGTGTGTGAGCGAGTCTGTGTGTGTGTGTGAGGGTGTGCTGGTGTTCAGGACCAAGCCCCTCTGCGATGCGCTCCACAGTCTAGATTTGCACCTGAGGACGGGGGTCGGGTGCCAGAGGGCAGTCAGCATTCACGGCTCTTCACCGTAGCATAGCAACAATCAATGTTTTCAGAAGTAGAGGAGAGATAAATAACAGGGAAAATAAACTGCCAGTTGTCTCTGTGTCCACAGGGTGGCGCTGTCTGGTTGCGATTGAAACCTTCCTGCTCAAAGCTGAGTTCTGATTGCAACCAATGTTTACTTTCCCATTATCTGCAGTCGGTTATTTGTGGTTGGTTTTGTGTGTGCACTTGCTGGAAGTGACTAGCTTAATTTGGAGCTTTATATCTGACTAATTAAATCTCAGCCGTGGCTCAGTTGGTAGCCCTCTCACCTCTGAGGCTCCACTCCAGTCCCAAAGAGCTTTACAGCCAACAAAGTACTTTTGAAGTGTAGTCGCCGTTGTATTGTGGGAAACAAGCAGCCAGTATTTGTACAGCAAAATCCCATAAACAACAATGAGACAATGGCCACATAATCTGTTTTAGGTGTTTGTTGAGGGATAAATATTGACCAGGACACCGGGGATAACTCCCCTGCTCTTCTTCAAATAGTGCCATGGAATCTTTTCGGTCCACCTGAGGGAGCAGACTGGGCCTCGGCACTCCCTCAGTACTGCACTGGGAGTGTCAGCCGAGATTTATGTGCTCAAATCTGAACTTGAACCCACAACCTTCTGGCTGCGAGGTGAGAGTGCGACCCACTGAGGCACGGCTGACACACAGCCCACATCACCCTTCGTACTTCAATTCAGTGCCTATAGTCCTCCCAGCTCTCTCAGCTCTGGAGCCTACAGGCTCGGCTTCGTTTCGTTTTGTTTTTTTTATTCATTCTCAGGATGTGGGCATCGCTGGCAAGGCCGGCATTTGTTGCCCGTCCCTAATTGCCCTCGAGAAGGTGGTGGTGAGCCACCTTCTTGAACCGCTACAGTCCGTGTGGTGAAGGTTCTGCCACAGTGACTTTGTCGTAGCGGTTTGGTACAACTGAGCGGCTCGCTGGGCCATTTCAGAGGACAGTTAAGAGTCAACCACATTGCTGTGGGTCTGGAGTCACATATAGGCCAGACCGGGTAAGGGCGGCAGATTTCCTTCCCTAAAGGAACATCAGTGAACCAGATGGGTTTTTACAACAATCCGGCAGTTTCATGGTTACCATTACTGACTCTAGTTTTTTTGCTCCAGATTTATTTAATTAACTGAATTTAAATTCCCCGGCTGCCGTGGTGGGATTTGAATTTGTGTCTCCAGTCTCCACTAGTCCAGTAACATAACCACTATGCTACTGTTCCTGAAAATTCTGCAGTGATTGTTCGCAACTCAGATCAGCAGGCCCCTAACTATGGCAACAATGGTCTGTGTTTATACTTGTAATGTATGCACCTGTGAGTATGCTCACAGGTTTGTGGAGCTCTTGAGATGGCCCTGATTCTGTCGAGGAGGCTCAGGCACGTGGGGCGATGCCGTCTGGACGGAATTCCTCATCGGCGCCAAGCCCCAAAACCTCCCTCAGGAGCCGCCGCCTCACAACTTGAGCCTCCTCGGGGAAATCTTCAAAGAACTCTCTGAGATTGATTAAGTATGACCTCTGGAAGTCTAGTGTTGATTGAGCCCGATAGACAAAGAGAGGACTCCCGCGTAGAGAGCCCTCCATCGGGGACCCCCGCCTCCTCCGGACGGCAAGATGGTGCGCCATGGTGTGTCCGGACAGCAGACAAGGATGACAATGTGGAGAGTGTGCAGGAGCAGCCCGTACAGGAATCCCCTCCCTGCAGAACTGAAATTTACGCGGTTTTTCTTTGGCGCTCGCCACTTTTTTTGGTGTAAATTTTTTAATTAAAGTTTCCCCAAGGAATCTGCGCCAGCGTAACTGAGTTAGTTACGATTTTTTTAGGTTTGTTTTTATTGACGTCATAGATGGCTTTACCTCATGTCCGCAAGAAACAGAGAGGATAGAAAATAGTGGATTTTCAAAAACCATTTGATCAGGTACTAAGAGACTTATGGTAAAGGTTATTGCTCATGGAATTACGAGGAATATGGTCACATGGATGGAGAGGTAGCTGGAGCAAAGGGTAGGGATAAAAGGCAGTTTGTCAGACTAGAAATATGTAAATGGAATTTGCAACAAACATCAAGTAGCTCTGTCATGCTTTGGTCTGGTAGCTGCCCCTTTAAATGAGATATTGTTCATGAGAGGCTCAGTCTGTATAATTCCATATGTTGTGAGGTTTGTTATTGTTGTATGCCCAGTAACAGGCTTGAGATTAAGTTGAACTTATATAGGCTTCATTACTAGTACATTGGTGCCTCTTTGAATGAGGCCGGCAGTTACTACTTTCTAATGAGCTGTGGCAGTCTGTCGAGGAGCACAAAAAGGGACAAATTTGAAAAAAGTTCTTTGAGGTGCGGCGTTAAATCGAACAAACTGAAATCTTCCTAAAAAGGCAGGCAGAGTTTATCTGGCCACCATGGTGTGCAAGGAGATAAGAAAGAGGCAACATGTAACAGTTTCTAACTGCAGAATAGAGTTAGGCTGGCAGGTTGGGCAGACAGGTGGCAGGTACAGTTCAGTTCAATTGAGAAAACATGGAACATAAGAATAGAGAACGGAGGATCATTGTAAGCGATAACATTTCTAATGGAGTAAAGGGGCAGAGAAGCCTTGTTGAGCTGATGCACAGGTCAGTGCAAGTGGATAAGGCCATAAAAAGGAAAATGGAAGTGTTTGGTTTAGTACCTCGAGTTGTAGAATGCAAACGCAAAGAAGTAACGCTCAACTTATACAAGATCTTGGTTAGGCTGCAGTTAGAGCACTGTGTGTAGTTTTGGGTATCCCATTCTAGGAAGGAGATAAAAGCAAAAGGAAAGGGTCAGTGTAGATTCACTGGGACGTTACCAGGGACGAGGGGTTACTATTGCTAAGAGAGACTTGAGAAGTTCAGGCTTTTCACTGGAGCTGAGAAGGTTAAGGGGTGACTTGATAGAGGGCTTCAAGATTATGAAGGGTTATAATAAGATAACCAGTGAGAGGTTGTTTCCACTGGGGAGATAATAATCAGCATGCACAAATTTATGATAATCTCAAAAACTAAAGAAGGGATTAGAAAATTACTTTACACAAAGGGTGGCTAGATTGTAGAATTCTCTGCCATGAGCTGTTGAAGCAGAGTCGATAAGAACTTTTAAACCTGAGAACGAGGAGTATTAATGGGTACATGGGGAGAGTGTGATTAATGGGTACATGGGGAGAGTGTGATTAATAGGTACATGGGGAGAGTGTGATTAATGGGTACATGGGGAGAGTGTGATTAATGGGTACATGGGGAGAGTGTGATTAATAGGTACATGGGGAGAGTGTGATTAACGGGTACATGGGGAGAGTGTGATTAATGGGTACATGGGGAGAGTGTGATTAACGGGTACATGGGGAGAGTGTGATTAATGGGTACATGGGGAGAGTGTGATTAATGGGTACATGGGGAGAGTGTGATTAATGGGTACATGGGGAGAGTGTGATTAATAGGTACATGGGGAGAGTGTGATTAATGGGTACATGGGGAGAGTGTGATTAACGGGTACATGGGGAGAGTGTGATTAACGGGTACATGGGGAGAGTGTGATTAATGGGTACATGGGGAGAGTGTGATTAATGGGTACATGGGGAGAGTGTGATTAATGGGTACATGGGGAGAGTGTGATTAATGGGTACATGGGGAGAGTGTGATTAATGGGTACATGGGGAGAGTGTGATTAATGGGTACATGGGGAGAGTGTGATTAATAGGTACATGGGGAGAGTGTGATTAACGGGTACGTGGGAAGAGTGTGATTAACGGGTACATGGGGAGAGTGTGATTAACGGGTACATGGGGAGAGTGTGATTAATGGGCACATGGGGAGAGTGTGATTAATGGGTACATGGGGAGAGTGTGATTAATGGGTACATGGGGAGAGTGTGATTAATAGGTACATGGGGAGAGTGTGACTAACGGGTACATGGGGAGAGTGTGATTAACGGGTACATGGGGAGAGTGTGATTAACGGGTACATGGGGAGAGTGTGATTAATGGGTACATGGGGAGAGTGTGATTAATGGGTACATGTGGAGAGTGTGATTAACGGGTACATGGAGAGAGTGTGATTAATGGGTACATGGGGAGAGTGTGATTAACGGGTACATGGGGAGAGTGTGATTAACGGGTACATGGGGAGAGTGTGATTAATGGGTATGTGGGGAGAGTGTGATTAATGGGTACATGGAAAGAGTGTGATTAACGGGTACATGGGTAGAACTGGAGAGCGCAATTAAAGTATTAAAGTAGACTGGGTTTAAGAAGAGGAGTGTTAAAGGGAAGGGGAAGCAAGCGGGAAAGTTGTGTTAGACTTGGAGGCTCGAGGAACAAGCAGGAACATGACGGGGTGGAATAGCTGGTTTCTCTGCTGCACCACTCTACCATTCCAAGTTTGGCACTGGGCTGCGTGTCACATGACAGGGGCAATGGGTTGACTCCTGATCTCGCATTGGCAGCAGCTGCCTCCGCCTGTTCAAATTGTTCTTTCGTTTTTTATTCATTCCCAGCAGCAACAACAACAACAACAACAACAGCTCTGCATTTGCCTTAAACGTAGTAAAAACGCCCCCCAGACTCCGAGTGAACCAGAGGAGGAAGCACCTACTTGCAGGACAGGTACTTGAGATCCTGCTGCCAGGAGGTTATGGCGAGCGGTGAGTCCGTGTGATTCTCTGAGGCTCCACGAGGCGGGTTTGGGACCAGGAAGATGAGGACGAGAAAGACCAGGAGCCCGATACATGGGGTCACCTGTGGAGGCAAGCAAATCGAGCGTGCTGCTAATGGAAATATTTAAAGTATAATCAGGAACAGGCCACAATAGTTGTTTTCTCGGCCAATATTTATCCCTCAATCTACATTTCAAAAATAGATTATCTGGTCATTATCACATTGCTGTGTGTGGGAGCTTTCTGTGTGCAAATTGGCTGTTGCATTTCCCACATTACAACAGTGACTACACTCTGAAAAGTACTTCATTGGCTGTAAAGCGCTTTGAGACATCCGATGGTCATGAAAGGCTCTATATAAATGTACGTCATTCTTTTTTTCTCTCTAAAATTGCAGAGGGGAAAGATGCTCCTGTGAAAGTACTTTAAATCTAAAGGTATCCCCGATAGTTAAATATTGTTCAAGTATTCCAAGGAGCTGTCCCATATTTTCCACCCAGCTGGAGACTTAGTGCAGTCCAGCTGGAGACTTGGTACAGTCCAGCATGTGACTTGGTACAGCCCAGCTGGAGACTTAGTGCAGTCCAGCTGGTGACTTGGTACAGTCCAGCATGTGACTTGGTACAGCCCAGCTGGAGACTTGGTACAGTCCAGCTGGTGACTTGGTACAGTCCAGCATGTGACTTGGTACAGCCCAGCTGGTGACTTGGTACAGTCCAGCATGTGACTTGGTACAGCCCAGCTGGAGACTTGGTACAGTCCAGCTGGTGACTTGGTACACCTCTTTTAGTTGAAAAACAAAAATAACAGTTAAATCAAGTGCCCCCCGATCTGGGGGACACTCCAAACACTTATCACGGCCCTTTTTGTATTTTTTTTTGTTGCTTTTTTTGTGGGGTTTTTTTGGGCCCTAAAACTGTAAATTTACAAGTGCCCCCAATAAAAGGGGAAGGGGACACTAAAACCGGCAATTAAAACAAATTAAACTTTAAAAGATATAAAATCAAATTAAAATTTGGTTGCCGGGGGTAATAATGCACTCCAGTCCCTCCGGCGCCCACCTCTCGCGGAAGGCCGCGAGCGTACCGGTGGACACCGCGTGCTCCATCTCCATCTCCAGGGACACCCTGGCTTGGATGTAGGCGCGGAAGAGAGGCAGGCAGTCAGGTGAACGATCCCCTCGACCGCCCGCTGCCTGGACCGGCTAATGGGATGACTTGGTACAGCCCAGCTGGAGACTTAGTGCAGTCCAGCATGTGACTTGGTACAGCCCAGCTGGAGACTTGGTACAGCCCTCATTAGACGGTTCAGGAATTAGCACCCTCCCGGGAAAGCTTTGCACATTGCCTTACGTTTGAGAAGACAGTGGCCCTGACAGTGCCCACAAGCCCTAGGGTCCCTGCAATGTTCCAGGTTTAGGTATGCGAAGGGCGTGTGCCTAAACCCGGAACTTGCGATCTGCCAAGAATCCGCTTGACATCCGCCGCATCCGGCGGGCGGAGAGTTGACCTGTTTGTCCAACTTCTGCCCAGCGAATGGCCGTGAAATTCTTACGACTGATAAAAGCAGGCGTAAGGCCTTCTTTTATCAGCGTAAGACTTTTAAAGGACAGAGAAATACATTTTTTCAATAATTTAAACATTTAAAAACCTGAGAAATAATGCAAGTTCTTTTTAAACCCTTTACAATATGTAAATTTATTTTTCAAGAAATTACATTTTTGTTTTAAATAATTAATGAAATTCTTTTTTGAGTAATTGTGATTTTTTTTAATGTATTTTTTGGGGTATTCCCAGTCACAAATATGGTGATTCTGTATATACAGAACTCATAACATAAGAACATCAGAATTAGGAACAGAAGTAGGCCATTTAGCCCCTCGAGCCTGCTCCGCCATTCAACAAGATCATGGCTGATCTGGCCGTGGACTCAGCTCCACTTACCCGCCCGCTCCCCATAACCCTTAATTCCCTTATTGGTTACCACCACAAGTATGAATGGGAATACCTCTACTTGGATTGGTTGGGCCGGCCCATGTATCCCTGGGACGGGTGTGAAGCGCCGAGGTCCCTGGAATACGTGGGCCTCCACATAGGCCTAGGACCACAAGTCTCTGAACCTCGTGGACCACCAGGTAAGTTTGTAGAAATTTTTCAGGTCGGAGGCATCCGCCCGCAATTCTGGGCCAGTGTGTGAGACGTTACTCAAACAACATACAGCACACTCCATGACACCTTCACAAAAGCATGTCAATGGCTATCTGCGGTGTTTGACATGTGCTGACTGTGTGAGGATTAGATTATGCCATTGATTAACAGCTCAGTGTTAAACTGTTTCTAACACCTGGATGGACTGTGAGTTTGCTGAACGTAAGGCAGGCAATACTTCGACTCTCTACCTGTACATGGAGCATCTGTGAGATTACAGAAACCAATTCACATAACAAGGGGTTTCGTTATTAATGCCCCTGGGTCACACTTTCACCTAATTAGATATTCGGTGCATTCCAGGTTGTAGGGGACGCAGGGTCCACTTATAGGGAAGTCCGGTGACACTGAATCTGTGAGAGCTGATTCGGGGTCATTTTGACTTTGTGCAATAGTGTTAAAGGGGCGCTAGCCAATCAGCCTCCTGCTTTACATCTCTCCCAATTTCCAATTCAATTGACTTCAGTGGAAATAACAATTGGGAGGGATCGAATGCGGGCTGGCATTCACCCAATTTACACTATCACACAAAGTCAATATCACCTCCACTGATTTCCACTTCAACTTACTCCTCCTCACTGAGTATCTGCAAGGTGGTGTGGGTCTGAATTTAGGATTTCCCCCTTGTGCCGGGGGAACGTTGTTGCATTTCACTATAGTGATAGAACTCCCCGCAACGATCACACCATAGTAAAGAAGCCTGTGTTAATCACACAACAATCGGTCTTACCCTCATCGCCCAGTGCCAATCGCCAGTCAATCTCAGTACTCCGGACCCAAGAATGTAACCCAGGCCACTGCAACAGAAATAAAACACATTTAACTCTCCTAATATACCAACAGCAAAGTTCATTCTGTATTACAGACCCTTGTCTGCCCAACTCACAATTCTTCTATTTTAAACCTCCCAGCTGTAGTGATCAGTTCCAACATCAGAGAACTGGACTTAACCTAAAGCAGCTCTTACTGAAGGAAACCTGATGTGAAACCTGAGGTGATTAACAGCTGTGCGGTTTTTAATTTATACACCCGTCAACGAATGGAGTCTCTTGGCCAAGGATGCCAGCCATGATGAATATCGCCAATACCCTCACAGTCTCCAAAAGTCACCAACTGCGGGAGCATTCATCAACCAATGGAGCCGACACTTGGGTGGAGGTGGGGGGTGTTGGAGGGGGAAGGGGTTGGAAGTAGGGGGGGTGGAGGTAGGGGAGGGGGTTGGAAGTGGGGGCGTGGAGGTGGGTGGAGGAGTGGGGATGGAGGTTGGTGGTGGTGGGATTGCGGGTGAGGTTGGGGCTGGGGGTGAGATTGGGGGTGGGGGTGAGGTTGGAGGTGGGGGTGAGGTTGGGGTGGGGTGAGGTTGGGGGTGGGGTGAGGTTGGGGTGGGGTTGGGGGTGAGGTGGGGGTGGGGTTGGAGGTGGGGCTTGGGTTGAGATGGGCGTGGGATTGAGGTGGTGTTGGAGGTGGGTGGGTGAGGTTGAGGTGGGGTTGAGGTTGGAAGTGGGGTTGGGTTGGGAGGTGGGAGTGGGTTTAGGGGTGGGAGGTTGGGGTGGGGCTGGGGGTGAGGTTGGGATGGGAGGTGGGGGTGGGTTTAGGGGTGGGAGATTGGGGTGGGGGTGTGGGTGAGGTTGGGATGGGAGGTGGGGGTGGGTTTAGGGGTGGGAGATTGGGGTGGGGGTTGGGGTGGGGAGTTGGGTTGGGGGCGGGGTTGAGTTGTGGGGTTGGGGGTGGGCTCACTTTTGGGTGCGGGTCAAGACACCCCCAAAGAAAATCACAAAGTTCCATAGAGAGAACAGCCCCCTTATAAGGGGGGAGGGGAGGGGCTATTACTGCTGGACCAGGGCTGCCAACTAAAGAACGAGTGACAAACCGGCCTGCACGGTACCACATTCCCCATCCACACCTGCTCTGGTGGGTGCCATGGTGACACAGGAACCCAGCAGCAACATTCTCATTGGTGGAAACTGCACCTTCCCCTCTCCCGCCCACCACCTCTGGCTGGGTCAGAAAGGCAGGTTTGCGATGGGGGGACTCCAGAAGATTCTATGGCTCTGTGTATTGGCGTTCGAGCCAAGCGGTTATTCCCAAAGGGACTGATAGGCATAGTTCCCCATCCACACCGCAATTTCATCAGCGTTACCCAGCGCAGAAATAGGGCGAAACATAGAAAAAGATGCAGGAGTAGGCCATTCAGCCCTTCGAGCCTGCACCACCATTCAATAAGATCATGGCTGATCATTCCTTCAGTACCCCTTTCCTGCTTTCTCTCCATACCCCTTGATCCCCTTAACCGTAAGAGCCATATCTATCTCCCTCTTGAATATATCCAGTGAACTACCATCAACAACTCTCTGCGGCAGGGAATTCCACAGGTTAACAACTCTCTGAGTGAAGAAGTTTCTCCTCATCTCGGTCCTAAATGGCCTACCTCTTATTCTAAGACTTTGTCCCCTGGTTCTGGACTTCCCCAACATCGGGAACATTCTTCCCTCATCTAACCTGTCCAGTCCCGTCAGAATCTTATATGTTTCTATGAGATCCCCTCTCATCCTTCTCAACTCCAGTGAATAAAGGCCCAGTTGATCCAGTCTCTCCTCATATGACAGCCCAGCCATCCCTGGAATCAGTCTGGTGAACCTTCGCTGCACTCCCTCGATAGCAAGAACGTCCTTCCTCAGACTAGGAGACCAAAACTGAACACAATATTCCAGGTGAGGCCTCAGTAAGGCCCTGTACAACTGCAGTAAGATCTCCCTGCCTCTATATTCAAATCCCCTAGCTATGAAGACCAACATACTATTTGCCTTCTTTACTGCCTGCTGTAACTGCGTGCCCACTTTCAGTGACTGATGAACCATGACACCCAGGTCTCGTTGCACCTCCCCTTTTCCTAGTCTGCCGCCATTCAGATAATATTCTGCCTTTGTGTTTTTGCCCCCAAAATGGATAACCTCACATTTATCCACATTATACTGCATCTGCCATGCATTTGCCCACTCACCTAACCTGTCCAAGTCATCCTGCAGCCTCTTAGCGTCCTCCTCACAGCTCACACCGCCACCCAGTTTAGTGTCATCTGCAAACTTGGAGATATTACACTCAATTCCTTCATCCAAATCGTTAATGTATATTGTAAAGAGCTGGGGTCCCAGCACTGAGCCCTGCGGCACTCCACTAGTCACTGCCTGCCATTCTGAAAAGGACCCGTTTATCCCGACTCTCTGCTTCCTGTCTGCCAACCAGTTCCCTATCCACTTACCCCCAATACCACATGCTTTGATTTTGCACAACAATCTCTTGTGCGGGACTTTGTCAAAAGCCTTTTGAAAGTCCAAATACACCACATCCACTGGTTCTCCCTTGTCCACTCTGCTAGTTACATCCTCAAAAATTCCAGAAGATTCGTCAAGCATGATTTCCCTTTCATAAATCCATGCTGACTTGGTCCAATCCTGTCACCGCTTTCCAAATGCGCTGCTATTCCATCCTTCATGATCGATTCCAACATTTTCCCCACTACTGATGTCAAGCTAACCGGTCTATAATTGCCCATTTTCTCTCTCACTCCTTTTTTAAAAAGTGGTGTTACATTAGCTACCCTCCAGTCCATGGGAACTGATCCAGAGTCGATAGACTGTTGGAAAATGATCACCAATGCATCTACTATTTCTAGGGCCACTTCCTTGAGCACTCTGGGATGCAGACTATCAGGACCCGGGGATTTATCAACCCATTATCCCATCAATTTCCCTAACACAATTTCCCGCCTAATAAGGATATCCTTCAGTTCCTCCTTCTCACTAGACCCACTGTCCCCTAGTACCTTCGGAAGGTTATTTGCATCTTCTTTCATGAAGACAGAACAGAAGTATTGGTTCAATTGGTCTGCCATTTCTTTGTTCCCCATCATAATTTCACCTGAATCCGACTGCAAGGGACCTACGTTTGTCTTTACTAATCTTTTTCTCTTCACATATTTATAGAAGCTTTTGCAGTCAGTTTTTATGTTCCCTGGGAACTTCCTCTCGTACTCTATTTTCCCCCTCTTAATTAAACCCTTAGTCCTCCTCTGTTGAATGCTAAATTTCTCCCAGTTCTCAAGTTTGTTGCTTTTTCTAGCCAATTTATATGCCTCTTCCTTGGCTTGAACACTATCCTTAATTTCCTTTGTTAGCCATGGTTGTGCCACCTTCCCCGTTTTATTTTTACTCCAGACAGGGATGTATAATTGCTGAAGTTCATCCATGTGATCTTTAAATGTTTGCTATTGCTTATCCACCGTCAACCCTTTAAGTATCCTTTGCCAGTCTATTCTAGCCAATTCACGCCTCATACTGTCGAAGTTAACTTTCCTTAAGTTCAGGACCCGAGTTTCCAAATAAACTTTGTCACTCTCTTAATAAAGAATTCAACATATTATGGTCACTTTTCCCCACGGGGCCTCGCACAACAAGATTGCTAATTAGTCCCTTTTCATTACACATCACCCAGTCTAGGATGGCCAGCTCCCTGGTTGGTTCCTTGACATACTGGTTTAGAAAACCATCCCTAATACACTCCAGGAAATCCTCCTCCACCGCATTGCTACCAGTTACCAGTTAGGTTAGTCCAATCAATGTGTAGATTAAAGTCGCCCACGATTACTGCTGTACCTTTATTGTACACATCCCTTATTTCTTGTTTGATGCTGTCCCCAACCTCACTACTACTATTTGGTGGTCTATACACAACTCCCACTAGTGTTTTCTGCCCTTTGGAATTCCGCAGCTCCACCCATTCCGATTCCACATCATCCAGGCTAATGTCCCTCCTTACTATTGCATTGATTTCATCTTTAACCAGCAACGCCACCCCGCCTCCTTTTCCTTTCTGTCTATCCTTCCTAAATGCTGAATACCCCTGGATGTTGAGTTCCCAGCCTTGGTCACCCTGGAGTCATGTCTCCGTGATGCCAATCACATCGTATCCGTTAACTGCTATCTGCGCAGTTAATTCATCCACCTTATTCCGAATACTCCTCGCATTGAGGTACAGAGCCTTCAGGCTTGTTTTTTTAAACACACTTTGCCCCTTTAGAATTTTGCTATAATGTGGCCCTTTTTGTTTTTTGCCTTGGGTTTCTCTGCCCTTCACCTTTACTATTCTCCTTTTTATATTTTGCTTCTGACTTTCATGTCATGTACGTACCTTCCCACTGGGATCGCAATATAGAAGATGGAGAGCATCAATGTCCTTTTGGCATCTACAAAGAGGTCTGCAATGATGGTGGGTGCGATGGTGGAGTAACTGGCTTCCCCAATGCCAACAAATGCACGGCACGCAAGCAGCAACCAAAAGTACTGAGGAGAAAAATAAATTGAAAAATAAATGATGGCTCGGAAGCAGAAAGTCCAAGACACACCAGCGAACATTTCTCGGTTGGGAGGGCTATTGAGAACTGCATCTGGCAGGGGCAGTGGGTTAACACACCGCTCTTTCTCCTCTGAGCTCCTCGGTTCAAAGCCAGCCCAGTCCACAGGGTCTGATGTCAAATGTGTTGAGCAGTTTCAATGGACATCAATTCACTAGACTAAATTGCGTACACATTGGCACTAATCTGGCGATCGCATTTAGCTTCTGTGACATGGGAATTGGAACGTGTCTTTCTGGTGCGACTAGAGTGTTGATCTCAGATGGTCTCTAAGGCCCCTTTGATGGATCAGAGTAGAGTTCTTCGACAGCGCCATTAAACCTGTGACCTCCACCACAGAGGGCAACAGGCGCATGGGAACACCACCACCTCCAAGCTCCCCTCCCAGTCACACACCATCCTGACATGGAAATATATCGGCCGTTCCTTCATCGTCGCTGGGTCAAAACCCTGGAGCACCCTCCTTATCATTATCATAGGCAGTCTCTCAGAATCGAGGAAGACTTGCTTCCACTCTAAAAATGAGTCCTCAGGTGGCTGAACAGTCCAATATGAGAACCACAGTCCCTGTCACAGGTGGGACAGATAGTCATTAAAGGAAAGGGTGGGTGGGACAGGTTTGCCGCACGTTCTTTCCACTGCCTGCGCTTGGTTTCTGCATGCTCTCGGTGATGAGACTCGAGGTGTTCAGCGCCCTCCCAAATGCACTTCCTCCACTTAGGACGGTCTTTGGCCAGGGATTCCCAGGTGTCAGTGGGGATGTTACACTTTATCAGGGAGGCTTTGAAGGTGTCCTTGAAATGTTTCCTCTGCCCACCTTTGGCTCACTTGCCGTGAAGGAGTTCCGAGTAGAGCACTTGCTTTGGGAGTCTCGTGTCTGGCATGCGAACAATGTGGCCTGCCCAGTGGAGCTGACCAAGTGTGGTCAGTGCTTCAATGATGGGATGTTGGCCTGGACGAGGACACTAACGTTGGTGCGTCTGTCCTCCACTGTGGGAGCACCTTCACCACACGGACTGCAGCAGTTCAAGAAGGTGGCTCACCACCATCTTCTCGAGGGCAACTAGGAATGGTCAATAAATGCCGGCCTCGCCAGCGACACCCACATCCCCAGAATGAATAGGGGCAAAAAAGCTTTTAATCTGCATGTAGTCAGTGAATTCTATTCCATACCTGAACATTGATCGCTGCAATGTTCAACAGCACAACTAATCACACATATATACATAAATATCTAAAAACTACTTCATTCACAATCTTGGTTATCTTTAAATGCTACCCTGTAATGTAATCTGAATTTAGAATTTCCATTTATTAAAGCTGCTTTATGGAATAGCAATCATGAACTGTATTGGATGAAGTTCATGGCCAACTGAGACCAACTGAGACAGCAGCTGACAGAAATACACAGGAACGGTATCGTTGGGAAACTGTACACCAGAGTTGTGATTAACAGACAACTATCAAATCTCTGCTTTCAGATGACATTTATAAACCATTTTCACTCTGTCCTCAGTGCTCTCTTTTTTTTTAACTGTGTTGTTGAAATGTTTCTGTGGAAATCATAAGCTTAAAATCATAAGAAGATATTGCATAGTCATCGTGAGCAGCAGTTATTTCAGAATGGTAAACGTCAGGGCCAATTTAAGACATAGATATAGACAGTTTCTTAACCGATAAGGGGATAAGGGGTTACGGGGAGTGGGCAGGGAAGTGGGGCTGAGTCCATGATCAGATCAGCCATGATCGTATTGAATGGCGGAACAGGCTCGAGGGGCCGTATGGCCTACTCCTGCTCCTATTTCTTATGTTCTTATGTTATGTTCAATTCTGGAGCTTTTCTTGAATTGGCCACATGCTTTTATTCCCTTGTTTTTTTTGCCTCTCCCAGGAGTCAGCATTACTGCTGCATATAAATGATCAGAGTGTCTATTGACACTACTGTGTCAGTGTATCAGTTGGAGGCGGGGCGGTATTTATGACAAGACTCACGGCAAATGGTCCATTTTACAACAAACAGCAAAGCAAACAGTCTACTGGGTCTATTTATAAAAGAAGCGTCTCTGCAAGCTACAGCAAACAGAGCTCATGACCAAACCTTCAGCAGCTTATCCCCATAAAAGCAGGGTGAGTTTTCCAGCAAAGTGCAGTGAGCAGAGGATATTTACATTAAAACTTATGTACGTAAATCAATCCCAGTCACCTACGATAGTGTGGTCTCCTGGCTGGATTGATGGGGGAGTTAACCTATCATCTCCAATCTGGCCAGGAATAGTGGTGTCACTATGTGCAGCCATTTTATACGTGTCATAAGCAGCCAGCTTCTGCAGTGAAAACTGGCCCAGACATGGGCCCTTGCACACAGCAATGCAGAAGGCTAAACTAAAATAACCACAACTTTGACAACTACATCATTAAAATGAAAATAAATCGGCCTACAGACTGAGTGACGAACGATCCTGCCAGTGTCACGCCACACCACATGATTATTCCAATGCACATGAGAATCTTCCTGTTGTACCGATCACCCAGGTAACCAAACAAAGGAGCCAGCACCATGTAGCTGCAGATAAAGACTGAACAAAAGAGGCAAGTCAGTGATTAAACAGCCATCTCAACATCTAGCCAGTAAATTCCAGATGAGCAGGGCCACCATGCCCTACAGCATGTGCAAAGTTCTCCCAACTGTATTTAAGAGTCAGCCGTGACTCAGTGGGCAGCACTCACGCCTCTGAGCCAAAAGGTTGTGGGTTCAAGTCCCACTCCAGGGACTTGAGTGCATAATCCAGGTTGATACTCCCAGTGCAGTGCTGAGGGAGTGCTGCACTGTCAGAGGTTCCACCTTTCGGCTGAGATGTTAAACCGAGGCCCTGTCTGCCCTCTCAGGTGGACGTAAAGGATCCCATGGCACCATTTCGAAGAAAAGCAGTGGAGTGCTCGATCAAGCAACATGGCTAAAACAGATGATCTCATTGCTGTCTGTGGGACCTTGCTGCCATGTTTCCCTTCATTACAACAGTGACTGCATGGCAAAAAGTACTTCATTAACTGTAAAGCACTTTGGGATGCCCTGAGGTTGTGCAAGGTGCACGTCTTTCTTTCATTCAATGGGATCCCCCATAGCAGCATATATCATGGAAGGAGTCCATTCACTTTGTTGGAACAGTACCCAAAACTAATCCCACTGCTTCACTTTATCCTCTTAGCCCTATATTTTTCTCTGCTTTCAATGTTTAACCAAGTTTCCCTTAAAAGATGCAATGGTCTCTACTCCAACCACTTCCATGCTCCAACAACTCTCAGATAAAGATCAGAAGACGGTGAAGCTTGCTGTGCCATTGGTATTATTTTACTGTTGTTTCAAATTTTTTATCTCATACTCCTGTGAAGCGCCTTGGGACGTTTCACTACCTTAAAGGTGCTATATAAATACTCATTGGAATTCAGAAGAATGAGAGGTGATCTTATCGAAACGTGGATGCAGAGAGGAACTTTCCACTGATGGGGGAGACTAGAACTAGAGGGCATGATCTTAGAACAAGAGGCCGCCCATTTAAAACAGAGATGAGGAGGAATTTCTTCTCTCAGAGGGTTGTTAATCAGTGGAATTCACTGCCTCAGAGAGCTGTGGAAGCTGGGACATTGAACGGATTTAAGACAGAGATAGACATTCTCTTAACTGACAAGGTAATAAGGGGTTATGGGGAGCGGGCAGGGAAGTGGAGCTGAGTCCATGATCGGATCGGCCATGATCGTATTGAATGGCAGAGCAGGCTCGAGAGGCCGTATGGCCTACTCCTGCTCCTATTTCTTATGTTCTTATAAGTTGTTGTTGTTGTTTCCTACCTACTTTCAAAATGGCCGCCGAGGATCTCAGTAGCCAATGGCTATTACGACATTCACATGGCACTGGGAGGCCAAAGGTGGGTGGTCAGAGGGACGCTGGGGGGAAAAAAAAGCAACTGGGAGAGAATTGGAAAGGGGAAGTGACAGCAAGAGCGACAGTGGAAGAGACTTCCAGTCAGACATCAAGATGAAATGAAAACCAAAAGGAGAAAAGACAAGATGAAGTATAACAAGAGAGAAAAGCATCATACACGTGAATCAGTGTGGTAACGCTCCAAGGCAGTTGAGTCTGTAATGTATGCACCTGTGAGTTGTCGAGCTGTTGAGTTGGGATTGGCTTAGCCAGTCACGTGATGTTCACAAGACTCAATAAAACCCCAGCCAGTTGGGTTCGGATGGGGCAGGTGGTTGTGAGCCTGGTGGATGAATTGGTAATGTGTAGTGTGATTGTTAAACCTTTTGCGAATAAACCGACCAGTTCTGAATAGCAATGTGTTGCTATGAATTCTTAAGCAAAGAGCCCTTTGAAGCGAATACATTACAGCGTCCAACGCACAATGCCACTGCCACCACCAGATGGCATTCTGGTGTAACAGAGCAGCAGAACCAACAGAAGCTCAAAGATGCAGCAGATAGCATACCCTCCCTACAATACGTGGGAAAGTATGGTGATAAATTCTCTGCATACAGCTCCTTTATAGAGAAACCTCATAAAATGCGCTCTTATTACAGGTGTATTAATTTAACAGACTTCACAGCGATGTTATGGCAGAACTAAAGGAGCAGTGTGCCTAAGGCAGAAGCTGCTGGTAGAATCAGCCCAATCGACAGGGCCGAGTACAATGGGCTCGCTGTCGAGACCACCAGTGACAGATCCTGGCACATCTCCCGTAGCATTGCTCATGGTCTGCAGTGCTCTATAATGACAGGAGCATTGTAGTAGACAATGCACAATGTATTATTCTGTCACAGTGTTTAACTTAGCCTTGTCCTTTAAGGCCACAGACCCAATCGCTGTAAATCCTGGGGCCAGATGGCAGTTGATTGTTGCTGGTGGGGTAAATTTCAGATTGTGAAGTGCTCATAAATTCCTGGCTCCGGGGTCAGAAGAAACCAGCAAGAAATGAGTGTTTTTCTTTTAAATATCCTTGACACGCTGAAGTGTGACAGATGTGCACTAGTGAAATGAGCGAGAGAGTGTGAATGTTCGACATACTGGTCCTTCAAACAGTAATCAGCTTACCATGGGGTTGTAATAGGAGATGTTGGCCAACAATGTCCCACTCTGGCCCTAGCAAATCATGTTATGGGTGAAGGTGCACATTATATTCATTGTAGTTACCATACAGGTTTGTTCTTAAGTAAATACACCGGATATGATATTTTCTCTTGCTTTCAGTTTTACAATCTCTTTCTTTTGCGGTGGATTCTGGTGCTCAGTATTGTATCTTGTAATGTATTTGCTTCATAGGTTCTTGGCTTAAGAATTCATAGCAACACATTGCTATTCAGAACTAGTTGGTTTATTAGCAAAGTTTTAACAATCACACTACACATTACCAGCTCATCCACCAGGCCCACAACCACCTGCCCCATCGTGGATCCCTCAAACTCAACTGGCTGGGGTTTTATTGAGTATTGTGAACATCACGTGACTGGCTAAGCCACTCCCAACTCAACAGCTCTATAAATCTGTGAGCATACATTACAGATCGGGGTTTTTTAAAATTTGGATGCCCGATGCCAGCAGTTCCAGGTCAAAGCCAAATGCAAGGAAAATATCCTCTTCCCCATTTCCCAAACACACTTCCCATCAATTCCCTAAACATCCTTCCTCCCCATCCCCCAATCATCTCTAAGACCATAGGCTTGACATCAGGAGTAGGCAAAATGCTAGAATCTATTATTAAGGACGTGGTTACAGGGCACTTAGAAAATATTACTAGGATTGGGCAGAGTCAACACGGTTTTATGAAAGGGAAATTATGTTTGACAAATTTGTTAGAGTTTTTTGAGGCTGTAACAAGCAGAATAGATAAGGAGGGACCAGTGGGTGTGGTGTATTTGGATTTTCAGAAGGCATTCAATAAGGTGCCACCCAAGAGGTTATTGAACAAAATTGGGGCTCATGGGATTGGGGGTAATAACTAGCATGGATTGAGGATTGGTTAATGGACAGAAAACAGAGAGTCGGAATAAACAGATTATTTTCGGCTGTAACTAGTGGGGTACCGCAATGATCAGTGCTTTGACCCCAGCTATTCACAATCTATATCAATGATTTGGATGAGGGGACCAAATGTAATATATCCAAGTTTGCTGATCATACAAAGCTAGATGGGAATGTAAATTGTGAAGAGGATGTAAAGAGGCTTCATGGGGATATAGACAGGCTAAGTGAGTGGGTACGAACATGGCAAATGGAATATAATGTGGAGAAATGTGAAGTTATTTACTTTGGTAGGAAATATAGAAAAGCAGAGTATTTTTTAAATGGAGAGAGACTGGGAAATGTTGGTGTTCAGAGGGACCAGGGCGTCCTTGTACACGTGTCACTGAAAGTTAACATGCAAGTACAGCAAGCAATTAAGAAAGCAGATGGTATGTTGGCCTTTATTACAAGAGGATTTGAGTATAAGAGTAAAGATGCAATTATATAGGGCCCTGGTGAGACCACACCTGGAGTATTGTGTACAGTTTTGGTCTCTTTACCTAAGGAAGGATATACTTGCCATAGAGGAAGTGTGATGACGGTTCACCAGACTGATTCCTGGGATGGGGGGATTGTCCTATGAGGAGAGATTGAGTAGACTAGGCCTCAATTCTCTAGAGTTTAGAAGAATGAAAAGTAATCTCATTGAAACATACAACATTCTTACAGGGCTTGACAGGGTAGATGCAGGGAGGATGTTTCCTGTGGCTGAGGAGTCTAGAACTAGGGGTCACAGTCTCAAAATAAGTGGGTGGCCATTTAGGACTGAGATGAGGACAAATGTCTTCACTCAGAGAGTGGTAAATCTTTGTAATTCTCTACCCCAAAGGGCTGTGGAGGCTCAGCCATTGAGTATATTCAAGGCAGAGATCGATAGATTTTTGGATATTAAGGGAATCAAGCGATATGGGGATAGTGCAGGAAAGTGGAGTTGAGGTAAAAGATCAGCCATGATCTTACTGAATGGCGGAGCAGGCTCGAGAGGCCGAATGGTCTACTCCTGCTCCTAATTCTTATGTTCTTATGTTCTACCTCATTCCCATGGAGTTGTGATGCAGATCAGCTATGATTTAAGGAAATAGCGGAACAGGCTTGAGGGGCTGAATGGCCAATCCTGTCCCTATGTTCCCGATCCCAAATATTCCTCCTAGCCCCTCTCCTCCCCATTCCCCCAGCCCCTCTCCTCCCCATTCCCCCGGCCCCTCTCCTCCCCATTCCCCCGGCCCCACCCCTCCCCATTCCCCCGGCCCCTCTCCTCCCTATTCCCCCGACCCCTCTCTTCCCCATTCCCCCGGCCCCTCTCCTCCCCATTCCCCCAGCCCCTCCCCTCCCCATTCCCCCAGCCCCTTTCCTCAACATTCCCCCGGTTCCTCTCCTCCCCATTCCTCCGGCTCCTCTCCTCCCCATTCCCCCGGCCCCTTTCCTCAACATTCCCCCGGTCCCTCTCCTCCCCATTCCCTCAACAACCCCTCTTCCCCATTCCAAAAACATACCTCCTCTCCATGGTCCAAATCACTCTGTCTTCACTCCCCCAATAATCCTCCAATATTTATATTTATTTTAAACGCACATGATCACACTATTATTTGAAGGATTATTGCGGAAAAACTTAACACCGGCTGCAAATATATTTGAATTCATGACAGTTCCATCAACGGGGAGACGGGTGGGAAGGGTAAAGACAGGGGGGATTGGAAGGAAAAATGGAAAACTCTGCTTGTCACTCTTACCTGTCTGCAATAAACCAGCTGAGCTGTCGTTTATTTTAAAGTAGTTCTGAATATTTTCCAACACACCTGCAAGAGAACAGCACAAACAGCATGACTCAACAGTGCGAAGATTTGGGCTGGATTTGCGGCTTTGAAGATTTCGGGGCTGTAAAGTTTGCGCCCGGGAACAATTTGCACCTCAGTCATCAAAATTGGGCAGTTGGGCCCTGAGTCAGGGGACGCAGCGCTAAGGGAGGCGTTGTACTCCTCTCCTGGGGCGTTAGGCTGGGAAACTCACGAGCTAAAGAGCCAGGCCGGGAGCGCTCTGAGAGACGCCTGGGGAGAACAAAAACACCATACATTCCCAATACATTGCCCACTCCGCCACAACATAAATCACAAAACAAATTAAAAGAATAAACAATCACACTTACGTTAGGCATTACTCACCTAGGTTGGACTGCCCGTTTTCCCAGGAGCTCACTGCGGGGCGCGCTGCGGGACATACCGGTCGGGCGGGAGTCAAAAAATCGCAATGGTGTCGCAACCAGGGGCGGCTGCCGCAAAACCGGACCCGAAAACCCCCGCGGGGCATTGGAGGCTGACCGCCCACCCAGAACACCTCACCGCCGTCACTGCCGCCACTCCGGGGCGAAAAACGGACGCAAAGAAACGTAAAATCCACCCCTAGAATCCTTACATCCAAGGACAGTGACTTAGCCATCATTCGGGAACAAGGTCATGGGGGCTTGTGTTTAGTTCCATTCTCAACAATATAATCGTAGCCAGAGCATCTCCTGCAATGGCTTCTCTTCCCACACCCACACCATTATCTCTGGAGACCCCCAAGGATCTATCCTTGGCCCCCTCCATTTCCTTATCTACACTCTGCCCCTCGGCGACACCATCTGCAGACATGGGATCAGTTTCCACGTGTACGCTGACGACGCCCAGCTCTACCTCTGCACCACCTGTATCGATCCCTACACTGCCTCCGTGCTGTCAAATTGCTTGCTTGACATCCAGTCTTGGATGAGTCATCAACTTCGGCCTTTCCACAATCTCCATTCGCTCGCTAATGGCCTCTCACTGGCCACTGACTCAGGACGAACCAGACTGGTTGCAACCTTGGCGTCCTGGTCTGGCCTCAGCCGAGTTTTCAACCTCATATCTGCTCCATCATGAGGGGATTAGATAGGGTAGAATGGGAGAAATTGTTTCCCCTGGCAGAAAGGTCGCTAACCAGAGGGCACAGTTTAAGGTAATTGCCAAAAGAGCCAGAGATGTGGGGGCCCAAATTGCCCCTTTTTCTAAGATCAGTTACCAACGGCAACGACAGTAAATGAGTTGCTGCCCAGTCGGGCCGGACTCTCCGACAATCGGGACATTGCCCTCTTGAATTTTTGAGGCGGACAATGTATCCACCCTGCTCCTGTGCGAACGGCGGTAGTGACGTCATTAGAGCGCGCACCGCCTGGTCCCTGCCCGGAGGCGTCATTGCCCTCAAATAATCAATCGGCTGATTGTCAGTGCCCCCGACAGCTTCGTGTGGTGGGAACCTGCCAGTTCGCCCTTAAAGGGGAGGGCGCACCGCCGAAGCCGCCATTTTATTTTAATTGCCGACCGACTCTGCAATCGGCCCGACAATGGCGGCCATTGGTTCGGCCGGACCAACAACAGGCAGCCCGGCACCCCCTCTTGGGTGCTGGGCCCGTTGGCCCGGCCGAAGCCCTTCCTGGTGGCCCAGTGGGCGCCAAGTAGGCCTCGCAGCGTCCCTCCCCTTTAAGTGCGGGGGAGGGACGTTGCTAAGTGTCACACGCGTCGCACTTACATCATCAGCATCACGCTGACATGCTCAGCGCGGCACTGAGGACAACCCCCCCCCCCCACCTTTCGCCCCGCTCCCGACTCGCTTCCGCTTCTCTGCCGCCCAAAGATTTTTAATAAGAGAGCAATTTCCCTTTATTTCCCGCCCCATCAATTGGGGCTGTAATTCATCAACTAATTCTAATTATCCACCCCAAACGGGACGGAGGGCAATTTCGGCCCCGAGGTGAGGAGACATTTTTTTACGCAGCGAGTTGTATGATCTGGAATGCCCTGCCTGAAAGGTTGGTGGAAGAAGATTTAGTAGTAACTTTCAAAAGTGAATTGGACAAGTACGTTAAGGGGAGAAAATTTGCTGGACGATGGTGAAAATGCAGAGGAGTGGGACTAATTGGATCGCTCTTTTAAAGGACTGGCACAGGCACGATGGGCTGAATAGCTGCCTTCTGTGCTATAAGATTCTATAATTCTATGACTCTATCACAAAGACTGCCTACTTCCACCTCCGTAACATCCCCGATCTCCAACCCAAGCTCAGCCTGTCCATGCTGAAAATCCCATCCCTGCCTTCTTCACCTCCAGAATTAACGAGGGGTGATTTTGACTTTAGTGTAAAGCGGGCGCTATCGAATCAGACTCCTGTTCTGCACCCCTCCCCAATTTCATTTCAATGGAAGACAATTTGATCCAGGCAGCCTTCAGAAAAGTTGAAAAAGTAATTTAAAATGCATTTATTCAAAGGCCAACAAATCATTTTGCCCCCCATAATGTGCTCGCATCCCTTTAATTTTCCCAGTTGCACTGGAAGTGCTGGTCTGAGATGATTCAAGCTGCTCAGACGAGCTCTCAGTGCCAGGCTTCAGCGCGGAGATCAGACACACAGCCATCAGCCTGTATTGCTGCCAAGTGTCCCACGCTGGCTGTCAGGAGACAGTACACAGCTGAAACAGCAGCCACGTGATAGCCGAGAATTCTACTTACGCATATCTAACTTTTTCTAATTGCACAAGTATTACCTAGATGGTTACCATTTCTGACATCCTGAAAACCACAGATGTATAGCAGATCAGCAGCTGCAGTCAGACCCAGCCACAATGCTCGGTCAGTGATTCGGGTTCTGGTGCCGAACATGTACATAGGGGAATGCCAACTCTGGCTGCACGTGTTCCTGGAGGTTTTATTACATGACCTCAAACCGCCCGCTTAAACATCCTTTTGGCCCATCTTCAACATTTTTATCACGAATAAATGAAAATAAAAATGAAAAAAATGCACCATTGTTTTTCAATGCTGCTATGATTTTTCTTCTGGGTTTGCATGCAGCAGTGATCAGGAGATTAATCCTTAATTCCCGGAGACACAATCCGAGATGGTTCCAATCCTACTTGTATGTCCGCTGATCCATGAGAAACTCCAATCCCTTTCCCACCCCATTCTCGCCCTCTACTCTTAACTCTCAAAAGGTTGTTTGAAGCTGCAGGATTCAAATATTTATTGTTTTGCAAGCCTTACAGATTCTCAAAATGCTGTCAAAGTAATTCATGCCATTGGAAGCAGATGTCTTGTGAAGAAAGATTGGGCCTATACTCATTGGAGTTTAGAAGAATGAGAGGTGATCTTATTGAGACATATAAGATTCTGAGGGGAATTGACAGGGTAAATGCAGAGAGGATATTTCGCCTCGTGGGGAATCTAGAACTAGGGAGCATCGTTTCAGAATTAAGGGGCCGCCCATTTAAAACGGGGATAAGGAGAAATTTCTTCTCTCAGAGGGCCGTGAATCTGTGGAATTCTCTACCCCAGAGAGCTGTGGAGGCTGGGTCATTGAACATATTTAAGGTGGAGGTAGACAGATTTTTGAACGATAAGGGAGTCAAGGGTTATGGGGAGTGGGCAGGAAAGTGGAGCTGAGTCCATGATCAGATCAGCCATGATCTTATTGAATGGCGGAGCAGGCTCGAGGGGCCAAATGGTCTACTCCTGCTCCTATTTCTTATGTTCTTATGAGATCTTTGCTACAGCAGCAGGCTGAAAGGGCCTCAGCCAGGAAGGGAGTGGGACCTGTGAAGGACTCACACGGGGATGTCAAGTATGGCAAGGGAAGGAAATGAGGATTACTGGGGGCAAACATGGAAATGCCATTACCCAATTTTTAATGTAGTGTTGTCTGATCATTGGAGACCATCAGCCAGTTTAAAGAATAGTTTCGAAACACAAAACGTCATAATTTAGGGATTTGACAAGTAATCCAAGCAATGGACTCAACTTGTGAGCATGGTATATGGTAGAACGGTGGTTATGGGTTCAAATCATACTGTTGCTAGTTGTGAAATGTAATTCATTTATTGGCTGCGAAGCATTTTGGGATGTCTTCAGGTTGTGAAAGACACAATACAAATTTTCTTAAGTTCATGAGGGGGAAAAATGATTATGAAAGCCCAGCTGGTTCACTAATGTCCGTCAGCGAGGGGTATCTGAGCCAGTCTGGCCTCTCTGTGAATTGCTGGTTGATGCTTAGGGGTTGACTTTCCACGAGGAAGCACCTGATTGGCCGGCTGGGGATCCACAGAAACGGCATAAATGCGGTTCCTCTGGGGATCCCAGGGATCTTCTGCTACAGTTATGATGACAATCGGAACTCCTGTGGAAATTTAGCCCATGCTTCTGCTGGAGTTCACAGATGTTTCAATAAAGGACCTGATGTTCCAATCCTGAGCTCCAATTGAGGGGGTGGAAGATGCCTGTGTATGGATTTTTTTTACACATCAGCCACCACACGGGCTTGACAGAGCTCGGCCTTTATCCAGTGGCAACGATTAACCAGGATGACTGGAGACCTGCTCTGCTGCACGAACCTAGTGCGCACACATATCGCAGTGTGGGCTGGGCCGTGCTGCCCCTGGGCCCTCGGCTCTTCTGGGCCTCGTACCCTCATTCGCCGCACCTCCACCACGATCTCCCACCGTATCTCCGCACCAAACGTTTGACGAACCTCTGTCACGATCACCCACCAAATCTCAGCCACGATTCCTCATCGCTCCTCCGCCCCGATCACTCGTCACAAGTCCGCCACGACCTTCCCGCTCCTCTGCTGTACCAGGGCCCAGTCGATGCTCCTGCCCACGCTCCAAACGGCGACCTGGGTGCTGAGGACGTCACCCAGTCGCTCACCTCGAAGCCGTCGCACATTTGCGTCAGCCATGCTGGAAGCTGCAGTGGCATGCTCCAGCTCTTTTGAAAGCCCCAACCTGCGACCTGTTATAAGGTCTTAACAGCATCATCCTCATCCTGAGAACAGTAAAAATGACCAACCCGTGGCTCCAATATCTACAAAAGATCAGTGAGTAGGAAGAGAGAGCGAGAGATGCCAAATAGAATCCATTCACCATTTTATCATTGTGTAAGTAGCTAGCCATACTTCATAAAGGCAGAACAAAGCTAAAAATGTACACCGCGGTTTAACTTAATGCACCTGACGGGAACAGGTTCAATGGAGAGTGAAGTCGGACGGGGTGACAAGCGGAGGTTCAGGGGCCGAAATTGCCCTCCGCCCCAAACGGGGCGCACAATTCAAACTATTGATTATTCTCCGCCCCAATCCATGGGGAGGAGCACAGTGGGAAATTGACCTCTTTAAATTTTTATCATTGTCCAGGCAGTGTTTGGGGCGGCTGAGGGGCGGAGGTGCGGCAGGAGTGGGGCAGAAGGCGGGCAGTGTCATCAGCACGCACTGACGCATAGCAATGTCCCTCCCCTTCAACTAAAGGGGAGGGCCGCTGCGAACTCTGCAGCTACTTTAGTGGCGCCTACTGGACCACCGGGGAGGGCTTCGGTCGGGCCAGCCGTCCGGCACCAAGAGGGGGCACCGGGCTACCTATTGGCGGTCCGGCCGAACCCGTGGCCACCATTGTCGGGCCGACTGCAGAGTCGGCCGACAATTAAAATAAAATGGCGGCTGCGGCAGTGTACCCTCTGGAAAAATGCTCTGGAAAATTCATCACAGACTCCCACAGGCGATCAGAAACAGTCCAGCAGATCACGTGGACCAAATGACAGATAAAGGATTGTTTATATTGGTGTATAAATCCCCAATGCACAGATGATAAATATCTATATAAAAGTGCAACTTATGCACTAGTTATTTTGCTTTGATAATTTGCTTATTTCTTCCTTCTTCAAATGGATCCACTCCCCAATCAGACCCCCTCCACCACATATCATTCTGCAACTAAGAGGTCGAGCAGATGACCTGCTCCTGGGCCTCTGTCAATGCTCGGGAATGAGCAGGTTCGAGAGAATGGTGTGGGTTGGCACCGGAGTTGATATTGGAGGGCAACTGTGGGAGTAATTGCAGGTTGATAAAGTTTATTTTTCCTTTTAGCTGTGATTGTGGTCTCTGCTGAACTGGTTCCACTGGTTTTTCAGCTCCGCAGGCTTCTAACCAGCAGCTGCTGCTTCACTTTACTTTTCCTCCACTGTTTTGATCTACGGTGACCTACAAACTTCGTCATCATCTCTCCTTCCGATGGCACATCCTCAATCTCTCCACACTTCAAACAGCTTCTGGACTTCACTCACCTGCTTTGGACAGCGGTTTGTGGGTACTCCATGCTGCCGCAGCATGCTCATGTTGGCTTTGTCCTTCCTTGGGACCTCTGCCTTTGACCCTGGTCTCCCTATTATTGTATCCCATTAACTACTACATTTAAACAGGCCTCTGTAAGCTGAGCTTTTCCCGTGTCCAGTCACGTGCGCACTTTGGCTGCCGCTCTGCACCCTAGATATTCAATACTTTTCCACTTTTTCCCCCTTTTCCTTTTCTCTTTATCCCTCCCTGACCGTTCTCTCCTGTCGTCATGCCTCCTTTCATCTCTCCTTTCTCGGATACTCTGTCCTCCCAAATCCCTATCCCAATCCTTCATTACTCTTTGACCGTCCTACTCTCCTAACTTTCATATTGATTGGACAAATCAAATTGGCAAAGATAGCCTTGATAATGAGTTCATAGAGTGTACTCGGAATGGTTTCTTAGAACGATATGTTGTGGAACCATCCAGGGAGCAGGCTATTTTAGATCTGGTAATGTGTATTGAGACGGGATTAATTAGTGATCTCATAGTAAAGGATCCTCTAGGGAAGAGTGATCATGGCATGTTAGAATTTCAAATTCAGTTTGAGGGTGAGAAACGTAGGACTCAAACTAGTGTCCTGAACTTGTATGAAGACAGAGTTGGCTAAAATGGACTGGGAAAATAGATTCAAGGGTAAGACGGTAGATAAGCAGACATTTAAGGAGATATTTTATCACTCTCAGCAAAGAGATATTCCAGTGAGAAAGACTTTAAGAGAAGGATGAACCACCCATGGCTAACAAAGGAAGTAAAGGATGGTATGAAATTAAAAACAAAGGCATACAATGTTGCAAAGATTAGTGGTACGCCAGAGGATTGGGAAATTTTTAGAAACCAGCAAAGGCTAAAAAAATAATCAAAGAAGATAGATTATGAGAGTAAACAAGCAAGAAATATAAAAACAGACAGTAAGAACTTCTACAGGTATATACAAAGGAAGCGAGTAACTAAAGTAAACGTTGGACCCTTAGAGGATGAGACTGGGGAATTAATAATGGGAGACAGGGAAATGGCAGACTTTGAACAAATATTTTGTGTCGGTCTTTATGGTAGAAGACACTGAAAGCATCCCAATAATAATAGATAATCAAGGGACTATAGGGAGGGGCAAACTTAAAACAATTACTATCACTAGAGAAAAAGTACTAGGCAAAATAATGGGACTAAAGGTCGGCAAGTCCCTTGGACCTTATTGCCTACACCCTAGGGTCTTAAAAGATAGTGGATGCATTGGTTGTAATCTACCAAAATTCCCTGGATTCTAGAGAGGTCCCAGTGGATTGGAAAACCGCAAATGTAACGCCCCATTCAAGAAAGGAGGGAGACAGAAAGCAGGAAACTATAGACCAGTTAGCCTAATATCTGTCATTAGGAAAATGTTGAAGTCCATTATTAAGGAAGCAGTAGCAGGACATTTAGAAAATCACAATACAGTCAAGAAGATTCAGCATGGTTTTATGAAAGGGAAATCTTGTTTGACAAATTTGCTGGAGTTCTTTGAGGGTATAATGAGCAGGGTGGATAAAGGGGAACCAGTAGATGTATTGTATTTGAATTTCCAGAAAGCATTTGATAAGGTGCCACATAAAAGGTTCCCCACAAAGTAGGGAAGCCTTGCTACAACTATAACAGGGCATTGGTGAGACCACACCTGGAGTACTGCCTACAGTTTTGGTCTCCTTATTTAAGGAGAGATATACTTGCATTGGAGACAGTTCAGAGAAGGTTCCCTAGGTTGATTCCTGAGATGAGGGGATTGACTTTTGAAGAAAGGTTGAGCAGGTTGGGCCTATACTTATTGAAGTTGGTCTAGCGGCGAACCCTACGTTTTGGGAGGATTTACAGGAAATACGCTGGCTGGCATGTTATCAAATCTTCTTCGTATAGTCAGAAATGCCAAGGGCATACATGTAAATTCTGTAAATAAATAAGTTACTTTTTTTTTTAACCAATCGGATCTGGGTGGCCTGGATAGTGTAGTAGGGGCCAACACAGAGTGAACCTTTTTTTATTGTATTTTACAGGGAAAAAGGGAAAAGGAGGAACGGATGGAATCTTGGGAATCGTGTGGTGTGAAAGTGTGAGCTCCGAAGCAGATTGGTGCTCATCGATGGTCACCTACCTGGAGAAACAGCCCAAGCTGATTGGTGCTCATCGATGGTCACCTACCTGGGAAAATGGCCCAAGCTGATTGGTGCTCATCGATGGTCACCTACCTGGGGAAACGGTCCAAGCTGATTGGTGCTCATCGATGGTCAACTACCTGGGGAAACGGCCCAAGCTGATTGGTGCTCATCGATGGTCACCTACCTGGGGAAACGGCCCAAGCTGATTGGTGCTCATCGATGGTCACCTACCTGGGGAAATGGCCCAAGCTGATTGGTGCTCATCGATAGTCACCTACCTGGGGAAACGGCCCAAGCTGATTGGTGCTCATCGATAGTCACCTACCTGGGGAAACAGCCCAAGCTGAAACATACTCTAACGAAGTGTATTTTGCATGTTCTTGTGACAGTAATAACAGCTCTGGAAAAGAGGCAATGGGATGCAAGAATAATATGGCTTTGGGAAAGGTGATAGAGGTAAAGGAAGAGAGGCGAATTTGTGTAAAAATGTAGCTTTGAGTCACCCGGGGATGGTAACAAGTACACAGTCACTTGGGGGTGGAATTTGTCGTCAGACCTGCAGCAAGAATGCATTTAACTTAAAGTAAGCCGACGGTTAAAGGGTTAACAGGCTGTACTGTGCAGACAGTTTTGTAAATTGACCAACCTCGTATGGACTTGATGACCACAGCCCCACCAAGCCTGGAGTGGTTGCCTCACCCTTTTGAAGTGCTAAAGTCAACTTTGTTGCAGGAGTGAAAAACCCATTATAGACCCGATACTCTTTATCAAAAACACTTGTGCTAATGATTGAACAATCAAAAAGCTGGAGACCCGAAACTTGCCATCAAAAACACTTTGTGTCATCATCATCATCATCACCATAGGCAGTCCCTCGAAATCGAGGAAGACTTGCTTCCACTCTAAAAGTGAGTTCTTAGGTGACTGAACAGTCCAATACGGGAATTACAGTCTCTGTCACAGGTGGAACAGACAGTGGTTGAAGGAAGGGGTGGGTGGGATGGTTTGCCGCACGCTCCTTCCGCTGCCTGCGCTTGATTTCTGCATGCTCTCGGCGACGAGACTCGAGGTGCTCAGCGCCCTCCTGGATGCTCTTCCTCCACTTAGGGTGGTCTTTGGCCAGGGACTCCCAGGTGTCGGTAAGGATGTTGCATTTTATCAAGGAGGCTTTAAGGGTGTGATAATGGACTACTCACTGACCAAGGTTGGGGAAGTGACCAAATGATACATCAGAGGGAGCGGTTGTGTCATTCATTGTCACAGGCAGGACCTTTTGTATTATAAAAAGAATGTGTTTAGGGATGAACCTTGGCAACTTGCAAGGTAACTGCGGGGGTTTTGGTCAAACGCACATATAGAAACATTCTTCCCTGAGTGACTGCTGGGGTGAGGAGAGTTTGAAGGTAAGAAGAGATCCTGTTCGAAGTTAAAGGGGACAGTGCAGTGACATTTGTTATCCGTAGTATAATAAACAGTTAAAAGAACACTGAGCTGTGAGCCTTGACCATTTTATCCCACCTGAACAGGTTCAGGTCGGATTCTGGAATTAGAGGAAGGAGGAAGGTGTGTGGTTCACCTACCTACAGCCTACAGACGCCCTATGTGCCTCTCTTGGCATCCTACAAAGGGCCCATCGAGGCACTCGTCGCTGCCTCCTTACGAGCAGCAACCCCAGCCGCCCCATCCTACTCTCTGGCCGGCCTTCCCGCCCAGCTGGCCCGCTGGGGGCTTATCTTATCAATCTCCTCTCCATTCAACTCATCTCCCCCCACGCTGACCCAGTGGATGCTGGCAGTGTGGCAGCCATTACCGAACCTCTCCGCATCTCCCTCCAGAATGTCCGATCTCAAGGCCCTTACCATCCATGAGCTTATCATGGATGATGGCATCGACGGAAACTTGATTGAGGGGCAATGACACCTCACCCTTAAACGAAGCCTCCTCGCCTGGCTATACCTTCCACCACTTGCCCCGCCCAGACCGCCGTGGTGGCGGTGTGGCTCTCATCACCAAATCACACCTTGGTCTGTCCCCCTCCTCCTCCGGCACTTTCTCCTCCTTTGAGTACCCTATTCCACCCCTCTCACCTCATTTAAAATTCCCATTTTCCACCGTCCACTCAAGTAACATAAAAATTTTATTTCCGATATGTTTTCACTACTTTCCTCCCTCAGCCTCTGCACCAACTCATATTCACGGCGACTCCCTCGACCTTGCCATCTCTCGTGGCCTCACTACTCCCATCGTGTCAATCGCAGATAAGGCATCTCTGACCACTTCCTTGTATCGCTCTCCACCCACATCCCCCTACTACCCCTCCCCACCTCAACCCTACCTCCTTCTGTGTCCGCCCCTGGAAAAAACTCTCTCCCGACTCTCTTACTACACTTATGAAGTCCCAACTGTCCAGCCTTTGGCCCTACATTCACCATTAAATTTCTGCAGCCACCACCACCTTTGAGGCCCTAATGCCTATTAAAACAATTACTCTCTTTCACCCCCTGGCCGCTCCCCCTAGTGCGACCCTCATCTTTGCTCCCTTAAGTCCAAAGGACGCAGACTTGAACGGATATGGCAGACAACAGGTTTAGCCATTCACCACCAGACCGGGCTGGACCAAATAAAGCATTATCAGGTTCTACTCTCGTCTGCTAAAATCGCTCACTATTCCAGAATCATTCTGGAAGGCAAAGATAAACCCCAGCTTCTATTCTCCACTGCTAGCCGTCTTCTTAAACCCTTCTCCCCTGTCTCCTCCACCCTCACCTCCGACAATAAGTGTGAGGAGCTCATGGACTTCTTTGTCCCTAAGATTGAGACCATCCATTCAGCCGTCTCTGCCTCTTCCCTTCCTTCCCCTAGCCCACCACGCCAAACTTTCTCTAAGGATCCCCCCTGTCCTAGCCCTGACCTCATACCTTTCTCCAGTTTCTCTCCGATCTCCCCTCATGATCTTTCCGAGCTCATCCTGTCCATGAGACCCACTTCCTATTCCCTTGACCCTATTCCCACCACACTGCTGACCACCCATCCTCCTTTTCTGGCTCCCATGGTAGCTGACATTGTTAACGGTTCGCTCTCCAGATACTGTCCCCCTCTCCCTCAAATCTGCCGTCATCCCCCTCTCAAAAAAATAACCCTTGACTCTACTACTCTTGCAAACTACCGCCCCATCACTCCCTTTCCTCTCCAAAGTCCTTGAACATGTTGTCGCCTCCCAAATCCATGCCCTTCTTTCCCACAACTGCATGTTTGAATCCCTCCAATCCGCTTTCCGTGCCTGTCACAGTACCAAAACGGCTCTCATCAAAGTCACAAATGACATCCTTTGTGACTGTGAAAAAGACATACTATCCCTCATCGTCCTTCTTGGCTTGTCTGCAGCCTTTGACACGATTGACCACTCCATTGTCCTCCAACGCCTCCCCACTGTCGTCCAGCTAGGTGGGACTGCACTCGCCTGGTTCCATTCTTATCTATTTAATCGTAGCCAGAAAATCACCTGCAATGGCTTCTCTTCCCACCTCCACATCGTTACTTCTGGTGTGCCCCCAAGGATCTATCCTTGGCCCCTTCTATTTCTCATCTACATGTTGCCTCTTGGCGACATCATCCGAAAACACAGCATTAGTTTCCACAAGTACGTTGATGACACCCAGCTCTACCTCACTAGCACTTCTCTCGATCCCTCCCAGGTCTCTAAATTGTCGCACTACTTATCTGACATCCAATTCTGGATGAGCAGAAATGTTCTCCAATTATGGGAAGGTGGAAGCCATTGTTTTCAGTCCCTGCCACAAACTCCGTTCCCTAGCCACTGACTCCATCCCTCGTTCTAACTTCTGTCTGAGGCTGAACCAGACTGTTCACGACCTTGGTGTCATATTTGACCCTGAAATGAGCTTCCGACCACATATCCGCAGCATAACTAAGACCACCTATTTCCACCTCCATAACATCACCTGTCTCTGCCACTGCCTCAGCTCATCCCCTGCTGAAACCCTCATCCTTTGTTACCTCTAGACGTGACTATTCCAACGCACCCCTGGCTGGCCTCCCACATTCTACCCTAGGGGTGATCCAAAACTCAGCTGTCCATGTCCTAACTCGCACCAAGTCCTGCTCACCCATCACCCCTGTGCTCACTGACCTACATTAGTTCATGGTAATCGACGCCTCGATTTCAACATTCTCATCCTTGTTTTCAAATCCCTCCATGGCCTACCCCTCCCTAACTCTGTGATCTCCTTCAGCCTCACAACCCCACGAGATGTCTGCGCTCCCCTAATTCTGCCCTCTTGAGCATCTCTGATTATAATCACTCAACCATTGGTGGCCGTGCCTTCTGTTGCCTGGGCCATAAGCTCTGGAACTCCCTGCCTAAACCTCTCCGCCTCTCTTTCCTCCTCCAAGACACTCCTTAAAACCTACCTTTTTGACCAAGCTTTTGGACATCTGCCCTAATTTCTCCTTATGTGGCTCGGGTGTCAAATCTTTTGTCTCATAATCCTCCTGGGAAATGCATTGGGACATTTCACTATGCTAATGGTGCTATATAAATACAAGTTGTTGTTGTTTCTGATTTAAAGTCTGACCGGCAATCGAACATTCGAACGCTGCTTCCACGGCAGTAATTACTGGGAAGATAAGCTTGGAGCTGTTGCCTCTGTGCCAGTAATTAAAATTCTAAATGCAGTCTTGGCTTATAGGATTTATTTGAGGGAATGTGGACCAGAGGGTCAGTGGGACTCCTGCTAACACCCAGGATTGTGGAAACCCTTCACTTCAACCCACTCCTCCTGGCGATGACTGACCTGCAGCTGCACTCCTGATTCCGTCCCCTGGATCCTAGCACGAGGCCCAGACAGGGGTCAGGGGTCAGGCCTGTGTCAGGAGTGAGCCTGGGCCACAAAAAAATCAAGGGCATCTCTTTCCTCGTAGCCAGTCTGCAGCTCAGACACACTGCAGGACACCGACTGCGGAAAGGGTGGGGAAAATCACCTTCTTATCTCTCTTCCTATAATTATCTCTGCTTCTTTCACCTCCAACCTAAGGGTTGTGAATCTTTGGAATTCTCTACCCCAGAGGGCTGTGGATGCTTAGTCATTGAGTATAGTCAAGCCAGAGATCGAGAGATTTTTGGATATTAAGAGAACCAAGGGATATAGGGATAATGCGGGATGCTGGACTTTAGGTGGAAAATCGGTCATGATCTTATTGAATGGCGGAGCAGGGTCAAAGGCCCGGCTGGCCTACTCCTGCTCCTATTTCTTATCTTCTTATGTTCCCTTTTCCCGCTGTGGCTATTATACATATTGTGATGCCTCAATTTCCCTAAACAACTATTTTTCTCATGGTATCTGAATCATTCTTTTAGTAATTCTCTCCTCTTTCGGTTCTTTAAAAAACAAATTGAAATTTATCCCCTAGCTTTTCTTCAGATAAATTTGAAAAGCAACCGAGCAGTTATTGTTAGAGGGCCAGAAATAATATTCTAAATAAATGCTGCTAATGCCTTCTGGGAAACTCTACACACCGCACTTGATCAGACTGCGGGGTCACTTTGTATTCGTTCCTGGGATGTGGGTGTCACTGGCAAGGCTGGCATTTATTTCCCATCCCTCATTGCCCCTGAGAAGGTGGTGGTGAGCCGTCTTCTTGATCCATTGCAGTCCGTGTGGTGAAGATACTCTCACAGGGTGCTGTTAGGGAGGGAGTTCCAGGATTTTGACCCAACGACAATGAAGGAACGGCGATATATTTCCAAGTCCGGGCGGTGTGTGACTTGGAGGGAAACTTGGAGGGGATGGTACTCCCATGTGCCTGCTGCCCTTGTCCTTCTAGGTGTTAGAGGTCGCGGGTTTTGGAGGTGCTGCCGAGCCAGGGCACACACTGGAACAAATACAGGAGCATGGTGGTTATGTTACTGGACTAATAATCCAGAGAGCATGAGTTCAAATCCCACTATGCCAGTTTGGGAAATTGAATTCCGCTTTTTTTTAAATCTGGAAATTCGAAACTTGGATCAGTAAAAGAGACCGTGAAGCTATTGGATTGTCTAAAAACACAACTAGCTCACTATTGCCCTTTAGGGAAGAGAACTTACCCTACCTGACACTCAATTATATCAAACTGCTACCTAGGAGGAGCAATAAAGGCCGGCCTTGCCAGCGATGCTCACATTCTGAGAACGAAAAGAAATGCTAAAAATGAATCAGATTAAGCAGATTAATTAGCACCACAACGAGAATGAGTGTAACCCTTTGGTCCTGGAAACATATTATGAAATATCCTATCTTGTGCCACTTAATTTTCCGAATGATTCAGCAATAGATTAATTATGTCTTACTTGTCTGAACCCATTAAGACATACCTGAACATTAATCTGAATAATTGTGCTCAGTCTCCAAGTTTTTTTATTCATGTTACAGCTAGTTATTTTTAACGCTAAGAAATGAATTTGCTGAAGTAGTAAATGAAAGAAAGACTTCCATTTATACAGCATCTTTCAACAACAATAACTTGCATTTATATAGCGCCTTTAACAGTAAAATGTCCCATGGCGCTTCACAGCAATGTTATAAAGCAAAATTTGACATGAGCCACATAAGGAGATATTAGGGCAGATGACCAAAAGCTTAGTCACGACATGAGGACATCCTAAAACACTTTACAGCCAATGAAGTACTGTGGAACTGTTGTAATGTACGAAATGCGGCAGCCAATTAGCAAACATTAAGTTCTCACAAACAGCAATGAGATAAATGACAAGATAATCTGTTTTAGTGGTTGAGAGGTAAATACAGGCCAGGATACCGGAGATAACTCCCCTACTCTTCTTCAAATAGTGCCATGGGTTCTTTTACGTCCCCCTGAGAGAGCAGATAGGGCCTCGGTTTAACGTCTCATCTGAAAAACGGCATCTCCGAAAGTGCGGTGCTCCCTCAGCACTGTATGGAATGTCAGCCGAGATTTTGTGCTCTAGTCTCTGGAGTGGGACTTGAACCGCAACCTTCTGACTCCGAGGCGAAAGTGCTGCCCACTGAGCTATGAATATTTCAATCTGAAAAGTAGATGTCTTACTACAGTTATACAGGGCCTTGGTGAGACCGCACCTGGAGTATTGTGTGCAGTTTTGGTCTCCTTACCTAAGAAAGGATATACTTGCCATAGAGGGAGTGCAGCGAAGGTTCACCAGACTGATGCCAGGGATGGCAGGCCTGTCGTGTGAGGAGAGATTGGGTCGACTAGGCCTGTATTCACCAGAGTTTAGAAGAATGAGAGGGGATTTCATTGAAACGTATAAAATTCTGACTGGGTTGGATAGACTGGATGCGGGGAGGATGTTTTCCCTGGCTGGGAAGTCTAGATCAAGGGGTGACAGTCTCAGGATACAGGGTAGGAAATTTAGAACCGAGATGAGGAGAAATGTTTTCACTCAGAGGGTGGTGAATGTGTGGAATTCTCTACCACAGAAGACTGTGGAGGCCAAATCACTGAATATATTTAAGAGGGAGATAGATAGATTTCTAAAAACAAAGGGCATCAAGGGATATGGGGAAAAAGTGGGAATATGGGGCCCAAGTTTCCACATGATTTGCGCCTGATTTTTAGGAGCAACTGGTGGAGAACGGACTATCTTAGAAATCGCAATTCTCCACATTTTTTTTTCTGCAGTTCTAGTCCGTTAGAACAGTTTCACTTTGGAACAGAATTTTTTCTTCAAAAGGGGGCGTGTCCGGCCACTGACGCCTGATTTCAAAGTTTCCACAGTGAAAACGTACTCCAAACTAACTTAGAATGGAGCAAGTGAAGATTTTTGTAGATCTGAAAAAATCTTGTCTACACATTAAAAAATCAGGCGCAGGTTACAAATTAGGCGTCCAGAACGTGCGTGGGGGGGGGGGGGGGAGGGGAAGGGAAGTCATTAAATTCTATAATAAATCCTTATTTATACTTATACAAATATTATGCAAATAAATCCAACCTGAATAAAAATTTATAAGCAAAGAAAAGATTAAATAAACCATCTTCCTACCTGTGTGAAAGTGCTTCAGCCAGGGAGAATGCTGCAGGAAGCCTCACAAGTTGAGGCAGCCGTTCGTTCCCGCGGGGGGGGGGGGGAAGGAGGCAGCGTTCGTTCCCGCGGGGGGGGGGGGGAAGGAGGCAGCGTTCGTTCCCGCGGGGGGGGGGGGGGGAAGGAGGCAGCGTTCGTTCCCGCGGGGGGGGGGGGGGAAGGAGGCATCCGTTCGTTCCCACGGGGGGGGGGGGGGAAGGAGGCAGCCATTCGTTCCCACGGGGGGGGGGGGGGGAAGGAGGCAGCCATTCGTTCCCACGGGGGGGGGGGGGGAAGGAGGCAGCCATTCGTTCCCACGGGGGGGGGGGGGGGAAGGAGGCAGCGTTCGTTCCCACGGGGGGGGGGGGGGAAGGAGGCAGCGTTCGTTCCCACGGGGGGGGGGGGGGAGGAGGCAGCCATTCGTTCCCACGGGGGGGGGGGGGAGGAGGCAGCCATTCGTTCCCACGGGGGGGGGGGGGGGAAGGAGGCAGCGTTCGTTCCCACGGGGGGGGGGAGGAGGCAGCTGTTCGTTCCCACGGGGGGGGGGGGGAGGAGGCAGCCATTCGTTCCCACGGGGGGGGGGGGGAGGAGGCAGCCATTCGTTCCCACGGGGGGGGGGGGGAAGGAGGCAGCGTTCGTTCCCACGGGGGGGGGAAGGAGGCAGCCGTTCGTTCCCTCGTGGGGGTGGGGAAGGAGGCAGCTGTTCGTTCCAGACAGCGGGCGGGGGGGTAAGGAGACAGTGAGAAGGCTGCAGGAAGCCTCACAAGTTCAGCGGCCATTTGCCGACGGCAGGGGGGGCGGGAGGAGGCCATCGGGAAACGGCTGCCTCAACTTTCTGAGGCTTCCTGCAGCCTTCTCACTGCTGCAAGAAGCCTCAGTGCTGATGTGCTGATGGCAATGTGCTTTTATTAAAAAATGTTCAAAAATGAAACAGCTACAAAGAACTACAAAAATGGCCGAGTGCCAATGTTTCCTTCACACTGCGCGAGCGCGAACGCTCCAACGCGCACGCGCAGGGTTGCCGGCAGGAAAAAAACTAATTTAAATGGTACCCGCTCCCTCCCACTTACAAAATCGGCGCGAGTGGTAGGCTCCGCCCCCTGGGCGTCGCGCCAAGCAGACATGGAGCTGCAGGGCGCTCCAGAATCGCGCGTTTTTTTTCCGGCGCCGTTTTCGGCGCGGAAAATGGGCGCCCAGCTCGGAGGGGCGCCCGTTTTTTATCGTGTGGAAACTTGGGGCCATGGTGTTGAGATAGAGGATCAGCCATGATCATATTGAATGACGGTGCAGACTCGAAGGGCCGAATGGCCTACTACTGCTCCTATTTTTTATGTTTCTATGTAACTCCTTCAAGAAGAAGAGATGTGTGCCGACTTTGCCTGGCACTGACATCTTTTCATAAGTGGAGAATTAAAAAGAGCGCTCCCAGCTCTATCTTTGGTCCAAGGATATGTCAGGACAGTGCCTGCTCGGATGGCTCACTTGCTATTTTTCTCAGTGCTGTTCTCAGGGTAAACTAGGACTCGTGTAGAGCCCATAGGAGCCAGGAGGAAAATGTCTTCAAACTCTGATTGAAAGTGGCAAAGACAGTCTTTGCAGACGTGACTGAAAACGAGAGGAAAACGTCATACTCTGCCATGTTATAGCTGGCAGGGAGGCACTGCAAACATCCATCATGCGTGTCAGCAAACAAGAAGGAATAATTCGTGGGCATTTAGAAATGCATGGATTTTGAAAGGCAACGGATTTGTTAAAGGCAAGTCTTGTTTGACCAATTTGATGGAGAATTTTGGATAGATAAAGGGAATGCAATGGTTCTACGTGCATTGATTATATTGCTTGAAACCTTCTGTAAAGTTCAAAACACTGAAGACAAACAAACTAATTAACAAATAACGAGATGAACTAACCAACCAACAGAAGATTTCTGAGGTAAATATTAAAATGAAATTAATCTTTTTTTTGAAACAACCAGAGTGCTGGCTGGACGTTTTTGCCCAAGGCTGAGAGCTAAAACAAACTGAAGTTCCCGAGAAGGAACTTGCCACATAGAGAGAGCAGGAAGAGATCACTTCTCTAATGTCTGTCACAGGGCCGTGACATCGCAGGCCTCAAGGGGAGCTTCTGATTTTTTTAGCTGGGTGTGTCACTCAGATCAGGTCTTGCTGTGCATGAACTGGGTTCTAAAACTGAGAACCTGTTCCATTCCCCTCAAAATACTGAAAAAAATGCAGAATTACACAGAATCTACAGTGCAGAAACAGGCCTAACTGGTCCATGCCGGTGTTTATGCTCCATACAAGCCACCTTCCACCCTTCTTCATCAAATATAGAAGTCTCCTACCCTGTTAAAGTTCATTTAAATTTAACAAAGTCTCTTACTATCTCTCCCTTTGGCTCAGCGTTCATTGTTCCTCACACCTTTGTTAACTACCTTGGAATGTTTTTCTATTTTAAAGGCATTGTGTAATTCCAATTATTGTTGCTGTAATTGCTCTTCCTCACAGCGACCAGAGTTCTGCTCACCAGGGCCACTCATCCCAAAACAGCCATGGGCCCTGTCCGTAAGCAATGCCAAAGCCAACAAAACTGATTGGTGTCCAGTTTTGGTCCTGCCAATCAGAAGGTGCCCGACCCAAGACCAGGTAGCACACTGTGGCAACCACAAACACTATTTTTTTTAATTATTCGTTCATGGCTTGTGGGTGTCATTAGTAAGGCCAGCATTTATTGTCCATCCCTAATTGCCTTTGAGAAGGTCGTGGTGAGCTGCCTTCTTGAACCGCTGCAGTCCTTGTGGTGAAGATACTCCCATAATGCTGTTAGGGAGGGAGTTCCAGGATTTTGACCCAGCGACGATGAAGGAATGGCTGTATATTTCCAAGTCAGGATGGTGTGTGACTTGGAGGGGAACCTGGAGGTGGTGGTGTTCCCAAGCACCTGCTGCCCTTGTCCTTCTAGGCGGTAGAGGTCGCAGGTTTTGGAAGTGTTGCCAAAGAAGCTTTGGCGGGTTGGTGCAGTGCATCTTGTAGATGGTACACACTGCAGCCACAGTGCGCCAATGATGGAGGGAGTGAATGTTGAAGGTGGTGGATGGGGTGTCAATCAAGCGGGCTGCTTTGTCCTGGATAGTGTTGAGCTTCCTGAGTGTTGTTGGAGCTGTACTGCATCACACTCCTGACTTGTGCCTTGTAGATAGTGGAAAGGCTTTGGAGAGTCAGGAGGTGAGACACTTGCCGCAGAATACCTAGCCTCTGACCTGCTCTTGTAGCCACAGTATTTATGTGGCTGGTCCAGTTAAGTTTCTGGTCAATGGTGACCCCCCAGGATAGTGATGATAATGCTACTGAAAGTCAATGGGGCAATGGTTAGACTCGTGCTTGTTGGAGATGGTCATTGCCTGCCACTTGTGTGGCATGTATGTTACTTATCAGCCCTGCATTTCATCCAGGTCTTGCTGCATGTGGGCATGGACTGCTTCATTTTCTGAGGAGTTGAGAATGGAACTGAACACTGTGCAATCATCAGCGAACATCCCCACTTCTGACCTTATGATGGAGGGAAGGTCATTGATGAAGCAGCTGGTTGGGCCTGGGACACTGCCCTGAGGAACTCCTGCAGTGATGTCCTGGGGCTGGGATGATTGGCCTCCAACAACCACAACTACCTTCCTTTGTACTAGGTATGACTCCAGCCAGTGGAGAGTTTTCTCCCTGATTCCCATTGACTTCAATTTTACGAGGGCTGCTTGATGCCACCCTCGGTCAAATTCTGCCTTGATGTCAAGGGCATCATGTCCTCCATATGGGAGCACAGACAGAACCATAGTTCAGCTGCGGTAGCACTCCTGCCTCTGACTCCCACTCCAGAGACTTGAGCACATAGGCTGACACTCCCAGTGCAGTACTGAGGGAGCGTTGAACTGTTGAAGATGCCATCTTTCAGATGGGACATTAAACCGAGGCCCGTGTTTCCTCTCAGGTGAAAGTAAAATATTTCACTGCACTATTGGAAGAGGAGCAGGGGTGATTTTCCCGGTGTCCTGGCCAATATTTATCCCTCAACCAACATCACTGGTCATTGATCTCATTGCTGTTTGTGGGATCTTGGTTGACAGGCTGACTGCCGCGTTTCCTACCTTATGCAGTGACTACACTTCAAACGTGCTTTGGGATGTCCTGAGGTTGTGAAAGACGTTGTATAACTGCAAGTTCTTTCTTTCTGATGGTTGAGTGTTTCCACTCATCTTCAAACCATCAGCACCTGACAGAGGGACAGACCATAAACTCATTATTGGCAGATTCCTACTGCGGCAAATACCAAAATGGTGGTTGGTGGTTGGGGGGGGCGGAGGGGGGGGAGGGAAGGTGGAACAAGTTGGTCAGAACCCTCAGAAGTCAGGAGACCACAATCTTCATGAAAACAGTATCTTGTAAAAATGCTTTCAAACACACAATGCAATGACACGGTTCCACATGACAGGTGGGTCAGAAAAGTAAAAGCCCATGGGATCCAAGGGAAAGTGGCAAGTTAGATCCAAAATTGGCTTAGTGTCAGGAAGCAAAGGGTACAAAGAACATAAGAAATAGGAGCAGGAGGAGGCCTTTTGGCCCCTCGAGCCTGCTCCGGCATTCAATAAGATCACGGCTAATCTGACCTTGGCCTCAACTCCACTTCCCTGCCCGCTCCCCGTAACCCTTGACTCATTTATCATTCATAAATCTGTCTATCTCCGCCTTAAGTAGATTCAATGGTCGACGGGTGTTTTAAAAAAAATTGGCCGTGTGGTTGATAGTGAGGAAGACAGCTGTAGACTGCAGGAAGATATCAATGGACTAGTTGGGTGGTTAGAAAAGTGGCAAATGGAATTCAATCCGAGATGAGTCAGGTAATGCATTTGGTGAGGGAAAACAAGATACAGGAATACACAATAAATGGTAGGATACTGAGAAGTGTAGAGGAACAGAAGGACTTTGGAGTGCATGTCCACAGATCCCTGAAGGTAGCAGGACAGGTAGATAAGGTTGTTAAGAAGGCACAGAATATATGAGCAGGGAGATTCTGGTAGAGCTGTGTAAAACACGAGTTAGGCCACAGCTAGAGTACTGTGTACAGCTCTGGTCGCCAGGAAGGATGTGATCACACTACAGAGGGTACAGAGGAGATTTACGAGGATGTTGCCAGGACTGGAGAATTTTAGATATGAGGAAAGACTGGTTGGCTAGGGTTGTTTACTTTGGAACAGAGGAGGCTGAGAGATTTAATTGAGGTGTATAAAATTATGAAGGGCCTAGATAGAATGGATAGCAAGGATCAATTTTCCTTAACAAAGAGGTCATAGATTTAAAGTAATTGGTAGAAGAATTAGAAGGGAATTGAGAATATTTTTCACCAGAGGATTGTGGGGGTCTGGAACTCACTGCCTAAAAGGGTGGTAGAGGCGGAAACCCTCACCACATTTAAAAAGTACTTGGATATGCACCCAAAGTGCCGTAACCTACAGGGCTACGGACCAAGAGCTGGAATTGGGATTAGGCTGGATAGCTCTTTTTCAGCAGGCACAGACATGATGGGCCGAATGGTCTCCTTCTGTGCAGTAAATTTCTATGATTCTATGATTATAAATGCCATCAAAAATCACCGTCGCCTCCTGTAATGAAATTAAAATGGCATCTGTTCTTTTCCCTCCTAAGATAAAATAATGTTTGCTAAACAGTTCCAGAAAGCCTCTGCCCCTATACACTGGAGTAACAGTTCATCTTAACAAACAATCACTTGCAAAATCCCAGTAGATGATTTGAAATATTCAGAAGCAGGATAAGTTGTGCCATTAAACCATTGTTTTAAAAAAACACAATCTTTTTTGACAATACCTTGGTTACCAATCTGTAGAACATTTCAAAGTATATTCCGACAGCACCTCCCTCCTCCGAGAAGGACAAGGGCAGCAATGTTGCGGGAACACCATCACCTCGAAGTTACCCCGCCAAGTCACGCACCATCCTGACTTGGAAATATATCTGCATACCTTCATTATCGCTGGGTCAATATTCTGGCATTTCCCACCTCTGTGGGAGCACCTTGACCACACGGACTGCAGCGATTCAAGGAGAAGTCCCACCATCACATTCTCAAGGCAACTAGGGATGGGCAATAAATAAATGTTGCCCACATTCCGAGAATTCATTTTTAAAGACCTTGGGCCCTTTCTGAAAGATGTGATCAAACCTTGTAAAAATGCACGTTACTCCTTTCAAGATTTTATTTTCTTGCACCCCATTTGCCCTTGAACAGAGAGAGGGGAGATGTGGGTAAGTGGGGGTGAACTGAGAGGAGATTTGGTAGAGGTGTTTAAAATCGTGAGGGGTTTAGATAGAGTAAATAAAGAGAAGCGATTTCCAATGGCAGAAGGGTCGATAACCAGAGGGCACAGATTTAAGGTCATTGGCAAAAGAACCAGAGGCGACATGAGGGGAAAGATTTCTACACACCGAGTGGTTAGGATCTGGAACGCACTGCCTGATAGGGTGGTGGATACAGATTCAATAGTAGCCTTCAAAAGGGAATTGGATATATACTTAAATGAGAAAAAATTGCAGGGATATGGGGAAAGAGCAGAGGAGTGGGACTAACTGGGTTGCTCTTGGAAAGAGCCGGAAGACTCGATGGTCTCATAAATCTAGGCTGACACTCCAGAGCAGTACTGAGGGAGCGCTGCACTGTCAGAGGTGCCGTCTTTCAGATGAGACGTTAAATCGAGGCCCCGTCTGCCCACTCAAGTGGACACAAAAGACCCCAAAAGAGCAGGGGAGTTATCCCTGGTGTCCTGGGGCCAATATTTATCCCTCAATCAACATATCAAAAACAGATTATCTGGTCATTATCACATTGCTGTTTGTGGGAGCTTGCTGTGCGCAAATTGGCTGCCGCGTTTCCCACATTACAACAGTGACTACACTCCAAAAAGTACTTCATTGGCTGTAAAGCGCTTTGAGACGTTAAAGGCACTATATAAATGTATGTATTTCTTTCTTTCGTTTTACTATTCTGTGATTCTAACTCGTGTCAACACTTCTGGGAATGACAAGAACACTTCTGGGAATGACAAGCCATTCCGTGTGACGGTCTAGCCCCGGTGTAAGGTACGGCTTTAAGCGGAGGCTGGAAGCGGGAGGAGGGTGCGTGGGCAGAAACTGGGCTTGCTCTGACCTGCGATGATGAAGCGATCCATGTAGTTGAGCAGGTTGATGAGAAACAGGATGGCGATCACGGTATAGGACCTGCCCGGGGAGATCTGGAAGCGCCCACTGCCGCTGAACTGCACACTGGCCGGCTCTGCCCTCGGGGTCTCGGTGGAGCCATCGTTGACCGATGGGGCGCGCTCCGTGGGCTGGGGGCTGCTCACACCTTCCATGGGCACTGCTGCATACACACACAGCTTCGCTGGGAAGTTTTTGCACTTCTGGTGAAGTAACGGAAGGAATCCCCCTAGCGACAAGTTTTACTTTCCCTGTTCCGACCCTGTGCTTGTTTGTAAACCAGTAGTTTGCATTGCTCAATAGCAGAGGCAGTTCAGCAGAACTGTCAACTCTCAACTATCGTCTGAAGATTGCATCAAGTATTTTTTGTTAGTCTGTTCTTACTAAAGGCAAAAAGAAAGAAAATGCTTGAAATCTGAAGCAAAGAAACAGCAACCATTGGAAAGGGCCATCAGGCCAGTTCACATATTACTCTTAATTTTCTGGGAGAATAATGGTGAGTTTAATGTACTCTCCATTATTAGTTTTTTTTAATTTCAAAATATCCTTTATTCATATAAAAATTTCCACAATACATTCGAAAGCAGTTCAGTACATTTGGATGCCGTCAGCAATTCCATACATTACATTTGGATGCTGACCGCAGTTCCGTTCAATATATTTCTTTACTTTACATTTCAAGGTACGATTCATACAATCCAGGATACATTGTGGTAGTACGTTCATTAAGTTACATTACATGTGTCACCATACGGTGTGTAACCCCCGCCTTTCATGAAATTGCTGCACTTGCGCGGTAAAAGAAAGACTTGGATTTATATAGCACCTTTCAGGACTACCGGATGTCTCAAAGCACTTTACAGCCAATGAAATACTTTTGGAGTGCAGTCACTGTTGTAATGTGACTCAGCAAGCTCCCACAAATAGCAATGTGATAATGACTAGATAATCTGTTTTTCTTATGTTGATTGAAGGATAAATATTGGCCAGGGCACCAGGAATAACTTCCCTGCTCTTCTTCGAAATAGTGCTATGGGATATTTTACATTCACCTGAGAGAGCAGATGGGGCTTCGGTTTAACATCTCAGCTGAAAGACGGCACCTCTGACAGTGCAGCACTCCCTCAGCACTGCACTGGAGTGTCAGCCTAGATTTTTATGTGCTCAAGTGCATGGTGCCAGAGGATTGGAGGACTGTTAATGTAGTACCCTTGTTTAAAAAGGGAGAAAGGGATAGGCCGAGTAACTACAGGCCTGTCAGCTTAACCTCACTGGTGGGAAGATTATTGGAAAAAATCCTGAAAGACAGGATAAATCTACATTTAGAAAGGCAAAGATTAATTAGGGACAGTCAGCACGGATTTGTTAAGGGAAGATCGTGTTTGACTAACCTGATTGAATTTTTTGAGGAGGTAACCAGGAGGGTCGATGAGGGTAGTGTGTACGCTGTAGTATATATGGACTTTAGCAAAGCTTTTGATAAGGTTCCACATGGTAGACTGGTCATGAAGATTAAAGTCCATGGGAAGTGGCAAGTTGGATCCAAAATTGGCTTGGAGGTAGGAAGCAAAGGGTAATGGCTGATGGATGTTTTTGTGACTGGAAGGATGTTTCCAGAGGGGTTCCGCAGGGCTCAGTACTGGGTCCCTTGCTTTTGTGGTAAATATCAATGATTTAGATTTGAATATAGGGAGTATGATTAAGAAGTTTGCAGATGACACTAAAATTGGCTGTGTGGTTGATAATGAAGAGGAAAGTCATGGGCTGCAGGAGGATATCAATCTACTGGTCAGGTGGGCAGAGCAGTGGCAAATGGAATTTAATTCAGAGAAGTGTGAGGTGATGCACTTTGGGAGACTAATAAGGGAAAGGTATACACATTAAGCAGTAGGCCACTTAATAGTGTAGATGAACAAAGGGACCTTGGAGTGCTTGTCCACAGATCCCTGAAAGTAGCATGAGATGGATAAGGTCGTTAAGAAGGCATAAGGAATGCTTACCTTTATTGGCCAAGGCATACAATTTAAGAGCAGGGAGGTTATGCTTAAATTGTATAATACTTTGGTTAGGCCACAGCTGGAGTACTGCGTGCAGTTTGGTCGCCTTTTAAAGGAAGAACATAATTGCACTAAAGAGGGTGCAGACAAGATTTATTAGGATGCTGCCTGGAATGGAGAATCTTAGTTATGAAGACAGATTGGATAGGCTGGGTTTGTTCTCATTGGAACAAAGGAGGTTGAGAGGAGACCTCATTGAGGTGTACAAAATATTGAGGGGCCTGGACATAATGGATAGTAAGGGTCTATTTCCATTGGTGGAGGGGGCTATTACGAGGGGGCATAGTTTTAAGGTGGTTGGTGGAAGGTTTAGAGGGGATTTGAGGGGGGGGGGGCTTCTTTACGCCGAGGGTTGTTAGGATCTGGAACTCGCTGCCTGGAAGAGTGGTGGATGCAGAAACCCTCACCACTTTTAAGAGATGGTTGGATGTGCACTTAAAGTGCCGTAACCTGCAAGGTTACGGACCTAGAGCTGGTAATTGGGATTAGACTGGATGATCTTTTGTTGGACGGCACAGATATAATGTTAAGTGCTGCAGAGAATCGACTACGGCCAGGGTGATCTCCTGGACTAGTTTCGATCGCCTGGATGGGTAGGAGAGGAATTTTCCCAAATTTTTTTCTCCCTAAATTGGCCAGGAGATCACATGGCTCCGGTTGGGGTGGAGTGTAGAATGTTTTAGTATAAGGGGTGTCACAGTTGTGTGAGGCGGACTGGTTGGGCTGGGTGCTCTTTGCCTTTCGGTCATTGTTCATAGGTTTATATGTAACCTTCAGCACTGCTGACCAAGGGCCGTACGGCTCTTTGTCGGCCGGCGTGGGCACGATGAGCCAAAATGGCCTCCTTCTGCGCTGTAAATTTCTATGTTTCTATGTTTCTAAGTCTCTGGAATGGTATTTGTTAAAACAAATTAAACCGCAGAAAGTTAGGGCTAGTACTTAGCGACGTAAGAACCCTTTTAATGAGGAGATTTATGTCCCTGCAATGCCACTCAACCTCTGTGGCCCAGAAAGGGAACAATTGAAACAGTGGAATCTCACTCCTACATGTAGTAAACTGCTCTGAGAGGTTTTAAAAACAATACTTTAAAATATTTAATTATTTCTCTTACTTTTCCTTTATTTCTTTTTTCTCTTAATCCAATCATTCTTTCCCTCTCTTTATTTCTCTTTCTGTATCTAATTTGACTCTAATTCGCCCTTTTTCCTTCTCTGTTGTTCCCTCTGTTTCTTCCCCTTTCCTTAAATCTCAATGGTTAAGGACATAAACTGTTGGTCCCGTCATTCACCAAGGTCCCAGATGCCGCGTTGCCTTCGCCACAGCGTTACCAGCTTGCACTTCCAGCAATTTGCGTGCAAAAAGTTTTTGAGCTGAAGGATGAGGGGAAAATATCTAACAAACGTGGCACCCCGCGAGATGCCCAGCTCCAGCAAATCCTGGGCCATTGAACATAAGAAACAGGAGCAGGAGTGGGCCATTTGGCCCCTTGAACCTGCTCCACCATTCAATAAGAACTTGGCTGATCTGATCATGGCCTCAACTCCACTTCCCTGCCCGCTCCCCATAACCCTTGACTCCCTTATCATTCAAAAGTCTGTCTATCTCCACCTTCTTGCTGAGCACCTCGAGTCTCATCGCCAAGAGCATACAGAAATCAAGCGCAGGCAGCGGAAAGAGCATGCAGCAAACCTGTCACACCCACCCTTTCCCTCAACGACTATCTGTCCCACCTGTGACAGGGACTGTGGATCTCATATAGGACTGTTCAGCCACCTAAGGACTCAATTTGAGAGTGGAAGCAAGTCTTCCTCGATTCCGAGGGACTGCCGATGATGATGAAATATATTCAATGACCTAGCCTCCACAGCTCTCTGTGGTACAGAATTCCATAGATACACGACCCTCTGAGAGCAGAATTTCTTCCTCATTTCCATTTTAAATGGGCAACCCCTTTTTCTGAAACTATGCCCCCTAGTTCTAGATTCCTCCACGAGGGGAAACATCCTCTCTGCATCTATCCTGTCAAGCCCCCTCAGAATCTTATACGTTTCAATAAGATCATCTCTCATTCTTCTAAACTCCAATTGGTATAGGCCCAACTTGCTCAACCTTTCTTCACAAGACAATCCCTTCATCTCAGGAATCAACCTCATGAACCTTCTCTGAACTGCCTCCAATGCAACTATATCCCTCCTTAAATAAGGAGACCAAAACTATATGCAGTAGTCCAAGTTTGGCCTCACCAATACCCTGTACAGTTGTAGCAGGACTTCCCTACTTTTATACTTCATCCCCCTTGCAATAAAGGCCAACATTCCACTTGCCTTCTTGATTACTTGCTGTATCTGCACACTAACATTTTGTGTTTCATGTACAAGGACCCCCAGATCCCTCTGTACTGCAGCATTTTGTAATCTCGCCCCAGTTAAATTATAATTTGCTTTTTTATTTTTCCTATCAAAGTGGATAACCTCACATTTTCCTATTTTATACTCCATCTGCCAAATTTTTGCCCACTCACTTAGCCTATCTATATCCCTTTGCAGATTCTTTGTGTTCTCCTCCCACCTATTTTTGTATCATCAGCAAATTTGGCTACATTACACTCGGTCCCTTCATCCAAGTCATTAAAATAGATTGTAAATAGTTGAGGCCCCAGCACTGATCCCTGCGGCACCCCACTAGTTAGTTTGCCAACCTGAAAATTACCAATTTATACCGACTCTTTGTTTTCTGTTAGTTAGCCAATCCTCTCTCCATGCTAATATATTACCGTGAGCTCATATCTTGTGCAGTAACTTTTATGTGGCATCTTATCGAATGCCTTCTGGATATCCAAATACACAACATTTACTGGTTCCCTTTATTCACCCTGGTCGTTACACCCTGAAAGAACTCCAGCAAATATGTCAAACATGATTTCCCTTTCATAAAATCATACTGACTCTGCTTGATTGCATTATGATTTTCTAAATGTCCTGCTACTACTTCCTTAATAATGGACTCCAACATTTTCTCAATGACAGATGTTAGGCTAACTGGTCTATATTTTCCTGCTTTCTGTCTCCTCCCTTTCTTAAATAGGGACGTTATATTTGCGGTTTTCCAATCCGCTGGGACCTCTCCAGAATCCAGGGAACGTTGGTAGATTACAACCAATGCATCCACTATCTCTGCATTGGGTGTAGACCCTTGGTCAGAACTCAGATACATTCACAAGATCCACACACATGCGGACACACATATACACAAGGGATGACTGAACACAAATTAGGACCAGAAACCCTGACTGATTCTTCCCATTTCTACTCCAGACAGAGATGGGGAAGGCCATTCAGCCCATCTTAATTCATCTATTGAGGACATCCATACATCCCCTCCATTGCTGGTTTCTTACATAATTCCTGATTTTTATCCTCCATCACTCTGCCCAGAATCCATTGCAAGTGTTGGTCATTCTCTGCGTGAAGAAGAACCATCTGATATCAGACCTAAAGTTACCATTTATTAATTTCAACCTGTGTCCTCTTGTCCTACTCCCACTGTTTAATTAAAAGTAATATTTCAGATAAACTTTTTCCATTTTATTTACTACCTTACATACCTCTTTAAGATCATCTCTCAGACTGAGAAGTCCAAATCTCTCCAATCTTTCCTCAAGGGGACCTCATAGAAACATTTAAAATTCTGACGGGGTTAGACAGGTTAGATGCAGGAAGAATGTTCCCAATGTTGGGGAAGTCCAGAACCAGAGGTCACAGTCTAAGGATAAGGGGTAAGCCATTTAGGACCGAGATGCGGAGGAACTTCTTCACCCAGAGAGTGGTGAACCTGTGGAATTCTCTACCACAGAAAGTTGTTGAGGCCAATTCACTAAATATATTCAAAAAGGAGTTAGATGAGGTCCTTACTACTAGGGGGATCAAGGGGTATGGCGAGAAAGCAGGAATGGGGTACTGAAGTTGAATGTTCAGCCATGAACTCATTGAATGGCGGTGCAAGCTCGAAGGGCCGAATGGCCTACTCCTGCACCTATTTTCTATGTTTCTATGTTTCAAAACTCAGACCCTGACACTAGGAATTAGCCTCTTCGCTGTTCTCTGCACCCTCCAACACTTGAATGTCTCATTTCTCAGTGACCAGAACAGGAGAGCATGGGTCTATAGCGGAAACGTTAACGTATCTGTTCTCGCCACAGTTGCTGATTGCCCGTCTGTGTTCGCTATGGCTGCCCTCCTTCCAGGTAGCCACATGTGGATGTCTTGTTGGCATTGAGCTTCCTCAACATTACCCCATAGGCCTGCACAAAAGAGAGCACATACTGATAGATTCCAACTTCATTCTTCCTTTATCAGCTGTAAGGGTATATTTCTCCCACTGATTTTCCTGTGGCACCAGTGGGTCTGAATAAGACAAAAGCACTGAGACAATGCTTGGGTTGGTCATTTCAAGGTATTTTTGGTCCAACTTTCTCCAGTGTTGGCCAATAAACTTCCATCACTATTGCACCTGACCCTATGACTGGGAACTTTTCCAAACTGAGAACTGAGCATTTATATAGCTCGATTAGGGTCTATTAATAGAAACTACAACCTGTCCTTTGGATATTTTAAGTATTGCGGTCCCAAAATGGATCCTAAGCTCTGTCCTGTATTATCTGATATCAGCCAGGACAATGTTAGCACCCTCTGTGTGAGTTTGTTTGTGTGGACAATAAGCAAGGACAAAATCTGGCTGAGTTTGATTCTATCCACATTTGAATAGCCCACCAACCCTCGCACTCTTGGCTCACATATCAGGAACAGGAGGAGGATATAATTTAAGATGTACACTTCCTACCTAATAATGTGCTAAATACAAGTTATGTCCATTATTTTAAGATAGCTGACACTCCAGAGCAGTATTGTGGGAGTGCTGCACTGTCAGAGATGCTATCCTTCAAATTAAGTATGTAACTGTGATTTTAGTGGGTCACTATTCATGATGAGCAGGGAGTTAGCCTGATATTCTGATCAATATTCCTTGCAGATATTATCAAACTAGGAGGAGCAGTGGAATCAGAAGAGGAATCTCAGAAATTGTACAATGATTTGGACAATATTTTTGTTTTATTCATTCTCAGGATGTGGGTATCACTGCAAAGGTCAGTATTTATTGCTCATCCTTAGTTGCCCTGAGAAAGTGGTGGTGGGCTTACTCCTTGAACCGCTGCAGTCCATGTGGTGAAGGTGCTCCCATAATGCTGTTAGGGAGGGAGTTCCAAGACTTTGGCCTAGCGACGATGAAGGAATGGCAATAGATGTTTAAGTCAGCATGATGTGTGACGTGGAGGAGAACTTCGAGGTACTTTAAGTGTCAGCCATTACTCACTGGATAGCACTCTCACCTCTGAGTCAGAAGGTTGTGGGTTAGGGACTTGAGCACAAAAAATCTAGACTGACGCTCCAGTGCAGTGCTGAGGGAACACTGCACTGTCGGAGGTGCCGTCTTTCGGATGAGACGTTAAACCAAGGCCCCGTCTTCCCTCTCAAGTGGACGTAAAAGATCCCATGGCACTATTTCGAAGAAGAGCAGGGGAGTTATCTCCAGTGTCCTGGTCAATATTTAGCCCTCAATCAACATGACAAAAAAAACAGATTATCTGGTCATTATCACATTGCTGTTTGTGGAAGCTTGCTGTGCGCAAATTGGCTGCTGCGTTTCCCAAATTACAACAGTGATTACACTCCAAAAGTACTCCATTGGCTGTAAAATGCTTTGAGACGTTCAGTGGTCGTGAAAGGCGCTATATAAATCCAAGTCTTTTTTTTCCTTTAGTGGTGTTCCCATGCACCTGATACCCTTTTCTTTCTAGGTGATGGAGGTTGTGGGTTTAGGAGATCCTGTCGAATAAGTTGTGGCGAGTTGCTGCAGTGCATCTGTAGGTAGAACACACTGCTGCTATGATGTGCCGATGATGGAGAGAGTGGATATCTAAGATTATAGATGGAATGCCGATCAAGTGGACTACTTTGTCTTGGAGCGCATGGAGCTTCTTGAGTGCTTTGGAGCTGCACTCATCCAGGCAAGTGGCGAGTGTTCCATCACACTCCTGACTTGTGCCTTGCAGGTGGTGGAGAGGCTTTGGGGAGTCAGGAGGTGAGACACTCGCTGCAGAATACCCAGCCTCTGACCTGCTCTAGTAGCCATTTATGTGCCTGGTTCAGTTATATTTCTGGTCTGTGGTGACCCCCACGATGTTGATGGTGGGGGACATGGCAATGTAATGCCATTGAATGTCCAACAATGGAAGTTGTAGAACAGTGGCCGATGAAATTTAATTCGGATATGTGTAAAGTGCAACACATAAGAAAGAAAGATTTGTATGCTTTGTGAATGGTGTTGAAATAGCCATGGATGAAGCTGGAAGAGACCTAGGAGTCTCAGTAGACTCAAAGCTAAACTTGTCCAGTCAAGGGCAGCAGTCGATAATGGCTATATAATGTTGAACTATGTACCCAAAACAGTAAAACAAGTCAGAGGAAGTGATGATTGAAGTCATCAGGCCGCACCTTGAATACTAGGTTCAGTTCTGGTTACCAGGAAACAGAGACGTTCATGCACTGGGACAGTGTCGAGAAAAACCATGAGACTGACCCCGAGTGTCAGGGTTCTGAGTTGTGAGGAAAGACTGGACATACTTTGGTTTTTACGCCGAGTAAGGAGGCGTCTGAGAGGTCATCTTGTAGAGGTACACAAGATTGTTGCGGATACAGAAAAATATGACTTTAAACTAAACTGTTGCATTGCCAGCAGCATGTTAGAGGGACACAAGTTCACACTTGTAAATGGTAATTTTATACTGGTATCATACATGGCAGAAGAACCAAAGGCGACAAAACTTTTTTACGCAGCAAGTGGTTAGGATCTGGAATGCATTGCCTGGAAGAGTGGTGGAGGCAGATTCAATAGTGGGTTTCTAAAAGGAATTGGATAAGTACCTGACGGAAACAAGTTTGCAGGGCTACGGGGAAAGGGAAGAGGAGTGGGAATGGCTGAAGTGCTCTTGCAGGGAGCCGGCACGGGATCAACAGGCCAAATGGCCTCCTTCTATGCTGTAACCATTCTACGATTCTATGAGTGATCAACCTGTGGAATAAACTTTCATATAGAGGAGACAAAAACCCTGAAATTATTTAAGAAAAGGATGCTATTATGGGACGTTAGGCTCGCTATTGATGGATGAATTAAGATGGGCCGAATGGCTTTCCTTGTCTATAATAAACTTGTGAACTGATTGTATCAAAACCTGATTCACTGTCATCCATCTCATTGCTGTTTGCAGGATCTTGCTATGCACAAATCTACTGCTACATTTGCAGTGTTAGAGAAATTGTCGCTGTATTTTCTCCCCTAAAAAGCTGCTAATGCTGAGTCACTTGAAAATTTCAAAACTAAGATTGATAGATTTTTGTTAGGCAATGGTATTAAGGGTTATGGAACCAAGGCGGGTAACTGGATTTGAGCTGCAGACCAGACATAATATAATTGAATGGCGGAACGGACTCGAGGTGCTGAATGGCCTCTTCCTGTTCCTATGTAAGGGTAAGTTCTCTGCTCTCGCATACTTGCCTGCTGGAAGTTTGTATCAGAAAATTGTGTATATACAGCCCACAATTCTCCGTCCATTAATTTTAACAGATAAAAACCATGGGTCTCGCAGAGATTTCCTGATACATACTCCTAGCCGGGCAAGACTCCTGAATGTCCCGTTTACTGTTTTTAAAGTTAGATTCTGGTGGTACAGCAGGCTGCCTTTAAGTTTCAAGCACACTGTTGTATCAGCTCTCCTCATTCAGAATAGGCCGAAGCGCTGGTCAACGGCTCTTGAGCAGTGCCCTCCATCCCTCTCCCTGGCATCTGTCTGAGGCTGAACCAGACGATTCGCAACCTAGTTGTCGTATTTGACCCTGAAATGAGTTTCTGGACAGATATCCGCAGCATAACTAAGACCGCCTATTTCCACCTCCGTAACATTTGGCCTGTTGACGCCCATGTCCGCTCCCTGCAAGAGCACTTCAGCCAGCCCCTGCCTCAGCTCATCTACTGCTGAAACCCTCATCCATGCCTTCGTTATCTCTAGAATTGAGTACTCCAACACACTCCTGGCTGGCCTCCCACATTCTACCCTACGTAAACTTGAGGTCATCCAAAACTCAGCAGCTTGTGTCCTAACTCGTACCAAGTCCCATTCACCCATCACCCCTGTGCTCGCTGACCTACATTGGCTCCCGGTTAAGCAGCTCCTCGATTTCAAAATTCTCATCCTTGTTTACAAATTCCTCCATGGTCTCGCCCCCTCCGTATCTGCGCTCCTCAAATTCTGCCCTTTTGAGCATCCCTGATTATAACTGCTCAACCATCGGTAGCCGTGCCTTCAGCTGCCTGGGCCCTAAGCTCTGAAACTCCCTCCCTAAACCTCTCTGCCTCTCTACCTCTCTTTCCTCCTTTAAGACGCTCCTTAAAACCTACCTCTTTGACCAAGCTTTCAGTCATCTGCCGTAATTTCTTATGTATCAAATTATTTTTTTGCCTTATAACACTCCTGTGGGGCGCCTTGGATCATTTTACTACGTTAAAGGCGCTATATAAAAAACAGTTGTTACATAAGAACATAAGAGTTCGGAGCAGGAGTAGGCCATTCGGCCCCTGTTCTGCCATTCAATAAGATCATGGCTGATCTTCTACCTCTAATTTCCTGCACTGTCCCCATATCCCTTGGTATTCAAAAATCTATCGACCTCTGTGTTGAATATACTCAAAGCCTGAGCCTCCACAGCCCTCTGGGGTAGAGAATTCCAAAGATTCACCACCCTCTGAGTGAAGAAGTTTTTCCTCATCTCAGTCCTGAATGGCCGACCCCTTATTCTGAGACTGTGACCCCTGGTTCTAGACTCCTCAGCCAGAGGAAACATCCTCCCTGCATCTACCCTGTCAAGCCCTGTAAGAATTTTGTGTTTCAATAAGATCACCTCTCATTCTACTAAACTCTGGAGAATATAGACCTAGTCTGCTCAATCTCTCCTCATAGGACAATCCCCCCATCCCAGGAATCAGTCTGGTAAATCTTCGTTGCACTCCCTCTATGGCAAGTATATGCTTCCTTAGGTAAAGAGGCCAAAACTGTGCACAATACTCCAAGTGCGGTCTCACCAGGGTCCTATATAATTGCAATAAGATATCTTTACTCTTATACTCAAATCCTTTTGTAATAAAGGCCAACAAACCATTTGCTTTCTTAATTGCTTGCTGAACCTGCATGTTAGCTTTCAGTGATTCGTGTACAAGGACATCCAGGTCCCTCTGAACACCAACATTTTCCAATCTCTCACCATTTAAAAAATACTCTGCTTTTCTATTTTTCTTAGCAAAGTTATTGTTGCCCCATTGATTAGTTTCAATGTGCAAGTGTGGTGTCCCATTTCCTTCTGCTCCTACAAGCTAGAAGTGTAGCTACACCAACCAAACCAAACTGCTGATAGTGTCAAAGATTAAGATTGACAAATAGTTAAGAAATCTATTTTGCGCAAAAGAATAATTTATATTAAGTTCCATTTTATATTAAGTTCTGTAATTAAACCTTAGAATTGAAAAAAAAACTGCAAATGTAGCTGACCGGCAATATCTGTAAGGCTGTAACTGTCATTATAGAAAATAGCCTTAGAGAGTTATAATCTTGTCATGGATACATCTATGTTTGTTCTTTTCTGTATAATAAGGTTGTTTATGTTATGTCCCATGATGGTGCTATGGAGCCTTGGTGTGTTGAGCCAATAATACCAACTGTAAAACTAAGCGAGCAGGTCATGGAGGAGGTGATGTAATGGTCTTTTAGCTGAGCTTAAAAGCGAGAACATTATACTGTGAGGTGCGAGATAAAGAGGAGACCTCTGAAGGGTTGAACTCATCCAACTATAATGCGTGTATCGTCTGCGACTGAATCTTATATTATCACACTGTTGGTTATGAGTATAAATGTAACATTTAATCTTTAATAAGTCTTCAAATGCATGTTGAACTCACCCAGCCATACAGGCACAGGAGTGCAGCCTTTGGCTATATTACAAGATTCACATTCTGAGCAGCAGCATGCTGTTGGCAATGCAGCTGGAGGTGCATCATAAAGACACCAGTAGTTTATTTTATTTAGGCCACGTTTCAATTAATTTTTTAAATAAATGTTTTCTGAGGCTCTAGTAACCCTCCCTGTCCATATAAGCAATGAAAGTAATATCTGCCTTGATTGCTCTCTCTCAAAGAAAGAGTAACAGTTTGCATTTATAAAGCACCTTTCACCTCCTCAGGACGTCCCAAATTACGTCCTTTTCAAATGTATTGCAGGGAAATGCAGCAGCCAATTTGCACACAGCAAGGTCCCACAAAGGCAATGAGATAAATGACCAGATAATCTCTTTCAGTGTTGTTGATTGAGTGATAAATATTGGCCGGGATTCCCCTGTTCTTTTTTGCTTAGTGCCATGGGATCTTTGACGCCCACCTGAGAAGGCAGTGTCTTGGTTTAACGTCACACCTGAAAAACAGCACCTCCGACAGTGCAGCATAGGCACTCCCTCAGTACCGCACTTGAGTGTCAGCCTAGATTATGTGCTCAAGTCTCTGGAGTGGGGCTTGAAGCACAACCTTCTGACTCAACAACAACAACTTGTATTTATAAAGCACCTTTAACGTAGTGAAACGTCCCAAGAAACTTCACAGGAGTATTATGCGCTAAAAAATTTGACACCGAGCCACATAAGTAGAGATTAGTGCATGTGAGAGGTATGTTTTAAGGAGAGTCTTGAAGGAGGAAAGAGAGGTAGAGAGGCTTAGGCATGAAGTTCCAGAGCTTGGGGGTCTAGGCAACAGAAGGTGCTCACAGATGCTCAGGTGAGCAGAATTAGAGGAGCGCAGACATCTCAGGGGGTACGAGGGGGAGGGGGGACGTTGTGGGGCTGGAGGACATTACAGAGATAGGGAGGGGGCGAGGCCACGGAGGGATTTGAAAATAAGGATGAGAATTTTGAAAGGTCAGTGACCTGATACATTAACCCCAGAGGCGAGAATGCCAGCACTGAGCTACGACTGACACTTAGATCTGCAGCACAATTTTCTCTCTCCATCCAATTTTTCTGAAACATAAAAACATAGAAAATAATTGCCATTCGGCCCTTCGAGCCTGCACCGCCATTCAATGAGTTCATGGCTGAACATTCAACTTCAGTACCCCATTCCTGCTTTCTCGCCGTACCCCTTGATCCCCTTGGTAGTAAGGACTACATCTAACTCCTTTTTGAATATATTTAGTGAATTGGCCTCAACAACTTTCTGTGGTAGAGAATTCCACAGGTTCACCACTCTCTGGGTGAAGAAGTTTCTCCTCATCTCGGTCCTAAATGGCTTACCCCTTATCCTTAGACTGTGTCCCCTGGTTCTGGACTTCGCCAACATTGGGAACATTCTTCCTGCATCTAACCTGTCTAAACCCGTCAGAATTTTAAACGTTTCTATGAGATCCCCTCTCATTCTTCTGAACTCCAGTAAATACAAGCCCAGTTGATCCAGTCTTTCTTGATATGTCAGTCCCACCATCCCGGGAATCAGTCTGGTGAACCTTCGCTGCACTCCCTCAATAGCAAGAATGTCCTTCCTCAAGTTAGGAGATCAAAACTGTACACAATACTCCAGGTGTGGCCTCACCAAGGCTCTGTACAACTGTAGTAACACCTCCCTGCCCCTGTACTCAAATCCCCTCGCTATGAAGGCCAACATGCCATTTGCTTTCTTAACCGCCTGCTGTACCTGCATGCCACCCTTCAATGACTGATGTACCATGACACCCAGGTCTCATTGCACCTCCCCTTTTCCTAATCTGTCACCATTCAGATAATAGTCTGTCTCTCTGTTTTTACCACCAAAGTGGATAACCTCACATTTATCCACATTATACTTCATCTGCCATGCATTTGCCCACTCACCTAAGTCACTCTGCAGCCTCATAGCATCCTCCTCGCAGCTCACACTGCCACCCAACTTAGTGTCATCCGCAAATTTGGAGATACTACATTTAATCCCCTCGTCTAAATCATTAATGTACAATGTAAACAGCTGGGGCCCCAGCACAGAACCTTGCGGTACCCCACTAGTCACTGCCTGCCATTCTGAAAAGTACCTATTTACTCCTACTCTTTGCTTCCTGTCTGACAACCAGTTCTCAATCCATGTCAGCACACTACCCCCAATCCCATGTGCTTTAACTTTGCACATTAATCTCTCGTGTGGGACCTTGTCGAAAGCCTTCTGACAGTCCAAATACACCACATCAACTGGTTCTCCCTTATCCACTCTACTGGAAACATCCTCAAAAAATTCCACAAGATTTGTCAAGCATGATTTCCCTTTCACAAATCCATGCTGACTTGGACCTATCATGTCACCTCTTTCCAAATGCGCTGCTATGACATCCTTAATAATTGATTCCATCATTTTACCCACTACCGATGTCAGGCTGACCGGTCTATAATTCCCTGTTTTCTCTCTCCCTCCTTTTTTAAAAAGTGGGGTTACATTGGCTACCCTCCACTCCATAGGAACTGATCCAGAGTCTATGGAATGTTGGAAAATGACTGTCAATGCATCCACTATTTCCAAGGCCATCTCCTTAAGTACTCTGGGATGCAGTCCATCAGGCCCTGGGGATTTATCTGCCTTCAATCCCATCAATTTCCCCAACACAATTTCCCAACTAATAAGGATTTCCCTCAGTTCCTCCGTCTTACTAGACCCTCTGACCCCTTTTATATCCGGAAGGTTGTTTGTGTCCTCCTTAGTGAATACCGAACCAAAGTACTTGTTCAATTGGTCTGCCATTTCTTTGTTCCCAGTTATGACTTCCCCTAATTCTGACTGCAGGGGACCTACGTTAGTCTTTACTAACCTTTTTCTCTTTACATATCTATAGATGCTTTTGCAGTCCATTTTAATGTTCCCTGCAAGCTTCCTCTCATACCCTATTTTCCCTGCCCTAATCAAATCCTTTGTCCTCCTCTGCTGAGTTCTAAATTTCCCCCAGTCCCCAGGTTCGCTGCTATTTCTGGCCAATTTGTATGCCAATTACTTGGCTTTAATACTATCCCTGATTTCCCTTGATAGCCACACTTGAGACACCTTCCCTTTTTTATTTTTACGTCAGACAGGGATGTTCAATTGTTGTAGTTCATCCATGCCGTCTCTAAATGTCTGCCATTGCCCATCCACTGTCAATCCCTTAAGTATCATTTGCCAATCTATCCTAGCCAATTCACGCCTCATACCTTCAAAGTTACCCTTCTTTAAGTTCTGGACCATGGTCACCAAATTAACTGTTTCATTCTCCATCCGAATGTAGAATTCCACCATATTATGGTCACTCTTCCCCAAGGGGCCTCGCACAACGAGATTGCTAATTAATCCTCTCTCATTATACAACACCCAGTCTAAGATGGCCTCCCCCCTAGTTGGTTCCTCGATATATTGGTCTAGAAAACCATCCCTTATGCACTCCAGGAAATCCTCCTCCACCGTATTGTTTCCAGTTAGGTTAGCCCAATCTATATGCATATTAAAGTCACCCATTATAACTGCTGCACCTTTATTGCACGCACCCCTAATTTCCTGTTTGATGCCCTCCCCAACATCACTACTACTGTTTGGAGGTCTGTACACAACTCCCACTAGCGTTTTCTGCCCTTTGGTATTCCGTAGCTCCACCCATACCGATTCCACATCATCCAAGTTTATGTCTTTCCTTACAATTGCATTAATTTCCTCTTTAACCAGCAACGCCACCCCGCCTCCTTTTCCTTTCTGTCTATCCTTCCTAAATGTTGAATACCCTTGGATGTTGAGTTCCCAGCCTTGGTCACCCTGGAGCCATGACTCCATGATGCCAACCACATCGTATCCGTTAACTGCTATCTGCACAGTTAATTCGTCCACCTATTCCGAATACTCCTCGCATTGAGGCACAGAGCCTTCAGGCTTGCCTTTTGCACACACTTTGACCCTTTAGAATTTTGCTGTACATTGGCCCTTTTTGTTTTTTGCCTTGGGTTTCTCTGCCCTCCACTTTTACTCATCTCCTTTCTGTCTTTTGCTTCTGTCTCCATTTTGTTTCCCTCTGTCTCCCTGAAGGTTGGCTCATGCCGCAGGAATTCTGCACAGGTCCCTGCTAGCAATGAAATATTAACAATTGAACTAATTATACTTTTTTTGCCCAAACTTCCTGCACTAAAACAAAAAGCAAAATACTGCAGATGCTGGAATTCTAAAATGAAAACAGAAAATGCCAGAAAACACTCAACAGCTTTTTAAAATTCATTCATGAGATGTGGGCGTCGTTGGCAAGGCCAGCATTTATTGCCCATCCCGAATTGCCGTCGAGAAGGTGGTGGTGGAGAGAAAGGTGGGGTTAGCGTATCAGGTCTATGACCTTTCGTCAGTAATGTCAACCCTCTGTTTCTCTCTCCGCAGTTGCTGCCTGACCTGCTGAGTATTTGCGGACATTTTCTGTTTTTACTCCTGCATTAGAGCTTCCGTTATGGTCACAGTGACTGCAATATTGTGTATACATTGACTGTTGATGTCCATTACCTGCAACACTAGTTTATTGCTTTCTTCTTGTTCTGGAGTCAGTGTGCAAAGGTCACAGTGCTCATATTCTCTGCCATTGATTAGATGTTGATTTAATGTGTGAAAAATAGCAACTTTTGTTTTTATCCTTCAGTTTCTGCCTCCCAAAGGCTGACTCGTGACTCGTGTGGAAGCCAGTAGTTTACGTAAATGCCCATGTAAGCCAAGACAGTGTCATTAGACAATTCGACCATGAGATGCATTACAACCAAGCCCAATCCTGGCCTCACCCAACATATACACATTTTCCAACAGAGATCACTGGATCAAAAGCAAATTACAGGATTTTTATTTCACCCTACCAAGCTCAGTTGTTTTTTTTGGAATAGAGGAAACTGAGGGGAGATTTGTTTGGGGTGTATAAAATTATGAGGGGGCTAGATAGAGTGGATTGGAAGGACCTATTTCTCTTAGCAGAGGGGTCACTAACCAGGGGGAAAAGATTTAAAGTAATTGGTAGAAGGATTAGAGGGGAATTGAGGGGGAATTTCTTCACTCAGAGGGTGGTGGGGGTCTGGAACTCACTGCCTGAAAGAGTGGTAGAGGCAGAAACCCTCACCACATTTAAAACGTATTTCAATGTGCATTTGAAGTGCCGTAACCTACAGGGCTAAGGACCAAGAGCTGAAAAGTGGGATTAGGCTGGATAGCTCTTTTTCGGCCGGTACAAACACAATGGGCTGAATGGCCTCCTGCTGTGCTATAAATTTCTATGATTCAGTGGTGTTAAGACCAATTTTCCAATAGTCACTATGCCCAGGCATAGGGAAATCATCCCTTCAATGTTCAGTAATAAAAGGTAGGCAGAAGGCATTCGCGCGAAAACTGGTCTGCGCATCCGTAGCAACAAAACTATATTAACTTATTCAATTTGACAGAAAAGATCAGGGATCGGAGCAGCATAAGAAGCCAGTGAAAAGTACAGTAAGTGAAGTCAGGTGAGTAATATCATGTTCTTGGAGTAGGAGGAAAAGACAAGACTCCACCTCTTTAAAAGGTTTGTTAACGGCACTATATTGCATGACCAAGGTGACTACTTATCGTTCTCACACCTTACATAAGTCCCACTCCAGAGACTTGAGCTGGAGTGGGGCTTTAACCCACGAGCTCTTGTCTCAGAAAGTGAGTGCTACCAAGGCTGACACCTTGAGCTAAACCCACAGAGGTGGGCTTGCCTTATCCAGGGTGTCAGAGCGAGAAGCTGTTACAGTGCCTTGACATGAAAAGAATCAATTAAAAGGGAAATTGCCCCTCGGGCCATTCTTCCACCCGCCCCCGCCCCCCCCCCCCCCCCGCCATGAGATGTGATTTAGTCACTTGTGCAGTTAGCAGATAATACTTCCCTGGAAGAAAGCCATGGACTTTGCCAGGGAGGGATGTTAGGTAATCTTTGATACCCATGTTTACATGTGCAGAACCTCCAGAAGGAGGGAAAATGCCACAAAGGTGAGAACTTGGCCACATACCGAAGATATAAGAAATAAAAGGCATTGCTATTCTGCCTTTCATGACCTCACTATGTCCCAAAGTGCTTTTCAGTCAATGAAATACTTTTGCAGTGAAGTCACTGTCCTAATGTAGGAAACACTGCAGCCAATTTGTGCACAGTAAGGTCCCACAAACAGCAATGTGGAAATGAACAATTTTTTTTTCAATCGATGTTAGTTGAGGGATATTGACCAGGGCACTAAATATTGCAATGGGATCTTTTACGTCCACCTGAGAGGGCAGGTGGGGGCTCGGTTCAACATCTGATCCAAAAGGTAGTACCTCCAACAGTGTAGCACTCCCTGAGTACTGCACTGGACAGTCAGCCTAGATTTTGTGCTCAAGTCTCTAGAGTGGGACTTGAACCTACAACCTTCTGACGCAGAGGCAAGAGTGATACCAGTAATCCAAGGTTGACACACGAGGTGGAGACACTGGGGCTCTAACATAGAAACATAGAAAGTAGGTGCAGGAGCAGGTCATTCGGCCCATCGAGCCTGCACCACCATTCAATATGATCATAGCTTCAATACCCCACTCTTGCCTTGTCTCCATACCCCGATCCCTTTAGCCGTAAGGGCCACATCTAACTCCCTTTTGAATATATCCAACGAACTGGACTCAACAACTTTCTGTGGTCGAGAATTCCACAGGTTCACAATTCTCTGGGTGAAAAAGTTTCTCCTCATCTCGGTCCTAGGTGGCTTATCCCTTATCCTTAGACTGTGACACCTGGTTCTGGACTTCCCCAACATCGGGAACATTCTTCCTGCATCTAACCTGTCCAATCCCATCAGAATTTTATATGCTTCTGTGAGATCCCCTCATTCTTCTAAATTCCAGTGAATGTAAGCCTAGTCGATCCAGTCTCTCCTCATATGTCAGTCCTGCCATCCCGGGAATCAGTCTGGTGAACCTTCGCTGCACTCCCTCAATAGCAAGAATGTCCTTCCTCAGATTAGGAGACCAAAACTTCACACAATACTCAAGGTGTGGTCTCACCAAGGCAGAAAGATAGATAAGAAGGGAAAGGAGGTGCGGTAGCTCTGTTAATAAAGGATGATATCAGGGCAGTTGTGAGAGATATTAGCTCTAATGAACAAATGTTGAATCATTGTGGGTGGAGATTAGAGATAGTAAGGAAAAAAAGTCATTGGTGGGCGTAGTTTATAGGCCCCCAAATAATAACTTCACGGTGGGGCGGACAATAATCAAGGCAATAATGGAGGCATGTGAAAAAGGAACGGCAGTAATCATGGGGGATTTTAACCTAAATATAGATTGGTCAAATCAAATCGCACGGGGTAGCCTGGAGAAGGAATTCATAGAATGCATACGGGATTGTTTCTTAGAACAGTATGTTACAGAACCTACAAGGGAGCAAGCTATTTTAGATCTGGTCCTGTGTAATGAGACAGGAATAATAAATGATCTCCTAGTAAAAGATCCTCTCGGAATGAGTGATCACAGTATGGTTGAATTTGTAATACAGATTGAGGGTGAGGAAGTAGTGTCTCAAACGAGCGTACTATGCTTAAACAAAGGGGACGACAGTGGGATGAGGGCAGAGTTGGCTAAAGTAGACTGGGAACACAGACTAAACGGTGGCACAATTGAGGAACAGTGGAGGACTTTTAAGGAGCTCTTTCATAGTACTCAACAAAAATATATTCCAGTGAAAAAGAAGGGCGGTAAGAGAAGGGATAACCAGCCGTGGATAACCAAGGAAATAAAGGAGAGTATCAAATTAAAAACCAATGCGTATAAGGTGGCCAAGGTTAGTGGGAAACTAGAAGATTGGGAAAATTTTAAACGACAGCAAAGAATGACTAAGAAAGCAATAAAGAAAGGAAAGATAAATTACGAAAGTAAACTTGCGCAAAACATAAAAACAGATAGTAAAAGCTTTTACCGATATATAAAACGGAAAAGAGTGACGAAAGTAAATGTTGGTCCCTTAGAAGATGAGAAAGGGGATTTAATAATGGGAAATGTGGAAATGGCTGAGACCTTAAACAATTATTTTGCTTCGGTCTTCACAGTGGAAGACACAAAAACCATGCCAAAAATTGCTGGTCACGGGCATGTGGGAAGGGAGGACCTTGAGACACTCACTATCACTAAGGGGGTAGTGCTGGACAGACTAATGGGACTCAAGGTAGACAAGTCCCCTGGTCCTAATGAAATGCATCCCAGGGTATTAAAAGAGATGGCGGAAGTTATAGCAGATGCATTCGTTATAATCTCTGGACTCTGGGGAGGTACCATCGGATTGGAAAGCAGCTAATGTAACGCCTCTGTTTAAAAAAGGGGGCAGACAAAAGGCAGGTAACTATAGGCCGGTTAGTTTAACATCTGTAGTGGGGAAAATGCTTGAAGCTATCATTAAGGAAGAAATAGCGGGACATCTAGATAGGAATAGTGCAATCAAGCAGACGCAGCATGGATTCATGAAGGGGAAATCATGATGAGCTAATTTACTGGAATTCTTTGAGGATATAACGAGCATGGTGGATAGAGGTGTACCGATGGATGTGGTGTATTTAGATTTCCAAAAGGCATTCGATAAGGTGCCACACAAAAGGTTACTGCAGAAGATAAAGGTACGCGGAGTCAGAGGAAATGTATTAGCATGGATAGAGAATTGGCTGGCTAACAGAAAGCAGAGAGTCGGGATAAATGGGTCCTTTTCGGGTTGGAAATCGATGGTTAGTGGTGTGCCACAGGGATCGGTGCTGGGACCACAACTGTTTACAATATACATAGATGACCTGGAAGAGGGGACAGAGTGTAGTGTAACAAAATTTGCAGATGACACAAAGATTAGGGGAAAGCGGGTTGTGTAGAGGACACAGAGAGGCTGCAAAGAGATTTAGATAGGTTAAGCGAATGGGCTAATGTTTGGCAGATGGAATACAATGTCGGAAAATGTGAGGTCATCCACCTTGGAAAAAAAAAACAGTAAAAGTGAATATTATTTGAATGGGGAGAAATTACAACATGCTGCAGTGCAGAGGGACCTGGGGGTCCTTGTGCATGAAACTCTTTTTGGAGTTTATCTGAAAAACATAAAACATTAATCGGTGCCACCCGACCTGGATGACACACCAGACATTTACAAGGCCCCTTTTTATTTTTATTTTTTGTGGGTTTTTTTTGTGTTTTTCTTTTTTGTTTTGGTTTTTTTTTGGGCACTAAAATCACATTTTTTCCTCCAGTGCCCCCTATAAAAGGGGAGGGGGACACTAAAAGCACCGGCAATTAAAAAAACAAATTAAACTTTAAAACGTAAAATCAAATTAAAATTTGGTTGCCGGGCGTGATGATGCACTCCAGTCCCTCCGGTGCCCACCTCTCGCGGAAGGCCACGAGCGTACCGGTGGACACCGCGTGCTCCATCTCCAAGGACACCCTGGACCGGATGTAAGAGCGGAAGAGAGGCAGGCAGTCAGGTTGAACGACCCCCTCGACCGCCCGCTGCCTGGACTGGCTGATGGCACCCTTGGCCGTGCCCAGGAGCAGTCCTACGAGGAGGCCCTCGGACCTACCCGCTCCCCTCCGCACAGGGTGCCCAAAGATCAGGAGAGTGGGACTGAAGTGCAGCCAGAATTTCAGGAGCAGTCCCTTTAAATAATGGAACAGGGGCTGCAACCTCGTGCACTCAATAAAAACATGGAACACGGACTCCTCCAGACCGCAGAAATTGCAGGCGGCCTAGGAGTCCGTGAACCGGCTTAAAAATTTGTTGCACGGCACTGCTCCGTGCACCACCCTCCAGGCCAGGTCCCCGATGAATAGTGGGAGGACTCCCACATAGAGTGCCCTCCATCGGGGACCCCCGCCTCCTCCGGACGGCAAGATGGTACGCCATGGCGTGTCCGGACGGCCGGCGAGGATGGCAAAGCTGAGAGTGTGCAGGAGCAGCCCGTACAGGAAACCCCTCCGCGCGGAAATGAAAGGCACGGAGGGGATTTTCCTTGTGCATGAAACTCTTTTAGAGTCTACCTACAAAACATAAAACATTAAACCGTGCCACCCGACCTGGGTGACACACCAGACATTTACAAGGCCCTTTTTTTCCTTTTTTTGTTTTTTTTTGTTTGGTTTTTTTGGGGTTTTTTTGGGCACTAAAATCACAATTTTCCCAGTGCCCCCTGTAAAAGGGAAGGGGACACTAAAAGCACCGGCAATTAAAACAAATTCAACTTTAAAACGTAAAATCAAATTAAAATTTGGTTGCCGGGCGTGATGATGCACTCCAGTCACTCCGGTGCCCACCTCTCGCGGAAGGCCGCGAGCGTACCGGTGGACACCGCGTGCTCCATCTCCAAGGACACCCTGGACCGGATGTAAGAGCGGAAGAGAGGCAGGCAGTCAGGTTGAACGACCCCCTCGACCGCCCGCTGCCTGGACCGGCTGATGGCACCCTTGGCCGTGCCCAGGAGCAGTCCTACGAGGAGGCCTTCGGACCTACCCGCTCCCCTCCGCACAGGGTGCCCAAAGATCAGGAGAGTGGGACTGAAGTGCAGCCGGAATTTCAGGAGCAGCCCCTTCAAATAATGGAACAGGGGCTGCAACCTCGTGCACTCAATAAAAACATGGAACACGGACTCCTCCAGACCGCAGAAATTGCAGGCGGCCTGGGCGTCCGTGAACCGGCTTAAACATTTGTTGCACGGCACTGCTCCGTGCACCACCCTCCAGGCCAAGTCCCCGACGAATAGTGGGAGGACCCCTGCGTAGAGTGCCCTCCATCGGGGACCCCCGCCTCCTCCGGACTGCATGATGGTACGCCATGGCGTGTCCGGACGGCCGGCGAGGATGGCAAAGTTGAGAGTGTGCAGGAGCAGCCCGTACAGGAAACCCCTCCGCGCGGAAATGAAAGGCACGGAGGGGATTTCCCCGAGGCGGCTCAAGTTGTGAGGCGCCGGCCCCCGAGGGAGGTTCCGGGGTTTGGCGCCGATGAGGAATTCCGTCCGGACGGGGTTCAGTTCGGACGGGATCTCCCCACGTGCTTGAGCCTCCTCGATGCACCTAACGGAGTCAGGGCCCAGAGCTGTTTTTAGCGACTCGATGGCATCGGCCGCGTGGCGGACGTTGGCAGAATTTAGGCGCCGCGCCAGCGTGTCCGGCGCCATCCAGCCCGCTCCTCCGCCATCGAGCAGGTCCCTGACCCTGGTCACCTCACCAGCCACAGCCCTCTCTTCCGACCGCCACATAAAACCTCGGCTGTGGAGGTACGGATTCCCGAGCAGCGGTTCCTGCAGGACGGCCGCCATTCCAGCCGGCGGAGAGCTGCGCTTGGTGGAGACTTTGTTCCAGACCCTGATGAGTTCCCTGTAAAAGACAGGCAGCTCCCGGAGGGCGGTCCTGGCACCCCCCAAGTTCACAAACAGGAGCTGCGTGTCATAATTGAGGTCGCGCTGCTGGCGGAAGAAATACCTCGCCAGAGTACACCACCTAGGAGGGGGCTCGACGTAAAGGTATCTCTGCAGGGTCTGAAGACGGAAAGTCGCGAGCTGGGCGCTGACGCACACCAACGACTGACCGCCCTCCTCAAGCGGGAGACTCAAGACCGCAGCAGAGACCCAGTGCTTCCTGTTGTTCCAGAAGAAGTCCACCAGCTTCTTCTGTATCTTGGCGACAAACGCAGGGGGAGGGGTCAAAGTGACCAGCCGGTACCACAACATTGCGGCCACCAGCTGGTTTATGACTAGCGCTCGACCGCTGTAGGACAGCACTCGGAGCAGTCCTGTCCAGCGCCCTAGGCGAGCGGCGACCTTGGCCTCCAGCTCCTGCCAGTTCGCCGGCCAGGCTCCCTCGTCGGGGCTAAGGTAGACTCCCAGATAGAGGAGATGGGTCGTGCTCCAGGCAAAAGGCCTGAGCTCCTCCGGCAGGGAGTCCACCCGCCACTGACCCACCAGGAGTCCGGAACATTTCTCCCAGTTGATCCTGGCGGAGGACGCGGCCGAGTAAATCTCCTGGCACTCACGCATCCTCCGCAGGTCAGCGGGATCCTCTACCGCGAGGAGCACGTCATCGGCGTAAGCCGAGAGGACGACCTCCACGCCCGGCCCTTGCAGAGCCAGTCCCGTCAACCTCGTCCGCAAGAGGCGCAGGAAAGGCTCCACGCAAACGGCGTATAACTGGCCGGACATGGGGCATCCCTGGCGCACCCCTCTCCTAAAGCGAAGGGGCGCCGTCAAGGACCCGTTAACCTTAATCAGACACTCCGCGGCGGCGTACAAAAGTCGGATCCGGGCGACGAAATGCGTCCCGAACCCGAAAGCGCGCAGAGTTCCGAGCAGATAGTCGTGATCCACCCTGTCGAACGCCTTCTCTTGGTCGAGGGATAGGAAGGCGACCGACAGACCAGCCTCCTGGGAACAATGGATGAGGTCCCGGACCAGATGGATGTTATCGTGGATTGTCCGGCCCGGGACCGTGTAGGACTGGTCGGGGTGGATCATGTGGTCCAGCACGGCACCAAGGCGAGCAGACATCGCCCTGGCGAAAATTTTGTAGTCCGTGCTGAGGAGGGAGACCGGGCGCCAGTTCTTAAGGAGGCGGAGATCGCCCTACTTAGGCAGCAGGACGATGACTGCCCTGCGCCAAGAGAGGGGCATCTCCCCGGTCGCCAGACTTTCCCCCAGGACCCGCGCGTAGTCGCCCCCCAGAACGTCCCAGAACGCCCTGTGGAACTCCACGGTCAGCCCGTCCAGCCCCGGGGATTTTCCCCTCGAGAGCCGGGCGAGGGCACCGGTCAGCTCCGCCAGGCTTAGCGGAGCTTCCAGATTTTCGGCGCCCTCCGGGCTGACCTTCGACAGGTCCTCCCACAAAACTCTACGCGCTTCCTCGCTGGACGGATCCGGAGAGAACAGGGCCCCGTAATATTCACGGGCCCTGTTGTTGACGCCCTCCGGATCCGAGACGAGAGAGCCGTCGTCGGCTAACAGCGTCAAGAGCTGCTTACGGACACTCTGCCTTTTTTCCAGCGAGTAGAAGAAGGGGGAGCCGCGGTCCAGATCCCGCAGGAACCGGATCCGCGACCTCACGAACGCGCCTCGGGACCCGACGAGCTGCAGGTCCTTCAGCGCGGCCTTCTTCGCTTCGTACACCGTCCGCAGGGCCGGGTCCTGGACGACTTGACCGAGACGTGATTCCAGGTCGAGCACCTCTTTTTCTAGGCGCCCGACCCTGGCCGCCCGCCTCTTGGTCGACCCCCTCGCGTACTCTTGACAGAAGACGCGGACGTGAGCCTTGCCCACGTCCCACCATAGCCTCAAGGAGGGGAAGCCCCCCTGCTTCCTTCTCCAGTCGGACCAGAATCGACGGAACGAGTCCTGGAACCGCACGTCCTCCAGCAGCCGGTTGTTAAAGTGCCAGTACGCGGACCCCGTCCTCGCGCGGAGCGAAGCGAGCTCCGCCCACACCAGGTGGTGGTCCGAACACGGCACCGGCCGCATGGAGGCCGCCGGAACGCAGGAAACGTACGCCCGAGACACGTAAAGGCGGTCGACTCTAGACCATCCTCCTCCAGGCCTCACCCAAGTAAAGGCGCTGGAGTCGGGGTGGAGATTTCGCCAGACGTCCACCAAGTCGAAGGACCCGACCAGGTCCCTCAACTTCTCCATCGCCGTCATGCACTGCGGGGCACCGGAGCGGTCCCTCGCCTCGAGGGTGCAGTTAAAATCCCCCCCGAGGACAATGCAGTCGCCGACGTCGACGGAGCCAAGAAGAGCGGACACCTCTTCAAAGAAACGCGTTTGCTGCGGGCCGGGCTGAGGGGCGTACACGTTCACGAGATGGAGCGGCACGTCCCCCAGGCGAACCGTTATGTGCAGCAAGCGGCCTGGCACGGGCTCCTCGACCCCCAAGATCTCCGGCTGAAAATGCGAGCCCAGCAAGATGGCCACCCCACTAGAAATGGCGGTGAGGTGGCTCATGCGGACCTCTCCTTGCCATTCCAGGAGCCACGTGGCTTCGTCTCCCGGAACGGTGTGGGTTTCTTGCAGGAAGCACACCGCATATTTCCCCTCCCGCAGGAGCGAAAAATTGTCAAATCTACGGCGTGCCCCTCTGCCGCCGTTGATGTTGAGGCTGGCTATGGTTATCTTCATGGCAAAAGCATAGTGCAACCTCTACCTTAACCTATTGTGGGGGAGGGAGCGGAGTCTTTTGTTGAACTCCGCTCCCTCCGCAGCCCAGCGAGGAGTCCCTCGAGCTCGCGCAGCTCAAGGTGTTGCGCCTTTGTCAAGGGCCCGCCCGCGGCCAAGGTTTTAACGGCGGCGCGGACGGACCCCTTGATCAGCTCTGGCTCGGACCATTTCTCCAGGGCCAGTCGGGCTTGGTTGCAGCGTCCCCGGCTCTGGGCCAAAAAGTCCCGGAGTTCCTTTGCAGGAATGAGGATGGTCTCGGCGGCGGCCGCGAGCAGATCCACCGCCTCGCTGGCGGTGGTCTCTAGGTCTTCACCCGCGTCCCCCACCGAGTCCCCGTCCTCCTCCGGGAGGTGGCCGCCAGCAGCCGGCACATCGAACGCGCAAGGTACGGCAAATGAACCGGCCGCTCCAACCGGCCCTGGCTCTGCCCCGATCCCACCCCCAGGATCGTCAGCAGAGGAGTCCCCACTGGGCTCTTTTAAAAATGGTGCTGGGTCGGGAAATGACAGCGGAAGGGGTTCCCCCTCCGCCCCAGGAACCGGGGAACAAGGAGAGACCCGGCCATAGGAAATCCCCAGGCTCTCCAAGTGCTCCAGCTCCACAGCAAGAGGCGAGGGTGGGTGTTCCTCCCCCTCCCCGCTGTAACCCCCCGGCCCAGCATCTACAGTGTCATAATAAACATTAATTTGTGTTTCTGCCGGGTCGAGCGACTCCCGGGGGCAGTTGATTAATAGCTGGGCGGGCTCAGGTTCGGCCTTTTTGGCCCCGCCCGCCTCAGTCCCCGGGGCGCCCGGCCCGGCGGCAATGCATTCCTCCGCGGTCCCCACGCCCCCCACGACAGGCAGATCTTCCACGCCATCCCCGGGAGGCAGAGGCTGGGCAGCCTCGACTGTCTCACCCTCCCCGGGGACAGACTCCTCCCGCCTACGGCGCTGCTTGGGGGCGCTGGTGGGGGACGCGGGACACGCGGCGGGCACCGACTCCTCCGCGGAGGGATGTTGTTCCCCCTCCGCCTCAACGGAGCGGCGCCTCCTTTTGTTGCTGGAGGTGCGCTGAGGCAGGGAGACCTCCATGTCTGCCGAGGCCTCCCGCACCACCCCCCCCCTTTTCCTTTTCTTGCCCGCGCCCGAGCCCCTCTGTGTTATTGGTCAAGGGCTCAGGCACGGGCTCGGGGCACCCCGCGCTCGCCAGTGACTGGGTTGGGCTGAGCGCGGTGGTCAAATTGTCTGGCGCACTGAGGGGACCCGCCTCTGGATGTTTTGCCTTCTTCCGCGCCTTCTTTCCGGTCGGACGCTCTCCCTCCCCCCCGCCGGAGGCCCCGAAAACAAAGGCCTCCGACGATGCCCGCGCACCTACGGCTCCCGGCACGCGGACGCAACTAGGGGGAGGGGTGGCGGCGGCGCCAGCCTTGGCCGCCTTCGGTGGTTTGGCGGCCTTGGAGGCGGGGCAGTTCTTGCGAATGTGCCCCACCTCTCTGCAGGCATGGCACCGCACGCCGTCCGACGTCCAGAAGACGCGGTAGGCAGTCCCCTCGTGCACCACATTAAAGTGCCCTTCTGTCATGTCCTCCCGCGCCAGCCGGACAAAGAGCTGGCGGCGGAAGGAGAACACGTGGCGCAGGCTGTTCTCCCTGAGGCCGAGCGGTATGGGGTTGATCCCCGACCTTACCTCCCCCAGTTGGTGTAGGTGAGGGAGGAGGAGCTCAGCGGAAACAAAGAGCGGGACGTTTGACACGATGACCCTCTGCGCGGTGGCCTCGAGAGGGTCCACCGGCAGGAACGTCCCGCCCACCGTGAGCCCCTTTTCAAGGGCCAGGGACACCGCCCGCTCCGACCCCAGGAAGAAAACAGCCTTCCCAGACATCTTGGAGGCCGCGACAATGGCCGAGGGGCCGACTACCCCAGCCATCGCCCGCACGCACTCCTCAATGCTCATTGTGGGGTGAGTGTAGCTCTTGACCCCGTGTTTCCTGGTTATAAGTTGAAAAGGTGGCAGGGCAGCGGGTGGCGCAGGAGGTGCCGTGGAAGCGGTTGCCACCTGCGCATATGTCTTCGCTGGCCCTGCCACCGGCGTGGATGGGGTCGCCATCACGGGGTCCCTTTAAGGGCTACACCCACCCCAAAGTCACAGGCCTTAATGGTCTTTATTAGCCTCGTTGGTGTTTGAGCAGAGGGAGCTCTGAAAGAGGCACACCTCTCCCCTTGTTAATGATTGGGGAGGGGCCTTGTTCCCTCTGCTCAGTGTCTTAATTGTTTTTTTTTTAAATTAGGAGAAAGGGGCCTCAGAGAGAGAGGGGAGAAACAGAGTAACAGAGAAAGAGAGAGGGGGGTGGGAAGGGGGGGGGGGAACTGCGAGGGCAGGTCTCCCCTCGCAGCTGTGGGTGGGTGCACTCCCCAGATGGCAAAACACAAAAAACACAGTCCTTGGGGTGGGTCTTCAGGTGGGGGGAGAAGACGTCTTCACCTGGGGCAGCTAGAGCCACCAGGCACACACTCCTAACGATGTTAATAGGGTAAATGAGAAAAATCTTCAGCCTGGCAGCTCCAGCTATCCCAGGCTAGGCAATTGGGGGGGGGGGGGTTCAATTGTGGGGGGGGCCTAGTTGTAAGCAAGGCCCCCACACACACTACCACACACACACACACCCCCCGCGATGTTCCGGCCCTCAGTGGTCTTCTTTCCTCCCCCCACCGATACAACAAAGTCTGTTTGGGAAATGCACCCACATCCACCTGTAGAAATGTAGAGTCCCCCTCCTTCCACACTGGATGTTGTTGTTGTTGGTCTTTTCCCCCTCTCTCCAACTCTTTGCAGAATGGTAAAAAGATGTACAAAGTTTTCTTTTCTCCTCCTCTCCCTCTGGGTGAAAGTTGATGGTGAAGCCCCTTCCTTCTTTCTCTTCCTGGGCTGGTCTCAGGGCTCTCCAGGCAGGAGCACAGGTTGATAGCTGCTCTCCTCTCTGCAGCTCAGCTCCTACTGTGCAGGACACGCCTCCACTGCTCCACAATTGGTCCTTGTGCATGAAACTCTTTTTGGAGTTTATCTGCAAAACAAAACACATTAAACCGTGCCACACGACATGGGTGACACACCAGACATTTACAAGGCCCTTTTTTTCTTTTTTTTGGTTTTTTTTGGGGGGTTTTTTCTTTTCTTCTTTTTTTTGGTTTTTTTTTGGGCACTAAAATCACAATTTTTCCCCAGTGCCCCCAATAAAAGGGAAGGGGACACTAAAAACACCGGCAATTAAAACAAATTAAACTTTAAAACGTAAAATCAAATTAAAATTTGGTTGCCGGGCGTGATGATGCACTCCAGTCCCTCCGGTGCCCACCTCTCGCGGAAGGCCGCGAGCGTACCGGTGGACACCGCGTGCTCCATCTCCAAGGACACCCTGGACCGGATGTAAGAGCGGAAGAGAGGCAGGCAGTCAGGTTGAACGACCCCCTCGACCGCCCGCTGCCTGGACCGGCTGATGGCACCCTTGGCCGTGCCCAGGAGCAGTCCTACGAGGAGGCCTTCGGACCTACCCGCTCCCCTCCGCACAGGGTGCCCAAAGATCAGGAGAGTGGGACTGAAGTGCAGCCAGAATTTCAGGAGCAGCCCCTTCAAATAATGGAACAGGGGCTGCAACCTCGTGCACTCAATAAAAACATGGAACACGGACTCCTCCAGACCGCAGAAATTGCAGGCGGCCTGGGAGTCCGTGAACCGGCTTAAAAATTTGTTGCACGGCACTGCTCCGTGCACCACCCTCCAGGCCAAGTCCCCGACGAATAGTGGGAGGACCCCTGCGTAGAGTGCCCTCCATCGGGGACCCCCGCCTCCTCCGGACGGCAAGATGGTACGCCATGGCGTGTCCGGACGGCAGGCGAGGATGGCAAAGTTGAGAGTGTGCAGGAGCAGCCCGTACATGAAACCCCTCCGCGCGGAACTGAAAGGCACGGAGGGGATTTCCCCGAGGCGGCTCAAGTTGTGAGGCGCCGGCCCCCGAGGGAGGTTCCGGGGTTTGGCGCCGATGAGGAATTCCGTCTGGACGGGGGTCAGTTCGGACGGGATCTCCCCACGTGCTTGAGCCTCCTCGATGCACCTAACGGAGTCAGGGCCCAGAGCTGTTTTTAGCGACTCGATGGCATCGGCCGCGTGTCGGACGTTGGCAGAATTTAGGCGCCGCGCCAGCGTGTCTGGCGCCATTCAGCCCGCTCCTCCGCCATCGAGCAGGTCCCTGACCCTGGTCACCTCACCAGCCACAGCCCTCTCTTCCGACCGCCACATAAAACCTCGGTCGTGGAGGTACGGATTCCCGAGCAGCGGCTCCAGCCGGCGGAGAGCTGCGCTTGGTGGAGACTTTGTTCCAGACCCTGATGAGTTCCCTGTAAAAGACAGGCAGCTCCCGGAGGGCGGTCCTAGCACCCCCCAAGTTCACAAACAGGAGCTGCGTGTCATAATTGAGGTCGCGCTGCTGGCGGAAGAAATACCTCGCCAGAGCACACCACCTAGGAGGGGGCTCGACGTAAAGGTATCTCTGCAGGGTCTGAAGACGGAAAGTCGCGAGCTGGGCGCTGACGCACACCAACGACTGACCGCCCTCCTCAAGCGGGAGACTCAGGACCGCGGCAGAGACCCAGTGCTTCCTGTTGTTCCAGAAGAAGTCCACCAGCTTCTTCTGTATCTTGGCGACAAACGCAGGGGGAGGGGTCAAAGTGACCAGTCGGTACCACAACATTGCGGCCACCAGCTGGTTTATGACTAGCGCTCGACCGCTGTAGGACAGCACTCGGAGCAGTCCTGTCCAGCGCCCTAGGCGAGCGGCGACCTTGGCCTCCAGCTCCTGCCAGTTCGCCGGCCAGGCTCCCTCGTCGGGGCTAAGGTAGACTCCCAGATAGAGGAGATGGGTCGTGCTCCAGGCAAAAGGCCTGAGCTCCTCCGGCAGGGAGTCCACCCGCCACTGACCCACCAGGAGTCCGGAACATTTCTCCCAGTTGATCCTGGCGGAGGACGCAGCCGAGTAAATCTCCTGGCACTCACGCATCCTCCGCAGGTCAGCGGGATCCTCTACCGCGAGGAGCACGTCATCGGCGTAAGCCGAGAGGACGACCTCCACGCCCGGCCCTTGCAGAGCCAGTCCCGTCAACCTCGTCCGCAAGAGGCGCAGGAAAGGCTCCACGTAAACGGCGTATAACTGGCCGGACATGGGGCATCCCTGGCGCACCCCTCTCCTAAAGCGAAGGGGCGCCGTCAAGGACCCGTTAACCTTAATCAGACACTCCGCGGCGGCGTACAAAAGTCGGATCCGGGCGACGAAATGCGTCCCGAACCCGAAAGCGCGCAGAGTTCCGAGCAGATAGTCGTGATCCACCCTGTCGAACGCCTTCTCTTGGTCGAGGGATAGGAAGGCGACCGACAGACCAGCCTCCTGGGAACAATGGATGAGGTCCCGGACCAGATGGATGTTATCGTGGATTGTCCGGCCCGGGACCGTGTAGGACTGGTCGGGGTGGATCATGTGGTCCAGCACGGCACCAAGGCGAGCAGACATCGCCCTGGCGAAAATTTTGTAGTCCGTGCTGAGGAGGGAGACCGGGCGCCAGTTCTTAAGGAGGCGGAGATCGCCCTTCTTAGGCAGCAGGACGATGACTGCCCTGCGCCAAGAGAGGGGCATCTCCCCGGTCGCCAGACTTTCCCCCAGGACCCGCGCGTAGTCGCCCCCCAGAACGTCCCAGAACGCCCTGTGGAACTCCACGGTCAGCCCGTCCAGCCCCGGGGATTTTCCCCTCGAGAGCCGGTCGAGGGCACCGGTCAGCTCCGCCAGGCTTAGCGGAGCTTCCAGATTTTCGGCGCCCTCCGGGCTGACCTTCGACAGGTCCTCCCACAAAACTCTACGCGCTTCCTCGCTGGACGGATCCGGAGAGAACAGGGCCCCGTAATATTCACGGGCCCTGTTGTTGACGCCCTCCGGATCCGAGACGAGAGAGCCGTCGTCGGCCAACAGCATCAAGAGCTGCTTACGGACACTCTGCCTTTTTTCCAGCGAGTAGAAGAAGGGGGAGCCGCGGTCCAGATCCCGCAGGAACCGGATCCGCGACCTCACGAACGCGCCTCGGGACCCGACGAGCTGCAGGTCCTTCAGCGCGGCCTTCTTCGCTTCGTACACCGTCCGCAGGGCCGGGTCCTGGACGACTTGACCGAGACGTGATTCCAGGTCGAGCACCTCTTTTTCTAGGCGCCCGACCCTGGCCGCCCGCCTCTTGGTCGACCCCTCGCGTACTCTTGACAGAAGACGCGGACGTGAGCCTTGCCCACGTCCCACCATAGCCTCAAGGAGGGGAAGCCCCCCTGCTTCCTTCTCCAGTCGGACCAGAATCGACGGAACGAGTCCTGGAACCGCACGTCCTCCAGCAGCCGGTTGTTAAAGTGCCAGTACGCGGACCCCGTCCTCGCGCGGAGCGAAGCGAGCTCCGCCCACACCAGGTGGTGGTCCGAACACGGCACCGGCCGCATGGAGGCCGCCGGGACGCAGGAAACGTACGCCCGAGACACGTAAAGGCGGTCGACTCTCGACCATCCTACTCCAGGCCTCACCCAAGTAAAGGCGCTGGAGTCGGGGTGGAGATTTCGCCAGACGTCCACCAAGTCGAAGGACCCGACCAGGTCCCTCAACTTCTCCATCGCCGTCATGCACTGCGGGGCACCGGAGCGGTCCCTCGCCTCGAGGGTGCAGTTAAAATCCCCCCCGAGGACAATGCAGTCGCCGACGTCGACGGAGCCAAGAAGAGCGGACACCTCTTCAAAGAAGCGCGTTTGCTGCGGGCCGGGCTGAGGGGCGTACACGTTCACGAGATGGAGCGGCACGTCCCCCAGGCGAACCGTTACGTGCAGCAAGCGGCCTGGCACGGGCTCCTCGACCCCCAAGATCTCCGGCTGAAAATGCGGGCCCAGCAAGATGGCCACCCCACTAGAAATGGCGGTGAGGTGGCTCATGCGGACCTCTCCTTGCCATTCCAGGAGCCACGTGGCTTCGTCTCCCGGAACGGTGTGGGTTTCTTGCAGGAAGCACACCGCATATTTCCCCTCCCGCAGGAGCGAAAAATTGTCAAATCTACGGCGTGCCCCTCTGCCGCCGTTGATGTTGAGGCTGGCTATGGTTATCTTCATGACTGGAGCATAGTGCAACCTCTACCTAACCTATTGTGGGGGGGGAGTGGAGTCATTTGTTGTCCTCCACTCCTTCAGCAGCCCAGCGAGGAACTTTTTGAGCCTGCGCAGCTCAAGGCCTTGAGCCTTTGATAAGGGCCCGCCCGCGGCCATGGTTTTAGCGGCGTCGAGCAGCCCCGGCTCGGACCATCTTTCCAGGGCCAGACGGGCTTGGTCGCGGCGACCCCGGCACTGGACCAAAAAGTCCCAGAGTTCCTCTGCGGGAATGAGGAGGGTCGCAGTGGCGGCCGCGAGCAGATCCACCGCCTCACTGGCGATGGACTCGAGATCTTCACTCGCGTCCTCCACCGAGTCCCCGTCCCCCTCCGGGAGGTCGCCGCTAGCAGCCGGCCCGTCGACCGCACGAGGTATGGCAAACGGCCCGGCCGCTCCATCTGGCCCTGGCTCTGCCCCGATCCCACCCCCAGGATCGTCGGCAGAGGAGTCCCCACTGGGCTCTTTTAAAATTGGTGCTGGGTCGGGAAGCGACAGCGGAAGGGGTTCCTCCTCCGCCCCAGGAGCCAGGGAACACGGAGAGACCTGGTTTAGAAAATTCTCCAGGTCCACCAAGTCCCTCAGCTCCAAAGTAGGGGGCGAGGGTTGTTGTTCTTCCCCCTCCCCGCCGCCTCCCCCCAGCCCAGCGTGCACGGATTCATTAAACTTGTTCATATTTTCAGTTTCTACCGAGTCGAGCAAATCCCGGGGGAAGTTGGGTATTGGCTGGGCGGGCTCAGGTTCGGCCTTTTCGGCCCCGCCCGCCTCGGTCCCCGGGACGCTCGACCCGGCGGCTACGCATTCTTCCACTGGCCCCACGCCCCCCACGACAGGCAGATCTTCCACGCCATCCCCAGGAGGCAGCGGCTGGGCAGCCTCGACTGCCTCACCCTCCCCGGGGACAGACTCCTCGTGCCTGCAGCGCAATTTGGGGGCGCTGGTGGGGGACGCGGGACACGCGGCGGGCACCGCCTCCTCCGCGGAGGGATGTTGTTCCCACTCCGCCTCATTGGGGCGGTGCCTCTTTTTGTTTCTGGGGGTGCGCGAAGGCAGGGAGACCTCCATGTCTGCCGAGGCCTCCCGCTCCGCCCCCCCCCTTTTCCTTTTCTTGCCCGTGCCCGGGCCCCTCCGCGGTATTGGTCAAGGGCTCAGGCACGGGCTCAGGGCACCCCGCGCTCGCCGGTGACGGGGTTGGGCTGAGCGCGGTGGTCAAATTTTCTGGCGCACTGAGGGGACCCGCCTCTTGATGTTTTGCCTTCTTCCGCGCCTTCTTTCCGGTCGGACGCTCTCCCTCCCCCCCGCCGGAGGCCCTGAAAACAAAGGCCTCCGACGATGCCCGCGCACCTACGGCTCCCGGCACGCGGACGCAACTAGGGGGAGGGGTGGCGGCGGCGCCAGCCTTGGCCGCCTTCGGTGGTTTGGCGGCCTTGGAGGCGGGGCAGTTCTTACGAACATGCCCCACCTCCCTGCAGGCATGGCACCGCACGCCGTCCGACGTCCAGAAGACGCGGTAGGCAGTCCCCTCGTGCACCACATTAAAATACCCCTCTGTCGTCTCCTCCCGCGCCAGCCGGACAAAGAGCTGGCGGCGGAAGTTGAACACGTGGCGCAGGCTGTTCTCCCTTAGGCCGAGCGGTATGGGGTTGATCCCTGACCTGACCTCCCCCAGTTGGTGTAGGTGAGGGAGGAGGAGCTCAGCGGGAACAAAGGGCGGGACGTTTGATATGATGACCCTCTGCGCAGTGGCCTCGAGAGGATCCACCGGCAGGAACGTCCCGCCCACCGTGAGCCCCTTTTCGAGGGCCAGGGACACCGCCCGCTCCGACCCCAGGAAGAACACAGCCTTCCCAGACATCTTGGAGGCTGCAACAATGGCCCCTCTCTCCAACTCTTTGCAGAATGTTAAAAGTTGGTAAAAAGTTTTCTTTTCTCCTCCTCTCCCTCTGGGTGAAAGTTGGTGGTGAAGCCCCTTCCTTCCTTCTCTTCCTGGGCTGGTCTCAGGGCTCTCCAGGCAGGAGCTCAAGTTGATAGCTGCTCCTCTCTCTGCAGCTCAGCTCCTACTGTGCAGGACACGCCTCCACTGCTCCACAATTGGTCCTTGTGCATGAAACTCTTTTGAGTTAACCTGCAAAAACATAAAACATTAAAACCATGCCACCCGACCTGGGTGACACAGCAGACATTTTCAAGGCCCCTTTTTTTTTTGGTTTTTGTTTTTTTTTGGGGCGCTAAAATCAAATTTTTCCAGTGCCCCCTATAAAAGGGGAGGGGGACACTAAAAGCACCGGCAATGAAAACAAATTAAACTTTAAAACGTAAAATCAAATTAAAATTTGGTTGCCGGGCGTGATGATGCACTCCAGTCCCTCCGGTGCCCACCTCTCGCGGAAGGCCGCGAGCGTACCGGTGGACACCGCGTGCTCCATCTCCAAGGACACCCTGGACCGGATGTAAGAGCGGAAGAGAGGCAGGCAGTCAGGTTGAACGACCCCCTCGACCGCCCGCTGCCTGGACCGGCTGATGGCACCCTTGGCCGTGCCCAGGAGCAGTCCTACGAGGAGGCCTTCGGACCTACCCGCTCCCCTCCGCACAGGGTGCCCAAAGATCAGGAGAGTGGGACTGAAGTGCAGCCAGAATTTCAGGAGCAGCCCCTTCAAATAGTGGAACAGGGGCTGCAACCTTGTGCATTCAATAAAAACATGGAACACGGACTCCTCCAGACCGCAGAAATTGCAGGCGGCCCGGGAGTCCGTGAACCGGCTTAAAAATTTGTTGCACGGCACTGCTCCGTGCACCACCCTCCAGGCCAAGTCCCCGATGAATAGTGGGAGGACCCCTGCGTAGAGTGCCCTCCATCGGGGACCCCCGCCCCCTCCGGACGGCAAGATGGTACACCATGGCGTGTCCGGACGGCCGGCGAGGATGGCAAAGTTGAGGGTGTGCATGAGCAGCCCGTACATGAAACCCCTCCGCGCGGAACTGAAAGGCACGGAGGGGATTTCCCCGAGGCGGCTCAAGTTGTGAGGCGCCGGCCCCCGAGGGAGGTTCCGGGGTTTGGCGCCGATGAGGAATTCCGTTCGGACGGGGGTCAGTTCGGACGGGATCTCCCCACGTGCTTGAGCCTCCTCGATGCACCTAACGGAGTCAGGGCCCAGAGCTGTTTTTAGCGACTCGATGGCATCGGCCGCGTGGCGGACGTTGGCAGAATTTAGGCGCCGCGCCAGCGTGTCTGGCGCCATTCAGCCCGCTCCTCCGCCATCGAGCAGGTCCCTGACCCTGGTCACCTCACCAGCCACAGCCCTCTCTTCCGACCGCCACATAAAGCCTCGGCCGTGGAGGTACGGATTCCCGAGCAGCGGTTCCTGCAGGACGGCCGCCACTCCAGCCGGCGGAGAGCTGCGCTTGGTGGAGACTTTGTTCCAGACCCTGATGAGTTCCCTGTAAAAGACAGGCAGCTCCCGGAGGGCGGTCCTGGCACCCCCCAAGTTCACAAACAGGAGCTGCGTGTCATAATTGAGGTCGAGCTGCTGGCGGAAGAAATACCTCGCCAGAGCACACCACCTAGGAGGGGGCTCGACGTAAAGGTATCTCTGCAGGGTCTGAAGACGGAAAGTCGCGAGCTGGGCGCTGACGCACACCAACGACTGACCGCCCTCCTCAAGCGGGAGACTCAGGACCGCGGCAGAGACCCAGTGCTTCCTGTTGTTCCAGAAGAAGTTCCTTGTGCATGAAACTCTTTTGAGTTTACCTGCGAAAACATAAAACATGTATCCGTGCCACCCGACCTGGATGACACACACAAGACATTTACAAGGCCCTTTTTTGTTTTTATGGGGTTTTTTTGTGGTTTTTTTTTTTTGGGCACTAAAATCAAATTTTTCCTTTTTTCCAGTGCCCCCTATAAAAGGAGAGGGGGACACTAAAAGCACCGGCAATTAAAACAAATTAAACTTAAAAAACGTAAAATCAAATTAAAATTTGGTTGCCGGGCGTGATGATGCACTCCAGTCCCTCCGGTGCCCACCTCTCGCGGAAGGCCGCGAGCGTACCGGTGGACACCGCGTTCTCCATCTCCAAGGACACCCTGGACCGGATGTAAGAGCGGAAGAGAGGCAGGCAGTCAGGTTGAACGACCCCCTCGACCGCCCGCTGCCTGGACCGGCTGATGGCACCCTTGGCCGTGCCCAGGAGCAGTCCTACGAGGAGGCCTTCGGACCTACCCGCTCTCCTCCGCACAGGGTGCCCAAAGATCAGGAGAGTGGGACTGAAGTGCAGCCAGAATTTCAGGAGCAGCCCCTTCAAATAGTGGAACAGGGGCTGCAACCTTGTGCATTCAATAAAAACATGGAACACGGACTCCTCCAGACCGCAGAAATTGCAGGCGGCCTGGGAGTCCGTGAACCGGCTTAAAAATTTATTGCACGGCACTGCTCCGTGCACCACCCTCCAGGCCAAGTCCCCGATGAATAGTGGGAGGACCCCTGCGTAGAATGCCCTCCATCGGGGACCCCCGCCTCCTCCGGACGGCAAGATGGTACGCCATGGCGTGTCCGGACGGCCGGCGAGGATGGCAAAGTTGAGGGTGTGCAGGAGCAGCCCGTACAGGAAACCCCTCCGCGCGGAACTGAAAGGCACGGAGGGGATTTCCCCGAGGCGGCTCAAGTTGTGAGGCGCTGGCCCCCGAGGGAGGTTCCGGGGTTTGGCGCCGATGAGGAATTCCGTCCGGACGGGGGTCAGTTCGGACGGGATCTCCCCACGTGCCTGAGCCTCCTCGATGCACCTAACGGAGTCAGGGCCCAGAGCTGTTTTTAGCGACTCGATGGCATCGGCCGCGTGGCGGACGTTGGCAGAATTTAGGCGCCGCGCCAGCGTGTCTGGCGCCATCCAGCCCGCTCCTCCGCCATCGAGCAGGTCCCTGACCCTGGTCACCTCACCAGCCACAGCCCTCTCTTCCGACCGCCACATAAAGCCTCGGCCGTGGAGGTACGGATTCCCGAGCAGCGGTTCCTGCAGGACGGCCGCCACTCCAGCCGGCGGAGAGCTGCGCTTGGTGGAGACTTTGTTCCAGACCCTGATGAGTTCCCTGTAAAAGACAGGCAGCTCCCGGAGGGCGGTCCTGGCACCCCCCAAGTTCACAAACAGGAGCTGCGTGTCATAATTGAGGTCGAGCTGCTGGCGGAAGAAATACCTCGCCAGAGCACACCACCTAGGAGGGGGCTCGACGTAAAGGTATCTCTGCAGGGTCTGAAGACGGAAAGTCGCGAGCTGGGCGCTGACGCACACCAACGACTGACCGCCCTCCTCAAGCGGGAGACTCAGGACCGCGGCAGAGACCCAGTGCTTCCTGTTGTTCCAGAAGAAGTTCCTTGTGCATGAAACTCTTTTGAGTTTACCTGCGAAAACATAAAACATGTATCCGTGCCACCCGACCTGGATGACACACACAAGACATTTACAAGGCCCTTTTTTTTTTTTGTGGTTTTTTTTTGGGCACTAAAATCAAATTTTTCCTTTTTTCCTGTGCCCCCTATAAAAGGAGAGGGGGACACTAAAAGCACCGGCAATTAAAACAAATTAAACTTAAAACGTAAAATCAAATTAAAATTTGGTTGCCGGGCGTGATGATGCACTCCAGTCCCTCCGGTGCCCACCTCTCGCGGAAGGCCGCGAGCGTACCGGTGGACACCGCGTGCTCCATCTCCAAGGACACCCTGGACCGGATGTAAGAGCGGAAGAGAGGCAGGCAGTCAGGTTGAACGACCCCCTCGACCGCCCGCTGCCTGGACCGGCTGATGGCACCCTTGGCCGTGCCCAGGAGCAGTCCTACGAGGAGGCCCTCGGACCTACCCGCTCCCCTCCGCTCAGGGTGCCCAAAGATCAGGAGTGTGGGACTGAAGTGCAGCCAGAATTTCAGGAGCAGCCCCTTCAAATAATGGAACAGGGGCTGCAACCTCGTACACTCAATAAAAACATGGAACACGGACTCCTCCAGACCGCAGAAATTGCAGGCGGCCTGGGAGTCCGTGAACCGGCTTAAAAATTTATTGCACGGCACTGCTCCGTGCACCACCCTCCAGGCCAAGTCCCCGATGAATAGTGGGAGGACCCCTGCGTAGAGTGCCCTCCATCGGGGACCCCCGCCTCCTCCGGACGGCAAGATGGTACGCCATGGCGTGTCCGGACGGCCGGCGAGGATGGCAAAGTTGAGGGTGTGCAGGAGCAGCCCGTACAGGAAACCCCTCCGCGCGGAACTGAAAGGCACGGAGGGGATTTCCCCGAGGCGGCTCAAGTTGTGAGGCGCCGGCCCCCGAGGGAGGTTCCGGGGTTTGGCGCCGATGAGGAATTCCGTCCGGACGGGGGTCAGTTCGGACGGGATCTCCCCACGTGCTTGAGCCTCCTCGATACACCTAACCGAGTCAGGGCCCAGAGCTGTTTTTAGCGACTCGATGGCATCGGCCGCGTGGCGGACGTTGGCAGAATTTAGGCGCCGCGCCAGCGTGACTGGCGCCATCCAGCCCGCTCCTCCGCCATCGAGCAGGTCCCTGACCCTGGTCACCTCACCAGCCACAGCCCTCTCTTCCGACCGCCACATGAAGCCTCGGCCGTGGAGGTACGGATTCCCGAGCAGCGGCTCCTGCAGGACGGCCGCCACTCCAGCCGGTGGAGAGCTGCGCTTGGTGGAGACTTTGTTCCAGACCCTGATGAGTTCCCTGTAAAAGACAGGCAGCTCCCGGAGGGCGGTCCTGGCACCCCCCAAGTTCACAAACAGGAGCTGCGTGTCATAATTGAGGTCGAGCTGCTGGCGGAAGAAATACCTCGCCAGAGCGCACCACCTAGGAGGGGGCTCGACGTAAAGGTATCTCTGCAGGGTCTGAAGACGGAAAGTCGCGAGCTGGGCGCTGACGCACACCAACGACTGACCGCCCTCCTCAAGCGGGAGACTCAAAACCGCGGCAGAGACCCAGTGCTTCCTGTTGTTCCAGAAGAAGTCCACCAGCTTCTTCTGTATCTTGGCGACAAACGCAGGGGGAGGGGTCAAAGTGACCAGCCGGTACCACAGCATTGCGGCCACCAGCTGGTTTATGACTAGCGCTCGACCCCTGTAGGACAGCACTCGGAGCAGTCCTGTCCAGCGCCCTAGGCGAGCGGCGACCTTGGCCTCCAGCTCCTGCCAGTTCGCCGGCCAGGTTCCCTCGTCGGGGCTAAGGTAGACTCCCAGATAGAGGAGATGGGTCGTGCTCCAGGCAAAAGGCCTGAGCTCCTCCGGCAGGGAGTCCACCCGCCACTGACCCACCAGGAGTCCGGAACATTTCTCCCAGTTGATCCTGGCGGAGGACGCGGCCGAGTAAATCTCCTGGCACTCACGCATCCTCCGCAGGTCAGCGGGATCCTCTACCGCGAGGAGCACGTCATCGGCGTAAGCCGAGAGGACGACCTCCACGCCCGGCCCTTGCAGAGCCAGTCCCGTCAACCTCGTCCGCAAGAGGCGCAGGAAAGGCTCCACGCAAACGGCGTATAACTGGCCGGACATGGGGCATCCCTGGCGCACCCCTCTCCTAAAGCGAAGGGGCGCCGTCAAGGACCCGTTAACCTTAATCAGACACTCCGCGGCGGCGTACAAAAGTCGGATCCGGGCGACGAAATGCGTCCCGAACCCGAAAGCGCGCAGAGTTCCGAGCAGATAGTCGTGATCCACCCTGTCGAACGCCTTCTCTTGGTCGAGGGATAGGAAGGCGACCGACAGACCAGCCTCCTGGGAGCAATGGATGAGGTCCCGGACCAGATGGATGTTGTCGTGGATCGTCCGGCCCGGGACCGTGTATGACTGGTCGGGGTGGATCATGTGGTCCAGCACGGCACCAAGGCGAGCAGACATCGCCCTGGCGAAAATTTTGTAGTCCGTGCTGAGGAGGGAGACCGGGCGCCAGTTCTTAAGGAGGCGGAGATCGCCCTTCTTAGGCAGCAGGACGATGACTGCCCTGCGCCAAGAGAGGGGCATCTCCCCGGTCGCCAGACTTTCCCCCAGGACCCGCGCGTAGTCGCTCCCCAGGACGTCCCAGAACGCCCTGTGGAACTCCACGGTCAGCCCGTCCAGCCCCGGGGATTTTCCCCTCGAGAGCCGGGCGAGGGCACCGGTCAGCTCCGCCAGGCTTAGCGGAGCTTCCAGATTTTCGGCGCCCTCCGGGCCGACCTTCGGCAGGTCCTCCCACAAAACTCTACGCGCTTCCTCGCTGGACGGATCCGGAGAGAACAGAGCCCCGTAATATTCACGGACCCTGTTGTTGACGCCCTCCGGATCCGAGACGAGAGAGCCGTCGTCGGCCAGCAGCGTCAAGAGCTGCTTACGGACACTCTGCCTTTTTTCCAGCGAGTAGAAGAAGGGGGAGCCGCGGTCCAGATCCCGCAGGAACCGGATCCGCGACCTCACGAACGCGCCTCGGGACCCGACGAGCTGCAGGTCCTTCAGCGCGGCCTTCTTCGCTTCGTACACCGTCCGCAGGGCCGGGTCCTGGACGACTTGACCGAGACGGGCTTCCAGGTCGAGCACCTCTTTTTCTAGGCGCCCGACTCTGGCCGCCCGCCTCTTGGTCGACCCCCTCGCGTACTCTTGACAGAAGACGCGGACGTGAGCCTTGCCCACGTCCCACCATAGCCTCAAGGAGGGGAAGCCCCCCTGCTTCCTTCTCCAGTCGGACCAGAATCGACGGAACGAGTCCTGGAACCGCACGTCCTCCAGCAGCCGGTTGTTAAAGTGCCAGTACGCGGACCCCGTCCTCGCGCGGAGCGAAGCGAGCTCCGCCCACACCAGGTGGTGGTCCGAACACGGCACCGGCCGCATGGAGGCCGCCGGGACGCAGGAAACGTACGCCCGAGACACGTAAAGGCGGTCGACTCTAGACCATCCAACTCCAGGCCTCACCCAAGTAAAGGCGCTGGAGTCGGGGTGGAGATTTCGCCAGACGTCCACCAAGTCGAAGGACCCGACCAGGTCCCTCAACTTCTCCATCGCCGTCATGCACTGCGGGGCACCGGAGCGGTCCCTCGCCTCGAGGGTGCAGTTAAAATCCCCCCCGAGGACAATGCAGTCGCCGACGTCGACGGAGCCAAGAAGAGCGGACACCTCTTCAAAGAAGCGCGTTTGCTGCGGGCCGGGATGAGGGGCGTACACGTTCACGAGATGGAGCGGCACGTCCCCCAGGCGAACCGTTACGTGCAGCAAGCGGCCTGGCACGGGCTCCTCGACCCCCAAGATCTCCGGCTGAAAATGCGGGCCCAGCAAGATGGCCACCCCACTAGAAATGGCGGTGAGGTGGCTCATGCGGACCTCTCCTTGCCATTCCAGGAGCCACGTGGCTTCGTCTCCCGGAACGGTGTGGGTTTCTTGCAGGAAGCACACCGCATATTTCCCCTCCCGCAGGAGCGAAAAATTGTCAAATCTACGGCGTGCCCCTCTGCCGCCGTTGATGTTGAGGCTGGCTATGGTTATCTTCATGGCAAAAGCATAGTGCAACCTCTACCTTAACCTATTGTGGGGGAGGGAGCGGAGTCTTTTGTTGAACTCCGCTCCCTCCGCAGCCCAGCGAGGAGTCCCTCGAGCTCGCGCAGCTCAAGGTGCTGCTCCTTTGTCAAGGGCCCGCCCGCGGCCAAGGTTTTAACGGCGGCGCGGACGGACCCCTTGATCAGCTCCGGCTCGGACCATTTTTCCAGGGCCAGTCGGGCTTGGTCGCGGCGACCCCGGCTCTGGGCCAAAAAGTCCCGGAGTTCCTTTGCAGGAACGAGGAGGGCCTCAGCGGCGGCCGCGAGCAGATCCACCGCCTCACTGGCGGTGGTCTCTAGGTCTTCACCCGCGTCCCCCACCGAGTCCCCGTCCTCCTCCGGGAGGTGGCCGCCAGCAGCCGGCCCATCGACCGCACAAGGTACGGCAAATGAACCGGCCGCTCCAACCGGCCCTGGCACTGCCCCGATCCCACCCCCAGGATCGTCGGCAGAGGAGTCCCCACTGGGCTCTTTTAAAAATGGTGCTGGGTCGGGAAATGACAGCGGAAGGGGTTCCCCCTCCGCCCCAGGAACCGGAGAACAAGGAGAGACCCGGCCATAGGAAATCCCCAGGCCTTCCAAGTGCTCCAGCTCCAAAGTAAGGGGCGAGGGTGGGTGTTCCTCCCCCTCCCCGCTGCCACCCCCCGGCCCAGCGTCTACAGTTTCATTAAAATCAATATATTTTGTTTCTGCCGGGTCGAGCAACTCCCGGGGGAAGTTGGGTAATAGCTGGGCGGGCTCAGGTTCGGCCTTTTCGGCCTCGCCCGCCTCAGTCCCCGGGACGCCCGGCCCGGCGGCTACGCATTCCTCCGCGGTCCCCACGCCCCCCACGACAGGCAGATCTTCCACTCCATCCCCGGGAGGCAGAGGCTGGGCAGCCTCAACTGTCTCACCCTCCCCGGGGAAAGACTCCTCGCGCCTGCAGCGCAATTTGGGGGCGCTGGTGGGGGACGCGGGACACGCGGCGGGCACCGCCTCCTCCGCGGAGGGATATTGTTCCCCCTCCGCGTCATTGGGGCGGTGCCTCTTTTTGTTCCTGGGGGCGCGCGGAGTCAGGGAGACCTCCATGTCTGCCGAGGCCTCCCGCTCCGCCCCCCCCTTTTCCTTTTCTTGCCCGCGCCTGGGCCCCTCTGTGGTGGTATTCAAGGGCCCGGGCACGGGCTCGGGGCACCCCGCGCTCGCCGGTGACTGGGTTGGGCTGAGCGCGGTGGTCAGACTTTCCGGCGCACCGAGGGGACCCGCCTCTAGATGTTTCTCCTTCTTCCGCGCCTTCTTTCCGCTCGGACGCTCTCCCTCCCCCCCGCCGGAGGCCCTGAAAACAAAGGCCTCCGACGATGCCCGCGCACCCATGGCTCCCGGCACGCGGACGCAACTAGGGGGAGGGGTGGCGGCAGCGCCAGCCTTGGCCGCCTTCGGTGGTTTGGCGGCCTTGGAGGCGGGGCAGTTCTTACGAACATGCCCCACCTCCCTGCAGGCATGGCACCGCACGCCGTCCGACGTCCAGAAGACGCGGTAGGCAGTCCCCTCGTGCACCACATTAAAGTGCCCTTCTGTCACGTCCTCCCGCGCCAGCCGGACAAAGAGCTGGCGGCGGAAGGAGAACACGTGGCGCAGGCTGTTCTCCCTGAGGCCGAGCGGTATGGGGTTGATCCCTGACCTTACCTCCCCCAGTTGTTGTAGGTGAGGGAGGAGGAGCCCAGCGGGAACAAAGGGCGGGACGTTCGACACGATGACCCTCTGCGCGGTGGCCTCGAGAGGATCCACCGGCAGGAACGTCCCGCCCACCGTGAGCCCCTTTTCGAGGGCCAGGGACACCGCCCGCTCCGACCCCAGGAAGAAAACAGCCTTCCCAGACATCTTGGAGGCTGCGACAATGGCCGAGGGGCCGACTACCCCAGCCATCGCCCGCACGCACTCCTCGATGCTCATTGTGGGGTGAGTGTAGCTCTTGACCCCGTGTTTTCTTGTTATAAGTGTAAATGGTGGCAGGGCAGCGGGTGGCGCAGGAGGTGCTGTGGAAGCGGTTGCCACCTGCGCATACGTCCTTGCTGGCCCTGCCACCGGCGTGGATGGGGTCGCCATCACGGGGTCCCTTTAAGGGCTACACCCACCCCAAAGTCACAGGCCTTAATGGTCTTTAATGGCCTCTTGTATAATGACTGAGCAGAGGAGCCCTTAATGAGGCACACCTCTCCCCTAGTTGGCAATTGGGGAGGGGCCTTGCTCCCTCTGCTCAGTTGTCTTAAATTGTTTTTTTTTTTTTAAATTAAATTTGGAAGGAAGGGCTCTCAGAGAGAGAGGGGAGAAACAGAGTAACAGAGAAAAGAGAGAGGGGGGTGGGAAGGGGGGGGGGCTGCGAGGGCAGGTCTCTCCTCGCAGCTGTGGGTGGGTGCACTCCCCAGATGGCAAAACACAAAAGTCTTTGAGGTGGTCTTCAGGTGGGGGGAGAAGATGTCTTCACCTGGGGTAGCTGGAGCCACCAGGCACTCCTAACGATCTTTAATTGGGTGATTAATAACAATCTTCAGCCTGGTAGCTCCAGCTATCCCAGGCTAGGCAAATGTGGGGGGGGTGGGGGGGGTTCCAATTGTGGGGGGGGGGCCTAGTTGTAAGCAAGGCCCCCACACACACTACCACACACACACACACCCCCCGCGATGTTCCGGCCCTCAGTGGTCTTCTTTCCTCCCCCCACCGATACAACAAAGTCTGTTTGGGGAAATGCACCCACACCCACCTGTAGAGATAGTAGAGTCTCCCTCCTTCCACACTGGATGTTGGTTGTTGTGGTTTTTCCCCCTCTCTCCAACTCTTTGCAGAAATGATAAAGATGTTGAAAGTTTTCTGCTTTCTCCTCCTCTCCCTCTGGATAAAAGTTGAAGGTGAAGCCCCTTCCTTCCTTCTCTTCCTGGGCTGGTCTCAGGGCTCTCCAGGCAGGAGCTCAAGTTGCTAGCTGCTTCCCTCACTGCTCACAGTTCCTACTGAGCAGGACACGCCTCCACTGCTTCACGATTGGTCCTTGTGCATGAAACTCTTTTGAGTTAACCTGCAAAAACATAAAACATTAAAACCATGCCACCCGACCTGGGTGACACAGCAGACATTTTCAAGGCCCCTTTTTTTTTTGGTTTTTGTTTTTTTTTGGGGCGCTAAAATCAAATTTTTCCAGTGCCCCCTATAAAAGGGGAGGGGGACACTAAAAGCACCGGCAATGAAAACAAATTAAACTTTAAAACGTAAAATCAAATTAAAATTTGGTTGCCGGGCGTGATGATGCACTCCAGTCCCTCCGGTGCCCACCTCTCGCGGAAGGCCGCGAGCGTACCGGTGGACACCGCGTGCTCCATCTCCAAGGACACCCTGGACCGGATGTAAGAGCGGAAGAGAGGCAGGCAGTCAGGTTGAACGACCCCCTCGACCGCCCGCTGCCTGGACCGGCTGATGGCACCCTTGGCCGTGCCCAGGAGCAGTCCTACGAGGAGGCCTTCGGACCTACCCGCTCCCCTCCGCACAGGGTGCCCAAAGATCAGGAGAGTGGGACTGAAGTGCAGCCAGAATTTCAGGAGCAGCCCCTTCAAATAGTGGAACAGGGGCTGCAACCTTGTGCATTCAATAAAAACATGGAACACGGACTCCTCCAGACCGCAGAAATTGCAGGCGGCCCGGGAGTCCGTGAACCGGCTTAAAAATTTGTTGCACGGCACTGCTCCGTGCACCACCCTCCAGGCCAAGTCCCCGATGAATAGTGGGAGGACCCCTGCGTAGAGTGCCCTCCATCGGGGACCCCCGCCCCCTCCGGACGGCAAGATGGTACACCATGGCGTGTCCGGACGGCCGGCGAGGATGGCAAAGTTGAGGGTGTGCATGAGCAGCCCGTACAGGAAACCCCTCCGCGCGGAACTGAAAGGCACGGAGGGGATTTCCCCGAGGCGGCTCAAGTTGTGAGGCGCCGGCCCCCGAGGGAGGTTCCGGGGTTTGGCGCCGATGAGGAATTCCGTCCGGACGGGGGTCAGTTCGGACGGGATCTCCCCACGTGCTTGAGCCTCCTCGATGCACCTAACGGAGTCAGGGCCCAGAGCTGTTTTTAGCGACTCGATGGCATCGGCCGCGTGGCGGACGTTGGCAGAATTTAGGCGCCGCGCCAGCGTGTCTGGCGCCATTCAGCCCGCTCCTCCGCCATCGAGCAGGTCCCTGACCCTGGTCACCTCACCAGCCACAGCCCTCTCTTCCGACCGCCACATAAAGCCTCGGCCGTGGAGGTACGGATTCCCGAGCAGCGGTTCCTGCAGGACGGCCGCCACTCCAGCCGGCGGAGAGCTGCGCTTGGTGGAGACTTTGTTCCAGACCCTGATGAGTTCCCTGTAAAAGACAGGCAGCTCCCGGAGGGCGGTCCTGGCACCCCCCAAGTTCACAAACAGGAGCTGCGTGTCATAATTGAGGTCGAGCTGCTGGCGGAAGAAATACCTCGCCAGAGCACACCACCTAGGAGGGGGCTCGACGTAAAGGTATCTCTGCAGGGTCTGAAGACGGAAAGTCGCGAGCTGGGCGCTGACGCACACCAACGACTGACCGCCCTCCTCAAGCGGGAGACTCAGGACCGCGGCAGAGACCCAGTGCTTCCTGTTGTTCCAGAAGAAGTTCCTTGTGCATGAAACTCTTTTGAGTTTACCTGCGAAAACATAAAACATGTATCCGTGCCACCCGACCTGGATGACACACACAAGACATTTACAAGGCCCTTTTTTGTTTTTATGGGGTTTTTTTGTGGTTTTTTTTTTTTGGGCACTAAAATCAAATTTTTCCTTTTTTCCAGTGCCCCCTATAAAAGGAGAGGGGGACACTAAAAGCACCGGCAATTAAAACAAATTAAACTTAAAAAACGTAAAATCAAATTAAAATTTGGTTGCCGGGCGTGATGATGCACTCCAGTCCCTCCGGTGCCCACCTCTCGCGGAAGGCCGCGAGCGTACCGGTGGACACCGCGTTCTCCATCTCCAAGGACACCCTGGACCGGATGTAAGAGCGGAAGAGAGGCAGGCAGTCAGGTTGAACGACCCCCTCGACCGCCCGCTGCCTGGACCGGCTGATGGCACCCTTGGCCGTGCCCAGGAGCAGTCCTACGAGGAGGCCTTCGGACCTACCCGCTCTCCTCCGCACAGGGTGCCCAAAGATCAGGAGAGTGGGACTGAAGTGCAGCCAGAATTTCAGGAGCAGCCCCTTCAAATAGTGGAACAGGGGCTGCAACCTTGTGCATTCAATAAAAACATGGAACACGGACTCCTCCAGACCGCAGAAATTGCAGGCGGCCTGGGAGTCCGTGAACCGGCTTAAAAATTTATTGCACGGCACTGCTCCGTGCACCACCCTCCAGGCCAAGTCCCCGATGAATAGTGGGAGGACCCCTGCGTAGAATGCCCTCCATCGGGGACCCCCGCCTCCTCCGGACGGCAAGATGGTACGCCATGGCGTGTCCGGACGGCCGGCGAGGATGGCAAAGTTGAGGGTGTGCAGGAGCAGCCCTTACAGGAAACCCCTCCGCGCGGAACTGAAAGGCACGGAGGGGATTTCCCCGAGGCGGCTCAAGTTGTGAGGCGCTGGCCCCCGAGGGAGGTTCCGGGGTTTGGCGCCGATGAGGAATTCCGTCCGGACGGGGGTCAGTTCGGACGGGATCTCCCCACGTGCCTGAGCCTCCTCGATGCACCTAACGGAGTCAGGGCCCAGAGCTGTTTTTAGCGACTCGATGGCATCGGCCGCGTGGCGGACGTTGGCAGAATTTAGGCGCCGCGCCAGCGTGTCTGGCGCCATCCAGCCCGCTCCTCCGCCATCGAGCAGGTCCCTGACCCTGGTCACCTCACCAGCCACAGCCCTCTCTTCCGACCGCCACATAAAGCCTCGGCCGTGGAGGTACGGATTCCCGAGCAGCGGTTCCTGCAGGACGGCCGCCACTCCAGCCGGCGGAGAGCTGCGCTTGGTGGAGACTTTGTTCCAGACCCTGATGAGTTCCCTGTAAAAGACAGGCAGCTCCCGGAGGGCGGTCCTGGCACCCCCCAAGTTCACAAACAGGAGCTGCGTGTCATAATTGAGGTCGAGCTGCTGGCGGAAGAAATACCTCGCCAGAGCACACCACCTAGGAGGGGGCTCGACGTAAAGGTATCTCTGCAGGGTCTGAAGACGGAAAGTCGCGAGCTGGGCGCTGACGCACACCAACGACTGACCGCCCTCCTCAAGCGGGAGACTCAGGACCGCGGCAGAGACCCAGTGCTTCCTGTTGTTCCAGAAGAAGTTCCTTGTGCATGAAACTCTTTTGAGTTTACCTGCGAAAACATAAAACATGTATCCGTGCCACCCGACCTGGATGACACACACAAGACATTTACAAGGCCCTTTTTTTTTTTTGTGGTTTTTTTTTGGGCACTAAAATCAAATTTTTCCTTTTTTCCAGTGCCCCCTATAAAAGGAGAGGGGGATTCCTTGTGCATGAAACTCTTTTGAGTTCACCTGTGAAAACATAAAAACAATAAACGGTGCCACCCGACCTGGGTGACACTCCAGACATTTTCAAGGCCCTTTTTTTTTCCCCCCTTTTTTTTGGTTTTTTTTTTGTGTTTTTCTTTTTTTTTTGGGTTTTTTTTTGGGCACTAAAATCACAATTTTCCCCAGTGCCCCCTATAAAAGGGAAGGGGGACACTAAAAGCACCGGCAATTAAAACAAATTAAACTTTAAAACGTAAAATCAAATTAAAATTTGGTTGCCGGGCGTGATGATGCACTCCAGTCCTTCCGGTGCCCACCTCTCGCGGAAGGCCGCGAGCGTACCGGTGGACACCGCGTGCTCCATCTCCAAGGACACCCTGGACCGGATGTAAGAGCGGAAGAGAGGCAGGCAGTCAGGTTGAACGACCCCCTCGACCGCCCGCTGCCTGGACCGGCTGATGGCACCCTTGGCCGTGCCCAGGAGCAGTCCTACGAGGAGGCCTTCGGACCTACCCGCTCCCCTCCGCACAGGGTGCCCAAAGATCAGGAGAGTGGGACTGAAGTGCAGCCAGAATTTCAGGAGCAGCCCCTTCAAATAGTGGAACAGGGGCTGCAACCTCGTGCATTCAATAAAAACATGGAACACGGACTCCTCCAGACCGCAGAAATTGCAGGCGGCCTGGGAGTCCGTGAACCGGCTTAAAAATTTATTGCACGGCACTGCTCCGTGCACCACCCTCCAGGCCAAGTCCCCGATGAATAGTGGGAGGACCCCTGCGTAGAGTGCCCTCCATCGGGGACCCCCGCCTCCTCCGGACGGCAAGATGGTACGCCATGGCGTGTCCGGACGGCCGGCGAGGATGGCAAAGTTGAGGGTGTGCAGGAGCAGCCCGTACAGGAAACCCCTCCGCGCGGAACTGAAAGGCACGGAGGGGATTTCCCCGAGGCGGCTCAAGTTGTGAGGCGCCGGCCCCCGAGGGAGGTTCCGGGGTTTGGCGCCGATGAGGAATTCCGTCCGGACGGGGGTCAGTTCGGACGGGATCTCCCCACGTGCTTGAGCCTCCTCGATACACCTAACGGAGTCAGGGCCCAGAGCTGTTTTTAGCGACTCGATGGCATCGGCCGCGCGGCGGACGTTGGCAGAATTTAGGCGCCGCGCCAGCGTGACTGGCGCCATCCAGCCCGCTCCTCCGCCATCGAGCAGGTCCCTGACCCTGGTCACCTCACCAGCCACAGCCCTCTCTTCCGACCGCCACATGAAGCCTCGGCCGTGGAGGTACGGATTCCCGAGCAGCGGTTCCTGCAGGACGGCCGCCACTCCAGCCGGCGGAGAGCTGCGCTTGGTGGAGACTTTGTTCCAGACCCTGATGAGTTCCCTGTAAAAGACAGGCAGCTCCCGGAGGGCGGTCCTGGCACCCCCCAAGTTCACAAACAGGAGCTGCGTGTCATAATTGAGGTCGAGCTGCTGGCGGAAGAAATACCTCGCCAGAGCACACCACCTAGGAGGGGGCTCGACGTAAAGGTATCTCTGCAGGGTCTGAAGACGGAAAGTCGCGAGCTGGGCGCTGACGCACACCAACGACTGACCGCCCTCCTCAAGCGGGAGACTCAAGACCGCGACAGAGACCCAGTGCTTCCTGTTGTTCCAGAAGAAGTCCACCAGCTTCTTCTGTATCTTGGCGACAAACGCAGGGGGAGGGGTCAAAGTGACCAGCCGGTACCACAGCATTGCGGCCACCAGCTGGTTTATGACTAGCGCTCGACCCCTGTAGGACAGCACTCGGAGCAGTCCTGTCCAGCGCCCTAGGCGAGCGGCGACCTTGGCCTCCAGCTCCTGCCAGTTCGCCGGCCAGGCTTCCTCGTCGGGGCTAAGGTAGACTCCCAGATAGAGGAGATGGGTCGTGCTCCAGGCAAAAGGCCTGAGCTCCTCCGGCAGGGAGTCCACCCGCCACTGACCCACCAGGAGTCCGGAACATTTCTCCCAGTTGATCCTGGCGGAGGACGCGGCCGAGTAAATCTCCTGGCACTCACGCATCCTCCGCAGGTCAGCGGGATCCTCTACCGCGAGGAGCACGTCATCGGCGTAAGCCGAGAGGACGACCTCCACGCCCGGCCCTTGCAGAGCCAGTCCCGTCAACCTCGTCCGCAAGAGGCGCAGGAAAGGCTCCACGCAAACGGCGTATAACTGGCCGGACATGGGGCATCCCTGGCGCACCCCTCTCCTAAAGCGAAGGGGCGCCGTCAAGGACCCGTTAACCTTAATCAGACACTCCGCGGCGGCGTACAAAAGTCGGATCCGGGCGACGAAATGCGTCCCGAACCCGAAAGCGCGCAGAGTTCCGAGCAGATAGTCGTGATCCACCCTGTCGAACGCCTTCTCTTGGTCGAGGGATAGGAAGGCGACCGACAGACCAGCCTCCTGGGAGCAATGGATGAGGTCCCGGACCAGATGGATGTTGTCGTGGATTGTCCGGCCCGGGACCGTGTATGACTGGTCGGGGTGGATCATGTGGTCCAGCACGGCACCAAGGCGAGCAGACATCGCCCTGGCGAAGATTTTGTAGTCCGTGCTGAGGAGGGAGACCGGGCGCCAGTTCTTAAGGAGGCGGAGATCGCCCTTCTTAGGCAGCAGGACGATGACTGCCCTGCGCCAAGAGAGGGGCATCTCCCCGGTCGCCAGACTTTCCCCCAGGACCCGCGCGTAGTCGCCCCCCAGGACGTCCCAGAACGCCCTGTGGAACTCCACGGTCAGCCCGTCCAGCCCCGGGGATTTTCCCCTCGAGAGCCGGGCGAGGGCACCGGTCAGCTCCGCCAGGCTTAGCGGAGCTTCCAGATTTTCGGCGCCCTCCGGGCTGACCTTCGGCAGGTCCTCCCACAAAACTCTACGCGCTTCCTCGCTGGACGGATCCGGAGAGAACAGAGCCCCGTAATATTCACGGACCCTGTTGTTGACGCCCTCTGGATCCGAGACGAGAGAGCCGTCGTCGGCCAGCAGCGTCAAGAGCTGCTTACGGACACTCTGCCTTTTTTCCAGCGAGTAGAAGAAGGGGGAGCCGCGGTCCAGATCCCGCAGGAACCGGATCCGCGACCTCACGAACGCGCCTCGGGACCCGACGAGCTGCAGGTCCTTCAGCGCGGCCTTCTTCGCTTCGTACACCGTCCGCAGGGCCGGGTCCTGGACGACTTGACCGAGACGGGCTTCCAGGTCGAGCACCTCTTTTTCTAGGCGCCCGACTCTGGCCGCCCGCCTCTTGGTCGACCCCCTCGCGTACTCTTGACAGAAGACGCGGACGTGAGCCTTGCCCACGTCCCACCATAGCCTCAAGGAGGGGAAGCCCCCCTGCTTCCTTCTCCAGTCGGACCAGAATCGACGGAACGAGTCCTGGAACCGCACGTCCTCCAGCAGCCGGTTGTTAAAGTGCCAGTACGCGGACCCCGCCCTCGCGCGGAGCGAAGCGAGCTCCGCCCACACCAGGTGGTGGTCCGAACACGGCACCGGCCGCATGGAGGCCGCCGGGACGCAGGAAACGTACGCCCGAGACACGTAAAGGCGGTCGACTCTAGACCATCCAACTCCAGGCCTCACCCAAGTAAAGGCGCTGGAGTCGGGGTGGAGATTTCGCCAGACGTCCACCAAGTCGAAGGACCCGACCAGGTCCCTCAACTTCTCCATCGCCGTCATGCACTGCGGGGCACCGGAGCGGTCCCTCGCCTCGAGGGTGCAGTTAAAATCCCCCCCGAGGACAATGCAGTCGCCGACGTCGACGGAGCCAAGAAGAGCGGACACCTCTTCAAAGAAGCGCGTTTGCTGCGGGCCGGGATGAGGGGCGTACACGTTCACGAGATGGAGCGGCACGTCCCCCAGGCGAACCGTTACGTGCAGCAAGCGGCCTGGCACGGGCTCCTCGACCCCCAAGATCTCCGGCTGAAAATGCGGGCCCAGCAAGATGGCCACCCCACTAGAAATGGCGGTGAGGTGGCTCATGCGGACCTCTCCTTGCCATTCCAGGAGCCACGTGGCTTCGTCTCCCGGAACGGTGTGGGTTTCTTGCAGGAAGCACACCGCATATTTCCCCTCCCGCAGGAGCGAAAAATTGTCAAATCTACGGCGTGCCCCTCTGCCGCCGTTGATGTTGAGGCTGGCTATGGTTATCTTCATGGCAAAAGCATAGTGCAACCTCTACCTTAACCTATTGTGGGGGAGGGAGCGGAGTCTTTTGTTGAACTCCGCTCCCTCCGCAGCCCAGCGAGGAGTCCCTCGAGCTCGCGCAGCTCAAGGTGCTGCTCCTTTGTCAAGGGCCCGCCCGCGGCCAAGGTTTTGACGGCGGCGCGGACGGACCCCTTGATCAGTTCCGGCTCGGACCATTTTTCCAGGGCCAGTCGGGCTTGGTCGCGGCGACCCCGGCTCTGGGCCAAAAAGTCCCGGAGTTCCTTTGCAGGAATGAGGAGGGCCTCAGCGGCGGCCGCGAGCAGATCCACCGCCTCCCTGGCGGTGGTCTCTAGTTCTTCTCCCGCGTCCCCCACCGAGTCCCCGTCCTCCTCCGGGAGGTGGCCGCCAGCAGCCGGCCCATCGACCGCACAAGGTACGGCAAATGAACCGGCCGCTCCAACCGGCCCTGGCACTGCCCCGATCCCACCCCCAGGATCGTCGGCAGAGGAGTCCCCACTGGGCTCTTTTAAAAATGGTGCTGGGTCGGGAAATGACAGCGGAAGGGGTTCCCCCTCCGCCCCAGGAACCGGAGAACAAGGAGAGACCCGGCCATAGGAAATCCCCAGGCTCTCCAAGTGCTCCAGCTCCACAGCAAGAGGCGAGGGTGGGTGTTCCTCCCCCTCCCCGCTGCCACCCCCCGGCCCAGCATCTACAGTGTCATTAAAACCACTAAATTGTTTTTCTGCCGGGGCGAGCGACTCCCGGGGGAAGTTGGATAATAGCTGGGCGGGCTCAGGTTCGGCCTTTTCGGCCCCGCCCGCCTCGGTCCCCGGGACGCTCGACCCGGCGGCTACGCATTCTTCCACTGGCCCCACGCCCCCCACGACAGGCAGATCTTCCACGCCCTCCCCAGGAGGCAGCGGCTGGGCAGCCTCGACTGCCTCACCCTCCCCGGGGAAAGACTCCTCGCGCCTGCAGCGCAATTTGGGGGCGCTGGTGGGGGACGCGGGACACGCGGCGGGCACCGCCTCCTCCGCGGAGGGATGTTGTTCCCCCTCCGCCTCATTGGGGCGGTGCCTCTTTTTGTTCCTGGGGGCGCGCGGAGTCAGGGAGACCTCCATGTCTGCCGAGGCCTCCCGCTCCGCCCCCCCCTTTTCCTTTTCTTGCCCGCGCCTGGGCCCCTCTGTGGTGGTATTCAAGGGCCCGGGCACGGGCTCGGGGCACCCCGCGCTCGCCGGTGACTGGGTTGGGCTGAGCGCGGTGGTCAGACTTTCCGGCGCACCGAGGGGACCCGCCTCTAGATGTTTCTCCTTCTTCCGCGCCTTCTTTCCGCTCGGACGCTCTCCCTCCCCCCCGCCGGAGGCCCTGAAAACAAAGGCCTCCGACGATGCCCGCGCACCCATGGCTCCCGGCACGCGGACGCAACTAGGGGGAGGGGTGGCGGCAGCGCCAGCCTTGGCCGCCTTCGGTGGTTTGGCGGCCTTGGAGGCGGGGCAGTTCTTACGAACATGCCCCACCTCCCTGCAGGCATGGCACCGCACGCCGTCCGACGTCCAGAAGACGCGGTAGGCAGTCCCCTCGTGCACCACATTAAAGTGCCCTTCTGTCACGTCCTCCCGCGCCAGCCGGACAAAGAGCTGGCGGCGGAAGGAGAACACGTGGCGCAGGCTGTTCTCCCTGAGGCCGAGCGGTATGGGGTTGATCCCTGACCTTACCTCCCCCAGTTGTTGTAGGTGAGGGAGGAGGAGCCCAGCGGGAACAAAGGGCGGGACGTTCGACACGATGACCCTCTGCGCGGTGGCCTCGAGAGGATCCACCGGCAGGAACGTCCCGCCCACCGTGAGCCCCTTTTCGAGGGCCAGGGACACCGCCCGCTCCGACCCCAGGAAGAAAACAGCCTTCCCAGACATCTTGGAGGCTGCGACAATGGCCGAGGGGCCGACTACCCCAGCCATCGCCCGCACGCACTCCTCGATGCTCATTGTGGGGTGAGTGTAGCTCTTGACCCCGTGTTTTCTTGTTATAAGTGTAAATGGTGGCAGGGCAGCGGGTGGCGCAGGAGGTGCTGTGGAAGCGGTTGCCACCTGCGCATACGTCCTTGCTGGCCCTGCCACCGGCGTGGATGGGGTCGCCATCACGGGGTCCCTTTAAGGGCTACACCCACCCCAAAGTCACAGGCCTTAATGGTCTTTAATGGCCTCTTGTATAATGACTGAGCAGAGGAGCCCTTAATGAGGCACACCTCTCCCCTAGTTGGCAATTGGGGAGGGGCCTTGCTCCCTCTGCTCAGTTGTCTTAAATTGTTTTTTTTTTTTTAAATTAAATTTGGAAGGAAGGGCTCTCAGAGAGAGAGGGGAGAAACAGAGTAACAGAGAAAAGAGAGAGGGGGGTGGGAAGGGGGGGGGGCTGCGAGGGCAGGTCTCTCCTCGCAGCTGTGGGTGGGTGCACTCCCCAGATGGCAAAACACAAAAGTCTTTGAGGTGGTCTTCAGGTGGGGGGAGAAGATGTCTTCACCTGGGGTAGCTGGAGCCACCAGGCACTCCTAACGATCTTTAATTGGGTGATTAATAACAATCTTCAGCCTGGTAGCTCCAGCTATCCCAGGCTAGGCAAATGTGGGGGGGGTGGGGGGGGTTCCAATTGTGGGGGGGGGGCCTAGTTGTAAGCAAGGCCCCCACACACACTACCACACACACACACACCCCCCGCGATGTTCCGGCCCTCAGTGGTCTTCTTTCCTCCCCCCACCGATACAACAAAGTCTGTTTGGGGAAATGCACCCACACCCACCTGTAGAGATAGTAGAGTCTCCCTCCTTCCACACTGGATGTTGGTTGTTGTGGTTTTTCCCCCTCTCTCCAACTCTTTGCAGAAATGATAAAGATGTTGAAAGTTTTCTGCTTTCTCCTCCTCTCCCTCTGGATAAAAGTTGAAGGTGAAGCCCCTTCCTTCCTTCTCTTCCTGGGCTGGTCTCAGGGCTCTCCAGGCAGGAGCTCAAGTTGCTAGCTGCTTCCCTCACTGCTCACAGTTCCTACTGAGCAGGACACGCCTCCACTGCTTCACGATTGGTCCTTGTGCATGAAACTCTTTTGAGTTAACCTGCAAAAACATAAAACATTAAAACCATGCCACCCGACCTGGGTGACACAGCAGACATTTTCAAGGCCCCTTTTTTTTTTGGTTTTTGTTTTTTTTTGGGGCGCTAAAATCAAATTTTTCCAGTGCCCCCTATAAAAGGGGAGGGGGACACTAAAAGCACCGGCAATGAAAACAAATTAAACTTTAAAACGTAAAATCAAATTAAAATTTGGTTGCCGGGCGTGATGATGCACTCCAGTCCCTCCGGTGCCCACCTCTCGCGGAAGGCCGCGAGCGTACCGGTGGACACCGCGTGCTCCATCTCCAAGGACACCCTGGACCGGATGTAAGAGCGGAAGAGAGGCAGGCAGTCAGGTTGAACGACCCCCTCGACCGCCCGCTGCCTGGACCGGCTGATGGCACCCTTGGCCGTGCCCAGGAGCAGTCCTACGAGGAGGCCTTCGGACCTACCCGCTCCCCTCCGCACAGGGTGCCCAAAGATCAGGAGAGTGGGACTGAAGTGCAGCCAGAATTTCAGGAGCAGCCCCTTCAAATAGTGGAACAGGGGCTGCAACCTTGTGCATTCAATAAAAACATGGAACACGGACTCCTCCAGACCGCAGAAATTGCAGGCGGCCCGGGAGTCCGTGAACCGGCTTAAAAATTTGTTGCACGGCACTGCTCCGTGCACCACCCTCCAGGCCAAGTCCCCGATGAATAGTGGGAGGACCCCTGCGTAGAGTGCCCTCCATCGGGGACCCCCGCCCCCTCCGGACGGCAAGATGGTACACCATGGCGTGTCCGGACGGCCGGCGAGGATGGCAAAGTTGAGGGTGTGCATGAGCAGCCCGTACAGGAAACCCCTCCGCGCGGAACTGAAAGGCACGGAGGGGATTTCCCCGAGGCGGCTCAAGTTGTGAGGCGCCGGCCCCCGAGGGAGGTTCCGGGGTTTGGCGCCGATGAGGAATTCCGTCCGGACGGGGGTCAGTTCGGACGGGATCTCCCCACGTGCTTGAGCCTCCTCGATGCACCTAACGGAGTCAGGGCCCAGAGCTGTTTTTAGCGACTCGATGGCATCGGCCGCGTGGCGGACGTTGGCAGAATTTAGGCGCCGCGCCAGCGTGTCTGGCGCCATTCAGCCCGCTCCTCCGCCATCGAGCAGGTCCCTGACCCTGGTCACCTCACCAGCCACAGCCCTCTCTTCCGACCGCCACATAAAGCCTCGGCCGTGGAGGTACGGATTCCCGAGCAGCGGTTCCTGCAGGACGGCCGCCACTCCAGCCGGCGGAGAGCTGCGCTTGGTGGAGACTTTGTTCCAGACCCTGATGAGTTCCCTGTAAAAGACAGGCAGCTCCCGGAGGGCGGTCCTGGCACCCCCCAAGTTCACAAACAGGAGCTGCGTGTCATAATTGAGGTCGAGCTGCTGGCGGAAGAAATACCTCGCCAGAGCACACCACCTAGGAGGGGGCTCGACGTAAAGGTATCTCTGCAGGGTCTGAAGACGGAAAGTCGCGAGCTGGGCGCTGACGCACACCAACGACTGACCGCCCTCCTCAAGCGGGAGACTCAGGACCGCGGCAGAGACCCAGTGCTTCCTGTTGTTCCAGAAGAAGTTCCTTGTGCATGAAACTCTTTTGAGTTTACCTGCGAAAACATAAAACATGTATCCGTGCCACCCGACCTGGATGACACACACAAGACATTTACAAGGCCCTTTTTTGTTTTTATGGGGTTTTTTTGTGGTTTTTTTTTTTTGGGCACTAAAATCAAATTTTTCCTTTTTTCCAGTGCCCCCTATAAAAGGAGAGGGGGACACTAAAAGCACCGGCAATTAAAACAAATTAAACTTAAAAAACGTAAAATCAAATTAAAATTTGGTTGCCGGGCGTGATGATGCACTCCAGTCCCTCCGGTGCCCACCTCTCGCGGAAGGCCGCGAGCGTACCGGTGGACACCGCGTTCTCCATCTCCAAGGACACCCTGGACCGGATGTAAGAGCGGAAGAGAGGCAGGCAGTCAGGTTGAACGACCCCCTCGACCGCCCGCTGCCTGGACCGGCTGATGGCACCCTTGGCCGTGCCCAGGAGCAGTCCTACGAGGAGGCCTTCGGACCTACCCGCTCTCCTCCGCACAGGGTGCCCAAAGATCAGGAGAGTGGGACTGAAGTGCAGCCAGAATTTCAGGAGCAGCCCCTTCAAATAGTGGAACAGGGGCTGCAACCTTGTGCATTCAATAAAAACATGGAACACGGACTCCTCCAGACCGCAGAAATTGCAGGCGGCCTGGGAGTCCGTGAACCGGCTTAAAAATTTATTGCACGGCACTGCTCCGTGCACCACCCTCCAGGCCAAGTCCCCGATGAATAGTGGGAGGACCCCTGCGTAGAATGCCCTCCATCGGGGACCCCCGCCTCCTCCGGACGGCAAGATGGTACGCCATGGCGTGTCCGGACGGCCGGCGAGGATGGCAAAGTTGAGGGTGTGCAGGAGCAGCCCTTACAGGAAACCCCTCCGCGCGGAACTGAAAGGCACGGAGGGGATTTCCCCGAGGCGGCTCAAGTTGTGAGGCGCTGGCCCCCGAGGGAGGTTCCGGGGTTTGGCGCCGATGAGGAATTCCGTCCGGACGGGGGTCAGTTCGGACGGGATCTCCCCACGTGCCTGAGCCTCCTCGATGCACCTAACGGAGTCAGGGCCCAGAGCTGTTTTTAGCGACTCGATGGCATCGGCCGCGTGGCGGACGTTGGCAGAATTTAGGCGCCGCGCCAGCGTGTCTGGCGCCATCCAGCCCGCTCCTCCGCCATCGAGCAGGTCCCTGACCCTGGTCACCTCACCAGCCACAGCCCTCTCTTCCGACCGCCACATAAAGCCTCGGCCGTGGAGGTACGGATTCCCGAGCAGCGGTTCCTGCAGGACGGCCGCCACTCCAGCCGGCGGAGAGCTGCGCTTGGTGGAGACTTTGTTCCAGACCCTGATGAGTTCCCTGTAAAAGACAGGCAGCTCCCGGAGGGCGGTCCTGGCACCCCCCAAGTTCACAAACAGGAGCTGCGTGTCATAATTGAGGTCGAGCTGCTGGCGGAAGAAATACCTCGCCAGAGCACACCACCTAGGAGGGGGCTCGACGTAAAGGTATCTCTGCAGGGTCTGAAGACGGAAAGTCGCGAGCTGGGCGCTGACGCACACCAACGACTGACCGCCCTCCTCAAGCGGGAGACTCAGGACCGCGGCAGAGACCCAGTGCTTCCTGTTGTTCCAGAAGAAGTTCCTTGTGCATGAAACTCTTTTGAGTTTACCTGCGAAAACATAAAACATGTATCCGTGCCACCCGACCTGGATGACACACACAAGACATTTACAAGGCCCTTTTTTTTTTTTGTGGTTTTTTTTTGGGCACTAAAATCAAATTTTTCCTTTTTTCCAGTGCCCCCTATAAAAGGAGAGGGGGATTCCTTGTGCATGAATGACAGAAGGATCGTTTGCAGGTGAAGCAGGCAATCAGGAAGGCGAATGGAATGTTGGCCTTCATTGCGAGAGGGACGGAGTACAAAAGCAGGGAGGTCCTGCTGCAACTGTACAGGGTATTGGTGAGGCCGACCTGGAGTAATGCGTGCAGTTTTGGTCACCTTACTTAAGGAATGATATACTAGCTTTGGAGGGGGTACAGAGATGATTCACTAGGCTGATTCCTGAGATGAGGGGTTACCTTATGGTGATAGATTGAGTAGACTGGGTCTTTACTCGTTGGAGTTCAGATGGGTGAGGGGTGATTTTATAGAAACATTTGAAATAATGAAAGGGATAGACAAGATAGAGGCAGAGAGGTTGTTTCCACTGGTAGGGGAGACTAGAACTAGGGGGCACAGCCTCAAAATACGGGGGAGCCAATTTAAAACCGAGTTGAGAAGGAATTTCTTCTCCCAGAGGGTTGTGAATCTGTGGAATTCTCTGCCCAGGGAAGCAGTTGAGACTAGCTCATTGAATGTATTCAAATCACAGATAAGATAGATTTTTAACCAATAAGGGAATTAAGGGTTATGGGGAGCGGGCGGGTAAGTGGAGCTGAGTCCACGGCCAGATCAGCCATGATCTTGTTGAGTGGCGGAGCAGGCTCGAGGGGCTTGATGGCCTACTCCTGTTCCTAATTCTTATGTTCTGTACAATTGCAGCAAGACCTCCCTGCTCCTATACTCAAATCCTCTCGCTATGAAGGCCAACATGCCATTTGCTTTCTTTACTGCCTGCTGTACCTGCATGCCTACCTTCAATGACTGATGTACCATGACACCCAGGTCTCGTTGCACCTCCCCTTTTACTAATCTGTCACCATTCAATAATAATCTGCCTTCCTGTTTTGTTTGGCTGTTAGATCTCAATCCGAAAGGTTACCATGTGGGTGCGGGGGCTAGGTGTGTGGATTTCCATGTGTTTGAGTGATTTGAGAGATGACATGTGGTAAGTGTAACATGCTTAGGAGGAAGACATGATTTTGGACATATGGTCCCAAAAGTTTTGCACCACTTGGATTTTCCTGTTGCAGACTAATGGATAGAGGTGAATTGCTATAATTAATCAACAACTACATTATCATTATGATTACCAGGATGGTAGGTGAGTTGGCACTGAGGGCAGTTTTAGGCTGGGCTGGGTGCTGAGCCAAGGGCACCCTGTGTCAGGCTGGCCCTATGACCTTGCAGTGAGGGAGGTGTGAGGCTAGGTGCTGAGCCAAGGGAACTCTGTCAGGCTGGGTGCTGGCCTTGTGTCACCGCACTGAGGGAGGTGTCAGACTGTGTGCTGAGCCAAGAGCACCCTATGTCGCCACACTGAGGGTGGTGTCAGACTGGGTGCTGAGCCAGCATCACCCTGTGTCCCTGCACTGAGGGAGGTGTGAGGCTGGGTGCTAAGCCAAGGGCACCCTGTGTCAGGCTGGGTGCTGAGCCAGCATCACCCTGTGTCCCAGTACTGAGGGAGGCGTGAGGCTGGGTGCTAAGCCAAGGGCACCCTGTGTCAGGCTGGGTGCTGAGCCATCATCACCCCGTGTCCCTGCACTGAGGGAGGTGTCAGACTGGGTGCTGAGCCATCATCACCCTGTGTCCCAAAACTGAGGGAGGTGTCAGACTGGGTTCTAAGCCAAGGGCATCCTGTGACAGGCTGGGTGCTGAGCCATCATCACCCCGTGTCCCTGCACTGAGGGAGGTGTCAGACTGGGTGCTGAGCCATCATCACCCTGTGTCCCAAAACTGAGGGAGGTGTCAGACTGGGTTCTAAGCCAAGGGCACCCTGTGACAGGCTGGGTGCTGAGCCCTGCACTGAGGGAGGTATGAGGCTGGGTGCTGGCCCTGTATCCCCGCAGTGTGTATGTGTGTGTGTGGCCCGGAGGGGGGCAGGGCGCTGCGAGCCGGGGGCTGCTGCTGGCAGCTGAGGGCGGGGCAAAGCCCGGGGGCCCCCCCACACTCCAGCTACCCAGGCCGGCCGGCAGCACGACAGGCCGAGGCTCGCTCGCAGGCCCGGCCCAGGCACCGAGAGGCAGCATGAGCCCCGAGCCCAGGGGGCAATAATGGAACCGGGCATGGGGGGCCGCCAACTGGGCAAGAGGCCGCGGCTGGAGGCCTGGGACCAGCGCGAGGCCGAGTGGCCGGGGATTAACTCGGAGTCCCGGAACCGGGACAGGTCGGGGGTGGACTCGCAGGCTCGGGAGCAGCGGGAGGCCGAGGCCCGGGAGCGCGAGGCTCGCGAGGCCGACGAGCGGGAGGAGCCGGCGGCCGAGGCCCGCGAGCGGGAAGAGCGGGCGGCCGAGGCCCGCGAGCGCGCCCGCCAGGACGGCGCCTACTTCCACTCGTACTCGGACGTGTCGATCCATGAGGAGATGATCGCGGACGCGGCGCGGACCGGCTCGTACCGCCGGGCGCTGCAGCGGGGCTGGCGGGGCGGGGGTAGGCCCGGCGTCGGGGCTAGGCCGGGGGCTGGCGTGGCGCTGCTGCGGGGCCTGACGGTGCTGGAGGTGGGCGCGGGCACGGGCATCCTCAGCGTCTTCTGCGCGCAGGCGGGCGCGGCGCGCGTGTACGCGGCGGAGGCGAGCGTGGTGATGGCGGAACGCGCGCGCGAGGTGGTGGCGGCCAACGGCCTGAGCGGCTGCGTGCGTATCGTGCGGGGCCGGGTGGAGGAGGCCCGCCTGCCCGAGCGGGTGGACGCCATCGTCAGCGAGTGGATGGGCTACGGCCTGATGTACGAGGCCATGCTGCGCAGCGTGCTGCACGCCCGCGACCGCTGGCTCAAGCCGGGCGGCCTGCTCTTCCCCTGCCGGGCCGAGCTGTACCTGGCGCCCGTCACCGACCCGGGCCTGCAGGAGCGCCTGTCCTTCTGGGCTGGGGTGAGGCGGCGGCACGGAGTGGACATGGCCTGCATGGCCGCCTTCGCCCGCCGCTGCCTCATGAACGACGAGGTGGCGGTGGGCGCCCTGCACGGCGAGGATGTGCTGGCCCGGCCCTGCCGTTTCGCTGCCATCGACCTCTACACCGTCACCGAGCGGCAGCTGGAGGGGCTGGGTGGCCCCTTCGCCGCCTCCTCCTTCGGCATCGCCACCATGCACGCCTTCGCCGTCTGGTTTTCCGTCATCTTCCCCGCGACTGCCCGCACGGCTGGGGCCAGTGACAGGGCGGGTGGGTCTCATGCGACTGATGTCGATGCCCATGGCCAACGTGCAGCTGGTACCAGTACCGACGGTCGCTGTGCAGCCGGTGCCAACGCCAGTGGGCCCCATACAACCGATATCAATGCCCATGGCCAACAGGCAACTGGTGCCAATGCCGTTGGCCCCCATACAACCAATGCCGAAGTCCCCCGTGCAACCAGTGCCAATGCCGATGGTCAATGTGCAGTTGGTGCCAGTGCGGATGGTCGCTGTGCAACCGGTGCCAATGCAGATGTCCCCCATGCAGCCGGAGCTAATGCAGATGTCCCCGATACAACTGGTGGCAATGCCGTTGGTCCCTGTACAACTGATACCGTTGGCCCCCATACAACCGGTGCCAATGCCTATGGCCCCCATACAACCGGTGTCAATGCCCATGGCCCCCATGCAACTGATGACAATGCCGTTGGCCCCTGTACAACCAATACAGTTGGCCCCCATACAACCGGTGCCAATGACTATTGCCCCCATACAACCGATGCCAATGCCCATGGCCCCCATACAGCCAATGCCAATGCCTATCGCCCCCATACAACCGGTGGCAATGTCTATGGCCCCCATACAACCGGTGCCAATGACGATGGCCCCCATGCAACTGGTGCCAATGCAGATGTTCAACGTTCCACTGGTGCCAATGCCGATGGCCCTCGTGTAGACAGCGCCCATACCGTCGGTGCCAATTCTGCCAACGACAATGCAGTCACAGTCAACGGCGACAGCCTACACGCGTTTGATGCTGATGACGATGACCTCGAGCCAGTTGTCTTGTCCACTTCGCCTTTCGCAGAGGAAACACATTGGAAACAGTCCCTGCTTTACCTGGATGAACCTGTCCAAGTCTTCCAGGACACTGTGATAAAAGGAAAAATAACTTTAACTCCAGCAGAAGATAACCCAAGACATCTCCGGGTAGCCTTGACTTATGAGATTGGAGATAGTGGGAAGAAAACAAAAATATTCAAAATGGGGGAGGATTTCTCTCCTTATGAATGACGAGACGGTTTTGATGCATGCGCGCGTGTGGACATTCCAGTGCCTGAACATTTTCACCTCTTCACTGATGGTTTCCAGTCGATTTCCCATCTGATGCTACTGACCCAGTCGCCCTTTGAAAGACTCATTGTGAGAATACCTGCCTTAACTCAGAGAACACATCCAGGGAGCTAAAGGGAGAAATAAAAGAAAGCTTACAACTCTAATTGTCATTGACTTGAGAGATTGGAGATCGTGGGGCGAAGACAAAATAGTTCAAAGTGAAGGGAGGATTCCTGCTTTTGAATGAGTTGCTATTTATGCATGTGTATTTTTGTTAATTTAGTAACTCCTCGGACGGACTTGTTTTCGTTTGTCAGTCCAATGTATCACCTATTTTGATCTCTGTGAATTTTTGCTCTAGTATCCATATTGCTGCTCACACTAAACTGCTAGTTACTCAAATCCTGGAGCTAGTATTCACAAGAAGTAAATTGGCTGTTGGTTGAAACTGATTCTGGTTACGTCCACACAAGCCAAGAGATAACTCATTTCAATTCCTGGTCAGTGCTGCATAAGCTAATCTCAATCAGAGAGTTGGCCTCAGTACCCTTGGGAAGGGGAAGACTGAGCCAGGTTCTATCTGGAAAGCAGAAAGACAAGTCACTGTTTCGGATAAAGACCGTACATCAATTGTGGCACTTGAAACATCAACCTGTCTTTTTTCTATTTTCAAATGCTGACTGACCAGTTGTGTATTTGCAGTTTCTGGTTCGGTTCATTACAGAGTCCTACTGCGACATTCTAGTCTTGCCTGCAATTGGATTTGATAGAAATCAGCAGATCTTCAGTTAAATGCAGCTTCAAGCTTCTTTTAACTAACTATTTCTCTGGGCTCTTTTGACCTGGCTTCCGGACAGCATACCTACAGCAACATAAAACTATCTCTCTGCTGTGCATGCTGTGAATATGCTATGATGGCAGAGATTGATAAATTGAGGTTACACACTCAATAGTATTGCTGTTACAGAGTCAACTCACCATATCCAAAAGGATTCTATGTGTAATTGGAGTTGTATAAAGCAGGTCAAAGCAGTATTTGTCACTGCCTGTGTCTTACGCTACCAAATTAGATCATAACTTGTATTTTGTTAAACCTTCGAATGAACACATACTATTTATTTCTAAAACATAAGTTCCTGTTTATTTTTCTTCATGGGTATGTGTTTATTTGTGTGTGTGTATAATATATATTTCACATAAAAAGATCCATGGTACTATTCAAAGAGGGGCAGGAACTTTCTGTATCTCGCCCAATGTTCCTTCAGCCAGCACTACCAAAAAGAAATATTTACTCATTCATCGTGATTTTCTGTCTGTGGGAACTGTTGTACAGAAATTAGTGGCTGTGTTTACCTAAATAATAATGATTACACTTTAAAAGAAATTCTTTAAGTGCCAGTGTTGCCTCTGAGCCAATCGGTTGTGGGTTTAAATCCCACTCCAGAGACTTACGCACATAATCTAGGCTGATATTTCAGTGCTGGACTGTCCAGTTTTCTTTAAATAACATCACTAAAAACAGATGATCTGGTAATTTATTTCTTTGCTATTTCTGGGACCTTGCTGTACGCAAATTGGCTGCTGCATTTTCCCACTTTACAACAGTGACTACACTTCAAAAAGTACTTCATTGGCTGTAAAGCACTTTGAGATCCTGAGATTGTGAAATGCACTATCTAAATGCAAGTTTGTTATTTCTTTTGGAAGTGCTTTGGGACATGCTGAGGATGTGAGAAGGTGCTTTATAAATGTCAGTTCAATTTTGTGTATGTTAGCTAATGCCTTGTTTTAAGAACATAAGAAATAGGAGCAGGAGTAGGCCATTTGGCCCCTCGAGCCTGCTCCACCATTCAATAAGATTATGGCTGATCTGATCATGGGCTCAGCTCCACTGTTGTGCTATGGGTTTTAAAGCTGCTCCCAACATGGTAATGTGTAGCTGTCTTTGGCACCTTCTTTTGATCCCCAGTTTAATGTGCAGCAGGCTGCCTCACATGATGTAATCATAGAACCATAGAAATTTACAGCACAGAAGGTGACCATTTCGGCCCATTGTGTCCGCACTGGCCAACAAAGAGCTATCCAGCCTAATCCCACTTTCCAGCTCTTGGTCCGTAGCCCTGAAGGCTACGGCACTTCAAGTACATATCGAAGTACTTTTTAAAGGTGGTGAGGGGTTCTGCCTCTATCACCCTTTCAGGCAGCGAGTTCCAGACCCTCACCACCCTCTGGGTGAAGAAATTTTCCCTCAAATCCCCTCTAAACCTTCTACCAATTACTTTAAACCTATGTCCCCTGGTTGTTGACCCCTCTGCTAAGGGACATTGGTCCGTCCTATCCACTCTATCTAGGCCCCTCATAATTTTATACACCTCAATAAGATCTCCCCATAGCCTCTGAAAACAACCCCAGCCTATCCAATCTTTCCTTATAGCTAAAATTCTCGTCCAAGCAACATCCTCGTAAATCTCCTCTGTCCCCTTTCTAGTGCAATCACATCTTTCCTGTAATGTGGTGACCAGAACTCCACACAGTACTCTAGCTATTGTCTCATGAGTGTTTTATACAATTCAAGCATAACCTCCCTGCTCTTGTATTCTATGCCTCGGCTAATAAAGGAAAGTATTCCGTATGCCTTCTTAACCACCTTATCTACCTGGCCTGCTACCTTCAGGGATCTGTGGACATGCACTCCAAGGTCCCTTTGTTCCTCTACATTTTTCAGTGCCTTACCATTTATTGTGTATTCCCTTGCCCTCACACTTCTCTGGATTAAATTCCATTTGCCACTGTTCTGCCCACCTGACCAGTTCATTGATATTTTCCTGTAGTCTACAGCTTTCTTCATTATCAACCACACAGCCAATTTTAGTATCATCTGAAAACTTCTTAATCATACCTCCTACATTTGGCTTTTAAGGACTAAGATGTAGTAGCGTCGTAAGATGGTTGAGCGAGGGCAAGCATACGTTGCCTTGACGTTTCAAACACCGGCTAGGCTATCAGAGTCTCGAGGAATGTATGAACATAATGCGAAGTCGATAGATCAATCTGATTCTCCATTCAATATTCATTTTGAGAATTCTCTATGATTTTGCTCTGGTAGCAGAATCCGGAAGATGAATATTTAATTATTGGAAACTCTAGGGCAACCCAGGAGGGTTGACAACACTACTTATCAGGCCGCATGCTCCCAAAGATATATGCGGTAACTTCTATTGTAAATCCCTGGTTGCTTCCTCGGAATCAGTTAACCCCTCCCCTCTCCCTCGACTCTTCGTAATCTAGTATCATCTGCAAAATTCACCAATTTGCATTGAGTTTCTGAATTCAACCTGTGGTTGTAGATTAGAAACAACAGACACCCAGCAGCACTCCCTGAGGAACTCCCTCCAATATTTTGCCCCATTGCAGCACCCGCCTGCCCAACAAGTAACCCCTGCTTCGGCTAATTTCTTGACAACTTTCAAGTTTTACATTGAATTTTCTTCCGCTTTCATCTTCTATAACCTCTCTTTTTGGTCAGGCAGGATCTTGTCAATCTGAAGCCATGTTGCCTGCTACTTAGCAGACTATCCCTGAACCATCCCGTTGACACTATTAATTTTGCAGAACCCATTTTTTATTGATGAGAGGAATGGTTTTATTGAAGCTGGACAATATTCTCCGTGTGAACAGACCACTTGTCTGCAGCAGAGGTGATAAGGTATTTATTACACATGTACAGCAGGGTTATAGGTTATCAAGTAATATACACTGTAGTGCCTACATATAATTAAATCACTGAAGAAACCTGATGCTAACTTCACTGATTAGTGCTTTAATGTACCAGCACAGAATGTAATTCCACCCATGTACAGATTACATAGGATATACGACACAGAAACAGGCCATTCGGCCCAACCAGTCCATGCCGGCGTTTATGCTGCACTTAAGCCTCCTCCTGTCTTTTCTCATCTAACTCTATTAGCATAACTCTCTACTCCCTTCTCTGTCATATGCTTATTTAACCTCCCCTTAAATGCATCGATACTATTCGCTTCAACCAGTCCCTGTGGGAGCGAGTGCCACATTCTCACCACTCTCTTGGTAAAGAAGTTTCTTCTGAATTCCCTATTGGATTTCTTGGTGACTATCTTATATTGATGGCTTCTAGTTATGTTCTTCCCCACAAGTGGAAGCACTCTCTGTATCTACTCTTATCAAAACCTTTCATAATTTTAATGGCTGCTAGTAGGTCACCCCTCAGCCTTCTCTTCAAGAGAAAAGAGACCCAGCCTGATTGTCCTTTTCTGGTAGATATAATCTTGCATTTCGGGTATCATCCTTGTAAATCTTTTCTGCACCCTCTCCAGTGCCTCTATATCTTTTTTATAATATGGCGACCAGAATTGTATGCAGTACTCTTAAGTGTGGTCTAACCAAGGTTTGATACAAGTTTAGCATAACTTCACTACTTTTCAATTCTATCCCTCTAGAAATATACCCTAGTGCTTGATTTGCTTTTTTATGGCCTTGTTAACCTGTGTCGCTACTTTTAGTGATTTGTGTATTTGTATCCGAGATCCCTTTGCTCCCATACCCCACATAGACTCGCAGCCTCCAGGTAATAAGCGATCTCCCTATTCTTCCTACCAAAAAGTAATGCCTCACATTTATCTGTGTCAAAATTAATTTGCCAATTATATGCCCATTCTGCAAGTTTATTAATGTCTTCCTGTAATTTGTTGCAGTCCTCCTCAGTATTGAAGAGCCCCTGCATCCCCAATTTGGTGTCATCTGCAAATTTAGAAATTGTGTTTTTGATTCCAAAGTCTAAATCATTAATATAAATTGTGAACAACACTGGTCCCAGCACTGAGCCTTGTGGAATACCACTACCCACCCTTTACCCCTACTTTCTGCTCTCTGTCTTGAAGCCAGCTAGCGATCCATTCTGCTACTTGTCCCCTGGACTCTCTGTCTCTGACCTTATTTATTAATCTATTATGTTGTACCTTATAGAAGGCCTTTTGAAAATCTAGATAAATTACATCTGCATTACCCTTGTGTATTCTCTTTTACCAATTCAATGACGTTGGCCAAACAAGACTTCTCCTTTTGAAATCCATGCTGACTATTCATTATTGTATTCTGGGTTTCTTGATGTTCTTCTATTTTCTCCTTTAGTAGGGATTCCATTATTTTTCCTACCACTATGTTAAGTTCCCTGGACATTTTCTTTCTCTCTTCTTAAATATAGGCATTATGTTAGCTATCTGCCAGTCCTCTGACATTACACCTTTTTCTATCTCTTCCCTAGATTTTTTTTCAAATGCACAGATGTAATCTGTTTAGTTTATTTAATATATCTCCTATTTTTATTTTAAATGCAGTTATCTCATTGCTAATCTCATCATCCGATGTCATGTCCACCTGTTCTATCTCCCTGGTAAATACTGAAGCAAAGTAATTATTTAATATTTCTACCATCTATCACTGCCTGTGATATCCTGTCCATACCTTAATGGCCCTATTCCCATTCTGACCATCCTTTTTTAAATTTATGTGCCTGTAAAATATTTTACTGTTTAGTTTTATGTTCCTTGATAATTTAATTTCATAGTTCCTCTTTGCCGTCCTAATTGTTTTTTGACTTCTTCCCTAATCTCGTTGTATTCTCCCTTATCATGCTCTCCCCCGCTGTCCATGTACTTAATGTATCCTTACCCTCAATTTTTCTCATATAGCTTCACTCGTGTGTTTAGCTTGTTCTTGTTTTTTAACGGAATATATTTTTTCTGGACTCTGTTGAACAATGTTTTAAATGTTTCCCAGTGCTGTTGTACATCATTGTTTGCCAATATTGTAGTCCATTTAATTTTCCCAAATTCTATTCTCAGCCACTCAGAATCAGCTTTTCTCCAATCTATTACCCTGGTCTTGTCATACTTATGGCCTTCTCAATTATTATCTCCATTATTATGGTCACTAATGCATAGATGTTCCCCTACTGTTACTGCTCTTATCTGCTCTGGTTCATTCCCCTTTACTAGATCCAATAGCAAATCCTCCCTCATTGGGCTTCGTGGGAATTAATAATGGGGAACGGAAATGGCAGACTTTGAACAAATATTTTGTATCAGTCTTCATGGTAGAAGACACTAAAAGCATCCCAATAATTAATAATCAAGGGGCTATTGGGAGGGGGGGGACTTAAAACAATCACTATCACTAGAGAAAAAGTACTAGGCAAATTAATGGGACTGAACGTGGACGTCCCCTGGACCTGATGGGGTGCATCCTAGGGTCTTAAAACAAGTGGCTGCAGAGATAGTGGATGCATTGGTTGTAATCTACCAAAATTCCCTGGACTCTGGAGAGGTCCCAGCGGATTGAAAACAGAAAATGTAATGCCCCTATTTAAGAAGGGAGGGAGATAGAAAGCAGGAAACTATAGACCAGTTAACCTTAAGATCTGTGATTGGGAAAATGCTGGAGTGCATTATTAAGGAAGTAGTAGCAGGACATTTAGAAAATCATAATGCAGTCAAGCAGAGTCAGCATGGTTTTATGAAAGGGAAATCATGTTTGACAAATTTGCAGGAGTTCTTTCAGGATGTAACGAGCAGGGTGGATAAAGGGGAACCCAGTAGATGTCGGGTATTTGGATTTCCAGAAGGCATTTGATAAGGTGCCACATAAAAGGTTACTGCACAAGATAAGAGCTCACGGGGTAGGTAATATATTAGCATGGATAGAGTATTGGCTAACTAATAGAAAACAGAGAGTCGGGATAAATGGGTCATTTTCCGGTTGACAAACAAACTAGTGCAGTGCTGCAGGGATCGGTGCTGGGGCCTCAACTATTTACAATCTATATTAATGACTTGGATGAAGGGACCGAGTGTAATGTAGCCAAATTTGCTGATGATACAAAAATAGGTGGGAAAGCAAGTTGTGAGGAGGACACAAAGAATCTGCAAAGGGATATACGCTAAGTGAGTGGGCAAAAATTTAGCAGATGGAGTATAATATGGGAAAATATGAGTTTATCCACTTTGGTAGGAAAAATAAAAAAAGCAAATTATTATTTAAATAGGGAGAGATTACAAAATGCTGTAGTACAGAGGGATCTGGGGGTCCTTGTACATGAAACACAAAAAGTTAGTATGCAGGTACAGCAAGTAATTAGGAAAGCAAATGGAATGTTGGCCTTTATTGCAAGGGGGGATGGAGTATAAAAGTAGGGAAGTCCTGCTACAACTGCACAGGGCATTGGTGAGACCACACCTGGAGTACTGCGTACAGTTTTGGTCTCCATATACTTGCATTCGAGGCAGTTCAGAGAAGGTTCACGAGGTTGATTCCTGAGATGAAAGGGTTGTCTTATGAAGAAAGGTTGAGCAGGTTGGATCTATACTCATTGGAGTTTAGAAGAATGAAGGTGATCTTATTGAAACGTATAAGATTCTGAGGGGGCTTGACAGGGTAGATGCAGAGAGGGAATCTAGAACTAGGGGCATAGTTTCAGAATAAGGGGTTGCCCATTTAAAACGGAAATGAGGAATTTCTTCTCTCAGGGTCGTAAATCTTTGGAATTCTCTACCCCAGAGAGCTGTGGAGGCTGGGTCATTGAATATATTTAAGGTGGAGATGGACAGATTTTTGAATGATAAGGGAGTCAAGGGTTATGGGGAGTGGGTAGGGAAGTGGAGATGAGGCCAAGATCAGATCAGCCATGATCTTATTGAATGGCGGAGCAGGCTCGAGGGGCCAAATGGCCTACTCCTGCTCCTATTTCTTATGTTCTTACATATTGGGTTCGAAAGGAGTCCTGTACACATTGTAGGAACTCAATTCCCTTATCCCCTTATCCTCTTCTGTCCAATTAATATCGAGGTAGTTGAAATCCCCCAGGATTATTATTCTATGTTGTTTACTCATTTCCCTAATTTGTTTACATATTTCTTCCTCCACATCCCTTCTATTATTGGATGGTCTGTAGAGTACACTTATTATTGTGATTAATCTTTTATTATCTTTTATCTCTATCCACATGGATTATATTTCCGTCTTGCTGATAGCTACGTCACTTTTTTCTACTGCCATTGTGTTATCCCTAATACATGCAGTAATAAATCCACTGCAATTTAGAAGAATGAGAGGGGATCTCATAGAAACGTATACATTTCTGACGGGACTGAACAGGTTAGATGCAGGAAGAATGTTCCCGATGTTGGGGAAGTCCAGATCCAGGGGACACATTCTAAGAATTAGGGGTACGTCATATAGGACTGAGATGAGAAACTTTTTCACCCAGAGAACTGTGAACCTGTGGAATTCTCTGCCACAGAAAGTTGTTGAGTCAAGTTCGTTGGACATATTCAAAAGGAAGTTAGATATGGACCTTACAGCTAAAGGGATCAGGGGGTATGGAGAGAAGGCTGGGGTGGGGTACTGAGGTTCAATGATCAGCCATGATCATATTGAATGGCGGTGCAGGCTCGAAGGGCCGAATGGCCTGCTCTAGCACCTATTTTCTATGTTTACTCCACCTCCCGTTTTCCCCCTCTGTCTTTTCTAAATATGTTGTATCCTGCAATGTTTAATTCCCAGTCCTGATTTTTCTGTAGTCATATCTCAGTAATCCCTACTATGTCTGGTTCCTCGCAATGCATGATTGCCTCCAGCTCCTGTTTTATTACGGAAACTGCATTGCTGTACAGTTTAACTCATTTTTAATAGCAGTTCCTCTCACTTTATTTTTTACTATCTTTTTAAACTCCTGTTCTATAATTATTTATTCCCTGGCCATCAATGTCCTCCCTTACTTTATTCGTTCCTATGCTCTCCTGTTTTGTTTATATTTAGGCTGGTTTCATTTCTTGTAGATCCTCCCCCCGATCTAACTAGTTCAGAGCCTTTGCCACCTCCTCAGCACAGCTCTGTTTAGCTGTGCCTTTGCTGTTTAGTGTGTCCAACTGACCATGTTACAAAATGATCCTTGTCATTGTCCATCGCTGGTTTATCAGTCGGTACAATTCTATAGTATTACATAAAGACTGAAGAGCAGGTAGGTGGGTTTTAGCACATACTAGAAAGTATAATGCCAGGTTAACTGGCTACAGCATGGATTTTGCACTGGGGATGGGCGTAAAGACTAGTGTTATGTTTGTAACCACAATGTAACACCACTGTATTACTGTATACACTCAATCTAGATGCACACCTTGACCACAAGGGGTGAACTTGGGGGAGACACTCCTTACCTGATCACTCGGGTATATAAAGGGAGGTCCCACGCAGGGTCATCACTTCTGGAGTCCTGAAATAGAGTTAAAGTCACGGAGTGACCTTGTCCCCAGAATGTGCCTCGTGTGGTTTCATGCTGTAGAGTAAGGACTTTACATTGGCGATGAGAAACGGGAATTCACGACCCACGAGAATGGCCACCGGTAGCACAGAGGAACGGGACTGTGTTGGGGAGGACTGGGACGATTTTGTCAAGAGGCTTCAGCAAAGCTTCGTTACCAAAGAATAGCTGGGAGATGCAGCGGCCGACAAGCGAAGGGCTCATCTTTTGACCAGCTGCAGGCCAAAGACTTACGCACTCATGAAAGACTGACTAGCACCCGAAAAGCCGTTGGACAAAACCTTTGAAGAACTCAGCAAATTGATCGGGGAGCACCTCAAACTGGCGAGCAGCATACATCTGGCCCGACACAGATTCTACACCCACCGACGTCATGAAGGACAGAGCATAACGGACTTCGTAGCAGACTGCCAGCGCTTGGCCAGCCTCTAAGTTCACAGACACCTGCAGGGGGGAGATGCTAAGGGATCTCTTTATCGAGGGCATCGGCCATGCGGGAATCTTCCGCAAATTAATTGAGACCAAGGATTTGACCTTGGAAGCGGCGGCATTGTTAGCTCAAACTTTCATGGCGGGGAGGAAGAGACGAAAATAATATACACGCTCAATTCTGCCTCTAACGCGGCGATGGATCAGGGAGTCAATATCATAAATGCTACTCAGAGCCCCGCAGGCAGGCAGGGGCAGTTCGACATTCCCCAGGCAGCAATAGACCCCAGAGCAGGGCCTCAACAGAGACAATGGCAGGCCGAACGGACATTCACGCCATCACAGTGGACAATGCGGCCCGGGATGGGGCCATTGACACCCACTAATAGGGTACTTAAGAGCAGTCAAAGGGACAGTCAGCGCGGAATTCCTGGCCTTAGTCCCTTTGTCCCCAACAATGGAAACTTTAATTCATGCTGGAGGTGTGGGGGGAAACACTCAGCTAGATCTTGCAGATTCCAACAGTTTGTTTGCAGAAACTGCAATCTCAGTGACCATTTAGCTCGAATGTGCAGAAAGCCTGAAACCAGACTAATATATGAGGCAGATGGACCAGAAGAGGGTTCTTTGAGGCAGGATGACTTTTGGGGCAAACCGATGGACGCCGAGGTTCAGCGGGTCCATGTGGCGAATGTTCACAGTTCATACACTAAAATGCCACCAATGATGATGAGGGTCTTACTAAACGGTATCCCAGTATGCATGGAGCTGGACACTGGGGCCAGCCAGTCACTCATGGGTGTTCAGCAATTTGAGAAGCTATGGCCGATCAAAGCCAGTAGACCCAAATTAGCACATACTGAGACACAATTACGGACTTACACCAAAGAAATCATTCCGGTGCTAGGCGGTGCGATGTTGGCTGTCACACACAATGGGTTAATGAATTGACTGCCGCTCTGGATTGCACTGGGCAATGGTCCCGCACTGTTGGGAAGGAGCTGGTTAGCCGAGATGAACTGAAAATGGGGGTATGTTCACGCAATGTCATCGGAGGAGCGAAGTTCGTGCTCGCAAGTTCTACAACAATTTGACTCACTCTTCCAATAGGGCGTCGGGACTTTCAAAGGCACTAAAGTAGTGATACACGTCACCCCAGACGCCAGGCCAGTGCACCACAAAGCCAGAGCGGTGCCATATGTGATGCGGGAAAAAAATCGAGAGCGAATTGGACCGGCTGTTGAGAGAGGGCATCATCTCGCCTGTTGAATTCAGCAACTGGGGCGAGCCCCATCGTTCCTGTCCTAAAAGCAGATGGCTCTGTCAGGACCTGTGCCGACTACAAGGCCACCATCAATCGGGTGTCCCTACAAGGCCAGTACCCACTCCCAAGAGCGGAGGACCTTTTCGCCACGCTGGCAGGAGGCAAGCTGTTCACCAAGTTGGACCTCATTTCAGCCGACATGACGCAGAAAGTGGCTGAAAATCTAAACTACTGACCACCATCACCATGCACAAGGGACTGTTCGCTTATAACAGGTGCCCTTTTGGCATTCGATCAGCGGCCGCAATTTTTCAACGTAACATGGAAAGTCTGCTTAAATCTATTCCTGGAACTATCGTATTCCAGGACGACATCCTCATCACGAGTTGAGACACCGAGGAACACCTCCACAACCTGGAGGAGGTGCTGCGCCGACTGGACCGGGTCGGCCTGCGTCTCAAGAAGTCTAAATGTGTGTTTTTAGCTCCTGAGGTTGAGTTTCTGGGCAGGAGGGTTGCTGCAGATGGGATTCGGCCCACAAAATCCAAAACAGGCGGTTCGACGAGCACCCAGGCCCTGCAACACATCGGGGTTGCATTCATTTCTGGGACTGTTGAATTATTTCGGGAACTTTCTGCCGAAATTGAGCACATTGTTGGAGCCACTACACGTGCTCCTGCATAAGGGTTGCGATTGGTTTTGCGGGGACTGTCAAGAACGGGCTTTTGATCGGGCACGAAACCTACTCTGTTCAAACAAGTTGTTGACCCTGTACAACCTCTGTCAGAACCAATTTTTTACATGTGATGCATTATCCTATGGGGTTGGGTGCATGTTGCAACAGGGCAATGCTAAGGGTCAACTACAACCTGTGGCTTATGCCTCCAGGTCGCTCTCTCAAGCAGAACAGGGATATGGATGGTCGAGAAGGAAGCGCTCGCATGTGTCTATGATGTAATAAAAATGCATCCATATCTCTTTGGTAGGAAGTTTGAATTAGAGACGGACCACAAGCCATTAACATCCCTGATGTCAGACAGCAAAGCTGTCAATGTCAACGAATCAGCTCGCGTACAGCGATGGGCTCTCACGCTGGCTGCTTATGACTACTCCATCCGGCACCGGCCCGGCACTGAAAACTGCGCTGACACACTCAGCAGCCTCCCACTGGCCACCGCTGAGGGGGCAACTGAGCAAAGCGCTGAGATGGTCATGGCCGTCGATGCCTTTGACACAGCAGGCTCCCCCAATCACAGCCCGCCAGATCAAAATCTGGACAAACAGAGATCCCCTCCTATCCCTGATTAAGAAATATGTCCTGACTGGGGATTGGACGCCCGCACACGGAGCATGCCCTGAGGAGGTCAGACCGTTCCACAGACGGATGGATGAGCTCTCCATCCAAGCCGACTGCCTACTATGGGGCAGCCGGGTAGTTATGCCCCAGAAGGGCAGGCAGGCATTCATCAGGGAACTTCACAGCGAGCACCCAGGCATTGTGCTGATGAAGGCCATTGCCCGGTCACACGTTTGGTGGCCTGGTATCGATTCAGACCTGGAACACTGTGTTCGCAGGTGCACGACGTGTGCCGAGCTGGGTAATGCCCCCAGGGAGGCTCCGCTCAGCCCGTGGCCCTGGCCCTGGCCCACCAAGCCTGGTCACTCATTCATGATGACTACGCGGGCTCGTTCATGGGAAAGATGTTCCTTATTGTAGTAGATGCGTACTCGAAATGGATCGAGTGCATCATTCTGAATTCATGCACGACATCCACCACCGTGGAAAGCCTACGTGCAATCTTCGCAACCCATGGCTTGCCGGACATCCTGGTTAGTGACAATGGCCCGTGTTTCACGAGTTATGAATTCCGGGAGTTCATGTTGGGCAATAGCATCAACCACGTCAGGACTGCGCCGTTCAAGCCGGTCTCCAATGGCCAGGCGGAACATACGGTCCAAATCATTAAGCAAGGTATGCTCAGGATTCAGGGACCCTCCCTACAATGCCGCCTATCGCGCCTCCTGCTGGCCTATAAATCCCGACTGCACTCGCTCACGGGGGTCCTGCCCACAGAGCTACTAATGAAACGGACACTCAAAACTCGGTTGTCCCTCATTCACCCAGTCCTGACTGACATAGTTGAGAGCAAGCGCCAGTCACAAAACGAGTACCATGACTGTAATTCGAGGGGGAGAAGTATAGAAATAAATGATCCTGTATTCATCCTCAATTACGCCATGGGGCCCAAATGGCTTGAGGGTACTGTAATTGACAAAGAGGAGAATAGGGTCATCGTGGTAAAACTCAACAATGACCAGATATGCCGCAAGCATCTGAACCAAGTAAAAAAAAGGTTCAGCATCGACACGGAGGAACCTGAAGAAGACCATGAGATGGAGCTCACACTACCGCCAGTGAACAAGCAACAAGAACAATCAGAAGAATGCACAGTTCCTGCGGTCAGCCCAGACAGGCCGGAATCACCACAGGTGACAGACACTCACGTCAGTGTCCAACAACCAGAGCCCCAACTGCGGCGCTCCACGAGGGAGCGCAGACCACCTGAAAGACTAAACCTACGATCCTAATAAGACTTTGGAGGGGGAAGGTGATGTCATGTTTGTAACCACAATGTAACACCACTGTATTACTGTATACACTCAATCTAGATGCACACCTTGACCACAAGGGGTGAACTTGTGGGAGACACTCCTTACCTGATCACTCAGGTATATAAAGGGAGGTCCCACGCAGGGTCATCACTTCTGGAGTCCTGAAATAAAGAGTTAAGGTCACAGAGTGACCTTGTCCCCAGAATGTGCCTCGTGTGATTTCATGCTGTAGAGTAAGGACTTTACAACTCATAATCCAGAGGCCTGGACTACTAATTGAGAGCAGTAGTCCGAATCCCGTCATGGCTGTTTAAAAATTGGAATTCAGTTTTTAAAAACTGGAATTAAAAGAAATACTGGTATCAGTAAATGTGACCATGAAGCTGTCAGATTGTCATAAAACCCCACCTGTTTCACTAATGTCCTTTAGGGAAGGAAACCTGCTGTGCTTGCCCACTCTGGCCTATACGTGTCTGCAGTTCCACTCCAACGTATTTGACTCTTAACTATCCTTTCAAATAGCCTAGCAAGCCACTGAGTTGTATCAAACCACGACAGTGGCCTACCAGCAGCTTCTCAGGGTAACTAGGGACTGGCAATAAATGCTGGCCTTGACAGCAATGCCTAAACCCCGAGAATGAATTTTTTTAAAGTACAAAACTGATGTGTGATATTAGCATATTTCAGTGTCACCAACCGAGTCCACCTTGCAGCAAAGTGAGCCCTGATGTGCATGTGTGAAAGAGGTGACAGCCTAAATGCTTTGCATGCTGCCTAAATGAGTTTGCACCAGGTTGGTAGTAACTGAATGGGATATTCAATACCCGTAGTACTGCTGTGTATCAGGAACAGTGACCTGTATTATTGGGTCCCAAGACCTGCTCAGCATCTGATGGATAGTATACATCATAACGTGATCGGAAGTGCTTTTACCAAAGGGAAGTCCTTCATGTTGGCGCTCTGTTGTTAAAATGATGTGATTAATTTAGACTTGCTGTGCATTTATTCATCTATTTATGTACCTCTGTTTCATTTTTTAGTTGCTTTGCAAGAAACTGACTTAAGAATGAAAGACTTAAAGCTCCACTCTATTTGTGCTCTCTCTCTCTCTTTCCCTAGGAATAGTTCATTGTGTTCTTCCCAAATGGATATCTCTCTGGACATCCACCTCTATCTTCAGGTTTTGGAGGAGGAGGAGGATCAAAGCAGACCTGCCCTTTAAGGGCCAGATAAATGTACCTGGACAAATACAAAGTGTAATGCTCACAGGCTTGTGGAGCTGTTGCACTGTGAGTGGCTTAGTCAGTCACATGATGTTCACAAGACTTAATAAAACCCCAGTTAATTGAGTTCAGGTTCTCCATGATGAGATATGCAGCTGTGAGCCTGGTGGATGAACTGGTAGGGTTCAGTAATACCGCAGAGGGGCTCGGGCACGGGCATGAAAAGAAAAAGGGGGGAGTGGAGCAGGAGGCCTCAGCAGACATGGAGGTCTCCCTGCCTCCGCGCCCCCCCAGGAAGAAAAGGAGGCGGCGCTCCAATGAGGTGGAGGGGGAACAACATCCCTCTGCGGAGGAGTCGGTGCCCGCCGCGTGTCCCGCGTCCCCCAACAGCGCCCCCAAACTGCGCCGTAGGCGGGGGGAATCTGTCCCCGGGGAGGGTCAGACAGTCGAGGCTGCCCAGCCTCTGCCTCCCGGGGATGGCGAGGAAGATCTGCCTGTCATGGGAGGCGTGGGGCCGGTGGAGGAATGCGTTGCCGCCGGGTCGAGCGTCCCGGGGACTGAGGCGGGCGGGGCCGAAAAGGCCGAACCTGAGCCCGCCCAGCCAATATCCAACTTCCCCCGGGAGTTGCTCGATCCGGCAGAAAAAGAAAATTTTAATGATTTTAATGATTCTGCACACGCTGGGCCGGGGGGTGGCGGCGGGGTGGGGGAAGAACATCAACCCTCGCCCCCTACTTTGGAGCTGGGGGAATTGGAGGACCTGGAGCATTTCTTTGACCAGGTCTCTCCATGTTCCCCGGTCCCTGGGGCGGAGGAGGAACCCCTTCCGCTGCTGCTTCCTGACCCGGCACCACAGTTAAAAGAGCCCAGTGGGGACTCCTCTGCCGACGATCCTGGGGATGGGATAGGGGCAGAGCTAGGGCCGGATGGAGCGACCGGGCCGTTTGCCGTACCTCGTGCGGTCGACGGGCCGGCTGGTGGCGGCGACCTCCCGGAGGGGGACGAGGACTCGGTGGAGGACGCGGGAGAAGATCTGAAGTCCATTGCCAGTGAGGCAGTGGATCTCCTCGCGCCCGCCGCTGAGTCCCCCCTCATTTCTGTTAAGGAGCTCCGGGACTTTTTGATTCAGAGCCAGGGTCGCCACAACCGAGCCCATCTGGCCCTGGAAAAATGGTCCGAGCCGGCGCTGCTCATCACGTCCATCCGCGCCGCCGCTAAAACCATGGCCGCGGGCGGGCCCTTATCAAAGGCGCAAAGTCTTGAGCTGCGCCGGCTCAAAACATTCCTTGCTGGGTTGCTGAGGGAGTGGAGGTCAACAAACGACTCCACTTCCCCCCCCACAATAAGTAGAGGTTGCAGTATGCTTTTGTCATGAAGATAACCATAGCCAGCCTCAACATCAACGGCGGCAGGGAGGCACTCTGTAGATTTAACAATTTTTCGCTCCTGCGGGAGGGGGAATATGCGGTGTGCTTCCTGCAAGAAACCCACACCGTTCCGGGAGACGAAGCCATGTGGCTCCTGGAATGGCAAGGAGAGGTCCGCATGAGCCACCTCACCGCCACTTCTTGCTGGCCCCGCATTTTCAGCCGGAGATCTTGGGGGTCGAGGAGCCCGTGCCAGGCCGCTTGCTGCACATCACGGTTCGCCTGGGGGACGTGCCGCTCCATCTCGTGAACGTGTACGCCCCTCAGCCCGGCCCGCAGCAAACGCGTTTCTTCGAAGAAGTGTCCGCTCTTCTTGGCTCCGTCGACGTTGGCGACTGCATTGTCCTCGGGGGGGATTTTAACTGCACCCTCGAGGCAAGGGACCGCTCCGGTGCCCCGCAGTGCATGACGGCAATCGAGAAGTTGAGGGACCTGGTCGGGTCCTTCGACTTGGTGGACCTCTGGCGAAATCTCCATCCCGACTCCAGCGCCTTTACTTGGGTGAGGCCTGGAGTAGGATGGTCCAGAATCGACCGCCTTTACGTGTCTCTGGCGTACGTTTCCTGCGTCCCGGTGGCCTCCATGCGGCCGGTGCCGTGTTCGGACCACCACCTGGTGTGGGCGGAGCTCGCTTCGCTCCGCGCGAGGACGGGGTCTGTGTACTGGCACTTTAACAACCAGCTGCTGGAGGACGTGCGGTTCCAGGACTCGTTCCGTCGATTCTGGGCCGACTGGAGAAGGAAGCAGGGGAGCTTCCCCTTCTTGAGGCTATGGTGGGACGTGGGCAAGGCTCACGTCCGCGTCTTCAGTCAAGAGTACGCGAGGGGGTCGACCAAGAGGCGGGCGGCCAGAGTCGGGCGCCTAGAAAAAGAGGTGCTCGACCTGGAATCCTGTCTCGGTCAAGTCGTCGAGGACCCGGCCCTGCGGACGGTGTACGAAGCGAAGAAGGCCGCGCTGAAGGACCGGCAGTTCGTCGGGTCCAGAGGCGCGTTCGTGAGGTCGCGGATCCGGTTCCTGCGGGATCTGGACTGCGGCTCCCCATTCTTCTATTCGCTCGAAAAAAGACAGAGTGTCCGTAAGCAGCTCTTGACGCTGCTGGCCGACGACGGCTCTCTCGTCTCGGATCCGGAGGGCGTCAACAACAGGGCCCGTGAATATTACGGGGCTCTGTTCTCTCCGGAGCCGTCCAGCGAGGAAGCGCGTAGAGTTTTGTGGGAGGACCTGCCGAAGATCAGCCCGGAGGGTGCCGAAAATCTGGAAGCTCCGCTAAGCCTGGCGGAGCTGACCGGCGCCCTCGCCCGGCTCTCGAGGGGAAAAGCCCCGGGGCTGGACGGGCTGACCGTGGAGTTCCACTGGGCGTTCTGGGACATCCTGGGGGGGCAACTACGCGCGGGTCCTGGGGGAAAGTCTGGCGACCGGGGAGATGCCCCTCTCTTGACGCAGTGCAGTCATCGTCCTGCTGCCAAAGAACGGCGATCTCCGCCTCCTTAAGAACTGGCGCCCGGTCTCCCTCCTCAGCACGGACTACAAAATCTTCGCCAGGGTGATGTCTGCTCGCCTTGGCGGCGTGCTGGACCACATGATCCACCCCGACCAGTCCTACACGGTCCCGGACCGGACAATCCACGATAACATCCATCTGGTCCGGGACCTCGTCCATCATTCCCAGGAGGCTGGTCTGTCGGTCGCCTTCCTATCTCTCGACCAAGAAAAGGCGTTCAACAGGGTGGATCACGACTATCTGTTCGGAACTCTGCGCCTTTCGTCGCCCGGATCCGACATTTGTACGCCGCCGCGGAGTGTCTGATTAAGGTTAACGGGTCCTTGACAGCGCCCCTTAGCTTTGGGAGAGGGGTGCGCCAGGGATGCCCCATGTCCGGCCAGTTATATGCCATCTGCGTGGAGCCTTTCCTGCGCCTCCTGCGGACGAGGTTGACGGGACTGGCTCTGCAAGGGCCGGGCGTGGAGGTCGTCCTCTCGGCTTACGCCGATGACGTGCACCTCGCGATAGAGGATCCCGCTGACCTGCGGAGGATGCGTGAGTGTCAGGAGATTTACTCAGCCGCATCCTCCGCCAGGATCAACTGGGAGAAATGTTCCGGACTCCTGGTGGGTCAGTGGCGGGTGGACTCCATGCCGGAGGAGCTCAGGCCTTTTGCCTGGAGCACGACCCATCTCCTCTATCTGGGAGTCTACCTTAGCCCCGACGACGAAGCCTGGCTGGCGAACTGGCAAGAGCGGGAGGCCAAGGTCGCCGCTCGCCTAGGGCGCTGGACAGGACTGCTCCGAGTGCTGTCCTACAGGGGTCGAGCGCTAGTCATAAACCAGCTGGTGGCCGCTATGCTATGGTACCGGCTGGTCACTTTGACCCCTCCCCCTGCGTTTGTCGCCAAGATACAGAAGAAGCTGGTGGACTTCTTCTGGAACAACAGGAAGCACTGGGTCTCTGCCGCGGTCTTGAGTCTCCCGCTTAGGGAGGGCGGTCAGTCTATGGTGTGCGTCAGCGCCCAGCTAGTGACTTTCCATCTTCAGACCCTGCAGAGATACCTTTACATCGAGCCCCCTCCTAGGTGGCGTGCGCTGGCGACGTATTTCTTCCGCCAGCAGCACGGCCTCAACTACGACACGCAGCTCCTGTTTGTGAGCTTGCGGGGACGTCAGGACCGCCGTCCAGGAGCTGCCTGTCTTTTACAAGGAACTCACCAGGGCCTGGAACAAAGTCTCCACCAAGCGCAGCTCTCCACTGGCTGGAGTGGCGGCTGTCCTGCAGGAGCCGCTGCTTGGGAATCCGTACCTCCACGACCGACGTTTTAGGTGGCAGTCGGACGAAAGGGCTGTGGCTGGTGAGGTGACCAGGGTCAGGGACCTGCTCGATGGTGGAGGAGCGGGCTGGATGACGCCAAACACGCTGGCGCGGCGCCTAAATTCGGCCGACGTCCGCCACGCGGCCGATGCCATCAAGTCGCTAAAAACAGCTCTGGGCCCTGACTCCGTTAGGTGCATCGAGGAGACTCAAGCACATGGGGAGATCCCGTCCGAACTGACCCCCGTCCGGACAGAATTCCACATCGGCGCCAAACCCCGGAAACTCCCTCGGGAGCTGGCGCCTCACAACTTGAGCCGCCTCGGGGAAATCCCCTCCGTGCCTTTCAGTTCCGCGCGGAGGGGTTTCCTGTACGGGCTGCTTCTGCACACTCTCAACTTTGCCATCCTCGCCGGCCATCCGGACACGCCATGGCACACCATCTTGCCGTCCAGAGGAGGCGGGGGTCCCCGATGGAGGGCACGCTACGCGGGAGTCCTCCCACTATTTATCGGGGACTTGGCCTGGAGGGTGGTGCACGGAGCTGTCCCGTGCAATAAATTTTTAAGTCGGTTCACGGGCTCCCAGGCCGCCTGCAATTTCTGCGGTCTGGAAGAGTCCGTGTTCCATGTTTTTATTGAATGCATGAGGTTGCAGCCCCTGTTTTATTATTTAAAGGGGCTGCTCCTGAAATTCTGGCTGCACTTCAGTCCCACACTCCTGATTTTTGGGCACCCCGAAGGATAGAATAAAAGGAAAAGGAGGTGGGGTAGCATTGCTGGTTAAAAAGGAGATTAATGCAATAGTTAGGAAAGACATTAGCTTGGATGATGTGGAATCTATATGGGTAGAGCTGCAGAACACTAAAGGGCAAAAATCGTTAGTGGGAGTTGTGTACAGACCTCCAAACAGTAGTAGTGATGTTGGGGAGGGCATCAAACAGGAAATTAGGAGTGCATGCAATAAAGGTGCAGCAGTTATAATGGGTGACTTTAATATGCACATAGATTGGGCCAGCCAAACTGGAAGCAATACGATGGAGGAGGATTTCCTGGAGTGCATAAGGGATGGTTTTCTAGACCAATATGTCGAGGAACCAACTAGGGGGGAGGCCATCTTAGACTGGGTGTTGTGTAATGAGAGAGGATTAATTAGCAATCTCATTGTGCGAGGCCCCTTGGGGAAGAGTGACCATAATATGGTGGAATTCTGCATTAGGATGGAGAATGAAACAATTAATTCAGAGACCATGGTCCAGAACTTAAAGAAGGGTAACTTTGAAGGTATGAGGCATGAATTGGCTAAGATAGATTGGCTAATGATACTTAAGGGGTTGACTGTGGATGGGCAATGGCAGACATTTAGAGACCGCATGGATGAATTACAACAATTGTACATTCCTGTCTGGCGTAAAAATAAAAAAGGGAAGGTGGCTCAACCGTGGCTATCTAGGGAAATCAGGGATAGTATTATAGCCAAGGAAATGGCATACAAATTGGCCAGAAATAGCAGCGAGCCTGGGGACTGGGAGAAATTTAGAACTCAGCAGAGGAGGACAAAGGGTTTGATTAGGACAGGGAAAATGGAGTACGAGAAGAAGCTTGCAGGGAACATTAAGGCGGATTGCAAAAGTTTCTATAGGTATGTAAAGAGAAAAAGGTTAGTAAAGACAAACGTAGGTCCCCTGCAGTCAGAATCAGGGGAAGTCATAACGGGGAACAAAGAAATGGCAGACCAATTGAACAAGTACTTTGGTTCAGTATTCACTAAGGAGGACACAAACAACCTTCCGGATATAAAAGTGGTCAGAGGGTCTAGTAAGGAGGAGGAACTGAGGGAAATCTTTATTAGTCAGGAAATTGTGTTGGGGAAATTGATGGGATTGAAGGCCGATAAATCCCCAGGGCCTGATGGACTGCATCCCAGAGTACTTAAGGAGGTGGCCTTGGAAATAGCGGATGCATTGACAGTCATTTTCCAACATTCCATTGACTCTGGATCAGTTCCTATCGAGTGGAGGGTAGCCAATGTAACCCCACTTTTAAAAAAAGGAGGGAGAGAGAAAGCAGGGAATTATAGACCGGTCAGCCTGACCTCAGTAGTGGGTAAAATGATGGAATCAATTATTAAGGATGTCATAGCAGCGCATTTGGAAAATGGTGACATGATAGGTCCAAGTCAGCATGGATTTGTGAAAGGAAGATCATGCTTGACAAATCTTCTGGAATTTTTTGAGGATGTTTCCAATAAAGTGGACAAAGGAGTACCAGTTGATGTGGTATATTTGGACTTTCAGAAGGCTTTCGACAAGGTCCCACACAGGAGATTAATGTGAAAAGTTAAAGCACATGGGATTGGGGGTAGTGTGCTGACGTGGATTGAGAACTGGTTGTCAGACAGGAAGCAAAGAGTAGGAGTAAATGGGTACTTTTCGGAATGGCAGGCAGTGACTAGTGGGGTACCGCAGGGTTCTGTGCTGGGGCCCCAGTTGTTTACATTGTACATTAATGATTTAGACGAGGGGATTAAATGTAGTATCTCCAAATTTGCGGATGACACTAAGTTGGGTGGCAGTGTGAGCTGCGAGGAGGATGCTATGAGGCTGCAGAGTGACTTGGATAGGTTAGGTGAGTGGGCAAATGCGTGGCAGATGAAGTATAATGTGGATAAATGTGAGGTTATCCACTTTGGTGGTAAAAACAGAGAGACAGACTATTATCTGAATGGTGACAGATTAGGAAAAGGGAAGGTGCAACGAGACCTGGGTGTCATGGTACATCAGTCATTGAAGGTTGGCATGCAGGTACAGCAGGCGGTTAAGAAAGCAAATGGCATGTTGGCCTTCATAGCGAGGGGATTTGAGTACAGGGGCAGGGAGGTGTTGCTACAGTTGTACAGAGCCTTGGTGAGGCCACACTTGGAGTATTGTGTACAGTTTTGGTCTCCTAACTTGAGGAAGGACATTCTTGCTATTGAGGGAGTGCAGCGAAGATTCACCAGACTGATTCCCGGGATGGTGGGACTGACCTATCAAGAAAGACTGGATCAACTGGGCTTGTATTCACTGGAGTTCAGAAGAGTGAGAGGGGACCTCATAGAAACGTTTAAAATTCTGACGGGTTTGGACAGGTTGGATGCAGGAAGAATGTTCCCAATGTTGGGGAAGTCCAGAACCAGAGGTCACAGTCTAAGGATAAGGGGTAAGCCATTTAGGACCGAGATAAGGAGAAACTTCTTCACCCAGAGAGTGGTGAACCTGTGGAATTCTCTACCACAGAAAGTAGTTGAGGCCAATTCACTAAATATATTCAAAAGGGAGTTAGATGAAGTCCTTACTACTCGGGGGATCAAGGGGTATGGCGTGAAAGTAGGAAGGGGGTACTGAAGTTGCATGTTCAGCCATGAACTCATTGAATGGCGGTGCAGGCTAGAAGGGCTGAATGGCCTGCTCCTGCACCTATTTTCTATGTTTCTATGTTTCTATGTGCGGAGGGGTGCGGGTAGGTCCGAGGGCCTCCTCGTAGGACTTCTCCTGGGCACGGCCAAGGGTGCCATCAGCCGGTCCAGGCAGCGGGCGATCGTTCAGCCTGACTGCCTGCCTCTCTCCCACGCGTACATCTGCACCAGGGTGTCCTTGGAGATGGAGCATGCGGTGTCCACCGGTAAGCTCGCGGCCTTCCGTGAGAGGTGGGCACCGGAGGGACTGGAGTGCATCATCAGCCACGGCAACCAAATTTTAATTTGATTTTATGTTTTAAAATTTAATTTGTTTTAATTGCCGGTGTTTTTTAGTGTCCCCCTCCCCTTTTATAGCGGGCACTTGGAAAAAAAAAATTTTGATTTTAGTGCCCAAAGAAAAACAAAAAAAAACCCACAAAAAAACCACAAAAAAAAACACAAAAAAAAGGGCCTTGAAAATGTTTGGTGTGTCCCCCAGATCGGGGGCACGATTTAATGTTTAGTTGTTTTTTCTCCCAAAAGAGTGGTAGGGTTCAGTAATACCGCAGAGGGGCTCGGGCGCGGGCATGAAAAGAAAAAGGGGGGAGTGGAGCAGGAGGCCTCGGCAGACATGGAGGTCTCCCTGCCTCTGCGCCCCCCCCCAGGAAGAAAAGGAGGCGCCGCTCCAATGAGGTGGACGGGGAACAACATCCCTCCGTGGAGGAGTCGGTGCCCGCCACGTGTCCCGCGTCTCCCTCCAGCACCCCCAAACCGCGCCGTAGGCGGGGGGAATCTGTCCCCGGGGAGGGTCAGACAGTCGAGGCTGCCCAGCCTCTGCCTCCCGGGGATGGCGAGGAAGATCTGCCTGTCGCGGGGGGCGTGGGGCCGGCGGAGGAATGTGTTGCCGCCAGGTCGAGCGTCCCGGGGACTGAGGCGGGCGGGGCCGAAAAGGCCGAACCTGAGCCCGCCCAGCCAATATCCAACTTCCCCCGGGAGTTGCTCGATCCGGCAGAAAAAGAAAATGTTAATGATTTTAATGATTCTGCACATTCTGGGCCGGGGGGTGGCGGCGGGGAGGGGGAAGAACACCAACCCTCTCCCCCTACTTTGGAGCTGGGGGAATTGGAGGACCTGGAGCATTTCTTTGACCAGGTCTCTCCATGTTCCCCGGTCCCTGGGGCGGAGGAGGAACCCCTTCCGCTGCTGCTTCCTGACCCGGCACCACAGTTAAAAGAGCCCAGTGGGGACTCCTCTGCCGACGATCCTGGGGGTGGGATCGGGGCGGAGCCAGGGCCGGATGGAGCGACCGGGCCGTTTGCCGTACCTCGTGCGGTCGACGGGCCGGCTGGTGGCGGCGACCTCCCGGAGGGGGACGGTGACTCGGTGGAGGACGCAGGAGAAGATCTGGAGTCCATTTCCAGTGAGGCGGTGGATCTCCTCGCGCCCGCCGCTGAGTCCCCCCTTATTTCTGTTAAGGAGCTCCGGGACTTTTTGGTCCAGAACCAGGGTCGCCGCAACCGAGCCCATCTGGCCCTGGAAAAATGGTCCGAGCCGGCGCTGCTCATCACGTCCGTCCGCGCCGCCGCTAAAACCATGGCCGCGGGCGGGTCCTTATCAAAGGCTCAAAGCCTTGAGCTGCGCCGGCTCAAAACATTCCTTGCTGGGTTGCTGAGGGAGTGGAGGTCAACAAACGACTCCACTTCCCCCCCCACAATAGGTTAAGTAGAGGTTGCAGTATGTTTTTGTCATGAAGATAACCATAGCCAGCCTCAACATCAACGGCAGCAGAGAGGCACGCCGTAGATTTAACAATTTTTCGCTCCTGCGGGAGGGGAAATATGCAGTGTGCTTCCTGCAAGAAACGCACACCGTTCCGGGAGACGAAGCCATGTGGCTCCTGGAATGGCAAGGAGAGGTCCGCATGAGCCACCTCACCACCACTTCTTGTGGGGTGGCCATCTTGTTGGCCCTGCATTTTCAGCCGGAGATCTTGGCGGTCGAGGAGCCCGTGCCAGGCCGCTTGCTGCACGTCACGGTTCGCCTGGGGGACATGCCGCTCCATCTCATGAACGTGTACGCCCCTCAGCCCGGCCCGCAGCAAACGCGCTTCGTCGAAGAAGTGTCCGCTCTTCTTGGCTCCGTCGACGTCGGCGACTGCATTGTCCTCGGGGGGGATTTTAATTGCACCCTTGAGGCGAGGGACCGCTCCGGTGCCCCGCAGAGCATGACGGCAATCGAGAAGTTGAGGGACCTGGTCGGGTCCTTCGACTTGGTGGACGTCTGGCGAAATCTCCATCCCGACTCCAGCGCCTTTACTTGGGTGAGGCCTGGAGTAGGATGGTCCAGAATCGACCGCCTTTACGTGTCTCTGGCGTACGTTTCCTGCGTCCTGGTGGCCTCCATGCGGCCGGTGCCGTGTTCGGACCACCACCTGGTGTGGGTGGAGCTAGTTTCGCTCCGCGCGAGGACGGGGTCCGCGTACTGGCATTTTAACAACCAGCAGCTGGAGGACGTGCGGTTCCAGGACTCGTTCCGTCGATTCTGGGCCGACTGGAGAAGGAAGCAGGGGGGCTTCCCCTCCTTGAGGCTATGGTGGGACGTGGGCAAGGCTCACGTCCGCGTCTTCTGTCAAGAGTACGCGAGGGGGTCGACCAAGAGGCGGGCGGCCAGGGTCGGGCGCCTAGAAAAAGAGGTGCGCGACCTGGAATCCCATCTCGGTCAAGTCGTCGAGGACCCGGCCCTGCGGACGGTGTACGAAGCGAAGAAGGCCGCGCTGAAGGACCTGCAGTTCGTCGGGTCCAGAGGCGCATTCGTGAGGTCGCGGATCCGGTTCCTGCGGGATCTGGACCGCGGCTCCCCCTTCTTCTACTCACTGGAAAAAAGACAAGGTGTCCGTAAGCAGCTCTTGACGCTGCTGGCCGACGACGGCTCTCTCGTCTCGGATCCGGAAGGCGTCAGCAACAGCGCCCGAGAATATTACGGGGCTCTGTTCTCTCTGGAGCCGTCCAGCGAGGAAGCTTGTAGAGTTTTATGGGAGGACCTGCCGAAGGTCGGCCCGGAGGGCGCTGAAAATCTGGAAGCTCCACTGAGCCTGGCGGAGCTGACCAGCGCCCTCGCCCGGCTCTCGAGGGGAAAAGCCCCGGGAATGGACGGGCTGACCATGGAGTTCCACAGGGCGTTCTGGGACGTCCTGGGGGGCGACTACGCACGGGTCCTGGGGGAAAGTCTGGCGACCGGGGAGATGCCCCTCTCTTGGCTCAGGGCAGTCATCGTCCTGCAGCCTAAGAAGGGCGATCTCCGCCTCCTTAAGAACTGGCGCCCGGTCTCCCTCCTCAGCATGGACTACAAAATCTTTGCCAGGGTGATGTCTGCTCGCCTTGGCGGCGTGCTGGACCACATGATCCACCCCGACCAGTCCTACACGGTCCCGGGCCGGACAATCCACGATAACATCCATCTGGTCCGGGACCTCATCCATCATTCCCAGGAGGCTGGTCTGTCGGTCGCCTTCCTATCTCTCGACCAAGAGAAAGCGTTCAACAGGGTGGATCACGACTATCTGTTCGGAACTCTGCGCGCTTTCGGTTTCGGGACGCATTTCGTCGCCCGGATCCGACTTTTGTACGCCACTGCAGAGTGTCTAATTAAGGTTAACGGGTCCTTGACGGTGCCCCTTCGCTTTAGGAGAGGGTGCGCCAGGGATGCCCCATGTCCGGCCAGTTATATGCCATCTGCGTGGAGTCTTTCCTGCGCCTCCTGCGGACGAGGTTGACGGGACTGGCTCTGCAAGGGCCGGGCGTGGAGGTCGTCCTCTCGGCTTACGCCGATGACGTGCTCCTCACGGTAGAGGATCCCGCTGACCTGCGGAGGATGCGTGAGTGCCAGGAGATTTACTCGGCCGCATCCTCCACCAGGATCAACTGGGAGAAATGTTCCGGACTCCTTGTGGGTCAGTGGCGGGTGGACTCCCTGCCGGAGGAGCTCAGGCCTTTTGCCTGGAGCACGACCCATCTCCTCGATCTGGGAGTCTACCTTAGCCCCGACGAAGAAGCCTGGCCGGCGAACTGGCAAGAGCTGGAGGCCAAGGTCGCCGCTCGCCCCGAGTGCTGTCCTACAGGGGATGAGCGTTAGTCATAAACCAGCTGGTGGCCGCTATGCTGTGGTACTGGCTGGTCACTTCGACCTCTCCCCCTGCGTTTGTCGCTAAGATACAGAAGAAGCTGGTGGACTTCTTCTGGAACAACAGGAAGCACTGGGTCTCCCGCTTAGGGAGGGCGGTCAGTCGTTGGTGTGCGTCAACGCCCAGCTCGCGACTTTCCGTCTTCAGACCCTGCAGAGATACCTTTACGTCGAGCCCCCTCCTAGGTGGCGTGCGCTGGCGACGTATTTCTTCCGCCAGCAGCTCGACCTCAACTATGACACGCAGCTCCTGTTTGTGAGCTTGGGGGGCGTCAGGACCGCCGTCCAGGAGCTGCCTGTCTTTTACAAGGAACTCACCAGGGTCTGGAACAAAGTCTCCACCAAGCGCATCTCTCCACCGGCTGGAGTGGCGGCTGTCCTGCAGGAGCCGCTGCTCGGGAATCTGTACCTCCACGACCGAGGTTTTAGGTGGCAGTCGGACGAGAGGGCTATGGCTGGTGAGGTGACCAGGGTCAGGGACCTGCTCGATGGCGGAGGAGCGGGCTGGTTGGCGCCAGACATGCTGGCGCGGCGAAGAGGGTTGCACCCAGGTTCTCCGATGACTCCCTCGATATCCTTATTAATAGGCTCAGAGCACGCAAGGAGGTCAAACGGTCGGAAGAGCCCTCCCCAGGAGAAAAAATGAGCCTGGCTCCAAATTGCAGCGGAGGTCAACAGCAGGGATGTGTTCAGGAAGACCTGGGTGCAGTGCCGCAAATATTTCAATGATCTCAGTAGATCTAGAAAGGTGAGTACAAAGCCACATTCAACTTCATCCTGCTGTGCCTCTCGTCACATCCCCGTCACTCTGCCTTCCCAACCGTTCTGCTGCTGCACTGCCCCCCCAGTCATCAAGATCCATAGCGCGGCCCTGGACAACGTGGACCATTTTCCATTTTCCATACCTCGGGAGCCTATTATCAGCAAGGGCAGACATTGTCGACGAGGTTCAATACTGCCTCCAGTGCGCCAGCGCAGCCTTTGGCCGCCTGAGGAATAGAGTATTCGAAGATCAAGCCTTTAAATCTGGCACCAAGCATATGGTCTACAGGGCTGTAGTGATACCCACCCTCCTGTATGGCTCAGAGACATGGACCATATATATTAGAAACCTCAAATCGCTGGAGAAATACCACTAGTGTTGTCTCCGCAAAATCCAGCAAATTCCCTGAGAGAACAGACGCACCAACGTTAGTGTCCTTGATCAGGCCAACATCCCCAACATTGAAGCACTGACCACACTCGACCAACTCCGTAGTGCGGGCTATATTGTTCGCATGCCTGACACAAGACTCCCAAGGCAAGCGCTCTACTCGGAACTCCTACATGGCAAGCGAGCCGCAGATGGGCAGAGGAAACATTTCAAGGACACCCTCAAAGCCTCCTTGATAAAATGTAACATCCCCACCGACATCTGGGAGTCCCTGGCCAAAGACCACCCTAAGTGGAGGAAAAGCATCCGGGAGGGCGCTGAGCACCTCGAGTGTCATTGCCGAGAGCATGCAGAAAACAAAGGCAGGCAGCGGAAGGAGCGTTCAGCAAACCAGCCCCACCCACCCTTTTCTTCAACGACTGTCTGTCCCACCTGTGACAGAGACTGTAATTCTCATATTGGACTGTTCAGTCACCTAAGAACTCACTTTTAGAGTGGAAGCAAGTCTTACTCGATTTTGAGAGACTGCCTATGATGGCTGCTGCACATCCTTACTCACAGCAACATACCTTGCACATCCACCTATCCCTCTCTATCTACGTTATCACATGCCCATCTTACTAGCTACCCCTCATACTCACCCTCATCCTTATGCAAACATACCAACTAACAACATGCAAGGTGCCCACTTGGCATTGCTACCACAATCCATCATAGTCTCCCTCGAAAGATGTAACCCATCTATTCTTTACACTCATTCCATCACTCTCACTCAACCATCTCTTTCCCTCCTTGCAGGAGAAGTGAGCGCACAAGAAGAGGGAGAGAACTGGAGGTGGCTCTCCATCATTTGCGACTCTCACAACAGCAGAGGAGGCTGTATTGGAAGTGTCGCGAGTGGCCGAGCAGCTGGAGGTAGGAGACGGGGAGAGGGGGACATCACAGCAACCTGGTGACAGAATTACATATCGTTCAGCTACATGGTGTACATCAGTCACTCATATGGGGACGGATGTCATCAGCCACTGAATGGTCATCATCTGCATAATGGTATGTGCATCCATTCTTCATATGGCATATCCAACATCTTTTTACCCTCCCACAGGTCCATTAAAAGCCCCTCCCCCACCCCCCATTGTCGAAGAGGAAGAGGAAGACGATTGCTCAGAGGAACCTCCAGCCTCTGAGGGTGCAGCGTCACCAGACATGAGCGTATCCAACACCAGCGCAGAGACGCACACCTCGGTGGTGCAACGCGAGAAAGAATAGTGTTGTCACAGGGTCCATCACAAGTTACAAGTGAGCAAAAGCAGATGGTGGCGAAAGGAACAGCAGTAGAGACTCCTCGCTAGAGGGTGCAGGATGCAGACACTGAGCCTCGGGGGCCATCCAGAAAGAGGGTGATCCTGGAGGGGCAGGAAGAGGCACAGGAGGTTCTGACAGGTTTTGTGAGTGCGATGTCTGCACATGTTCAGAGAATGAGGGAGTCCATCTCCAATAATAGCACCACCGTGTCGCAGGCGATGGTGACTGTAGGCTCTTCCATCAGTAGGATGGCCACCTGCGTGGAGCAGCTAATGCACCACTCACAGGAGCACATGGGGGCAGAATTTCTGACGTCCCGGGCCCGTACGAAGTTTCTACAGACCCGGGAAGGCATCGTAAAAGCTGGTTTGCAACGCACAACGCGCATGCGCTGAAAACCGGCTTTTCCGATGTGTCAAGCTGCAACTTGACAGATGATCCGCAGATCGGGTGCGAGGACATTTGTACGTGGAAATTTGGGCTATTTATCCATATTTTGCACGGCAAATATCCTCAAACCTCTTGCGCCTGAAAAACCAGGCGCATAGCCTACTGCAGGCGAAAGAGTCTAAAAACATAGAAAAAACGTGATTAAAATTAAAATTTAAAAAACACATTTATGTTAAAACCCTGCCCACTCAGATATTGTTATTTTAAACCCTAAACCGAACTTTTTTTTTAAATCGTCTGTTTCTTTTTCTTTTAAAAACGTGTAACATTTTTAATTTCTATTCGTTTATTGTGTGAGGTGTTTTTTTTTAATGTTTTATGTATTTTTTGAGAGTTTTGAAGTTTTTCTCATTCATTGCAATAGGAGTTTCGTAACTTGCAATGAATGAGAAAATACTTACCTGTGATTGGGTGTCCAGGCACATGTGACTCCTGCGGACGTCCCGATGTGCACGCGCTGCGCGTCGCAGGGAGAAGAGGCCTGTGGATCGGGCGGGCGCGGCAGCTTCAGGTAAGTGCGCATTTTATTTCTATTCTTTATTGATTTGCCCGTGGGAAGTCCTCCTCGGAATTTCTGCCCTATGGTCTCTATGGAGAATAGATGGCTGTTTCTGGAGAACAGATGGCTTGGGGAATAGATGGCAGTGGCTCATAGACCTCTTGTCTAGGAGGGATGTCAACATTGACATGTGTCCTTATGGCCTCACTCATGTGCAACAAGGTGCTCCCCAGCCCCTTGCTAGCAGGAAAGTACGGGTGGCCCATAAGAGGGATGATGGTGAGCGAGGAGAGGGAAATGTGGGCTCCTCTCAAAGCACTACTCTCCTGTTGCCACCCCCTCAGTCAGAGCCCCAGACAGCTCCTCGGATCACGATGGCCGAGGTCCGCCCCTGCACAGTCGCAGGAGGAGCAAACTTTGGCAGAGCCATTTGAGGCTCCAAAACCCAGAGGATGTCTGTCCAGAGTACCTAAGCAGTTGCAGCAGGGAAGTGAGCAGGCTGCCTCTACCTCTGCTGAAGCCACAGGGGGGTAGCACCTCGTAGAAGCACACAGAAGAGGAAGATGACACACAAGTAGATTCACAAGGGTAGCCACTTGGGTGTTTTAATCAATTACAATGGCAAAATTCCGTTAATGTTTTGTCAACCATTAAAATCTTTCTTTTCACCACTTTGCCATCTTGTACACATTTGTGTGCACCTTTGGAAGTGGCTTAGTGAGCTGCAATGACTGGTGAAACATAACATTACCTCCAGCAATGGTGGTCAGTGTGAAAGGAATAGCTTGGTTATTGTAGGGATCCTTTATGGTGTTGTTGTGGGCTGGCACAGCATGTGGTAGCCATATGGTGTACAACGTAAAGTTAAGAAATCTGGACATGATGAGGCCATCCCTGGCCATCCGGGCTATAATGTGCTCAGGGGCTGATGCCCTCTGTCCTGTGCAGCATCAGGTGGTTGCGGAGAAGGTTGGTGTTATTGTTGTTGGTGCTGCTGATGTGCCTGGTGGTGCTGGTGTTGGGGCTGATTGTGGTCCGATTCTGAGGAACAAGGTGAGACAGTATAAATGCCACCCATGCTGATGGAATGGATGGCAGGTCAAGTCGAGTTCACAAAAGCAATCTGTCAATGGTGAGAGAGAGAGAGAAAGAGACTTGTGTTTATATAGCGCCTTTCACCGGACATCTCAAAGCGCTTTACAACCAATGAAGTTGTTGTGTTCCTAACACAGATGAGACTGCACACAGGGAGGTTAAAGGAACAGTGACCTCAGTCTTTATTAAGACACTCCAGAGTGAGGAACAGGCCTTAGGGGCCAGCTTATATACAGTGCTCCCAAAAGATGCTGGGATCCCTTGGGACTTCAGGGCATGTGCTCCCTGCTGGCAGAACATGGGAGTGCATGCTTTACAGATACACAACATCACTTCCCCCCCCAAAGTCAAAGTGAAAACTATTTACAAGGTGAGGCGGTCGGGAGCCTTTCTTTCCCTGGTGGACCGCCTCGGTACAAATGTCTGTTCTGGTGTGTTGGCTGTGCCCTCGCTGGGCTGGCGTGTTGTTAGCCCTGCAAGGCTGCTGGGTGAGCCTGGCCTTGCTGGGCTGTTGGGCGTGATGGGTTCAATTTCCTGGTCCGGGGTGGCGTCGTTGATCCTTTGGGTGTGTGTTGTGGGCTCGAAAAAGGTGGTGTCTGCTGTGGGTTGTTCAGGGCAGTCTGTGAACCGCAGCCTCGTTTGGTCCAGGTGCTTTATGCAAATTTGTCCGTTGTCTAGTTTGACTACAAACACCCAACTCCCTTCTTTAGCTATCACCGTGCCCGCGATCCACTTGGGACCATGTCCATAGTTTAGCACATACACAGGGTCATTCAGATCAATTTCCCGTGACACAGTGGCGCGACCATCGTTTACATTTTGTTGCTGCCGCCTGCTCTCTACCTGATCATGCAGGTTGGGGTGAACCAGCGAGAGTCTGATTTTAAGTGTCCTTTTCATCAGTAGCTCAGCCAGGGGCACCCCTATGAGCGAGTGGGGTCTCGTGTGGTAGCTGAGCAGTACTCGGGACAGGCGGGTTTGGAGTGAGCCTTCTGTGACTCGTTTAAGACTCTGTTTGATGGTTTGTACTGCCCGCACTGCCTGCCCATTAAAGGCTGGTTTAAACGGGGCCGAGGTGACATGTTTGATCCCACTGTGGGTCATGAATTCTTTAAATTCGGCACTGGTGAAACATGGCCCGTTGTCACTGAACAGTATGTCAGGCAGGCTGTGAGTGGCAAACATGGTCCTCAGGCTTTCAATGGTGGCGGTGTCGGTGCTTCCCGACATTATTTCACATTCAATCCACTTTGAAAAAGCATCCACAACCACCAGGAACATTTTACCGAGACATGGATCCTCGACCATGGTCTGAAAGGCCAGGACCACAAACTTAGTGGTGCCTCTCTGGGCGCGTTGCTCAACTGAGCACATACGCTGCATTGCCGTACACAGGACTCTAAGTCAGAGTCGATACCGGGCCACCACACACGGGATCTAGATATCGCTTTCATCATTACTATACCCGGCTGTGTGCTGTGAAGATCCGAGATGAACATCTCCCTGCCACAACAGGCAGTCTGCCTGAATGGACAGCTCGTCCTTTCACCGCTGGAACGGCTTGATTAGCTCTTGCCTTTTAACGGGGATGCTGGCCCAGCATTTTACTCGGGACAGCAGAGGATCTTGGCTGGTCCAAGTCCTAATCTGGCGGGCCGTGACAGGTGAGTTATCATTTTCAAACGATTCCATGACCATCAACAAGTCTGCGGGCTGCGCCATTTCCACCCCCGTGGTGGGCAATGGTAGCCAACTGAGAGCATCCGCATAGTTCTCGATGCCTGGCCTATGGCGGATGGTATAGTTATACACTTATAGCGCGAGTGCCCACCTTTGTGTGCGGGCTGAGGCATTAGTATTTATCCCCTTGTTTTCAGCGAACAGGGATATGAGGGGCTTGTGATCGGTTTCCAGCTCAAATTTGAGGCCAAACAGGTACTGATGCATTTTCTTTACCCCGAACACACATGCTAATGCCTCTTTCTCAATCATGCTGTAGGCCCTCTCGGCCTTAGACAAGCTCCTGGGGGCATAGGCGATAGGTTGCAACTTCCCCGCAACGTTAGCTTGTTGTAATATACACCTGACTCCGTACGACGACGCATCACATGCTAGCATAAGTCTTTTACACGGGTTATACAATACAAGCAGCTTGTTGGAGCATAAAATATTTCTGGCTTTCTCAAAAGCAATTACTTGGTTTTTTCCCCATACCCAGTTCTCACCTTTACACAATAACACATGTAGGGGCTCTAAGAGGGTGCTTAACCCCGGTAGGAAGTTACCAAAATAGTTGAGGAATACCAGGAATGACAGCAGCTCCGTGATGTACTGTGGCCTGGGCGCGTTCCTGATAGCCTCTGTCTTGGCGTCTGTGGGCCGAATGCCGTCCGCCGCGATCTTTCTCCCCAAAAACTCCACTTCTGTTGCCATGAAGACGCATTTCGACCTCTCCAGCCGCAGCCCTATGCGATCCAGTTGCTGGAGGATCTCTTCCAGGTTTTGTAGGTGCCTGTGACCAATATGTCATCCTGAAAAACCACCATGCATGGTACCGACTTGAGTAGGCTCTCCATGTTTCTCTGGAAGATCGCTGCAGCCGACCGAATTCGAAACGGGCATCTGTTGTAGATGAACAGTCCCTTGTGCGTGTTGATGCAGGTGAGGCCCTTCGGAGACTCCTCCAGCTCCTGCGTCATGTAGGCCGAAGTCAGGTCGAGCTTGGTGAGCGTCTTGCCTCCTGCCAGCGTCGCAAATAGGTCGTCTGCCTTAGATAGCGGGTATTGGTCCTGTAGCGAGAAACGATTAATAGTTACTTTATAATCGCCGCAAATCCTGACCGTGCCATCACTTTTGAGTGTTGGAACAATTGGGCTGGCCCACTCGCTGAATTCCACTGGGGAGATGATGCACTCGTGTTGCAGCCTGTCCAGCTCTATTTCCACTCACTCCCTCATCATGTGAGGTACCACTCGCGCCTTGTGGTGAATGGGTCATGCCTCTGGGACCAAGTGGATCCGCACCTTCGCCCCGGAAAAGTTTCCAAAGCCTGGCTCAAAAAGGGAAGGAAATTTGTTAAGAACCTGGGTACATGAGGCCTCATCGACATGTGATACCGCTCGGATGTCATCCCAGTTCCAGCGGATTTTGCCCAGCCAGCTCCTTCCAAGCAGTGTGGGGCCATCGCCCGGGACAATCCAGAGTGGCAGTTCTTGCACCGTGCCCTCGTAGGTGACCTTGACCATGGCGCTTCCCAGGACAGTGAGTGATGAGCTCTTTGGTGTACGTTCTCAGTTTCGTGTGGATGGGGCTCAGGGCTGGTCTGAATGCCTGGTTGCACCACAGTCTCTCAAACATCTTTTTACTCATGATGGATTGGCTAGCGCCAGTGTCCAGTTCCATGGCTATGGGTAAGCCATTCAATTTTACATTTAGCATTATAGGTGGACATTTCGTCGAAAATGTGTGCACCCCGTGTACTTCAGCATCTGCCTCCTCTCTCAGGCTCGAAATTGCTTTGATCCACCATGGACCGATCTTCCTCTGCCACATGGTGGTTAGCAGGTTTTGCAGAGCTTGCAGCTCATCTGCAAGCTCGTTGGAGGTGCCCCATTGTTCCACAGCTCTTGCAAACATACCTTTGAAGTGGCATGAATAGGCTGAATGGAAACCACCACAACGCCAACAAAGTGTGAATTGCCTTGCATTCATCCTTTGTTGGGGACTCTGAGTCATCTGGGTCACCTGAGGCCTGCTGGCAGTTGCAGACTCGTGGGTTCTGCCCTGTACATTTCTGCTCGCAAACACAGTTCCAGTGAATTTATGAACATTGCTAGCACTTGTGTGCTGGGAGATTTGTTTGGTGTTATCACTGATGGGCATAAACGCCTATGCTATCGCAATGGCCTTATTAAGGGTCGGTGTCTCTACAGTCACAAGTTTTCGTAGGATGGTCTCGTGGCCAATGGCCAGTACAAAAAAGTCTCTGAGCATCTGCTCCAGGTAGCCATCAAACTCACATTGTCCTGCAAGTCGCGTTAGCTCGGCGACGTAGCTCGCCACTTCCTGACCTTCAGATCGCTGGCACATGTAGAACCGATACCTCGCCATCAGGATGCTCTCCCTCGGGTTAAGATGCTCCAGAACCAGTGTACGCAGCTCCTCATATGACTTATTTGTGGGTTTCACCGGAGCCAGAAGATTCTTCATGAGGCTGTAGGTCGGTGCCCCGCAGGCTGTGAGGAGGACCGCTCTCCTTTTTGCAGTGCTTCCTTCTCCGTCCAGCTTGTTGGCTACAAAGTACTGGTCTAGCCGTTCGACATAAGCTTCCCAGTCCTCACCCTCCGAGAACTTCTTCAGGATGCCCACAGTTTGCTGCATCTTTGTGTTGAATTCGTATACTTGTCGCCAGTTATTGTGTTCCTAACACAAATGAGACTGCACACAGGGAGGTTAAAGTAACAGTGACCCCAGTCTTTATTAAGACACTCCAGAGTGAGGAACAGGCCTTAGGGGCCAGCTTATATTCAGTGCTCCCAAGGGATGCTGGAATCCCTTGGGACTTCAGGGGATGCGCTCCCTGGTGGCGGAACATGGGAGTGCATGCTTTACAGATACACAACAGAAGTACTTTTGGAGTGTAGTCACTGTGAGAGGTTGGTCCAATGAGGTGACACTGGATGGAGACTTTGCTGGAAACACTTGCAGTCTGCAGAAAGTTAATTCTGTGCTGGCAACGTCGTCAGCAACAGCTTCTGCCTGAGGATTGTGCCCAGCTGTGAGGTGGGAGTTTTTATAGTACACTTGATCAAATAATCAGCTGGAACAAAAGCCACTCAACTCCCGCCTCAGGCTGTCGGACATGGTTCCCGAGTTGTGTGAATCCCGTGGCCATGCAGGAAAATTTGAAATATAGGGCGGGGGCGGGGGGAAAGGCTCTTAAGTGTCTGACAACAAGGTGACAATGATTTGAATTACGTTGTCTGCCTCTGTCGGTCGGGTCGCTACTGCGCCTGCAAACGTGCCTGAGGAAAAGGCGGCTGGGGGCAGGATGATGGCGGGTTCCTGACCCGCTCAATCCTTTTGCAAATTTCCCACCCGACCCACCTCCGATTGTGCTCACACGGATCCCAGGAAATTCCAGCTCATGTGTGGATCCCTTGGGACAATCATTTGCAAGCATTTGTAGTTAGAATGGCCCCTTAATGTCTGCTGATTGTTCTTCTAGATCCCTGACTCGAATGTTTAATGTTTAATTGTAATAATGCTTGCATGAATTGGTTATGAAACTCCACAGCCGTTCCAGCATACTCCTGCCGTAACTTCGGAAACTAGTCTGGACCCAGGAAGCAGTTGCGTCATCGTTTCCACAATGATCTATTGGGGCGAGAGGCGGAGGGATTGGAAGCATTGACGTTCCCGTTTCAGGACCTTCTCTGGTTGGTGAAAGTACAGCTGGTGAGAACAGGCGTATCTTATTGACTGGGAATGAAGTGGGGCCCACTAGGCTGGCATGGTGGCCAAGATCTGAATTATTAAACTATATATTTTTTGATATGGCCCCCTTGGCAACAGGGTCACCACATACACTGTAGTGTCCGGTGGGAGTTGAGGCATTTGGCAGCCCCCCGTTCCCCCTCTCTTCCCGCCCGATGGACATCTTCCTCCAGATATGGCAGATATCCTGGATGCGTCCCTAGTGGCCTTGACACCCACCAATGGAATTTAATGCAGGAAATGTCCCCTGCTCCAGGAAAGCCGATCAGAGCTAACAGTGGAGGTTCTTGGCAGGCAGCATCTCAATATAATTGCCGGCCTACCGATTTTTGGAGCCAATATTCTTTTTCCTCCAATCTCCATTTGCTAAAAGTTGCTCAATAGCCACCAAAAAAGAAGCAAAATTGGATAAGTTCCCACTGATAATAACTTGCATTTATATGTTGCCTTTAATGTAGTAAAAGGTCCTAAATTGCTTCACAGTAACGTAATCAGCCAAAAAAATTGACACCGAATCAAAGAAGGCGACATTTGGTCAGGTGACCATAAGCTTGGTCATGGTCGTAGATTTTAAGGAGCGTCTTAAAGGAGGAGAGGTAAAGAGACGGAGAGATTTTGGGAGGGAATTCCAGAGCTTAGGACCTTGGCAACAGAAGGCACGGCCGCCAATGGTTGAGCGATTATAATCAGGGATGCTCAGGAGGCCGGGATTGGAGGAATGCAGAGTTCCCAGAGGGTTGTAAGGCTGGAGGAAGAAGTGGTAAGATATGGGAGCATTCTGTATCCACATACAATACACTAGAAACAAGCTGCTCAGACTGAAGACTTTGGTGGAAAAGTCGTCCCCTTCGCGCCTCCCGTTAGCGCCAGCAGATACCGTTAACAGGTCAGGTATGGGCCAGGGCAATTTTAACTGCCCATCTGCCAGGTCTCTGCTGAGCGAGTAGGGTTAAAATCGCCTGCAAAACTCCTTCGAGCTGTGTAAATGGGGTCAGGGTCATAGGCAATATTCCCTGTTTATGGCCCAGAAATCCCAATCTCCCCAGGTCCGTACGGTGTTTCTACCGACCCGGGAAGGCCTCGGAAAAGCAATGCACATGCGCTGAAAACCGGCTTTTCTGATCTATCAAGTTTCTGGCAAGACAGATCGCCCACATCTCGGGAGCGAGGACATTTCCATGGCTATTTGCCCATCCCTTGCCCTGTGAATGTCCGTAAAACTCTTGCGCCTCGTAAAAGCAAGCGCATAGCCTACTTTTACCAGCGTAAAAGTTTAAAAACATATCAAAAACATATTAAAATAAAATTTAAAAATACATATTCATGTTAAAAACCCTGCCCACTCAAGTAATTTGATTTTAAACAATAATTAAAACTTTTTTTAAAAATCTGCAAATATTTTTTTTAAAACATTTCTATCCTCTTTAATTTCTATAGTGTATTTATGTGAGGTGTTTTTTTAAATGTTTTATGTAGTGTTTGGGTGTTCGGGGGTGTTTCTCATTCATGGTAATAGGAGTTTCAGACTTGCGAAACTCCTATTACTATGAATGAGAATACATTATACCTGATTGGCTGCCCAGAACCATGTGACTCCAGCTCCAGGCCTGCGCATGTCCCGATGTGCATGCACTGCAATGCGCAATCAGGGGAGGCCTCTGGACCGGGATTTCGCGTGGACGCAGCAGCTTCAGGTAGGTGCACTGCTTTTTTCCAGAATCCAGGCGAAAGCCCGCGGGAAGGAGAAACTGGGATTTCTGGGCCATTTTTTGGGGGCCGTGCCGCCCCTTTAACGGACAGTGCGTCCCATTCAAAATTCCGCATGTGCGCGGCTTTTTCTATTTAAAAGCCAGTTGACCTGCTGCTTGGGATCGCCACAGCACCACGCGATCACGCAGCTTAAAGGGAACATTGGTCGTAGTCACATGTGGAAGTTACAATGGCAGAACGCGAGCAACTCTAAAGATATTCCTGGCCCATATCAATCTTTCTGAATAGATTAGACAGGTGGTTGCAGGAATGGGGCATAAAGGGATATGGGAACATGGGATCAAGACTACTGTTCATGTGGAGGATGAACACCAACATGGACTGGTTGGGACGAATGCCCAGGTTCTGTGTAATTGCTGGGTAATTCTGTGTAAAATGCTCCCTTTTAGTTCTCACATAGTTTATCATCTACTGTGCTTCCTGTGACACTTCTTGGAAGTAGCTGAATTGTCTAAATGAGTATTACCAATGAATCAGCAGACCACAAGTGTTTAGCACTTCCCCTGTAACACACAGCAAACTAGAAACAAGATGCTCAGAGTTGAGAAAGAAAGACTCGCATTTATATAGCGCCTTTCACAACCTCAGGTTGTCCCATAGCACTTTAACGACAATGAAGCACTTTTGAAGTGTAGTCACAGTTGTAATGCAGGAAACGTGGCAGCCAATTTGAAAACAGCAATGTGATAATAATCAGATAATCTGTTTTAATTATGCCCAGGAGACGGGGATAACTCCCCTGCTCTTTTGGGATCTTTCACACCCACCTGAGAGAGCAGACGGAGCCTCGGTTTAACGTCTCATCTGAAAGACGGCAACTCTAACAGTGCAGCACTCAGTCAGCACTGCACTGGAGTGTCGGCCTAGATTTTTGTGCTCAAATCTCTTGAACCCAAAAACTCTGAATCATAGACAAGAGTGCTACCACTGAGCCACAGCTGACATCATGTTTTTCTGAAAGACTTTGGGTGATATTTTCGGTTGCAGAACGCCTCAGTTAGCGGCCAGAGGGTGCATTAATGGGAGCATAAGAGGTTACCGACCGGGAGCACAGTGTTTACCGCCCCGACCGAAAATTAATTAGAGGCTCACCGGGGGCGCAAACCAGTAGCGCCCGGCTGCTGACGATCAGAGTGATCATGACGTGTTCCTGGTGCAACGCCCACGCTTGCGCCCCGGTCGGAAAATTAGATGCGGCCACCTCATTTAGCGACTGTCAAGAACAATGTCTGGAAAAACAGCCGGTACAGGCTGTGGGAGCGAAAGCCCGTATTTCTGAAATGCCTCGCTTTCGGCGCAGTCTGGAGATGATACAATCTGGGGTAAACGTTGAAGCAGCTTTCTGATGAACATGGAGTGTATTGCAGTTTGGATCAAAGCACAGGCTGTCTCTCAAAAACAGGATACTAGACGATATGGAGCCATTCAGCCATTCAAATGTGTCAATCTGATGACCTGTGTGTTTACGGTAATTCATAGCGTGGGTCGATTGCGACAATGAGACCTGATTTCAAGACAATGGATAGTTGATCATTAGGCCAGAAGAGCCGAGGGCCCAGGGGCAGCACGGGTCAGCCCATACTGCGATATGTGTGCGCACTAGGTCCGTGCAGCAGAGCAGGTCTCCAGTCGTCCTGGTTAACCCTTGTCGCTGGATAAAGCTCGTGTGGTGACTGATGTGCAATGGCCACCACACATTAAGAAAATCCACGCACAGGCATCTTCGACCCCTTCAGGACTGGTATATCGATCCTTCATCGAAACATCTGTGAACTCATCCCTTTTGGTGTGGAAGCAAGTCATCCTCGTTCGAGGGGCCGCCTATGATGATGATCATCTGTATGTTAATTATTTGTATGCACTATTGATACTATTCATGGCATCGAAGACTTGATTTTGAATAAACTCCTGCTGATCATCTGTTTTGTGTACAGTAATTAATGAAGCAGTTAGACGTGATTTCAAGACAATGGTCATTTAGTCATCTCATAGAATCATAGACCGTAGGTGACCTTGACTGCGATGAAGAATCCTCGCACCTCATGGCTGTCGGCCAGTTATTGTATTGCCTGTGCTTTCTCTATCCACCACCTGTTCTTTACGTCCGTGTTTTTTTGTTGGACCTCAGCCTTGAGCCGTCTGTAATGTTGCTTTGCTGCTCCCAAGTTCGGTTGTTGCTTAAGGCTCAGAAATGCTCTGCGCTTGCGATCTATTAGTTCTTGGATCTCCTGATCATTCTCATCAAATCAGTCCTGGTGTTTTCTGGTTGAGTGACCAAGAGTCCCTTCGAAGGCACTGGTTATGGAGGCCTGGAGGGCAGACCAAGTGCTGTGGGCATTCTGCATCTCAGGGTCATCAATGCATGCCAGGTTAGCTGTGAGATGCTGGCTGTATAGGGCTCTCTTTGCAAGCTCATGATCTACAGGGCTGTAGTAATACCCACCCTCCTGTATGGCTCAGAGACATGGACCATGTACAGTAGACACCTCAAGTTGCTGGAGAAATACCACTGCAAGATCCTACAAATCCCCTGGGAGGACAGGCGCACCAACGTTAGCGTCCTCATCCAGGCCAACATCCCCAGTATTGAAGCACTGACCACACTGATCAGCTCCGCTGGGCAGGCCACATTGTCCGCATGCCTGACATGAGATTCCCAAAGCAAGCGCTCTACTCGGAACTCCTTCATGGCAAAGGTGGACAGAGGAATCGCTACAAGGATACCCTCAAAACCTTCCTGATAAAGTGCAACGTCCCCACCGCCACCTGGGAGTCCCTGGCCAAAGTCCACCCTAAGTGGAGGAAGTGCAACCGGGAGGGCACTGAGCGCCTCGAGTCTCATCACCGAGAGCATGCAGAAAACAAGCGCAGGCAGCTGAAAGAGCGTGTGGCAAACCAGTCCCACCCTCCCCTTCCCTCAACAACTATCTGTCCCACCTGTGGCAGGGACTGTGGCTCTCCTATTGGACTGTTCAGCCACCTAAGGACTCATTCTAAGAGTGGAAGCAAGTCTTCCTTGATTCCGAGGGACTGCCTATGATGATAAGAACATAAGAGCATAAGAAATAGGAACAGGAGTAGGCCACACGGCCCCTCAAGCCTGCTCCGCCATTCAATAAGATCATGGCTGATCTGATCATGGACTCAGCTCCACTTCCCCAGGAGTCGGGATAAATGGGTCATTTTTCGGTTGGCAAACAGTGACTATTGGGGTGCCGCAGGAATCGGCTTCAAATATTTACAATCTATATTAATGACTTGGATGAAGGGACCGAGTGTAATGTAGCCAAGTTTGGTGATGATACAAAGATGGGTGGGAAAGCAAATTGTGAAGAGGACACAAAAAACCTGCAAAGGGGTATAGACAGGCTAAGTGAGTGGGCAAAAAATTGGTAGATGGAGTATAATGTGGGAAAATGTGAGGTCATCCACTTTGGCAGAAATAATAGAAAAGCAAATTATAATTTAAATGGAGAGAAATTGCAAAATGCTGCAGTACAGAGAGACCCAGGGGTCCTTGTGCATGAAACACAAAAAGTTAGTATGCAGGTACAGCAAGTAATCAGGAAGGCAAATGGAATGCTGGCCTTTATTGCAAGGGGGATAGAGTATAAAAGCAGAGAAGTCCTACAACTGTACAGGGTATTGGTGAGGCCACATCTAGAGTATGCATACAGTTTTGGTCTCCGTATTTAAGGAAGGATATACTTGCATTGGAGGCTGCTCAGAGAAGGTTCATTAGGATGATTCCAGAGATGAGAGGGTTGACTTATGAGGATAGGTTGAGTAGGTTGGGCCTATACATATTGGAGTTCAGAAGAATGTGAGGTGATCTTATTGAAACTTATAAGATAATGAGGGGGCTCGACAAGGTGGATGCAGAGAGGATATTTCCACTCGTAGGGGAAACTAAAACTAGGGGACATAGTTTTAGAATAAGGGGCTTCCCATTTAAAACTGAGATGAGGAGAAATTTCTTCTCAGAGGGTTGTAAATCTATGGAATTCTCTACCCCAGAGAGTTGTGGAGGTTGGGTCATTGAATATATTTAAGGCGGAGATAGACAGATTTTTGAGCGATAAGGGAGTGAAGGGTTATGGGGAGAGGGCAGGGAGGTGGAGCTGAGTCCATAATCAGATCAGCCATGATGTTATTGAATGGCGAAGCAGGCTCGAGGGTCCGTATGGCCTACTCACTCCTGTCCCAATTTCTTATGTTCTTATACCTCCAACATTCAAGTCCAAGTCATTGCTATATACCAAAATAAGGGACCCAGCACTGAGCCCTGCAGAACCCCACTGGATACAACCTTCCAGTCACAAAAGCACCCATCAACCATTACCCTTTGCTTTCTGCCTCTGAGCCAATTTTGGATCCAACTTGCCACTTTGCACTGGATTCCAAGGGCTTTTACTTTTGTGACTTATGTGAAGAGAAAAAGATTAGTGAAGACAAACGTAGGTCCCTTGCAGTCAGAATCAGGTGAATTTATAATGGGGAACAAACAAATGGCAGACCAATTGAACAAATACTTTGGTTCTGTCTTCACGAAGGAAGACACAAATAACCTTCCAGAAATACTAGAGGACCGAGGTTCTAGCGAGAAGGAGGAACTGAAGGAAATTCTTATTAGTCAGGATATTGTTAGGGAAATTGATGGGATTGAAGGCCAATAAATCCCCAGGGCCTCATAGTCTGCATCCCAGAGTAATTAAGGAAGTGGCCTTAGAAATAGTGGACCATTGGTGATCATTTTCCAGCAGTCCATCGACTCTGGATCAGTTCCTATGTACTGGAGGGTAGCTAATGTAACAACACTTTTTAAGAAAGGAGAGAGAGAGAAAACGGGTAATTATAGACTGGTGAGCCTGACATCAGTAGTGAGGAAAATGTTGGAATCAATTATTAAAGATGAAATAGCAGCGCATTTGGAAAGCAGTGACAGGATAGGTCCAAGTCAGCATGAATTTATGAAAGGGAAATCATGTTTGACAAATCTTCTAGAATTTTTTGAGGATGTAACTAGTAGAGTGGACAAGGGAGAACCAGTGGATGTGGTGTATTTGGACTTTCAAAAGGCTTTTGACAAGGTCCCACACAAGAGATTGGTGTGCAAAATTAAAGCACATGGTATCGGGGGTAATGTATTGATGTGGATAGAGAACTGGTTGGCAGACAGGAAGCAGAGATTCGGGATAAACGGGTCCTTTTCAGAATGGCAGGCAGTGACTAGTGGGGTGCCGCAGGGCTCAGTGCATCAATGATTTAGATGAAGGAGTTGAGAGTAATATCTCCAAGTTTGCAGATGACACTAAGCTGGGTGGCGATGTGAGCTGTGAGGAGGATGCTAAGAGGCTGCAGGGTGACTTGGACAGGTTAGGTAAGTGGGCAAATGCATGGAAATGCTGTATAATCTGGATAAATGTGAGGTTATCCAATTTGGTGGCAAAAACACGAAGGCAGAATATTATCTGGATGGCGGCAGATTAGGAAAAGGGAAGGTGCAACGAGTCCTGGGTGTCATGGTAAATCAGTCATTGAAAGTTGGCATGCAGGTACAGCAGGTGGTGAAGAAGGCAAATGGCATGTTGGCCTTCATAGCTAGGGGATTTGAGTATAGGAGCAGGGAGGTCTTACTGCAATTGTACAGGGCATTGGTGAGGCCTCACCTGGAATATTGTGTTCCGTTTTTGTCTCCTAATCTGAGGAAGGACGTTTTTGCTATTGAGGGAGTGCAGCGAAGGTTCATCAGACTGATGAATGGCAGGACTGACATATGAGGAGAGACTGGATCAACTGGGCTTGTATTCACTGGAGTTTAGAAGGATGAGAGGGGATCTCATAGAAACATATAAAATTCTGACAGGACTGGACAGGTTAGATGCAGGAAGAATTATCCCGATGTTGGGGAAGTCCAGAACCAGGGGACACAGTCTAAGGGTAAACCATTTAGGACCGAGATGAGGAGAAACTTCTTCACTCAGAGAGTTGTTACCCTGTGGAATTCTCTACCGCAGAGAGTTGTTGATGCCAGTTCATTGGATATATTCAAGAGGGAGCTAGATAGGGCCCTTACGGCTAAAGGGATCAAGGGGTATGGAGAGAAAGCAGGAAAGGGGTACTGAGGTGATGATCAGCCATGGTCTTATTGAATGGTGGTGCAGGCTCGAAGGGTTGAATGGCCTACTCCTGCACCTATTTTCTATGTTTCTATGACCATTCTGCCATGTAGGACCTTATCAAAAGCTTTGCTAAAATCTATATACACTACATCATATGCATTGCCCTCATCGACCCTCCTGGTTACTTCCTCAAAAAATTCAATCAAGTTAATCAGACATGATCTTCCCATAACAGATCTATACTGACTGTCCTTGATTAATCCATGTCTTTCCAAATGAAGATTTATCCTGTCCCTCAGGATTTTTTCCAATAATTCTCCCACCACTGAGGTTAGGCTGACTGGCCTGTAATTACTCAGCCTATCCCTTTCTCCCTTTTTAAACAAAGGTACAACATTAGCAGTCCTCCAGTCCTCTGGCACCACACATGAAGCCAGAGAGGACTGGAAAATGATGGCCAGATCCTCTGCTATTTCCTCCCTTGCTTCGCTTAACAGCCTGGGATACATTTCAGCCGGGCTGAGGGTTTATCCACTTTCAAAGCTGCTAAATTTCGCTAGGTTGATTCCGGGGATGAGGAGGTTGACTTATGAGGAAAGGTTGAGTAGGTTGGGCCTCTACTCATTGGAATTCAGAAGAATGAGAGATGATCTTATCGAAACGTATAAGATTATGAGGGGGCTTGACAAGGTGGATGCTGAGAGGATGTTTCCACTGATGGGGGAGACTAGAACTAGAGGGTATGATCTTAAAATAAAGGGCCACCCATTTAAAACAGAGATGAGGAGAAATTTCTTCTCTCAGAGGATTGTAAATCTGTGGAATTCGCTGCCTCAGAGAGCTGTGGAAGCTGGGACATTGAATAAATTTAAGACAGAAATAAACAGTTTCTTAAACGATAAGGGGTTATGGGTAGCGGGCAGGGAAGTGGAGATGAGTCCATGATCAGATCAGCCATGATCTTATTGAATGGCGGAGCAGGCTCGAGGGGCCGTATGGCCTACTCCTGTTCCTATTTCTTATGTTCTTATGTTCTTAATACTTTCTCTCTCACAATGTTTATCTCGTCTCATATTTCACACTCCTCCTCCCTCATTGCAATGTATGTTAATTATTTGTATGTACCATTGATACTATGCATGGAATCAAAGACTGGGTTTTGTATAAACTCCTGCTGATCATCTGGTTTGTGTACAGTAATCCATGAAGCAGTTAGATGTGATTTCAGGACAATGGTCGTTTAGTCGACATCATCTGCATGTTAATTATTTGCATGTACCATGGATACTATGGTTTTGTATAGGAGTGAGGAGAGACATTAGTTTGGAGTCTCGAGATTGGAGGGTATGTGTCTCACAAGCAGAGAGCGTACGTTGGCTTTGTGAAGTGTATCTCTCAGTAACTTTCATACTGGTTTTTTATAGTAAGAATGTTTAAATAAAACCCTAATCCTGCCATTACTACAACTGAGTGTGCATGTAATTTTGATTTTAAAGCAACAAAACAAAAAGAGCAAGAAAGCTGTCCAACACAGGCTTGCAGAGTCGTTAACTGGTGGCTACTTAAAGGGATGCGTGGCGTGGTGGCCCCGACCTACGAGAGACCATCAGCGGCAGGTCGGGGCCATAAAAGGAGCGACAAGCGGCGGCCCCTGGACAGTGTGGAGGCGTACCACGGCAAGGTACAGCGCGAGCTGGTGCAGGAGGGCGATGGCAGCGAAGACGGATGTCATCAAGGTCCAGATCGGTGAGTGGAGCGTGGGCAGGTACAGCAGGAGCGGTGAGGTCGGGGCGAAGGAGCGATGGGAGATTGTAGAGGGATGTGATCGGGGCCCAGGAGAGGCGTGAGTTCGGGGCCCAGAAGAGGCGAAGGCCCAGGGGCAGCGCGGGCCAGCCCACACTGTGATATGTGACACTAGGTCCATGCAACAGAGCTGGTCTCCTGTAGTCTTGATTAATCCTTGCCACTGGACCAAGACCTAGCTCTGTCAAGCCCGTGTGGTGGCTGATGTGCAACGGCCACCACATGTTAAAAAAAATCCGAGCACAGGCGTCTTCCACTCTTCAACATGTAGTTCGGGTCCTTCATTGAAACACCTGTGAACTCATCCCTTTTTGGCATGGAAGCAAGTCATCCTCGCTTCGAGGGACTGCCTATGATGATAAAAGGGATGAGGAAGCGCATCCCTTGGAGATGACAACATTTACACACAGCATGGTGCGTGAGCCTCTGAGTTTGCAGCGACAGACAGAAATAAGAGTTCAGCCTGAGGAAAAGTGATTTTGAAAACTTTAATGGGTGCATTACTATGCTGTACCTTTTAAGACTCGGCTTTTCCCGGGATCTGAATCGGTGTTAAATTTAGTGGCGGCATTTCCGTTAACGTCCCCGCAGCTCTGGTGTGCAACGGCTGATTTAGCACCCCTGTCAGCTGTTCGACTGATTCTGATGAATTTCTGGGCGGAGGGTGCAAATTTTTTCAAGGTGCAAAAATTAACGCTCCGCCTGGGTTACCGCCCCAAATGAGGCGCGACCAAATTTCTCACTCTTTGAGTTCTTTATACGAACACAAAGCAGAAGTCTGGAGAGATAAAGAAGTAAATACTTTCATATCCAAAATGCTGCCGCTGCACGAACATCCTCCCCGAGGTACATATTTTGAGGATGCATTTTCTCCAGAGTTATCCAATTCTGCAGCAGTACATCTCCTGTTAGCTCGTCACAAAGTGATGTTAACGGTGGTCCTGGAAACTGGGACCTAGATTGTCTAGCTACTTAACTGAGTGACAGAGTATAGCAGTGTGAGAACACAGCTCAAGGCTTCAATATCAAAACAACAGCCGGGGAGCAGTGTCATTGAAGAAATGTTAAATAACAAAGCACCTTATATCAATTCATCTTGACAATGTTTATCAGGCTGTTATTCAGTAGCTTTCAAAAACAAGCCAAAAACCTAGTTGAGAGATCGTGGCAATGGTTGAATGGCAGGTGGGAAAATAAGTCCAGGAGGGAAACGATCTCAGCATGTCCCAAAGCACTTTACATCCAATGGATTACTTTTGAAGTGCAATCACCGTTATATAGACAATGGGGATAGCACCAAGCTTGGGGATAGGCCAACATCCCCAGCATTGAAGCACTGGCCACACTTGATCAGCACATCATTCACATGCCAGACACAAGACTCCCAAAGCAAGTGCTCTACTCGGAACTCCTTCACGGCAAACAAGCCAAAGGTGGGCAGAGGAAATGTTACAAGGACAACCTCAGAGCCTCCCTGATAAAATGCAACATCCTCACCGATACCTGGGAGTCCCTGGCCAAAGACCGCCCTAAGTGGAGGAAGTGCATTTGGGAGGGCGCTGAGCACCTCGAGTCTCAATGCCGAGAGCATGCGCAGGCAGCGGAAAGAGCGTGCGGCAAACCTGTCCCACCCTCCCTTACCCTCAACAACTATCTGTCCCACCTGTGACAGGGACTGTGGCTCTCGTATTGGACTGTTCAGCCACCTGAGAACTCATTTTTAGAGTGGAAGCAAGTCTTCCTCGATTCCGAGGGACTGCCTATGATGATGATGATAGGGAGGGCGTTCCAGGGTTTTGACCCAACGACGATGAAGGAACGGCCGATATATTTCCAAGTCAGGATGGTGTGTGAATGGGAGGGGAACTTGGAAGTGGTGGTGTTCTCATGCGCTTGTTGCCCTCGGTGGTGGAGGTCACAGGTTTGATGCCGCTGTCGATAGAGACTGTGGTTCTCGTATTGGACTGTTCAGTCACCTAAGGAAGCTAGTCTTCCTCGATTCCGAGGGACTGCCTATGATAATGGGATTTAAAATTCTGTTGATTGTGGGACTGAAGGATATAAAGCGTTCCACAGTTTTGAGCAGCTGGGGAAGGATGAATTAGAGTAGGAGCCTTGATTCAATAATGAGAATTACATAGAATGTACAGCACAGAAACAGCTCTTCGGCCCAACTACTCCATGCCGGTATTTATGCTCCACAACCTCCTGCCACCCGATCAGCATAACCTTCTATTCCTTGCTCCCTCACCTACTTAGCTAGATTCTCCTTAAATGCATCTATGCAATTCACCTTAACTGCTCCATGTGGTAGTGAGTTCCACATTCTAACCAATTCAAAGAGGTATTAACAGAGATTTGAGTTGTTGAAATAGAAAGACGTGTTTGGCACTAAAGAAGAAACTGATGACCAGATCCTCTGCTTGTTGGCTGGTGAGCAGTGGGACGGGACTTCAGCCAACTCTGCTACAATCCCAGTGAGCGTTCCAGCATTCCTCTCAGGGCCTTCATTATCAGTGCAGAATGAGTTAGGAACAGTGATAATGCTGCTCATTGAGATGGGGTGGGGGGCGGAATTTCCTTGTAAAAGATGTAGCCAGTTAAAGGGAGACATTTTTTAACAGCAGGAAACAAAGGTGCAGCGGCCTCGGGAGAGGAGGGTTCAGCAGCAGGAAAGACTCCCATATTCTCCAATATATCATGGAGCTGTTACTGACTGAATTCAGGGCCAAAGCGATTGACTGTTAGGCACTGAGGGTGATTGAGGCCCTAGGGAGAGAGGTTGCTGTTGCAGTCAGTGCATCCTCCACCACTCTAAGAATGGTCACACAAGGCAGGATGAGGTTCAATGATTTCACAAGGGTGACCAGGGTAAGTCAAGGCACTGATCCTAGTGCACACTCTGTATCAATGATAGAGGCTTCACACACCTCCTCACACTTTTTCTGTGTCATCACCGGGTATCAAGGGAATCGACTTATGTAAAGAGGGACCTCTGGAGCCAGTGAAGCTCCATCTTAACTCATGCAGCGCCAAGTTTCTTGACGGCATCTTTAGCAATGGACGAGTTTCATTCCTCATCAGAGGAGAGACTGAGGTTACCAGCTTAGACAGTGAAAAATGAAGTTGCTGCTTTGCAGCCAATGACTTTTAAAAGGTTGTTCTGAAGACTGACTAACAGTGTGGCGATTTTTTTCCTTTTTTTTGAGGAAGAGTTAAAGGACCTTCTGTCATTAATGAAATGCCATCCAAATTTATTAAAGTTTTCATTACTCTCTTTCCCTGTTGATCATTTGTGCCAGGCATCATCTGTAGCCAATAGAACGATCAAGTGACCTGTTTCCCGGCAGCTTATCAATTCTCTAAATCTAGCTGTTGTTAGTTGCGGGCGAGTTGTGACTCAGGGTTAGTGCCCTTCCAATTTCCACCCCTCCCTCGCAACCCCGCCCACCCCACTTCATCTCTACTGGTGTAATGTATGCTCACAGGTTTGTGATGGTGGTGGAGTGGTCAGCCATCACATCTCTTACTTTCTACTCTGATGACTCTGGTTATAAGCAGTTCTTACAGTAGCATCTCATGGCTTTAACAAAGTTGTAGAACTGTTGATTTCAGTTCTGCGCGGAGGGGATTCCAGTACGGGCAGCTCTTGCACATTCTCCACGTTGCCATCCTCGTCTGCCGTCCGGATACCATCTTGCCGTCCGGAGGATGCGGGGGTCCCCAATGGAGTGCTCTCTATGCGGGAGTCCTCCCTCTATTTATTGGGGATTTGGCCTGGAGGGTGGTGCACGGAGCAGTCCCGTGCAATAAGTTTTTAAGTCGGTTCACGGGCTCCCAAGCCGCCTGTAATTTCTGCGGTCTAGAGGAGTCCATGCTTCATGTTTTTTTAGAATGTGCGAGGTTGCAACCTCTCTTCCATTATTTAAAGGGGCAGCTCCTCAAATTCTGGTTGCACTTCAGTCCCACACTCCTGATCTTTGGGCACCCTATGCGGAGGGGAGGGGCAGGTCAGAAGGCCTCCTCGTAGGACTGCTCCTGGGCACGGCCAAGGGGGCCATCAGCCGGTCCAGGCAGCGGCGGTCGAGGGGGTCGTTCAGCCCAAGCTGCCTGCCTCTCTTCCACAATTGCATCAAAGCCAGGGTGTCCCTGGAGATGGAGCACGCGGTGTCCACCGGTATGCTCACGGCCTTCCGCGAGAGGTGGGCGCCAGAGGGACTGGAGTGCATCATCACCCCCGGCAATCAAATTCTAATTTCATTACCTTTGTTTAAAGTTTAAGTTGTTTAATTGCCGGTTTTAGTGCCCCCCCCCCCCCCGCCCCCCTTTTAGCTAGGGGGCACTTGTATAATTTGCCTCTCGGTGCCCTTGGGGAAAAAAAAACCCCAAAAAAAGAGGGCACTTGTTTGAAAATGTTTGGTGTGTCCCCCCCATTTAATCAGGGGGCACGTGATTAATTGATAACAACAAAAGAGTTGTAGAGCTGTTGATTTCAGTTCTGTGCGGAGGGGTTTCCTGTACGGGCTGCTCTTGCACACTCTCCAAGGGCCCAAGTTTCCACATGATAAAAAATGGGCGCCCCTCCGAGCTGGGCGCCCGCTTTTCGCGCCTAAAACGGCGGCGGAAAAAAAACGCGCGATTCTGGAGCGCCCTGCAGCTCCTTGTCTGTTTGGCGCGGCGCCCAGGGAGGCGGAGCCTACACTCACACCAATTTTGTAAGTGGGAAGGGGCGGGTACCATTTAAATTAGTTTTTTTCCTGCTGGCAACGCTGCGCGTGCGCGTTGGAGCGTTCGCGCACGCGCAGTGTGAAGGAAACATTGGCACTCGGCCATTTTTATAGTTCTTTGTAGCTGTTTAATTTTTGAACATTTTTTAATAAAAGCACATTGCCATCAGCACATCAGCACTGAGGCTTCTTGCAGCCTTCTCACTGTCTCCTCTTCCCCCCCCCCCCCCCACGGGAACGAACGGCTGCCTCCTCCTCCCCCCCCCCCACTCTCCCGCTCCGCGGGAACGAACGGCTGTTTCCTTCCCCACCCCCCGCGGGAACGAACGCCTGCAGCATTCTCCCTGGCTGAAGCACTTTCACACAGGTAGGAAGATGGTTTATTTAATCTTTTCTTTGCTTATAAATGTTTATTCAGGTTGGATTTATTTGTATAAGTATAAATAACGATTTATTATAGAATTTAACGACTTCCCTCCCCCTCCCCCCCACCTCGTTCTGGACGCCTAATTTGTAACCTGCACCTGATTTTTTAATGTGTAGCCAAGGTTTTTTCAGATCTACAAAAATCTTCACTTGCTCCATTCTAAGTTAGTTTGGAGTACGTTTTCACTGTGGAAACTTTGAAATCAGGCGTCAGTGGCCGGACACGCCCCGTTTTGAAGAAAAAATTCTGTTCCAAAGTGGAACTGTTCTACCTGACTAGAACTGCAGAAAAAAAAATGTGGAGAATTGCGATTTCTAAGATAGTCCGTTCTCCACCAGTTGCTCCTAAAAATCAGGCGCAAATCATGTGGAAACTTGGGCCCCAAGTGGCCATCCTCGTTTGCCGTCCGGACACACCATGGCGCACCATCTTGCCGTCCGGAGGAGGCGGTGGTCCCCGATGGAGTGCACTCTTCGTGGGAGTCCTCCCACTATTTATTGGGGACTTGGCCTGGAGGGTGGTGCACTGAGCAGTCCCTTGCAATAAATTTTTAAGTCAGTTCACGGGCTCCCAGGCCGCCTGCAATTTCTGCGGTCTGGAAGAGTCCGTGTTCCATGTTTTTATGGAATGGACGAGGTTGCAGCCCCTATTCCATTATTTAAAGGAGCTGCTCCTCAAATTCTGGTTGCACTTCAGTCCCACACTCCTGATCTTTGGGCACCCTGTGCGGAGGGGAGCGGGTAGGTCCGAGAGCCTCCTCGTAGGACTGCTCCTGGGCACGGCCAAGGATGCCATTAACCGGTCCAGGCAGCGGGCGGTCGAGGGGGTCGTTCAACCCGACTGCCTGCCTCTCTTCCACGGTTACATCCGAGCCAGTGTGTACCTGGAGATGGAGCATGCGGTGTCCACCGGTACACTCCGCGAGAGGTGGGTGCCGGAGGGACTGGAGTGCATCATCACCCCCGGCAACCAAATTTGAATTTGAATTCATTTCTGGTAAATAGTTAATTTGATTAATTTGTCGGTTTTAGTGCCCTTTTAGTCAAGGGGACACTTGATTATTGTTCTACCAAAATAGTTGTAGAGCTGTTGAATAGTGAGTGGCTTAGCCAGTCACGTGATGTTCACAAGACTCAATAAAACCCCAGCCAGTTGGGTTTACGGGATCCACGAGGCAGGTGGTTGTGAGCCTACTGGATGAACTGGTAATGTTTAGTGTGATTGTCAAACCTTTGTTAATAAACCAACTAGTTCTTAATAGCAATGTGTTGCTATGAATTCTTAAGCAAAGAACACATGAAGCAAATACATTACAACAGGGAAGTTGATGGCCTCCACTCACTGCACACCCACGATAACGCATTGAGGTTGGGAGTTTGTCTCAGCATGGTAAAAGCCACGTCCTGCCACAGCACACTGAAGCTCCAACATACGACAGCACTGTGGCACCAATATACCGCATCCTTCGAAGGTAGCCAACCATGGGTACAGTAGCATAGTGATTAGGTTATTAGACTAGTAATCCAGAGGCCTGGACTAATAATCTAGAGACGTGAGTTCAAATCCCACCACGGCAATTTGTGAATTTGAACTTCAGACCCACAGCAATGTGGTTGACTCTTAACTGTCCTCTGAGATGGCCTAGCGAGCTACTCAGTTATATCAAACTGCTACAAAAAAGTACAATTATAAGAATTATAATGATATAATAAGAATCAAACCCTAGGCATTAGATTCTGACATGACAAAGGCACACCCAGCCCAGTCAACCCTGCAAAGTCCTCCTTGTGGAGAGCATTCCCACAGCCTAGTCAACCAATCATCTCAACTGAACATTCAGGAGTCCCTCGGGGCAGTGACCTAGGTCCAACCACCTTCAGCTGCTTCATCAATGACCGTCCCTCATAAGGTCAGATGTAAGAAGGGCTGATTTTTAATTTTTGGCGGTGGTGCAAAATGGGTAGTGGGATCAGCCGTCCATTTAACTTTAATGAAAAGGAAAATCAGCGGTTGTATCACCGGCAGCTGATCCAATCGCCCGTTAATCGCCACCGCTAAAAATTCAAATCAACCCTATCACCAATGACCAAAGTCCAGCACTTCAGCACCTAATCTCGGCTGAGGGCTGGGTGCAGTACTGCCGGGAGTGCTGCATTGTTGGCAGTGACACCCTTTAAGTGAGGCATTAAACTGAATCATTACGTTCAGGCTGTGTCGGTAATAAAGAGACACGGCACCTGAGCATTAGAGCAGGTTGGTTTTCAAGCTGACCCATTCATTAACTGAAAGGTAATCACAGTTTTCATTGACTTGGGGGGTTTCTGATGAACATCTGCAGTTGATTTTTCACCATCTGTAAATGAACGTGCCCAAGAGACACTAGAATTGCCTGCGATGCCGGCTTGTAGTGACACAGATTTCTGCAGCTTGTATTTGCTGCTGCAATATGCAGAGCGAATAGGATTGTATCTGTAGTTTTGAGATGGCAGCAGGTTGTGTTGGAGGTTCAGTCAGATAATGTTTGAGACAGTAGGGTGTGTGTCAGCTCACAGTGAGTTCCTCAGCTCAGAGGGGGCTGGGTTATTGTCCCGTGCAGCCCGAGAGAGGGACAAATCAGAGAGTAGCTGAGCCATATAGACCAGGAACTTTTTTTTTCCCCAAAATATACTTTATTTATATAAAATGTTCACAATACACTGGAAAATAGCTCAGTACCTTGCGGTCAGCAATTCCATACAATTAGTTTGGATGCTGACAGCAGTTCCATACAATGCACTAGCGTGCATTTCATTTCAAGGTACAGTTTAGTACAATCCATAAATCGCGTTACATGTAGCACTGTGCAAATAAGGGTATTACATGGAGCAGATGAGAACAGGTTTACATTACATTCCAGGATACATTTCAATACCGATCATGAATCACGTTACATGTAGCACTATGCAGATGAAAGCAGTACACGGAATGGATGGGAATACATTTGTATTTCTTTACAAGTTACTAAACAGTGCAGAGACTTTCATTATACATGGCACAACACAGGTGTTTTTCAGTAAATGGTGCTCTATGTATACAAGCAGATTAACAAGTACAGTCCGAGGGGGGTCTGATTCCAGCCCCTGGGTTTACCGTGGCGGAGGGGCCTTAAACTGTGGCTCTTCCCCATCGTGTCTTTGCGGCGACTGCACCAATCTTTATTGCATCCCTCAGCACGTATTCCTGGACCTTGGATTGTGCCAGTCTGCAACACTCGGCCGTGGACATCTCCTTGCTCTGGAAGACCAACAAGTTTTGGGAAGACCAAAGTGCGTCTTTCACCAAGTTGATGGCTCTCCAGCAGCAGATGATGTCTGTCTCGGTGTGTGTCCCTAGGAACAGTCCGCAGAGCACAGAGTCCTGTGTTACAGAGCTGATTGGGATGAACCTCGACAGCAGCCACTGCATCTCCTTCCAGACCTGCCTTGCAAAGCAGCAATCCCTAAGGAGATGGATGACAGTTTCGTCCGCACAACAGCTGATTCGGGGGCAGAGTGCCGTGTCTCTGAAACCCTGGCTGTGCATGAAAGATCTGATGGGTAGGACCCTCCTCACCAGCAACCAAGCTACATCTTGGTGCTTGTGTGAAAACTCTGGCAATGAGACATTCTTCCAAATGAGTTCGACAGTCTGCTCGGGGAACCGACCGACAGGATCCATCATCTCCTTCTTTCGTAGGGCGTCCAGGACCTTGCGTGTCGACCACTGCTTTATGGCCTTGTAGTCAAAGGTGTTTTTCTTGAAAAACTCAAATGCAATCGCTGGCTTGGGCTGAGTTAATTAATCTCAGGGGAGGTGTTTCAGGGCATGCTACAATTAGCCCAAGCCCACAGGGTCAGGGAGAGGGAAAAATCAACTGAAATTCCTTGATCACCAATCCAATGACCCTCATCTGTGTAGGTGAGAGGATGTAAGGCTAGACACATTACCATGAGGGGAAATGCAGGGCATCCTAAGCTAGAGGTCCCTGGATGACTAAAGACATAGGGCTGGATTTTCGGTTGCCAAGCGCCTCAGTTAGCTTCCAGAGGGGCGTCAATGGGCGTGTAAGAGGTTACCGACCGGGAGCGCAGCGTTTAGCGCCCTGACTGATAATTCATTGGAGGCTCACCGGGGGCGCAAACCATTAGCGCCCGGCTGCTGACGGTCGCTCCGATCATGACGTCAGCCCACATTTGTGCCCCGGTTGGTAAATTCGGTGTGGCCACCTCATTGAGCGCCCGCCAATAACACCGTCTGGAAAAACAGCGGGTACAGGCTTGCAGAGTCGTTAACTGGTGGCTACTTAAAGGGAAAAGGAAGCACTTCCCTCGGAGGTCAGTGCAATGTTTACACACAGCACGGTGCGTGAGCCTCCCAGTTTGCAGCAGCAGACAGACATAACAATACAGCTTGAAAACAAGTGATTCTGAAAACTTTAATGGGTGCATTACTATGCCGCGCCTTTAAGACTCGGCTGTTCCCGGGATCTGATTCGGAGTTCCACGCATGCGCACTGGGTCCGCCAAATGTACCGACCAACCTTTTGTTATCGCCCCCACCTCCCCCAGCTCTGGTGTGTAACGGCTGATTTAGCGCCCTGTGAGCTCTTCGACCGATTCTGATGAATTTCTGGGCAGAGGGCACAAACCTTTCCAAGGCGCTAAAATGACCGCTCTGCCTCGGTTACCGCCCCAAATGAGGCGCGACCGAATTTCCACACCATAAACATGAAAATGAAACAGAAAAAGGAAGCCTGTGATAAATGTCGGGTTCTTAATTCAGTAAAAAACCAAGCTGAACACAAAAAGTACAGGGGAGAACTGAAAAAGGAAATAAGAGGGGCAAAGAGAGTCTATAAGAATAGATTCACAGGTAACATCAAAGGAAATCCAAAGGTCTTTTATAAACATATAAAGAATCAGGTGGCATCTGAGGGGCCCAGCAGTAGAGCAGACATTTTTATGGGACTGAAATTGCCCCTTTGCGCAGGGCCAGTTAGTGCTGCCGGCCGGCGTTAACAGAGCGCTAATGAGTTAGCACACGAACACAGTGGCCACATCAACCCACGTGGAATTGCCCCCAGGGCTCCGCCAGCAAAAAGTGGTTTGCGCCGCGGCCCGTGATTAGCGCGGCAGCGCAGCGCGCGCACGGCAATAACTTCATGGGAGTTCATAGCTGCCTGCCGATATATGTCCAGGTCAGGTGTGTGACCTGGAGGGGAACTTGGAGGTGATGGTGTGACATGCGCCTGCTGCCTTTGTCCTTCTAAGTGGTGGAGGTCGCGGGTTTGGGAGGTGCTGTTGGAGAATCTTTGGTGAGTTGTTGCAATGCATCTTGTAGATGGTACACACTGCAGACACTGTGAGTCAGTGATGGAGGGAGTGAATGTTTAAGGTATATAGGCTGCCGACCAAACGGACTGCTTCTTGAGTGTTGTTGGAGCTGCACCCGTCCAGGTATTCCATCACGCTCCTGCTGTAGACAAATAGCCTGCCAGCACAAATGTGAATAATGATCACTCGGAAGAGGCCCGGAGGGGGTCTGGATCTGTGGAATTGTTACTCAGCGGGAGCTAACTTCTTCAGAACAGTAGTGGAAAAAATTGCTTGCATTAGCCGAGTGTCTCAGCGTGGCAAAGGGCGTGGCAAGTGACCCTCAGTTGGAGTACAGTGTGTGGTATGGAGGGACGTAGAGTGAAAAAGGGGACGAAAAAGTTACAGAAAAAAAACTGTCACGGCATCCTAAATCTTTCAACACTCTGGGCTGGATTTCCGGTCCTTTGCGCTACAGGTTTCTCCCCGGAGCGGCGGGAAAGGCGGTGGTGAGGTCTCCAACACCCTGCCGCGATCCCCCAGTCAGGTTTTGCAGCGGTGCCCAGCAGCACCGCCAGGGGAGCTACGCCGGGTGTGTAACGCCCCTGGTTGCAACACCGGCGTGTGTTTGAGCACCTGCCCGACCCGTCCGCCCTGAAGCGCGCCCGCCGATGACCGCCCGGGAAATCAGAGAGGTCCAGCCATGCCGGCGGTGCAGAGGAAGGTCATGGACTGCAAAAGTAAGTGCGAGTGCTTTTTGTTTAAATTTTTTGTGCGGTTTGTGTTGTGGTGGCATAGGCAATGTTTTTCGGAATGTATTTTTTAGGTTTCTCCACCCCTCCCCCCCCCGCCCCCAGGTGTCTCTCGGAGCACTCCCGGGCCGGCTCTTTAGCTCGGGTGTTTCCCATTCTAGCGCCCGAGAGAGGTGTACAACGCCTCCCTTAGCGCATGCCCCCGACGCAGGGCCCAGCTGCCCAATGTTACCTACTGAGGCGCAAACTGTTCCCGGCCGCTAACTTTCCCCCACTGCCATTATCGCCCCGATAACACAAAAGCCAAAAATTTAGTCCTCTGCTTTTTTTTGCAGCCCATCTTTATACAGGTTTAGCATTTTTTGAACTAAAACTAAAACTGAGCTGCTGTGCACACTGACTGAGATCATCATAGAATGTCTGTGGTTGGTTCTGCTCTGTATTGTAATCTTAAATCAATGGATAAAGGAAAGAGTTAAACCACAAAGATCTGTCTCTCCAGCACTGTGAAAACATCACGGGGGCTATTTTGGCCAAAGGATGAAAACAGGCACTCAATGGGTGCAGTGTTGAGCAGACTAGCTTGTTTGAAAGTCTGTATTTAGCACATAATTTTAGTCCTAATTGCTGATCAACATTATTTGAACTTGCCTGGTGGCGCTAACCAGAAATCTGCAGGTTTAGCACTCAAGTGCTGATTAGTCACAATTTTCGTACGGAGTGATTGTCTGCACGAACATTTTTCTGTCCTTCTGCACACATGTGTGGCCAGCCCCACCCCTTTTTGCGCATGTGCACCCCATCCCCTTCTGTGCATGCGCGCTGCCACTCAGGTCCGGCCACGCATGCGCGTTACCCCACCATTGCAGCTACTGTACAGTGCGGCCCATGCTTTCCACAGCTCCATGGAAGAAGGTCCCTCACTGGGTCCTTGGGAGAAGGCCCCTCACTGGGTCACTGGGAGAAGAAACATAGAAACATAGAAAATAGGTGCAGGAGCACCGCCATTCAATGAGTTCATGGCAACTTCAGTACCCCCTTCCTGCTTTCTCACCATACCCCTTGATCCCCCGAGTTGTAAGGACTTCATCTAACTCCCTTTTGAATATATTTAGTGAATTGGCCTCAACTACTTTCTGTGGTAGAGAATTCCACAGGTTCACCACTCTCTGGGTGAAGAAGTTTCTCCTTATCTCGGTCCTAAATGGCTTACCCCTTATCCTTAGACTGTGACCTCTGGTTCTGGACTTCCCCAACATTGGGAACATTCTTCCTGCATTCAACCTGTCCAAACCCGTCAGAATTTTAAACGTTTCTATGAGGTCCCCTCTCACTCTTCTGAACTCCAGTGAATACAAGCCCAGTTGATCCAGTCTTTCTTGATAGGTCAGTCCCACCATCCCGGGAACCAGTCTGGTGAATCTTCGCTGCACTCCCTCAATAGCAAGAATGTCCTTCCTCAAGTTAGGAGACCAAAACTGTACACAATACTCCAAGTGTGGCCTCACCAAGGCCCTGTACAACTGTAGCAACACCTCCCTGCCCCTGTACTCAAATCCCCTCGCTATGAAGGCCAACATGCCATTTGCTTTCTTAACCGCCTGCTGTACCTGCATGCCAACCTTCAATGACTGATGTACCATGACACCCAGGTCTCGTTGCACCTTCCCTTTTCCTAATCTGTCACCATTCAGATAATAGTCTGTCTCTCTGTTTTTACCACCAAAGTGGATAACCTCACATTTATCCACATTATACTTCATCTGCCACGCATTTGCCCACTCACCTAACCTATCCAAGTCACTCTGCAGCCTCATAGCATCCTCCTCGCAGCTCACACTGCCACCCAACTTAGTGTCATCCGCAAATTTGGAGATACTACATTTAATCCCCTCGTCTAAATCATTAATGTACAATGTAAACAACTGGGGCCCCAGCACAGAACCCTGCGGTACCCCACTAGTCACTGCCTGCCATTCCGAAAAGTACCCATTTACTCCTACTCTTTGCTTCCTGTCTGACAACCAGTTCTCAATCCACATCAGCACACTACCCCCAATCCCATGTGCTTTAACTTTGCACATTAATCTCCTGTGTGGGACCTTGTCGAAAGCTTTCTGAAAGTCCAAATATACCACATCAACTGGTACTCCTTTGTCCACTTTATTGGAAACATCCTCAAAAAATTCCAGAAGATTTGTCAAGCATGATCTCCCTTTCACAAATCCATGCTGACTTGGACCTATCATGTCACCATTTTCCAAATGCGCTGCTATGACATCCTTAATAATTGATTCCATCATTTTACCCACTACTGAGGTCAGGCTGACCGGTCTATAATTCCCTGCTTTCTCTCTCCCTCCTTTTTTAAAAAGTGGGGTTACATTGGCTACCCTCCACTCGATAGGAACTGATCCAGAGTCAATGGAATGTTGGAAAATGACTGTCAATGCATCCGCTATTTCCAAGGCCACCTCCTTAAGTACTCTGGGATGCAGTCCATCAGGCCCTGGGGATTTATCGGCCTTCAATCCCATCAATTTCACCAACACAATTTCCCGACTAATAAAGATTTCCCTCAGTTCCTCCTCCTTACTAGACCCTCTGACCACTTTTATATCCGGAAGGTTGTTTGTGTCCTCCTTAGTGAATACTGAACCAAAGTACTTGTTCAATTGGTCTGCCATTTCTTTGTTCCCTGTTATGACTTCCCCTGATTCTGACTGCAGGGGACCTACGTTTGTCTTTACTAACCTTTTTCTCTTTACATAACTATAGAAACTTTTGCAATCCGCTTTAATGTTCCCTGCAAGCTTCTTCTCGTACTCCATTTTCCCTGCCCTAATCAAACCCTTTGTCCTCCTCTGCTGAGTTCTAAATTTCTCCCAGTCCCCAGGTTCGCTGCTATTTCTGGCCAATTTGTATGCCATTTCCTTGGCTTTAATACTATCCCTGATTTCCCTAGATAGCCACGGTTGAGCCACTTTCCCTTTTTTATTTTTACGCCAGACAGGAATGTACAATTGTTGTAATTCATCCATGCGGTCTCTAAATGTCTGCCATTGCCCATCCACAGTCAACCCCTTAAGTATCATTAGCCAATCTATCTTAGCCAATTCATGCCTCATACCTTCAAAGTTACCCTTCTTTAAGTTCTGGACCTTTAAGAAGGGCCCTGAGAAGATTGGATCGAGAGGGGGGAAGAGAGGGGAGGGAAGGAGGGAGAGGGGAGGGAGAGAGGAGAGATCAGAGGGAGAGAGAGGGGGAAATAGAAAGGGGGAAGAGAGAGGGGAGAGGTCGGAGGGAGCGAGAGGAGGGGAGAGAGGGAGGGGAGAGAAATTGGAGGGAGGGGGGGAGGGAGGGGTAGAGGGAGAGAGAGGGGAAAGATTGGAGAGAAATTGGAGGGAGAGTGAAAAGGGAGCGATTGAAAGGAAAGGATAGAGAGAGAGGGGGGGATCGGAGAGAGGGAGAGGGGGATCGAAGGAACAGAGAAAGGATGAATCAGAGGGAGAGAGGGAGAATAGGTGGGGGGGAAGAGAGGAGGCCAGGAACTCAGTAAAGAGTACGGAGAGCACAGTGGAGATGGTGGAAGAACGTGATCCAGATGGTAAGACTGGACGAAATCCAGAAGTCACAACACTGTCACTATTCACTTTATACCCAATAAACCTGTTAACAATCCGTGACCCACACACAATGCCCCATCTATGGCGGAGGTGGGGGGGGGGGAGTAGGTCATGAACTTGGGTGGGGGGTGAGTTGGTCAGGAACTTGCATTGGAGGCTGGTCAGAGAAGGTTCATTAGGTTGATTCCGGAGATGAGGGGGTTGACTTATGAGGCTAGGTTGAGTAGGTTGGGCCTCTACTCATTGGAGTTCAGAAGAATGAGAGGTGATCTTATTGAAACATATAAGATAATGAGGGGGCGCGACAAGGTGGATGCAGAGAGGATATTTCCACTCATAGGGGAAATTAAAACTAGGGGACATAGTCTCAGACTAAGGGGCCGCCCATTTAAAACTGAGATGAGGAGGAATTTCTTCTCTCAGAGGGTTGTAAATCTGTGGAATTCTCTGCCCCAGAGAGCTGTGGAAGTTGGGCCATTGAATGTATTTAAGGTGGAGAGAGACAGATTTTTGAGCAATAAGGGAGTAAAGGGTTATGGGGAGCAGGCAGCGAAGTGGAGCTGAGTCCATGATCAGATCAGCCATGATCTTATTAAATGGCGGAGCAGGCTCGAGGGGCCAGGTGACCTACTCCTGCTCCTATTTATTATGCTCTTATTGGGCGGGTGGGGAGGAGGTCTGGAACTTGGGCGGCAGGGAGGGGATTAGGTCATGACCTTGGGCGGGGGAGGGGGGAGTAAGTCAGGAACCTGGGCGGGGGAGGGGGGAGTAGGTCAGGAACTTGGGTTGGGAACTTGTTTTAGAGATGGGAGAAAGTCTTTACCCATGAGAGTGAGCTCTGTTCTGTCTTGGGTCTCCAGTCAGCATGGCTCGAATTACATTTTGCAAAGTCACTGATTAAGTAGGCAGGGCGGTTCTAATTACACATTTGAGAGAAACTGCTGGGTGTGTCTTGTCCTCCAAAGAGACCAATCAGCAATCAGGTCATGTGATCAAGGGAAACCAATCAGAGTTTTAGGTATTGCAAAGTAACGTGTCTATTTTCGTGGTGCAGTATATGTGGGGTCCTCGCACCCACTTGCAGTGAAGGTGTGGAGTGCACTGGCTGGCACACAGCGGCACATTACAGGGTGGCTCAGGGACTGAGGGCGAGGGCACACTGGTTATCAGATGCGGCACTGGAGGTCCAGAGGAGGGACATACTATATCTGCAGGGGGAGAATGGATGCCACTTCGCCCTCTCTCCTGCAGCAGCTGGTGCTGCTCTGGCTGGCTTCATGTCCTCCTCCCATTTGTTGTTCAGACCATGGAGGACCCCGAGCAAGATGTCCATGACCAAGCACTCCCTTTCTTCTGGTGACTCCTATAAGGTGGAATAGCAGAGCATTTAGTCTTTTTAGGTGAAGTCCTCAGAGAATTTCTGGATTAAACGTTGATCGAGTGTTGGTGAAGTCTTGACAAAGTGTCCCAGAAGGTCTCTCGATGTGTTTCAGAGGTCTTCTTCACAGCTGCAACAGCAGTGATCATGAAATGGTGAATATCCCTTTAAGTGGTGAGTACCCCTTTAAGAAGCGCTTCAAATCGACATAATTGCCATGTTTACTCCCAAACAACTGGTCATTTTTAGGAGAGGGCATCAGGACAAATATTCGCCACCAACATGCTGTGCAGCCTCCTTAATGAGCACTATCAGGCATTTTAAGTGGCAATCAGCTGTTTAACAAGCCATTCCTAGCGCTGGCGTCAACTCCTTTACGAAGATGGTGTGTTTTGCTAAATGCGGGCTAAACCGGTGTTTCAGCTTCAGACCCCATCTTAGTCACCTCTTTAGAGCCTGAAGTATTTGGTGAAAATTGCCCCTCCAATGAATTCTGCAATGCAGTGGTTACACCTTTAGCATAAAAGAAAGTAAAAAGTCCTGCATTTATATAGAAACATAGAAAATAGGTGCAGGAGTAGGCCATTCAGCCCTTCTAGCCTGCACCGCCATTCAATGAGTTCATGGCTGAACATTCAACTTCAGTACCCCATTCCTGCTTTCTCACCATACCCCTTGATCCCCCTAGTAGTAAGGACCTCATCTAACTCCTTTTTAAATATATTTAGTGAATTGGCCTCAACAACTTTCTGTGGTAGAGAATTCCACAGGTTCACCACTCTCTGGGTGAAGAAGTTCCTCCGCATCTCGGTCCTAAATGGCTTACCCCTTATCCTTAGACTGTGACCTCTGGTTCTGGACTTCCCCAACATTGGGAACATTCTTCCTGCATCTAACCTGTCTAACCCCGTCAGAATTTTAAATGTTTCTCTGAGGTCCCCTCTCATTCTTCTGAACTCCAGTGAATACAAGCCCAGTTGATCCAGTCTTTCTTGATCGGTCAGTCCCGCCATCCCGGGAATCAGTCTGGTGAACCTTCGCTGCACTCCCTCAATAGCAAGAATGTCCTTCCTCAGGTTAGGAGACCAAAACTGTACACAATACTCCAGGTGTGGCCTCACCAATGCCCTGTACAACTGTAGCAACACCTCCCTGCCCCTGTACTCAAATCCCCTTGCTATGAAGGCCAACATGCCATTTGCTTTCTTAACCGCCTGCTGCACCTGCATGCCAACCTTCAATGACTGATGTACCACGACACCCAGGTCTCTTTGCACCTCCCCTTTTCCTAATCTGTCACCATTCAGATAATAGTCTGTCTCTCTGTTTTTACCACCAAAGTGGATAACCTCACATTTATCCACATTATACTTCATCTGCCATGCATTTGCCCACTCACCTAACCTATCCAAGTCGCTCTGCAGCCTCACAGCATCCACCTCGCAGCTCACACTGCCACCCAACTTAGTGTCATCCGCAAATTTGGAGATACTACATTTAATCCCCTCATCTAAATCATTAATGTACAGTGTAAACAGCTGGGGCCCCAGCACAGAACCTTGCGGTACCCCACTAGTCACTGCCTGCCATTCTGAAAAGTACCCATTTACTCCTACTCTTTGCTTCCTGTCTGACAACCAGTTCTCAATCCATGTCAGCACACTACCCCCAATCCCATGTGCTCTAACTTTGCACATCAATCTCTTGTGTGGGACCTTGTCGAACGCCTTCTGAAAGTCCAAATATACCACATCAACTGGTTCTCCCTTGTCCACTCTACTGGAAACATCCTCAAAAAATTCCAGAAGATTTGTCAAGCATGATTTCCCTTTCACAAATCCATGCTGACTTGGACCTATCATGTCACCTCTTTCCAAATGCACTGCTATGACATCCTTAATAATTGATTCCATCATTTTACCCACTACCGATGTCAGGCTGACCGGTCTATAATTCCCTGTTTTCTCTCTCCCTCCTTTTTTAAAAAGTGGGGTTACATTGGCTATCCTCCACTCTATAGGAACTGATCCAGAGTCAATGGAATGTTGGAAAATGACTGTCAATGCATCCGCTATTTCCAAGGCCACCTCCTTAAGTACTCTGGGATGCAGTCCATCGGGTCCTGGGGATTTATCGGCCTTCAATCCCATTAATTTCCCCAACACAATTTCCCGGCTAATAAGGATTTCCCTCAGTTCCTCCTCCTTACTAGACCCCCCGACCCCTTTTATAACCGGAAGGTTGTTTGTGTCCTCCTTCGTGAATACCGAACCAAAGTACTTGTTCAATTGGTCCGCCATTTCTTTGTTCCCCGTTATGACTTCCCCTGATTCTGACTGCAGGGGACCTACGTTTGTCTTTACTAACCTTTTTCTCTTTACATATCTATAGAAAGTTTTACAATCCGTCTTAATGTTCCCTGCAAGCTTCTTCTCATACTCCATTTTCCCTGCCCTAATCAAACCCTTTGTCCTCCTCTGCTGAGTTCTAAATTTCTCCCAGTCCCCAGGTTCGCTGCTATTTCTGGCCAATTTGTATGCCACTTCCTTGGCTTTAATACTATCCCTGATTTCCCTTGATAGCCACGGTTGAGCCACCTTCCCTTTTTTATTTTTACGCCAGACAGGAATGTACAATTGTTGTAGTTCATCCATGCGGTCTCTAAATGTCTGCCATTGCCCATCCACAGTCAACCGCTTAAGTATCATTCGCCAATCCATCCCAGCCAATTCACGCCTCATACCTTCAAAGTTAGCCTTCTTTAAGTTCTGGACCATGGTCTCTGAATTAACTGTTTCATTCTCCATCCTAATGCAGAATTCCACCATATTATGGTCACTCTTCCCCAAGGGGCCTCGCACAACGAGATTGCTAATTAATCCTCTCTCATTACATAACACCCAGTCTAAGATGGCCTCCCCCCTAGTTGGTTCCTCGACATATTGGTCTAAAAAACCATCCCTTATGCACTCCAGGAAATCCTCCTCCACCGTATTGCTTCCAGTTTGGTTAGCCCAATCTATGTGCATATTAAAGTCACCCATTATAACTGCTGCACCTTTATTGCATGCACCCCTAATTTCCTGTTTGATGCCCTCCTGAACATCACTACTACTGTTTGGAGGTCTGTACACAACTCCCACTAACGTTTTTTGCCCTTTGGTGTTCTGTAGCTCTACCCATATAGATTCCACATCATCCAAGCTAATGTCCTTCCTAACTATTGCCTTAATCTCCTCCTTAACCAGCAATGCTACCCCACCTCCTTTTCCTTTTATTCTATCTTTCCTGAATGTTGAATACCCCTGGATGTTGAGTTCCCAGCCCTGATCATCCTGGAGCCACGTCTCCGTAATCCCAATCACATCATATTTGTTAACATCTATTTGCACAGTTAATTCATCCACCTTATTGCGGATACTCCTTGCATTAAGACACAAAGCCTTTAGGCTTGTTTTTTTAACACCCTCTGTCCTTTTAGAATTTTGCTGTACAATGGTCCTTTTTGTCCTTTGCCTTGGGTTTCTCTGCCCTCCACTTTTCCTCATCTCCTTTCTGTCTTTTGCTTTTGTCTCCTTTTTGTTTCCCTCTGTCTCCCTCCATTGGTTCCCATTCCCCTGCCATATTAGTTTAACTCCTCCCCAACAGCACTAGCAAACACTCCCCCGAGGACATTGGTTCCGATTCTGCCCAGGTGCAGACCGTCCGGATTGTACTGGTCCCACCTCCCCCAGAACCGGTTCCAATGCCCCAGGAATTTGAATCCCTCCCTGCTGCACCATTGCTTAAGCCACGTATTCATCTGAGCTATCCTGCGATTCCTACTCTGACTAGCACGTGGCACTGGTAGCAATCCCGAGATTACTACTTTTGAGGTCCTACTTTTTAATTTAGCTCCTAGCTCCTTAAATTCATTTCATAGGACCTCATCCCTTTTTTTACCTATGTCGTTGGTACCAACGTGCACCACGACAACTGGCTGTTCTCCCTCCCTTTTTAGAATGTCCCGCACCCGCTCCGAGACATCCTTGAACCTTGCACCAGGGAGGCAACATACCATCCTGGAGTCTCGGTTGCGGCGCAGAAACGCCTATCTATTCCCCTTACAATTGAATCCCCTATCACTATCGCTCCCCCACTCTTTTTCCTGCCCTCCTGTGCAACAGAGCCAGCCATGGTGCCATGAACTTGGCTGCTGCTGCCCTCTCCTGATGAGTCATCCCCCTCAACAGTACTCAAAGCAGTGTATCTGTTTTGCAGTGGGATGCCTTTCACAACCTCAGGTCATCCCCAAGTGCTTGACAGCCAAGGAAGTACTTTTGGAGTGTAGTCAAGTTGTAATGTAGGAAACGTGGCAGCCAATTTGCGCATAGAAAGGTCCCACAAACAGCAATGTGATCGTGAAGTTGGTTGAGGGATAAATATTGGCCAGGACACCAGGGAGAACTCTCTTGCTCTTCTTCAAATACTGCCACGGGATCCTTTATGTCCATGCAAGAGGGCAGATGGGGCCTTGGTTTAACGTCTCATTCGAAAGATGACACCTGCACCAATGCAGCGTTCCCTCAGTACTGCACTAGAGTGTCAGCCTAGATTTTATGGTACAGTTTCTGGAGTGGGACTTGAACCCACAACCTTCTGACTCAGGTGAGTGAGCTATGGCTGAAACCATAGGCTAACACCATTGATAGTATCAGCATTAAAGGACCTTGCTGCCAGAAACCAGAAGTGTAACATCCGGTGATTCAGTTTCATCTTCACAAGAGTCCACCTTTAATGTCGATGTGTCATATCCACCAGGCTTTATGTCCAGGCACTGTGACCATAAACAGATATTACAATGAGAAATGGGCTAATATTGGGAAAGGGTAGTGGATATCTGGTTAATATAAAACTGAATGTAATGGCGGAAAAGGAAATCGATTCAACACCGGAACAGATGTTAAAGGTGGTGTGACTCACAAAAGGCGCCAACAGACATAACTCAATAAGCTGTTATTCTGGCCCGTTTCCAAGTGGCTGAAGCTTTCATTTCCTGTTGACAAATCGAAAACTATTAACTAATTTGACAGTGCCGCAGCTTCCCAGTGGCTCAGTGAGCTTACTGAGTGAGTAGCTGAGTCATATAGACTAGGGAAGTCCCAGTCAGGTTTTGGCATGTGACACAGTCAGTGATGGTTTCCTTTGGAAAGTGAAACTTCCATAGTCAGTGTTGCTTGGGCAAATGCAGGTATGTGCATCTCTGCCTGTATACTCTGGTGTGAAGGTACGGATAGGTAGTTAAATATGGCTCCAGTGCCATTTTACCAGACGGGCATCCACCCATTGCTTCTTCTCTTCTTTTCCAAAAAGCTCAGAAACTCAAAAACCCCCAATGGGAAAGCCATTGTCCACAGTGGAGACTGGTGGGGGAAAAATGGCAACCCAACAAAGACAGATCGGAAAGTAATTGATGGCAGAAAATAAAATATCCAAAAAATAGTCAGAAACAACCTCTAAAAGTGCTGCAATGAATGTAAATGCTGGCCTATTAAATGTCTGCCCACCTTCTCCAGACCACCTAGCAGTCGTGGTTATCTGTTTTATATAGGCAAGAAGAGGAAATGGCATAAATAAGTCTGAAATGATGGAAAACAGGGCACATGAGTTGAAGGTATCATTTCACCATTTGGTACAGAACCACCCAAAATTGTTTAGGTATTTCCTGTGGCCACTTGAAATGTCAGTGGAAAACGGAAGCAAAATTAGGTGGAGATCAGGCATAATAGATCCCGACCAGGGGTCCTTGTAAGTCTGGTGACCTCGATTGGTCATTTTTTGGGATTGGGGACTATGGAGGATAGAGAAGATGAATAGGTGGCTGGAGAGATGGTGCAGGTGGGAGGGCTTTAGATTCCTGAGGCATTGGGACCGTTTCTAGGGGAGGTGGGACCTGTACAAGCCGGACGGGTTGCACCTCAACAGAGCCGGGACCAATATCCTCGCGGGAGGTTTTGCTAGTGCTGTTGCGGTGGGGGGGGTTAAACTAGCTTGGCAGGGGGATAGGAACCGGAGAATAGATTCAGTTGGGAGAGAAGCAAAACTGGATTTGAGCAGCAGAGAAGTAGAAGTAGAAAGTGAATTTGGAAGACAGAGGAAACTAGGGCTGGAAAATAGACAACATGGGAGTTTGGCACCACTAAATGGTATATACTTCAATGCAAGGAGTATAGGGAATAAGGCAGATGAGCTGAGAGCACAGTTAGACACTTGGACGTACGATATTTTGGCTATTACTGAGTCATGGCTAAAAGAAGGGCAGGTATGGCAGCTCAGCATTCCTGGTCACAGGGTTTCCAGACAGGATAGAAAGGTGGGTATAAAAGGAGGTGGGGTCGCAGTATTGAGAAGGGATGATATGATAGAGGGGTCATCAAATGAGGCCATATGGGTTGAATTAAAGAACAAAAAAGGGGCAATCACACTACCGAGAGTGTATTATAGACCCCCAAGCAGACAGAGGGAGATAGAAGAACGAATATGTGGGCAAATTGCTGCGAAGTGCAAAAACTATAGTGGGGGATTTCAACTACCCTAATATTAACTGGGAAAAAGGTAGTGTGAATGGAACAGAAGGTACGGAATTCCTAACATGCATTCAGGAGAACTTCTTTAGCCAGTATGTAACTAGCCCAACAAGGGAAGGGGTGGTTCTGGACTTGGTTTTGGGGAATGAAGAGGGGCAGGTGGAAGGGTATCAGTGGGAGAGCATTTTGGTGCCAGTGATCATAATTCAGTAAGATTTAGGGTAGTTATGGAAAAAGACAAAGGGGGACCAGGTATAAAAGTTCTCAATTGGGGTAAAGCCAATTTTGCTGAGCTGAGATGGGATTTGGCCAAAGTGGACTGGAAACGACTACTTGATGGTAAATCAGTGTCAGAGCAGTGGGAGGCATTCAAGGAGAAGATCCTGAGGTTACAGAGCAAATATGTTCCCTTAAAAAAAAGGGTGGGGCTAACAAATCTCGAGCCCACTGGATGTCAAGGGGCATACAGGGTAAGATAAAGAAAAAAAGGGAAGCTTATGACAGATACCGGCAATTCAACACTGCAGAGACTCTAGAGGAGTATATGAAGTGCAGGAGTGCAATTAAAAAAGATATCAGGAAAGCAAAGAGAGAGCATGTAAGAATGTTGGCAAGTAAAATCAGGGAAAACCCAAAGATATTTTATAAATACATTAAGAGCAAGAGGATAACTGGAGAAAGAGTGGGGCCTATTAGAGACCATAAAGAAAATCTGTGTGTGGTGGTGGAAGACGTGGGTAGGATTCTTAATGAATACTTTGCATCCGTTTTCACAAAAGAGAGGGTCGATGCAGACTTTACAATGAGGGAGGAGGAGTGTGAAATATTAGATGAGATAAATATAGTGAGAGAGGAAGTATTAAGAGGCTTAGCAACTTGAAAGTGGATAAATCCCCAGCCCGGATGAAATGTATCCCAGGCTGTTAAGAGAAGCAAAAGTGAAAATAGCAGAGGCTCTGACTATCATTTTCCAATCCTCTCTGGTTACAGGTGTGGTGCCAGAGGACTGGAGGACTGCTAATGCTGTACCTTTATTTAAAAAGGGAGAAAGGAATAGACCGAGTAATTATAGGCCAGTCAGCCTAACTTCGGTGGTGGGAAAATTATTGGAAAAATCCTGAGGGACAGGATAAATCTTCATTTGGAAAGACATGGATTAATCAAGGACAGTCAGCATGGATTTGTTAAGGGAAGGTTGTGTCTGACTAACCTGATTGAATTTTTCGAGGAGGTAACCAGGATGGTCGATGAGGGCAGTGCGTATGGTGCAGTGTAAATGGATTTTAACAAAGCTTTTGATAAGGTCCCACATGGCATACTTGTTATGAAAGTAATAGCCCACGGGATCCAGGGCAAAGTGGCAAGTTGGATCCAAAATTGGCTCCGAGGCAGGAAGTACAGGGTAATGGTTGAAGGGTGTTTTTGTGACTGGAAGGCTGTATCAAGTGGGGTTCCACAGGGCGCAGTGTTGGGTCTCTTGCTTTTTGTGGTATATATCAATGACTTGGACTTAAATGTTGGGGGTATGATTAAGAAGTTTGCAGATGGCACTAAAATAGGCTGTGTGATTGATAGTGAATAAGAAAGCTGTGAACTGCAGGAAGATATCGATGTACTGGCCAGGTGGGCAGAACAGTGGCAAATGGAATTCAATCCGGATAAGTGTGAGGTAATGCATTTGGGGAGGTCTAACTAGGCAAGGGAATACACATTAAATGGTACAACACTGAAAAGTGTACTGGAACAAAGGGACCTTGGAGTGCAGGTCCACAGATCCCTGAAGGTAGCAGGCCAGGTAGATAAGGTGGTTTAGAAGGCATATGGAATACTTACCCTTATTAGTCGAGGCATGGAATACAAGAGCAAGGAGGTTATGCTTGAACTGTATAAAACACTGGTTAGGCCGCAGCTGGAGTACTGTGTGCAGTTCTGGTCACCACATTACAGGAAGGATGTGGTTGCACTGGAAAGGGTGCAGAGGAGATTTACAAGAATGTTGCCTAGACTGGAGAATTTTGGCAATGAGGAAAGATTGGAGATGCTGGGTCTGTTTTTTGTGTAACAGAGAAGGCTGAGGGGAGACCTGATTGAGGTGTATAAAATTATGAGGGGCCTGAATAGAGTGGATAGGAAGGACCTGTTTCCCTTGGCAGAGGGGTGAACAACCAGGGGGCATAGATTTAAAGTAATTGGGAGGAGGTTCCGAGGAGATATGAGGGGAAATTTCTTCACCCAGAGGGTGGTTGGGGTCAGGAACGCACTGCTTGAAAGGGTGGTAGAGGCAGAAACCCCTCACCACATTTAAAAGATACTTGGATGTGCACTTAAAGGGCCCAAGTTTCCACATGATTTGCGCCTGATTTTTAGGAGCAACTGGTGGAGAACGGACTATCTTAGAAATCGCAATTCTCCACATTTTTTTTTCTGCAGTTCTAGTCAGGTAGAACAGTTCCACTTTGGAACAGAATTTTTTCTTCAAAAGGGGGCGTGTCCGGCCACTGACGCCTGATTTGAAAGTTTCCACAGTGAAAACGTACTCCAAAATAACTTGGAATGGAGCAAGTGAAGATTTTTGTAGAACTGAAAAACCTGTTCTACACATTAAAAAATCAGGCGCAGGTTACAAATTAGGCGTCCAGAACGAGGTGGGGGGGAGGGGGGGGAAGGGAAGTCATTAAATTCTACAATAAATCCTTATTTATACTTATACAAATATTATACAAATAAATCCAACCTGAATAAACATTTATAAGCAAAGAAAAGATTAAATAAACCATCTTCCTACCTGTGTGAAAGTGCTTCAGCCAGGAAGAATGCTGCAGCAAGCCTCACAAAACGAGGCAGCCGTTCCCGAAGGCGGGCGGGAGGGAGGGAGGGAACCGACCGACCGACCGAACGCGGGGGGGGTGGGAGGAAGCCGTTCCAGACGGCGGGCGGGAGGGAGGGAACCGACCGAACGCGGAGGGGTGGGAGGGAACCAACCGACTGACCGAACGCGGGGGGGGGGGGGGGAGGAAGGAAGCCGTTCCAGACGGCGGGCGGGCGGGCGGGAGGGAGGGAGGGAGGGAACCGACCGACCGAACGCAGGTGGGGGGGGGGGGGGGGGAAGGAAGCCATTCCAGACGGCAGGGGAGCGACCGAACGCAGGGGGGGGAAGGAAGCCGTTCCAGATGGCGGGCGGGAGGGAGGGAGGGGACTGACCGAACGCAGGGAAGCCGTTCCAGACGGCGGGGAGGGACCCAACCGACCGAACGCATGGGGGGGGGGGGGGAACCCGTTCCTGATGGCGGGCGAGCGACTGAACGCGGGGGGGGGGGGGAGCCGTTCCAGACGGCGAGCGAGCGAGCGGGCGGGAGGGACCCAACCGACTGACCGAACGCAGCGGGGGGGGGGGGGGGGCAGGAAGCCGTTCCAGACGGCGGGAGGGAGGGAAGGAGACAGAAGGCTGCAGGAAGCCTCAGAAATTGAGGAGCCATTTCCCGACAGCAAAAGGGGGAGGTCGTCGGGAAACGGCTGCCCAACTTTCTGAGGCTTCCTGCAGCCTTCTCAGTGCTGATGTGCTGATGGCAATGTGCTTTTATTAAAAAATGTTCAAAAACTAAACAGCTACAAAGAACTACAAAAATGGCTGAGTGCCAATGTTTCCTTCACACTGCGCGTGCGCGAATGCTCCAACGCGCACGCGCAGCGTTGCCGGCAGGAAAAAAACGTATTTAAATAGTACCTGCCCCCTCCCACTTACAAAATTGCCACGAGTGTAGGCTCCGCCCCCTGGGTGCTGCGCCAAACAGACAAGGAGCTACAGGGCTCTCCAGAATCGCAAGTTTTTTTTCCGGCGCCGTTTTAGGCGTGAAAAACTGGCGCCCATCTCGGAGGGGTGGCCGTTTTTTATCGTGTGGAAACTTGGGCCCAAAGTGCCGTAACCTACAGGGCTACAGATCAAGAGCTGGAAAGTGGGATTAGGCTGGATAGCTCTTGGTCGGCCAGCGCAGACACGATGAGCCGAAATGGCCTCCTTCCGTGCTGTAAATTTCTATGATTCTATGGGGTTAATTTTAACTTTCGGCGATGGTGTAAATCGTACAATATTGGATCAATCGTCCCTTATACACCTCGGCTGATTTTCCTGTCCATTAACATCAATAGAAACTATAATCGGGCGAGGTGTCTAACTGGCAACCAGTGTGATCTCGCCCATTTTACACTATCGGCAAAAGATAAAATGACCTCCACATTTTATCACATAATTTTTTTGTGATTCTTCATTATGTGTCAGGTCATGTTTGTTTTGTGATTTGTGTGGTTCATTGTGTGACCCACTGTCACTGTCTTGGTAACTTGTATGATCAGCATCCTTTGGTCTTGTAGCTTGCTTCATTTAACGGGTCACAAGAGCAACCCATTAATACATCAACAATACACAATGCCCTGGAACAACACGAGTATTCCTGCGCAATTAGAAAGCTGAACCATTGGCCACGTGCAGTGCACTCCTCTTATGATGGCTCACCAAGTTTAGAGCAAAGTACAGTTAAGATGCTTTGATAGCCAACACTGTAAAATGAAACCATGGATTAGCACCTTGGCAACCTTGCGTAGCTCAGCAAATTTCTTCCTCATTTGCTCCCAGGTTTAGAACATAAGAAATAGGAACAGGAGTAGGCTCTACAGCTCTTTGAGCCTGCTCCGCCATTCAATAAGATCATGGCTGATCATCGACCTCAACACTTTCCCGCCCGATGTCCATATCCCTTGATTCCCCTCCAAAAATCTTAGGCCATGGGAGTGCCAGCGGTCACTCTCACTGTCATCTCCATCCATGCTGGGCTAGTCCTACTGTTTATTGTAAGGTGGCTCCCCCTCTAAAGAGAGCCACCCTACTCTTCAGGACGACGGTCATTGAATAGGCTAGTTCTCAGCCTTGTCTGCCTGCATCCAGCTTTCAGGATGACCAGCAGCCCTTGAATAGCTGCTGGCACCGGTCCTGTTGCGCTCCCAGCACATCATGTGCAGTGCACCGAGAGTGCTGAATATTTATGGTGACGAGCTGACCTCTGCTGGAACAAGATCGCATTGTCCGGCCATATATCACACAATGGTGTAGGATAGAAACTATGATGGATCAGGAAACTACTTCAGAAATAATATGACTCCAAGTTTTTTTCTCCAGCATTCTCATCAACTTCTGGATGTCAAAGCAAATGAAGGAAGGCACCAGAGAAGCATTTTCAACAGAACTATGTGGCAAACATTCTCTGAAGCATCTAACTCTCTTGTTATATAACTATCCTGGAATTGAACAAGAGACAAGAAACTTATTGAAGGAGCCCTCCCTTGGAGAAATGCACCGCTTGGTCTAGTACTGAGGTCAATAGATCAGGTGGGTCCCAAGGACAATCTCCGATTTGGTCTCAATATCCGTGGGTTTGAAAAAGGAAAAAATGGACAAAGGTCCCCCATCTCACCATCATCATAGGCAGTCCCTTGGAATCGAGGAAGACTTGCTTCCATTCTAAAAATGAGTCCTTAGATGACTGAACAATCCAATGCGGGAATTACAGTCTCTGTCACAGGTGGGACAGACAGTCGCTGAGGGAAGAGGTGGGTGGGACAGGTTTGCTGCACGCTCTTTCCGCTGCCTGCGCTTGGTTTCTGCATGTTCTCGGCGATGAGACTCGAGGTGCTCAGCGCCCTCCCGGATGCACTTCCTCCACTTAGGGTCATCTTTGGCCAGAGACTCCCAGGTGTCAGTGGGGATGTTTCATTTTATTAAGGAGACTTTGAGAATGTCCTTGTAACACTTCCTCTGCCCGCCTTGGGCTTGTTTGCCGTCAAGGAGTTCCAAGTAGAACGCTTGCTTTGGGAGTCTTGTTAACATGAAGTTCAGGACCTGGAACGTCAGGACTCTCATGGTCCCCCATCTAATGTAGCCAATCAGAAAAAATAATCACACTGATCACTTTTTTGATGTGCCCCCTTTTGATTGGTACAGTGATGAGTAGAAAGGCAAAGTTGTCTAGATATACAAAAACGTATGTAGATTTGAGTGCAATGTACCATCATCATCATAGGCAGCCCCTCGGAATCAAGGAAGACTTGCTTCCACTCCCAAAGTGAGTTCTTTGGTGGCTGAACAGTCCAATACGAGAGCCACAGACTCTGTTACAGGTGGGACAGACATTCGTCGAGGGAAGGGGTGGGTGGGACTGGTTTGCCGCGCGCTCTTTCTGCTGCCTGCGCTTGATTTCTGCATGCTCTCGGCATTGAGACTCGAGGTGCTCAGCGCCCTCCCAGATGCACTTTCTCCACTTAGGGCAGTCTTTGGCCAGGGACTCCCAGGTGTCAGTGGGAATGTCGCACTTTATCAGGGAGGCTTTGAGGGTGTCCTTGTAACATTTCCGCTGCCCACCTTTGGCTCGTTTGCCCTGAAGAAGCTCTGCATAGAGAACTTGCTTTGGGAGTCTCGTGTCTAGCACGCAAACTATGTGGCCCGCCCAGTGGGAGAAAGTTACACAGGCAGACGGAATTGTGACTGATTTTAACACCCAGCGGATTTTAGGTGGGCCGGGCAATTGCAAAGCGCACTCGCTGGTCTAAGGTTGAGGCCTGAGGTATTTTAACTCACGATTCCTGGGATGGCAGGACTGTGGTATGAGGAGAGATTGGGTCGACTAGGCAGGAGGATATTTCCCCTGGCTGGGAAGTCTAGAATAGGGGGTCACAGTCTCAGGATACGAGGTAGGGACTTTAGGACCGAGATGAGGAGAAATATTTTCACGCGGTGGGTGATGAACCTGTGGAATTCTCTACCACAGAAGGCTGAATATATTTAAGAGGAAGATAGACAGATTTCTATAAACAAAAGGCATCAAGGGATATGGGGAAAAAGCGGGAATATGGTGTTGAGATAGAGGATCAGCCATGATCATATTGAATGGCGGTGCAGACTCGAAGGGCTGAATGGCCTACTACTGCTCCTAGTTTCTATGTTTCTATGTGTTCCATCTATGTGCCACCGATCAGCTGTCCACCAGGAACGATGGAAAGCAGTGGCTGGGTGAGGAAGTTCTGGCCTTCCATGGCCACCGGCTGACACCAAAGGAAAGTTCACCAGCAAAAAGTGAGCTGTGTGAGGGGGTTTCCGAAGGGTCTCGGGGAGAGTCTCTAACTCTGGTTGGAAGTACTCCAGAGGTTTCATCAGATGACCTCCCGCCTCCAAACGCCCCAACCAGTCAAATAGCCTTTTATTCCCCATCTCCAATATTTCTATCACCAATAAATGTCCAAAGAAAATGAGAAAACACATTTTTGTTTAATGCTCCAATGATTTTACTCCCATCTTGCTGGCAGCAGTGGTCAGAAGATTAATATTTAATTGCTGGAGACTCCAGGGAAATCCTGGGGGGTTGGCAAATCTAGTCACGCGGGAGGGAAGGGGTGGGGAGGGTGTTGGGTCTGAGCCAGGGGAGACCATGTCTTTCCTTGTGTGTCCTTCCTTATGGGGCCTGGAGAAGGAGCAGTCCTGCTCCTCCCTTGCCATTTAGGGCTCACTGTGCTACCCGATTTCTACCAACCTTCTTTCACCTGGCAGAAAACCTATGGTGGGTTCATTTATTTATGAGGCTCCTGCCTGTGTCCAGCAAGAAACACATCTACAGCCAAAACCAATGGCATTAAAATCGGAGAACGGCAGGAATGGAGACTCTCCATTTTAACCGCTCACCCATTCCCAGCCAGCAGGGAGAGTTAAAATTCCCCCCATTGTGTGAAACTTGGCTGTTGGTAATCAGCCCAAAGGTTTTTCTATAGTAGCTATATTCCTGGCATACTGCTTACGAGCTGATCTTGTCCAAGAGATTCACCTCCTGCTCCCTTGACCCCATTCCCATTAAGCTGCTAACCACCCAACTTGCCTTCCTGGCCCCCATGCTAGCTGATGTTGTAAATGGTAGCTTTTCCTCAGGTGCTTTGAACTCACCAATGTAAGGTGCACCTGCCTGCTCTTGGGCACTTCTTCAGTCCTTGGAGGTAGCCTGGTTGGAATCATCTTCATCATCATAGGCAGTCCCTTGGAATCAAGGAAGGCTTGCTTCCACTCCTGAAGTGAGTTCTTTGGTGGCTGAACATTCCAATACGAGAGCCACAGTCCCTGTCACAGGTGGGACAGATAGTCGTTGAGGGTAAGGGTGGGTGGGACTGGTTTGCCGCATGCTCTTTCTGCTGCCTGCGCTTGATTTCTGCATGCTCTCGGCATTGAGACTCGAGGTGCTCAGCGCCCTCCCAGATGCACTTTCTCCACTTAGGGCAGTCTTTGGCCAGGGACTCCCAGGTGTCAGTGGGAATGTCGCACTTTATCAGGGAGGCTTTGAGGGTGTCCTTGTAACATTTCCGCTGCCCACCTTTGGCTCGTTTGCCCTGAAGAAGCTCTGCATAGAGAACTTGCTTTGGGAGTCTCGTGTCTAGCACGCAAACTATGTGGCCCGCCCAGTGGAACTGATCAAGTGTGGTCAGTGCTTCAATGCTGGGGATGTTAGCCTGGACGAGGACGCTGATGTTGGTGCACCTGTCCTCCCAGGGGATTTGTAGGATCTTGCGGAGACATCGTTGGTGATATTTCTCCAGCGACATGAGATGTCTACTGTACATGGTCCTTGTCTCTGAGCCATACAGGAGGGCGGGTATGACTGTAGACCATGAGCTTGGTGGCAGTTTTGAGGGCCTCGTCTTCCATCTCTCTTTTCCTCGGGCGGCCGAAGGCTGCACTGGAGCCCCATGCTTTCATACGCCTCAGTAAATACGTCGACTATGTCCTGGAGTTCAGTTTCTGAATGTGTGCAGATGCAGGCGTCGTCCACGTACTTTAGCTCTGTTATGTATTTAACACCTTGTAACCTGTATTACACTACCACCAGAGGGCCTACCTGTTGGAGTCCCAAAGGATCCCAGCATCCCTTAGGAGCATGGTCTATAAGCAGGCCACCCACAAGGTACCTGCACTCTGGAGTCTTGTTAAAGGAGCTAAGGTCACACTTGCTCATTGTACACAGTACTCAGTTTCATCCTTTATTATGAATGTATTAATTGGCGACGAGATAATGAACAACCGCGCGAAAATGCAAAGAACAGTTGGTATCCTGGAGAAGTTCTCAGAAGGGGACGGTTGGGAGGCCTTCATGGAGAGACTCAACCAATACTTTGTAGCCCACGAGCTGGAAGGGGACGAGAACGTTGCCAAATGAAGGGAGATCCTCCTAACTGTCTGTGGGGCAACAACCTATGGCCTCGTGAAGAATCTCCTAGCTCCTAAAACCAACAGCTAAATGATATGAAGAATTGTGCACGCTGGTCCGGGAGCACCTAAATCCTAAGGAAACCGTTTTGATGGCGAGATATCGGTTCTACACATGACAACGGTCGGAGGGCCAGGAAGTGGCCAGCTATGTCGCCAAACTAAGGCGCCTTGCAGGACATTGCGAATTTGAGGGATTCCTAGAACAAATGCTTGGAGACTTTTTTGTACTGTGCATTGGCCATGAGATAATCTTTCGCAAACTGTTGACTGTTGAAACTCCGAATCTAAGTAAAGCCATAACGATAGCCCAGGCATTTATGTCCACCAGCGACAACACCAAACAGATTTTGCAGAGTAAAGAAGTTTCAGCCTGTACTGTGCACAAAGTAATGTCGTTTTCAAGCAGAAATATACATGGCAGAATGTACACGCTGGCTGCTGTTGCCCGACCTCCAATGACCCAGAGTCCGCCATCAATGGTTAATGCGAGGCAGTTAACACCTTGTTGGCACTGTGGAGGTGATCATCGGCCCCATCAATGCCGCTTCAAGCACTATGTGTTCAACGGTTGCAGAACAATGGGACACCTCCAGCGAATGTGCAGGCGAGCTGCAAACCCTGCAAACCCTGCAAACCAACATGTTGCAGAGGAAGATCAATCCACTGTGGATCAGGCTAAATTGGAGACTCGTACCAAGGAGGCAGAAGTGTACAGGGTACACACATTCACCACGAAATGTCCACCAATAATGTTGAAAGTTAAACTGAATGGAATTCCAGTATCTATGGAACTGGTCATGGGCGCAAGTCAGTCCATAATGAGTAAAAAGGCCTTCGACTGGCTGTGGGGCAAAAAGGCACATTCACACCAAACTAAGGACTTACACCAAGGAACTAATCCCTGTAATTGGCAGTGCAGAAATCAAAGTCTCCTATGATGGAGCAGTACACAAACTCCTGTTGTGGATTGTGCCAGGGGACGGCCCCATATTGTTTGGCAGAAGCTGGCTGTGAAAAATCCGCTGGAACTGGGACGGCATCTGAGCGCTTTCGTCAGTCGACGACGCCTCATGTGCCCAGTTTCTGAACAGGTTTCCATCATTGTTCGAGCCAGGCATTGGAAGCTTCATGGGGGTGAAAGTGTAGATCCATTTGGTTCCCGGTACACGACCCATTCACCACAAGGCACGGACGGTACCATATATGATGCGTGAGAAAGTGGAAATTGAGCTGGAAAGGCTGCAGCGAGAAGGCATCATCGCGCCGGTGGAATTCAACGAGTGGGCTAGTCCGATTGTCCCGGTACTTAAAGAGGACAGCATGGTCAGAATTTGTGGGGACTATAAAGTAACGATTAACCGTTTCTCGCTACAGGACCAGTACCCGCTACCCAAGGCAGACGACCTAGTTGCAACCCTGGCTGGAGGAAAGACATTCACCAAGCTGGACCTGACCTCGGCCTACATGACGCAGGAGCTGGAGGAGTCTTCAAAAGGTCTCACCTGCATCAACACGCACAAAGGTCTGTTCATCTATAACAGATGCCCATTTGGGATTCGGTCGGCCGCGGCAATCTTCCAACGGAACATGGAGAGCCTGCTAAAGTCGGTTCCTTGCACCGTGGTTTTCCACAACAACATAATGGTTACAGATCGGGACACCATTGAGCACTTGAAGAATCTGGAAGTGGTTCTTAGTCGATTGGATCGTGTGGGGCTCAGGTTGAAACGCTCGAAGTGTGTTTTCCTGGCGCAGGAGGTCGAATTCTTGGGAAGAAGAATCGCAGCAGACGGCATCAGACCCACTGACGCCAAGATGGAGGCCATCAAGAACGCGCCGAGACCACAGAACGTGACTATTTCGGTAATTTCCTACATGGGTTAAGCACCCTGCTAGGACCCCTACATGTGCTACTGCGCAAGGGAGATGACTAGTTATGGGGGAATTCACAAGAGGCTGCCTTTAAGAAAGCCAGAAATCTGTTGTGTTCAAACAAACTGCTTGTCCTGTATAACCCATGTAAACGATTAGTGCTAGCTTGCGATGCACCGTCATACGGGGTCGGGTATATGTTACAACAGGCTAACGAATCGGGGATTTTGCAACTGGTCACTTATGCGTCCAGGAGTTTGTCCAAGGCCGAAAGGGTCTACAGCATGATTGAAAAAGAGGCTCTGGCGTGCGTTTACAGGGTAAAAAAATGCACCAGTACTTATTTGGCTTCAAGTTTGAGCTTGAAACTGACCACAAGCCGCTCATATCGTTGTTCTCTGAGTGAGAGCAAAGGGATTAACACCAATGCCTCTGCCCGCATCCAAAGATGGGCCTCACGCTGTCGGCATACAACTATGTAATCCGCTACAGACCGGGCAGAGAGAACTGTGCAGATGCTTTCAGTCGGCTACCATTGTCCACCACCGGGGTGGAAATGGCACAGCCAGCGGACTTGCTCATGGTAATGGATGCATTCGAAAACGAAACATCCCCCGTTATGGCCCGCCAGATCAGGACCTGGACCAGCCAGGATCCGTTACCGTCCTTGGTAAAAAACTGTGTCCTCCATGGGATCTGGTCCAGCATCCCAGCGGAGATGCAGGAGGCGATTAAGCCGTTCCACAGGCGCAAAGACGAAATGTCCCTACAAGCGGACTGTCTGTTGTGGGGCAATCATGTGTTCTTGCCCAAGAAAGGCAGAGATAAGTTCATTTGTGAACTGCACAGCACCCACCCAGGCATTGTAATGATGAAAGCCATAGCCAGATCCCATGTGTGGTGGCCCGGCATCGACTCAGATTTAGAGTCATGCGTGCGCCAGTGCAACACTTGCTCTCAGCTGAGCAATGCACCCAGAGAGGCACCGCTAAGTTTGTGGTCGTGGCCCTCCAAACCGTGGTTGAGGATCCACGTGGTCTATGCGGGCCCATTTCTAGGCAAAATGTTTTTGGTTGTCATGGACGCTTACTCAAAATGGATTGAATGTGCGATAATGTCTGTAAGCACGTCCATGGCCACTATTGAAAGTCTACGAGCCATGTTTGTCACGCACGGCCTGCTTGATGTCCTAGTCAGCGACAATGGGCCATGCTTCACCAGTGTTGAATTCAAGGAATTAATGACCCGCAATGGGATCAAGCACGTCACATCTGCCCTGTTCAAGCCCGCATCCAACGGCCAGGCAGAACGGGCAGTTCAGACCATCAAGGCTCCCTGCAGACCCAACTAATACGAGTGCTGCTCAGCAACCGCACCAGACCCCATTCACTCACCGGAGTTCCCCCAGCCGAGCTGCTCATGAACAGGGCGCTCAAAACAAGGCTCTCTCTTGTCCACCTGATCGCCATGATCACGTGGAGGTCAGGCGGCATCAACAAAGTGTGTACCATGACCGTGCAAATTTGTCACGCGATATTGAAATCAATGATCCTGTGTTTGTGCTCAATTATGGACATGGTCCCAAATGGCTCACTGGCACGATCACAGCCAAAGAGGGGAGTAGGGTGTTTCAGGTCAAACTGGCCAATGGACAAACATACAGAAAACATTTGGACCAAATCAAATTGCGGTTCACCAACAGCTACGAACAACCTGAAGAAGACACCACCAACTTTGACTCTCCAACACACACACAAGTGACAACTGACATCATGGTTGACCACGAAGCCGAACTCACCATCCCCAGCAGCCTGGCAAGGCCGGCTGCCCAACAGCCCAGTGAAGAACCAACCAACTCACTCACACCCGCATTTGTACCGAGACGATCGACAAGGGAACGAATAGCCCCAGATCGTCTCACCCTGTAAATAAGTGTACTATTGACTTCACGGGGGAGTGATGTTATGTATTTAACCCCTTGTAACCTGAATAACATTACCACCAGTGGGCCTACCTGTTGGAGTTGTTATGTAATGATGTGTGTATCGTCCCAGTACCTTAAATGTAATGTAAGCACTATGCCACACCACAGAGGGCGCTGTGATGGGAAACCTGGAAGTACCTAGAACAGGCACTATATAAGGCTGACCACCACACCTGAGAGGCACTCTGGAGCTGAACAATAAAGGACGAAGGTCACAGCAGTTAGACTTATACCAGACTGTGTGGAGTCAGTGATTTGTGTGCTACATACATCACAGGAGTCCCAAGGGATCCCAGCATCCCTTGGGAGCACGGTATATAAGTAGGCCACCCACGAGGTACCTGCAATCTGGAGTTTTATTAAAGGAGCTAAGGTCACACTTGCTCATTGTACACAGTACTCAGTTTCATCCTTTATTATGAACGTACCAAACTCGACGACAGAGGTTGGAGTGGTCTTAGACCTGGCCTGGAGACGGTGCAGGTTGAACAGGTTCTCACTGGTTCTGCAGTTTAGTTCCACTCCAGCGGGGAGCATGTTGACTGTGAGGTGGAGCATGGCGGCGAGGAAGATTAAGAAGAGGGTTGGGGCGATGACGCAGCCCTGTTTGACCCCGGTCTGGACGTGTATTGGGTCTGTGATGGATCCATTGGTAAGGATCACGGCCTGCATGTCATCGTGGAGCAAGCGGAGGATGGTGACGAACTTTTGGGGGCATCAGAAACAGAGGAGGATGCTCCATAGATCCTTGCGGTTGACAGTGTCAAAGGCTTTGTAAGATCAAAGAAGGCCATGTATAAAAGCTCGTGCTGTTCCCTGCATTTTACCTGCAGCTGTCGCGTTGCAAAAATCATGTCCATTGTGCCCTGTAGGGGACAAAATCCGCACTGTGACTCCAGGAGGAGTTCCTCGGCCACGGGAAGAAGTCAGTTGAGGAAGACTCTAGCGACGACTTTCCCAGTGGCTGATAGCTGGGAGATTCCTCTGTAGTTGCCGCGATTACTGCATCTCTGAGATCTCCCGGCATGCTCTCCTCCCTCCGATGAGAGAGATGAGGTTGTGTATTCACGCCAGCAGTGCCTCTCCACCATACTTCAATGCCTCAACAGGGATTCCATCCGCAACCATACCCTTGTTGTTTTTAAGCTGTCTTATGGCTTTTTCTACCTCGTGCAGTGTTGGGGTTTTACTAAGGTGTTGGAGTCTTACTTATGGTAAGGTGGCCACTGGGGTGGCAGTTCCCTAGGGAGCTCCCCCAAATAACTCTCACCAGCTATCGGCAACTTTCCACTCCCCTCCTCCCGCTATCTAAACCTCCCCTAGCCAAATAAACCCTAATAGGGGGTCCTAAGCACGTAAACCCAAACCCTTCCCCTTACCCTAGTCCCATCCCTGCGAGTCCCACAAGTTCGGGCCATTTGGGCTGCATCTATTTTCTATATTTCTATGTTTCTACCTCCGACGACCTCCAATGACCTCCGGCGACCTCCGACGACCTCCAGTGAGTCCCACAAGTTCGGGCTATTCGGGTCTACCTCAGGCTTCCCACCACATCACCCATCGGTGACGGTGACTGGGCCTCCTGCTGTACCTGGACGACCTCCGACGACTTCCGATGAACTCCGGAGGCGGCGTCCTCGACTTAGACCTGACTATCGGGCCTCCACTCCCCCCTTCCCCTCCAGCGATGATAAGAACACCTCCAGCGACGGCAGATGGGCCTCTCCTCCACGATGGAGCTGGGCCCCCTCGATGACGGCTGGACATCCTGTGGCGACAGACGACTTCCTCCTCAATGACGACCGGGTCCCCCTCTCCTAGGTCGGCGACTGACCGCCCCTCCCCCTTCAGTGACGACTGGACCTCTCCTTCCCCACTGGTGACCTGGCCTCTTCTCCTCCTTCAACATGTGGTGAGTACCATGGCTGTGACCCCCCCTGCCCTCCCACCCTGAACCCCAGTGGGCCACTGACCCTCCCAATGCCTGCCCCCAACCAGGCTTCAGACCACCTACCACCAAGGGCGCTACCCAGCGCCAAGCATGCAGCCAACATCTCGCCGTAGGCAACTAGGCCCATATAGCAGTGCCTGGCCTCCAGTCGTCTTGGACCCCCTTGCCACTGGATCAAGAGCTTGCTCAGCTAAGCCCATGTGATAGCTGGTGTGCAACGACCACTCCATGTTAAAAGAAATCACGCACAGGAATCTTCCACTCTGTTAACATGAAGCTCGGGACCTGGAACGTCAGGACCCTCATGGATATCCCCAACAGCGACAGGATGGAACGGCGCACCGCCATTGTTGCCCGGGAACTTAGTCGCTTTGATATCGACATCACTGCCCTAAGCGAGACCCGGCGGGCAGGGGAAGACCAGCTCAAGGAACAAGGTGGAGGTTACACCTTCTTCTGGAAAGGGAAACCAGAGGAAGAACGTCGCTTCCACGGAGTCGGCTTCGCCATCAAAAACGAGCTGGCCGACCGCCTCAAAGACTCCCCCTGTGGGACTAACGAACGCCTCATGACTCTTCGTCTCACCCTATCCCGGAATCAATGCTCCACAGTCATCAGTGTGAACGCCCCAACACTCGATGCAACAGATGAGGTTAAAGAGGGTTTTTACTCCAACCTCGAAAAATCCCTGTCCCGCGTCCCCACGGGCGACAAACTGATCCTCCTCGGCGACTTCAACGCCAGGGTCGGCAAGGACACAGCTCTCTGGGGAGGCGTGATTGGCAGAGAGGGGGTAGGGAAAGCCAACTCCAGTGGTAGCCTACTCCTGACAAAATGTCTAGAACATGAACTTCTCATCACCAACACCTTGTTCCACCAGAGGGACAAATACAAGGCATCGTGGCAACATCCTCGCTCCAAGCACTGGCACCTGCTCGACTACGTCATCGTCCGATCCAGGGATCGCAAGGATGTGCGCATCACCCGCGCCATGACAGGAGCTGGTGACTGCTGGACGGACCACCGCCTAATCCGATCCATCATCAACATCAACACAGCCCCAAAGCAGAGGGGGCAGCAGAAGCAGTGCCACAAAAAAGTCAATGCCAGAACACTTAAGGACCCAGCTAAGAGAGCCCTATACAGCCAGCGCCTCACAGCAAACCTGGCATGCCTTGATGACTCTGGGATGCTGAATGCCCACAGCGCTTGGTCTGCCCTCCAGGCCTCCATAACCAGTGCCTGCAAAGAGACGCTCGGTCACTCAACCAGGAAACACCAGGACTGGTTTGATGAGAATGATCAAGAGATCCAAGAGCTAATAGGTCGCAAGCGCAGGGCATTTCTGAGCCTTAAACAACAACCCAATGTGGGAGCAGCAAAGCAGCATTATAGACGGCTCAAGGCTGAGGTCCAACAAAAAATCCGGGACCTAAAGAACAGGTGGTGGATGGAGTTACAGCAGCTGGCCGACAGCCATGATGTGCAAGGATTCTTCATCGCAGTCAAGACTACCTACGGGCCAAACACCCAAGGCTCCATCTCACTGCTGGCCAAGAATGGGGAAACACTCATCAACGATACAGAGGCAATCAGGGCACGCTGGAAGGAGCACTTCGAAGATCTCCTCAATTGAGACTCTGCCTTTGACCCGAGTGTTCTCGACTCCATCCCGCCGCATGCTACCCGCCACCACCTCAGTAAAACCCCGACACTGCACGAGGTAGAAAAAGCCATAAAAAAATAATAGGATAATCAGACACTTTGAGCGGATGTTGTCCCACTTGTGACCAGATGCTAGGAGCAGATAAGGGAGAAACTCAATGGTCTCACAATGGTTGCCAAGGCAAGTGTGCTGACAGTTGTTTAATTTTCCAATGTTGCCTTACAATGCATATGATCAGTACTTCATTGTAAGCTTGTTGGGGCATCACATCTGGGAAATACATACCTTCCAGTAACATGCTATAGCACTGTGCTCTATATGCTTGATAGATCAATGTGTACATCCTGTGGCCTATCAACACCAAGCACACCACCATCACAAGGTGGTTGTTGGGTGTTCACAAAACTCACATGAGGTGGCGATTAGTTGGGTCCCTTTCTCTCACTGTCTGAGGTAAGTTCTCTTCTCCATGGCACTGGTCCTTTGTGGGAAAAGGTCACATAAGGCACATTAGATTGTAACTGTCTTGGATGCTTAAACCTGTTGTGTGTGCCTCCTTCAATCGTCCCTCACTACCAGTGGGATATTCAATTTAAGGATATCCTAATGTCAGCTGTGGCTCAGTGGGTAGCATGCATGAGTCTGGGTCAGAAGGTTGTGGGTTCAAATCCCATTCCAGGTACTTGAGCACAAAAAAATCTTTGCTGACACTCCAGTGCAGTGCTTGTGACAGAGGTGCTGTCTGTTGGATGAGACGTTAAACTGAGATTCCGTCTGCGCTCTCAAGTGGATGTAAAAGATCCCATGGGGAGTTATCCCCGGTGTCCTGGCCAATATTTATCCCTCAATCAACATAACAAAAAAAACATTATCTAGTCATTATCACATTGCTGTGTGTGGGAGCTTGCTGTGCGCAAATTGGCTGCTGTGTTTCCCACATTACAACAGTGACTACACTCCAAAAGGACTTCATTGGCTGTAAAGTGTTTTGAGACGTCTGGTGGTCGTGAAAGGCGCTATATAAATCTAAGTCTTTCTTTCAGAAGCAGAGCTCGATTATTGATCCCACAATGGCAGGTGCAGGTTTAAGAAGATGTGGCCCGCTGCAGACATGAAACCCAAGGACACCATGAAATAAACAATGAAATTGCTGGGCCAACAGGCAGCTAGTTAATAAAACTATCAAACAAGTTCCCCTTTAAGGATCAGGAAGCAATCTGGCTGATTGTATTTCTAGGGCCATCAAATATAAACTAAAAAGCATTATACTTCGTCGATATAAGGCTTTGGTACACCTGTGCTTGGAGTATTGTGTCTCTGTTTTGGTCCCCACACATGACGAAGGATATTGAGGCTCTGGAGGTGATGCCGAGGAGGGAGACCAGAATGATAAGAACATAAGAAATAGAAGCAGGAGTAGGCCATACGGCCCCTCGAGCCTGCTCCGCCATTCAATAAGATCATGGCTGATCTGATCATGGACTCAGCTCCACTTCCCCGCCCGCTCCCCTTAATCCCTCATCCCCCCATTACTCAAGAAACTGTCTATTTCTGTATTAAATTTATTCAATGCTTCCACAGCTCTCTGAGGCAGCAAATTCCACAGATTTACAACCAGAGGGAAGAAATTTCTCCTCATCTCAGTTTTAAATGGGCGGCCCCTTATTCTAAGATCATGCCCTCTAGTGCTAGTCTCCCCCATCAGTGAAAACATCCTCTCTGCATCCACCTTGTCAAGCCCCCTCATAATCTTATACATTTCGATAAGATCACCTCTCATTCTTCTGAATTCCAATGAGTAGAGGCCCAACCTACTCAACCTTTCCTCATAAGTCAATCCCCTCATTTCCAGAATCAACCTAGTGAACTTTCTCTGAACTGCCTCCAAAGCAAGTATATCCTTTCGTAAATGATATCTAGCTTTAGAGCTCTTAGCTGGCGGGATTGACACCGAGAATTAGAGCTGTTTATTTTAGAGAAATGGAGGCTTAGAGAGGACATTATTGATGTTTTTAAAGTGATGAAGGTATTGGATTCTCTCCAGATGGGCAGGCTATTTGAGATGGATAGGGCTGGCAGACCTGGAGGACATGCTGATAAAATCCTTAGCTAAGTGTTTGGTTATATGCCAGGATTTATTTTTTAAGAGAGTCAACACTCTCTAGGACAGACTGCCAAAACATGTGGCGGGTATGGATTCAGTGCAGTCCTTTAAAAGGGAACTGGACAAGTTCCTGAATGAAGAGGACATTTATAGTTATAGAAGCTGTTAGTTGGCTCAGTTGACGATGTGCAACAGGTTACCTGGAGCCTGAGGAGGACGGAGAGGGACTTCCAGAGCTTTTCTTAAGTTGGCCACATGGTTTTTTTCTTCTCTTTTTGAATTACCCAGGAAAGAAAGACTTGCATTTATATAGCGCCTTTCACGGGTCCAGGATGTCCCAAAGTGCTTTGCAGCCAAAGAAGTACTTTGGAAATGTAGTCACCGTTGTAACATAGGAAATACGGCAGCCAATTTGCACATAGCAAGGTCTTACAAACAGCAATAAGATAATGGGGCTGAAATTGCCCACCGCTGGAAACAGGGCAGACCGACTCTGTTTCTCTTGTTTTTACCGGCACGGTGGATGCGTCTTGAGCGAAATTCCACTCTTTGGCTTTCTTTTTGGTGGACTGGAAGTCGGTCATAAGGGCGGCTATTCGGCAGTGAGTGGAAGTTCGCACTCTAGCGGGGCGGAAGTGGCCGCCACTGTCAGTCATCACGATGCCACGTCACCACAGCTCTCCCCTTCACTTAAAGGGGACAGCCTGCGGAATTCTTGACATTGGGTCCACTGGGCCACCAAGCAGGGTTTCGGCCGTGCCAGCCGCCTGGTACCCAAGAGGGAGTGCCAGGCTTGCCTGTCGGTGGCCCTGCCAAACCCGGGGGCATAACTGTCGGCCCGACATGGCAGTCAGCCGACAAATAAAACACATTTTAGCAGCAGCAGTAGGTCCTCCCATTTAATGGGAGCCGCACTGCCATTTTAGGTCTACAACCTCACTGCACCGGCAGAAAAAAAAGCAGCTTTTGGTACCGTGCGGCGGGAGCAAGATTTTTTAGCTGGAATGTCGCCAATGGGGGGGATCATTGGCGGTGCGCACTCTGATGACGCACTTGGGAAGGATTGGCAGCAGCGGAGCGATAGGGAGGGGGCGGGTCACCGCCGAGATGTCGCAGGAGCAGAATTTTCAATATGGTGGCCATTACACAAAAAAATCGGCAGCCATTCCACTCCGCAGCATAGCCTAACAGGCCTTAAGGGAAGGGGCCCCAATTCAGCCCCAATGACTAGCTGAGAGATAAATATTGTCCAAAACACTCTAATGTGCGCTCAACAGTGTTTAGATGGTGTAAGTGCTCAACACCTCAACATGGGACAGGCTTGATGTGCCTGATGCTCTTTCCCTCTCCCATCTGTAGGTTTGTATGTACTCACTTGCTATTTCAATAAACATATTGACATTGTAAAACTGTGCTTGGGACCATGTGACAGCTAAGTATCTGAACAAGATCCCTGGTTTAGACTTGTCAGCTTTGGCTCAATGGTAGTACACTCACCTCTGAGTCAGAAGGTTGTAGATTGCAGCCCCACTCCAGGGACATGAGCACAAAATATAGACTGAATCTTCAGTGCAGTACTGAGGGAGTGCTGCACTGTCAGAGGTGATATTTTTCAGACGATGTATTAAACCGAGATCCCACCTGCCCTCTCAGGTGAACATAAAAGATATTGTGGCACTATTCGAAGGCCAGGAGAGATCTCCCCAATCATCATCCTCATCATAGGCAGTCCCTCGCAATCGAGGAAGACTTGCTTCCACTCTAAAAGTGAGTTCTCAGGTGACTGAACAGTCCAATATGGGAATTACAGTGTCTGTCACAGGTGGAACAGACAGTGGTTGAAGGAAAGGGTGGGTGGGACAGGTTTGCCGCACGCTCCTTCCGCTGTCTGCGCTTGGTTTCTGCAAGCTCTTGGCGACGAGACTCCCGGATGCTCTTCCTCCACTTATGGTGGTCTTTGGCCAGGGACTCCAAGGTGTCGTGGGGATGTAGCATTTTATTTCCCTCAACCAACATCACTAAAACAGATTATCTAGTTACTTATCTCATTGCTGTTTGTGGGACCTTGCTGTGCACAAATTAGATGACATGTTTCCCTACATCATCATAGGTGGTCCCTCAAACGAGGATGACTTGCTTCCACAAGAGTTCACAGATGTTTCAATGAAGGACCCGATGTTCCAGTCCTGAACTCCAGTTGAGGGGGTGGAAGATGCCTGTGTATGAACAGTGACTACACTTCATAAGTACTAATTTGCCATGATGTACATTGGGAAGTCCTGAAGTCATAAAAAGCACTCTATAATGCAAGTTCTTTCTTTATTTTGCTTTGTCAATGCCAACACATAATTTTCCTTATAATCAGGCTTTGTCAAAATCATAGTGTTGGGCGGATTTTCCTGGACATGTTCTGTGATGGAAGGGACAATTTGTGCCAAACGCATTGTTAGTCTGCTTCACCGAAAGGGCCAAAATAACGTGCGTTCTCCTGTGGGCACTCATTATAATGGAGTGGGCTGGCATTGGGCAAACATGGAGGTGCGCAGCAGATGGAAGTCCAGGAACATTTAAAGGCAAGTGGCCCATTAAAGGGGCTGGTACAACAGGAGCCCATTAAAGGGACTGGTACAACAAGAGCCCATTAAACAGGCTGGTACAACAGGAGCCCATTAAAGGGGCTGGTACAACAGGAGCCCATTAAAGGGGCTGGTACAACAGTAGCCCATTAAAGGGGCTGGTACAACAGGAGCCCATTAAAGGGGCTGGTACAACAGGAGCCCATTAAACAGGCTGGTAGAGCAGGAGCCCATTGAAGAGGTTGGTATAAAAGGAGCCCATTTAAGAGACTGGTAGAGCAGGAGTTCATTAAAGGGGCTGGTACAAGAGGAATCCCATGAGACCCATTGCTGAACACTGAAGCTTTCCCTTTTATTCAACAACAAGTTACCAACCTCTACTGTAGTTATTAAAAGGGTTAATAGTTACTTCACCGCCCTTCTCAAAGGATACAAATGAGCTATGATCAGTCTCAGAGGCCAGAAATAAATCATATTGCACAATGAGCCAAGTCAGCATTGGCTGGCCTCCCATATTCCATCCTCCATAAACATCAACTCATCCAAAACTCTGCTGCCTGTATCCTAACTCTCACCATGTTCCATTCACCCATCACCGCTGTGCAGACCCATCACCGGTCCGGCAATGTCTTGAATTTAAAATTCTCATCCAAACATTCAATTCACTCCATGGCCTTCCCTCTCACTACTTCTGTAAGCTCTTCCAGCCCTACAACCCTCCGCGATCTCTGCGTTCGTCCAATTCTGGCCTCTTGTGCATCCCTGCTTTCCATCGCCTCACCATTGACGGTCGTGCCTTCAGCTGCCTCGATTCTAAGCTCTGGAATTCCCTCATTAATCCTCCCCGCCTCTTTCTCCTCTTTTAAGATGCTCCGTAAAACCTACCTCTTTGAGCAAGCTTTTGGTCACCTGTCCTAATATCTTTTTTATAACTCGGTATCAAATTATGTTTAATTACACTCCTGTGAAGTACCTTAAGCCGTTGCGCTACGTTAAAGACACTATATAAATGCAAGTTGTTGTCCAACCAATGAGGCAACCCTCATTACATCGAGGGTAAATTAGCTAATCGCATGTTCCGAGCAGTGAGCCGGAGGAGGACTGCAACACTGCAGCTCTGATTCTCCCATTCCTCCAAGCTCGGCTTCCCGCTGAGATCACTGAATTTACTCTTTTACGGCCATTATTTTAAAATCCATCAAATAACACTTGCAATGTCACATGCTTAATACTGAACTGATTCCAATGTCAGCTTGGCTCAGTAGTAACACTCCTGCTTCTGATTCAGAAGGTTGTGAATTTGAGTTTCAATCCAGGATTTAGGAACATGGGGAGCAAGTGTTCTTGAGCACCCTGATTATAATTGCTCAACCATTGGTGGCCGTGTCTTCAGCTGCCTAGGCCCCAAGTTCTGGAACTTTCTCTCTAAACCTCTCCACCTCTCTTTCCTCCTTTAAGACGCTCCTTAAAACCTCTTTGACCAAGTTTTGGTCACCTGCCGTAATTTCTTCTTATGTGGCTCGGTGTCAAATGTATTTGTTTTGCCTTAAAACACTGCTGTGAAGCGCCTTGGGACATTTTACTGCGTTAAAGGTGATATATAAATACGTTGTTGTTGGGAGAGCATATTGAGAATTCAGGGAACAGAGGTCAGCGTATCCTGCTACGAGCACAAAACCATCAAATCTACCTTTATATATTTTATTTCTCTTGACTTTCTGAAAAACAATTTGAAAAAGCAATTTGAAAATCATCCCCCAAGTGCATGACTCAGTCAATTATAAGGTCATCCTTGCCAGTGAGGTCAGGTGACAGCTTGAGTTACAAGAGATCGTTGCAGTGAGATTCGTGACTACACTAAACCAGACTGACACAAAGTGTCAAATCAAGCTGGTGGCTGCTTTCGACATACAGCAGTCAAACTTTGTGTTTGACCTCGAGCAGAACCAGGGAGTGAGTTTCAGAACAAAATCAACTAAATTATTTAACAGCATCAGTATAGTTCGAAATCATCAAAACAGGAATCTATGAGGAAAAGTCTGTGCAGGATCAACTGCTCTGTGCTGTTGCAACCAACAATGACCAAATGTGTCTGTGAACACTGACTGTGCTGAAGGATATAGGCCCAGAAATCTCGGCCTTCCGGGTCGGTACGGAGTGTGTACGGAGTGTGTATGGACCCGGGAAGGCATCGCAAAAGCCGGTTTTCGCCGCGCAATGCGCATGCGTTGAAAACCGGCTTTGGTGATCTGTCAGGTTCCAACTCGACAGATCCTCCATATCTTGGGAGCGAGGACATTTGCAAGGGAAAGATTGCGGGATTTACCCATATCTTGCCCAGCAAATGTCCTCAAAACTCTTGCGCCTGATAAAAGCAGGTACATAGCCGACTTTTACAGGCGTAGGAATTTTAAAATACACAAAAACATTACAAAATAAAATTTAAAAAACACATTTTATTGTTAAAAACCCTCCCCACTACGGTAAGTTTATTTTAAACCATAATTAACAAAATGTTTTAAAAAAACAAAAAATATTTTTTTGTTATAATACATAAATAACTTTAATTTAAATTAATAAAAATATGTGGCGTATTTTTTCTATTTTTTTTATTAGAGTTTTGTGTGTTTTGGGGAGGGGTTTCTCATTCATAATAATGGGAACTCCAACTTACAGAGTTCCCATTAGTATGAATGAGAACATACTTTACCTGATTGGTGCCCAGAGCCATGTGACTGCAGCTCCAGCCGTGCGCACGTCCTGACATGCACGCGCTGCGACGCGCAGTCAGTGGCCTCAGGACCGGGAACTCGTGTGGGCGCAGCAGCTTCAGGTAGGTGCATGTCTTTTTTTAAACCTTTTTACCCGATCGCCCACGGGAAGCAGCTGACCGGGATTTCTGGGATTATCAATACTGGCCTTTATACACGGAAATTCAGAGCTGCCAGATTCTGAATAGCAAGAAACTACCATTCCTAGCTAATAGTAACAGTGACAGTAATACTTCTCCAGATAATCTATGGCCAGTCACTGTTACCTAGAGCTAGAGGGAGGAAGGGAAATGGTGGAATTTTTAACCTGACAGTGTGCTCTGCCCACTGAGGAAAACATGGAAAGCACAGATGTGGTTAGAGATGGGAGAAATTTGGTTGTTTAGCTCCAGAGAGGGGCGCTAAGGATCCACTAATCATCTACCGCCCGAGTGCTGTGCTGTGACAGCCTGCCGCGAACTTCACTGGTGATTTAGTGGAGGCGCTGTCATTTAGCGCTGTGCACTCTAGTCCCGCCCACTTGGTGATGTCACCGAGTGTGCAACGTCCCCTTTGCGACGCATTTCTGATTGCTTTGGCCTGCCGTAGTGCTGGGCACTACCCCCGACAGGGGAAAGCAGGCAGTGCACAGAGGATCCGGGGCCATATCGCAAGGAATGAAGAGGTAAGTGTTGAGAGTCACATTTTTAACAATTACTTCCCTCTCTTACCTGTGGAGGGCTGTTGGGAGCCTCCCTTTCATTTTTTTGCAGGTTTCACACGGTCGATCTCACCCTGTCTTTATGCGCCCGGACGTCGGTATCCCAGCACCTCAAGTTGAAAAGCGTTCCTGCGCTCCCGCCCCGTGATGGGCCTTTAGTGCCCTGATAGGATTGTGCAACGTTCCCTTAGTGCTCCGCAGGCCAACATCCCCAGCATTGAAGCACTAACCACACTCGATCAGCTCTGCTGGGCAGGCCAAAGCAAGCGCTCTACTCGCAACTCCTTCACGGCAAACGAGCCAAAGGTGGGCAGAGGAAACATTTCAAGGACACCCTCAAAGCCTCTTTGATAAAGTGCAACATCCCCACCGACACCTGGGAGTCCCTGGCCAAGGACTGCCCTAAGTGGAGGAAGCACGAGTCTCATCATCGAGAGCATGCAGAAATCAAGCGCAGACAGCGGAAAGAGCGTGCAGCAAACCAGTCCCACCCACTCCTTCCCTCAACAACTATCTGTGGTTCTCTGTTCAGCCACCTAAGGACTCATTTTTAGAGTGGAAGCAAGTCTTCCTCGATTCCGAGGTACTGCCTATGATGATGATGATGAGTCTCCTCTTGGGACGATACAACTGGGGCGGTAGACATTGCCCGGCTAAAGGCAGCGCCCCAACAGCATCACCGCCTCAAAGCGGGCAATACTGAGTTTCTGCCCAAAGATTTAAGGAGACTGCAAAGCATTGTTGAAAATGGTGACTACAACTGATGATGTTCTCTAGCCATTCCTATTAGAGTTTGTAATCGAAGTACCTAGCAACTGTCTGTAGTTCCTTGGTATGTCTTGGAACAATGAAACAGAGGTCCTCCTGCTGTAACCTTATGGCCAGTTCTGGGGATCAACATTTACCCAGCAGCACTGAAAGTATGGGGAAAGGGGCAAACTATTTTAGCTGATGATCTGTGAGAGAATTTAGAGAAATCCCTGCTCCAGAACCAGTGGGAATTGTTGGGTTTTGTCCCAACCTCTGAAGGCAATAGAAGACAAGATTGGGATCGTCCAGCTCAGTGAATGACAAACCACACTCTCAGTTATCACTTGCCCACAAGAGATGTGTTAACGGTTAGTTTTACTGCTACAGCAGACCCAGAACAAAGAACTGGTGACGAGGCTTTGAGAGGGTGTAGATACTGAAATTGCTGACTGTGCAGTGACTCACTTGGATACCACCCTGACTAAACTGAGGGACTTTGAAAAGTGAAATATTCTGAAGACTGCCAGTTCCTTTCATATTATTCAGGCTGAGCCTGACTTTGATAAAAGTAATAAAAGTTACAATGGTTGTGTGGGAGCTCTGCCATTTCTGGGAGTTTCCAGCTTCCCTTATGGTGGATGGAACATCTTGTAAGGCAAATAATCAGGGGGAGGGAGATTTGGGACTCCCTATGGCAGGAGTTCCCACACCACACCACTGGATCAGTACCAAACTGGGAAGGAAAACTTAAAGCACAGCACATGAGAAGCACCGGCCACAACAAGGACAATAAAGTGGATCAGGTGTGAGGGATAGTGTTTGTGATTCTAGGGTGGCACTGCTCTTTATGGTGGAGCACCAGCCTGGTTGCACACTGATGGTGGCTGAGCAATACTGGGGGCTCACTACAGATTGTACAGGTGTGTCATGTCAGGGTCCACCATTGGGATTGCGTTATACGTCACCTCGGGTCACAAGCATGCTCCTGCCCAAGGTGCAGTGGTAAGTCCTTATGCTGTGCCTCTCGTGAAACTCCCATAAAAGGCAGAGACTCAGCTGTCGGCCCTTACTGAAGCCCCTCCTCTCTGATGCAAAGCGAGGCCTCTGCAGACAGAAAATATTCTGAGACCATCCAGCAGACGAGAATGATTTGGAACACCATTCACCTCCGCCACCCATCTACTGACCAATCCATGCAATGAAACCTCAGTTTGACTTGGCTGATGGTATAGTATAAAAGAGAGACTTGCATTTATATAGCGCCTTTCACCACCACCAGACGTCTCAAAGTGCTTTACAGGCAATGAAGTACTTTTGGAGTGTGGTCACTGTTGAAATGTAGGAAACGCCAATTTGCGCACAGCAAGCTCCCACAAACAGGTGATAATGACCAGATAATCTATTTTTTTGTTATGTTGATTGAGGAATAAATATTGGCCAGGACACCAGGGATAACTCCCCTGTTCTTCTTCGAAATAGTATTATGGGATCTTTTACGTCCACTTGACAGAGCAAACGGGGCCTCGGTTTAATGTCTCATCCAAAATACAACACCTCCGACAGTGCAACACTCCCTCAGCACTGTACTGGAGTGTCGGTCTATATTTTCTTTTACTCAAGCCCCTGGGGTGAGACTTGAACCCATTACCTTCTGAATCAGAGGCGAGAGTGCAACCCACTGAGCCATGGCTGACACTGTGCCCAGTGGCAGAATGGGTCTCATTAAATCTTCTCTCTGCTGGCAATCAGGGTTTTCTCATCATGGCTCCAGTGGGTATCATAGCCCTGCTCTCGCACCAGCTATTTCGCTACTGCCGTCCATCCCTCAAACCACGGGGGTGGTGCAGGGTGCGTGCTGTGGCCTGCCTGACAATAAATGAGTCATGATTGAGTCCCAGAGTATCGCATCCACCTGTACGATTAGATGTCAGGGGCCCCAACAACCTGGCCTACAATGGTATTAATGTACAGACATAGGTTATTTGAAGGTGCCCGTTTGGACATGAGTGGCATCAATGAGATCTTGTGCACGGGAATTGCTGCCACCCTGTAGAAATGTTGTGCTCTCTTCTGCTGCTTCTGCTCTTCTTTACTGCAGCAGAGAAACTCATTGGGTTGGATTTTCTGGTGATGTGCATTTCTGTTTTCGCCCCTGAGAGCTTTTCTGGACGGTCAGCTTCCAGCCCCCGCGGGGGTTTTCGGGGCCGGTTTTGCGGGGTGCGGAGCATTACCACCCGGAAGAGTTGAGCCGGTGTGCAACGCCACTAGTTGAGACACCAGCTCAATTTTGGACTCCCGCCCGACCCGTACGCCCCACAGTGCCCCCTGCTGGGACCACCTGGGAAAACGTACGGTCCGACCTATACCGGCTGCAGTGAGGTCAGTAATGTCCACCTCAGGTAAGTATGATTGCTTTTTCTTTTATTATTATTTGCGATTTATGGTTGTGGTGGCGGGGCAATGGATTGGGAATGTTTTTGTTGGGTTTTTTTCAAGATTTTTTTTCTCCCCAGGCCTCTGTCACGGTGCTCCTGGGCCGGTTGTTTAGCTCGGGATTTTCCCATGCTCAGCCGGCCTAGCGCCCTGAGAGTGATGTGTAACGCCTCCCTTAGCGCTCCGCCCCACACTCAGGGCCCAGTTGCCCAAAGTTACTGACTGAGGCGCAAACTGTTCCCGGGCGCAAACATTACCGCCCCGCTGCCATTACCACCCTGAAATCAGCAAAGCCGAAAATCCAGCCCATAGCCTCTTTTAAGCAGTGAACTGACAGATAGAGTACTTCACTGTGCACTTGCCAATCTGGCACATTGGGTTTGGCGGCTATGGGGAAAGAGCGGGGGAGCGGGACTAATTGGACAGCTTTCGAAAAGCCGGCACAGGCACGATGGGCCACATTGCCCCCTTCTGTTCTGTAAGGTTCTATGACCTCTGTGACACCTTGACAGGAGCGAGTAACATTCCATTCACGGCTGTTGTTTCCTTCACAGCAACAAGCCATACAGAGCAAGACCTGGAGATGGTTTGCAGGTCTTCCTGGAGGAGACGGCACAGCTTCACAGCTGCATTTGTGGTAAATATCAGACTCCTGAGGCATGGGCCCTCTGACATCTGGAGGAAACTGTGCCTGGATCTGTGCACTCTCATACTTTGACACTCCCTTCGGTGTTGCACCCTCCTGCGATGAAGAAAGATTTAAAGGGCTAAAAATTTGGGTGCGCCCCATTTGAGGTGGTGACACTTGCGAGGCGCGAGACTTTGCGCCAGGCACAGAAGTCTCGTCTCTGATGAGAAATTGAGGTTACCGCCCCCGAAAGGAAGTGGAGCGCTAAATCAAGCACCCACTTCCTTTCTGGGGCAGTAGCGGGGCGCACGGCTCAGCAGCGTTACGCACTGGGCCACGCCGCCACGTGGGAGGGGCTCTTTCCTGAATTAAAGGGAAGGGCCCGAGCTGCATTCATTGCAGATTTTAAACATACCTCCCTGGACCGTGGGGGAGCGGGGCTGCCGCGTGATCAGCCCGGCACTCAAGCACAGTGCCAGGCTGATCGATTACGGCACGGGCACTGTGTCTAACGCCGCAGCAATGGCCGAAAAAAACCTCAACCTTTATTTGACGAGCAGCTGCACACATCGACAACGTCACGATCTCTGGACGCAGATCGGGGCACATCGCCATAGCGCCGCCGCCAAACTCCCGCCGAATCGCGTGGGAGTCGTTAGCGGAGCCGCAACCCTGCTGGGGGTGTCAACAGGAGGTGCAAATGACCCGAATTTCTCCCCCTTATCTTATACAGCACCTTTAACGACCTCAGGATGTCTTAAAGCGCTTCACAGCCAATGAAATACTTTTGAAGTATAGTTACAGTTTTATTGTAGGGAAACACGGCAGCCAATTTATCGGATTATTTCCGGATTTCTTTCATTCTTTTAGGGGCTCCATCGGAATCCTGCTGGAGTTATGGTGGGTGACTGGGAGAACCCTGCCCTCTGCTCCCACCCTCGCCCCATTCCAAGAAATCTTTTAAGTTAGCATGTCTGTTCATGTTTGGGTTAAAAGCAAGTCAGTAAAGGCTGAAGACAAAGGGCCCGACATTCCAATCAGGACCCGGGGTGGGGGGGAGTAGGAATTGGGCGGATCGCCTGATGAAGGCTGGAATTAAAGGCTGAGCCTAGTACTCCCAGGATTCTTCTCCATTTAAGCTGGACTTTAAAATTCTGTTGTGTGAGGGAATAGAAGGCGGGTCTTCCACCTGCTCCTTCTGCGTCAAATGGCTGTGTCTGCGGAGGTCCACAATACCCTGGGAATTGGGTCCAGAACTCTCTCATTGGCTGAGAGCCGGCAAGGGTTCTGTTGAAGCCTTTGAAAAGATCCCAGAAGTCCCCCAGACAAAGAAACAGATCTGGGAGGGTGTCAATTAGCTTGGTAACACTGGCAAATGGCTCCATTAGTAGCTGAAGATAATAAAATAGTTATCTTTATCTTTGGCCCAGGAAAGACCTTGGGGTCTTCTTAATGATTGATTGTAGACTCTTCCGAGTTATGCTGGTGCATCGGCATAAGTGCTGCCAATGTGCCCTTACAGGTGTGGACAGCCCTCCCAGACCCTGCAAATATCCCCAATCCTATCATTTGGAATGGGATCTTAGTATTCCTACTGTGGCAGACTTAAGGCCCAGTCTCAAGGCACTTCCATTAGTGAAGCAGCCTGTTCTGAATTCTGGGCTCAAAGAACCTCAAGTATAAAGAAATATTTGTAGTTATGTAACACCTTACCATGCCTCTCAGAAACATCCTGAAGTGCTTCACATACAATGAATACTTTGAAGGGTTGTGACTAGCAATTGGATATACATTTGAAGAGGAAAAACTTGCAGGGCTATGGGGAAAGAGCAGGGATGTGGGACTAATCGGATAGCTTTTTCAAAGAGCCAGCACAGGCACGATGGAGTCTGTTCACTTTCCAATTGGTGTGGTGAGGCGGTGTGCCATAAGGAACATAGAAACATAAGAACATAGAAACCATTCAGCCCTTCGAGCCTGTTCTACCATTCAGTTAGCTCATGGCTGATCTCTATCTGCCGGCCATGGTTCCGTAACCCTTAATACCCATCAATTTCAGTTTTGAAATTTTCAATTGACCCAGCCTCAACAGCTTTTTGGGGCAGAGTTCTAGATTTCCACTGCCCTTTGTGTGAAGGAGTGCTTCCTGACATCACTCCTGAACGGCCTGGCTCTAATTTGAGGTTATGCCCCCTTGTTCTGGTCTCTCCCACCAGAGAAAATAGTTTCACTCTATCGACCCAATCAAATCCTTTTGGGGCCTCTGCGCTGCTTCCGGGCCGCCGCACTGCTGCTCCGTTTATGACCCCGACCTGCCGCTGGTGGTTTCTCGCTCCTTTTATGACCCCATGTGAAAAAACCCATGCACAGGCATCTTCTGCCCTTCAACATGTAGTTCGGGACCTGGAATGTCAGGTCCTTCATTGAAACACCTGTGAACTCATCCCTTTTTGTTGTGGAAGCAAGTCATCCTCGATACGAGGGACCGCCTAAAAAGAATCAAATCCTTTAACCATCTTAAACACTTCAATAAGATCACCCCTTAATCTTCTATATTTAAGGGACTACAGCATGGTCTATGCAACCTGTCCTCATTATTTAACCCTTTTAGTCCCAAGGTCAATATATCCTCCCTGAGGTGTGGTGCCCAGAACTGAACGCAGTTCTCCAGATGGGGTCTAACCAGAGCTCTGTATAGCTGGAACATAACCTCCAGCCCTTTGTATTCCAGCTCTCGACGGCCAACATTCCATTAGCCATTGTAATTATTTTTTGTACCTGTCCACTAGCATTTAGTGATTTCTGTACTTGGTTCCTCGCTTCTCACCATTTAGAAAATACTCTTATCTAAGATGGACATGTCTGGTGACTATTGGCAGAAGTGTGGGCGGGACGGTGGGAGGTGACATGATTAAAGTTGCTGGACTATGTCCAACCGAAATTGGCAGCCCTAGTGATGCAATCCTCTCTGTGCCGTAACAACACATTCTCCCTCAGGTTGATCCATTTTCCCACTCAGACCCATAGCATGACTATATGGGTAAGATACGGTAGGACTGACAATTCCATGGGACAATAGAACATAAGAAATAGGAGCAGGAGTAGGCCACAAGACCCCTCGAGCCTGCTCCACCATTCAATAAGATCATGGCTGATCTGATCATGGACTCAGCTCCACTTCCCCGCCCGCTCCTTATAACCCCTAATCCCCTTATCATTTAAGAAACTGTCTATTTCTGTCTTAAATTTATTCAATGTCCCAGCTTCCACAGCTCTCTGAGGCAGCGAATTCCAGATTTACAACCCTCTGAGAGAAGAAATTTCTCCTCATCTCTGTTTTAAATGGGCGGCCCTTTATTCTAAGATCATGCCCTCTAGTTCTAGTCTCCCCCATCAGTGGAAACATCCTCTCTGCATCCACCTTGTCAAGCCCCCTCATAATCTTATACGTTTCGATAATATCACCTCTCATTCTTCTGAATTCCAATGAGTAGAGACCCAACCTACTCAACCTTTTCTCATAAGTCAACCCCCTCATCCCCGGAATCAACCTAGTGAACATTCTCTGAACTGCCTCCAAAGCAAGTATATCCTTTCGTAAATATGGAAACCAAAACTGCACGCAGTATTCCAGGTGTGGCCTCACCAATACCTTGTATAGCTGTAGCAAGACTTCCCTGCTTTTATACTCCATCCCCTTTGCAACAAAGGCCAGGATTCCATTGGCCTTCCTGATCACTTGCTGTACCTGCATACTATCCTTTTGTGTTTCATGCACAAGTACCCCCAGGTCCTGTTGTACTGCGGCACTTTACAATCTTTCTGCATTTAAATAATAACTTGCTCTTTGAATTTTTCTGCCAAAGTGAAATGAGCCACCATCCTCAGAACAAGAGAGGAGAAAGAGAGAAGTGAAACAAAGAACGCTGATGGAGATATATTTGGCATTTGATTCTCTCAATCGAATGATGTACCTTAAAGAAACACTGGCCTATAAATTAGTTATGGTCCATTTTCAGGGGTATAATCAATGGGGCGCAGACAGTGCACGCTCCAACAGGGAGGCCCGCGGCCAGCCCCAAATTGGGCCTCTGGTTTTATTTACATACTTGGATGAGCTGCTCGCTCATTTTAAGCAATTGAATATCAGTTGCCTCACCGACGGCAACCCCAAAAAGACTTGCATTTATATAGCGCCTTTCACGACCATCAGATGTCTCAAAGCACTTTACAGCCAATGAAGTACTTTTGGAGTGTAGTCACTGTTGTAATGTGGGAAATGCGGCAGCCAATTTGTGCACAGCAAGCTCCCACAAACAGCAATTTGATAATGACCAGAGAATCTGTTTTTTTAATTATATTGATTGAGGGATAAATATTGGCCAGAACACTGGGGATAACTCCCTTGCTTGTCTTCGAAGTAGTGCCATGGGATCTTTTACATCCACCTGAGAGAGCAGACCAGGCCTTGGTTTAACGTCGCATCTAAAAAATAGCACCTCTGACAGTGCAGCACTCCCTCAGCACTGCACTGGAATGTGGGCCTAGATTTATGTGCTCAAGTCCCTGGAGTGGTAGTTAAACCCACAACCTTCTGACTCAGAGGCGAGTGTGCTGCCCACTGCGTCACAGCTGACACTAAGGTAAATACTGGGGGATGGGGAGAGGGTAGAGCATCAACTAGGATGGGGCGGGGGGGGGGGGGGGAGATTTGAACTGTGTGCAGTCGGAGGGGGACACTCCTGTTTCACCTTGCTCCACAGGAACATTTTGAAGAATTGATTTTTTCAGAAAGGTTTACCTTTGGCCGACAGTCGCTGCATTAGCCCCTGCGATCGCTTAACAATCGCGAGTGTAGCACGCCCGGCTCCTGCTCCACTCACTGCAATCCAAACGGCTGTGGCTACTGGGGATCAATTAAAATTTTCAAGACTGCGATTGATAGATTTTTGTTAGATAAGTTACCAAGGAATAAGGAGCAAAGGCGGATAAAACGGAAGAACAGGCCACTCCTGTTCCTTTGTTTGGATGTACATAAGCTGCATTCCAATGGGTGTCAGAGACCTGTACAGTCAGACTTTCTGCTCCAATGCCAGGTACAGTTCAGGGAAAATTGTTCCCAAAATAACCTGGTGCCGCAGCTTCCAGTGCTCCCATTGATGTACTACCTGTCCCAAAGGGATGGGCTGCCCGTGTCAAGAAAGATCTTTATTTTTGGCCTTTTGAATAAAAAATGTTTCTGCTTCAGAAAGCGTGGCAGAATGCTGTAATTCCTCCGCTCACTGAGGGAAGCTGTGTTTGCTGCAATGGTTCGCACTTTTTGTGAGATGGGGAGCAAATTACCTTTCAGGTAATTGGCAAAAGAAACCAGGAGGAAGATGAGGAGAATTTATTTTATGCCGCGAGTTGTTATGATCTGGAACACACTGCCTGAAAGGGCGGTGGAAGCAGATTCAATAATAAATTTCAAAAGGGAATTGGATAAATAATTGAAAAGGAAAGATTTGCAGGGCAAATGGAAAAAGGAAGTGGAGTGGGACTAATTGGATAGCTCTTTCAAAGAGCCAGCACAGGCGCAATGGGCCGAATGGCCTCCTTCCATGCTGTATGATTCTATGGACAACCACAACCCCCTTTGACACCTCCTGAAGATATTCATTTCACCCTCTCCACACCCTCCATCAATTGCTTCACTGGCAAAGGGCAGGAATCCTCCTTCTGCCTTTCCGTATGTAATGTATACACCTGTGAGTAAGTTCACAGGTTTGTACAGCTGTTGATATCTTTACGTCGAGCCCCCTCCTAGGTGGCGTGCGCTGGCGACGTCTTTCTTCCGCCAGCAGCACGGCCTCAACTATGACACGCAGCTCCTGTTTGTGAGCTTGGGGGGCTTCAGGACCGTCGTCCAGGAGCTGCCTGTCTTTTACAAGGAACTCAACAGGGTCTGGAACAAAGTCTCCAACAAGCGCAGCTCTCCACCGGCTGGTGTGGCGGCTGTCCTGCTCGGGAATCCGTACCTCCACGACCAAGGTTTTAGGTGGCAGTCGGACGAGAGGGCTGTGGCTGGTGAGGTGACCAGGATCAGGGACCTGTTCGATGGCGGAGGAGTGGGCTGGATGGCGCCAGACATGCTGGCACGGCGCCTAAATTTGGCCGACGTCTGCCGCGCGGCCGATGCCATCGAGTCGCTAAAAACAGCTCTGGGCCCTGGCTCCGTTAGGTGCATCGAGGAGGCTCAAGCACGTGGGGAGATCCCGTCCGAACTGACCCCCATCCGGACGGAATTCCTCATTGGCGCCATATCCCGGAACCTCCCTCGGGAGCCGGCGCCTCACAACTTGAGCCGCCTCGGGGAAATCCCCTCCGTGTCTTTCAGTTCCGCACGGAGGGGTTTCCTGTATGGGCTGCTCCTGCACACTCTCAACTTTACCATCCTCGTCTGCCGTCCGGCCACGCCATGGCGTACCATCATGCCGTCCGGAGGAGGCGGGGGTCCCCGATGGAGGGCACTCTACGCGGGAGTCCTCCCACTATTTATCGGGGACTTGGCCTGGAGGGTGGTGCACGGAGCAGTCCCGTGCAACAAATTTTTAAGTTGGTTCACGGACTCTCAGGCCGTCTGCAATTTCTGCGGTCTGGAAGAGTCCGTGTTCCACGTTTTTATCGAATGTACAAGGTTGTAGCCCCTGTTCCAATATTTAAAGGGGCTGCTCCTGAAATTCTGGCTGCACTTCAGTCCCACACTCCTGATCTCTGGGCACCCTGTGTGGAGGAGAGCGGATAGGTCCAAGGGCCTCCTCGTAGGACTGCTCCTGGGCACGGCCAAGGGTGCCATCAGCCGGTCCAGGCAGCGGGCGGTCGAGGGGGTCATTCAGCCTGACTGCCTGCCTCTCTTCCGCGCGTACATCCACGCCAGGGTGTCCTTGGAGATGGAGCACGCGGTGTCCACCGGTACGCTCGCGGCCTTCCGGTGGGCACCGGAGGGACTGGAGTGCATCATCACGCCCGGCCACCAAATTTTAATTTGATTTTATGTTTTAAAGTTTATTTGTTTTAATTGCCGGTGTTTTTAGTGTCCCCCTCCCCTTTTATAGGGGGCACTTGGAAAAAAATTTTGATTTTAATTCCCCAAAAACCCCCCCCAAAAATACAAAAAAAAACACAAAAAAAGGGCCTTGAAAATGTTTGGTGTGTCCCCCAGATTGGGGGGCATGATTTAAAGTTTTTCTCCCAAAAGAGTTGTTGATATCTTTACGACGAGCCCCCTCCTAGGTGGTGTGCGCTGGCGACGTATTTCTTCCGCCAGCAGCACGGCCTCAACTATGACACGCAGCTCCTGTTTGTGAGCTTGGGGGGGCGTCAGGACCGCCGTCCAGGAGCTGCCTGTCTTTTACAAGGAACTCACCAGGGTCTGGAACAAAGTCTCCACCAAGCGCAGCTCTCCACCGGCTGGTGTGGCGGCTGTCCTGCAGGAGCCGCTGCTCGGGAATCCGTACCTCCACGACCGAGGTTTTAGGTGGCAGTCGGAAGAGAGGGCTGTGGCTGGTGATGTGACCAGGGTCAGGGACCTGCTCAATGGTGGAGGAGCGGGCTGGATGGTGCCAGACATGCTGGCACAGCGCCTAAATTCAGCCGACGTCCGCCGCGCGGCCGATGCCATCGAGTCGCTAAAAACAGCTTTGGACCCTGACTCTGTTAGGTGTATCGAGGAGGCTCAAGCACATGGGGAGATCCTGTCCGAACTGACCCCCGTCTGGACGGAATTCCTCATTGGCGCCAAACCCCGGAACCTCCCTCGGGAGCCGGTGCCTCACAACATGAGCCGCCTCGGGGAAATCCCCTCCGTGCCTTTCAGTTCTGCGCGGAGGGGTTTCCTGTACGGGCTGCTCCTGCACACTCTCAACTTTGCCATCCTCGTCTGCCATCCGGAAACGCCATGGCGTACCATCTTACCGTCCGGAGGAGGCGGGGGTCCCCGATGGAGTGCACTCTTCGTGGGAGTCCTCCCATTATTTATCGGGGACTTGGCCTGGAGGGTGGTGCACGGAGCAGTCCTGTGCAATAAATTTTTAAGTCGCTTCACGGGCTCCCAGGCCGCCTGCTATTTCTGCGGTCTGGAAGAGTCTGTGTTCCACGTTTTTACTGAATGTGTGAGGTTGCAGCCCCTGTTCCAATATTTAAAGGGGCTGCTCCTGAAATTCTGGTTGCACTTCAGTCCCACACTCCTGATCTTTGGGCACCCTGTGCGGAGGGGAGCGGGTAGGTCCGAGGTCCTCCTCGTAGGACTGCTCCTGGGCACGGCCAAGGGTGCCATCAGCCGGTCCAGGCAGCGGACGGTCGAGGGGGTCGTTCAGCCTGACTGCCTGCCTCTCTTCCGTGCCTACATCCGGGCCAGGGTGTCATTAGAAATGGAGCACGCGGTGTCTACCGGTACGCTCGCGGCCTTCCGCGAGAGGTGGGCGCCGAAGGGACTGGAGTGCATCATCACTCCCGGCAACCAAATTTTAATTTGATTTTATGTTTTAAAGTTTAATTTGTTTTAATTGCCGGTGTTTTTAGTGTCCCCCTCCCCTTTTATAGGGGGCACTTGTAAAATTTATGATTTTATTGCCCAAAAAAAAAAAATCACAAAGAAAAAGTTATAGAAAAAAACAAACAAAAAAAAAAGGGCAGTTGAAAAATGTTTGGAGTGTCCCCCAGATTGGAGGGCACTTGACTTAACTGTTTTATTGTTATCCAACCAAACGAGTTGTACAGCTGTTGATAACTTTACGTCGAGCCCCCTCCTAGAGGCATGCGCTGGCGACGTATTTCTTCCGCCAGCAGCACGGCTTCAACAATGACACGCAGCTCCTGTTTGTGAGCTTGGGGGGCGTCAGGACCGCTGTCCAGGAGCTGCCTGTCTTTTACAGGGAACTTATCAGGGTCTGGAACAAAGTCTCCACCAAGCGCAGATATCCACCGGCTGGAGTAGCGGCAGTCCTGCAGGAGCCGCTGCTCGGGAATCCGTATCTCCACGACCGAGGTTTTAGGTGGCAGTCGGACGAGAGGGCTGTGGCTGGTGAGGTGACCAGGGTCAGGGACCTGCTCGATGGTGGAGTAGCGGGCTGGATGGTGCCAGACATGCTGGCGCGGCGCCTAAATTCGGCCGACGTCCGCCGCGTGGCCGATGCCATCGAGTCGCTTAAAACAGCTCTGGGCCCTGACTCCGTTAGGTGTGTCGAGGAGGCTCAAGCACGTGGGGAGATCCCGTCCGAACTGACCCCCGTCCGGACGGAATTCCTCATCGGCGCCAAACCCCGGAACCTCCCTCGGGAGCCGGCGCCTCACAACTTGAGCCGACTCGGGGAAATCCCCTCCATGCCTTTCAGTTCTGCGCGGAGGGGTTTCCTGTACGGGCTGCTCCTGCACACTCTCAACCTTACCATCCTCGTCTGACGTCCGGACACACCATGGCGTACCATCTTGCCGTCCAGGGGCAGGCGGGGGTCCCCAATGGAGGGCACTCTACGCGGGAGTCCTCCCACTATTTATCGGGGACTTGGCCTGGAGGGTGGTGCACGGAGCAGTCCAATGCAACAAATTTTTAAGCCAGTTCACGGGCTCCCAGGCCGCCTGCAATTTCTGCAGTCTGGAAGAGTCCGTGTTCCATGTTTTTATGGAGTGTGCGAGGTTGCAGCCCCTGTTTCATTATTTAAAGGGGCTGCTCCTCAATTTCTGGTTGCACTTCAGTCCCACACTCCTGATCTTTGGGCACCCTGTGCGGAGGGGAGCGAGTAGGTCCGAGGGCCTCCTCGTAGGACTGCTCCTAGCACGGCAAAGGGTGCCATCAGCCGGTCCAGGCAGCGGGCAGTCGAGGGGGTCGTTCAGCCTGACTGCCTGCCTCTCTTCTGCGCCTACATCCGGGCCAGGGTGTCCTTAGAGATGGAGCACGCGGTGTCGACCGGTACGCTCGCGGCCTTCTGCGAGAGGTGGGCGCCGGAGGGACTGGAGTGCATCGTTACCCCCGGCAACCAAATTTTAATTTGACTTTATATGTTTTAAGGTTTAATTTGTTTTAATTGCCGGGTTTTTAGTGTCCCCCTCCCCTTTTATAGGGGCACTTAGAAAAAAAAATGTGATTTTAGTGCCCCAAAAAAAACACAAAAAAAGGGCCTTGAAAAATGTTTGGTGTGTCCCCCAGATCGGGGGGCACGATTTAATGTTTACTTTTTTTTCCTCCCAAAAGAGTTGTAGAGTTGTTGGAGCCCCCAAAAAAATCACAAAAAAACCCACAAAAAAAGAAACAAAAACTTTTTTAAAAAGGGGCAGCTAAGTGTCTGGAGTGTCCCCCAGATCGGGGGGCACTTGATCTAATGTGCATTTTGTTCCCCCCCAAAAGAGTTGCACAGCTGTTGATACCTTTACGTTGAGCCCCCTCCTAGGTGGCGTGCTCTGGCGACGTATTTCTTCCGCCAGCAGCACGGCCTCAACTATGACACGCAGCTCCTGTTTGTGAGCTTGGGGGGCGTCAGGACCGCCGTCCAGGAGCTGCCTGTCTTTTACAAGGAACTCACCAGGGTCTGGAACAAAGTCTCCACCAAACGCAGCTCTCCACCGGCTGGAGTGGCGGCTGTCCTGCAGGAGCCGCTATTCGGGAATCTGTACCTCTACGACCGAGGTTTTAGGTGGCAGTCAGACGAGAGGGCTGTGGCTGGTGAGGTGACCAGGGTCAGGGACCTGCTCGATGGTGGAGGAGCGGGCTGGATGGCGCCAGACATGCTGGCGCGGCGCCTAAATTCAGCCGACGTTCGCCGCGCTGCCGATGCCATCGAGTCGGTAAAACAGCTCTGGGCCCTGACTCCGTTAGGTGTATCGAGGAGGCTCAAGCACGTGGGGAGATCCCGTCCGAACTGACCCCCGTCCGGACGGAATTCCTCATCGGCGCCAAATCCCGGAACCTCCCTCGGGAGCCGGCGCCTCACAACTTGAGCCGCCTTGGGGAAATCCCCTCCGTGCCTTTCAGTTCTGCACGGAGGGGTTTCCTGTACGGGCTGCTCCTGCACACTCTCAAACTTGCCATCCTCGCCTGCCGTCTGGACACGCCATGGCGCACCATCTTACCGTCCGGTGGAGGCGGGGGTCCCCGATGGAGTGCACTCTTCGCGGGAGTCCTCCCATTATTTATCGGGGACTTGGCCTGGAGGGTGGTGCACGGAGCAGTCCCGTGCAATAAATTTTTAAGTCGGTTCACGGGCTCCCAGGCCGCCTGCTATTTCTGCGGTCTGGAAGAGTCCGTGTTCCACGTTTTTATCGAATGTGTGAGGTTGCAGCCCCTGTTCCATTATTTAAAGGGGCTGCTCCTCAATTTCTGGCTGCACTTCAGTCCCACACTCCTGATCTTTGGGCACCCTGTGTGGAGGGGAGCGGGTAGGTCCGAGGGCCTCCTCGTAGGACTGCTCCTGGGCACGGCCAAGGGTGCCATCAGCCGGTCCAGGCAGCGGGCGGTCGAGGGGGTCATTCAGCCTGACTGCCTGCCTCTCTTCCGTGCTTACATCCGGGCCAGGGTGTCCCTCGAGATGGAGCACGCAGTGTCCACCGGTACACTCGCGGCCTTCCGCGAAAGGTGGGCGCTGGAGGGACTGGAATGCATTGTCACCCCCGGCAACTAAATTTTAATTTGATTTTATATGTTTTAAAGTTTAATTTGTTTTAATTGCCAGGTTTTAGTGTCCCCCTCCCTTTTTATAGGAGGCACTTGTAAATTATGGTTTTACTGCCCAAAAAAAAACAGCATGTGAAAAGTGTTTGGAGTGTCCCCCAGATCAGGGGGCACTTGATTTAATTCATTATGGTTTTCTCCAAAAGAGTTGTACAGCTGTTGAAGCTGGCACGGCGCCTAAATTGGTCCGACGTCCGGCCAATGCCATCGAGTCGCTAAAAACAGCTCTGGGCCCTGACTCCGTTAGGTGGGTCGAGGAGCCTCAAGCACGTAGGGACTCCCGTCCGAATTGACCCCCATCCGGACGGAATTCCTCATCGGCGCTAAGCCCCGAAACCTCCCTCGGGAGCTGGCGCCTCACAACTTGAGCTGCCTTAGGGAAATCCCTTCCGTGCCTTTCAGTTCTGCGCGGAGGGGTTTCCTGTACGGGCTGCTCCTGCACACTCTCAACCTTGCCATCATCGTCTGCCGTCCGGACACGCCATGGCACACCATCTTGCCATCCAGAGCAGGCGGGGGTCCCCGATGGAGTGCACTCTACACGGGAGTCCTCCCACTGTTTATTGGGGACATGGCCTGGAGGGTGGTGCATGGAGCAGTCCCGTGCAATAAATTTTTAAGCCGGTTCACGAGCTCCCAGGCCGCTTGCAATTTCTGCAGTCTGGAAGAGTCCGTGTTCCACGTTTTTATGGAATGTGTGAGGTTGCAGCCCCTATTCCACTATTTGAAGGGGCTGCTCCTCAAATTCTGGTTGCAAGTTCACCCCCGGCAACCAAATTTGGATTTGATTTAATGTCCAAAATTTAATTTGGTAATTGTGTCGGTTTTAGTGCCCCCCACTTTTAGCCAGGGGGCACTTGTATAATTTGTGTGTTGGTGCCCTTCAAAATAGTTGTAGAGCTGTTGAAGCTGGCACGGCGCCTAGCCTGGGCCGATGTCCGGCTCGCAGCCAATGTCATCGAGTCACTGAAAACAGCGCTGGGCCCTGACTCCGTTAGGTGTGTGTCGAGGAGGCACAAGCACGTGGGGAGATCCCGTCCGAACTGATCCCCATCCGGACAGAATTCTTCATTTGTGCCAAGCCCCGAAACCTCCCTCGGTAGCCGGCGCCTCACAACTTAAGCCTCCTCCGGGAAATCCCCTCCGTGCCTTTCAGTTCTGCATGGAGGGTTTTCCTGTACAGGCTGCTCTTGCACAGTCTTATGTCCGGACACGCACCATCTTGCCGTCTGGAGGAGACGGAGGTCCGCAATGGAGTGCTCTCTACGCGGGAGTCCTCCCTTTATTTATTGGGGAAAATGAGCAGGAGGAGGATGAGGAGCAGCTTCCAGATGAACCCATGGCACCACACCCCAAGCACCCCCCCCCAACACCACAGCCGAAGGCACGCAGAGCGTATTCCACCGCAAGATTGTTACGGCAGAAGCTCATAAATGAACGCTTTGCTTGAATGTGGAGAGCTGCGTTTTGAGATCCTGATGACTGTTACCCCAAAAGTTTGACCCTGTACATGAGTGCTTAAATTCAATTCAAACATTTATGCAAAAATGTTAAAAATATACAACAATTTTAAAACTTTGTAAAACTTATAACTATAAAATTACTGTAACAACTTTAACAACTTTAATAACAACTTTAACAAAACTTTAACAACTTTAATAAACTATCTCAAACTTCAATTATTCAATGATTAAGTACAAAAAAAGACCCTTTACTGTCCTCGACCACAATCATGACCTCGTGTTGCACCACCCTTGGGACTATTCTCCCCTTTCTTACGCCCGGACCTCCTCGTGGTGGTACCAAGCCGTCGTGCAGCAGTGCACCCTGAGTGTTGTTGCTGCTGTTGGGGGGTCAGACATTGCAGGCGCAATAAATGGGGCCTCAGGAGAAGCTCGTGATGTGGAAGGCACGGCTTCTGGGCTGGAAGATGCAGACAGCTCCCCACCCGACTACTATGGCATGGGGGGATTCCGCGCCATGTCCCGATACTGTCGATTGCCACATGGCATCGACGGAGTCGGCGGTTCGCTCCATCGCGGTGATCAGACACGACATATCCTCCGACTGTCGTTCTGATAGAGCCCGATGTTTGCCGCTATCGTAGCCTTGGCCTTGAGCAGCTCTCGACCTATGTCGACGCTGGCCCGTGACAGACGCACCATGTCCTGGTACATGCCTATCTGTACCTTTCCTGCACCAACCTCTGTCGCTGCGGCAAAGGCGCTGCAACACTGGGGGTGCATTGCTGCACACCGCTTGGTCCTGCAGAATCAGAGGAGGCATGGGGGAATCCCCTGAATACAGACTCGGTGGTGGAGGGTGTTCCAGCTGGCCCACATGGAGCTGGTGTATTCTCTTCCATCTCCACCCCCATCTCCACCTCCACTGGCTCCAGGATCAGCAGCTCTTCCTCTTCCTCTTCATCATCTCTGCCAGGGGTGAAGTCGGGAGAGGGCTGGGTGCGGCAAAGGTGGAGGCAGTGGGTCTGTCGTCTGATCTCTCTGTGTGGTCTGAATCGTCCGAGTCTGGAAGTACAAAACAACATTTTAAAATGCTTGGCACCAGGGAAGGGGTCAGGGTTACGTGAGTACATAGTACAGTGACTTATCGCAGTCTTACTTAAATGACCACCACTGCTGCAGTACTGCATTACATATCGCACAGACAATACATATATGCATTACGTTACATGCCCCCAACATTGCGGTACATCACATGAGGCCAACATTACAGTGCAATAAACTTATAATACATTGCATCAGGCCAACATTACAGTTACAGTTACAGTACATGACATGAGAGGACCGCCACACAGACTGGGGCTTGTATTGAATTGACCATCCTGTGTGGGTGGGTCAGCTCCAATGCCGGTGGTGGCACGATTGCTATCCCCGACCAGGGACAGAGCACGGATCTCGATTTCAGTCAGAGGCTCCTGTGGGTCCCCCCCCTGTGCGCCGCAAATCCGCTGCTATTGCAGATGTCTTCTTCTGCAGAAAGTAAAGGAAATGCAATTAAAAATCTTCAATCCATTTAACATCGCAGACACATAGGGTCACTCACACACACACATTAAAAACACTGCGTGATCCTCTTGTCATTGCCTGAAAGCACGAATACATCGCCGTAACCTTAAGATAAATAACATCATCCGCGTGACACTGACCCAACATTTACATGGTACATGGCACATGGGGGGTGCATAAATAAAATAATTACTTACTCTTGCGACCCTCACCAGGTCGTTCCACCTCTTACAGCACCTTTCCCCGGTGTGTACCATGGTACTTGAGGAGGACACAGCCTCCCCGATCTCGTCCCATATCCTGTTGTACTCCTTTGCGGGGGGCAGGGGCTTTCCACGACCACCCTTCGTTAGCTTGGAGTACCTCTCTGTAATATTCTCGAGAAGGGCAGGTAACTCGTGCCCTCAGCCTCCCGTCCTTCTTGATGTTCCTGCACTTAGACTTAGACTTAGACTTAGACTTTTTTTTAACATTTCCAGTATATTTATGTTATGATGTTTGCTTTGTAAAATATGTCTTCTTATTGTTCAAATTGTAGAATTATTAGTTGTTATGATTAGTTTTTAAACTCTGCACTGTGTTTTTAAAGTAACTGTCCATCGATTAGCTTGCTGCTCCTTCTCACTCTCTCTCCCTCCTGTTCAACTCACGGCGCATGCGCGGGTGACCCCTGACCCTCGAAATAACGGGTAAAATGCTCCTGTGAAAAAAACGGGGAAAATAAATTGCGCATGCGCAGTTCAGTGCCGCACCATCTATCGAAAAGAAAGTTGCTCTGGATCGACTACTATGTTACCTACCGCCCGCTGCAGACTGCTGGCATACCACCGACATAAGGTTGAAAAAAATTGCCCAATTTTGTCCTCTTCGGTCTCGGCGATATACCGGCGGTTTGAAACAACACACCGCCGGCATACCGCCGAGAAATGTGCGGACCTTATGCATTGACCAATTTCGGGTCCTGTGAAAATATGAAAATATGGCTAATATAAAGCAAACAAATTAATGTGAACTCTTTAAAAATGGGAGGTATTTTATTTAACAAATCAACTTTTTTAGCTTTGATCTATCAGGGTGAAATTGGTCTTCGCCAGTAGCGCAGGAACGGGTGATAGTGAATCAGCAGTCCGTTTTACAACAAGCCTGATTGTCTTTTCCACTGACTTACCATATATATCAGAATAACCTTTACCACACTAATAAGCAGGATTTCTATGTGGGTAACATATGGTTGCTTTATAACAAATCTGGTACCTATGATTACGTGGACTACTCCCAAAGCCTGCGGGTGACCTCACTGCACCACTATCGTGCTTCATCTCATGAAACCTCAGCTCCAATTTGTGTCACTATGAAATGAACTATTTTTCTAAGTGCTCGGGAAGAGGTGGAAGATATTAATGTTGCCTGACTTTCCCTGACAGCTGAGGGCACACAATTGACAGTATCCTCAAAGGATTCTGCAGCATGCACTGCCTTGACTGCTGAAGGGTGTGTGTGTGTCTATGTATTTGTGTGTATGTGGGTGCTTGTGTGTCCATTGTGTGTGTATGTTTGTATTTGTGTGTGTGTGTATGTATTTGTGTGCGTGCATGCATGTATGCTTGTGTTTGTGTGTATTTGTGTGTTTATGTGTGTGTTTGTGTTTATGTATTTGTGTGTATGCAGGTGCTTGTGTGTGTATGTTTGTATTTTTGTGTGTGTATGTATTTTTGTGTGTGTGTGTATTTGTGTATGTGCATATTTGTGTGTGTGTCTTTGTGTGTATGTGTTTGTGTGTATTTGTGTATGTATGCATTCTGGGAAGAGAAGGGGTTAATGAAAACTTCTGTTTTTGCATGAGCATCTTGAGTCACTGACTCATCTGATTTTCCTCCCTTCCTGTTGGGAAGTGCGTAGCCTCTGCTCGGGAGCATTAAACCAGCTCAGGTCCCCTAATAGTACAGCTCAGGTCAGGATCTTGCAATGTGATCTGATATATAATCCCTTCAGTTCTGATGTTTTGGCTAATGAGATAACTCATTTGAGTGCACCCAGCCCCCTGAACTACCATCAAGAATCACAATGAACATTTACAGCCCTTGACTTTTGGCCTCTACAGAAGTGATAAATTTGGAATGGTCACTTAGCTCACGTTTCAATAATCCTACATTTTTGGTTGAAAAGCTAGACTTTGGAACTGGCTTTCAACCAAAGATCAAATTCTACCGATGTAGGTCCAAGCTCAGGATGCTGGAGGCATGAGGGGAGGTAAGTTTCATATTTAGACATAAAACTCCCGAAATTCCAAGAGTCCCGCTCCATCCATGCAAGTGTGGAGATATAGAAATCCCACCTGCCCATGGACCTCGACCCTGTCCCAAATCGCAGCAATGGGATCATTTAAATACTTGGGATGGGAAGCCCATGCCTGTAAGATATCAGAGGTTGTCATCTCAATACCCAATGACAGAATGGAGCACAAGGCAGGGCCGAACAGGCAAGGCCAATAATTTTCTCTTATGCTACTAAGGTAATCGATCTAGGTCCTGAATGGAACTCATGCCAGCTTTCAGCTGGGATTTACCAACCCTCCAGGGTTGGCCATTATTCTCAACACTGCTGCGAACGACCTGGGAGAAAAGTCATAAGGGGCATTATAAAAAGTGTGCTCTTTCTTTTTGTTTGAACACTTTTGTTTATCACTTATTCAGATATTGGAGATGGGGAAAAATGGCTGTTTGACTGGGCATGGTGGTTGGAGGCAGGAAGTCATGTGATGAAACCTTCAAGAATTCGTTCAACCAGAGTTGGCCACCATACCCTTAGCTGGTAAGAGTTCTACTGGCCTAAGGGGTGGTTAAGTGGGGTAGCCATCTTGATATGCTGGAGGAAGGGCAGAATACTTACCTGCTCCCTAGGGTTCTTGCACAGGATGGAATTCAGGTGGAACCAGTTTCCGTCCTACAGTCTGACCCCAGAACTACAGGGCCAAAATGAGGAAGAAAAGTTTAATATATAGATAAGAAATAACCTAAAAAGTAAAGTTAAAATTCATATGATATCCGATTATGTCTCTCAGAAAATGAGCACCCTTAAATGCCTCATATACAATGAACTGCTTTTTGACTGTTCTTATGGAGGCATTATTGAAAGCCATTTTGTGCGCAGTGAGATCCCACAGACAGCAGTAAGACGAATGACGAGCTAATCTATTTCTGGTGGTATTGGTTGAAGGAAGAAGTGTTTAAGGACACTGAGAGAACACCCGAAAGAAAGGGAAAACCAGGAAGGAAATAGGACAGGTAAGCAGAATTGTTTGGATTTTTTTTAGAACATATTTTATTATTAATATCTGAATATTAAAGTAATAAAAAGCTATTTATTTTTTATTAGAAGCATATGTAAAAGACATTTTCCTTTTCCTTTTCTGAGGGCGATGATTCTTAGCTGGCATAAGTTACTCTCTGGCACCTTGCCCAATTGTTCATTATTCAGTGACATTGGCAGGATATTTGATCACAGAGGAATCACAGAGAAGCCACCCACGACTTGTGGGGAAGTGATTATCAGAACAATACACTGAGGCGATCAGACTCACCTGATCGAAAGAATGCAGATTCATGTGGTAACCTGTAACAGCTAGTCATTTTTGTCTGATTAGGTCTCTGTTGGAGAATCTATAGAAGTGCAGCAGTGCGTGAGAGATTAATAAAACATTGGGGCAGAAATTTCGGCCTCCCCGGGTTCGTACGGAGTGTGCACGGACCCGGGAAAGCATCGCAAAAGCCGGTTTTCAGCGCACAATGTGCATGCACTGAAAACCGGCTTTTCCAATCTGTCTAGTTGGAGCTTGACAGATTTTCCGTATCTCGGGAGCGAGGGCAAGATTGCAGTATTTACCTATATCTCGCACAGCAAATATCCTGAAAATTCTTGCGCCTGCTAAAAGCAGGCGTAAGAGTTTTAAACACACTTAAAACATAAAAAATAAAACTAAAAAAACACATTTTATTTTTAAAAACCCTGCCCACTATGTTAAATTTAAAAAACTTTTTAAAACATCAGGAAAATATATATTTTTTATAATACATAAATAACTTTAATTTAAATTAATGTTAAATATGTCGTGTATTTTTTCTATTTTTTATTAATGTTTTGTGTGTTTGGGGAGGGGGTTCTCAGTTATAATAATGGCAACTCTTACATAGTTCCCTTTATTATGAATGAGAACATACTATACCTGATTGGCTGCCCAGAGCCATGTGACTGTAGCTCCAGCCCTGCGCATGTCCTAACGTGCACGCGCTGCAATGCGCAGTCAGTGGAGGCCTCAGGACCGGGAACTCACATGGGCGCAGCAGCTTCGGGTAAGTGTGCTATTTTTTTACGTTATTTACCCGATCGCCCGCGGAAGCAGCGGACCGTGATTTCTGGGCCAAATTCAATACATTGTATTTACACTCTACTGGTGTTGTAGGGTTTCACATGGGGGATATTGGCCAGGACCCAACAGTTACAAAGGGCTGGAAGTTATGTTACAGCTGTACAGAGCTCTGGTTAGACCCCATCTGCAGCACTGCATTCAGTTCTGAGCACCAGACCTCAGGGAGGGCATATATTTGCCTTGGAGGGGGTGCAGCAGAGATTTACCAGAATGATACCAGGGCTAAGATGGTTACATTATGAGGACAGGTTGCATAGACTAGGTTTATATTCCGTTGAATATAGAAGATTAAGGGGTGATCTAATGCAAGGGTTTAAGATGATGAAAGGATTTGAAAGGATAGGGAGAGACTATTTCCTCTGTGGGGGTGTCTGGAACAGGGGGACATCATCTTAACATTAGAGCCAGGCCGTTCAGGGATGATGTCAGGAAGCACTTCTTCACACAAAGCGTAGTGGGAGTCTGGAATTCTCCCCCAAAAAGCTGTTGAGACTGGGGGTCAATTAAAAATGTCAAGACTGAGATTGCTAGACTCTGTTAGGCAAGGGTATTAAAGGTTATAGAACCAATGCAGGTAGATGCAGTTAAGCTGCAGATCAGCCATGATATAGTTGAATGACAGAACAGCCTTTAGGAACTGAAGGGCCTCTCCTGATTCTATGGGGCAAGTTTCGAGCCGCGCCTAGAACGGCGCAGTCCCGACCTGGATGCCCTTTTTTCGAGCCACAAAGTGCGCCTAAAAAAAACTTCCAGATTCTCCAGCTCCCTGCAGGTTCTCTGGCCCTCGGGGTAGCGCAGCACGAGCTGTAGGGGGCAGAGCCAGGTCCCTGCACTGAAAACAGTGCCGGGACCTCTGCACATGCGCGCTACAGTGGCGCGCATGTGCAGTAGCTCCAGGCGCCCAAAACTGTGTGGGAGGGGCCGAAGCACGCAGCCCCTAGCCCTGGCCGAATGGCCTCACTGGGGCTGCGTGCATAAGGCTCCTCCTACGGCCAGCTCCTGCTTCCTCCCGACCCGACTCCCGCCCCCCGCCTCTGGACCGGACCCGACACCAACCCGATTCCCGCTCCCCCACCCCCCCCCCCCCCCCCCGCGGGACCCGACCCGACCCGAACCCAACACCGACACTGACACCGACACCGACCCGACCCAATGCCAACTGCCTGTAAATCTGGTGCTGAGGACGGGCCCTGTCTGAAGTCTTGGGCCCTGCCCGAAGTCTCGGGCCCGGCCCATTCAGCCTCCCTCCCCCTTCTCCTTCCCACCCTCCCCCATCTCCTTTCCCCCCCCTCTCCTTTCCCCCCTCCTTTCCCCCCTCTCCTTTCCCCCCCATCTCCTCCCCCCCTCATCTGCTTCCCCCCCCATATGCTTTCCCCCATCTGCTTTCCTCCCCGATCTGCTTTTCCCCCCTCTCCTTTCCCCCCCTCTCCTTCCCCCCCTCATCTCCTCCCCCTCTCCTCTCCTTTCCCCCCCTCTCCTTCACCCCCCTTTTTCTTTCCCCCCTTCTCCTCCTCCCACTTTCCCCCTTCTCCTCCTCCCCTTCCTCCTTCTCCTCCTCCCCCCTTCTCCCCATCCCTCCCCCTTCCCTTCCCTGCCTTCCCCCTCCTCTCTCTCCCTCTACCCCCCTCCTCCCCCTCCCCTCGCTGTCAGAAACACAGACACTGACAGACAGAGAATGAGAGACACACACAGACAGACAGACAGAGAGATAGAGACACTGACAGAGACACACTGGTGGGGGGGCATCCCAGCACGCTGTTGGAGGGCTCCCGGTGCTGCAGTCGGTAAGTAGAAAATGTTTTATTTATTGATTTAAAAAAAAAATTATTTCTTATTAATTTTTTTTGATTGATTTATTGGTTGATTTATTGATGTTTTTATCATTTATTATTGATGATGGCTCTTTATTTGTAAAACTGAACTGTTTAATGTTTGTAAACTTCCCTTTAAACCCCCCCCCCCCCATTCCCTGCGCCTGATTTGTAACCTACGCCTGATTTTCTAAAGTGTAGACAAGGTTTTTTCGAGCGTACAAAAATCTTCACTTACTCCATTCTAAATTAGTTTGGAGTAAGTTTTCACTGATGAAACTTTGAAAACAGGTGTAAGTGGCCGGACACGCCCCCTTTTGAAAATAAAATTCTGTTCCAAAGTGAAACTGTTCAAACTGACTAGAACTGGAGCAAACTAAATGGCGAGAATTCCGATTTCTAAGATACTCCGTTCTACACCAGTTGCTCCTAAAAATCAGGAGCAAATCATGGCGAAACTTGGGGCCTATATTCCTATATTTCTTGTGTGTAATGTATGCCTCTGTGAGTATACTCACAGGTTTGTGGAGCCATTGCATTTTGAGTGGACTAGCCAGTCACGTGATGTTCACAAAACTCAGTAAAACCCCTGTCAGTTGGGTCTAGGTCATCCACGATAAGGTATGCAGTTGTGAGCCTGGTGGATGAACTGATAATGTGTAGTGCGATTGTTAAACTTTTGTTAACAAACCAACTAGTTCTTAATAGCAATGTGTTGCTATGAATTCTTAAGCAAAGAACCCGTGAAGCAAATACATTACACTGTGTTACAACACGGAAACAGGCCACTTAGCCCAACCAGTCCGTGTCGGTGTTTGCCCTCCATGTGAGCAATAGTTCTAATTACATTTACCCGCCCTGCTCCCATATCGCATGGTGCCCTTTTCTATCATCCACCTATCCAATCTATTCTTGAATGTTGGGATAGTTCCTGCCTCAACATTCCACATCCTTACAGCTCTCTGTGTAAAGAGGTTTCGCCTCCCCTCTGTTCTAAATCTCTTACATTTAAGGGGAAGCTAGATAGGTACTTGAGAGAGAAAGGAATAGAAAGAAATGTTTATAGGGTGAGATGGTTAATGGCTCCTGTGGAGCGTAAACACCAGCATAGTTAGGCCGAGTGGCCTGTTCGATGCCATAACCTCAATGCAATTGTATCTATGGCCCTTTATTCCTCAACTAATGGAAAGTCTGCTTTCTATCGTGGCCCATCCTTTCATAATTTTACCATATCACCCCATAAACTGTTCTGATGAAAAAGCCTCAACTTTTCAAGTGTTGCTTTGCATCTGTATTCCCTCATACCAGGAAGCAGCATAGTGAATCTTCATCTTCTCTAAATTCTCAATATCCTTCCTATAGCATGGAGCCCAATACTGCATGCAGTACTCTAATTGAGGTCTGATTGCGGTTTTATATAGGCTCATCATTACCCTCTTGGTAGAGGATCTTCTAGGAGTCATCTGCCCAGTCTTCTTGTTTCTGCCAATAATCCTGGGATGGTGAATTGTCTCAAAATGGAAGTATCATGGGGGTCACCCAGGACATTGTGCATTGACTTGCATGATGACATGCCTACAGTTCAACACTACCTGGATATTAATAGAATGCAAGAACTTTCCATTCATGTGGGCCATGGGATTGGTGTGAGCACCTGGGCCACATGGTTGCCTTCTTTGATGCCCCTGCATGGTAACCGTGTCACCTAGTCAAAGTTCTGTGCCCTGTCCAGCTGATGCCTTCTTTCCTCCGTGAAACAGATACATCTAGCAAGACCTCCATCACTTGCTAAATGTATCTGTAGACAGCTGACTAACCGATTTGGGACATGTTGCCAGTGATGACTTGAATAAATTTAAGACAGAGAAAGACAGTTTCTTAACCGATAAGGGAATAAGGGATTATGGGATGCGGGAGGGAAGTGGACCTGAGTCAATGATCAGATCAGCCATGATCGTATTAAATGGCGGAGCAGGCTCGAGGGGCCGTACGGCCTACTTCTGCTCCTATTTCTTATGTTCTTATGAAAGAATCCAGTGGCGTAACAGTTTAATGCTAATGGGAAGAGCTGTTTTGGTCTGCAAGGGATGGCTTGGTTCTGTGATAGCTTCCTTTGTGAAGTGGAAGTGTTGAAGATAAATCCCCTCTGCCCAGGAAGGACAGTCTGGGCCTGTACATGTGGATTCCATTGTAACCATGACTGTGTACATAACACCCAAAGGTATCGTTCCACCTCTCTTTCTTGTTCCCTCTTCCTCCTCCAAATCAAGGAGCACTATTCTAACCCCCCCAAAAAAGGTTTACTTGCTCCAAGTGTGATAACAGGTGGAAGCAAGACTATTATAGAAAAATGAATTGCAAACAAGTCTTGCAATGTGAAAAATCAGCCCTCAATAGCAGCAAACCACAATGTGCCAAAGATAACACAGATAGAAGCTAAATAGTAAGCCAAAAAACAAAGTTCAAACCAACTCTGAACAGTACAACACTCCTTTCAGTCTTGGGGCTGTTTTATGTGGGCAAGTAGCACTTTAGAAGAGGAGGCCTCTGCCAAACTGTGAGATCTGTATGGATTTGGGAGGTTTAATGAGGCTTGTTCTGCACAGCAGCATAAACTCAGAAAATAGGCAGCATGTGAGGATCTGTGCTGTAAGTAGAGCCTTGCAAAATTAACATTGCTGAGCTGGCTGCGTTTAGGAAAATGTGGTCCACATGTGGCCTAACAGGCGGTTCTTAAAGGACCTGCAGCAGGCTGCCACCAAAATGTAAGATTTTATAATATAATATATTATATAGTATATATATATATCCTTATATGCCTTGGTTTCAAATTTTGTTTTCAATAACGCTCCTGTGAAGCACCTTGGAGCGTTTTACTACATTAAAGGCGCTATATAAATGTAAGTTGTTGTTGATCGTGGAACTGGGAAGAGCACCAGTGCACCACATTAAAACTACATGGCCCACTGATGGCCACCACTCCCCCCAAGCTCCCCACTCACACCCCCGATCGAGACCCTCCCCCCACCCCTATCACCACTGCCATCCCCCCTCATGTTCTTTGCCATGGTTACCCACCCTCCCAATCCCCGCTGATGCCCCTCTCCCGGTCGCCCCCCTCTCCAGGTCCCCTTTAAGGAACTACCCGATGGCCGCTGTCGGGTTTGCAGCAGCCCAAATTTCGAGTCCTCTTTTCCGGCTGCCTGGGGACACCCGCAGCTCACCAGTGGATGATAATGAGGCCTGGCGCCCAATATTATATGCGCTTCAGGCCTATCCATTCAGCTGCTGATGGGCGCAAATGAATTTCTAGGCTCTGGTATCAGAAAAAGTGACCATGAAGCTGTCGGATTGTCGTAAAAACCGACTGGTTCACTAATGTCCTTTAGAGAAGGAAACCTGCTGGTCTGGCCTTTGTGACTCCAGTCCCTCACCAACATGGTAGACTCTTAACTGCCCTCTGGAGTGGCCTAGCAAGACACTTAGTTGTCTCAAACCGCCGCACCACCAACGCCTTCTCAGAGCAATTGGGGATGAGCAATACATACGTTCTTGCCAGCGATGCTTTCATCCGAGAATTAGTATTAAAAGCTGAAATGTTAAAAAAATACAGCTGCCTTGGGAATACAGTATTCTTCAGGGAATAATATTGAAAGTCCAATTCTATCTTTGTCTTTTCCTTGCTGTTAGTTTGGAATAGATGATTTGCATGAGCCTGTTTCAGATGCAGAGGGAGTGTATGAATTGGTTATAACATACAGATTGAAGATTGATGGCTGGGTTACCCACAAGTATTGGGTGTGTAGATGATGGTGATATTTGAGACTGCTTCAGCGAGTGGAAGGTTCTAGGTTCCTACTTACCGATCTAAATTGGATGTATGTGTCATCACAAAACACTTTTAAAATAGTCTGACCCAGATCAACTCTGTTTTTTCAATTTTTTTTGGTTTAATAGGCCCTCGCCGACACTTCATTGGAAGTAGACACGATCCACTACCTGTAACATGGCTTGTTAGTTGCTTACAACTACTGGTTCCCCATTTCCTCTTCTTTGGTTTCCTTGCACTGTGCCACATCTTGAGTTGAAAGGTTAGGGAGAGAAACTATACCAGTCTTCAGCCAATGGTGCTCTATAAGTAGTTGCTAGGAGGTAAGTTAAGAGCAGCCTAGGGTGATTCATTGTCCAGCGTTCACTTCCTACCTGTGAATTGGCTGCAATGGTTGAGATAAGTAACTCAGTGGGTGTGGTATCCTAGATCTGAACCTGATCGACTGCTTTACAGTAGTCTCCAACATGTTGTAGGGCAGTGCCGAGCCTATAACTGTGCTTATATAGCTGGTGGTAAATAAAAAAGACTTGCATTTATATAATGCCTTTCACGATCTCAGGACGTCCCACAGCACTTTACAGCTAATGATGTACTTTTGAAGTGTACTTACTGTTATAATGTAGGAAATGTGGCAGCCAAATTGCACACAGCAAGCTCTCACAAACAGCAATTTGATAATGAGCAGATAATCTGTTTTAGGTGTTGGTTGTGGTATAAATATTGGCCAGGATACTGAGAGAGATCAGCTGTTTTTCTTTGAATAGTGCCATGGGATATTTTATGTCCAGCTGAGAGGGTTTAATGTCTCATCCGAAAGACTGAAGTGCCAACCTTAATTATGGGCTCAAGTCTCTGGATTGGGGCTGGAACCCACAACCATCTGAGTGCTACCACTGAGCAAGGCTGACATAATAATCTTATTCCCTTTCTTTCAACAAAGAGACACAGCACATTAGAAGCCCATGGTCTCAGGATTGATTCAGGCTGATTCAGTGATCCTGGACCACTGCACGAGGTAGGTACCAGCAGAGTGATGAGCTGGCCTCGCCAAATGCTCCAAGGCCAGCTCAAGTATAGAGTTTAAATATACTTCACCTACAATGTGAGCCTTACACAGGAAGTGAGATGAAAGGGACCCCGTAGAATATCACAAATTGTGCTATGTGAATCTTTAAATGTCCATCTGAACCACAAAATGGGGCTGCTTATCAAAATTAAAGGGATGCGGTCTTTTAAGGACAAGCAGCTGTCTGTGGTGATAACGACCTTGGAGTCCTTTTAAAGGATCAAAAATAGTTCAATTACTCAGCCTTTACAAAGGTTGTATTTGGGAGAATTGACAGCCAAGAGAGAAAGGAAGAAAAATAAACAATGGCACGTGGCAATCGTCAGTGATTTTGCAGTTATTCAAAACTTGTACTTTGGGATTGCACCAATACAGTGACAGTGAGCAGCTATGTCATGCTATTCCCTGAGAAAACAGATAAAAGCAGTGGCCGTATTGACTGATGCATTAGTCAGCTGTTTGTGTGAGCAGTGGAAATAAGCCACAGGCATAACAGTTGAGGGCGATGCTGATCTTGCCGAACACTAACAATGCACGTTGCAGGTTGGCGGCCGATGGCAAAGCTCTGCCACGCTGACCATTGGCATGCTGAACCAGTTGTCTCCACTCATTGGCAGGTAGTTGTGCCATGGTCTGCAGATATGGTATGGTGTCTGCTGGTCTCCCTGCCATGCCTTCTTTCATTTTGAACCACTTTGGTCATGAAATACTGTATTTGAGGTGCCTTAAGAACAAATTTAACTTCAGGGGTAAAAAAAAATTGTCCCATCAAAAAGGCTTTGAAATGATAAGAACATGTAAAAATGTTTACTAAAATGAAACTGTAAACATTCCCAAAAACATACAAAGGAATCTCTATCAACCATGGAGCTTCCATACCCATTCCAAGAAAAAAATTGCAAATGCTTTCCTTTATTTGTTCCTGGGATGTGGGCGTCGCTGGCAAAGCCGGCATTTATTGCCCATCCCTAATTGCCCTTGAGAAGGTGGTGGTGAGCCGTCTTCTTAAACCACTGCAGTCCTTGTGGTAAAGGTCTTATTATTGTTTCTTGGTTTGTTACAACTGAGTGGCATGCTAGGCCATTTCGGAGTACAGATAACACAGTCCAGACCAGGTAAGGACAACAGATTACCTTCTCCAAAGGACATTAATGATTAAATTAATTGAATTTAAATTCCACAGCTGCCATGGTGGGATTTGAACTCACATCTCCAGATTATTAGTCCAGGCCACTAGTCCCATAACTTAACCACTATGGTACCATTCCCGTCGTGCTACAAATACTGCAGGTTTATGGTGTTTATTTAAATAATGTTGCATACAATATGAGGCATTGATGAAATGAAAACAAGAAATGAGCTTACGCATTTCACTCACTAAATACAGAAGAGTGCTATTCACCTGCTCTCCTGATTCAACACCACCTCCAGTGTGCCAGTGCAGCCTTCGGCTGCCTGAGGAAAAGAGTGTTCGAAGACCAGGCCCTCAAATCTACCACCAAGCTCATGGTCTACACGGCTGTAGTAATACCCGCTCTTCTGTATGGCTCAGAGGCATGGACGATGTACAGAAGACACCTTAAGTCGCTGGAGATATATCACCAACGATGTCTCCATAAGATCCCTCAAATCCCCTGGGATGATAGGCGCACCAACATCAGTGTCCTCGTCCAGGCTAACATCCCCAGCATTGAAGCACTGACCACACTCGATCAGCTTCGTTGGGCAGGTCACATAGTTCGCATGCCAGACACGAGACTCCCAAAGCAAGTGCTCTATGCGGAGCTCCTTCACGGCAAACAAGCCAAAGGTGGGCAGCGGAAACGTTATAAAGACACCCTCAAAGCCTCCCTGATAAAGTGCGACATCACCACTGACACCTGGGAGTCCCTCACCAAAGACCGCCCGAAGTGGAGAAAATGCATCCGGGAGGGCGTTAAGTGCTTTGAGTCTCAACGCCGAGAGCATGCAGAAATCAAGCGGAAAGAGCATGCGGCAACCCACCCCTTCCCTCAATGACTATCTGTCCCACCTCTGACAGAGTCTGTGGCTCTCGTATTGGACTGTTCAGCCACCAAAGAACTCACTTCAGGAGCGGAAGCAAGTCTTCCTTGATTCCGAGGGACTGCCTATGATGATGATGATGATTCAGCCACATTATTTGCTGTTGCACACTATGTCACAAAATGACTTTCCTCCCCCTGCCAGTGTATGCTTGGCTCTGTTTGAAGCACTCTCGTCTGTGGGTCAGAAGATTTTGAGAACAAGCCCCACTCTAGGACCTACGCACGTAATCTAGGCTGACATTCCAGTACAGTGCTGATGCAGTGCTGAGAATCAGATATTACACCTTTGGATTACATAGAAACATAGAAAATAGGTCAGGAGTAGGCCATTCGGCCCTTCGAGCCTGCATTGCCATTCAATAAGATCATGGCTGATCATTCCCTCAATACCCCTTTCCTGCTTTCTCTCCATACCCCTTGATCCCCTTAGCCGTAAGGGCCATATCTAACTCCCTCTTGAATATATCCAATGAACTGGCATCAACAACTCTCTGCGGCAGGGAATTCCACAGGTTAACAACTCTCTGAGTGAAGAAGTTTCTCCTCATCTTAATCCTAAATGGCATACCCCTTATCCTAAGACTATGTCCCCTGGTTCTGGACTTCCCCAACATCGGGAACATCTAACCTGTCCAGTCCCATCAGAATCTTATACGTTTCTATGAGATCCCCTCTCATCCTTCTAAACTCCAATGAATAAAGGCCCAGTTGATCCAGTCTCTCCTCATATGACAGTCCAGCCATCCCTGCTTTCCAAATGCGCTGTTATTTAATAATTGATTCCAACATTTTCCCCACTACTGATGTCAGGCTAACCAGTCTATAATTACCCGTTTTCTCTCTCCCTCCTTTTTTTAAAAGTGGTGTTACATTAGCTACTCTCCAGTCCATAGGAACAGATCCAGAGTCAATAGACTGTTGGAAAATGATCACCAATGCATCCACTATTTCTTGGGCTACTTCCTTAAGTACTCTGGGATGCAGACTATCAGGCCTCGGGGATTTATTGTCCTTCAATCCCATCAATTTCCCTAACACTATTTCCCGCCTAATATGGATATCCTTCAGTACCTCCTTCTCACTAAACCTACTGTCCCCTAGTACATTCGGAAGGTTATTGGTGTCTCCCTTTGTGAAGACAGAACCAAAGTATTTGTTCAATTGGTCTGCCATTTCTTTGTTCCCCATTATAAATTCACCTGAATCCGACTGCAAGGGACCTACGTTTGTCTAAATATTAATGGACCTATTCTAGTGATTAGAGAGGGCATTAAAGATCTGAAGAACAGGGAGATGCCCTGCACCTCCATTAAAAATAGATAGTTGTTTAATGGAACTTTCCTGTGTGCAAAATTACTGCCTTGTTTGTTTACAATGACTGCACTTGTATGTGATGTACTCCAAGACTCGTCTTTCTATTCTCTGATAATAAAAAAGGCATGGTTGCCTTCTTTTAGGCCTTCTTGCATTTACTAATCCTTAGGTCGGAGTATAAGCTAGAGACATATTTCTCGATCTTTATCGATGCAATTCTAGTGCTAATTACTAAGAGATGTAAATGTGCTTTCCTTTCCCTTGCTGAAGCACCAATCTTTTACAGCTGGACCGAGATCAGAAACTCACTGCAGAGGCAGTTTGGGGAAAGCGGCACAGAAATCATGCTACCTTGGGTTGCCAACACTGGTTTCATCACATGACCACCCCCTCCTGCAACTGCTCTGCCCCCAAACTCCAGCCATTGGTCATTGGACACGTCAAACCTCACATCACACCAACTTGCCAATTGGAAAGCAAACAGACTCTTCATTATCTGATTGCATGATGCTTGCCTGTTTGGCTTTTACGTCAAACAGCCTTTTTAGCCATCTCCAATATCTGTATAACTAATAAATGAAAGTGTTCACAGATGGAAAAGAAACATTGTTTTCTTAATGCTCCTATAATTTTTCTCCGCGGTTGTTTGCAGCAGTATCCTGTATATTAAGTCCTGGAGACGGCAGTATAATCCTGAAGGATTGGCAACCCTCATGCCACCTCAGCCTTTATTGTTGTTTTATACTTGCAAGCGCAGGCGTAACCACTGTGGCTTTGAGGGGGACGTGTCCCATCAATTTATTTTTTGGCATGGGTTAGTCCCCTCACTGGGTAACATGTCAGCCGTGGCTCAGTGGGTAGCACTCTTGCCTCTGAGTTAGAAGGTTGTGGGTTCATAAGAACATAAGAATTAGGAACAGAAGTAGGCCATCTAGCCCCTCGAGCCTGCTCCGCCATTCAACAAGATCATGGCTGATCTGGCCGTGGACTCAGCTCTACTTACCCGCCCGCTCCCCATAACCCTTAATTCCCTTATTGGTTAAAAATCTATCTATCTGTGACTTGAATACATTCAATGAGCTAGCCTCAACTGCTTCCCTGGGCAGAGAATTCCACAGATTCACAACCTCTGGGAGAAGAAATTCCTTCTCAACTCGGTTTTAAATTGGCTCTCCCGTATTTTGAGGCTGTGCCCCCTAGTTCTAGTCTACCCGACCAGTGGAAACAACCTACTCTGCCTCTATCTTGTCTATCCCTTTCATTATTTTAAATGTTTTTATAAGATCACCCCTCATCCTTCTGAACTCTAACGAGTAAAGACCCAGTCTACTCAATCTATCATCATAAGGTAACCCCCTCATCTCCGGAATCAGCCGAGTGAATCGTCTCTGTACCCCCTCCAAGGCTAGTATATCCTTCCTTAAGTAAGGTGACCAAAACTGCACGCAGTACTCCAGGTGCGGCCTCACCAATACCCTGTACAGTTGCAGCAGGACCTCCCTGCTTTTGTACTCCATCCCTCTCGCAATGAAGGCCAACATTCCATTCGCCTTCCTGATTACCTGCTGCATCTGCAAACTAACTTTTTGGGATTCATGCAAAGAGTTTCATGCACAAGGACCCCCAGGTCCCTCTGCACCGCAGCATGTTGTAATTTCTCCCCATTCAAATAATATTCCCTTTTACTGTTTTTTTTCCCCAGGTGGATGACCTCACATTTTCCGACATTGTATTCCATCTGCCAAACATTAGCCCATTCGCTTAACCTATCTAAATCTCTTTGCAGCCTCTCTGTGTCCTCTACACAACCCGCTTTCCCACTAATCTTTGTGTCATCTGCAAATTTTGTTACACTACACTCTGTCCCCTCTTCCAGGTCATCTATGTATATTGTAAACAGTTGTGATCCCAGCACCGATCCCTGTGGCACACCACGAACCACCGATTTCCAAGCCGAAAAGGACCAATTTATCCCGACTCTCTGCTTTCTATTAGCCAGCCAATTCTCTATCCATGCTAATACATTTCCTCTGACTCCGCGTACCTTTATCTTCTGCAGTAACCGTTTGTGTGGCACCTTATCAAATGCCTTTTGGAAATCTAAATACACCACATCGATCGGTACACCTCTATCCACCATGCTCGTTATATCCTCAAAGAATTCCAGTAAATTAGTTAAGCATTATTTCCCCTTCATGAATCCATGTTGCGTCTGCTTGACTGCACTATTCCTATCTAGATGTCCCGCTATTTCTTCCTTAATGATAGCTTCAAACATTTTCCCCCCAGCCTATAGTTACCTGCCTTTTGTCTGCCCCCCTTTTTAAACAGAGGCATTACATTAACTGCTTTCCAATCCGATGGTACCTCCCCAGAGTCCAGAGAATTTTGGTAGATTATAACGAATGCATCTGCTATAACTTCCGCCATCTCTTTTAATACCCTGGGATGCATTTCATCAGGACCAGGGGACTTGTCTACCTTGAGTCCCATTAGTCTGTCCAGCACTACCCCCCTAGTGATAGTGATTGTCTCAAGGTCCTCCATTCCCACATTCCCATGACCAGCAATTTTTGGCGTGGTTTTTGTGTCTTCCACTGTGAAGACCGAAGCAAAATAATTGTTTAAGGTCTCAGCCATTTCCACATTTCCCATTATTAAATCCCCCTCCTCATCTTCTAAGGGACCAAAATTTACTTTAGTCACTCTCTTCTGTTTTATATATCGGTAAAAGCTTTTACTATCTGTTTTTATGTTTTGTGCAAGTTTACTTTTGTAATCTATCTTTCCTTTCTTTATTGCTTTCGTAGTCATTCTTTGCTGTCGTTTAAAATTTTCCCAATCTTGCCACTAACCTTGGCCACCTTATACGCATTGGTTTTTAATTTGATACTCTCCTTTATTTCCTTGGCTGATTATCCGTTCTCTTACCGCCCTTCTTTTTCACTGGAATATATTTTTGTTGAGGACTATGAAAGAGCTCCTTAAAAGTCCTCCACTGTTCCTCAATTGTGCCACCGTTTAGTCTGTGTTCCCTGTCTACTTTAGCCAACTCTGCCCTCATCCCACTGTAGTTCCCTTTGTTTAAGCACAGTACACTCGTTTGAGACACTACTTCCTCACCCTCAATCTGTATTACAAATTCAACCATCTTTTACTTGGAGATCGTTTATTATTCCTGACTCATTACACAGGACCAGATCTAAGATAGCTTGCTCCCTTGTAGGTTCTGTAACATACTGTTCTAAGAAACAATCCCGTATGCATTCTATGAATTCCTCCTCCAGGCTACCCCGTGCAATTTGATTTGACCAATCGATATGTAGGTTAAAATCCCCCATGATTACTGCCGTTCCTTTTTCACATGCCTCCATTATTGCCTTGATTATTGTCCACCCCACCGTGAAGTTATTATTTGGGGGCCTATAAACTATGCCCACCAATGACTTTTCCCCCTTACTATCTCTAATCTCCACCCACTTTGATTCAACATTTTGTTCATTAGAGCTAATATCATCTCTCACAACTGCCCTGATATCATCCTTTATTAACAGAGCTAGCCCACCTCCTTTTCCTTCTTGTCTATCCTTCCGAATTGTCAGATACCCCTGTATATTTAATTCCCAGTATTGGCCACCCTGCAACCACGTTTCTGTAATGGCCACCAAATCATACCCATTTGTAATGATTTGTGCCGTCAACTCATTTACTTTATTTCGAATGCTGCGTGCGTTTAGGTCGAGTGTTTTAATACTAGTTTTTAAACCATGATTTTTAGTTTTGACCCCTTGTGCAGCCCCTTTATATTCATACATATTGTCCCTTCCTATCACCTTGTGGTTTACACTTACCCCAGTGCTACTCTGCTCTGTTGCCTCCTGCCTTTTGCATTCTTTCTTGGGCTCCTGTTCATCTGAGCTCTCACCCACTCTAACTAGCTCAGAGTCCTCTCCTGGGTTCCGAATACTCCTCGTATTGAGGCACCGAGCTTTCAGGCTTGCCTTTTTATTGCATTTTGACCCTTTAGAATTTTGCTGTACAGTGGCCCTTTTTGTTTTTTGCCTTGGGTTTCTCTGCCCTCCACTTTTACTCATCTCCTTTCTGTCTTTTGCTTCTGTCTCCATTTTGTTTCCCTCTGTCTCCCTGCATTGGTTCCCATCCCCCTGCCATATTAATTTAACTCCTCCCCAACAGCACTAGCAAACACTCCCCCGAGGACATTCGTTCCGGTCCTGCCCAGGTGCAGACCGGTTTATACTGGTCCCACCTCCCCCAGAACCGGTTCCAATGCCCCAGGAATTTGAATCCCTCCCTGCTGCACCACTGCTCAAGCCACGTATTCATGAGTTATCCTGCGATTCCTACTCTGACTAGCTCGTGACACTGGTCGAAATCCCGAGATTACTACTTTTGAGGTCCTACTTTTTAATTTAGCTGCTAGCTCCTTAAATTCGTCTCGTTTTTTACCTATATCGTTGGTACCTATATGCACCACAACAACTGGCTGTTCACCCTCCCTTTTCAGAATGTCCTGCACCCGCTCTGAGACATCCTTGACCCTTGCACCAGGGAGGCAACATACCATCCTGGAGTCTCGGTTGCGGCCACAGAAACCCCTATCTATTCCCCTTACAATCGAATCCCCTATCACTATTGCTCTCCCACTCTTTTTCCTGCCCTCCTGTGCAGCAGAGCCCACCACGGTGCCATGAACCTGGCTGCTGCTGCTCTCCCCTGATGAGTCATCCCCTCAACAGTACCTGTTTTGCAGGGCGATGACCGCAGGGGCCCCCTGCACTACCTTCCTTGCACTGCTCTTCCTGTTGGTCTTCAATTCCCTATCTGGCTGTGTACCCACTCCATGAGAGTTGAGCACAAAAATCTAAGCTGATACTCCAGTGCAGTACTTAGGGAGTGCTGCACTGCCATCTTTCGGATAAGACATTAAACCGAGATCCTGTCTGCCCTCTCAGGCGGGCGTAAAAGATCCCTTGGCACTATTTTAAAGACGAGCAGGGGAGTTATCCCTGATATCCTGGCCAATATTTATCCCTCAATCAACATAAAAACAGATTATCTGCTCATGGGAGCTTGCTGTGCGCAAATTGGCTGCTGCGTTTCCTACGTTACAACAGTGACTGCACGTCAAAAGAACTTCAGTGGCTGTAAAGCGATTTGGGATGTCCTGAGGTTGTGAAAGGCGGAATAGAAACGCAAGTCTTTCTTTCCTTAAGATGCCAATGTCCTCAATCAACTAATGCCAGAGTGTTGCTCCTGTTTGAAAGGCAACGATAATGCATGAAAGTCAAGTAAATAATGCCACTTCGTCAGCCTGTTTACCAACAGGATGTCAATGCTTTTTGTAGAGATACTTTCAGCTGTTATTATTGTGCTAAAAGTAATAAGGCAGCAAGATGTTAACATCCAAGCGCTTCCCAATACATATTGATGGCCACGATATCGTGTTTCATCAGCAGCAGTGCAAAAAACAACACTCCCCGCTGCACTTTGACAATTAATTTAGGAAACAAATTGCGCTGCCAATCTGCAGCGCGCTGTGCATTTGCTACCATATTTGGGAAAGTGGGGCGGGGCAGAGAGAGCAGCGCGACAAGGCAAGAGGCCGGCTCAAGCACACTTGTCGCAACACCCCTCCCTCCTCGCCCGCAGCGAGGTACAGCCCGCCTGACTGACACAGCTGACAGCCAACCGGATCGCGAGCAGCCGGCGCCGCTTAGCACCAATCAAAAACGCATGGGCCGAGCGCGGGCCCACAGCACGTTGGGGTGCGCGCGGGGGGAGAGAGAGAGAGAGAGAGAGCGAGCGAGCGAGCGAGCTTGGGTCGGCGACAGTGCGCATGCGCGGAGCAGGCCGGAGAACACATAAAACTTGAGGAGAAAGCGAGCGGAGGGGGAAAAGCTGGTGCGTGTGGGCGCGGATCGCGAGGGGGACATTGTTTGCTTTGTACTGCTTCACGTCCCGGGAAACATGACAGAGCCGCAGTCGGCACTCTTACTCCGCAGGCAGCTGGCAGGTAAAGGATAAATTTAGCGGCATCCCCTTCCCCTCTTTATTTAAGACTCTATAGCGACGGCCGTTGCACAACGCCGGGCGGGAAGCGCCTCACGAGCTCCGCCAGTCAGTCAGTCTCCATAAAATTGTTTGTTTTAAATAAAAACGGCTATGTGTCGGTTTTTACGCGGACGGGTAGTTTGGTTCTTACCGCCTGTTGAAGCCACAAGGCCCCGCTTCTTTGTCCGGTTACGGTCGCACTCCCCCCTCTCCCCCCCCCCCTCCTTTTTTTCTCTTCGGTCGCGCGTCTCCTCTCTTTACCCCCCCCCCCCCCCCCCCCCCGTGTCATTCGCTCTCCCTCCCCACCGTCACACATGGACCGGCTCGGCCTGCCCGCGCATGCGCATGGCGCCAAGCGTGTCAGGTAGAGGCGATGCTGGCTTGGCTGGAGGTTTCTGAGCCTCTATTGTTGGCTTTGACGTAAAAGAACAGCCGCACTCCTTTTTCTCTTTCCCCCCCCATTTATTTTCTATTCCAAAAATTAATCTCTCGAGCAGTATTGCACCAACCATGCATTTGTAAGAATCTCTCAGGAGTGGCCTATTTTAAGAAGCCACCCATTATAAATTAGCACTGACCAAACAATTTTTGCTAGTATTTTGTGTAATAGAGAAGGGTGCCCTTGATATTTCAATGGATCAATAAGACGTCTCTTTTAAATGGGTGTTGGAAGTTGTATTAAACACTTTGGTAGGGGTATAGCAGAGAGCTGGACTAATGATCTGGGGGCATGATAAATATCGCCACTGCAGGTGGGGCATTTAAAAAAACTAGTATTGGTAATGGTGACCATGAAACTATTCTGTTTATTTAAAAAGAAAATCTGGTTCACAAATGACCTTTTTTGGGGAAGGAAATCTGCTGCACTTACAAGGCCTGGCCTATGTTACTCAAGGCCCACTGCAATGTGGTTGACTCTTAGCCGAGCAAACCACTTGGTTGTATTCAAGAATGTGGCTTACCTTACCACTATCTCTAGGGCAATTGGGGATGGGCAATAAATGCTGGCCTTAAAGCCAAGCAAGATTGCTATTCCCTAGGATGTACATTTCAAGTGGAAGGAAGGTCTCCATAGGGGGAAATGTTCTGAGAAGGAAATAATACAAATGCTTCAGGTTTCTTGTGTTAGTGGAACATAACTTTATTCCAAGTATGCTAGTTGTTGAATATGTGGGGTGTGTCTTGGAGTTCTGGCACAGAATGCTGGCAACTCCCTTGTCTTTAAATACTGAAACTAGCTTTTTTAATCCAGATTTATTTAATTGAATTTAAATTCCCCAGCTGCCCTGGTGGGATTTGAACTCATGGCCCCAGATCATTAGTCTCTGAGCAGGTGGATGGATCTTTCCTTTACCATCTCCTCTGAAAATTGGCAATGCACCATTTCCTCAGTGTTGTGCTGAAGATTATGGGCCCCATGTCCTGGAGTGAGTTTGATCTAAATAGTAACAGGATAGTCAAAAGAAGGGTGGAATTGATTACAAACCAAAAATCTTGTGGTGGCAGAGGTACTGAATAAGTATATTGCATCTGTTTTAATAAAATAAGAGGATGCTGCCAATGTCACAGTAAATGAGGAGTTAGAAGAGAAATTGCATAGGATAAAAATTGATGGAGGTTCTTAAAAGGTTGGCAGTATTTGAAGTTTTAAAAAAAAAAGGTAACCTGGTCTGGATGGGATGCATCATGGGTTGTTGTGGGAAGCAAGGGTGGAAATAGCAGAAGCTCAAGCCCAGTCCCCATTGACTAGTGCGAAAGTGCCCACTATAATGCAATCTGCCTGCTATACGCTTAAAACCATCTGAATGAAGCTGCCCGAGGTCTCCACTTTCCAACTGTGTCCTGCGAACAGTGCAAACAGCTCGTTGACTCTGCTTAATGACCTGACTTTGCGCCAGAGAGGGTACAGAGGAGATTACTAGAGAGGATACGGAGGAGATTTATGAGTATGTTGCCAGGACTGGAGAATTTTAGCTGAGGAAAGATTGGATAGGCTGGGTTTATTTATAAGATAATGAGGGGGCTCGACAAGGTGGATGCAGAGAGGATATTTCCACTCGTAGGAGAAACTAAAACTAGAGGACATAGTCTTTAGAATAAGGGACTGACAATTTAAAACTGAGATGAGGAGAAATTTCTTTGTGTTGTAAATCTATGGAATTCTCTGCCTCAGAGGGCTGTGGAGGCTGGGTCATTGAATATATTTAAGGTGGAGGTAGACAGATTTTTGAGCGATTTTTAAGGGAGTAAAGGGTTATGGGGAACGGGCAGGCATGTGGAACTGTCCATGTTCAGATCAGCTATAATGAATGGCGGAGCAGGCTCAATGGGCCAAATGGCCTACTACTTCTCCTATTTCTTGTGCAACCTTATTGAGTGGCTAGGAAGGACCTATTTCCCTTAGCAGAAGGGTTAAGAACCAGGGGGCATAGATTTAAAGTAATTGGTAGGAGGTTTAGAGGGGATTTGAGGGGAAATTTCTGACGGTGATGGGGGTCTGGAACTCCCTGCCTAAGAGTGGTAGAGGCAGAAACCCTCACCACATTTTAAAAAGTGTTTGGAATGGGCACTTGAAGTGCTGTAACCTAACCTACAGGGCTATGGACCAAGAGCTGGAAAGTGGAATTTAGCTGGATAGCTCTTGGTCGGCTGACGTGGACACGATGGGCCGAAGTGGCCTCCTTCTGTGCTGTAAATTTCTATGATTTGCTTCAAATCAGCAGAGCTTTTAAATCACTAATTATAGAACGGAACAAAATGATTGGTGCGCTTAATATATTTTAAGCAACGCCTTGTAATTGTACAGTAATGACTCGGTTTAGCCATTTGCCTGATCTCGCAGCTGCCCATGGTTGCGCGCAGTGTAAGTTGTGGGAACTGCATAATTTTATAATGTAGTTTTTTTTTGTCCTTGGAATGTCCCTGAGGTCTTCACATCAATGAATTCACTTTTTGAAGAGTCATTACTATTTTACGGGAGACGTGGCAGCCAACTTGCACGCGGCAATATCCGCCGAATGGAAAATGTAGTGAATACCCAGTCTTTGGTTGAGCGAAGTTAATAAGTACTAATGTGATCATCCCCATCCCTTTTTGAATGTTGCTATGAGTTTTACTGTACACCTGTACAGTAGAATGTAGCACAATTGTACTTGGTACCTGTGACAATACAGCACTCCATATTACACCAAGTCAGCCTAGGTTATATACTGAAGTGGACCTTGAACCCACAAACTTCTGGTTTGAAGTGAGGGTATTAATGAACTGAGCCAAGGTGACAAATCAATTATTAATCTGATTATTGTGGATCTAGTTTCCCCCCCCCTGCCCCAACCAGGTTTAAGGTTTATTCATCTAATCATCAGTCACCAGTCAAAATGACCCTTTCTTCCACAGATGAGGGCTGTGGAGGAACTTAGCACTCAGGAGTTTACCTTCTGTGGGGCTCAAAAGAAATGTGTAATTTTCTGGTCCTAGGTAATCTTTACCTTGACACGAGCAAGCTGAGGATCACCTAGCCCCATAAAATGACTTTCTTGTATCTCTTGTGTACTGGCAAAATACAGTAGAGATCCCATGGACTGGGGGAGCTATAAAGAACAGCAAAGTGGTAAGACCTGCAAAAAGAAATAACGAGAAAAAGCTTGAGGATATTGAGGTCAACACTAACGGTTTTTGCAACCATATTAAGAGAAAGAAGGTGACTAAGCATAAAGTGGGCCCTTTAATAACAGTCGCTGGTGATGTGCAATTGGAAATCAGGAAATGGCAGTCTTAGTAAATAGCTACTTTTGTATAGGTTGTCGTATAGGATCAGGAAAATACTAGATTCAAGGAAAGCTAAAAATAAATCAAGGGGAGGAACAAACTAGATTCAATACAAGTTTTTTATATTTAAAAATAAATGGTAATGGAGAGACTAATGTTAAAGATTGACAAACCTCCAGGACCCAATTATTTCCAACCCTGGGTCTTAAAAGAAGTAGGAAATTGTTGATGCGTTAATCATGATCTTTCAAAACTCAATTGTTTTCTGGAATTGTCCCCTTGGGTTGGAATATCTTGGTCACTTCACTGTTTTGTTTAAGAAGGGTAAGAGATAAACTAGGACATTATCGACCTCTTCATCATAGGCAGTCCCTTGAATTCGAGGAAGACTTGCTTCCACTCTAAAAGTGAGTTCTCAGGTGACTGGACAGTCCAATATGGGAACTATAGTCTCTGTCACAGGTGGGACAGACTGTCATTGGAGAAAAGTATGGGTGGGAGTCTGATTTTCCGCACGTTCCTTCCGCTGTCTGCGCTTGTTTTCTGCATGCTCTCGGCGACGAGACTCGAGGTGCTCGGCGCCCTCCCGGATGCACTTCCTCCACTTAGGATGGTCTTTTGCCAGGGACTCCCAGGTGTCAGTGGGGATGTTGCACTTAATCAAGGAGGCTTTGAGGGTGTCCTTGAAACGTTTCCTCTGTCCACCTGGGGCTTGCTTGCCATGTAGGAGTTCTGAGTAGAGCGCTTGCTTTGTTCGCATGCCTGACAATATTCCCAATGTGCCCTGCCCAATGGAGCTGGTCGAGTGTGGTCAGTGCTTCGATGCTAGGGATGTTGGCCTGATCAAGGACACTTAATGTTGGTATGTCTATGCTCCCAGGGGATTTGCAGAATCTTGCGGAGACATCGTTGGTGGTATTTCTCCAGTGATTTGAGATGTCTACTGTATATGGTCCACGTCTCTGAGGCGTAGAGGAGGGAGGGTATCACTACAGCCCTGTAGACCATAAGCTTTGTGCCGGATTTGAGGGCATGATCTTCGAACACTCTCTTCCTCAGGTGGCCGACAGCTGCGCTGGCGAGGTGTTGAACCTCGTCGTCTATGTCTGCCCATGCTGATAATAGGCTCCCGAGGTATGGAAAGCGGTCCACGTTGTCCAGGGTCATGTGGGCCTTGATGACTGGGTGGCAGTGCTGTGTGGTGGGGTCATGTTGGTGGAGGACCTTTTCGTGTAAGGCCCATGCTTTTGTACGACTCGGTGAAGATGTTGACGATGATTTGGAGTTCAACCTCTGCGCGCAGACGCAAATGTCGTCCGCGTACTGTAGTTCAGCGACAGAGGATGGGACCGTCCTGGATCTGGCCTGAAGGCGACAAAGGTTAAACAGGTTCCCACTGGTTTTAAAGTTTAGTTCCAATCCAGTGGGTAGTTTGTTGAGTGAGATGGGGCATTGCAGTGAGGAAGATTGAGAAGAGGGTTGGTGTGATGGCGCAGCTCTCTTATCCCCAGTCCGGACGTTGATTGGGTCTGTGGCGGATCCGTTGGTCAGGATCACTGCTTGCATGTCATGGAGCAGGCGGAGGATGGTGACAAACTTTTGGGGGCAACCAAAACGGAGGAGGACGCTCCATAGTCCTCGCAGTTAAGTGTCAAAGGCCTTTAAGGTCAAAGAAGGCCATGTACAAAGGTTGGTGCTGTTCCCTGCATTTCTCGCCATAAAATAATGTACGAGATTGAGGTCCAAGAAAATAAATCAGTGTTTGCAACCATCTTCAGCCAGAATTGCCGAGTGGATGATCCATATTGGCCTCCTGAGGTGTCCACCATTACAAAAGCCAGTCTTCAGCCAATTGGATTCACTCCACGTCATATCAAGAAACGGCTGAACGCACTGGATCATGCAAATGCAATGGGCCCTGACAACATCCCGGCTGTCGTGCTGAAGACTTGTGCTCCAGAACTGGCCACTCCTCTAGCCAAGCTGTTCCAGGTCAGCTACAATACTGGCATCTATCTGACAATGTGGAAAACTGCCCAGGTATGTCCTGTCTACAAAAGGCAGGACAAATCTAATCCGGCCAAGTACTGCCCCTTCAGTCTACACTCAATCGTCAGCAAAAGCGATGCTTGCTCACCGATGCCCAGTTTGGGTTCTGTTAGGACCACTTGTCTCCAAACCTCATTACAGCCTTGGTCCAAACATGGACAAAAGAGCTGAATTGGTGAGGTGAGAGTGACTGCCCTTGACATCAAGACAGCATTTGACCGAGCGTGGCATCAAGGAGCCCTAGTAAAACTGAAGTCAATGGGAATCTGGGAGGGAGGGGGAAAATCCACTCGCTGGAGTCATACTTGGCACAAAGAAAGATGGTTGTGGTGGTTGGAGGTCAATCGTCTCTGCCCCAAGACATTGCTGTAGGAGTTCCACAGGGCAGTGACCTAGGCCCAACCATCGTCAGCTGCTTCAATGACCTTCCTGCCATCATAAGGTCAGAAGTAGGGATGTTTGCTGATTGCAGTGTTCAGTGCCATTCTCAACTCCTGAAGACAATGGAACAGTCCATGCCCACATGTAATAAGACCCTTATGACGTTCAGGCTTCGGCTGATAAGTGGCAAGTAATATTTGTGCCACAAGTGCCAGGCAATGACTTATCTCCAACAAGCGAGAGTCTAACCACTGCCCCTTGACATTCAACGGCATTACCATCAATATCTTGGGGGGTCACCATTGACCAAAAACTTGACTGGACCAGCCACACACACACACTGGCTGTACGAGCAGGTCAGAGGCTGAGTATCCTGTGGCAAGTGTCTCCTCTCCTGACTCCCCAAAGCCTTTCCACCATCTACAAGGCACAAGTTGGGAATGCAATGCCGGGATGAGTGCAGCACCAACAATACTCAAGAAGCCTGACATCATCCAGGACAAAGTAGCCCGCTTCATCGGTACTCGATCCACCACTTTAAACATTCACTCCCTCCACTGTGCTGCAGTGTGTACAATCTTAAAGATGCGCTGCAACAACTTGCTAAGGTGTCTCCTGCAACCCCTCCCAAACCTACTATCTACCACCTAGAAGGACAAGGACAAGGGTAGTGGGTGTGTGGGAACACCACCACCTTTCCTTTCCCCTCCATGTCACACACCATCCTGACTTGGAAGTATATTGCCATTTCTTTATCGTCGCTGGGTCAAATTCCTGTAAAGCACTGGGGGTACCTTCACCGCTCAGACTGCAGTGGTTCAAGAAGGCTGCTCACCACCACCTTCTAGGGCAATTCGGGATGGGCAATAAAATGTTGGCCTTGTCAGCGATGCCCACATCCCATGAATGAATTATAAAAACAAATGTATAAAAAAATTTAATGAAACTTGAGCCTTTATCTCCAGAGGGCTGGAATACAAAGAGGTGGAAGCTGTGCATCAGCTGCAGAGTTCTGTTTGCCCCCATGTGGAGGAGGAGGGGGGGAGGGGAGAGAGAAAGGGAAGAGTAGTGGGAGATTTGGCCAGGGATTTATCTCCTTGTTGACTTCTGACCCCTGCTAGAAGTGTACATGTTGCGTTATGACCAGTCAGACTTTCCTGATTCAGCTCCAGGCTGAATAGCCTCCCACTACCATTGTCCATAGTCATATACCTCAGCCAAATGGCTATTTATTGGAGGTGATTGCCAACACTGGACCATAATCCAAGGAAAGGGTAAGTCAATATTCATTTTGAAGCTATACTTAAAACATTTTTGTGTTGATTTTGAGATCTAAGAATCACATTTCAAAATTCAGGCAATACAAGCTGCACTAATGTGATTTTCTCAATCATTTACATCTTCCAGTGAAATTGATTGATGGCTTTTTAAAATTAGCTGGACCGTTAGTAAATCTACACCAAGATGTGACCCTGAGCTAGATAGAGCACAAATGTCTAAAGATTGATTCCTGGTCTATTTTGAATGATGCTCCCTGCCCCCACAATTGAATAGCCTGCCAATATTTTGTCTAGGCTCGCATGAAAACTAACCACGTGGGTAAGTTATTAGAAGGCAGTTGGCACTAGTTCAAAAATATCTGCAGATGCTGCCTTCTGTAAAGGAACACTGCCTAGAATTTTAATGCTATTACATCATGGTTATGGTAAAGACTGCATGCTTTACACAATCCACATGCACATCTATGCAAAAATAAATATGCTGGTCTCTTATTGTAAAATGGATTATGCCTTACAAAAAATAACATTTAGTTCACTGCAACTTGGTACCAGGAGTCCATCACATTGAAAATTGTCCAGAATTCACAATTGTTTGTTTCAAATTGCTGTGACTGCAAACTGCTTTCAGCACGTTGCCTGCTTTTTGAAAGGATGCATAATGCAACACTTTCCAAACTGTTGGTCTAGAGGAATTTTAAATCCTCGTTTTATCCCTTTTGCGAGAGTGAATGGATGAGCAGGTGGAACTGTATGCCAAAATGTAGTGTAATTACAGTCTATGGGTAAACTAAGACCATTTGCAGTCTGTTCCTGTGTGCTCACTTGACTGTTGATTGTCTTTAGATTACTCTCTAACATGGTCGCCAAGGATTCGCTTGGTTGTCATGGCTCCATTTAATGGCCGACCAACTGAGACAATCTCCGATTATGCGGGCGGGGGCTCCACTGTTTGACTATTGGTTAGTCTATTTGAGCTGCTAATCTTGGTAGAATTCTGCCTTGGAGTACCAACATGCTGCAGTGCTACAATGGAGTATCACTGAATTGATCTTGGTTCAACTGCAGGGAAGTCCTAGTAAGGTTTGGTGCCTCCTTGCACGTCCTAGTGGCTGGCCAGAGTTCTTTGACATTCGGGGCCCAAGTTTAGAGCAGCGCCGAGAACGGCGCAATCCCGACCTGGACGCCCGTTTTTCACGCCACAAAGTGTGTCGAAAAAAACCCTTCCAGATTCTCCAACTCCCTGCAGGTCCTCTGGCCCGCGGCGCAGCGCAGCAGGAGCTGTAGGGGGCGGAGCAAGGTCCCTGCGCCGAAAACAGTGCCAGGATCGCTGCACATGCGCGCTACAGTGGGCGCGCAAGTGCAGTAGCTCCAGGCGCCCAAAACTGTGTGGGAGGGGCCTGAAGCACGCAGCCCCTGGCCGAATGGCCTCACTGGGGCTGCATGAATAAGGCTCCTCCCACGGCCAGCTCCTGCTTCCCGACCAACTCCCCCCGCCCCCCCCCCAGTCTCCTCCCCCCGCCCCCCCCAGTCTCCTCCCCCCGCCCCCCCCAGTCTCCTCCCCCCGCCCCCCCCAGTCTCCTCCCCCCGCCCCCCCCAGTCTCCTCCCCCCGCCCCCCCCAGTCTCCTCCCCCCGCCCCCCCCAGTCTCCTCCCCCCGCCCCCCCCAGTCTCCTCCCCCCGCCCCCCCCAGTCTCCTCCCCCCGCCCCCCCCAGTCTCCTCCCCCCGCCCCCCCCAGTCTCCTCCCCCCGCCCCCCCCAGTCTCCTCCCCCCGCCCCCCCCAGTCTCCTCCCCCCGCCCCCCCCAGTCTCCTCCCCCCGCCCCCCCCAGTCTCCTCCCCCCGCCCCCCCCAGTCTCCTCCCCCCGCCCCCCCCAGTCTCCTCCCCCCGCCCCCCCCAGTCTCCTCCCCCCGCCCCCCCCAGTCTCCTCCCCCCGCCCCCCCCAGTCTCCTCCCCCCGCCCCCCCCAGTCTCCTCCCCCCGCCCCCCCCAGTCTCCTCCCCCCGCCCCCCCCAGTCTCCTCCCCCCGCCCCCCCCAGTCTCCTCCCCCCGCCCCCCCCAGTCTCCTCCCCCCGCCCCCCCCAGTCTCCTCCCCCCGCCCCCCCCAGTCTCCTCCCCCCGCCCCCCCCAGTCTCCTCCCCCCGCCCCCCCCAGTCTCCTCCCCCCGCCCCCCCCAGTCTCCTCCCCCCGCCCCCCCCAGTCTCCTCCCCCCGCCCCCCCCAGTCTCCTCCCCCCGCCCCCCCCAGTCTCCTCCCCCCGCCCCCCCCAGTCTCCTCCCCCCGCCCCCCCCAGTCTCCTCCCCCCGCCCCCCCCAGTCTCCTCCCCCGCCCCCCCCAGTCTCCTCCCCCCGCCCCCCCCAGTCTCCTCCCCCCGCCCCCCCCAGTCTCCTCCCCCCGCCCCCCCCAGTCTCCTCCCCCCGCCCCCCCCAGTCTCCTCCCCCCGCCCCCCCCAGTCTCCTCCCCCCGCCCCCCCCAGTCTCCTCCCCCGCCCCCCCAGTCTCCTCCCCCCGCCCCCCCCAGTCTCCTCCCCCCGCCCCCCCCAGTCTCCTCCCCCCGCCCCCCCCAGTCTCCTCCCCCGCCCCCCCAGTCTCGTCTCCTCCCCCCGCCCCCCCCAGTCTCCTCCCCCCGCCCCCCCCAGTCTCCTCCCCCCGCCCCCCCCAGTCTCCTCCCCCCGCCCCCCCCCAGTCTCCTCCCCCCGCCCCCCCCAGTCTCCTCCCCCCGCCCCCCCCAGTCTCCTCCCCCCGCCCCCCCAGTCTCCTCCCCCCGCCCCCCCCAGTCTCCTCCCCCCGCCCCCCCCAGTCTCCTCCCCCCGCCCCCCCCAGTCTCCTCCCCCCGCCCCCCCCAGTCTCCTCCCCCCGCCCCCCCCAGTCTCCTCCCCCCGCCCCCCCCAGTCTCCTCCCCCCGCCCCCCCCAGTCTCCTCCCCCCGCCCCCCCCAGTCTCCTCCCCCCGCCCCCCCCAGTCTCCTCCCCCCGCCCCCCCCAGTCTCCTCCCCCCGCCCCCCCCAGTCTCCTCCCCCCGCCCCCCCAGTCTCCTCCCCCCGCCCCCCCAGTCTCCTCCCCCCGCCCCCCCCAGTCTCCTCCCCCCGCCCCCCCAGTCTCCTCCCCCCGCCCCCCCCAGTCTCCTCCCCCCGCCCCCCCAGTCTCCTCCCCCCGCCCCCCCCAGTCTCCTCCCCCCGCCCCCCCAGTCTCCTCCCCCCGCCCCCCCAGTCTCCTCCCCCCGCCCCCCCCAGTCTCCTCCCCCCGCCCCCCCAGTCTCCTCCCCCCGCCCCCCCCAGTCTCCTCCCCCCGCCCCCCCCAGTCTCCTCCCCCGCCCCCCCAGTCTCCTCCCCCCGCCCCCCCCAGTCTCCTCCCCCCGCCCCCCCCAGTCTCCTCCCCCCGCCCCCCCAGTCTCCTCCCCCCGCCCCCCCCCAGTCTCCTCCCCCCGCCCCCCCCAGTCTCCTCCCCCCGCCCCCCCCAGTCTCCTCCCCCCGCCCCCCCCAGTCTCCTCCCCCCGCCCCCCCAGTCTCCTCCCCCCGCCCCCCCCAGTCTCCTCCCCCCGCCCCCCCAGTCTCCTCCCCCCGCCCCCCCCCAGTCTCCTCCCCCCGCCCCCCCAGTCTCCTCCCCCCCGCCCCCCCCAGTCTCCTCCCCCCGCCCCCCCCAGTCTCCTCCCCCCGCCCCCCCCAGTCTCCTCCCCCCGCCCCCCCCAGTCTCCTCCCCCCGCCCCCCCCAGTCTCCTCCCCCCGCCCCCCCCAGTCTCCTCCCCCCGCCCCCCCAGTCTCCTCCCCCCGCCCCCCCAGTCTCCTCCCCCCGCCCCCCCCAGTCTCCTCCCCCCGCCCCCCCCAGTCTCCTCCCCCCGCCCCCCCAGTCTCCTCCCCCCGCCCCCCCCCAGTCTCCTCCCCCCGCCCCCCCCAGTCTCCTCCCCCCGCCCCCCCCAGTCTCCTCCCCCCGCCCCCCCCAGTCTCCTCCCCCCGCCCCCCCAGTCTCCTCCCCCCGCCCCCCCCAGTCTCCTCCCCCCGCCCCCCCCAGTCTCCTCCCCCCGCCCCCCCCAGTCTCCTCCCCCCGCCCCCCCAGTCTCCTCCCCCCGCCCCCCCCAGTCTCCTCCCCCCGCCCCCCCCAGTCTCCTCCCCCCGCCCCCCCCAGTCTCCTCCCCCCGCCCCCCCCAGTCTCCTCCCCCCGCCCCCCCCAGTCTCCTCCCCCCGCCCCCCCCAGTCTCCTCCCCCCGCCCCCCCCAGTCTCCTCCCCCCGCCCCCCCCAGTCTCCTCCCCCCGCCCCCCCCAGTCTCCTCCCCCCGCCCCCCCCAGTCTCCTCCCCCCGCCCCCCCCAGTCTCCTCCCCCCGCCCCCCCCAGTCTCCTCCCCCCGCCCCCCCCAGTCTCCTCCCCCCGCCCCCCCCAGTCTCCTCCCCCCGCCCCCCCCAGTCTCCTCCCCCCGCCCCCCCCAGTCTCCTCCCCCCGCCCCCCCAGTCTCCTCCCCCCGCCCCCCCAGTCTCCTCCCCCCGCCCCCCCCAGTCTCCTCCCCCCGCCCCCCCAGTCTCCTCCCCCCCGCCCCCCCCAGTCTCCTCCCCCCGCCCCCCCCAGTCTCCTCCCCCCGCCCCCCCCAGTCTCCTCCCCCCGCCCCCCCCAGTCTCCTCCCCCCGCCCCCCCCAGTCTCCTCCCCCCGCCCCCCCCAGTCTCCTCCCCCCGCCCCCCCCAGTCTCCTCCCCCCGCCCCCCCCAGTCTCCTCCCCCCGCCCCCCCCAGTCTCCTCCCCCCGCCCCCCCCAGTCTCCTCCCCCCGCCCCCCCCAGTCTCCTCCCCCCGCCCCCCCCAGTCTCCTCCCCCCGCCCCCCCCAGTCTCCTCCCCCCGCCCCCCCAGTCTCCTCCCCCCGCCCCCCCCAGTCTCCTCCCCCCGCCCCCCCCAGTCTCCTCCCCCCGCCCCCCCAGTCTCCTCCCCCCGCCCCCCCCAGTCTCCTCCCCCCGCCCCCCCCAGTCTCCTCCCCCGCCCCCCCAGTCTCCTCCCCCCGCCCCCCCAGTCTCCTCCCCCCGCCCCCCCCAGTCTCCTCCCCCCGCCCCCCCCAGTCTCCTCCCCCCGCCCCCCCCAGTCTCCTCCCCCCGCCCCCCCAGTCTCCTCCCCCCGCCCCCCCCAGTCTCCTCCCCCCGCCCCCCCCAGTCTCCTCCCCCCGCCCCCCCCAGTCTCCTCCCCCCGCCCCCCCAGTCTCCTCCCCCCGCCCCCCCCAGTCTCCTCCCCCCGCCCCCCCCAGTCTCCTCCCCCCGCCCCCCCCAGTCTCCTCCCCCCGCCCCCCCCAGTCTCCTCCCCCCGCCCCCCCCAGTCTCCTCCCCCCGCCCCCCCCAGTCTCCTCCCCCCGCCCCCCCCAGTCTCCTCCCCCCGCCCCCCCCAGTCTCCTCCCCCCGCCCCCCCAGTCTCCTCCCCCCGCCCCCCCCAGTCTCCTCCCCCCGCCCCCCCCAGTCTCCTCCCCCCGCCCCCCCCAGTCTCCTCCCCCCGCCCCCCCCAGTCTCCTCCCCCCGCCCCCCCCAGTCTCCTCCCCCCGCCCCCCCCAGTCTCCTCCCCCCGCCCCCCCAGTCTCCTCCCCCCGCCCCCCCCAGTCTCCTCCCCCCGCCCCCCCCAGTCTCCTCCCCCCGCCCCCCCCAGTCTCCTCCCCCCGCCCCCCCCAGTCTCCTCCCCCCGCCCCCCCCAGTCTCCTCCCCCCGCCCCCCCCAGTCTCCTCCCCCCGCCCCCCCCAGTCTCCTCCCCCCGCCCCCCCCAGTCTCCTCCCCCCGCCCCCCCCAGTCTCCTCCCCCCGCCCCCCCCAGTCTCCTCCCCCGCCCCCCCCAGTCTCCTCCCCCGCCCCCCCCAGTCTCCTCCCCCCGCCCCCCCCAGTCTCCTCCCCCGCCCCCCCAGTCTCCTCCCCCCGCCCCCCCCAGTCTCCTCCCCCCGCCCCCCCCAGTCTCCTCCCCCCGCCCCCCCCAGTCTCCTCCCCCGCCCCCCCCAGTCTCCTCCCCCCGCCCCCCCCAGTCTCCTCCCCCCGCCCCCCCCAGTCTCCTCCCCCCGCCCCCCCCAGTCTCCTCCCCCCGCCCCCCCCAGTCTCCTCCCCCCGCCCCCCCCAGTCTCCTCCCCCCGCCCCCCCAGTCTCCTCCCCCCGCCCCCCCCAGTCTCCTCCCCCCGCCCCCCCCAGTCTCCTCCCCCCGCCCCCCCCAGTCTCCTCCCCCCGCCCCCCCCAGTCTCCTCCCCCCGCCCCCCCCAGTCTCCTCCCCCCGCCCCCCCCAGTCTCCTCCCCCCGCCCCCCCCAGTCTCCTCCCCCCGCCCCCCCCAGTCTCCTCCCCCCGCCCCCCCCAGTCTCCTCCCCCCGCCCCCCCCAGTCTCCTCCCCCCGCCCCCCCCAGTCTCCTCCCCCCGCCCCCCCCAGTCTCCTCCCCCCGCCCCCCCCAGTCTCCTCCCCCCGCCCCCCCCAGTCTCCTCCCCCCGCCCCCCCCAGTCTCCTCCCCCCGCCCCCCCCAGTCTCCTCCCCCCGCCCCCCCCAGTCTCCTCCCCCCGCCCCCCCCAGTCTCCTCCCCCCGCCCCCCCCAGTCTCCTCCCCCCGCCCCCCCCAGTCTCCTCCCCCCGCCCCCCCCAGTCTCCTCCCCCCGCCCCCCCCAGTCTCCTCCCCCCGCCCCCCCCAGTCTCCTCCCCCCGCCCCCCCCAGTCTCCTCCCCCCGCCCCCCCCAGTCTCCTCCCCCCGCCCCCCCCAGTCTCCTCCCCCCGCCCCCCCCAGTCTCCTCCCCCCGCCCCCCCCAGTCTCCTCCCCCCGCCCCCCCCAGTCTCCTCCCCCCGCCCCCCCCAGTCTCCTCCCCCCGCCCCCCCCAGTCTCCTCCCCCCGCCCCCCCCAGTCTCCTCCCCCCGCCCCCCCCAGTCTCCTCCCCCCGCCCCCCCCAGTCTCCTCCCCCCGCCCCCCCCAGTCTCCTCCCCCCGCCCCCCCCAGTCTCCTCCCCCCGCCCCCCCCAGTCTCCTCCCCCCGCCCCCCCCAGTCTCCTCCCCCCGCCCCCCCCAGTCTCCTCCCCCCGCCCCCCCCAGTCTCCTCCCCCCGCCCCCCCCAGTCTCCTCCCCCCGCCCCCCCCAGTCTCCTCCCCCCGCCCCCCCCAGTCTCCTCCCCCCGCCCCCCCCAGTCTCCTCCCCCCGCCCCCCCCAGTCTCCTCCCCCCGCCCCCCCCAGTCTCCTCCCCCCGCCCCCCCCAGTCTCCTCCCCCCGCCCCCCCCAGTCTCCTCCCCCCGCCCCCCCCAGTCTCCTCCCCCCGCCCCCCCCAGTCTCCTCCCCCCGCCCCCCCCAGTCTCCTCCCCCCGCCCCCCCCAGTCTCCTCCCCCCGCCCCCCCCAGTCTCCTCCCCCCGCCCCCCCCAGTCTCCTCCCCCCGCCCCCCCCAGTCTCCTCCCCCCGCCCCCCCCAGTCTCCTCCCCCCGCCCCCCCCAGTCTCCTCCCCCCGCCCCCCCCAGTCTCCTCCCCCCGCCCCCCCCAGTCTCCTCCCCCCGCCCCCCCCAGTCTCCTCCCCCCGCCCCCCCCAGTCTCCTCCCCCCGCCCCCCCCAGTCTCCTCCCCCCGCCCCCCCCAGTCTCCTCCCCCCGCCCCCCCCAGTCTCCTCCCCCCGCCCCCCCCAGTCTCCTCCCCCCGCCCCCCCCAGTCTCCTCCCCCCGCCCCCCCCAGTCTCCTCCCCCCGCCCCCCCCAGTCTCCTCCCCCCGCCCCCCCCAGTCTCCTCCCCCCGCCCCCCCCAGTCTCCTCCCCCCGCCCCCCCCAGTCTCCTCCCCCCGCCCCCCCCAGTCTCCTCCCCCCGCCCCCCCCAGTCTCCTCCCCCCGCCCCCCCAGTCTCCTCCCCCCGCCCCCCCCAGTCTCCTCCCCCCGCCCCCCCCAGTCTCCTCCCCCCGCCCCCCCCAGTCTCCTCCCCCCGCCCCCCCCAGTCTCCTCCCCCCGCCCCCCCCAGTCTCCTCCCCCCGCCCCCCCCAGTCTCCTCCCCCCGCCCCCCCCAGTCTCCTCCCCCCGCCCCCCCAGTCTCCTCCCCCCGCCCCCCCCAGTCTCCTCCCCCCGCCCCCCCCAGTCTCCTCCCCCCGCCCCCCCCAGTCTCCTCCCCCCGCCCCCCCCAGTCTCCTCCCCCCGCCCCCCCCAGTCTCCTCCCCCCGCCCCCCCCAGTCTCCTCCCCCCGCCCCCCCCAGTCTCCTCCCGCCGCCCCCCCCAGTCTCCTCCCCCCCGCCGCCCCCCCAGTCTCCTCCCCCCCGCCCCCCCCCCCAGTCTCCTCCCCCCCGCCGCCCCCCCCAGTCTCCTCCCCCCCGCCCCCCCCCCAGTCTGTAAGGGCCATATCTAACTCCCTCTTGAATAAATCTAATGAACTGGCATCAACAACTCTCTGCGGCGGGGAATTCCATAGGTTAACAACTCTTGAGTGAAGAAGTTTCTCCTCATCTCAGTCCTAAATGGCCTACCCCTTATCCTAAGACTATGTTCTCTGGTTCTGGACTTCCCCAACATCGGGAACATTTTTCCCGCATCTCACCTGTCCAGTCCCATCAGAATCTTATACATTTCTGTGAGATCTCTTCTCATCCTTCTAAACTCCAGTGAATAAAGGCCCAGTTGATCCAGTCTCTCGTCATATGACCGTGCAGCCATCCCTGGAATCAGTCTGGTGAACCTTTGCTGCACTCCCTCAATAGCAAGAATGTCCATTCTCAGATTAGGAGACCCAAACTGAGCACAATATTCCAGGTGAAGCCTCACTAAGGCCCTGTACAACTGCAGTAAGATCTCCCTGCTCCTGTATTCAAATCCCCTAGCTATGAAGACCAACATTCCATTTGCTGCCTTCACTGCCTGCTGTACCTGCATGCCCACTTTGTGATTGATGAACCATGACACCCAAGTCTCATTGCACCTCCCCTTTTCCTAATCTGCCGCCATTCAGTTAATATTCTGCCGCCTTGTTTTTGCCCTCACATAACCTCACATTTATCCACATTATACTGCATCTGCCATGTATTTGCCCACTCGTCTCACCTGTCCAAGTCACCCTGCAGCCTCTTAGCGTCCTCCTCACAGCTCACACCGCCACCCAGTTTAGTGTCACCAGCAAACTTGGAGATATTACACTCAATTCCATCATCTAAATCATTAATATATATTGTAAAGAGCTGGGGTCCCAGCACTGAGCCATGCGGCACTGCCTGCCATTCTGAAAAGGACCCGTTTATCCCGACTCTCTGCTGCTTATCTGCCAACCAGTTCTCTATCCACGTCAGTACATTACCCCCAATACCATGTGCTTTGATTTTGCACACCAATCTCTTGTGTGGGACCTTGTCAAAAGCCTTTTGAAAGTCCAAATACACCACATCCACTTGACGAGTGACATCCTCAAAGTTCTGGAAGATTTGTCAAGCATGATTTCCCTTTCATAAATCCATGGACCGATCCTGTCACTGCTTTCCAAATGTGCTGCTATTTCATCCTTAATAATTGATTCCAACATTTTCCTCACTGCTGATGTCAGGCTAACCGGTCTGTAATTACCTGTTTTCTCTCTCCTTCCTTTTTTTTAAAAAAGTGGTGTTACATTCGCAACCCTCCAGTCCATAGGAACTGATCCTGAGTCGATAGACTGCTGGAAAATGATCACCAATACATCCACTATTTCTAGGGCCACTCCTTAAGAACTCTGGGACGTGGACAATCGGGCCCTGGGGATTTATCGTCCTTCAATCCCGTCAATTTCCCTAACACAATTTCCCGCCTAATAAGGATATCCTTCAGTTCCTCCTCACTGGACCCTCGGTCCCCTAGTACATCCAGAAGGTTATTTGTGTCTTCCTTTGTGAAGACAGAACTGAAGTATTTGTTCAATTGGTCTGCCATTTCTTTGTTTCCCATTATCAATTCACCCGAATCCGACTGCAAGGGACCTACGTTTGTCTTCACTAATCTTTTTCTCTTCACATATCTATAGAAGCTTTTGCAGTCAGTTTTTACGTTTCTGGCAAGCTTCATCTCTTACTCTATTTTCCCCTTAACTAAACCCTTTGTCCTCCTCTGCTGAATTCTAAATTTCTCCCAGTCCTCTGGTTTGCTGCTTTTTCTGGCTAATTTGTATGCCTCTTCCTTGGATTTAACACTATCCTTAATTTCCCTTGTTAGCCACGGTTGAGCCACCTTCCCCATTTTATTTTTACTCCAGACAGGGAAGTACAATTGTTGAAGTTCATCCATATGATCTTTAAAGGTTTGCCATTGCCTATCCACTGTCAACCCTTTAAGTATCATTTGCCAGTCTAATCTAGCCAATTCGTGCCTCATACCGTCCTTAAGTTCAGGACCCTAGTTTCTGAATTAACTTTGTCACTCCATTTTAAAGAATTCCACCATATTATGGTCACTCCTTCCCAACGGGCCTCGCACAACAAGGTTGCTAATTAGTCCCTTCTCATTACACATCACCCAGTCCAGGATGGCCATCTCTGGTTGTTTCCTTGACACATTGGTCTAGAAAACCATCCCTAATACACTCCAGGAAATCCTCCTCCATTGCATTGCTACCAGTTAGGTTAGCCCAATCAATATGTAGATTAAAGTCACCCATGATTACTGCTGTACCTTTTATTGCACACATTCCTTTTTTTTCTTCTTTGATGCTGTCCCCAACCTCACTACTACTATTTGGTGGCCTGTACACAACTCCCACTAGCGTTTTCTTCCCTTTGGTATTCCGTAGCTCCACCCATACTGATTCCACATCATCCAAGCTAATGTCCTTTCTTACAATTCATTAATTTCCTCTTTAATCAGCAAAGCCACCCTGCCTCCTTTTCCTTTCTGTCTATCCTTCCTCAATGCTGAATACCCTTGGATGTTGAGTTCCCAGCTGTGGTCACCCTGGAACCATGTTTCCGTGATGCCAATCACATCGTATCCGTTAACTGCTATCTGTGCAGTTAATTTGTCCACCTACTTATTCCGAATACTCCTCACATTGAGGCAGAGAGCCTTCAGGCTTGTCTTTTTAACACAATTTGATCCTTTAGAATTTTGCTGTAAAGTGGCCCTTTTTGTTTTTTGCCTTGGGTTTCTTTGCCCTCCACTTTTACTATTCTCCTTTCTATCTTTTGCATGTGCTGTGCATCTTGGGAGGGAACGTTGCTGTCCACGTAACTGAAGTCTTTTCCTTGTAATTACTTTCCGATGAATATATTGCTTAGGACACTGCTTGTTGAGCAGCAACAGTAAAGGGCTAGAATTTCGTCGGGTTTTCGCCGTGATTTGACCCTCTGCGGCGAAAACCTGGTCGGTGGGATCTTCAGGCACCGTTTTGCGGTGGCGCTTCCACGTACCGCCAGGGTGAGGTGCGCCGACTTGCAACGTCGCGGATTGTTACCGTCGTACTTTGGGTACTCTGCCACGCCCAGAATACCAACAGGTCAAACCTGTTGATGCAGCCCTGCCAGCAGCGGTGAGTATGAAGACCTGCAAAAAAGGTAAGTTAAAGGTTTTATTAATTCCTTTTCAGCAATTTAGTAGATAAGGGTTTTTTGAACATTTGGTTTTTTTTTCCCCCCCCCCCCCCTCCCAAGGCGCCTCTCGCAGCGCTGTTGGCCTCAGACTAAAGTTGCTGAAACTCGTTTGTGCCGCGAATCCTCGTGCAACGCCGGCTTTACCGATGCGACGTAAAGGCCGAAAGTTAGGCCTAAAAATGGTAGCACAGCGAAAACTGTAATTTTGGTGTAAAACTACTGTTTTTGCTGTCAACTGAAATTCTAGCCCTCGGTTTATTCATCAAACTTCATGTATTGCTATTCAATTGTCCCTGAAGAATAGCAGGTGACTATCATTTTAAGCCTATATCATAGCATGGCACTGTTTGGGGATAGGAATGACCATTATTTTCCATCTAACTGGTACTAAATTACAGAAGTATGATTCACTGCTTTCATACTCCCCCCCCCCCCCCCCCCCCTCCCCCTCCATCAATTCTGCCAAATAGCTATTGAGATCCAATTTTGAATTTGCTTACAATCTGCTTTCATTGTCTCCTGAAGTGCTGCAAGTGGCGAGATACTCAAGGAGAGGTAAACAGATTTAAATGCTCTATATTGAGCTTGGTGAATATAGTCAATGTATTCCGTGTATATACATCCACAATGTTAAATCTATGGTCTGTTCACCTTCCTTCTTGAGCTGGAGTCTTTCTCCCCTTGTGAATTTGTGACCATTCCATTTCTGTTCAATTTATCTATATTTCCTTTCAGTCATGCACTGATTTCAGTGAGTTATCCAAAAGTACCTCCAAATCTTTGTCCTGCTGACTAACTCTATTAGCTTGTATTTTCATAGCCATATTCCCATTTCCCACACTTGATGTTAAATGACATCTGCTTCTTGACATTCCTCCATGCACTATGAATAGATTTCAGAATTTGTGATTAAAGCACCCTCTGCCACCAACAGGGAAACCAGCTCACATACTACTTGATCTTGCCAGCATGTAATTTATCAATGTAACAAGTTCCTGTAATGTACCGCTGTATATATTTATATTTTTGCAATGTGTTCTGCCTGTTTAATAAGTTTGAATTAAGTTTTATTTTATCCACTACTTTTGAAGGGGCTTGCAATAACTTGTACTGAAAGATGCTGCAGCTTGCCATTAATTTATTTTCAAATTTGGGGTTGCTTTCCTGCATTTTCCTGTTTAATACATACCCACAGGTCTTCACAGTTGGTTGCAGTGCCAGAGGGTTTAAAAAAAAAAATTGCCACTTTTTCCAAAAGTAGGGTTATAATTTTTTTAACATAGAATTTACAGACCATTTGGTCCAACAGGTCCATCCTGGTGTTTATGCTCCACACGAGCTTCATCTCACCCTATTCTATTTCTTCCTCCAGTGTTTATTTAGCTTTCCCTTAAATGCATCTATGCTATTCACCTCGACTACTCATGTGGTGGTGAGTTTCACGCTCTAACCACTCAGACTTTTCTCCTGAATTCCTTAATTGATTGATGACTATCTGATATTTATGGCCCCTAATTTTGGACTCTCCCATAAGTGGAAACATCGGGCCCAAGTTTCCACACGCGCCTAGAACGGCGCAGTCCTGACCTGGACGCCTGTTTTTCGCGCCACAAAGTGCGTCTAAAAAAAATCCTCTGTATTCTCCACCTACTTGCAGGTCCTCTGGCCCTCGGCGCAGCCAGCGTGAGCTGTCGGGGGGACGGAGCCAGGTCCCTGCGCTGAAAACAGTGCCGGGACCTCTGCACATGCGCGCTACAGTGGGCACGCAAGTGCAGTAGCTCCAAGCGCCGAATTGTGTGGGAGGGGCCCGAAGGACGCAGCCCCTAGCCCTGGCTGAATGGCCTCACTGGGGCTGCGTGAATAAGGCTCCTCCCACGGCCAGCTCCTGCTTCCCCCCCCCAGCCCCCCCCCGGACCAGACCCGACACCCGCTCCCCCGCCTCCGGACCAGACCAGACCAGACCCGACGCCCGCTCCCCGCCTCCGGACCAGACCCGGCACCCGCGCTCCTGTTCCCGCTCCCCGACTGGACCCGCGCTCCTGTTCCCGCCACCCCGACTGGACCCAACCCGACCCGCGCTCCTGCCCCCCCCCCCCCTCCCCCCCCCCCCCCCCCACTGTACCCGACCCGACTCCCGCTCCTGGACTGGATCCGACCTGACCTCTTTCCCCCCCCCCTCTCTCTCTCTCTCTCTCTCTCTCTCTCTCTCTCTCTCTCTCTCTCTCTCTTTTTCTCCCCCTCTCTCTCTCTCTCTCTCTCTCTCTCTCTCTTTTCTCCCCCCTCTCTCTCTCTCTCTCTCTCTCTCTCTTCCTCTCTTCCCCTCTCTCTCTCTCTCTCTCTCTCTCTTCCTCTCTCTCTCTCTCTCTCTCTCTCTCTCTCTCTCTCTCTCTCCCCCCCCTTTCTCTCTCTCTCTTCCCCCTCCCACCCGAACCGACCCGACCCAATGCCACCTACCTGTAAATCTGGTGTTGGTGACAGCCCGTTCAGCCTTTGGTCCAGAAAGGCCTGCCTGAAGCACTTTCACACAGGTAGGAAGATGGTTTATTTAATCTTTTCTTTGCTTATAAATGTTTATTCAGGTTGGATTTATTTGTATAATATTTGTCGAAGTATAAATAAGGATTTATTATAGAATTTAATGACTTCCTCCCCCCCCCCCCCCCCCCCCCCCACCTCGTTCTGGACGCCTAATTTGTAACCTGCGCCTGATTTTTTAATGTGTAGAACAGGATTTTTCAGTTCTACAAAAATCTTCACTTGCTCCATTCTAAGTTAGTTTGGAGTATGTTTTCACTGTGGAAACTTTGAAATTAGGCGTCAGTGGCCGGACACGCCCCCTTTTGAAGAAAAAATTCTGTTTCAAAGTAGAACTGTTCTACCTGACTAGAACTGCAGAAAAAAAAATGTGGAGAATTGTGATTTCTAAGCTAGTCCGTTCTCCACCAGTTGCTCCTAAAAATCAGGCGCAAATCATGTGGAAACTTGGGCCCATCTTCTCTACATCTAGCATCATTGACCTCTGGCAGATCACCTCTCAACCATCTCTTTTCTACGGAAGAGTCCCAACTAGTTCAGTCTTGATCATTTTAACCCCTCAGTTCTACTATTAGACTTGATTACCTGTTAACTTTTGTTATACCAAAATATCAAGGGTCTTGCCAATTATGGCAGATACTAGACATTTCACTTTGGGTTGAAAGTAGTACTTTTTCTTTTGCTGGCTTGTCTGGCTGAGAAAAAGGCCAGTAGTTGGACTCCCAAAGCTGTTCTTTCTGCAGTGTGTAGAAGGCTTGGGTTAACTAATCTTTTGTTTCTGACCTGTGCGGTACCACATAGTCTCTGCTGTGGCTGACATTGCAAACCTCTATGAACCTGCAGCTCAGTTCTGTTGGGGCATTTTTGTGCTTAAACCAACTACTATGCCATTATGTTTATAAATTCAGCTTCTGATTTTTCTTTTGAGATTTGGTTGTTGAACATTGGCTTATTCTAGGAATGCTATGGGGAAAATGGCTTTACAGTAGTCTATTGCCACAATACCACAGCTGATGGCTTGGGGCCAGATAAAATTAATCTACTTGAATAAGCAACTGTTATAGGGAGCGATTGAAAACTTTATCACAGTCAACACAGAATCTAGTGGAATAGGACTTTTTTTTAAAATCCTGCAGTAAAACTGCAACAATATTCTTAAACTATTAGAAACCTGTTTCAATAGTTAACTGCATGGTTGTACTGTACTATAAAATTGATCTTCAGAATTGAGCATGTCCTAATGCCTGCGTAATAGTGGTGCAGGTTGAACTTCTCTTATCTGGCGCCCTCTAGACCTGGCCTGTGCTGGATATGGGATTTTGCTGGACGAGAGGTGGTTACGTTAAATTGGATGGTACAAGCACTGAGCAAGGGGATGTTGGGGCTGAGAGTGTGGCAGAGACTATGGCAGCGGTGGGGTGGGGGGAGAAGAAAGAAGAAGAGAGTGGGCAGTGGATTGTGGGAGTCGGCAGCAAGGAAGGACTTCAATTTGCTCATGTCGGAGTTCTGCACGTGCGCTGCCAGGAATGGTGCTGGACGAGGGGTGGTGCCGGATAAGGGAGGTTCAAACCTGTACTATTATTCTTATGGTCTCCGGTAAACAAACTACTGCATAGAGCAACTTGTTTCTCCTTTGTATTGGTCTTTAGTTAGCAACAAGAGAATTGGAGAAGAAATGGTTGTTTGTTGATCTGTAGTTAATTTGAGGGTGGGGGAGAGAAAAATGTAGTGCTCACAGCACCTCTAGCCCTGTTTGTTCTAGAATACCAAATTTTTATATTGAATTCATAAATTATATGGAATATACTGGCTGTAGTACTTAAGGAAATATTTGAAGCTTCAATCAAATCATCGGGACAATCTAAACTCAAACACAACCAACTATGAAGATCTTCTAAAATACAGCACTTTTTCTGGAGCTATTGTGGTGTCGGCAACTATAATGTACTGTATTTGATTACTTAAGCCATCCAAGACTAGTGCTGAGCGATAGATTTGGTGAATATGCATCTTTGTCCTGTTTCTCAAAAGGATGTTGAAAGTATGTCCTTTTTTCTCTAGTAGTCTACACCAGGACATGGCAGCATTCTGATGTACAACCCATGACATTTATTGACTATCCAGAGTTTCTGAAGGTGGTGATGGGCCTTCTTGAGCCACTGAAATTTTTGTAGTAATAGTATTGCATGGGAAAGTTGGAGGTAATGGTCAGTGTTGTGCTTTTTTTTTTTGTGCAAGGTCCCTTTTTAGATTTGCTGCACATGCGCAGTACCTTCCAGCGCAACAGCTTGTGAGCAGCCTGCACATAACCTCCCGATTGCGTGAACGCGCACCCACCCACATCTTTTGGGGGGGGGGAACATTGGGGATGGTGTTAGCACAATAATGTTGCCCTTGTTTTGCACAGAATCTTGTTGTGGACATTGAGTGTTTTCACATCCTATTTGTATTGAACCTTCCATTGGAAGTCATTTTTATAATATAACCTGGCTCTGTTGCTGCTCAATCGGCCCTGTTTATATTGTAGATGAAGCAACAACAAAACCACTAATTTGGCTGTCTCCGTCTAGGATGTGGGGAACTACAAAAAAAGAACATTGCTGACCTGTAAGGGCTGAGAGGTCAGTCTGAGACCTAAGGTAGCAGATCTGATGTAAGATCCACTGTGGGCAAACTCTTCCCAAAGAGTGTTGTGTGTCTCCAATGGTATTGTTGCTAAACTACTAATTTGACAGTGGTTTAGTATTAAGGGATTTACAATATTTGAAAGTAGATAAATTGCCAAGACTGGATGAAATATATCTGAGGTTATTAAAAGAAGCAAGGGAGGAAATAGCGGAGGGGGGAAGGAGGAAGCCGTTCGTTCCCGCGGGGGGAGGAGGAGGAAGCCGTTAGTTCCCGCGGAGGGGGGGGGGAAGGAGGGAAACGGCTTCCTCAACTTTGAGGCTTCCTGCAGCCTTCTCACTGCTGCAAGAAGCCTCAGTGCTGATGTGCTGATGGCAATGTGCTTTTATTAAAAAATGTTCAAAAATTAAACAGTTACAAAGAACTACAAAAATGGCCGAGTGCCACTGTTTCCTTCACACTGCGCGTGCTCCAACGCGCACGCGCAGCGTTGCCGGCAGGAAAAAAACTAATTTAAATGGTACCTGCCCCCTCCCACTTACAAAATCGGTGCGAGTGTAGGCTCCGCCCCCCCCCCCCCAAGTAGACATGGAGCTGCAGGGCGCTCCAGAATCGCGCGTTTTTTTTTCGGCGCAAAAAACGGGCGCCCAGCTCGGAGGGGCGCCCGTTTTTTATCGTGTGGAAACTTGGGCCCAATAAATGGGAGGATAATTAGGTGTGGAGGATCAGCGGGAACTTGGAGTGTATGTCCACAGATCCTTAAAGATAGCAGGATAGGTCGATAAGGTAGTTGAAAAGGCCTACGCAACGTTTTCCTTTATTAGCCGAGGCATAGAATACAAGAGCAGGGAAGTTATGCTAGAATTATATACAACACTAATTAGGCCACAGCTTGAGTACTGTGTACAGTTCTGGTCACCACATTACAGGAATGATATGATTGCACTAGAGAGGGTACAGAGAAGATTTACGAGGATGTTGCCAGGACTGGAAATTTTTAGCTGAGGAAAGATTGGATAGGCTTGAGTTTTCTTTGGAACAGAGAAGGCTGAGGATATTTAATTGAGGTACAGTATATAAAATTATGAGGAGCTTGAATAGGAAGGACCTATTTCCCTCAGCAGAGGGGTCAATACCCTGGGTCATAAATTTAAAGCAGTTGGTAGAAGGATTTGAGGGGAGATGAGGGGAAAAGAATTCCCCTAGAGGATGGTGGGGGGGGTGGTCCAGAACTCGTTGCCTGAAAGGGTGGTAGAGGCAAAACCCCTCATCACATTTAAAGAGCCATGACCTACGGACTTAGTGCTGGAAGGTGAGATTAGGCTGGGTAGCTCTTTTTCGACTGGCACTGACACGATGAGCCGAATGGCCTGTGTTGTAATTTTTCTGAGAAACGGTGACAGTTTGTAAGGATGGAGGGCCAAGGGCTTTTTTAGTAAAATTTTGAGGGGGAACAGTACCTGAGCAGAAAGAACCATTAACAATATTAGCTAATGGGAGAGCCAGAAAAGGAAGTTGGATGATCAGCAGTTTGGTGGGAAGTGGGTCTGAAAAGGATGAGCTCCGAAGTCATGAGGGTAGATCAATGAGAAACTGGAGAAAGATGTGTTCAGGACTAGGGCAGGAGAGAACCTTGAAGGAAGTTTGCCCCAGTTGTCTAGGGGAAGTAAGGAAGTGCCAGAGGCAACTTAATGGATGGTCTCAATCTTCAAGAAAAAGTCCCATGAGCTGCTCTCATTTACTGGAGGAGAGGGGTTCAAGATGGTTGGAGCTCTTAAGAGCTCTTTTTCTGAATGCACACAGCATTCGTAATAAAATAGATGAGTTGACGGCACAAATAGATTCAAATGGGTATGATCTGATAGCCATTACTGAGATGTCGTTGCAAGGTGACCAGGACTGGGAACTAAACATTCAGGAGTATTTGACAATTTGGAAGGACAGACAGACAAAGGAAAAGGAGGTGGGGTAGCTCTGTTAATAAAGGATTAAGTCTGTACATTAATGAGAAACTATATTGGCGCAACATCAAGATGTTGAATCGGTTTGGGTGGAGTTGAGGAAAAAGTTGTTGGTGGGTGTAGTCTATAGACCCCTTAACAGTAGCTACACTGGGTGGAGTATATATAAAGAAATAATGGAGGCTTGTAAAAAAAAAAAGGAATGGCAATAATCATGGGTGATTTTAATCTTCATATTGATTGGACAAAGCAAATTGGCCAGGGTAGCCTTGAGGAAGAGTTCATATCTGGGATAGTTTCCTTGAACAGTACGTTGCAGAATCAACCAGGGAGCAGGCTATCTTGGATTTGGTACTGTGTAATGAGACAGGATTAATAAATGATCTTCTAGTAAAGGGTCCTCTAGGAATGAGTGACCATAGTATGATTGAATTTCAAATTCAGTTGGATCTCAAACCAGTGTCCTAAGCTTAAACAAAGAACACTACAAAAGTTGGCTAAAGTGGACTGGGAAAATAGACTGAAGTATGGGACGGTTGATGAGCAGTGGCAGACATTTAAGGAGATATTTCATAACTCTCAACAAAAATATATTTCAATGAGAAGGAAAAACTAAAGGATAGCCATCCATGGCTAACTAAGGAAATAAGGGATGGTGTCAAAATGAAAATAAGGGCATACAAAGTGGCCAAGACTAGTGGGAGGCCAGAGGTTTGGGAAACTTTTAAAAGCCAGCAAAGAATGACACAAAATTGAGGGAGAAGATAGATTATGAAAGCAAACTAGCATGGAATATAAAAGCCAACAGTAAGAGTTTCTACAGCTACATAAAAAGGAAAAGTGGCTATAAAGTAAATGTTGGTCCCTTTTAGACGATGATAATGGGAAACAGGGAAATGGCAGAGATGTTGAACAAATATTTTGTATCGGTCTTCACTGTAGAAGACACTCAAAACATCCTAATAGTGGATAATCAAGGGGCAATAGGGAGGGAGGAGCTTATCACTATCACTAAAGAAGTAGTACTTGATAAAATAATGGGACTAAAGGTGGATGTCCCCTGGACTTGATGGCTTGCAAAGGGTCTTAAAAGAAGTGACTGCAGAGATAGTGAATGCATTGGTTGTAATCTACCAAAATTCCCTGGATTCTGGGAAGGTCCCAGTGGATTGGAAAACCGCAAATGTAATGCCCCTCCTTTTTTTTTTTAAAAAGGAGGCAGACAGAAAGCAGGAAACTATAGACCAGTTAGCCTAACATCTGTCATTGGGAAAATGCTGGAGTCCATTATTGAAGCAGTAACAGGACATTTGGAAAAGCATGATTCAATCAAGCAGTCAACATGGTTTTATGAAAGGGAAGTCATGTTCGACAAATTTGCTGGAGTTCTTTGAGGATGTAACGAGCAGGGTGGATAAAGGGGAACCAGTGGATGTGGTGTATTTGGATTTCCAGAAGACATTCGATAAGGTGCCACATTAAAGGTTACTGCACAAGACACATGTTCATGGGGTTGGGGGTAATATATTTGCATGGATAGAGGATTGGCTAACAGAAAAGAGAGTCAGGATAAATGGGTCATTTTCCGGTTGGCAAACAGTAACTAGTGAGGTGCCGCAGGGATCGGTGCTGGGGCCGCAACTATTTACAATCTCTATTAATGACTTTGATGAAGGAACTGAGTGCAATGGAGCCAAGTTTGCTGATAAAGATGGGTGGCAGAGCAAATGGTGAGGATGACAAGAAATTTGCAAAGTGATATAGACGGGCTAAGTGGACAAAAATTTTGCAAATGGAGTATAATGTAGGAAAGTGTGAGGTTATCCACTTTGGCAGAAATAATAGAAAAGCAAATTATAATTTAAATGGAGAAAAATTGCAAAGTACTGCAGTACAGAGAGACCTGGGGGTCCTTGTGCATGAAACAGTTAGTATGCAGGTACAGCAAGTAATTGGGAAGGCAAATGGAATGTTGGCTTGTATTGCAAGGGAGGTGGAGTATAAAAGTAGGGAAGTCCTGCTACAACTGTACAGGGTATTGGTGAGGCCACACCTGGAGTACTGCGTACAGTTTTAGTCTCTATTGGCCCAAGTTTCCACATGATTTGCGCTTGATTTTTAGGAGCAACTGGTGGAGAACGGACTATCTTAGAAATCGCAATTCTCCACACTTTTTTTCTGCAGTTCTAGGTAGGTAGAACAGTTCCACTTTGGAACAGAATTTTTTCTTCAAAAGGGGGCGTGTCCGGCCACTGACTCCAGATTTCAAAGTTTCCACAGTGAAAATGTACTCCAAACTAACTTAGAATGGAGCAAGTGATGATTTTTGTAGAACTGAAAAAACCTGTTCTACACATTAAAAAATCAGGCGCAGGTTACAAATTAGGCGTCCAGAACGAGATTGGGGGGTGGGGGGGGGGGGGAGAGGGAAGTCATTAAATTCTATAATCCTTATTTATACTTCTACAAATATTATACAAATAAATCCAATCTGAATAAACATTTATAAGCAAAGAAAAGATTAAATAAACCATCTTCCTACCTGTGTGAAAGTGCTTCAGCCATCGTTCGTTGAGGGGGGGGGGAAAGAGAGCCCCCCTCGTCCATTGGTTCCCGCGGGAGGGGGGGGGAGAGCCGTTCTGTTCGTTCCCAACGGCGGGTGGGGAGGGAAACGGCTGCCCCAACTTTCTGAGGCTTCCTGCACCTTCTCAATGCTGCAAGAAGCCTCAGTGCTGATCATGGAAGGGCAATGTGCTTTTATTAAAAAATGTTCAAAAATTAAACAGCTACAAAGAACTACAAAAATGGCCGAGTGCCAATGTTTCCTTCACACTGCGCGTGCGCGAACGCTCCAATGCGCACGTGCAGCGTTGCCGGCAGGAAAAAAACTAATTTAAATGTTGCCCCCCCCCCCCTCCCACTTACAAAATTGGTGCGAGTGTAGGCTCCACCCCCCCTGGGCGCCGCTGCAGGGCGCTCGAGAATAGCGCGTTTTGTTTTAGGCACGAAAAACGGGCGCCCAGCTCAGGAAACTTGGGCCCAATATATTTAAGGAAGGATATACTTGCATTGGAGGCTGTTCAGACAAGGTTGATTCTGGAGATGAGGGGGTTGACTTATGAAGGTAGGTTGGGCCTATACTGGAGTTCAGAAGAATGAGAGGCGATCTTATCGAAAAATATAAGATAATGAGGGGGCTCGACAAGGTGGATGCAGAGGATATTTCCACTCGTAGGGGAAACTAAAACTAGGAGTATAGTTTCAGAATAAGGGGCTGCCCATTTAAAACTGAGGAATTCTCTGCCCCAGAGAGCTAAGTCATTGAATATATTTAAGGTGGGGATAGACAGATTTATTAGCGTTGGGGGAGGGAATAAAGGGTTATGAGGAGTAGGCAGGGAAGAAGAGCTGAGGCCAAGATCAGATCAACCATGATCTTGTTGAATGGCAGAGCAGGCTCGAGGGGCCAAATGGCCTACTTCTGCTTCTATTTCTTATGCTATGTTAGGTAGAGGGTAGCAGCCGGGGGTTATCTTTGATTCCTGAGATGGAGGTGTCTTATGAAGAAAGGTTGGGCCGATACTCCATTGGCGTTTAGAAGAATGAGAGGCAATCTTATTGAAACATGCAAGATTCTGAGGGGGCTTGACAGGGTAGATGCAGAGAGGATATTTCCCCTCGAGGGGGAATCGAGAACTAGGGGGCATAGTTTCAGAATTGGGGGTCACCCATTTTAAAATGGGGATGAGGAGGAATTTCTCCTGAGGGTTGGGAATCTTTGGAATTCTCTACCCCAGAACACTGGGTCATTAAATATATATTTAAGGTGGAGATGCAGATTTTTGAACGATAAGGGAGTCGAGGGTTATGGGGAATGGACAGGATCAGATCAGTCATGATATTGAATGGCTGAGCAGGCTCAAGGACCCAAATAGCTTACTCCTGCTCCTATTTCTTATGTTCTTGTGTATTCCAGAATGATCCTGGAATAATATGTTTTGGCAAAGGGCAGGACCCAATGATGCTTTGTGGTCCAGCTAGGTCTGGTGGTGAATGACAAACTATACAGAACAAGTTGTCTATTGTAGATTGTGTACCATAAACTAAAATTGGTACTCTTAATTGGTGCCATAGGATTTATTTGCTTATTGGAATGTTAATTTTTATTTTCATTCAGTGGGTGATTTTCCAGAATGCATGTGGCATTTTATGGTTTGATGGTGCAAGTTGTACAAAGTGCAAGTTTATACCATGTTTTTATAACTAAATCTTGCATTGGGCAACCGCATTTAGTTGTCACACTGGTCTATACAGTTGAAACCTACTTGGCCTGTTTCTGTGGTGTCTTGTCTGAGGGGTGTTGTCTTGGCTGTTGCTTTCAAATCCTAAGTCTAGGCAAAAAGTGGTGGTTGGCTCAAATAATCACTAATCTGTCATGTTACAATTTATTTATATAATTTCTTGTAAGCATTCCTTAGCATATCATTGCTGTGAGCAATTGTAGTGCTGAGGAAAAAAATAAAATTGCCAAACGCTGATGCCTTACTGCAGCAGTATGTAGGTTATCATCCCCATTTCTTGCATAATGCCTTTCTGCAATGACCCCTGTGGTTCTCGCTTCAGCATCTTCCCCCAAAGTCTGCTGCTATGCCACTTGAGTGCTGTTTTCTATCTTTAAACATTCTTTCACCCAGTGCTGCTCTACTCTAATCACATGATTTTGATAAATTCTATTAGACTTCTAATTAAATGTTGGTAACTATTTTTGTCTTGTCCATGGCCCCTAAAATTCCTGGCTGAATTGTAAATCTGATTGGACTTTTTTTTGCAGTGATTTGCAGTGCAGCTTTCCACTTGGTGCCTTAATCATTAGTGAACTCCAGATGGTAATGGAGGTGCAGGTGGTGGATTTTGATATGGGAGGCTAATGCAATCTGAATTGCCATGCCAGTTAATACACAAAGGATGCAGATATTTCCAAGCTAGTAAAATTCAGATCCATTATAAAATGTTTAATTTTAAAAGTCTGCCCAAACACTCTGCTATTGCAGTACATGATCTGTTCGTTCAAATGCAAGAAGTTAAATTAATGTAGCATTTAATGACCTTGGGACATCCCAAGGTGCTTTACAATCAATCAAGTATTTTTGAAGTATAGTCACTGTTGTAATGTAGGAAACCTAGCAGCCAATTTATGTACAGCAAGCTCCCACAAACAGCTAAGAAAAATTACCAGGTAATCTGTATTCTGTATTGAGTCCTTTTTCTGTAGAGAACAGTTTATTTCCTTGCTCTCTGTCAACATAGGCAATCCCTCAATCAAGGAAGACTTGCTTCCACTCTTAAAATGAGTTCTTGGGTGGCTGAACAGTCTGTCACAGGTGGGACAGATAGTCGTTGAGGGAAGGAGTGGGTGGGACTGGTTTGCTGCTTGCGCTTGATTTCTGCATGCTCTCAGCGATGAGACTCGAGGCGCTCAACGCCTTCCCGGATGCACTTCCTCCACTTAGGGTGGTCTTTGGCCAGGGACTCCCAGGTGTCAGTAGGAATGTTGCACTTTAGCAGGGAGGCTTTGAAGGTGTCCTTGTAAAGTTTCCTCGACCCACCTTTGGCTTGTTTGCCGTGAAGGAGTTCTGAGTAGAGCGCTTGCTTTGGGAGTCTGTTAGCATGCCTAACACAAATGTGGCCTGCCCAGCGGAGCTGATCAAGTGTGATCAGTGCTTCAATGCTGGGGATGTTGGCCTGTTCGAGGACGCTAATGGTGTGTCTGTTCTCCCAGGAAATTTGTAGGATCTTGTGGAGACATCGTTGGTGGTATTTCTCCAGCAATTTGAGGTATCTACTGTACATGGTCCATGTCTCTGAGCCATACAGGAGGGCGGGTATTACTACAGCCCTGTAGAAAATGAGCTTGGTGGCAGTTTTGAGGGCCTGGTCTTCAAACACTTTCCTCGGGTGGCCAAAGGCTGCAGTGGCGCACTGGAGGCGGTGTTAAATCTTGACATCAATGTCTGCTCTTAAGAGGCTCCCGAGGTATGGGAAATGGTCCATGTTGTCCAGGGCCGTGCCGTGGGTCTTGATGACTGTGGGGTAGTGCTGTGCGGCGAAGGACCTTTTGTCTTACAGATGTTTAGTGTAAAGTCCATGCTTTCATACGCCTCAGTAAATACGTCGACGATCCTGGAGATCAGCCTCTGTGCAGATGCAGGTGGTGTCTGCGTACTGTAGCTCAACAACAGAGGTTTGGGTGGTCTTGGACCTGGCCTGGAGACGGCGAAGGTTGAACTGATTCCCATTGTTTCTGTAGTTTAGTTCCACTCCAGCAGGGAGCTTGTTGACTGAGGTGGAGAATGGCAGCGAGGAAGATTGAGGGTTTGGGCAATGACGCAACCCTGTTTGACCCCGGTCCGGTCGTGGATTGGGTCTGTAATGGATCCGTTGGTAAGATGCATGCCTTGCATGTCATCATAGAGCAGGTGGAGATGGTGACGAACTTTTGGGGTCAGCCGAGACAGGAGGACGCTCCATAGACCCTCATGGTTGACCGTGTCAAAGGCCTTTGTAAGGTCGAAGAAGGCCATGTATAAGGGCTGCCGCTGTTCCCTGCATTTTTTTCTGCAGTTGTCGTGCTGCAAAAATCACGTCCGTTGTGCCCCGTAGAGGACGAAATTCGCACTGCGACTCCGGGAGGAGCTCCTCGTCCACAGAAGACTGTTGAGGAGGAGGAGGACTCTAGCGACGACTTTCCCAGTGGCTGATAACTGAGTTGCCGCAGTCGGACTTGTCCCCTCTTTTAAAGATGGTCACGATCAATGCATCTGATGTCCTGGCACGCACCCCTCCTTCCAGATGAGAGATGAGGTCATGCATTTGTGCCAATAGTGCCTCTCCGCCATACTTTAATGCCTCAGCAGGGATTCCATCTGCTCCCATAGCCTTGTATCCTCTTGTGTACCTCCATCTGTGATGCAAGCAATCCTCAGTGAAATCAAGTTTTTTTTTTCTTAATCTATTAAAATCCTTTCTTCCATGTCAAGAATACACCAAGGTAGCTGCTAGGAGAATTTCTTGTTGCTGATGGAAGTAATTCTAGTGCTGAGCACTACACTTCAGAACTCCACCTGTGATATTTGCAAGTTGCTTAATTAACTGCATGGATCAATGTGTGTTTTTCTTGGCTCATTTAGCCTGAAATGCTGCTCCTGAAGATAAACAAAGCCTCACTATCTTGGCAGGAGGGAAACAATAGTGGTGACGAACTGGCTGCTACCTTACTTAATGACTCCTGCACCTTTTGTTGGGTTGCTTTTGGGCAATACTGCGGTTGCAACAGACAAAGGTGTTGAACCATGCAATGTAATATAACTGGCCACTGAGGTGGAACTGTCCCTCAAGCTTGAGAACTTTTGGGCTAGGAATGGCTGCAGTTCAACAGACCATGATGTCCTCTGTCAGTATATGGGCTGCAAGTCTGAAGCTGAGTCCGGCTGCCAAAAGCTGAAGCTGCAGTTTTTGTTATGACGCAGAGTTGGAGGAAACTGAGTTGTCTGACCCTGCTTGACCTAATTCTCCCACTGCATCGTGGGCAAGTTGAGAACTTTTAGCCAAAACAGCTTTAAAATAAGTCAGTACAGTAGTTGCCTTCCTGCCTAGTGTCGTATTTTAAGAAATGTTTGCCGTGCAGGTCAATTCAAATGTAACAATTTTAAAATTATTGAAAACTAATGGGATATAGTTAATAGAAACTTTGGAACTGCTTTTTTTCGATCTCATGTATTCATGGCCACCTTACAAACATGATTCATATCTATATTTAAGAGTTTTCCTCATTCTCTTTACCCACCCTCAAGTTCTGACTCATGGTAAGGTGCAGTTGCACAATATCTTTATTAAAGATCTTTATTGATAAAGATATTTGATAAAGATTCATAAAAATTAAGACTTAAAAAAAAAATAATTCATGTGCAAAAATTTAAATAAGACACTATTAGGCCTGAAAAGCCTAACGTTCACTTCACACGTAAAACATACCAGAAAACTCCATCTTCTGTGAGAATGTGGTCACTTGGGCGTTTAAACCTAAACAGTGAAGATTCCATGCTACTGGGAAGTATTGCAGTGGAGACCTGGTCAGTTTGTGCCTTGCAGCATAGGTCATTGAATAGCCATTGGGAGCAGAAGCCATTGTATATCTTTTCTCTCTCCTTTATCTAGAATGCTGCACCTTCAGTTCAAGGCTGTTGAGGGCAATTATAATCCCTCCTGCTCTACAAGAGGTGCTCTTGAGGCCTGGAATCTTCCTGATTTGTGACACTTTTTTTTTTTCCATGCCCAATCTGGTAGCTTGCTTCTTCGATTGTAGTGATGCCAGCACTAAATCTAGAACGGCAATCTTCAAATATCTGCAGCTTTAACAATGAGGAACAAAACTGCAATGTTATCAGGTAACCGAATTCAAGTCTGTGCCAGCTGTGACTCAGTGGGTAGCACTCTTGCCACTGAGTCCGAAGGTTGTGGGTTGAAGTCCCGCTCCAGGGACTTGAGCACAATATCTAGGCTGACAGTGCTAAGGGGGCGCTGCATTGTCGGAGGTACCGTCTTTTGGATGAGATGTTAAACTGAGGCCCCGTCTGCACTCGGGTGGGCGTAAAAGATCCCATGGCACTATTTTGAAGAGCAAGGGAGTTATCCCTGGTGTCTTGGCCAATATTTATCCCTCAATCAACATAGCTGGGGGATTTGAGTATAGGAGCAGGGAGGTCTTACTGCAACTGTACAGGGCCTTGGTGAAGCTTCGCCTGGAATATTGTGTTCAGTTTTGGTCTCCTAATCTGAAGGACATTCTTGCTATTGAGGGAGTGCAGCGAAGGTTCACCAGACTGATTCCTGGGATGGCACGGCTGACATGAGGAGAGACTGGGTCTGTATTCACTGGAGTTTAGAAGAATGAGAGGGGATCTTATAGAAACATATAAAATTCTGATGGGACTGGATAGGTTAGATGCAGGAAGAATGTTCCCAATGTTGGGGAAATCCAGAACCAGGGGTCACAGTCTAAGGATCAGGGGTAAGCTGTTTAGGACTGAGATGAGGAGAAACTTCTTCACTGAGTTGTGAACCTGTGGAATTCTCTACTGCAGAGTGTTGATGCCAGTTCGTTAGATATATTCAAGAGGGAGTTCGATATGGCCCTTATGGCTAAAGGGATCAAGGGGTATGGAGAGAAAGCAGGAAAGGGGTACTGAGGCGAATGATCAGCCATGATCTTGAATGGTGGTGCAGGCTCGAAGGGCCGAATGGCCTACTCCACCTATTTTCTATGTTTCTATAACAAAAAACAGATTATCTGATCATTATCACATTGCTGTTTCTGGGAGCTTGCTTGTGCACAAATTGGCTGCCGCATTTCCCACCACCATCATAGGCAGTACCTCGGAATCGAGGAAGACTTGCTTCCATGCTTTAAAAATTAGTCCTTACTTGGCTGAACAGTCCAATACGAGAATCACAGTCCCTGTCATAGGTGGGACAGATAGTCGTTGAGGGAAAGGGTGGGTGGGACAGGTTTGCCGCACGCTCTTTCCGCTGCCTGCGCTTGATTTCTGCAGGCTCTCGGCAATACGACTCTAGTTGCTCGGTGCCCTTCCGGATGCGCTTCCTCCACTTAGGGTGGTCTTTGGCCAGGGACTCCCAGGTGTCAGTGGGGATGTTGCACTTTTTCAAGGAGGCATTGAGCGTGTCCTTGTATCGTTTCCTCTGCCCATCTTTGGCTCGTTTGCCGTGAAGGAGTTCCAAGTAGAGCGCTTGCTTTGGGAGTCTCATGTCTGGCATACGGACTATGTGGCCTGCCCAGCGGAGCTGATAGTGTGGTCAGTGCTTCAATGCTGGGGATGTTGGCCTGGTCAAGGTCGCTAATGTTGGTGCGCCTGTCCACCCAGAAGATTTGTAGGATCTTGCGGCGGCATCGTCTGTATTTCTCCAGCGACTTGAGGTGTCTACTGTACATGGTGTCTACTCTTCCATATTGGCCGTCGGGGTGGCAGCTCCCTAAGGAGCTTCCCTGCTGAACAACTACCGTCTCCTACCATCTGGCAACTTCCCAGCCTCCCCCCTCCCACTGTCTAAACTTCCCCTAGCCCTAATAGGGGGTCTCAAAAACTTAAACCCCTACTCCTAAACCCAACCCTGCGAATCCCACAAGATCAGGCCTACCTTGGGCTTCCCATCAGTGACGACAACGACCGAGGTCCTTGATCCACGACTATGCCTGGCGAGCAGGTGAGCCTCCGACCGGGCCTTCGTCCCTCCAGCGCATTTCCCACATTACAACAGTGACTACACTCCAAGTACTTCACTGGCTGTAAAGTATTTTGAGATGACTGGTAGCTGCGAATGACGCTATATAAATCGAAGTTTTTCTTTTATCAGTCCTTGAATTGTTAACTCTTTAGTAATCTACACTGTAAATCGTTGTTTCTTTCTTTCAAAAGACCAGGTGCACAGCTGAGTGAAGATTGAGAAAGTCATGTTGAGCTCCTTTTGGATATAGCTTTTCAATCTAAACAGTTGCCAGGCAAGGAAACTGTGCCATAGTGAAAAACTATTTTAAATGCAATTGATAAAATGTTGCCAGATCCTTGAGTGTGCATCTGTAATGGCTGCACACTTCAACTGCTAGACATTCAAATAGCATTGCTCATTGGTGAGTCTGAGGTTGCTTTCTTGCAGAGGATGATGCACATCTTCAGTGCAAATTTGGAAAGTTTGTAAGATCTCGGTCACTGATTCCTGAAGAATACTTTCCCATACCACTAAATCACAACCTAATCTGGGGACACTGCTCTTTCTTGTCCATCATTTTAGAATCCAAGCTTTTTCTAAATGAAGGTAAAGAAATATATAGAACTTGAAGGAGTTAACCCAAATATTTTTATAACACTACACACTGTTGTAAAAATATTTGGTAATGGAAATTGGCAATGACTACATCAGGACGATCTCCCTCTAATCTAAATAATGGTGGTCCTTCTGGCCTTTATTTTTGTGTTCTGTTCTTTTTTCTCTCTAATAAACCTAAATAGTATGCACATGTGTATTTAGCTGTCTGATTTGGAGTGTAGCTGTGGGTGATCAGCTAGTATATGCAGTACTTTGCTTTCAAAGTTGGAAGAGTTGGTGTTTAATTTTGTTCAAAACAAAGCTAGGGGAAAGTTTGAATTCAGATCATTTTGAAATTGGTGCTGGGGTTTAGGACATTAGTGGAAAAGAGGGGCTGGAATACTTTTTGCTGGGGTGCTGGGCTTTGGGAACACTTTTACTGGTGTTGTGGAAGTTGTAACTGGTGGCTAAGCATTTGGGGGTGGGGGCACAGATGGTGGAAGTACTGCACTGGCTGAAATCTGGTACAGAAGTACTGTAAGGGTCTGGATTTTGGGAGCACGGGTTTGGAAACAGTCCAGATAATGCTGGGGCCCCCAAAAGCTGGCCCATATTTAGGCACGAATGGGCTAGAAAGGAGTGCAGTAGAGGCTGACTTATTGGGAAGCAGGTGAGGTGCCACAGAAAGCACAGCTGAAAAAAAAACTAGACACAATCTTCTTGAGGGGCTGAAGGTCTGCAGTAAAATGTTTGACATTTTTATCCTATCTTTGCATGCTGAAGGAACATGTTCATCCTTGGTACTTTCGGTGATTATTATCTAATTCAGGATTTTTGAGATCTCTCCACCTGTTTGCCTCCTAGTTAATAATCCTGGTACTGATATGACCTTCCCTGCTGAGGTGGAGGATGCAATCAAAATGAAGGAAGGGGTCTAGGCAGCAGAAATAAAGATTGCCACAAATATAATTTGGCAATGATTGAAGTTTGGGCCAAGTACTCTAATTTAAATCCCAGTGCTGTTCTTGCACAGGAGTAGGCTTCTGAATATCTTGCAGGGGCTTTCATCCCAAATAAAGCAGCTTTGATTTAAGCTGCATTTTTATTCAGAGTTGACTTTATTGGACTGTTATAAATGTTACTTCCAGAGTTGGGTGATAAAATGCGACCAACTACCTTTCTAAAATTTTTCGAGCAATTTTAATGGTATTTCCTGATGCTTCTCAGTTTAAAACTACATGCTGCCCTCAGTGATTGTAGCTGCCCTGAGTATTGGAAGACTATGGCAGCGGGGGGCAGCTTTCACATGTGAAGACATCCAGATCTCACTCTTCACCATCTCTCCACTCTCTGTTCTGTCAGGCATCCATTCTTGGGTAAGCTGCAATTTCCTCCAGCTAAAAATTAGGAAGGCTGCCCTTTCTCTACTCTGCACCCATGGATTCGATGTTATCGTTGCTACATGTAGATAAGACAGTCAAGGATAGGTCTGGAGGAGAAACCATTGCTGTATATTTAATTCATTCTCTGGATGTGGGTGTCGCTGGGAATGGTTTAGTGGAACCAAGCAAAGGTATCCCACCAGACTACCTAATGAATGGTGTGCTGAACTGGAGGTTGCTGACGAATAAAGGATGGATATTGTTGTATGATATTGGTTAGGGCTGTTTCAGTGCTTTGGGAGGTACGGAAACATGATTTGAAAAGATTCAAATAGTGTTATGGATGCAGTTGCTCCTGGTCTAGTCCAGTGACCAAATTGTCTTTGTATCCAGCCATAAATCTAGTGAGAACAACACTCATGCCATCTACTTGGCAGTATATCTTGCCTTTTTAGCAACAAAAAATCTGGGGAAACCCAACTTCGAGTCACTGGCTGCTACTCAATCCAATCTCATAAGTTCGTGCTTCAGTAAGCAAACTAATGTCTTGGAATCTAAGTAATCGAGAACTCCAAGATTTGGGAGCATTACACAGGACTAACTAAGGCCCCAAGTTTCCACATGATTTGCTCCTGATTTTTAGGAGCAACTGGTGTAGAACGGAGTATCTTCGAAATTGGAATTCACCACATTTAGTTTGCTCCAGTTCTAGTCAGTTAGAACAGTTTCACTTTGGAACAGAATTTTTTTTCAAAAGAGGGTGTGTCCGGCCACTTGCGCCTGATTTCAAAGTTTCGTGAGTGAAAACTTACTCCAAACTAACTTAGAATGGAGTAAGTGAAGATTTTTGTATGCTCGAAAAAAACCTTGTCTACACTTTAGAAAATCAGGCGTAGGTTACAAATTAGGCGTAGGGAACGAGGTGGGGGGGGAAGGGAAGTCACTAAATTCTACAATCAATCCTTAGTTATACTTATACAAATATTATACAAATAAATCCAACCTGAATAAAAATTTATAAGCAAAGAAAAGATTAAATAAACCATCTTCCTACCTGTGTGAAAGTGCTTCAGGCAGGCCTTTCATGTTGGAGACAGGCAGCGGTGTGGCGTCAGTGTCTCGACGGCAGCGGCAGCAAGCTTCGAGCTGAGCTGCAGTACTTGAGGCAGGCCTTCATTCTCTTCGTGGCTGGCCGCGAAGAAGCAGCACTGGACGGACCCGAGGCCATTCGGCCATGAGATGTCAGTGGCTGGCCAGCAGCCGAAGAATCAGCAGCGGACCGATGTGAGGCCATTCGGCCATAGGATATCATCGACGTCAGTGGCTGGCTGGCAGCCGAAGAATCAACACCTGACACACGCAGCTCTTTATGGCACTTTTATGCGACCTTTGTTGCTGGTATCTAGCTCCTGCCATCTCTGCTCAATTACGTTGATATCTCCACTTCCTCATGCAAGAAATTCTTTGTTCTTGGTGGACGTTGATCCATTGCAAAGTTGAATTGGCACTCTTATTTCTCCAAACACACAGTCCTTAATTTGCATGCACCAATGCAGCACCGGTTCTACAAGTTTAGCAGTGAAAAGCTGAACTCACTGATTTCAGCAGGTGATTTATTCAGCAGTGCTGCTAAAAGCACTCCCTCACACACAAATATCAAAAAAAAAATTACAAGCCTTTGCAGAGGTCCAAGAAACAAATCTTCACTTTTTCTGCAGTATTTAAAAAAAATGGCTGAGTGCCAATGTTTGTGTGAGACGGAGCGTGCACGCACGCTCCAACGCGCACGCGCAGGGTTGCCGGCACCACGAAGGCTAATTTAAATTGTACCCGCCCCCTGCTACTTAGAAAATCGGCGCGAGTGTTAGGCTCCGCCTCCTGCTGCGAAGAGCGCACCGCGCCAAGCAGACATCGAGCTCCAAGGAGCTCGAGAATATCTGACTTTTTTTAGGCGCAGTTTTTGGCGTGAATAACAGGCGCCCAGCTCGGAGGTGCGCCGTTTTCGCCGTGGGACGAAACTTGGGGCCTAAATTACTATCTCCAATTTCTTGTATTGATCAGAAAGCTGCTGTCTTGGACAAAGTAGTGAGAATGTGAATAGAAAAGTTGTGAATGTGTCAGTTGAAATAGGATCATGGGAAGATGGCTAAAAGAAAATGTCAATGAGATATTTGCAATGTCGACACAAAAAGGGATTACTCAGAGTTGTGGTCAAACACGAGTTATGCAAAAAGCAAAGTCAGGCATGAGTCAGACGAGGGGCTGCTAATAACCAGCCATAAAATAGGGAAATGCTATGTAAAATCGAAACTATAAACACATCCCTGGAGCCCGCCCTATTTGGAGAGTTGTTAGCCTGCAATTGGGTATGCTATGGAGGAAGTCGACCAATGATTGTATAAACTGAGTGTCACTCAAATATGTTCTGCTGTAACAATGTATAAATATTGAGCTTTTGTACTGTTACTGGACTTGTCAGGAGAGAGGTGGACAGGCTCAAATCGAGGGTGTTCCCTTTATCTTAACAGGTCCTGGCCGGAGAATCTCTAATAAAGGTCTTATGTTGCTAAGACTAAAAGTGTTCGTGTGTCAGTGAATTCGCTGAAACAGATTGAAGGGAAAAGAATCCAGTATCTACAGTAGGAGTCGAAACATTCACGACTAAAGGCCCCTTTACTTGATGGTGGGGTGGAGAAGCTATTTCAGGATTAAAACCCCCAACTTCCTCTGTTCCAGTGAACAGTGTAGAAGTTCCAACAGAGTCTTTCCAAAAGGCCTTGTCCATGTGTCAACAAAGACTGCAAATATTCAAACTGAGTAGTAGTCCAGTTAGCATTGGGTGTCTCAAAGTGCTTTACAACTAATGAAGTAAGAGTGTAGTCACTGTTGTAATGTAGGACAGCAGGAAACAGTTTCTCTCTCCCTCTTTCTTCCTCCCCCTCCCCCGCCCCCGCCAGCACAACTAATGCAGTTGTGGCCCATACCTGGTTTCCTCAACTTGCTCCGCAAAAAGTAATTTTCCTTGGGGTGGTATCACCAGCTTTGCCTTTGTTAATGGGAACCTGAAATTCTTGACTTGCCTGTGGAGTGAAATAATGTCTACAAGCCATAATACCCTTGCCTCAAGAATGACCAGTTGGTATAATGAGGCCTGGCTACATTAAGGATCAACAGAAGAAATAGAAGTAGGCCATACGGCCCCTCGAGCCTGCTCCGCCATTCAATAAGATCATGGCTGATCAAGTTTACTTGGCGGTCTTGGCAATGTGAAATCCTCATGGTGCATAGATGCTTTGACAAAGCCAAACGAGTGAAGGTTGCAGGAAGTGCATAGATCCATCTCTGATGTTTGGTTATGGCAAGCTTTCAAGGACACATCAGTGATCACTTGTAGCCCGAAGATTTTGTAGGCCAGAAGCTAATCCATGGCTCTTCTCTTGATGGGGAAATGCATGACAATTGAACCTGTACAAGGATCATGATCAGTTTGGAGACTGTAGTTTGACCTGGAGCTCTTGTGATTCAAATTTAAACTGAACTTGGAGCACAGAGATTTGGACGATGTAGCCTGAAAACTCTGCCCTTTTGTTCCAGGGCCATCTTCCATTGTTTCAGTATTGGAATTCTAGGATAATGCTATGAGCATTAGTGATTTTTGACTTGGACTTTTTGCTATAGGAGTTGAGGTTGTTGAGCAACAACTACTTTTGCTACCAATCCCATTGGATGGGATATTGCTATGGCTGTTTTTTCTGGTAATTAACAATCTGTAAAATCATCTGGTTACAGGAGGTAACAGTACTCCCATATGGTAATAGTATTGAAACACTTTACATTTATTGTCCATTATACCAAAACTTGAACAGTAAAGATCAGATCTGTAGAATGAATCTCTCTCTCCTGCCTCTTCATACTATCAGTTAAGTAATTGTTTTTAACTGGCTGCTGCCATAGTCTGCTGAATATAGTTTCTACCCTGAGTTGCACAATGTGGAGGAGATGGAATTTTGAGTTAAGGGAGCCAAAATTGGAGTTGCATAGGCCATCTGAACTGTTGTGCCAATGCTAGCTGTTGATTGGAGCTGATCCTGTTTTTATATCCTGTATTACCACATTAGTCCCTGCTTCAATGACCACTTGCATTATACTTCTCTGCATCTGCCTACTTTGCTAAAACATCTGGTATCCTGCAGGCTTTCTCATTGTTGTCATGGTGACTGATTTGATGGTCAGTGAACTTTGATATTCCTTTTGTGCATCTTATCAAATTCTGTATATCTTTGATTTTTAGGCTTTATTCCAGACAGTTGTCTGAGCATCCTCAGTCATTCCAATAAGTGACACATTTTGGCAGGGGGCCTAATCCTGACTTTATTATATCTGATAAGCATGTTCCTCCTTAACTTCAAGCCCTAACTCCACATGATCCAGTGACTGTTGGCATTATTTGCTAATGAGGAATTGCCTGAGAGTTGAACAGATACCCCAGTTAGTGATTAGCTCCCTGAATTGACATGAGCCCTTCAATAGTTCCTGAGTAGTGGAAAAATAAACTTACTGACAGTTCACATTTTACAGCCCAAGTTGTACAATATTTAGGGTTGTGCATTAAAGTTAAGGGTTAAGCTGACTCATGGATGGTAGGTTGTGCTCACCAAATTTCTTGGCCCATGCCTTTTTGTTAATTTATCCTGAGTGCGTGCATAACTGGGGTCAAACTAGCCCCTATAATTTCCTGGTTTATCCTTTCCTTTCTGAACCGGGGTGTAACCCTCTGCACACTTCCTGTTCTTTGGCAAAATGTTGGTTTCCAAGAATTAAGGCTTTTTTTAAGCTTGTAGTTAGTGCCAGTATCTCTGTTCCAACCTCTGAGGACATCCTCAAAGCCTCCCTGATGGTGCGACATCCCCACTGACACCTGGGAGTCCTTGGCCATAGACCGCCCTAAGAGGAGGAAGTACATTCGGGAGGGCGCTGAGCTCCTCGAGTATCGTCGCTGAGAGCATGCAGATATCAAGCGCAGGCAGCAGAAGGAGCGTGCGGCAACCCAGGCTCTCTGCCCACCCTTTCCCTCCTGTGACAGAAACTGTGGTTCTCCTATTGGACTGTACAGCCACCTAAGAACTCATGCTAAGAGAGGAAGCAAGTCTTCCTTGATCCAGAGGGACTGCCTATGATGATCTTGGATGCATAATCACTCACTACCTCCAGTTTTGGCCCTTCAACTTGTACTCTTGCAGTCCCTTCACGTTACTTGGTTGAAAACGAAGCTGAAGTACTTGTGGGATTGCCTCACTCAAGTAAACGATTGTCCCTGAGCAGTATTTCCACCTGGCTGCTTTTACTAATGTAGTGGCCCCCTTACTAGTCCCTCAGACTCTCCCATCCTGTTTTTTTTTTTTTTGGACCCCTTTTTATTATCTCCCTGCCCCCATTATGTTTTCATTTTTGTCCATGGAACCCTTTAATCCAGGCCATAATGAATGTAACCTGTACTGGAGCATGTTGAACTGATCAGCTGTTCGGTTCTTTGCCGGCTGGCGCGGACACGATGGGCCGAAATGGCCTCCTTCTGCGCTGTAAATTTCTATGTTTCTATAAATGCAAGTCTTTCCTGTAATGGTACAGCAGAGGTTTTGAGGCAACATGTGGAGTTACAGGTCAATAGATTTGTCTGTCACATTGGAGATACACATTTCCAAGTGTATTGGAGCTTCAGTTCGTTGCCACCCTGACTAATTTTATTCCCAATTTGTCTACATGGTCACCAAACCTTTCTCAAGAATTTGCTCTTGAGATGTCTCATAGAAACATAGAAAATAGGTGCAGGTGTAGGCCATTTGGCCCTTGGCGCCTGCACCACCATTCAATAAGATCATGGCTGATCATTCCTTTGGTACCCTTTTCCTGTTTTCTCTCCATACCCCTTGATCCCTTTAGCCATAACTCCCTCTTGAATATATCCAATGAACTGGCATCAACTTTCTGGCAGGGAATTCTACAGGTTAACAACTCTGAGTGAAGAAGTTTCTCCTCATCTCAGTCCTAAATGGCCTGCCCCTTATCCTAAGACTGTGTCCCCTGGTTCTGGACATCTCCAACATCGGGAACATTCTTCCCGCATCTAACCTGTCCAGTCCCGTCAGCATCTTTGTTTCTATGAGATCCCCTCTTATCTGTCTAAACTCCAGTGTATAAAGGCCCAGTTGATCCAGTCTCCTCATATCAGTCCAGCCATCCCCAGAATCAGTCTGGTGAACCTTTGCTGCACTGTCTTAATAGCAAGAAAGTTCTTCCTCAGATTAGGAGACTAAAACTGAACACAATATTCCAGGTGAGGCCTCACCAAGGTCCTGTACAACTGCAGTAAGACTTCCCTGCTTCTATACTCAAATCCCCTTGCTATGAAGGCCAACATACCATTTGCTGCCTTCACTGCCTTCTGTACCTGCATGCCATCTTTCAAGGACTGATGAACCATGACACACAGGTCCTGCTGCACCTCCCCTCTTCCTAATCTGCCACCATTGAGATAATATTCTGCCTTCGTGTTTTTGCCCCCAAAGTAGATAGCCTCACATTTATCCACATTATACTGCATCTGCCATGTATTTGCCCATTCACCGAACCTGTCCAAGTTACCCTGCAGTCTCTTAGCATCCTCCTCACAGCTCACACCACCACCCAGTTTAGTGTCATCTGCAAACTTGGAGATATTACACTCAATTCCATCATCTAAATCATTAATATATATTGTAAAGAGCTGGGGTCCCAGCACCGAGCCCTGCGGCACTCCACTAGTCACTGCCTGCCATTCTGAAAAGGAATCGTTTATCCTGACTCTCTGCTTCCTGTTATAAAAGGGGTCGGGGGGTCTAGTAAGGAGGAGGAACTGAGGGAAATCCTTATTAGCCGGGAAATTGTGTTGGGGAAATTGATGGGATTGAAGGCCGATAAATCCCCAGGGCCTGATGGACTGCATCCCAGAGTACTTAAGGAGGTGACCTTGGAAATAGTGGATGTGTTGACAGTCATTTTCCAACATTCCATTGACTCTGGATCAGTTCCTATGGAGTGGAGTGGAGTGGAGCCAATGTAACCCCACTTTTTAAAAAAGGAGGGAGAGAGAAAACAGGGAATTATAGACCGGTCAGCCTGACATCGGTAGTGGGTAAAATGATGGAATCAATTATTAAGGATGTCATAGGGGTATGGCGAGAAAGCAGGAATGGGGTACTGAAGTTGAATGTTCAGCCATGAACTCATTGAATGGCGGTGCAGGCTAGAAGGGCCGAATGGCCTACTCCTGCACCTATTTTCTATGTTTCTATGTCTGCCAGCCAGTTCTCTATCCATGTCAGTATTACCCCCAATACTATGTGCTTTGATTTTGCACACCAATCTCTTGTGTGGGACCTTGTCAAAAGCCTTTTGAAAGTCCAAATACACCACATCTACTGGTTCTCCCTTGTCCACTCTAGTTACATCCTCAAAAAATTCCAGAAGATTTGTCAAGCATGATTTCCCTTTCATAAATCCATGCTGACTTGGACCAATCCTATCACTGCTTTCCAAATGCGCTGCTATTTCATCCTTAATGATTGATTCCAACATTTTCCCCACTAATGTCAGGCTAACAGGTCTATAATTACCTTTTTTTTCCCTCTTCTTTTTTTTTCCCCCCCCCCCTTTTTTTTAAAAAAAAAAGTGCTGTTACATTAGCAGCCCTCCAGTCCATAGCTACTGATCGAGTCGATAGACTGCTGGAAAATGATCACCAATGCATCCACTATTTCTAGGGCCACTTCCTTAAGTACTCTGGGATGTAGATTATCAGCCTTCAATCCCGTCAATTTCCCTAACACAATTTCCTGTCTAATAAGGATATCCTTCAGTTCCTCCTGCTTACTAGACCCTCGGTCCCCTAGTACATCCGGAAGGTTATTTGTGTCTTCCTTTGTGATGACAGAACCAAAATATTTGTTCAATTGGTCTGCCATTTCTTTGTTCCCCATTATAAATTCACCCGAATCTGACTGCAAGGGACCTACGTTTGTCTTCACATATCTATAGAAGCTTTTGCAGTCATTTTTTAATGTTTCCGGCAGGCTTCTTCTCGTAATCTATTTTCCCCCTCTTAATTAAACCCTTTGTTGTCCTCTGCTGAATCCTAAATTTCTCCCAGTCCTCTGGTTTGTTGCTTTTTCTGGCTAATTTGTACGCCTCTTCCTTGGCTATCCTTAATTTCCCTTGTTAGCCACGGTTGAGCCACCTTCCCTGTTTTATTTTTACTCCAGACAGGGATGTACAATTGTTGAAGTTCATCCATATGATCTTTAAAGGTTTGCCATTGCCTATCCGCCGTCAACCCTTTAAGTATCATTTGCCAGTCTAATTTAGCCAAATCGTGCCTCATACCGTCAAAGTTAGCTTTCCTTAAGTTCAGGACCCTAGTTTCTGAATTAACTTTGTCACTCTCCATCTTAATAAAGAATTCTGCCATATTATGGTCACTCTTCCCCAAGGGGCCTCGCACAACGAGATTGCTAATTAGTCCCTTCTCATTACACATCACCCAGTCGAGGATGGCCAACTGTCTGGTTGGTTCCTCGACATATTGGTCTAGAAAACCATCCCTAATACACTCCAGGAAATCCTCCTCCACCGCATTGCTACTAGTTTGGTAAGCTCAATCGATATGTAGATTAAAGTCGCCCATGATTACTGCTGTACCTCTATTGCACACATCCCTTATTTCTTGTTTGAGTGGGGAGAGAGTGGGTGAAGGTCTCGCTCTCGCTTTTTTTTTCGCTCTCGCTCGCGCTCTCTTTTTCTCGCTTTTCCCCCGGTCAAGTAAAGTGCGCTTAATATAACATAACCGATACGAAAGAAACAGAATTTAAAAAACACAAGTTTGGTGGGACATTGAGGGGGACTGGAGGCTGGGGAAGGGAGGGGGTGAGGAAGGACCAGACTGGGACCCCTGGGGATGAAGCTCACTCGCAATCGCTGTCAGATCAGACATGTCCGTTCAAACTCCTGCCCCTCCCCACCGCCCGCAACACACGACCCCTGCGCCCCCCACTCACCCCTCCCTCCTTCAGCCCCTCTTCCCCCCCCCCCACCCCAAGTCTCTCACCGTGCCCCTCCATTTAAGACGGAGATGAGGAGGAATTTCTTCTCTTGGAGGGTTGTAAATCTGTGGAATTTGCTGCCCCAGAGAGCTGTGGAGGCTGGGTCATTGAATATATTTAAGATTGAGATGACATTCTTTTTGAGCGATAAGGGAGTGAAGGGTTATGGGGAGTGGGTGGGGAAGTGGAGCTGAGTCCACGATCAGATCAGCCATGATCGTATTAAACAGTGGAACAGGTTCGAGGGGCCAAATGGCTGACTCATGCTCCTATTTCTTATGTTCTCTCTATCCCACACCTTAAATCCCTCAGCCCCCCCCCTCCTCACGCTCTCCCAGCTCCACACTCTCCCTTCCTCCCAGCCCCTATTGCAATCAGTATTTGTGAATTGTTAATTCAAATATGCCAAGACTTTGAAAGTTGTGATTTAATTTTTGTTGCTGAATTTTGCTGATTTGCCCCTTCAACTGTAGAGACTTGCATCTAGTTCAGTACATTAGCAGTCTTTATTAAAGCCCAAACAAAATTCTAGAGCAGGTACAGTCCACACTCCTATTATTTCATGGGCTCAATACTCCAGCACAGGAAAAATTAGTGTTGAAGCCAGCCATTTTGTCTTTTTTTTTGAAGCTCCTCCAAAAAAGTCTTGTCATCAGGTTGCAACTCCACCCATGACTGGTTACAGCAATGGAATTTCTGATGTCAATGACTAGGCAAGGGCTAAATTTTAACGGTATGAATGTAGCAGCTGAATTCTACTTTATTGGGCGGGTATCTGTACAGCCCTATTATGATTAACTTTAGATCAATCTGACACATTCTTGGTAGCACAATGAATATGTACAACTGGTCTGGTAAATTCCATGGCGACCATTGCCCATTATATTGTTTGCAGTGTATTTAAGTAAATTTGCTCCTGATGGTGTGGATTACTGTCAAAGACTGCTCCTTTCATGTATTTAATGTGGAGACATGAACCATGATAAACTCATTTAAAATTTGAGTTGGGGAAGTTTAGCTCAAAAAAAAAATCGAATGACTATAACCCCCTCCTGGGTCTTATGGTCTTGTATTGATATGTCCTCCCAGCTTTTCTGTACTTTTACATCTGAACTATTGGGAGTTAAACCTTGCAAGTGACTGGCTTGAACTGTCATTTGAAATGGGGTGCTTACATTTTACAAGTTGGTAGTGACCCTATCTCACTAGTTTAGTTTATCTAGGGGCTTATTTCAAGCCTGGTGCTTTTCACCTTTCTATAAAAGCAGAATTCCCACCCCAACATTTTGCACAATTTGAGCTTTTCCTATCTTGGATTATTCATGCCCTTTGGCAGTATATGCAGTCCTTGGGAAGTATAAACACATTTTGACCTGTTTCAAATATTCCAACTTTTATAGTTGTACTCTTCCCAATCTGGACCACCATCTGTAGTTTTTTTGGAGGGGGGTGGAAATAGAGGAGTTTGTTTTTAAAAAGGATGGAAAATAAATGTCGGCTGCAATTTTCTGTTGCCCTCCTTACAAGTCAGCTTGTTTCCCATTGTACTGCCTTGATTTCCTGAAATGGAGTATGTCATTACTGCTGTGAAACAAGTGTTCTGACTCTGCAATCAACTGGAGCGGATTTTTTTTTTTTTCTGGCTGTCTTTTAATCTGTTAATGGTGAAAGGAGACATGGACCCCGGTTTGAGTTTGATTGTGCTTAATGTTAATGTCATACAGGGGGTGCCCATATTTTTCTGCTTTATGATGCTTTCTGCTGAGCAGTAACACTAGTTGGGAATGGTGCAGAGACTGGGCTGTAGGTTTCTCCACTAACATGCTGATCATCAGTCAGCAGAACACACTAATTGGCTGGAGGGAGGGCAGGGGTTCCTATTTGAGAAAGTAATTTCTGGTGGGCTGTCCTATAGTTGGTGAAAATGGAGTTTGAGATGGGCAGCTCAGTGCTCTTAACTTCTGTGCATCTGTTTGATTTTGAGTATCGCTCCCTTGTTGAGCTGATTTGTACTGTTAAATGGTAAACCTGTTCCACTGAAACTTGGTACATGTATCAAATTAATTACCAATGACTTGAGGCTGTCAATGTTTTAGGTCTCCTCCGTCTATTGCCACAGTGGACTGGTATTGGGCTGTAGCAAGTTCTGGCTAGCTTTTTTTTCTAATCTTTTTTTTATGTAGAAGGGAATAAATATTATACAGTTACCTGCAGTTAGTGCAGGTATGTATTCTGTAACACAATCTTTAGCACAACCCTAGAATTCATCTACATGGAGTACAGATGCTAGAGGCAAAATTTAAATGTTGGGCCTCCTGTCCAGGATAGATTGAACAGATGTTTTGGTTTCACTCAGAAAAAATTACATAAACCAGGAAGTTTTCCAATTTTGCTCCTTGCCATCTTAGCTAGGAATGTTCTTGTATCCACCCTGATGTGAGTAATGTAGTCTGTACAGTCCCTTTATTGCCTGCCCTAGTTGCTTAAATATTGATTTCAGTATTGTGAAACTGGAATTTAACTGGATTTGTAAATGTATTTCCAAGTAAGTGCATGCTTACTGCCATGTACTTGTTGAATTTTCCTTTTTCTCTTGCACCCAGCACGCCGCCCCCAACCCCTCACATCTTCTGTAGGCCTATATCATTTGAGTTGCCTGGTCAAATCCTGCTTCCTACCTCTCAGCTACATCACACTTTCTCAACATTGTGGCTTGATGGGAGACTAGATGTATTGCCAACTATTCTGCTTCACAAACCACTTCTACATGCTATCTACATTTGAGGTACACCAGTGACTGGTTTCCAATACTGATGGCTTGTATTCTGCAATTTAACTTTCAGGATCCTGTCCTTTTGAAAGCCTTAATGTGAATTGCTAAATGTAGTATTGCTCTCTCTTGCCCTGCCAGACGGCAGTGACTAATCCATAGGCGGTTGCTATTCAGGAGCCTGAGTGGAGTGTTTGGTGGGTGCTTGACAGTGGAACTACTGCAGCTTAGCAAAATGTTGTTTCTATTCCAGATCAGTAACTGTCAGCAAGAGTTACTGGATATTGATCAGGGCGCCTCTCAAAGGCAGTGCGAATCTACCGCAAGCTCACCAGAGACTGCCATTCCACACATGTCAGATTTTTTTGACTTGGCTAGGTACTTGACTTGCATGAATCTCCTTCAGACTTAATAAAACCAAGATCTCCGTAAATAGAATTTGCCTGATCATGGAATGTATTGTTGCCTCAAACCCCATTGTAGGCTTGCACTTTAGAGTGTTTGTTGGTCTGTGTTGAGGCTAGTGGGATCCCAGTGTGCATGGGTCCTGTGGTAGTTTAATGAGCACTGAAATGGAATACTAGTAAACATCCTGTTGTGTTTGGCCTATCGATCCGGATGGTGGTCCTGATTGTGAAGAGTACACTTATAAATGTTGACATTTTTGAAACTGTCAACGTTGTGTTTAGCTATACAGTGATGTGGAAAAGCTGAGCCCATGGGTTGGGTATTTAAGTCTCTACCAGGGTTGCTCAATATTTGGACTTCATCTAGTAAATTATGGTAGTGACTATCTACTTAAACTGGTTTGGTAGTGTAGTCTATAATAGTGTGATGTGACTGATATTAATTGCCCTTTGCTTTGAATGCACAGTGGAAATCCTACCTATAAATCCAGGGACGATTAATTTTTTTTTAAATTAAAAAAAAAAAAAATTCATCCAGTGCATTATCTCCAATTCCAGACATTCATGGGAGGTGCAGGCTTGGCTTTGTTGGGCATGTGAAAATGTATCTTCCCTCCCTCTTGTGACAAATTTATCTCCCAGTTTTTATCTTGGATTTTGTGCATGGACGAAAGGGTTCCTTTCCGCTGAGACTGGGTGGTGCGGAGGGGCCGCCATTTTGTAAATTGTCCTACCTTCAGTTTGGAGTGGTGTCTGGGGCCACTCCGCCCATTTTCCCGCCACATGCACGCCACAGGTCGGTGCCCCCGACAGCTCTTGCTGTCGGTACACACTCTGTAGCATGGCAGCCTGGTCGCCCTTCAAGGGGAGGGTGCACTGCTGCGGCCGCTATGTTAATTTTTTGTCAGCTGGACAATTATGCCTGTGGGTTTGGCCGGGCTGCCAGTAGGCAGCATGTGCCATGCCACTGGCCCAGCCAAAACCCTTGCTGTGGTGGCCCAATGGACTTAACTTAAAAGTATGCAGAGCTCTCAGCGGCTCTCCCCTTTAACTGAAGGGGAGAAACGTGATGCCTCAGTGCGGCTCTGATGCCTGGTCGGGGCAGTGGACCCGCTGTAAGGGCACTTCCGCCCTGCACCCGATCGGAACACTGCACAGAGCCAAGAATCCTTATTTCTCCAGTTTTAAAACTTTCACATCCGGTAGGTGCACCCTGTTTGGGGCGGGGCTCGATTTCAGCCCCTGACTGTACACGAGTAATTGAACCTGGCATGTTTGTTTCTGCTCTGTACAACTCAGCTGCTGCATGTGGTGTTTACAACAAAAATTGAACAATTTGTATGGAAAATGAAGACCATCCCAAAAACTTGCATGTGAATTGAAGCCAACAGGCTGAAGAATTTGCAGTAATAATCAACAGACTGTATTATAGCCTTGGTTAAGAATGATCATGCCTTAGTTTATGCTGCAGTGCATTATGATGGCTCAGCATTTTTCTCCCTCTGCTGGAGAAACTGCTGCATTTATGCTGCAGCACTGGCGGAAAAAGTTTGCTACAGTGACTTCTTTAAATGTTGTGTATATGTATCTCTAACGATAAACTGATTGCTAGACTTTTTGAGATTCTCAGTCAAATCAGTGGACTTTTCTAGGTATAGTGACAAAGCAGGAGTGACCGCTTCTCCTGCAAGAGAGAATTTGTATTTATTTCGGGTCTTCCATGACCTCAGGACTTCCCAAAGTGCTTTACAGCCAAAAATATTTTTGAAGTGTTGTCACTGTTGTAATGTAGGAAACTTGGCAGCCAATTTTTGCACCGCAAGCTCCCACAAACAGCAGTGATCTATAAACGAGCAGAATTTTTTTAGTGATGTTGATTGAGGAGTAAATTTTGGCCAGGACATGGGGGATAACTCCCCTGCTCTCTCTCTCGAGATAGTGCCATGGGATCTTTTACATCCACCTGAGAGAGCAAACACGGCCTCTTTAATGTCTCATCCAAAAGACAATGTAGTACTGCACTGGAGTGCATGTCTGGCCTCAAGTGGGACTTGAATTCACAACCTTCTGACTTGGAGGTGAGAGTGCTACTCACTGAGCCATGGCTGGCATGGAAATGTCTGCTTTTTGAAGTGTAGTCACTGTTGTGATGTAGGAAAACGCAGGAGCCAATTTTTGCAAACCAGCAACAGTCATGAGTGGGGTTTCAACCCCTGACCCCAAATAGTTAACATGCTACAGGCAGGTTCCCCCCCCACCCCCAAGCCTCCGTGTTCTGCCAAAGAGCAAAATTCTGATCTCGTGTTGACCCCACCCTATGCCTGGCCATGTTCCTGGATTGCTTGCATAGGTATTCAGAGCATTTCCATTTCCTGGCCTCTTCTGCCAACATCAATCCTGGGTTCAGGAGGTGACTCCCTACATCCAAGATTTATCAACTGCAAATGGAAAATATGGTGGATGCTATTTCCTTCACTTTTTTTTGTATGAAGTTTACATATGCCCATGCAAATATATGGGCAGGTGTACTGTTCCCTGATAAACCTGCTGCCACTTTTTTTTCTCTCCTCCAACCCCTCCCCCCTCCCAGTGAAAGTGGGAAAGCAGTAATGTCTCCCCAAGTGATGATACCTGGCCCAAATGCATTATGCAGTCAGTTGGGGAAGGAAGTGGCTGGGAGATGCAAGTATAGTTTAAAGTATAACCGCCTACATGTGACCGTTTGAGTAAGCTTGCTGTATTGCATCAATGAGCAAGCTACTTTCATGACTGACTCACTCTGTACCTCTTGATGCTGAGACAGGTTGCAGATATACAATTTAAGTTACAGTTGTTGGTCCCTTCCTAAAATGTCAGTTATTTTTAAAATTTTGATCTACTTGCCCCCATTTGGATTTTTCAGTATTTGCTTCAGATGCAAGTACATTTTTTCCCCTCAACCTTTTATTTGTGATTTGACTATAAATTTCTCCTTGTTTATCACACTAGGTTTATGGCTAAAGCTGATGCACTTGAGAGATGCACTGGCAAGAGAATTTTTTCCCATAACCAGGTGATCAATTAATGATTCAGACTGTCTGGAATTGCCATAAAAATGTCACAAAATATCAGTTTCCCATGGCAACATCCACAAAATAATCTCAAGCAACACTGATTTTAAAAAAAAAATGGATAAGGCCATATGAAAAGCAAGTGATTTCTTAATTCTCTTCAGCAGCTCTTGCCTCTTGTTTGTTTAAAAAAAAATTCTGTCTGGCTCACTGCTCAGACATTGAAAAAGAGAGAACTTGCATTTATATAGCGCCTTTCAGAATGTCCAAAGTGCTTTACAGCTGTGAAGTACTTTTCAAAGTGTAGTTACTGTGGTAATGTAGGAAACATGGCAGCAAATTTGCACACAGCAAGATCCCACACACCATGTGATGATGGCCAGCGTGATCATGGTTGAAGGATAAATATAAGCCAGGACACCAGGGATAATTCCCCCAGCTGTTGTTCATATAGTGGTATGGGAACTTGAGAGGGCAGATGAGTCTTTGGGTTAGCATCTCATTCAAAAGATAGCACCTCCATTTTTTTTTTATGTTCATTCTTGTCAGATCAACTCCAGCGCCAAAGATCACTGCGCTACTATATTTGATCTTGGCCAAAAGGCCGAGAGGGGAAGCTGCACCGTTCCTGGAAACACTGCAATACCAGGTCGGTGCGTGGAGTGGACCGAGCAAGCCCCTGTTCCATCTCCCTGTTCCAAAAATCAATTTAGTATTTGGTCCCCAGATAGGGAATATTAAACTGATAAGAACAGATAGCACCTCCATACTGCACTAAAATGTCAGCCTAGATTAAGTCGTTGAAGTGAGACTTGAACCCACTGCCTTCTGACTCTGGTGAGAGCACTGACCATGGCGCAGACAATTCTATAGAGATGCTTCAATCATATTCTGAAGTATGATGGAGCCTGCAATTGGTAGACTTGGAGTGGAAGGAGGAGAGAAAAACGGAAGAATTTTGGATGACTTGATTAGTTTGCTGTTTTACCATAAATTTGCATAAATTACAATTTGCATAGTAGCCAAAATCCACTGGATAGGATTTGCATTGTTTTTAAATTTGTGTATGTCAAATCAACAAACTGATGCAAAATATACATTCAAGGGTAGGTTATTGTGGCGGTTCATTACTAGTGATTCTTTAGTGGTGGTCACATCAGGTGCTGCACTGAGGACTGGAACAATGTTCAAAAATTTGCATTACATATTTGTGATCAACATCTGAAATACAAAGGACAGGATATGTTTGTACGCATCATATAATTACACGTGCGGTGCTGCAATAATCCCTTTTTTTTTACTGATGTGCAATCTGGAGTGGGGCGGTTTCGAGCAACGATAGAGATGTTTGTTTTAAATGATTCCGTTTGACCTGATTTAGAATAACTCACCACTTTGTTATACAGAAAATAATCTGGCTGAAGTGTGGGCTGAGATAATTAAACTGTTACTGCACTGAAAGTATGCCATTGTCAACCAATTGTTGCATTAAAATTAGAAGTTTAATCTGTCAGAACAACTTGCAAAACTTGTGTACTGTACCCCTTTTAAATGTTTCCAAAGGGCCCTCATTTGGTGGTCTTTAGCAATAAGGCAATCATGTGCATGATTTACACTATCTTGTTAGAACAGGCCTCTGAACTCTGCTGTGAAAGCCCTATTGGCATTGAATGGAGGCAATGATGGCACCAAAGCAAAAAAGAACACTTTCACACGCTCTCTCAAATTGAAGGAATTTAGTCAGAATTTGAAAACTATGGGAACTTGTAGAATAATATTAACAAGAACTCAAGGTTAACTTTTTTTGAGCACATTGGGCAAGTAGCCTAGTTTTCTTTTTGGCTGAATTTCCTGGCAAAAGTATGTGTTGGGTGGATATCCAATCTGTTGATCAATCATTAAAATTGAAAATGTTCCTAGTTATTAAAATATATTTTCCACTGTTATCTCTTAAATTGATTAGCAACTGTAAACATTCATTTTGGGTAGGCTGAACAAACTACCTCAGTGGTACTCGTAAATAACAAAATTCCAACTTTGTAGCTTCAGTGAAGGTGAGGAACCCCTACAGTGCAAAATTAGTTTCTTGTAAAATGGGTGAAAGTAAGTTGCTACCAATGTTGCATTGCTACACGAATCACTAGTTTGTCAACTTCAAGCTATTTTCCACAGTAACCACTTCCAAGTCCTTGACTTAATTGACCAAGCTAACAATATTTTCTAACTATTGAGTGCTCTACTCAATGTTATGCTCTCATACCATTGCAGCACCAATATATAGCAGTTAAGATCTTGTTCTTCCCTATTCTGCTTGTGATCTTTGTGCTGTTGACCACTGAGCTGTGGCGAGATCCATCCTTGTGAAGAGGCAGAGCTATCTTTCCAAGTGCTGTGGTACTTACTAACAGAAGAATGTAATTGAATGCTAAAGCACTAAACTAGGTATTGGGGGCTGTTAAGATGCACAAGACTGGTAAGTTACAAATGAGCATCTTGCTGTACTTTTGTTGGAACATAAGAGCAGGAGTAGCCCATATGGCCCTTCAAGCCTGCTCCACCATTCAATAAGATCATGGCTGATCTGATCATGGACTTGGCTGCACTTGCCTGCCCATTCTCCATAACCTCATATCCCCTTTATCGTTTAAGAAACTGTCTTTCTGTCTTAAATTTATTCAATGTCCTAGCTTCCACAGCTTTGAGGCAGAGAATTCCACAGATTTACAACCCTCAAGAAATTTCTCCATCTCTGTTTTTAAATGGGCGGCCCCTTATTCTACGATCATGGCTTCGAGTTCCAGTCTCTCCCATCAGTGGAAACATCATCTCTGCATCCACCTTGTCAGGCTCCCTCATAATCTTATATATTTCGATAAGATCACCTCTCATTCTTCTGAATTCCAATGAGTAGAGACTCAACCTTTCCTCATAAGTCAACCCTCTCATCCCCAGAATCAACCTAATGAACCTTCTCTGAACTGCCTCCAAAGCTAGTATATCCTTTCGGAAACCAAAACTGCACACAGTATTCCAGGTGTGGCATCACCAATACCCTGTACAACTGTAGCAAGACTTCCCTGCTTTTATACTCCATCCCCTTTGCAATAAAGGCCAAGATACCATTGGCCTTCCTGATCACTTGCTATACCTGCATACTATCCTTTTGCGTTTCATGCACAAGCACCCCCAGGTCCCACTGTACTGTGGCACTTTGCAATCTTTCTCCATTTAAATAATAACTTGCTTTGATTTTTTTTTTCCCCCAAAGTGCATGACCTCACATTTTCCAACATTATACTCCGTCTGCCAAATTTTTGCCCCCTCGCTTAGCCTGTCTGTTCTTTTGCAGATTTTTTGTGTCCTCCTCACACATTGCTTTTCATCCCATCTTTGTATCGTTAGCAAACTTGGCTACGTTACTCAGTCCCTTTCAAGTCATTAATATAGATTGTAAATAATTGGGGTCCCTGCGGCACCCCACTAGTTGCTGGTTGCCAACCAGAGAATGTACCATTTATCCTGACTGTTTTCTGTCAGTTAGCCAATCCTCTATCCATGCTAATATATTACTCCCAACCCTGTGAACTTTTATCTTGTGTAGTAACCTTTTATTTGGTATCTTGTCAAATGCTTTCTGGAAGTCCATATACTGCACATGCACTGGTTCCCCTTTATCCACCCTGTTCATTACATCCTCGAAGAACTCCAGTAAATTTGTCAAACATGACTTCCCCTTCATAAATCCATGCTGACTCTACCTGACTGAATTTTGCTTTTCCAAATGTCCTGTTACTGCTTTAATAATGGACTCCAACATTTTCCCAACCACAGATGTTAGGCTAACTGGTCTAGTTTCCTGCTTTTTGTCTGCCGCCTCTTTTTTTTTTAAATAGGGGCGTTACATTTGCAGTTTTCCAATCTGTTGGGACCTCTCCAGAATCCAGGGAATTTTGGTAAATTACAATCAATGCATCCATTGTTGTACTACTTGTTCTAGTATGTGGAGCAAGGAAATTACCTTGTGCTAAGCCATATGAGAAGGCTGTAGGGAAGGCAAATAGAATTTCAGGTTGTACTTCCAGGACCATCCAGTATCCAACTAAGAGTAGTGTCCAGTTTTGTTCCCTGCACATGAAGGCTGTGTAGGTTCTGGAGAAGGTGCGGAGGAGTGACCAAAAGTCCCAATGCTGTGCATCAGGAAAGGTTTTGAGTTGAGTTACTTTTGGGAAACACAGGCTTGGAGGGGGCATGATTGACGTTTTAAAGTGAAGGGAGTGGCTACAGTATGGTTGGCAGAGGTTGTGTAAGATTGAGAGGACGAATGTACATGTGTCGGCAGTCTTAGTTTCATCTAACCTAACAATTTATTTTACATACATTCCCTCTGGTCTTAACATTCACATTCAGCTGGGACTTTTGATCAGCTTGAAGCCTGTATTTCCCCAGTAACTAGCTCTACCTTTTGAACCAAGTTAATTTCTGCAAGCTGCTGAAGTGTAGTGGGTATGGATTTGTTGCAGGGAACTTGACTAGTTTAAGAAAAGAGGACCTTTCCAGCTAGAGGATAAATTGATATGTAGCTGGGATTATGAGGAGTCTTGAGCTCTCGTCTCCTTGAGCCCATTTTGCCTTGGCGTCAGGAATTTCCCAGATTTATTTTCTGCATTTGCCCGAACATGTTGCCCACCCCTAAGAGTTTGTGGTTAGGGATGCGTCACTGATGTAAATGGTTGTAGAATTTCTGGTTTTGGGGTGGGGGGGGGGGGGGGGAAGGGGGAAGGGGAAGGGAAAGCTGGTGGTTTGTTCCCCACCCTTTATTTAATGCTGCATTTGGGGATAAGGCTGTTTCTCCTACACCAATTCATGCTTGCTTTTGCTGCAAATTAGTTTTTCCCCAACTCTGCAATTGTCATTGCAAATTTAAAATAACAGTGCAGGAGACCACTGGTTTCAAACAATATTGAACATCTGTTTTCATGAACAGCCTTTGACCTTGTATATTGGATTAATAGTGCTGTCTGCAAGGCTTGCCCAGTAACTGATGTGGCTTTTTTTTGTTGAACAATGATCTGTCACTATTGTATGAAAGATTTGAACTTGCTAGAAATGTAATCTTTGTCCATACTTCTCATTCTAGAGCTGAACAAGAATCCTGTTGATGGTTTTTCAGCGGGGTTAATCGATGACAATGACCTATACAGATGGGAAGTACTTATCATCGGCCCTCCTGACACACTATAGTAAGTATTGCAGCTATGCCTATGCAGTGTATACAGTTGTCTGCAATACTGAGGTATGCAGATAACAGATGTTCCCATTCTTGTCTGGTTGATGGAAGTAAGCTATACTATTGCTTAAACCTTTATACACTAGGTTATGTTCTGGACTGTTTTGCTGTGGGTTCTTGTAAGGAAGAATATTGAATGTTTGATTTGAAATGCTTTTTTCTGGTTTTGTGAAGATGTCCCTAATTAGAATTGTCCCTTTTTTTCCATTGTTACCAAACCAGTGATTCAACAGTTCAGTGCACACTAGTTTCACCTCACCTATCCAGGCAGGACTGTGGAGTTGGAACTCTGAACTGAGCTGTAAGGACTTGGTTAAAGCCACTCATTTAAAAACATAAGAAATAGGAGCAGGAGTAGGCCACTCTGGTCCACTTCCCATAACTCCTTAATCCCTTATCGGTTAAGAAACTGTCTATCTGTCTTAAATTTATTCAATGTCCCAGCTTCCACAGCTGAGGCAGTGAATTCCACAGATTTACAACCCTCCGAAGAAATTCCTCCTCATCTCTGTTTTAAATGGGTGGCCCCTTATTCTAAGATTATGCCCCCTAGTTCTAGTCTTCCCCATCAGTGGAAACATCCTCTCTGCATCCACCTTGTTAATCCCCCTCATAATTTTATACGTTTCAACAAGATCGCCTCTCATAATTCCAATGAGTAGAGGCCCAACCTTTCCTGAAGTCCACTTCCGAGTGGATTTGGGTTCACTGTCCAAAATAACTTGTCAAATGTCCTTCATGGGTAATAAAGGAAAAATTGGTTTTGGGGTGTGACAAGGAGGAAAAATTGGAGCTTACCTTTTCTGGCTTGTGCTGTTCCTAAATAATATACAAACAGGCCTCGTGATGTAGAAAAAATGATATTGACCACTTCAGAAGATGGGCAAATGGCTTTCATGTTTTAAATTAATACTATGTACTAAATTGAGCAATGTGAGATTTAGATTACTGAATGATCCTGAGGCTGGGCTGTGAGGGTAGAATTATGTGCCTATATAAAGCTAGGTTCTGTGGATGGAAGGCAAAGTGCTATTGTGCAAATTCACACAATCGCGTGTTCATTGCTAAACATGGAAGTATTCAACAAAATTCCGGTGCTGGATGGGGGGGAGTCTTGTACAGCTGTTCCAAGATTCATCTGACATTGTGTTCAAATGGAATCGAGAATACATTTCTGGTACTGTAACACCAAGGAAATGCTGCTTTGTGCCTGCAATTTCTGGTCGTTTTTTTTTAATGGGATTTTTGTTTTCACCTTTTGTTCTCCCTCCTTAATGACTTAACATTTTTTTAATAAACCCTGTCCCCATGATACTTGTGCAAGCATTGAAGTTGAGTGCAGTGAAATTTTTGACTTGCTCCACATTTTTAGTTCTGGGAAACTAGTCTTATATGTTGTGCATTCTAATGGAGTCTTGAGAAAATGTTTTTTTTTCTGCAACTTGAATCCAGTATGATGTAAATATCACCCATGTGCTACACCAATGCATGGTTTTATCATTGACCAGAACTTGTTGTTATACTGCTGGTCAGTCTCACCAGCAATAGACGGAGGTGGAGGGGAGGGAGATCCACACTCGGCCCTAGTCTCCACAGAAGCAACTCTGGAGAATCGGGGCCCATGGAATTCTGCAGCACCTTGAGGCCAATTTCTATGACCAGTCCAACCAAATTCTGAAATAAGAGAATGTAAGATTCTGTGGCAAGTCTATCCAGTTTTTATAATTTTATAGTCCATTACTGAATATACTGTATACTTGCAATCTTTGGGTGTATTTCTACTGCAGACTGGTCAGTGGCTGCCTTTTGGGTTCTGGCCAAGCAATTCTGGACATTGCAGCCTAATTGGAACTTTAACTATCTTCTGTACCAAACTGGATATGTACAAAGCTGTTGTCTAGAGGTTAGAAATATAAATGTTCATAGTGGTAAGGGAGAATCTGTGCTGTCTACACTGGGTTCAAGTGACCAGGGTATTCATCAGACTTGAGAGTATTTCACAAACCAGGTTTAACAGTGCACTGGATTTGCACTCCATTGTGTGACGAACCTAATTGGTGAGATTGCCTTCTCCCAGGGAGTTTTTCTCCTAGTTGGGTTGAGCCCAGGAATTACTTCAGACATTGAGCTTTTGTAGTCTAGATGCACCCTTAATCAGCAGCCAAAATAGTAACTAATACAGATGTTATGGCAGAATTATAAGTTGTAATTATAAGGGTGCGGGGGGAGGTGGAAGAAATCCAAACACAAGGGATGATCTTTCAAGACTTCACTCTCGTTGTGAAGCCTTGTGCTACGAGGAAACAGATCAGAAAATGGGGTTAGTTCAGCCAATTTGTGGTGCTGTTGTATTTTCAGAAACTGGGTGACCTCATTGTCAGGTTCTCTGATCAGCAGTTATGTTGTGCATTGCTGTGCTTATACAATCTGCCGTGAATATTTAACCAACTCGAACCACTCAAATCACACACATGAGCCCACCACAGCAGTGGCGTTGTTTTGGAGGAGCAGGCCCTTTGTCCACAGAACATATATTGGGGATTTTTCTGCTGTTCTTCATTAAAGCTGAATTGTCTAATTTGGTATTGTCCACCCCCAAGGAAAAGCCAGATTAATCACTTGGCCCTTTTAACTTTAAAATGGGAAATTTTGGGGAGGGCCAATTAACTCTAACAGACAGTGGATAGGCAATGGCAAACATTTAAATATCACATGGATAAGCTTCAACAATTGTACATCCCTGTCTGGAGTAAAAATAAAACTGGGAAGGTGGTTAACAAGGGAAATTAAGGATAGTGTTAAATCCAAGGAAGAGGCATATAAATTGACCAAAAAAAGCAACAAACCTGGGGACTAGGAGAATTTTATAATACAGCAGAGGAGGACAAAGGGTTTAATTAGGAGGGGAAAAATAGAATATGAGAGGAAGCTTGCCGGGAACATTAAAAACTGACTGCAAAAGCTTCTATAGATATGTGAAGAGGAAAAGATTAGTGAAAACAAACATGGGTCCCTTGCAGTCAGATTCAGGTGAATTTATAATGGCGGACCAGTTAAACAAATTGTTGGTTCTGTCTTCACGAAGGAAGTCACGCATAACCTTCCGGAAATACTCGGGGACTGAGGGTCTAGTGAGAAGGAGGAACTGAAGGAAATCATTATTAGGCGGGAAATTGATGGGATTGAAGGTCGATAAATCCCCGGGACCTGATAGTCTGCATCTGAGAGTACTTAAAGTAGCTCTAGAAATAGTGGATACATTGGTGATCATTTTCCAACAGTCTATCGACTCTGGATCAGTTCCTATGGACTGGAGGGTAGCTAATGTAACACCACTTTTTAAGAAAGGAGGGAGAGAGAAAACGGGTAATTATAGACCGGTTAGCCTGCCATCAGTAGTGGGGAAAATGTTGGAATGAATTATTAAAGATGAAATAGCAGCACATTTGGAAAGCAGTGACTGGATCGGTCCAAGTCAGCATGGATTTATAAAAGGGAAATCCTGCTTGACAAATCTTCGAGAATTTTTTGAGGATGTAACTAGTAGAGTGGACAAGGGAGAACCAGTGGATGTGGTATGTTTGGACTTTCAAAAGGCTTTTGACAAGGTTCCCACCCAAGAGATTGGTGTGCAAAATTAAAGCACACGGTATTGGGGGTAGTGTACTGGTGTGGATAGAGAACTGGTTGGCAGACAGGAAGCAGAGAGCTGGGATAAATGGGTTCTTTTCAGGACGGCAGGCAGTGACCAGTGGGGTGCTGCAGGACTCAGTGCTGGGATCTCAGCTATTTACAATATACATCAATGATTTGGATGAGGGAATTGAGTGTAATATCTCCAAGTTTGCAATGACACTAAGCTGGGTGACAGTGTGAACTGTGAGGAGGATGCTAAAAGGCTGCAGGGTGACTTGGACAGGTTAGGTGAGTGGGCAAACGTGTGGCAGATGCAGTATAATATGGATAAATGTGAGGTTATCCACTTTAGTGGCAAAAACACAAAAGAATATTATATGATTGGTGGCAGATTAGGAAAAGGGGAGGTGCAACAAGACCTGGGTGTCATGGTACATCAGTCATTGAAAGTTGGTATGTAGGTACAGCAGGCGGTGAAGAAGGCAACTGTTATGTTGGCCTTCATAGCTAGGGGATTTGAGTATAGGAGCAGGGAGGTCTTACTGCAGTTGTACAAGGCCTTAGTGAGGTCTCACCTGGAATATTGTGTTCAGTTTTGGTCTCCTAATCTGAGGAAGGACGTTCTTGCTATTGAGGGAGTGCAGCAAAGGTTCACCAAACTGATTCCCAGGATGGCAAGACTGACATATGAGGAGAGACTGGATCGACTGGACCTGTATTCACTGGAGTTTAGAAGGATGAGAGGGGATCTCATAGAAACATATAAAATTCTGTTGGGACTGGACAGTTTAGTTGTAGGAAGAATGGGCCCAAGTTTCGGCCTCAGTTGCTCCTGATTTTTTGGAGCAACTGGTGTATGACGGAGTATCTTAGAAATTCAAATTCTTGGCATTTAGTTTGCTCCAGTTCTCGTCAGTTAGAACAGTTTCACTTTGGAACAGAATTTTTTCTTCAAAAGGGGGCGTGTCCGGCCACTTACGCCTGTTTTCAAAGTTTCGGCAGTGAAAACTTACTCCAAACTAACTTAGAATGGAGCAAGTGAAGATTTTTGTACACTCCAAAAAACCTTGTCTACACTTTAGAAAATCAGGCGTAGGTTACAAATCAGGCGTAGGGAATGGGGGGAGGGGGGGTTTAAAGGGAAGTTTACAAACATTAAACACTTCAGTTTTACAAATAGAGCCATCATCAATAATAAATGATAAAAACATCAATAAATCAATCAATAAATCAACCAATAAACCAATCAAAAAAAATTAAATAATTAAAAAATCAATAAATAAAACATTTTCTACTTACCGACTGCAGCACCAGGAGCCCTCCAACAGCGTGCTGGGATGCGCCCCCCCCCCAAGCCCAGTGTGTCTGTCAATGTCTCTGTTTGTCTGTCTCTCACTCTGTGTCTTTGTTTCTGACAGCGAGGGATGGGGTGGGGGGGTGACAAGTGAGGGGGGGGGTGAGCAGGCAGGGGGTTGAGAAAGGAGGGAGGGGAGAGGGGGCAGAAGAAAGGGAGGGGAGGGGGTGGAAGAAAGGGAGGGAGAGGGGGGGGAGGAAGAGAGAGAAGAGAGACCCAAGACTTCGAGCTTAGACTTACCGGATTGACAGGTATGTGGCGTCGGGTCCGGGGTTCGGCGGGGGGGGGCAGATCTGTCGGGGCGGGGGAAGCGGAGGTCGGGTGGGGGGGGGGGGGGGGGCGGGGGGCGGTGGGAGCGGGAGTCAAGTTGGGTCCGGTCCCGAGGAAGCAGGAGCTGGGTGTGGGAGGAGCCTTATGCACGCAGCCCCAGTGAGGCCATTCAGCCAGGGCCCCTCCCACACAGTTTTGGGCGCCTGGAACTACTGCACTTGCGCGCCCACTGTAGCGTGCATGTGCAGAGGTCCCGGCACTCTTTTCAGTGCAGGGACCTAGCTCCACCCCCTGCAGCTCATGCTGCGCTGCGCCGAGAACCAGCAGGGAGCCGGAGAATCTGAAAGTTTTCTTTCAGGCGCACTTTGTGGCGCGAGAAACGGGCGTCCAGGTCGGGGCTACGCCGTTCTAGACGCGGCCCGAAACTTAGGCCCAAAGTTCCCAATGTTGGAAGTCCAAAACCAGGGGACATAATCTAAGGATAAGGGGTAAGCCATTTAGGACTGATGAGAAACTTCTTCACTGAGTTGTTAACCCGTGAAATTCCCTACTGCAGAGTGTTGTTGATGCCAGTTCATTGGATATATTCAAGAGGGAGTTAAATATGGCCCTTACGGCTAAAGGGATCAAGAGGTATGGAGAGAAAGCGGGAAAGGGGTACTGAGGTGAATGGTTAGCTATGATCTTCTTCAATGGTGGTGCAGGCTCGAAGGGCCGAATGGCCTACTCCTTTTCTATGTTTCTATGTAATCTCTGCAGCTGCATAAGATGGGGACCCTTGATTTAATGGCTCGTAAACTGCCAGAATGTTTGTTGAAGGTAAAAGGCAAATGATGTCCTGAGGTCATTAGCAGTTGTTTAAGGTGCTGGCAGGCCCCACCTGAAGTATTGAATATTGGTCACTTGAATCAAAGGATGATGTTTGAGAGCATGGAGGTGATCTACCAAGATTTCAAGAATTGAAGTTGTGAAGAAAAGTTAAGAGAATTGTTTGTCTAGGAGATGCTATTGAGTTTCACGGTTGCTAGCAGGTCTGGTGTGGAGCACATGGTGAGCTTAATGGTCATTGTTGTGATGGGGATAGGGAAGATGGACAATGCACGTTGTCTCTCACTTGCTTCAAAACTTTTTTAGGATTGGGAAATATTTGTTTCTGGGAAATGAAAATGTATCTACATGCAAATGTAACAGAAGTTGTTGTAAGCAGAGGTACCACAGGTTTCAGTGAAGAGATGGTAGAAGTGCACGCATTGGCAAAAGGAATGAAAAACTGGATAGTAAGTTTCACAGTGGTATTTCCTTCAAATGTCAGTTTTATTACTTTCTCCTGGCTTTGAAGTAAGATATGACAATGGTAATAAGTAGATGTAATATACTTGAACTTTCAAAAAGCCTTTTAAGGTACCGGCCACATAATAGACTCATGACTAAAGTCATGACTCATGTCTGTGGAGTCAGGGCAAGTAGCAGAATGAACAGCAAGCAGTCTACAAAACAGGAGAGATGGGTTTAAGGGTAGCTGCACAGATTGGCAGAAGCTGGGAAGTGGTGGTCCACAGGAATCAGTGCTGGGGCCAATGTTTACCATTTACATAAACTCGATGTAAATCAGAGTACAATTTCAAAATTTGTGGATGACACCAAATTGGGGGATTTAGTTAATACTGAGGAAGACTGCAACAAAATAAAATAAATTAATAAACTTGCAAAATAGGTGTGTAAATTACAACTTTTCAAAATTGAAGTGAGATGGATCATTTTGGTAGGAGGAATAAGAGGCCACATACTCGAGTCTAAATGGGGTAGAGGTGCAAAAGAGTCTAGGGGTACAAATTTACAATCATTAAAAGTAGCAATGCAGATTAACAAGGCCATAAAAATGCAAACCAATAACTAGTTTTATTTCTAGAGGAATAAAATTGAAAAGCGGAGTTATGTTAAACATATTGGGCCCAAGTTTCCACACGATAAAAAACGGGTGCCCCTCCGAGCTGGGCGCCTGTTTTTCGCGCCTAAAACGGCGCCGGAAAAAAAAGCGTGATTCTGGAGCGTTTTGCAGCTCCTTGTCTGTTTGGCGCGGCGCCCAGGGGGGCAGAGCCTACACTCACGCCGATTTTGTAAGTGGGAGGAGGCGGGTACTATTTAAATTAGTTTTTTTCCTGCCGGCAACTCTGCGCGTTGGAGCGTTCGCGCACGCGCAGTGTGAAGGAAACATTGGCACGGCCACTTTTGTAGTTCTTTGTAGCTGTTTAATTTTTGAACATTTTTTAATAAAAGCACATTGCCATCAGCACTGAGGCTTCCTGCTTACTGCCTGCCCCTCCCTCCCTCCCGTTCGCGGGAACGACGCCACATCGCTGAGCTGACTATAAGGCTTCCACCTCAAGTGGAAGGCTGCTTACTGCCTGCCCCATCCTCCCTCCCTCCCCTCCCGTTCGCGGGAACGACGCCACATCGCTGAACTGACTGAAGCACTTTCACACAGGTAGGAAGATGGTTTATTTAATCTTTTCTTTGCTTATAAATGTTTATTCAGGTTGGATTTATTTGTAGAAGTATAAATAAGGATTTATTGTAGAATTTAATGACTTCCCTTCCCCCTTCCCCCCCCCCCCCCCCCCCACCTCGTTCTGGACGCCTAATTTGTAACCTGCGCCTGATTTTTTTTAAATGTGTAGAACAGGTTTTTTCAGTTCTACAAAAATCTTCACTTTCTCCATTCTAAGTTAGTTTGGAGTAAGTTTTCACTGTGAAAACTTTGAAATCAGGTGTCAGTGGCCGGACACGGCCCCTTTTGAAGAAAAAATTCTGTTCCAAAGTAGAACTGTTCTACCTGACTAGAACTGCAGAAAAAAAAGTGGAGAATTGCGATTTCTAAGATAGTCCGTTCTCCACCAGTTGCTCCTAAAAATCAGGTGCAAATCATGTGGAAACTTGGGCCCATAGAACCTTGATTTTAGACTACACTTGCAGTATGCTGTACAGTTCTGGTCTTAGTGCCAAAAAGGATATAGATGGCGTTGGATGAAGAGGGATGGGAGATGTTTGTGTGAAGCATAGACGTTGGGCTGAATGACCTGTTTCTGTGCTGTAAATTCTATAATCTCCATGCACCTAACTGCTGAAATTACATCAACAACTTTTAACATAGTAAAATGTCCCAAAGTGCTTCGTTTGACTGAGCCATACAGATATTTAGGACCGAAAGCTTGGGTCAAGAGGTAGTTGTAAGGAGCATATTAAAGGAGGTAGAGGCGGAGAATTCCAGAGCTTGGAGCCTAGTCAACTGAAGGCACGGACACCAATGATGTAATTAAAATGTGGTACACATGAGCCAGAATTGAAGGAGTGCAGCTATCTGAGGGTTGTAGGGCTAGATGTAACTGGGAGGAGCGAGGTTCTGGAGGGAGTTGAAAACCAGATTGAGAATATACACTTTTGTTACTGTAGAGGGCTTGACCTTTTCGACTATGTTGCAAAACTAGTAGTGGGAAATCAAGGTGGCAGCCAAAATTATTTTTGAATACTCTGTTTTTTTTTAATTAAATTTGTCCCCTTCTGTTTATGCTGACCATTTGTGCTTGACTTCTTAGACACTTTGTAGTTCATATGTTTTTCTGCTCTTGATTCATACCTATCTTACATTTAAGTTGTCATTTGTGTTCTCCCCCCGCACCCCCCCCCCCCCCCCCCCCACCAAACTGCCAAACCGAACGTCCTTTTAAAGGTGGTACATCTTGTCTACCGGGGCTTTAAACATTGGAAGTAAAAAAAACTGAATGTTATAAAGGACACTGCTTTGCCAAAATTCTGGACTGAATTGCAGAATATGTAGAAGTTCATCCCTCCAAAATGCTGTGCAATGTGATTGTAAATTAGACATCCCTGATATTGTATGCAACCTGGCATGATGTATCTCTGTTATAAAACAGCATATCCTCTTTAGGAGCAATGCCACACGTGATCAATGGTCCCTGTAATTTTTTGGGGGCTGTGTGGCCCACTCAAAATTGTGCGCATGTGCGGTTTTTCCCCTTTAAAAGCCCGAAAGCTGGCTATGTGGGACCTCCAGGTGGCTGCACAGCTTAAAGGGAACATTGCAGGTGAACTGCCAGTACATATTGAAAACTACATTTGTATGTTTTTCCTCTGTCTTCCTTTCACCCAGTTGGAATTTTGTATTTATAAATACAATTGTCGCAAGAGCTTGCCATCCAAATCAGATAAAATAAAGCAGTTGGTACTGACTTTACAAATCAGCATCACCAATCTGCAGGAGTCCAGCCAATCATGGTGCCACTGCCATTTAATCTTTGCTCCACTAACTCCACCAAAACCAGATTAATTTCTCGTTGCTGTTGTAATTAGTTTTGGAGCACTTTATGCTCCAAGGGTGAGTGAAAGGCTATATGCATAGCCTTGCTAGTTCAACTTTTACACCCAAAAGGAGTGGAGATACAGCTGTATTGTTTGCTATATTGTCTAACCATATTAGCTGACTTCAAATAGCTTAGTAGAGTTAGCCTTCTGTACCTACTATCCAGCTAGAGACCTCCTAGGACCAAAATTTTGCTTGAAGGGTTTACAGCTTTCCTTTGCCACTAAAGTTCTGGTCAAAGCAATGACTACAGCAGTGACTTTGTACAGCATCTTGTTAATGTAAAGAAAGGTCCCAAAGCAATTCACAAAGGGTGATCAGACAAAAATAGACACCAAGCCAAAGGAGATATTGTGACCGATAACTCAAAGCTTAATCAAAGATGTAGGGCTGAAGGAGGGAATTCCAGAGATTGGGGACCAGATGGCTGAAAACAAAGCCACCAATGGCAGGGCGAAGGAAGTGGAGGGTACACAAGGCTGGAGTTTGAGGAACACAATTCATGGAGGGTTGGAGGGCTGGAAGAGGTTAGAGGTGGCGAGGGATGTGGCCTTGAGGGATTTGAACACGAGGATGAGAACTTAAAATTGAGGCGTTGGTGGACTGGGAGCCCATATAGGTCAGCAAGCACTGGGCTGATGGGTGAACACTCATTGGTTAGGATATGGGCAACAGAGTTTTGAAATGAGCTCGAGTGGAAGATGGGAGGCCACCCAAGAGCATTGGAACAATGAATTCTAGAGGTAACAAAGGCATGGTTTCAGCAGCAGATGAGCTGAGACAGGGGTAGAGATGGGTAATATTACGGAGGAGTCTTTGTAATAGAGAAGATAAGGTGCTGAGGTTGAGCAATCTGATTCGGCCTGCGACAGTGACCAGGGAAGAGGGTGGAGTAGGGAACAAAGTTTGACAGGAGCCAAAGATGATGGCTTTCGTCTTCCCAATGTTTAATTGCAGGTAATTGCGCCGCATCCAGAACTGGATATCTGGTGGTAAAAGCAGTGGAGGGGCTTGAAGTGCTGGTGAGGTGAAGCAGGGTGTCATCAGCGTAAATGTGAAACCTGACGTGGCTTTGGATCCTTGGGGGACTCGAGGTAAATGTGCGGAAGTGGGAGCCGTAATTGTGGGAGATTCTCTGACTACGACTGGATAGGTAAAAGTGGGATCAGGAAAGGGTAGTCCCGTCTCAGAGGGGAGGCATTAGTGAGAAAGGTATGTTGGCTGCAGGGCGGTAGAGAAGGATGAGGCATAGTGCCCCACGGTCAGTAACTGACCAACGGATCCACCATAGACCCATTCCACATTCGGACTGCGGTCAAGCAAGGCTGTGTCATCACACCAACGCTCTTCTTGATCTTCCTTGCTGCAATGCTCCATCTCTCCCATCAACAATGAGGTCCAACACTTCCTTCAGTGTGCCAGTGCAGCCTTCAGTCGCCTGAGGAAGAGTGTTTGAAAACCAGGACCTCAAACCTGGCAGCAAGCTCATAGTCTACAGAGCAGTGGTAAATCCCAACCTCCGATATGGCTCAGAGACATGGACTATGTACAGCAGGCACCTCAAAACACTGGAGAAGTACCACCAATGCTGCTTCCGCAAGATCCTGCAAATCCATTGGCAGGATAGGCGCATCAACGTCTGTGTCCTCACTCGGGTCAATATCTCCAACATTGAAGCACTGACCACGCTCGATCAGCTCTGCTGGATGGGCTACATCGCCCCCGTGCCTGGCGCAAGACTCTCAAAACAAGCGCTCCATTCCAAGCTTTGACACAGCAAGCGAGCCCCAGGTGGGCAGAGGAAACTCTTCAACGACACCCTCAAAGCCTTCTTGAAAAAATGTAACATCCCCACTGACACCTGGGAATCCCTGGCCCAAGACCGCCCAAAGTGGAGGAAAAGCATCTGGGAAGGCGCTGAACACCCAGAGTCCCTTCGCCGCGGGAAAGCTGAAGCCAAACAGAAGGAGCGTGTGGCAACCCAGGCACCCCACCCACCTGTTCCTTCAACCACCGTTTGCCCCACCTGTGACAGACTGTAGATCCCGCATTGGACTCTTCAGTCACCTGAGAACTCTTTTCTAGTGTGGCAGCAAGTCGTCCTCTACTCCGAGGGACTGCTGATGATGAGTTTGTGACATTGATTAGGGCCTCTTCAGCCTGTGGCAGGGCAGAAACCTGATTGGAGATTCTAGTTCTTATGTCTAAACACTAGTCAAGCATAAGCTGCTGGTCAGTTACTTTTCTAATGCAAATCATGCCTCTCCTTGGCCCCGATCATGTCGCTCCATGATCAATCGCCGCTCCTTCGCCTCCGACCCCTCCACTTCTGCTGTACCTGCCCATGCTCCCATCACCAACCTGGGTTATGATGACATCCAAACCAGTCGTCCTCTTCACAGCCGCCTCCCTCCTGCACCAGCACGTGCTGCACCTTTGTAGTGGTACGCTCCATGCCTTTTAAGGCCCTGGCCTGCTGTTGATGGACCTTGCAGGTCGGGGTCGCTGCGCGAAATGCCAGCTCCACACTCCACCCCTTTTAAGGCCTCGGCCTGCCGCTGATGGTCCTCGCAGGAGAGGCGAGTGCCCAGGGGCAGCACAGGCCAGCCCACACTGCGATATGTGTGCGCACTAGGTCCGTGCAACAGAGCTGCTCTCTAGTCGCCCTGGTTAATGTTTGCCACTGGACCAAGACCTAGCTCTGTCAAGCCCATATGGTGGCTGGTGTGCAACGGCCACCACACATTTATAATTAAAAAAAAACATTTTTAATCCATGCACTGGCATCTTCTGCCCTTCAACATGTATTCGGGCCTGTAATATTGGGTCTTTAAAATACCTGTGAACTCATCCCTTTTTTGGCGTGGAAGCAAATCATCCTCGACACGACGGACTGCCTATAATGAATGCAAATAACCTTCACCTCGTGCTGTGATTAGAGCACAATGGAGCATTTCTTGATTCCAGTCTGGCCCCCTGTGATGCAAGCAGATGAATCTCAGTAATTCTGTGCCATTTGCTGCACTTGCGCATTGAATGGGTTTTGTGCAGCTACCACTGACCAAGCAATGTGCTGATAACCAAATACTGTCTCTAGTTGGTGTTGAATTACTTGAAGACTTGTAAATTGGAATGGTTCATCTTTTATAGATTTGTACCTTTTTAAAATTGTGGCAGAAATGAACAGTGACTTCCCACCTATTTTATTTATGTTGTCTACCTTGTAGGTAGCATTTAGCAACTGTGCAGCATCTTGCCATGATGGCATAAACATTGGTCTCCATCATTGAATAGGCCATTTAACTTCTAATTAAGCTGTAATGGGATTTTACAGAAGTGTTGTAACCTACCCATTTCCCAATTTGAGAGCCAGCAGGTAGTCTAGTCTAGTCCCAGGCCTTGCCTGCTTTGTAATCTGGTAACTGCACAAAAAGGTCAATGCCTGTGTGGTATTTGGCAAGTTGCTTGCCTCCTACCTTGTTGGTAGGAGTTTGACAAATGTGTAGCTGGAGGTGTGAATTATTTATTTCACACATAACCTAGTTGTAATATACTTGGTGATGGTGACACCTGTTAACACTGCGGGAACAGTAGCATAGTGGTAATGTTACTGGACTAGTAATCTGGAGACATGAGTTCAAATTCCATGTCAGGAATTTAAATTCAGTTAATTAAATAAATCTGGAATTAAAAAGCTAGTATCAAAAATGGTAACCATGAAATTACCCATCTGGTTCACCAATGTCCTTTAGTGAAGGAAATCTGCCGTCCTTACCGGGGGATCTGGTCTATATGTATATCTGGATCCACAGCAGTGTGGTTGACTCTTAAGTGTCCTCTGAAATGGCCCAGCGAGCCACTCTGTTGTACCAAAGAACAGTGGTTCTTCACTGCCAAGGTCAATTAGGGATGGGCAATAAAATGCTGGCCTTGCCGGTGACTCCCACATCTCTGGAATAAAGAAGAAAAAAATCTGCCTTGCATAGTATTAGTTTTAGATTGATAACTGCTTTCTTAATAAATAAAAAAAACTGTAATGGTGGTATTCAAATTATAGCTTTAAACCAATCTGATGTGTTGGAGGTACATTATAGGCAGTTGGTATGTGCCTTTCTTGGCTCTCCAGAAATCCCAGATGTTTTGCTTCCACTTAGCATCTCCATGATCATAAAAATGGTAAATTACTTGTGTGCAATTTTGATTGCAAGATTACACAAGAGGAAGAGGCAATTTACCAAAATTGAGACATTTAGATGACTGGAAAATTGGTACTGCCTGTGACTACCCCAGCTCTGTGAAAGACCCTTCTCCCAATAGATGTGGAAATTTGGTATCTTTCCTCCTCTCGACCATTGTTGCACATTTCTCAGTTTGATTTTTCCTTTCAATATTTTGCTTTGTTTTCCTTTCAATATTGGTTGAAATGTTTCCCATTGGTTTTTTTTAAAGCCTCCCTTTTGCGTCCCTTCCATCTCTCTAGAATCGTGCAACGTTAAAGGGAGGTCACTCGGCCAACTGTGCCTGCACCCTCTCCAAGCTGTCCACTTTGTCCCATCTCCGACCCTTTTCTTTTTATTTCTGATGTGACAAACAACCAACTGCAATTTTTAAGTGTTCCTAACTTCACCCCTCCTTTTATTTGTGGTCTTAAATTAAAGAAATAACTTTATACTTTTCACAACCTCAGGACTTCCCAAACTGCATTGCAGCCAATAAAAGTACTTTTGAAGTATAGGTACTTGTGTGTTTTGGAAATGCAGCAGCCAACTTGTGCACAGCAAGGTCCCACAAACAGCAATGTTTTAGTGAAGTTGTTGAGATGAATGTTGGCCAGGACACTGGGAGAACTCCCTGCTCTTAAAATAATGGTGTGGGATCCTTTCAATCCACCTGAGGGGAAATATCAGTTCAACATCCCATGTGAAAGACAGCACCTCCAGCAATGCAGCACTCCCTCAGTATGGCACTGAAGTGTCAACCTAGATTATGTGCTCAAGTAACTGGAGCGAGTTGAACCCACAACCTTCTGACTCTGAGGCAAGAGTGCTACTAAGTTGCAGTGGACTCTCAAATGAATGCCCTCTAGTTGCTGGCTGACTAATGGAAAATGTCTTTCCCTAGTTGTACCATATCAACCCGCTCATACTTTTGAGCTCCTGTGAATCTTCACTAAAAAGAAAAGATTCCATTTTTCATTAGTCTCGCCTGATAACTAGAGCCCTTCATCCTTTGTGTATCAAACTTTTCCATACTCTTTCCATGGAGTTGACATCCTTTTGTAAATAAAGACACCCAAAACTGGACACACTATTCCAATCCCAGCCGAGCCAACAATGTCTGTTTCCCTGATGATTCTGCTGCGTTCACTTTTCTCCTTGATCTAACTTCATTGTTTGTTTCATTTCTACCTAAATGGCGCAGGGCTGTGTAACACCTCCAAACCCCTTCAAGTATCAGCAGTGCTGTCCAGTAGAACATAGCCATATAGCTGTCAACATCTTTTCCCCCAGGTCATAGTTAGCCATGGCAGTTTTTTGCGGGAGGCGGATGCAAAACTAGAGGTGCCGACCTTTTTTTGGATGGTGGGGGTTTGGTTAACATTGTCTCCAGGCAAGCAAAGTAACCTGGTTTTGGCTACAATAGATCGGTAATGAGGTCTTTCTGCATTTCTCTTGTGCAGGCCAATTTGAGCAATGCGAATACAAAACCAACTCCTGGGTTTGGATTTGTACATGTGCCGATATTAAAATTATCGACTGGAGGAGTCTGACCGCTTTTTCCCTTGGCACTGCTCAATTGCATACTTGTCCAGCTTGATGCATTTTCTGTAAAGTAAATGTGACTGTTGTATTGCCGTGGAAAATAATTGTTGTATCTTTATTCACAGCGAAGGCGGTGTGTTCAAAGCTCATCTCACCTTCCCCAAAGACTATCCCCTCAGGCCGCCAAAGATGAAGTTCATCACTGAAATCTGGCATCCAAATGGTGAGAACAAATTCAAAAATGCCAGCAAAGCTTGGCTATAAATTGGGGATGTAGTGGGAAAGGAGCGTAATGAGCAATGTTCCCTCTAATTTGTGATGGAAGTGTGTGGTCCCTTTAAATTTGCTGAACGGCCACATGGTATCTTGCAGCAGCTGGTGAGTGGCCTGTGCGGGACCTGCCGATTGGTGGGTGTTCGCGCACCTTGGGAGGGAACGTTGTGCTTCCCCCTCATTAGCTATCTCAAATTTTGGCAAAATCGACTGATGTTTAACTCCAGTATTTTTTGTGTGTGTGGGGAGGTTAGCGCACTGAGTCTGAGGATATGATGTTTTATACCAGGTGAATTAAACCCTGCAGCACACTATATTGTATAATGGAGGAAAAACACTCCCAACCTGCACGCTAAATTCTTAGAAACCAGTAAAAAAATAACGAGCATAGATGGAAGTGAAACACAATCCCATGAGTTAGACATCACTAGTCTCTTTCAGCCTTCAAGCATGAGTTATCTTTTCATACCCTGAGCAAATCAATCCACTGGCTATATTAAAATGAGTGCTAATTGTGCAAACAGCTCTTGACTATTTACAATGAAACCTTTACCTCAAGTGAAGGGTTCCCTGGAAAGGCTGCATTTCCTTTACATGCCAGTTTGGTTTAGGTCTCATTAGACTGCATTGTGCTTCACTGTTTTATAGAATCATGGAGCACTTGGTTAAGCTGGAAATGCAGCTCTTTGACCATGGTGTGGTTCAACTTCACAGACTTCAGCAGATGATCCCTCGCTGGAGATTTTGTTTCTGGCTGTCAAAACTGGTTTTATACTCCGAGGGGTTTATAATGAAGTGCTACTGACCATGTTTGTTATACCTACCCTTCATTCCAGCAACCACAAAGATAGGGTGCTTGGGCAGATTGTGTGTGGTGTGTGTGTGTGTGTGTGTGACCTGTACATGTGGGTATTGGTTGCACCTCAACAGACCAGGGATCAATATCCTCGTTTTGGGGAGGGGGGTGGTTAAACTAGCTTGGCAGGGGGTTGGGAGCCTAAGCATAGATTCAGTAGGGAGGGAAGTAAAGCTGGAATTGGAAAGCAAAAATGTAGAAAGTGAAATTTGAAGGTCAGGAAACCAGGGCTAGGAAGTAGTCAACAAGAAGGTCTGGCTGTACTAAATGGTATATACTTCAATGCAAGGAGTATAGCGAAAAAAGCAGATGAACAGAGCACAGGTAGACTATTGGGAGTATGATGAGAGAGCTATTAGAGACATGGCTAAAAGAGGGGCAGGTATGGCAGCTCAACATTCCTGGTAACAGGATTTTTGGAGGGGGGGGTGGTAAAAAGGGATGGGGGGGAGATTGTGGTATTGATTAAAGAAACTATTACAGATGTGATGAGGGATGATATGTTACGGGGATCATCAAACGAACTGAAAAAAACGAGGCGATCACACTGCTGGATGTCTACTATAGACCCCCAAAACAGTGAAGAACAACAAAAATATATGTAGGCACATTTCTGAAGTGCAAAACTACAGGTCAATAATAGTAGGGGATTTCAACTATCCTAATATTAACTGACAAAATTAGTGAAAGGTAGAGGGTGCGGAATTCCTAAAATGCATTCGAGAACTTTTTTAGCCAGTAGGTAGCAAGCCCAACACTGGAGGGGGCGGTTCTGGATTTAGTTTTAGGGAATGAAGCTGGGCAGCTGAAGGGGGTAACAGTGGGAGAGCATTTAAGTGCTAGTGACCATAATTTAGTTAGATTTAAGGTAGTTATGGAAAAGGATAAGGATAAACCAGGGATAAGTTCTAAATTGGGGAAAAGGCAGCAGAAGCCAACTTTGCTAAGCTGAGAGGTTATTTAGCCATAGTGGACTGGAAATAGCTACTTGAAGGTAAATCAGTGGGAGGCATTCAAGGAGGAGATCGAGGGTTCAGGCCAAATATGTGCTCCTTATGGGGGGGGGGGGGGGGGGAAAGGTGGGCCTAACAAATCTAGAGCCCCCTGGATGTCTAGGGACATACAGGGTAGGATTTTTTTTAAAAAGAGAAGCTTATGACTGATGCTGAAAGCTTAAATACTGCAGAATTTCTAGAGTATAGAAAGTGCAGGGGTGAAATTTAAAAAGGATATTAGGAAAGCAAAGCGAGAGCATGAAAAATTCTTGGCAAAGAAAACCCAAAGATGTTCTAAATATATTAAGAGGATAACTAAAAGTGTAGGGCCTATTTGAGACTGAGGGTAATCTGTGTGGAGGTGGAAGATGTGGGTATGGTTCTTAGTGAATATTTTGTGTCTGTTTTCACAAAGGAAAGGGGCTATTGAGGAAGAGTGTGAACTATTAGATTAAATAAATAGTGAGAGGAGTGGTATTGAGGGGTTTAGCAGCATTGAAAGTGGTTAAGTCCCCAAGCCTGGATGAAATGTATCCCAGGCTGTTAAGCAAAGCAAAAGAGGAAATAGCAGAGGTTTTGACCACTTGCCAATCCTTTCTGGTTTCCAGTGTGGTACCGGAGGACTGCTAATGTGGTATCTTTGTTTAAGAAGGGATAAACTGAGTAATTATAGGCCAGTCAGTCTAATCTCAGGGGTGGGAAAATTATTGAAAAAAATCCTGAAGGACAGGATAAATCTTCATTTTAGAAAGACCGATTAATCAGGGAAAGTCAGCACGGATTTGTTATGGGAAGGTCGTGTGACCAACTTGATTGAATTTTTCGAGGAGGTGACCAGGAGGGTCGTTGAGGGCAGTGCGTATGATGTAGTGTATATGATAAGGTCCCACATGGTAGACTGGTCACGAAAGTAAAAGCCCATGGGATCCAGGGCAAAGTGGCAAGTTGGATCCAAAATTGGCTTGGAGGTAGGAAGCAAAGGATAATGATTGATGGATATTTTTGTGACTAGAAGGATGTTTCCAGTGGGGCTCCGCAGGGCTCAGTACTGGGTCCCTTGCTTTTTGTGGTATACATCAATGATATAGATTTGAAAATACAGGGCATGATTAAGAAGTTTGCAGATGATACGAAAATCAGCTGTGTTGTTGGAGAAAGCAGCTGCGGACTGCAGGAAGATATCAATCGACTGGTCAGATGAGCAGAACCGTGACACGTGGAATTTAATCAGAAGTGTGAGGTGCAATGCATTTGGGGAGGGTTAACAAGGACAGGGAATGCACATTAAATGGTTGGACACAAGTGTAGAGTAATAAAGGGATATAGAATAAAGAGTGCATGTCCACAGATCCCTGAAGGTAGCAGGCCAGGTAGATAAAGTTAAGAAGGTATACGGAATGCTTGCCTTTATTAGCCGAGGCATAGAATATAAGAGCAGGTGGGTTATGCTTGAACTGTATAAAACACTAGTTAGGCCACAGCTGGAGTACTGCGTGCAGTTCTGGTCACTGCATTACAGGAAGGTGGTGATTGCACTGGAGAGGGTATGGAGGAGATTTACGAGGATATTGCCAGGAGTGGAGAATCTTGGCTATTAGGGCAGATTGGATAGGCTGGATTTGTTTTCCTTGGAACAGAAGCAGCTGAGGGGAGACCTCTTTGTGATGTATAAAATTATGAGGGGCCTAGATATAGTGGATCGAAAGGGCCTAGTTCAAGGGAGCAGAGGGGTCAACAACCAGGGGGCATAAATTTAAAGTAATTAGTGGAAGGTTTAGAGGGGAAATTTCTTCACGCAGAAGGTTGTGGGGGTATGGAACTCACTGCCTGAAAGGGTGGTAAAGGCAGAAACCCTCGCCACATTTTAAAAAGTACTTGGATGTGCACCTGAAGTGCTATAACCTGCAGGGTTACAGACCTAGAATTGGAAAGTGGGATTAGACTGGATAGCCTCTTGTTGGCCGGCACGGAAACGATGGGCCAAAATGGCCTCCTTCTGTCCTGGGAACTTCTGTTTCTCGCTCTCCACCCAGTACTCCAGCTGTCCTAATCAGTGTTTGATATAGTTCAAGCATAACCTCCCTGCTCTTTGCCTTTATTGCTGATGCATAGAATACATCATTCCATAATGCCTTCTAACCTTATCTACCTGGTCTGCTACCTTCAGGGATCTGTGGACATGCACTCCAAGGTCCCTTTGTTCCCCTCCAATTCTGTGTGCTACCATTTAGAAACATAGAAAATAGGTGCAGGAGTAGGCCCTTCGAGCCTGCACCACCATTCAATAAGATCATGGCTGATCCTTCACCTCAGTACCCCTTTCCCACTTTCTCTCCATACTCCTTGATCCCTTTAGCCATAAGGGCCATATCTAACTCCCTCTTGAATAAATCTAATGAACTGGCATCAACGACACTCTGCGGCAGGGAATTCCACAGGTTAACAACTGAGTGAAGAAGTTTCTCCTCATCTCAATCCTAAATGGCCTACCCTTTATCCAAAGACTGTGTCCCCTGGTTCTGGGCATCCCCAACATCGGGAACATTCTTCCCGCATCTAACCTGTCCCGTCCCGTCAGAATCTTGTGTTTCTATGAGATCCCTTCTCATCCTTCTAAACTCGTGTATAAAGGCCCAGTTGATCCAGTCTCTCCTCATTTCAGTCCAGTCATCCCTGGAATCAGTCTGGTGAACCTTCCCTGCACTCCCTCAATAGCAAGAACATCCTTCCTCAGATTAGGAGACCATAACTGAACGCACCATTCCAGGTGAGGCCTCACCAAGGCCCTGTACAATTGCAGTAAGACCTCCCTGCTCCTATACCCAAAACCCTAGCTATGAAGGCCATCATACCATTTGCTGCCTGCTGTACCTGCATGCCAACTTTCAAGGACTGATGAACCATGAACCATGAAACCCAAGTCTCGTTGCACCTCCCCTTTTCCTAATCTGCCGCTATTCAGATAATCTGACTGTGTTTTTGCCACCAAAGTGGATAACCTCATTTATCCACATTATACTGCATCTGCCATGCATTTGCCCACTCGCCTAACCTGTTCAAGTCACCCTGTAGCCGCTTAGCATCCTCCTCCCAGCTCACACCGTCACCCAGTTTAGTGTCATCTGCAAACTTGGAGATATTACACTCAATTCCTTCATCCAAATCATTGATGTATATTGTAAAGAGCTGGGGTCCCAGCACTGAGCCCTGCGGCACTCCACTAGTCACTGCCTCCCATTCTGTTTATCCCGACACTGCTTGTCTGCCAACCAATTCTATCCACACCAGTACATTACCCCCAATACCATGTGCTTTGATTTTGCACACCAATCTCTTATGTGGGACCTTGTCAAAGGCCTTTTGACAGTCCAAATACATCACATCCACTGGTTCTCCCTTGTCCACTCTACTAGTTACATCCTCAAAGTTCCAGAAGATTTGTCAAGCATGATTTCCCTTTCATAAATCCATGCTAACTTGGACCGATCTGGTCACTGCTTTCCAAATGTGCTGCCATTTCATCCTTAATAATTGATTCCAATATTTTCCCCACGACTGATGTCAGGCTAACTGGTCTATAATTGCCCGTTTTTTCTCCCTCCTTTTTAAAAAAAAAAAGTGATGTTACATTAGCTACCCTCCAGTCCATAGGAACTGATCGAGTCGCTAGACTGTTGGAAAATGATCACCAATGCATCCACTATTTCTAGGGCCACTTCCTTAAGTACTCTGGGATGCAGACTATCAGGTCCCGGGGATTTATCGGCCTTCAATCCCATCAATTTCCCCAACACAATTTCCTGCCTAATTAGGATATCCTTCAATTCCTTGTTCTCAGTAGACCCTCGTTCCCCTAATACATCTGGAAGGTTATTTGTGTCTTCCTTCGTGAAGACAGAACCAAAGTATTTGTTCAATTGATTTGCCATTTTTGTTCCCCATTATAAATTCACCTGAGTTCGACTGCAAGGGACCTACATTTGTCTTCACTACTCTTTTTCTCTTCACATATCTAGAGAAGCTTTTGCAGTCAGTTTTTATGTTCCTGGCAAGCTTCCTCTCGTACTCTATTTTCCCCCTCCTAATTAAACCCTTTGTCCTCCTGCTGAATTCTAAATTTCTCCCAGTCCTCTGGTTTGCTGCTTTTTCTGGCCAATTTATATGCCTCTTCCTTGGATCTAACATTATCCTTAATTTCCCTAGTTAGCCACGGTTGAGCCACCTTCCGTTTTATTTTTACTCCAGTCAGGGATGTACAATGTGTATTCCCTTTTCTTGTTAGCCCTTCCCAAATGCATTAATTGGACTGAAGGTAGACAAGTCCCCTGGTCCTGATGAAATGCATCCCAGGGTATTAAGAGATGGTGGAAGTTATAGCAGATGCATTTGTTATAATCTACCAAAATTCTCTGGACTCTGGGGAGGTACCAGCGGATTGGAGAACAGCTAATGTAACGCCTCTGTTTAAAAAAAGGGGGCAGGCAAAAGGCAGGTAACTGTAGGCCGGTTAGTTTAACATCTGTAGTGGGGAAAATGCTTGAAACTATCATTAAGGAAGAAATAGCGGGACATCTGGATAGGAATAGTGCAATCAAGCAGACGCAGCATGGATTCATGAAAGGGAAATCATGTTTAATTAACTTACTGGAATTCTTTGAGGATATAACGAGCATGGTGGATAGAGGTGTACCGATGGATGTGGTGTATTTAGATTTCCAAAAGGTATTCGATAAGGTGCCACACAAAAGGTTACTGCAGAAGATAAAGGTACGCGGAGTCAGAGGAAATGTATTAGCATGGATCGAGAACTGGCTGGCGAACAGAAAGCAGAGAGTCGGGATAAATGGGTCCTTTTCGGGTTGGAAATCAGTGGTTAGTGGTGTGCCACAGGGATCGGTGCTGGGACCACAACTGTTTACAATATACACAGATGACTTGGAAGAGGGGACAGAGTGTAGTGCAACAAAATTTGCAGATGACACTAAGATTAGTGGGAAAGCGGGTTGTGTAGAGGACTGAGGCTGCAAGGAGATTTGGATAGGTTAAGCGAATGGGCTAAGGTTTGGCAGATGGAATACAATGTCGGAAAGTGTGAGGTCATCCACCTTGGGGGAAAAAAACAGTAAAAGGGAATATTATTTTGAATGGGGAGAAATTACAATGTGCTGTGGTGCAGAGGGACCTGGGGGTCCTTGTGCATGAATCCCAAAAGGTTAGTTTGCAGGTGCAGCAGGTAATCAGGAAGGCAAATGGAATGTTGGCCTTCATTGCGAAAGAGATGGAGTACAAAAGCAGGGAGGTGTTGCTGCAACTGTATAAGGTATTGGTAAGGCCGCACCTGGAGTACTGCGTGCAGTTTTGGTCACCTTACTTAAGGAAGGGTATACTAGCTTTGGAAGGGGTACAGAGACTATTCACTCGGCTGATTTGAGAAATGAGGATAGATTGAGTAGACTGGGTCTTTACTCCTTGGAGTTCAGAAGGATGAGGGGTGATCTTATAGAAACATTTAAAATCATGAAAGGGATAGACAAGATAGAGGTAGAGAGGTTGTTTCCATTGGTGGGGGAGACTAGAACTAGGGGACACAGCCTCAAAATATGGAGGAGCCAATTTAAAACCGAGTTGAGAGAATTTCTTCTCCCAGAGGGTTGTGAATCTGTGGAATTTTCTGGCCAAGGAAGCAGTTGAGGCTGGCTCATTGAATGTTTTCAAGTCAAAGATAGATTTTTAAGCAATAAGGGAATTGAGGGTTACAGGGAGAGGGCGGGTAAGTGGAGCTGAGTCCACGACCAGATCAGCCATGATCTTATTGAATGGCGGAGCAGGCTCGAGGGGCTAGATGGCCTACTCCTGTTCCTAATTCTTGTTATGTTCTTATTACCTCACACTTCTGATTAAATTCCATTTGCCACTGTTCTGCCCATCTGACCAGTTGATTGATATCTTCCTGCAGTTCACAGCTTTCTTCATCAACCACACAACGGATTTTAGTATCCTCTGCAAACTTCTTAATCATACCCCCTATATTCATTGATGTATACCACAAAAAGCAAGGGATCTAGTACTGAGCCCTGCAGAACCCCACTGGAAACATCCTTCTATTCACAAAAACACCTATCAACCCAACACCCATAGGCCCTTTCTATCCACTATATCTAGGCCCCTCATCATTTTATACAACTGAGGTCTCCCCTCTGCCTCTGAGCCAATTCTGGATCCAACTTGCCACTTTGTCCTGGATTCTATAGGCTTTTACCTTCGTGACCAGTCTGCCATGTGGTACCTTATCGTATACACTGTCATATGCACTGCCGTCATCGACACTCCTGGTTACCTCCAAGAGTCTTGTGCTTTGAAGCCCTAATTTAAATGTTTTTTTGTCTTGTGGGGTTCTGGGAAGCACCCAGATCAATCCTTTAAAATGTTAAAGGCTTGTTTGCATTCTAAATATATTTAGTGGCTTATGAGTTGAAGCTGGAAATGTCACTACCATTGAAGCAAAGATGTCAGCTTTCCTCTTGGTCACCTGGAAGATACTTCTATTGCTGCCAAGGAGTAGAGCTTCGGCTTGCTATTGCCTAAAATGGAAACCAAGCAGTCAGCATATGTGGAGAAAACAGGTGCAACATACATGAATGTGACGCACAATGACTGGCAAAAGTGTTTAAATGGAAAACGAGAGATGTTGAAGAGACAAATAGGAGGTAGAATAAGCAAAGACATTTACCAGGTTCAGGGTGTGTGAATAGCTGAAGTGATAAGGTCTATAGAAATGAAAGTCAGAAAAATTGGCAAAGCTGAGAAACTGAGGGTCAACACTGAATGCAGACTGTCCTGCCAGCATAGTGCTCTGATAAAAGGATGCCACCCCCAGCACCAACATGTCCTTTTTTCCCCTTTTCTAACCCCCCCCCCCCCCCCCAACCCTGTCGCTAGGATGTTGACGCCCATTAGTTTGTTGAGTAAAGGTCTATCTACTTGATTCCAGATTCCCACCTGTTCTGAGCAAGTTCCTGTTTCTGTACAGGCAATAGAAACGTTTACCTGGAATAACCTGAGGCTTTGGGTTTGCCTTTGTTTGTTTGTTTGTTATTCACTTCAAAAATTCAGGTTGGTGTTCTTGGCCTTTTTGGTTCTGTTTCGCAGTCCATCGTTGTTTACATGACCTCCTCCATCTGTGATGAACTTTGAACTTTTGTAGTTTTATAAACCCTTTAATTCCCCAATTTATCTTGGGTATTGATGTACCATGGTCAGTTTTGTCCCAATCACACTTGCCTATGGCTGATTCCCAATTCAAAATCTGTCATTCCATTCTTTGCAATAACCAGTTCAACACTTGTCTGCTGTCTCTCAAATGTTGTTTCGTCTGACAGATGCTCCTCCACTCCCTGGTAAATTGAGGCCTATTGATAAAGATGATTGGGTCTGTTTCCAGGGGTGCCATTTTTAACATATACTGTAAAGGAAAAAGGCACAGCCTCCAACATTGGTTTGTGCAAATGTTGCATTTAGCTGCCCTGCCTCTTGAACTCGGGCCTGGAATATTATGGAGCTGAAGAGTGATGCGTAGTGTGTTCCCCATCTGCGTTGCAAAATCTGAGCTGTTAAATGTAATCGGACCTTTTTGTAGCCATGTTAAGATTAAGAAGAAACTAGGGATTTGGATCACTGGGCACTGGCATACCTAATCCTATTGGCCGATATTCAATGCTGACATTCACGTATGGCAAGTGTTTGGCCCACTTATGGAGCAGAGACCAGTGCTTGTCCCTCAATGGTTTTCTGGACCTGTACATCTGGGTTTTTCCAGCCCCCCAACCTTTTTTAAAATTCTTGTTTTCACAACAGTGAAACTGGCCACATGATGTAACTGGCTACTTAATTGGTCTTTAGAGCAATTCTTCCTGGAGGGATGTTTGACCAGCTGGGAAGGTCTGTTGTCCTCGGATTATCAACACTACTGTGTGTTTAACACTAGGAACATTTGCTGTCTTCAGTGGCCTCCAATGTCACTGCATGTGAGTGTGGTTGTAGGTCTCAGCTCGCTGTGGAGTTGATTTCTATATTGCTGCGTTACATTTTTTGTGCTCGTGTAGGGGCGATTACTGCAATATTTACAATGCAGAGTGTTTTTTCTAACTGTTCCATTAGCATGTGCAACACTCATCAAAGCCTTCCTCTGGGAATCCATTGAAGATGTCCCTTTTCAAGCCTCTGGTTCCAGCCAACTACAACAAATCTGAGTTGCACAAACCGGAGCCTTTCAAACTGGATTTGTGGCTGGGCAGTAACATTGATATGCAGATAGATTCGTTATCTTCTAGAACAGTTCTCGACCGTTTCTTTTTGCTTCCCAGGCCCACCCCCTCCCATGTTCCAAAAATTCTGCGGACCCCCTGTAACAACACAAGTGTTTTTTCTGTATTAAAAATTAGTTATTGGCTCTATTACACCTTACATGAAGAATTTATTAAATCCTAAATTTATATTAGCAAAATACTGCGACACTAAAAATATTCAACAGATCAAGCAGCATCTGTGGGAGAGAAAGAAAGAGTTAACGTTTCAGTTCTGACAAAAGGTAATCTACCTGAAGCATTAACTGCTTCTCTCTCCACACATGCTACTTCACCTGAGTATTTCCAGCATTTTCTGTATATCCTAAATTTACATTGTGTCCACTTGCAAGGCAAGGTCTGCTCCACCCTGTCAACCATTCACTTAAGAAATGAACCAGGAGCAACAAGCGACGGCACGTTTTTGTCCACGCTCAGTCGGACTGGACTAAAATTTCAGGTCCGTGTCTTCCATTTCAGAAACACAACTTGCCTCTTATTTCGATACCAAACCCCAACATCGCTGAGAAAAACAGCGACCTGAATTAACCGCACCAGTAATGGTGTAGGCGGATGGAAAATAAACAGGGTCCTGAATGATTTTACTCACCCACCTGATCACCATAAATTTTATAGTGACAATGGCAACCCCCCTCTTCTCCCTCCCCAACCCTTTCACAAGTAGCCGGCGGTATCTCAAAGGGAGTTAGATGTGACCCTTACGGCTAAAAGGATCAAGGGGTATGGAGAGAAAGTAGGAATGGGGGATTGAAGTTGCATGATATTGATTGGTGGTGCAGGCTCGAAGGGCCTACTCCTGCATCTCTTTTCTGTTTCTATGAGCGCCAGACTAGGCCTATCGATCTGTCAGTGAAGCACATGGCCATGAATATAAAGCTCTGAGTCTGAGGTAATTTTCTCACTTGTTTTGTGTCCATCATCCCTGTGCCATACTCAACTATTTTCATAACTTTTTTTTCTCTTTTGGCCTTTTATTGCCATGTTCAAACAAACAATGGTTTTGGTCAATATCAAGATTGCTCTTCGACAGAGCTGGTGCAGATGCGATGGGCTGAATAGTACAGCACAGAGGCCATTCTATGCTTCTATATGTATTAACTGCTCCTCTGACGGGCTGACTTGACATCCACCCTACTGCTCTGTCTCCTTGCGTTTGGTTGTGTTAAGTCCTATGAAGTGGTTCGTCCATCTTCACATTTTGATGAAGGTTCAACATCCGAAGCATTAACCCGACTTTTTTCTTTTGTTGTGGGATCTGTGTATTTCTTGCACCATCTGTTTTATTTCTTTGACTCTTGCCCTTTGAACTCTCCCTCCCATCTGCACTTGGTTGATTCCACGAAGCTATATTTACATTGGTTTCTTACCATTTTAGTTGCTGCCAGCTCCTGACGTGGGTCTTGTGCAGCTGGCAGCGACTGCAAGGCAAACGTGCTGGATCTGCCAAGGCCGGTACTTGGGATACTGTTTTTAAATAAATAAATAGAATAAACTGCCTCTCCCCAATAGCTGCACAAAACTTTAGTGTTTTGTTGGCTGGCCTTCAGTGTACCTGGCAAGCTAATTTGAGGGTTGCCACCAGCTGCAGGAGAACCGTACATCAGGACTCGGGAGCCAGCAAAAAAAGCAACAGAAAAGCAGCAATAGAAGGAACTTGTTTATTTCCTGATATCGAAACAGAAGGATTCAAGTCGAAACATGAGACAATCTTGTTGCATTCCAAATGCCGATGGCCTTGTTGTGTATTCCCATCAACTTCTGTATTTATTAATTTCTACCATTTTTTTCTATCATTCATCTTCCCCCTGACTGCAAAGGATATTTTCAGTGCTATTAGTCTCTGCCTTGGTTCCTGAATAGACAGTGCTATTATTCCTAAAGTTTGGCCTATAATTTATGGTCTGTGGCAAAGCTCTAAGGTGCTCGCTGAAGCCCACAGATCTCATGATCTCAGTGGCAAGAAATTTGTCTTTCTTGCCATGCAATTGCTTGTAGTGCAATGTAATGGGAATCCTCAGCGAGAGCTGCAGTGATGTCAACAAGCTGTCGAAGCAGCCAATCACAGTGACGAATTTTCAGACAGCAAACCAGGAAATGAAAAGCAGCTTTTAACTGCACTTGTAAGATGTTCGAGCAAAATAAAAGACCAGAGTGTTTCACATAGGTGTTGAGGTAGGAACTGAAATAGCATGAACAAACTTTTTAAAAATTGGTAGTTTAAAAAAAAAATTATTTTATTATATTGGGGATATATGACGCTCCGCAAATATAAAATTAGTTTTTTCAGGGCCAGAACGTTTGTTTAGCAGTCAATATGCTGCTAAAACCCCAGTTACTCTTAATCCAACAAGGCTTGACTTCTAATGGGGTAATTATTAACAATTGCTCCATTTATGATGGCACGGAAAAGCCCATTTTTTTTCATCCATTTCACTAATTGCTGCCTATGGAGGGGGAAAGGTGGAAGTGTCCAACATGCAGCCAGTGTCAGAACAGTGAATAACTGCCTGCGACTTCAGGATTTCCATGTTCAGATGCACATGCACTAAATGCTGAAGTTGCGGCCAATTTCAATGGGGTAATGACAGCGAATGCAGCTAGTTTGCCGTCATTAGCCACCACAAAATCCAGGCCTATGTTTCACAGGAAAATGCATTGTTGAGGTTTTATGGGCCATTGGCTGGCTGTGACTCCATACAAGGTGCTGAATAGGTACTGCTTGATTTGAACATTTTGTGAAGAATTTTCAGTGTACCAATCCAATTGGCAATGGTGAAATAAGCATAAGATTTTGTAACTTGAGTAAAGAAACTTTGTTTTCTTACAGTTGATAAGAATGGTGAGGTATGCATCTCTATCCTTCACGAGCCTGGAGAGGATAAATATGGATATGAAAAGCCCGAAGAGCGCTGGCTGCCAATCCACACTGTGGAGACTATTCTTATTAGTGTGATTTCAATGTTGGCAGATCCAAATGGAGACTCACCGGCCAATGTGGATGCAGCGGTAAGAACTTTTTGTTGGAAGTCTGAGCTTTGATGCCAACGTCATAACATTGGGGGAACTTGGTCATAAGCAGATTCAATCCCGTTCAACATTTTAAACCTTTTCAGACTAAAGAGTGAATCTGAACTGATGGTGCATGCAGGAACATTGGTCTCCATCATAAGTAGCAGCAAAACCAAGACTGCTGTTCAGAGAACCTGCTCAGATATCTGGGATTAATCCCAACGAGTTGCCTAATTCTCAAATACCAGAGCAAATCAACTAAGAATAGATAGTTAAAAACCTGAAACCAAAAATAAGGAGGGGGGAGGGGAGAGGGAGATGAGGCGAACTGCTCAATTGGTAACTGCTTTAGTGCACCTAGATGGAGTGATTTCTATTTTTGTTTGGCTGCAATTTAGTAGCATTATTAATGAGGTTGGATTATAATTTTCAGATCATGGAGAATTCATGTTGTAGCATGTTGCCTGGCATTAATGTTCCCCACAGAGTTCTGTGACTTCCCAAGTTCATGAATGATACCTGGGAAGCTCAGCAATTATCAGACCACACTTACACTGGAGTTCATGCTTAAACTTGTCTTCAATATCACACCAGTGTGTAATCTGATCTTGAATGAAATTGTTTCTCCACTTGCATTTATTTCAATTTGGTGTTGATGAACATGAAAAAATTAACATCTGGATAGCTATTGATTGATGACATACATTTGTACTTATTTGTGTGTCTTTTTTACCTCTTCTCTTGGCTTGCCTTCAAGTATTGATCAGAACCTTGGTGTTGTATGTAGCTGAAACTTCAATATCTACTATAGACCAGTCTTTCCCAAAAATTTTGAGTAAATGGATGGTGAATGTATTTCCTAGTTCCTGGTGCACTGAGCATAAGCAAGGCAAAAGTTCTAGCTCATTAAGTTTGCTATGGTTCACTGTGGTATTTTGCCTCTAATGGTTGTGTATTGGTATCAAAAACTCCAGGAAAAATAGTACTGGAAGTTTATCAGAAATGCACTGATTTCTTGCACCAATATTGCCAACCATGATGGGTCTGTAGTTGTCATTCCTCTACCTGCCCAACCCATTCATTTCACCATTGTGATCAGTTAGAAGGGCAAAACATTTGTCATTAGCTTGAACTATAAAAAAGCCAATCCAATGTGGAAATTTATGGTGTTGGATTTCTAGTGACTAGCCCCCCCACCACCCTATCTTGCTTTCCAAAACATTGGTCAGGGTAGCCTTGAGGAGTTCAGTGTATCCGGGATAGTTTCCTTGAACAGTATGTTTCAGAACCAACCAGGGAGCAGGCTATCTTCGATCTAGTACTGTGTAATGAGACAGGATTAATAAATGATCTCCTAGTAAAAGATCCTCTAGGAATGAGTAACCATAACATGGTTGAATTTCAAATTCAGTTGGAGGGTGAGAAAGTTGCTTCTCAAACCATGGTTTAAGCTTAAATAAAGGAGACTACAAAGGTATGAAGGCAGAGTTGGCTAAAATGGACTGGGAAAATAGACTAAAGAATGGGACGGTTGATGAGCAGTGGCAGACTTAAGAACTCAACAAAAATATATCCTAATGAGAAAGGATAGCCATCTGGCTAACTAAGGAAATAAGGGAGGGTATCAAATTGAAAACCAGGGCATACAATGTGGCCAAGACTAGTGGGAGGCTGGAGGATTGGAAAAGTTTTAAAAGCCAGCAGAGAAAGACTTTTTAAAAAAAAAAAAAAAATGATAGTGGGAAGATAGATTTTTAAAGTAAATTAGCACGAAATATCGAAACTGATAGTAACTGTTTCTACAGGTACATAAAAAGGAAGAGAGTGGCTAAAGTTGGTTCCCTGGAGTATGAGACTGGGGAATTAATAATGGAGAACAGGGAAATGACAGATTTTGAACAAATATTTTGTATCTGTCATCCCGGTAGAAGACATTCAGAACATCCTAATAGTGGATAATCAAGGGGCTATAGGTAGAGAGAAATTTAATACAATCGCTATCACTAATGCAATAGTACTAGGTAAAATAATGGGACTAAAGGTGGACAAGCCCCTGGACCTGATGCCTTACATCCTAATGGCTGCAGAGATAGTGGATGCATTGGTTGTAATCTACCAAAATTCCCTGAATTCTGGGGTGGTCCCAACAGATTGGAAAACCACAAATGTAACGCCCCTATTTTTATAAAAAAATTTTAAAAAAAGGAGGCAGATGAAAAGCAGGAACCTATAAACCAGTTAGCCTTGCATCTGTCGGGAAAATGCTGGAGTCCATTATTAAGGAAGCAGTAGCGGGACATTTTGGAAAAGCATAATTCAACCAAGCAAAGTCAGAGTGGTCTTATGAAGGGGAAATAATGTTTGACAAATTTGCTGGAGTTCTTTGAGGATGTAACGAACCGGGTGGATAAGGGGGAAATCAGTGGATGTGATGTATTTGAATTTCCAGAAGGCATTTGATAAAGTGCCACATAAAAGGTTACTGCACAAGATAAAAGCTCACGGTGTTTGGGGCAATCTATTAGTATGGATAGAGGATTGGTTAACTAACAGAAAACAGAGTCGGGATAAATGGGTCATTTTCCAGTTGGCCATCGGTGACTACTGGGGTGCCGCAGGGATCGGTGCTGGGTCCTCAACTATTTATAATCTATATTAATGACTTGGATGAAGGGACCGAGTGTAATGTAGCCAAGTTTGCTGACTACAAAGATGAGTGGGAAAGCAAATTGTGAGGAGGACACACACAATCTGCAAAGGGATATAGATAGGCTAAGTGAGTAGGCAAATATTTGGCAGATGGAGTATAATGTGGGAAAATGTGAGGTTATCCACTTTGGCAGAAATAATAGAAAAGCAAATTATAATTTAAATGGAGAAAAATTGCAAAGTGTTGCAGTACAGAGAGACATGGGGGTCCTTGTGCATGAAACACAAAATTAGTATGTAGATACAGCAAGTAATCAGGAAGGCAAATGAAATGTTTGCCTGTATTGAGGTGGATGGACTATAAAAGCAGAAGTCCTGCTACAACTGTACAGGGTAGTGAGTCCACACCTGGAATGCTGCGTACAGTTTTGGTCTCTGTATTTAAGGAAGGATATATTTGCATTGGAGGCTGTTCAGAGAAGATTTACTAGATTGCTTCTGGAGACAAGGGGGTTGATTTAGGAGGATAGGTTGGGCCTATACACATTGCAGTTCAAAAGAATGAGGTGTGATCTTATTGAAACTTAAGATAATGAGGGAGCTCGACAAGGTGGATGCAGAGAGGATATTTCCACTCCTAGGGGAAACTAAAACTAGGCGGCATAGTCTTAGAATAAGGGGCTGCCCATTTAAAACTGATGACTGAATTTTAGTGTTGTAAATCTTTGGAATTCTCTGTCCCAGAGAGCTGTGAAGGCTGAGTCGTTAAATATATTTTAAGGTGGAGATAGACAGATTTTTGAACAATAAGGGAGTAAAGGGTTATGGGAAGTGGAGCTGAGTCCATGATCAGATCAGCCATGATTTTATTGAATGGTGGAGCAGGCTTGAGGGGCCAATTGGCTGCCTCCTGTTCCAATTTCTTGTTACCTCAAATCCTAAAAGAGCACTAGCACTTGCACACTGGCTCCTGGTCTCGTGTGCAATTTTCCAGTCTTATTTGCTGTCTGTCCATTGCCGTTACTGTTCATGTATGTGAGATCACCTCCTGCTTGCCTTCAGCCCTAACTCAAAATTCCGCTGGAGTCTGCAATGACTTCAATTCCTTACTTAGAATTAATGTTCAAAATTATTCATAAACTCACTACCCCCTGCCCCCACCCCTTCTTCCAACCCAGCAGTTAGTGTTTGTTTTAGATTATACAGTCTTAATTATTCTTGTCTAAAGATTCAATATAATAAATTTGGTACTCGTTTTATAACATTGCATTTTCACACTTAAATTTTGCTTTTTTTTAAAAAAAATTGAAAAAAATTGCAATGGTCATTTCATTCAGATTGGAGTTAAATGTTCTTGTTTCTCCATCAGTTGGGTCTGTTTGGATACACCTCACTTATGCTCCCTCGGAGTTGATTTTTAGTGAGTGGAGGCAGGCTGCTGTGTAGTAATGCAAACCAGTTTTGTATGTCGGCTGTGGTTCAGTGGTAGTGCTCACCTCGTCAGTCGGTTCAAGTCCCACTCCAGCGACTTGAGCACGTAATCTAGACTGATATGGTGCAGCACTAATACTGACTTTCAGGTGAGATGCTAAAGAGGTTCTTTCTGCCTCGATGCCTTGAAATCCTTTGCATCCACCTGTTGAGTTGCAGTCCTCCCATGACCCGGCTAACATTTATCTTTAGCTAAACATTTTTTTGTTTAAATTATCTGATCATTCATCTCGCTGCAGTTTGTGGGGCTTTGTGGTTGCCATGTTTGCTGACACTGGCTGTAGTCACTGCTATAATGAAATGCTGTGTTTTGGGACATCCTGAGGACGTGAAAGGTGCAGTGTAAATGGAAGTTCTTCATTTGGGAAAGAAGTTGCAGTACTGAAGGATAAAGCATGGGGCCATCATAGTACTTTGCATTTGCCAAAATGGAGCTCACCAGCTTCAATTTTGGGTGTTGGGAATAAATGATTTGCTGAATTGTTCATTGGCTTGTCCTGGTTTTGAACTTGCAGAAAGAATGGAGGGAAGACCGCAATGGTGAATTCAAAAGGAAAGTTGCACGCTGTGTAAGAAAAAGTCAAGAGACTGCGTTCGAGTGACACTTCATTCGCCAGGAAGCTTCACTTTTCAGGGTAAGCAAAATCGAGGACTGTCGATCTGGTACAGTATTGCCTAATTGGGGTTTTCCTACTATCAGCAGGTTGTCTCGTGTTGAGCGAGTTAAACGGCAGTGAAGCAGTTACAGTTCTGATATCCTAAACTGCTTTAGTTTGCTCTAGTGCTTTGAACCGCAAAATGCAGAGATAAGATTACAGTCCTACCTCGATGGCCTCTATATGCTATCCTTCTGACCATTATACAGCAAGTATGTTGAAGGGTAATGAAGCAGATAATGAGAACCTTGAAGTTGAATAGCATTACATGCTGTTTTTGTATTGACTAACAGATTGTCGATGTACAGATTAAATATCCAGTTCTCTGGAATGAGTGTTCATGTGCATCATTGTATTTAACCACTTCAATATTGCTTTTCCTGAGGAGACTGTTACCAGATTCAGCATGGACTGAAGCATACTCCAGCGTCTGAAGATTATGCTATAGTTGGAAATCTATACTTCTAGCTGTAAAAGTACTTTTCTGCAGACTATATGCCAACTAACGTGCTGTATAGATACCTAATCTTTTTTGCATGCTGGCTGTGGCAATATGCTACAAGAAAAATGGCACTTAAGCCACTTGGCTTGCTACTGTGACTGGGAGGTCGATTTGCCGACAAATTCAGTGTCCTTTGAGACGACATTAATTATGATCTAAGATCATGTAACTGGGTGGGCTGCAAGAAGGCTGTCATCATCCACCCCACTTAAGCCACTGAAATTGTAGCATACTCTTGTATAATACTCATGTTTGCATCCATCAGTATTTTAGTATGATCCAACTCCATGTTCTTTTAGTCAGCCCAATTTTGAAGGACTGTTCATTGCAGGGTATTTCTTGCAGTTGAAGTGAACATTGAAAATTCCACATTTCCATTTATTCTTACTGACAATATGGTGCCATGATCAGATGAAATTGTATACTTTGGTGCTTTGTTTTGGGGAGGATGGTGGAGGGGTTGAAGGGCAGAGAAGGAATTCTGGCCTTGCTACCCAAGGCAGCATACTCAGTCCTAAATGTGCTTGACCCTTTTTATCAGAAACATTTTTTTTCTTGATTCCCATTGGAAGACACCAAGCTTGGGTAAACTCATTCAAAGTAAAAGATCTTTGTAACCGGAACAGTGGAACATTAATCAATAATTGCTAACATAAGGCAAGAACCTTTTTTTAAAAAGCCACCGCAAGTCCCCTGAGAACTTAACCATGTAGTGCCTGGGTGTTGAGGGCAAGCAGGAACAAAGGATTGGAGGGTTCTAACTTTTCCTTCCACTGTTTGCAGTCCTGTGGATTGGTCCAAGTAATTTGCACATGTTGGTCTGAGACTGCAACATCCCATAACGTTCCACCAGTAGCTACTGATGTTTCATGACCAAGTGCCAACTCTTCTAGTACAGCAGAGACTTGCCAGGAGACACTGGGCAATGTATGTATGGAGAGAATCCAAAAATGTTCTATTAAAGGCATATAGTTTTGAGCCAAATCCAAACTTTTTTTAAAAAGGCCTCTTTTATTTTGAAGTCACTGCAGGGAAAGAAAAAAAAAAGTTAGATGCTTCCAGCACACATTTGATGTATGCATACATGTGTGTTAATGAAGAAGTCTTAAATGCTGTTGGTGGTTAGTGATTTTTCCATCCTCCACCCCTGGGTATCAGAACTTTTATCTGTAGATAATGTAAATATATATTCCAAAGTGTGTGCTTTCTTTACAAAGGGTTACAATACAAGTCCCACCACCCAACATAGTCACATTCCCTTTTTACAAATGTGTTGCTTTGAGTGATTTGTTCATAAACCAGATTGGTTAAATTGAAGGTTGCTTAGATAATCGGGTGCCAGGGAGAAATAGTTGGGCTTGATGAGGGAATCTAATGCTGATCACCCATTTGTTGAATTTTTTAAAAAAAATTACGATGGATCTTCTGTTGGGGAAGGATTGGTAAGCACATTTGTTTGTGGGGGGTTGGAAGTTAAAAGTTGTCCAAATGAAGTTTACAACAGTAAATAGTGTATCCCTTTATCTGTCTTGCATTTCCTATGGACTGCAGAAATGTTGGAGCCACTTAGACTTGTTGCAATTGTATATAAAATACTCTGGAAGGGTCAAATTGTGTACTATTTGAGAACATTACAATGCATCAGCCAAAATGTTTGAAATCCAGCTAATTGGTTTTGTTTGTTTCAAGCTGGGAGAATAGATTTTCCATGGCTTCCATTTTAGGAACTCTCATTGTTCCTCATGAACAAGTCAAAAGTCTTGCTTCTGAATAAGTGCTTAAGACGACCTCTTGGTGACGGATGTGGCTCATGTATTGGCTTGAGAAATGCTCTATATTGTACAATAGTCTTGAGGCACTAGCTCTTTACGGTTTCACAGCTACCAGCAACGGTATCACTCGTGGCCATTCAGTGTGTGCCTGATACAGTTAGAACGGAGGGGCTTCTGTTTTGGCACCATAACATTGGAGGTTTGTTGAAGTACTTGGACTCGACTGCAGCAATAACTAACAGGAAATTTCTGAGTTGCAGGTCTCCAATTAAGAACCAACATGGCACTGTTGACTTTCTGCACTCAACCCACCAAATGTTGGACCTCTTCAAACTGGTAACAAGTTGGTAATCCTGGATTGGCATTCTGGAGCTGTGTGAATTATGCCATCCTCATTGTGGAGTAAAGCCTATCGTGCCAACTTGGGGGAAAACAAAATGATGCATCAGGATTCCTGTGAACTGCTTTGATCTTCAGGAGGAATTGTAAAGACCTGTACATAGCACAACATTATCTGGATATTCTATATACAGTACTTAGACACCCACAATATGCATTGTACCAAATTATAGCTTGCTTGTAGTTAGAGAATCGTGTAAATTCTGAAAGATTTTAGCAAGGGGGCTTTGTGCATTCATTTTTCTTAAGTTTACTATTTAAAAAAAAAACAAGTCTTGTAAAAGGTGTATTGCACTGTAAAACTTAAAGTTGCATTTATCAATTTTTAAGATGGATTCCATAGTGGAAATATTTTATGAGATATTCTGACACTGCATTAACACTCTGTACCCTGGATTATTTTGGGCGTAAATACTAGTATTTTTGCAGATGTTCAAATATTTAAGATGCGGGTACTTTTGGTTTTACAGTAAGGGTTAAAGTTTATACCTGAATTTGAAATTGGCCAAGGTGACCTCAATAGTCTTCACTGCCCAACTGATGGAGCAAATGTTTTCCGAGCTTGTTTTTGTGGGGAGTGTCTGGAGTAGGTTTCACATGTTTAGGTGTAGGCTTTCACCCTTCTAAGTGGGCAGTTTGAGGATTTTTGGTATTAAAAATGCTGTTGTGTTTTTTTCCTTTCTAGCTATACTGCAGATTTTCTGCCTGATGTACAAAGACAAATGGTGATGTATATTTTCATGTAATTTGATTTTTGGAATTCTGTCACCTGTAGTGAAAGTTCTTCCAAAATATAATTGTTTTCCAATACGAGTTGTCTCTTTCAATTGTGTAAAGCCTCTCCTTTGCATGTAAGCTTTTTGCTTCATATGAAAATTGTTGATTTTAAATACTCGTGCACAAAACAGATCGCACTCTATGCAAACCACCATACTTTAGTACAAGAACTTGACTTCAGTGTAGTTTTCATTGCTTCTGCTTAGTGCACTTTCACCCAATCTGGTAGTTCTCATGAATATTACAACTACAACTCCCTTATCCGGGACTCCCTCATCCGGCACCATTCCCGGCCACCAGGTGGTGCATGTGCAGAACTCCGACATGAACAAATTGAAGTCCTTCCTCGCTGCTGACTCCCGCAATCGCTGGCCTGATCCCGCAATCTCTGCCACACTCCCAGCCCCAAGCCAGCCAGCCAGCCAGCCCTGACATCCCCTTGCTCAGTACCTGTACCATCCAATTTAACGTGACACCTCCTCGTCTGGCAAAATCCCTTATCTGGCACAGGCCAGATCCCAAGGATGCCGGATAAGAGGTTCAACCTATAGTTGCATTTTTAAATGTGCAGATGCAAAGTGTTTTTTTTTACCCAACTTTGTTTTGGGCAGTGTGCAGCACCCAAAGTAAATTTGGGGCTGGGGAAGGAAAGGAGCGGGGTTAACACTTATGATTCAGGAGTCCTGCATATCTGTAAGCGCATTGCTAAACTCTAGTCTTTTATGGTGAGATCTTTTTTTGGATCTGGTGCAGTTTCAAACTGAGGTGCACTGGACTATTGGTATTGAGATCCAAATGTGCCATAACTTTGGATCCATTATCCTTCCATGTGTCCTGCTTTGACTTGCTTAAACAGCTTCCTGAAATTGATGAAGGAAAATGCATAAGATGCATTGGGTTTTTAAACTGAGATTATTCTGCCATTTGTGGTTTATGGATAGCAAACTGGGAAGTGGGAGGCAGTGTGTTAGCTTGAGACTCTCTTGGATTGGCAGCCAGTAACCATGGTGCACGCACCCCCCCCCCCCCCCCCCCCCAAAAGGGTGAATGCTGGAGCTGCAGCTTTTCACACTGCATATAAATGACATAAAAGGTAACATTATGCAAAAAAAAATTCAAAAATCCATTCTGAATTGGCAGATAGAGCTCACGGTGAAGGATAACTAATTATTAGACTGGTAGATGAGTCATCATCTGCAGTCCCTTGGAATCGAGGAAGACTTGCTTCCACTCCTGAAATTAGTTCTTTGGTGTCTGAACAGTCCAATACGAGAGCCACAGACTTTGTCACAGGTGGGACAAATAGATGTTGAAGGAAGGGGTGGGTGGGACTGGTTAGCTACATGCTCTTTCCACTGCCTGCACTTGATTTCTGCATGCTCTCGGCATTGAGACTCAAGGTGCTCAGTGCCCTCTCAATGCACTTCCTCCACTTAGGGCGGTCTTTGGCCAGGGACTCCCAGGTGTCAGTGGAGATGTCGCACTTTATCAGGGAGGCTTTGAGGGTGTCCTTGTAACGTTTCCGCTGCCCATCTTTGGCTCATTTGCTGTGAAGGAGTTCCAAGTAGAGCACTTGCTTTGGGAATCTCTTGTCTGGCATGCGAACAATGTGGCCTGCCCAGCGGAGCTGATAGTGTGGTCAGTGCTTCAATGCTGGGGATATTAGCCTGGACGAGGACGCTGATGGTGCGTCTGTCGTCCCAAGGGATTTGTAGGATCTTGCGGAGACATCGTTGGTATTTTTCCAGTGACTTGGTGTCTACTGTACGTGGTCCATCTCTGAGCCATACAGAAGGGCGTGTATTACTACAGCCCTGTAGACCATGAGCTTGGTGGCAGTAAACGTTAAGTAAAAGGTAACGTTATGCAAAAAAACATTTTAAATCAATTCTGAATTGGCAGATATTAGACTGGCAGATGAGAGTATGATCTAAATGAAGTGCAAGGCTGGAGGAAAGGTCAAAAGAATTTGAAGCTATAGGTGCTAGTCATTAAAGTGCAAAATATTATCAAAGCTAAAAGCAACTTCACAAGGTGTAGAATTTAACTTTTTTTTTGGGCACCGTCATCAGTTTTATTCATTGGACGTTAAGAGGTGACCTTATTTTAATGTGTTCAAAATAATGGAAGGGAATTGACAGGTTAGATTCTTCGCTCTGGGAATCCAGAACAAGGCGTATAACACTGGCAATTTGAGCTAAACTAATGAATCCAAGAAAACTTCATGCTGAGAATGAGGAACTAAAGGCCATAGATACAAAATCAACTGAGGTGCTTAATAGAGTAAGGATATTGAGGGCTATGGAGAAAAGATCATGAATTAGTGTTCCATTAGAAAATGCCAATCAAGGTGCGTCTCGGGAAAAATAAATGGGAATCATACTTCAGAAATAATTCATTGGTTCTAAAGTATTGGGATATACTTTAAGCATTGGGCATACCCATTCTAAAGCGAGGGCATTTAGCTTCAAGGTTTATGATGCATTTCCTCTGGAGAATGACTGACCAGGGATTAAGTTTAAAATCCTTATTTTAGAAGAAATTCCTTTTTAAGAACATAAATAGGGGCAGGTGCAGGCCATTCGGCCCCTCGAGCCTGCTCCGCCATTCAATGAGATCATGGCTGATCTTTGACCTCAACTCCACTTGCCTGCACTATCCCCATATCCTTTAATTCCCTTAATAGCCAAAAATCTATCGATCTCTGTCTTGAATATACTCAATGCAGCCCTCTGGGGTAGAGAATTCCAAAGATTCGCAACCCTCTGTGAAGACACTTCGCCTCATCTCAGTCCTAAACCCCTTATTCTGAGACACTAACCCCTGGTTTTAGGCTCCCAAGCCAGGGGAAACATCCTCCCTGCATCTACCCTGTTGAGCCCTGTAAGAATTTTGTATGTTTCAATGAGATCACACCTCATTCTTATAAACTCGAGAGAATATAGGCCTAGTCTACTCCATTTTCATTGGACAATTTCTACCCGCCCCCCCCCCCCTCCCAGGAATCTGTCTGGTGAACCTTAGTTGCACTCCCTCTATGGCAAATATATCCTTCCTTGGGTAAGAAGACCAAAACACACACTAGATTCTTTAAGGTGAAAAATATTATGCAGAATTGGAGCATGGAATACTTTCCTGGGGAGTGGTTGAGGCAGGGACCATATTTTAAAGGAAGAGTAGATAAACATGTGCAGCTCAGTGTGATGGGCATTGGAGGGCAGAGCAGCAGGATCTGCTTTTACTCTGGGAAGAACAGAGCCCTGGGATTTGTTTTGCTTTACTCCAGCAGACATTATACCTGGAGCTCCTGGTTTTTATTTTCAAGGATAAAGGTGCCCTGTCGGTGTTGACTCCTTGTTTGGGTACTGCTTGGAGTGCTGGCTGCCCCCTCGTACCCCACAATTGGCAATTCATGAGCTAGTGTGGATAAAGACTTGACCAGCCATTCACTCCTGGAAGACCTCCACCGTAGGTCTCCAAATAAATCCACTGCGGCGGGGTTACCATAGTGCTTTACTTTTCCCCTTCCCTAGCCACGGGTTGCTGAAGTAACGCTGGCTAAGATCTTAATGGTTTATGGCCGTCATCAGCGAGCGTTTTCAACTGAGCCACTGGTATGAGTTGCAAAAAAAGATGGTCCCTGATGCTGGTGATGGATTATTGATGCTGTAAATGTAAAGCGTACATTTCCAAGGGCCATTCTGATCTAGTTAGCATGCTGTAGATTGTGGAGCGGGAGATCTTGCTGTTCAGTTGTTTCTAAGAGGAAGTGGACATCAAATTCAATTTTTTTTAAATAAAAATGATTACAGATGTCTGACCTTGATGTGACATTGTGTTTGTTGCAGTGAAATGATTTCCTCTCCCAACATCACTTTGCCGATTCAGCTAATTTGAGGGTACAACCGGGTGATATTGCCACTCGTCATGAGGTGCTGTGCTGTTGTATTTTAATACAATCCCATTCCTTTCCTGTGAAATGAGGAAGTAGTTTGTTGCAAAATGTTCAGCAATTGGCACAATAATAAGTGTTTTACACTGAACCTCCTATCTGAATTAAAATTGATCTAATTCTGAGTGTTCCAATCCTGTAGAATGTGATGCACAATAGTTTTTGGGTTGAAGTATGGATATTTATCATTCTTACTATCGCCCTGTGAACTTCATTTTAAAGGGTGCTCTACTCTAATTGGTCATGCCCCTCACTGGGATAATTCACCAGCTCCCCATTACCTTATTTAGTACATTAACTGGACTGATTAATAGATCATCATTAATCGGAGATGCATTGTACTCCATGCATAATCTTGGCTCATTTATCAAGAAGCAGCAGCCATAGGAGGATCTTGGGTCTGAATTGGCTCGTCTCACTCAGGGTAATGGTAGGTGTGCAATAGCTTGTGCAACCTTCTGGTTATGGAGGAGAGCATTGGGTAAGGGTCCTCCGCATTGCCCTTTGGCTGGAATGTTGAAGGACTGAGTGGACTTATCTGGTATTCTGCTGGAGTCAATAGCTTGAGAACAATCTGTGTTGAAGCTCGCACTTGAATAACTACTTGTAGAAAATGGTCAAAGCCTAGCCAAGAGTGCCAGCACCTTCAGGAAATGAAGGGGAAAAATAGTGAAGAAAAAAATCACAATATAATGCTGAAATATTGGATATATTTAGCCAACCGGTCAAACTGATATAACTCCTACAGAGCTTGAGCAGTTCTGCTTGAGCAAGCTGCTTTCTAAGTAAATATACTTGGGTTAGATTATCTTGAGATTTTGGGTAGTCTCAATGTAGCAATAGAAGAAAATTGAGCAGGGATGCCAACTGTTAAATGCCCATACTCCAAGCTACCCATACAATTTTCATCTATGATTGCTACTGCTTCTTCCCAACGCGCCTCCACTCACCAAAAGATGTAGCGTGCCTCTTTGAAAGAGGTGTTGAGGCCTGTTTTATGGGAGAGGAGTGTTACAGGCCCAGCACCTTTGAAGGCCACAATGAATCTAGAGCTAGCTGTAGAAGATCTGTTGCTCTTGCTTGGAGCTGAGTGGAACTGCCTTGCTTGGTTCCAGTCTTATCTAACGGTAGCCGGAAGATCTCCAGCAATGGCTTCTCTTTTCATCCTGCACAGTTACCTCTGGATTTCCCCCCCAATGATCTATCCTTGGCCCTCCATTACCTGCTGCCCCTTGGTGATATCATCATCTAAAGACATGTGGTCAGATTCCACATGTATGCTGATGATTCCCACCACCTCTTATCAGCCTGTTGGTCCAACATCCAGACCTGGAGATGCCACAATTTCCTTCAATTAAACATTGGGAAGACCAAAACCATCCTGTTTGGCCCCTGCTACAAGTTCTCTGCATTTTCCACTGATTCCATTAAGTTGCAGGTTGAACAAGACAGTTCACAACCTCGGTCCTATTTGACCCTGAGCTGTTTCCAACCCCATGTCCTCTTCATCACAAAGACCACCTACTTCCACTTCTGGCATTTCCTAAGCTTTTGGCACCTCCAGACTCAACAATTCTAACTCTCTTTCCTGGCCAACATCCCATTCACCAGCCTCTATCAAATTCAGCTCAGCTAAAATTGGTTCTCTGGTTCCCCAGTGTCTCCAACTTGAAATTATCACCCTTCTTCAGTCCTGCAAATCTCCAAGCACTCTGGCTTCTTCCAACTCTGGCCTCTTGTGTATTCCAAGATCTGTTTGCCCCATTGTTGGCAGCAGTGCCTTCAGCCATCTAGTCCCTGAGCTCTGGAATTCCCTTGCTACCATCCTCTCCTCATTCAAAACTCACTTTTAGTCACCCCTCTTAATACTTCCTCCTTTTGGCTTGGTGTCTGGTTGTGATTTTGTGAAGGGCCTTTGGGATGTTTTCCTTCTTTTAAAGGCGCTGTATAAGTGCACATTGATTTCAATGAAAGAGCAAACACTGACTGGAACAATAAACTGTTACTGCCTTGTAAGTATGCAAAAAGGCAGAGAAATTAAATCAAGTGAAATTCAAAGAGGAAAGATCCTGAGCCCTATGAGAAGAACTGAATGATTATAAACTAGCACAATTTGTATCATAGGCGAAGGAAGGGATGGTCCCAACACAACTGTGTCAAATCTATAAGGAATTTGACCATGGGTAGCAAATCAACAAAATAATCATACAATCCTTGTGGCTTAAAATCTGTACATGATTTATTCAGTAAAGTTGGATATGTGGATAGGAAAAAATAGCTGATTCCTTTCCACATCCTGCTCCTCAAAACAAAATGGCTTAGTTTTAGGGGATTGAAGAAAAAATGTTTAAGAATATCAATAAACAAGTGCCAGTTGGTCAGATTCTGTGATGTGCAAATGTCTATGGAGAGGAACAGTTAAGTGCTCGTGATACAACTGGCGAGTCTGCTTATTCAGTTACTTAATCAGATATTTATTGCAATTGAGCAACCCATTTTTCAAGAAGCAGCAAAATAAAATCCTTGGCTACTTCAAAGTTGTAACTCCAGCCTTTACACATTGTGTAATAGAAATCTTTCGCTGCATCTAGCAACTAACAGTGACCAAATTTCAATCCGACTGTTGAAGTATCTCACCAATGTTTTTATTAATGATCTGGAGTCGGGGGTTGGCGGCACAGTTTGCAGATTTGCAGATGATACCAAGATCTGTGTGCTAGAACTGTAAAAGAAGCTCGTCTGATTCAGGCAGATCTTAATGTTGGGGGACTGGGCTCATGACTGGAAAATTATGTATAACTTGGATAAGTACAGTGTTATGCATATGGGTAGGGCAAATGCTCAAGATTCATAAATCCTCCAGCGAAAGTCAATAAAGATGGTGGAGATAGAAAGCGATTTGGGTATTCTAGTGCATACATCCTTAAAGGTACACGAGCAATGCCGTGCAGCGATAGCTAGAGCAAATAAGGTGTTGGGGTGTATCCTTTAGGACCATTGAGTATAAGACGAGACGTACTGTTTTGTCCTTGAACAAGACGTTAGACCGCACTTGGAATACTGTGTTCAGTTTTGGTCTTCACGTGGTGGATGATATTGAGGCTCTGGAAAGGATGTAGAAGAGGGCCACTAGATTAATTCCAAGTCTAAAGCATCTTAGTTATCAAGATAGGTTGAAAGAGTTGGGAATCTTTACCTTAGAGCAGCGTAGACATTCTACACTACGTAAACTTGAGGTCATTCAAAACTCAGCAACCCGTGTCCTAACTCGCACTAAGTCACAATCACCCATCACCCCTGTGCTTTCTGACCTACATTGGCTCCTGGTTAAACAATGCCTCAATTTCAAAATTCTCATCCTCATTTACAAATCATTCCATGGCCTTGCCCCTCCCTATCTCTGTAATCTCTCAACCCCACACGATGTCTGCGCTCCTCAAATTCTGGCCTCTTGAACATCCCACATTATAACTGCTCAACCATCGGTGGTTGTGCCTTCAGCTGTTTGGGCCCTAAGCTCTGGAACTCCCTAAACCTCGCCACCTCTCTACCTCTCTTTCCTCCTTTAAGACGCTCCTTAAAACCTACCTCTTTAACCAAGCCTTTAGTCATCTGCCTTAATTTCTTTTGTGGTTTGGTGTCAAATTTATCTGCTTTGTCTTGTAACACTGCTGTGAAGGATCTTTAAAAGATAATGAAGGGAATAGACAGTGTTCCAGCTTACAATTTATTTCAATGAAATAGGCTAGGCAGGACCAGGGGCACAAATTTAAGTTGCATAAAGCTAGATCTAGGTTAGATGTCAGGAGGTGGTTCTTTTCACAGAGAATAGTAGACCTGTGGAACAAGCTGCCATTTCATGTGGTGGATGCGGACTCAATGAATTCCTTCAAGCAAAAGCTGTATTTGTTTCTGGCTGCGGTGGAGATTACCTCTTACAGAAGGTAGTACACGGGAAATTTAATGGACAGAGTGATCTGGACTAGTTTCGATCACCTAGATCGGTCAGAGAGGAATTTCCCAGATTTTGTTTCCCCAAATTGGCTTGTGTTTTTTACCTGTTTGCGCCTCCCAGGAGATCCCATGGTTTGGGGTGGGGTGGAGTATATATGTTGTGATACACAAGGTATGGCAATTGTGTGGGACAGGCTGGATGGACCAGATGATCTTTACCTGTCTGTCATTGTTCCTTTGTTCGTAATACTGTTCTCTCGTATACAGCAAGGCAGTGGTGCCAAATTCAGAGAGCACTTTTAACTAATAGTAACAGTGAAGGGGATACAGTACCTGCACACATAATATGGTCATATAGAGAGGAGGGGAGGAAAGGAAATGCTGGCATTTTATCCACGAGGCAAGGCTAGAGGAGCTCTGCAGTGTAACTCCAGATTTGGTTACAAAGATTTTAAGGAGCCTGCGAAGTATTGATTTTTTTAAATGGGGACTACGACTGATGTCCTCTCGCCAGTCCTACTAGAGTTTGTGATCGCAGTATGATCATTAACACCTCAGCAATAGTCTGTAGTACCTTGGTGTATCTTGGAATAAAGAAACAGAAATTTGTGGCATCAGAATTTGTTTTTAATTAAGAGCAGCATTCTAAGCCTCACACACTGCTGACACGGCCGTTGACCACGCTATCTTCTCTGTATTGGGGAAAGGACCAGAGAAATCCCTGCTCCAGAACCAGTGGGAATTGTTGGGTTTTGTCCCAACCTCTGGAGGCAATAGAAGATAAGATCAGGATCGTCCAGCTCAGTGAATGACGAACCACACTCTCAGTTATTACTGTTGCCCACAAGAGATGAGGTTTGTTGGTAAGCGGTTAGTTTTACTGCTTTAGCAGACCCAGAAAGCAGAAGTGATGAAGAAGGGTTTTGAAGTGATAGTGTCCAGCACAATGAGAATGCTGTCATGTTTATCGGTTTTACACATACAATGCACCACCAGATAATCCCAGATCACTCTCTGCAGATAAGAGTTTATGGCTTTGCCATCAGATCATGCGCCAAGTATCAGAAAAACAGAGATGGTGATGGGGTATCGCTCCATGTATCCACGATGATCAGAACAAAAGTATCGTACAGGGTACTTTCTTTGTGTTTGGAAAAAGCGTATCTGAAGTAGAGGAATTCCGATAGTGAAACTGGCTAAAAGGAAGTAAATATCACAACGGAAACAGCCTAAGCTATTCTACAGACAACATGGATATGGCAAATGGGATGATGAATTTTATACCCTCTTGCATACCAAGACACTAAAATACACCTCGGCTCTAATTATCAACATCAACAAGCTACAGTCTCACTGGAAAATTATTTTTTGGATAAAATGTTTACTTAATCTCTATTTTACACCTAGGACTTATTTATTAAGCAAACCCTTGTAAGTTTACTTTTCAGTTGTGGAGAAAATATTTTCTTGTGTTTTCTGTTTAATCCTGCACACAAACCCATCCTCTTCTCCAACTCAGAAGAAAGATGGGCAACTTGTTCCGCGACCTCTGGCGGTGATGTTCCACAGTCACTCACAGGGTCTTGCCCTCCAATTCTACTTCCCTGTTTGGGTTGGGGGGAGGGAGAGGGGATAGCTTGATGCCTCCCTCCCCCCCCCCCCCCCCCTCTCGCAGATGCGGCCTGTGGAAATTGAGGACATGCTGTGTGCGGGGCAACGGGCACAAACTCACATCCCACCATCCTCGCACCAAGCTGTGCCACCTGCCTCAGTTACTGCCTTCAGTTTTTTTGAAGGAGCAAGCAGTGTCCACAAAGAACTACTTGCCCCTCCAAAACTATCCTGCGTTGTTTCTCAAAGAATATCCAAAATGGATGCAAGCCATCTTCTGAGACTTCTGCTTTTGTCAGTTTATATTGTCCAAAATCTCAACAACATTTTATATTTGACTACATTTTCCTGATAATCAATTGTTGATTATCATGTAACAAATTTATGTTGGAACTGTTGATCTGAGTGTCAGTTTGGCTGCATCAAAATGCTCTCTGTTACCGTCTGCTATCACAGGTATTGGCAGAAGAAATGAATCCAAAGTTAAATAACATCACTCCTCAAAACACCTGCATGTATTTTATAACCTCCAAGTTGTTTCGCTCAATGAGAATCATTGCCCCGATTCATGATGCTTCCCATATTTCCCTTATTGATATTAATAGGCAGAAAATCCATATGTGTCTTGAATCAGGTGCTGCTGTCTGTGCCCAGTTCTCCAATTGGTGCTCCCATGAGCAAAGCTTTACATTTTCAGCCCTTCCATGCAAAAATAAAGCCTTGTGAATATAATGAGCTAGATTATTATAAATCAGTCAAGTTTCACTCCATTTGATCAATAATGTCATCTGAACCCATCTGGAGTACTGCATTCGGTTTGGCGCACCGCACCTTCACCAGAATGATACCAGGGCTTCAAGTTAAATTATGAGGAGAGATTCCATAAATGTGGTTTGAATTCCCCTGGGTGTAGAAGGCTGAAGAGTGCAAGGTAAGTCCTCTGGCACAAGTCGGAGAATCTGGCATAGCGACCAGTGTGCCAAATTCCCGGTGCTCCTGATTTTCCATGCACAATTCCCCGCTCTGTGCGCCTGTTGATCGAGGTTCCCCGCCATTTGCCCAATTCACTCTTTACATAGTTTATTCCCGGTGCATTTCTCGTGATTCCCAGCACTGTCCAGGACACATCAGTCTGCTTGATTGGCACTTTATCCACTAGCCTAAACATCTATCATCGGCATACCGTGTCTGCAGTGTGTACTATCTATACCAAGGTGGGCAAATCTTTCGGCAGAAGGGCCACATCTGGGTATGAAATCGGCATGGCAGGCCATAAAACCTCAAGAAACGAACAATTTATGTTCAAACAGGGATAACACGATTTTGTTTTTAAATCAGCACTGTGTTAAAATAATACTGTTGGACAATGCACTGTCAGAAAATTGCATCATTGAGTTGTTTGTTGATTTGACCACACAACCTTATTGCTCCTGTCAGAACACAAACACAACGTGAAGCACTGCTTTCTTGTTCAACTCAGAAGCCATGTCTTCATCAATTACTTCTACACGCCGACCAATAGTTCTTCGTGACAAACTAATGTTTTCGAATTTTTTTTGATATTTGGGGCACAACATCGACCATGCATGTAGTTCACCACCACCTTTTCAAAAGCAACTAGTGATGGGAAACAAATGCAGGCCTTGCCAGCGATGGCCACATTCCGAGAATGAATAATAAAGACAGCATTCCTGATGTATTCCTAGTACATTCCGAATACATTCCTGGCACCCTCCTAGTAGATTGCTGGTGCAATCTTTGTACATTCCCAATGCATTCCTGGCCTACTCCTTGTACATTCCTTGTGCAATCCTCATACATTCCAGGTGTATTCTTAGCCCATTTGGGCTTAAAGGGTTCGATAATAAGGACAGGACAAATTATAGCTTCTATTTCCTTGTGTTTAGATGGTTGAGAAGTGATCTAAGTGAGGTGTTTAAAGTGAGGTGTTTAAAATGATAGAGAAACTTTCCTCTGGTGCGGGGTGGGGGGGGGGGGTAAGAATCCAGAACAAGGGAGCATAATCTTAAAATTAGAGCTAGGCCATTTAGGAGTGAAATCAGGAAGCATTTTTTCCACATAAAGCATCGTGCAATTCTAGAACTACCTTCCCCACGAGGCTGTGGATGTTGGGGGTTGATTGGAGCATTCAAGACTGAGATCGGTAGATTTTTCTTGGTTAAGGATATCAAGGGATATGGAACAAAGGCAAGTAAGTGGAGTTGTGGTACAGATCAGACACGATTTAATTGAGTGGTAGAACAGACTCGAGGGGCTGAATGGCTCAATCCTATTCCTATAGTTCAGGCACATTCCAAGCAGCAAGCTGAAGCAGGTGGGAGACTAGAATGATTCTGGGTAGCTTGTTGAAGCTCATTCTCCCTCCCCTCAGAGAGCTGAAAAGTCAGTATGTGGGTTCAGCTAATAGTGGAACCGATGATCTTCAATTTTTCCACGGCTGATCTGGCCGTGGACTCAGCTCCACTTACCCGCCCGCTCCCCGTAACCCTTAATTCCCTTATTGGTTAAAAATCTATCTATCTGTGATTTGAATACATTCAATGAGCTAGCCTCAACTGCTTCCTTGGGCAGAGAATTCCACAGATTCACAACCCTCTGGGAGAAGAAATTCCTTCTCAACTCGGTTTTAAATTGGCTCCCCCGTATTTTGAGGCTGTGCCCCCTAGTTCGAGTCTCCCCTACCAGTGGAAACAACCTCTCTGCTTCGATCTTGTCTATCCCTTTCATTATTTTAAATGTTTCTATAAGATCACCCCTCATCCTTCTGAACTCCAACGAATAAAGACCCAGTCTGCTCAATCTATCATCATAAGGTAACTCTCTCATCTCCGGAATCAGCCGAGTGAATCGTCTCTGTACCACCTCCAAAGCTAGTATATCCTTCCTTAAGTAAGGTGACCAAAACTGCACACAGTACTCCAGGTGTGGCCTCACTAATACCCAATACAGTTGCAGCAGGACCTCCCTGCTTTTGTACTCCATCCCTCTTGCAATGAAGGCCAACATTCCATTCGCCTTCCTGATTACCTGCTGCACCTGCAAACTAACTTTTTTTGGGGGATTCATGCACAAGGACCCAAAAAGAGTTTCATGCACAAGGACCCCCAGGTCCCACTGCACTGCAGCATGTTGTAATTTCTCCCCATTCAAATAATATTCCCTTTTACTGTTTTTTTTTCCAAGGTGGATGACCTCACATTTTCCAACATTTTTTCACCTGCCAAACCTTAGCCCATTCGCTTAACCTATCTAAATCTCTTTGCAGCCTCTCTGTGTCCTCTACACAACCTGCTTTCCCACTAATCTTTGTGTCATCTGCAAATTTTATTACACTACACTCTATCCCCTCTTCCAGGTTATCTATGTATATTGTAAACAGTTGTGGTCCCAGCACCGATCTCTGTGGCACACCACAAACCACCGATTTCCAACCCGAAAAGGACCCATTTATCCCGACTCTCTGCTTTCTGTTAGCCAGCCAATTCTCGATCCATGCTAATACATTTCCTCTGATTCCGCGTACCATTATCTTCTGCAGTAACCTTTTGTGTGGCACCTTATCGAATGCCTTTTGGAAATCTAAATACACCACATCCATCTGTACACCTCTATCCACCATGCTCGTTATATCCTCAAAGAATTCCGGTAAATTAGTTAAACATGATTTCCCCTTCATGAATCCATGTTGCGTCTGCTTGATTGCACTATTCCTATCTACATGTCCCGCTTAATGATAGCTTCAAGCATTTTCCCCACTACAGATGTTAAACTAACCGGCCTATAGTTACCTGCCTTTTGTCTGCCCCCTTTTTTAAACAGAGGCGTTACTTTAGCTGCTTTCCAATCCGCTGGTACCTCCCCAGAGTCCAGAGAATTTTGGTAGATTATAACGAATGCATCTGCTATAACTTCCGCCATCTCTTTTAATACCCTAGGATGCATTTCATCCGGACCAGGGGACTTGTCTACCTTGAGTCCCATTAGCCTATCCAGCACTACCCCCCTAGTGATAGTGATTATCTCAAGGTCCTCCCTTCCCACATTCCCGTGACCAGCGATTTTTGGCATGGTTTTTGTGTCTTCCACTGTGAAGACCGAAGCAAAATAATTGTTTAAGGTCTCAGCCATTTCCACATTTTCCATTATTAAATCCCCCTTCTCATCTTCTATGGGACCAATTGGGGCAGTTTTCCAACTTGGCTGAGGAATTCTTTTTTCTCATCCCACCAATCTTCTAGTAAATAATTGCTGGGACAATATCAACAATGACCAAGAACAGATCTTGATCTGTGGATTGAAGGGGGCGCTTATAGGGGAAAAACAGTGAAACTAAATGAAAACAAATCCATAAAGTCCAACAGGTTCAATATTCAGTCAGTTGTATGCAGTAAATGTCACTCACCCTGTTCTCACTGACCTATATTGGCTCCCTAACGTTTGTACGTTGAATTTAACAGTCTTGTACTCATCTTCAAGTCCCTCCAAAGTTTTTTTTTATTCGTTCATGGGATCTGGGTGTCGCTGGTAAGGCCAGCATTTATTGCCCATTCCTAATTGCCCTTGAGAAGATAGTGGTAAGCCACCTTCTTGAACCGCTGTAGTCTGTTTGGTGAAGGTACTCCCACAGTGCTGTTATGGAGGGAGTTCCAAAGTTTGACCCAGCGACGATGAAGGAACGGGCGATATATTTTCAAGTCAGGATGATGTATGACTTAGAAGGGAATGTGGAGGTGTTGGTGTTTCCAATGCTCCTGCTGTCCTTGTCCTTTTAGGTGGTAGAGGTTGCGGGTTTGGGAGATACTGCCGAAGAAGCTTTAGCGAGTTGTTGCAGTGCAACTTGTAGTTGGTACACACTGTAGGCACGAAGGTTTAAAGTGGTGGATGTGATGCCAATCAAGCAGACTGTTTTGTCCTGGATGGTATCGAGCTTCTTGAGTGTTGTTGGAGCTGCACTCATCCAGGCAAGTGGCGAGTATTCCATCACACTCCTGACTTGTGCACTGTAGATGGGAGTCAGGAGGTGAGACACTCGCCGCAGAATACCAAGCCTCTTCCCTCCAAAGTCTCTCCCACCTTATCTACACAACCTTCTCCAGCCTTTTAACCCCTCCCAAAAGCTTTGGTCCTCCGAGTCTGGCCCTTCATGCATCCTTCCTCACTGCATTGATCCCATCTCTGACATTCTTTCCCTAAACCCCCTTCACCTCAATTCACCATTAAAATCTTCTCTAGACCCATCATTTTAACCAAACTTCCGGTTACCATGACTGGCTCTCTCCCCCAATGGCTCAGTGTCTGTGTCTTCATCCTTTCTAGATGTTTTTTTTTAAAGTACCTCCCCCCCTGCATTTCCAGATCGGATGATCCTGAAAAAGTGGAAAATTCAACTAAAATTTAAAAGCAGTATGTCAACTCAATTGCACACAATCATTGGTTGGTAGATAGTTTTGGTTTTAGTTTCTATTCACTGAGAGAACTACAGTTACAAGGTTGAAAATTTGTTCTGTATAAATTAATAAGTTTCCCTTTTGAAGACCTACTAAATAAAGCCTTCTCCCCTGTTGTAATGTACTTGCTTCATGGGTTCTTTGCTTAAGAATTCATAGCAACACATTGCTATAAGAACTAATTGGTTTATTAGCAAAAGGTTTAACAATCACACTACACATTACCAGTTCATCACCGGGCTCACAGCCACCTAGCTCATCGTGGATCCCCTGAACCCAACTGGCTGGGGTTTTATTGAGTCTTGTGAACATCATGTGACTGGCTAAGCCACTCACAGCTCAACTTCTCTACCAGCCTGTGAGCATACTCACAGGTGCATATGTTACATCTGTCCCGGATTATCTCTTCAAGAAGTAAGTGGTACCTTTACCAATGGAGCTGGAAATAAAATTGCATTTTTGCATTAAAACCATGTTCTGTGTTGCAGGTATCAGCCAGACCTCTCGAGTCTGAGTCAGAAGGTTGTAGGTTCAAGTCCCACTCCAGAGACTGGAGCACAAAATCTGAACTGACACTACAATGTAATGCTGAGGGAGCGCTGCACCGTCGGAGGAGCCACCTTTCAGATGACAGGGACGAGCCCTGTCAGGTGGACGTAAAAGATCTCATGGAGCTATTTTTAAACAGAACAGGGGGGTTCTCCTCGGTGTCCTGGCAAATATTTATGGACGTGCTTATTTGTACTGCAAAAATGGCTGCCATGCTCCATTCTTTGTCTATGATTGGTCCCCTTGGAGGATAAGCCACATCCTGACGTTTCACAGGGATGTGCAACTGGAACCACCCATCCCAAGATCTCACTGACTTCGCAAATTGTAACTCGATTCACTTTGACTTCCTGAAGCGACAGAGGACAGAGCTCCCCAGAAGACAGCAAGGGCTAGCCAAAGTCTCGCACCCCAGTCCAAGTGCATGCCTCTCCCAGCCAAAGTGTCATACACCAGTCCATGTACATCCCTCCCCTCGCCAAAGTGTCATACCCCAGTCCATGTACATCCCTCCCCTCGCCAAAGTGTCTTACCCCAGTCCATGTACATCCCTCCCCTAGCTAACGTGCCTTACCCCAGTCCAAGTACACCCCTCCCCCAGCCAAAGTGCCTTACCCCAGTCCAAGTAGATCTTCCTCCCCCCTCCAGCCAAAGTGCCTTACCCCAGTCCAAGTACATCCCCCACCCCTCCAGCCAAAGTGCCTTACCCCAGTCCATGTACATCCCTCACCTAGCCAAAGTGCCTTACCCCAATCCATGTACATCCCTCCCCTAGCCAAAGTGCCTTACGCCAGTCCATGTACATCTCTCCCCCAGCCAAAGTGCCTTACTCCAATGCAAGTGCATCCCCCTGCCCCCACCATAGACGGGGCAGGCATTGTGTGCGGATTGTTAACAGGTTTATTGGGGATGAAGTGAATAGTGACAGTGTTGTGACGATTATCCACTCTAACGATGTCCCTTGTAGGGGGTTGGAAGAACTTGATCCGTCTTTCCCCCCACCCTTGTCTCCCCACCCCCGACCCCACCGGTCTCTCTCTCACTCTCCCCCCAGCCTCTCTCTCCCCCTAGTCTCTCTCACTCTCCCCCCAGTCTCTCTCTCTCCCCTCCCAGCCCCCCTCTCTCCCCCAATCTCTCTCTTTCCCCAATCTCTCTCTCCCCCACCCCACAGCGTCTCCCCCACCAGCCTCTCTCTCTTCCCCCCCAGCCTCTATCTCTCTCCCCCAATCTCTCTTCACCCCCCCCCATCTCTCTTTTCCCCCCCAATCTCTCTCTCTCCCCCCAGTCTCTCTCTCTCTCCCCCAAGCCTCTCCCTCACTCTTGGCCCCAGGCCCGCCGGGCGGGGAGGAGGGGGTTGGGAGGGGGAAGAAGAGAGTTGGAGCCATAGGTCCTGCTTCTCGGCACCATGTGCATGGAATGATTTGGACCGGGAGAGGGGGTGGGGCTTGTCGCATGTCTGTCAAAAAATGCAATGGGGGCGGGGCTTGACAGACACATGTCTGTCAAAAAAAGTGCAGTACAAATAGTCACATCGAATATTTATCCTCAGCCAACATCACTAAAACACATTAACCGGCCATTCTATCCCATTGCTGTTTGTGGGAGCTTGCTGTGTGCAAATTGCCTGCCATGTTTTGCCACATTACAACAGTGACTACATTTAAAAAGTATTTTATTGGCTGCAAAGCGCTTTGGAATGTCCTGAGGATGCGAAAGACGCTATATAAATGAAAGTTCTTTCTGTCCTGGAGTGGCATCTGATACTGGCTTGGTTTCTTTTCTGCCATTTATGAACAGAGGAATGGAGATCCCTAACAAACAGTAGAAGTGTTGCCTGCAGTAGAAGCCCTGTAACTCAATGTCGTGGAATTCATGCCCTCGCATGACATCAACAGCATGCCGTGTCCCACATGTCTTTGGACCAATGCTATATTGCCAGAGAGGAACATATTAATTGGGAATGATTGACAGACCCTCCTGGAGGCAATGCAGGAGAAAGCACAGAGTCATGTTTGGTTAAAAATAACTTGTTTCAAATTCCAGAAATGGTAGCACTGTACAAGTCTCATATAGTCTGGTCAAAGTAAACTAAATAACACATATACTCAAGGGAGCTCTGGCTGTTTTGAGGCTATTTGTGTTGCTAGTTCCTCCAAGGTGCATCCCTTGCCCTTCATGAAATTGGCCAGTACTATCGCCACTGCTCCTAAATTGAATAAACTGCTGGATTATCTTTCATCCTCCATAAACTTGTGCTTATCCAAAACTCTGTTGCTGTATCCTAACGCGCACCAAGTCCGGTCTACTCCTTACCCCTGTGCTCGCTGAGCTACATTGCCTTCCAGTCCAGCAACACCTCGATATTTAAAAATTCTTAACCTTGTGTTCAAATCCCTCTGTGGTCTCACCCCTTTGTATCTCTGTAACATGCAGCCCTCTGGTAATTCTGCATTCCTCCAGCTCTGGTCCCTTGTGCACCCCCACTTTCTTTGCCCCACCATTGGTGGCTGTGCCTTCAGCCATCTAGGCTCGAAAGTGTCAGTCGTGGCTCAATGGGCAGCACTCCCGCCTCTGAGTCAGAAGGTTGTTGGTCCAAATCCCACTCCAGGGAGCACAAAAATCTAGGCTGACTCTCCAGTGTAATGCTGAGGGAGCTGCACTGTCAGAGGTTCCATCTTTCAAATAAGACAGTAAACCGAGGCCCCGTCTGCCCACTCAGGTTAACGTAAAAGATCCCATGGCACCATTTTGAAGAAGAGTAGGGGAATTATCCCCGGTATTTATCCCGGTATGGCCAATATTTATCCCTCAATCAACATAACAAAAGCAAATTATCTGGTCATTATCACATTGCTATTTGTGGGAGCTTATTGTGCGCAAATTGGCTGCCGCATTTCCCACATTACAACAGTCACTATACTTCAAAATAGTTCTTCATTGGCTGTAAAGTGCTTTGAGATGGCCAGTGGTCCTGATAGATGCTATATAAATGCAAGTCTTTTCAAACCTCTCTGCCTCTCCAGCACTCTCTGCTCCTTTAAGCCACTGCCATTTGGTCACCTATCCTAATGTCTCCATCTTTGGTTCTGTGTCAATATTTTCTGATTACACTCCTATGAAGTGCTTTGGGACATGTTTACTCTGTTTAAGGTGCTATATAAATGCAAGTTGTTTTCTCCCTCCTTGCACTTCATGCTGATCAACCCCAGTGGCCCAGTCATGAAGGGTGGAAAGCAAATTTTCTTCGCCATCTTGAAAGAAGGTGACAAATGAAGACCAAGGTCACCCAATAGGGCCAGGCTGTCTAGACTACCATTGCTTGGAAACTGTCTACATGTCTCTCACTTCCTCGTGGTGGCCAGCAGAAAAGCAATTATAGAGGCCTGGGAAATTGGCACCTTTTTCTCAGCCACAGGGGGTAGGTTCCCACAAGATGACATAAGAAAAAGGGAAGAAATCTTTGACAGAAATGGACCTGCCAGAAAGCTCCTTCCATTTCACAAAACTGAGCTTCATATTGTGCGTTCATTTACCCAACTTGATTACTGAATCATCGACCATGTAAACTCCTTTTTGATTGCACAGTTCACCTCAAATTTACAGTATATTAAAGAATTTACATTTATATATGCCTTCTATGTCCTCAGGATGTCCCAAAGCGCGTTACAACCAGTGAAGTACTTTTGAAGTGTAGTTACTGTTGTAATGTAGGGAAATGCAACTGCTAATTTGCGCACAGAAAGCTCCCACAAATGTGTTAATGACGAGATAATCTGTTTTAGTGATCTTGGTTGAGGGAAAAATATTGGCCAGAGAGAACTCCCCTGTTCTACTTGGAAATAGTGCCATTGGATCTTTTATGTTCACCTGAGAGAGCAGACAGGGCCTCGGCTTAACGTCTCATCCGAAAGACGGCAGCTCTGACAGTACAGCGCTCCCTCAGCACTGCACTGAAGCCTAGATTATGTACTCAAGTCTCTGGAGTGAGACCCACAACCTTCTGACTCAGAAGCGAAAGTGCTACCCACTGAGCCATGGCCGACAACTACTGTTATTACTCGTACTGTTATTGTCAATAAACATATTATTGCATTAGAATTCACTAATATACTATAGCACTTGCATTTATAATTACATGTGACAATCCTATCAGGGGACCTTACTAAGATATATGGTTGCTTTTGAGCTATCACATCACCTGAAGATTAATTTGCAATGGAAGTACTGGTATCTTTCCAGACGATCACTGCTGATTTAGGTGACATATATTGCCCAACAATTGCAGCAATATCATACTCAGTAACTACTCAAATTTAGGAGATTATCTTACATTGTGTGACACATGATCAAAACATTTGAGTGTTCCATTTTAATAATCTGTCTATACTATTAAAAGCTTTTTGGCTGTAAGACTGTAGAGATGTATAATTGTAGATGTTGCTCGAATGGCAATTTCGCTAGTCATGTGAGTAGTAGTTGCCTGCGACGGTCCTTGAGTTAAATACTAAATGACACACTAGACAATGGCGGTACTGTTAATGTTCATTTAATACAGAAGAATTACAAGAGTTACCACTTACACTTTATAGTTACCCAATAGGTCCGCAGATGATCAGTCCGTCCTAACACTGTTCTGTCAAGGGTCTCTTCCCTGGTGCCTACTTCTGCCGAATGTTGCTCCTAGGTTCTCGCTATGGACTGTCCGAACTTGTCTATCTTTATATTCTCCTTCTCACGCAATATTCCTGTTCCCCTAACCTGTCGCGTTGGCGTCAGTAAGTATAAGATGCTCATGTCAGTAAGTCTAAGGTGATCAGCTAAATTCAATGACCATTGTTTTGCTAATGTCTGGCCGATTCCCTAGTTTTGGCTGCATATTGTAACACAATTGGGGTGACTAGCTTCTTTCCTGCTGAAATTGACAGTGCATAATAGGGTTGATAAAACTCCACTAGGCTAGCACATTACATCGACTTTTCACTGTCCGTCATATTAACTTATTGTTACCTTATGGCCTATACTTCCACAGTAGAGTACATGGTGATTGGTTCATGCTGACCATTTGGTACATCAGTCATGTGCATAGTACAGGCCAATTACATCCAATTGCAGTAAAGCCCACAATGCAGCCATGTTGCTGCCTACTTCTCTTGCTCCCCGAGCTACCTGTCCTCCCATGTCCCATCTCCCTTCCTCCTGACTGCATTCTCTACCCTCACCCTGGTCTATCACTTGCTCTCCACATTGTCTTCGGCTCCCCATCCTCCACTTTCCTGAGCCTCTGCTCCTCAGCCTATGCGCAACACCATTGGAGATATATTAATGTGTGCAAGTCAAGGGGGTATTTTATTGACAATTTTAATGCCCCTTGGAGTGTTTGTTTGAGACAAGAGCTTAAAGGAGTTACCTTCCTTTTATAAATAAATGCATTGAAATTACAGCTTGGAAACAGGCTGTTTGGCCCAAACAGACTGTGTTGGTCTTTCTCCTCCACGTGAGCAGTAATCCTGATCCCTAGTTCCCATATCGCTTTATCCCTTCTCATTCAACCACCCATCTAACCTATTCTTTAATATTGACTAGTCTCTGCTTCAATCGCTAATTCCAGTCGTGCATGCCACAGCTTCACTACTATCTGTCAAAAGAGTTTCTCCTGCTCTCTCTCCTGACATTTAATCTTTTATCGACATCCCCTTGTTCTAGACCCCCTCGACCACTGAAAACAGTCCATCTACCCTGACCAATCCTTTCATAATTATAAACACCTCCATCTCCTCTGTTCTAATGAAATCCTCAAACTGATTCTTTCAACAATCTGGTAATTAAAAATACATAATCTATTGTGATTTATTATTTCCTGTTAATTGACTGCTGCTTATCACTTAATAAACTTGCGCTGGTTATGTTGCAAATGTTGATCGTGTGTTTTTGTTATACTTTGACAATTCCTTAGTTTATCTTCCTCAATAAGTGGCTCAAGAATCTTAAGTGAGAGACTTTAGGACGGAGGTACATTTAGAACCTTGGGCACCCAGGACAGATGAGAGCTGCAGTCAATCCATCCAGCCAGCAAAAGAAAATGATGAGAAAGAGAATGAACCCACTCTTACATAAGAACATAAGAAATAGAAGCAGTAGTCGGCCATTTGGCCCCTCTAGCCTGCTCCGCCATTCAGTAAGATCATGGCTGATCTCATCTTGGCCTCAACTCCACTTCCCTGCCCGCTCCCCATAACCCTTGACTTCCTTGTCTTTCAAAAATCTGTCTATCTCCACCTTAAATATATTCAATGACCCAGCCTCCACAGCTCTCTGGGGTAGAGAATTCCAAAGATTCACGACCCTCTGAGAGAAGAAATTCCTCCTCTTCTCTATTTTAAATGGGCGACCCCTCATTCTGAAACTATGCCCCCTAGTTCTAGATTCCCCCGTGAGGGGAAGCATCCTCTCTGCTTCTTACATCCTCTAGATTCCTTTTGTAGCCTATAAACCTTTCAACTCCAAAGATTCAAAACGGATAAGTAGGAAGATTTTCAAAGCTGTCTGTAACCTTATTAAAAATTTCAGACAGACTTTGTCCTCGCCCCTTTAATATGATTTGTCTCATGTGGAGAAAAACACTCGATTGGCCAAATGGCCTCTTTCTGCGCTGTAACGTACAGTTGGTGCATCTATAATGTACAATGAACATCATTGTGGCCTGTGCACATCAGTTGACATCTGTGTTAACATTTGTTAGCTCTTCTGTGACCATTGTTTTAAATTATCCATAAACCATAATATCATTTCTGAACAACAAACAAATATACTTCTTGTAAAGTAACATTTAAAATCAAACAGAGGGGACTTCTGACTCAGTGTGAATAATACAGCAGGATAATAACACACAGAACGATTTCTCGGTTTTGCCCATCTATATCGTCCTCCATCGATTACACCCACACCTTCCCACACAAGACAACCATGTTATTAAGCTAGGACAGCCTTCAAATTTTCCCTTTTTTAACAGCCCCACTCATGTGGTGTCAGCTGTAGCTCAGTGGCAGCATTCTCGCATCTGAGTTAGAAGGTCATGGGTTCAAATCTCACTCCAAAGACCTCAGCATAACATCCAGATTGACCCAGTGCAATACTGAGGGAGTGCTGCACTGTCGGAGGTGTCGTCTTTCAGATGAGATGTTAAACCATCTGCCCTCCCAGGTGGATGCAAGAGATCCCATGGCTCTATTTCTCCCATGGGATTTCTCCCTGGAGTCCTGGCCAATATTTAGTAACCAACATAGATTATCTGGTCATTATCTCATTGTTGTTGTGGGAGCTTGCTGTGCGCAAATTGGCTGCTACGTTCCCTAAAGTGCAACAGTGACTACACTCCAAAATTACATAATTGGCTGTAAAGCGTTTTGGGACGTCCTGAGATCATTAAAGGCAATATATAAATGCATGTTATTTATTTTTAGGTCCATTTGCCATCTCCCTCTGACAGCAAGTAGATCCCACAAGCCAGTGCAAGGGGCATCGGAGCATGAACCTGAGCGTTAGTATTTAAGACATCAATGTGCTGCAGAGAGGAGATGCCAACTTAATATTTAACGTTGCATCGCCACCATGGAAATGACTTTAGACAGTGTAAGTACTTAGCTTGTAATGCGGTCTCTCCTTTGCTGCAGAACCACTTAAGAACATAAGAACATAAGAATTAGAAACAGGAGTAGGCCATCTAGCCCCTCGAGCCTGCTCCGCCATTTAACAAGATCATGGCTGATCTGGCCGTGGACTCAGCTCCACTTACCCTCCCGCTCCCCGTAACCCTTAATTCCCTTATTGGTTAAAAATCTATCTATCTGTGACTTGAATACATTCAATGAGCTAGCCTCAACTGCTTCCTTGAGCAGAGAATTCCACAGATTCACAACCCTCTGGGAGAAGAAATTCCCTCTCAACTCGGTTTTAAATTGGCTCCCCCGTATTTTGAGGCTGTGCCCCCTAGTTCTAGTCTCCCCGACCAGTGGAAACAACCTCTCTGCCTCTATCTTGTCTATCCCTTTCATGATTTTAAATGTTTCTATAAGATCACCCCTCATCCTTCTGAACTCCAACGAGTAAAGACCCAGTCTACTCAATCTATCATCATAAGGTAACCCCCTCATCCCCGGAATCAGCCTCGTGAATCGTCTCTGTACCCCCTCCAAAGCTAGTATATCCTTTCTTATGTAAGGTGACCAAAACTGCACACAGTACTCCAGGTGCGGCCTCACCAATACCCTGTACAGTTGCAGAAGGACCTCCCTGCTTTTGTACTCCTTCCCTCTCGCAATGAAGGCCAACATTCCATTTGCCTTCCTGAATACTTGCTGTACCTGCAAACTAACTTTTTGGGATTCATGCACAAGGACCCCCAGGTCCCTCTGCACTGCAGCATGTTGTAATTTCTCCCCATTCAAATAATATTCCCTTTTACTGATTTTTTCCCAAGGTGGATGACCTCACACTTTCCGACATTGTATTCCATCTGCCAAACCTTAGCCCATTCGCTTAACCTATCTAAATCTCTTTGCAGCCTTTCTGTGTCCTCTACACAACCCGCTTTCCCACTAATCTTTGTGTCATCTGCAAATTTTGTTACACTACACTCTGTCCCCTCTTCTAGGTTATCTATGTATATTGTAAACAGTTGTGTTCCCAGCACCGATCCTTGTGGCACACCACTAACCACCGATTTCCAACCCGAAAAGGACCCATTTATCCCGACTCTCTGCTTTCTGTTCGCCAGCCAATTCTCTATCCATGCTAATACATTTCCTCTGACTCCGCGTACCTTTATCTTCTGCAGTAACCTTTTGTGTGGCACCTTATCGAATGCCTTTTGGAAATCTAAATACACCACATCCATCGGTACACCTCTATCCACCATGCTCGTTATATCTTCAAAGAATTCCAGTAAATTAGTTAAACATGATTTCCCCTTCATGAATCCATGCTGCGTCTGCTTGATTGCACTATTCCGATCTAGATGTCCCGCTATTTCTTCCTTAATGATAGCTTCAAGCATTTTCCCCACTACAGATGTTAAACTAACTGGCCTATAGTTACCTGCCTTTTGTCTGCCCCCCTTTTTAAACAGAGGTGTTACATTAGCTGCTTTCCAATCCGCTGGTACCTCCCCAGAGTCCAGAGAATTTTGGTAGATTATAACGAATGCAGCTGCTATAACTTCCGCCATCTCTTTTAATACCCTGGGATGCATTTCATCAGGACCAGGGGACTTGTCTAACTTGAGTTCCATTAGCCTGTCCAGCACTACCCCACTAGTGATAGTGATTGTCTCAAGGTCCTCCCTTCCCACATTCCTGTGACCAGCAATTTTTGGCATGGATTTTGTGTCTTCCACTGTGAAGACGGAAGCAAAATAATTGTTTAAGGTCTCAGCCATTTCCACATTTCCCATTATTAAATCCCCCTTCTCATCTTCTAAGGGACCAACATTTACTTTAGTCACACTTTTAACTCCTCAAATGTTTGTGTCACTAAAACCATCAAGTCGAGGCTGTAAAGCAGGTGACCTGAAAGTCCAACTGCACGTCAGATCTTCCAACATGAGTGAGCTTTGCGATCACAAGCTGTGCGTGAGGTTAAACTGCAGGTCGAGTGTTGGTGCAAAGCAATTTCAGCTTCAGGCCAACACCCAACTGGCAGTATAACTCCCGAGTCGGAGCCCGAACTCATTCCGAGCCCAAGTTTGACACGGCATGGAGTGTAAATTCAATGTGATATTAAACTTGCTTTGCCAAATGCTGGACCACAGTGCTTGGACACTTTCTGAATCTACATAGATCTTAATTCTCCCCTCCCTGCTCTCTAAACATTTAAAATGCTAACCTTTGGAAGACATTTCTGCCGGTGCATATATCCAGATCTTGTACAGAGTTTATTCTAAATCAGACAGTTCAAGGCAAGCACCGCAAACACTGCCCTGCCTCGCTGGATCCGGAACTGCAGCCGCTGCAATCGCACCGTCACAGTGACTTGTATTGGATGGGTTGCATTTACACCAAAATGAGTGCTGCTGAGTGAGACTTGATAGGTCTCTGAACATAAACCTAACTTTATTTTTCACCAGATAATATATAACAGGGAAGCATCAAACGTTGAATTTCAAATGTTATTCAACCTCCAATGATGCAGATGGTAATTTTGACAGTCTTGTTTTGCACACGAGTAATACATGGAATAAAGTGGCATTCTGAGAATCACAATTTTCAGCTGTTCAACTCTAAATCCTCATAGTTCAAAGGTAAACGCTTTATGCAAAGAAATAACTGTGAGAAACATCTGTAACGTTATGAATGGATTAGCAACTAACTTGAGCGAAACAAAGTGGGTGCGGGAGGGGTGGGGTGGGACTCCGCTTTAAGGGGAGGCTCCCCGCGCTCCACCTGCTCCATTTCTTCAGGGGTGGGGGGGGAAATACCGCGAGAGCTGGCCGGACCCAACATGGCGGAAGGTAGGAGCGGGAGCGGGGGCTGGGCCGGTCGGTCGGTCGGTTTGGGGGCCTTTTGTGTTGTGCTGTGGGGCAACGGGCGGTGTGGGGACTGGGGGAGTGAGGGCCGCACCGGGCCGGAGAAGGCTGCACACTCGGGGTTAGCCCGGCCTCTGATTTCTCGAGCCGGGATGGAAAGCTCCGTCTCTCCCTCCCCAGGGGTCAGGGTTCCCTTCTCCCCACCCCCTCCCCCCAGGGGAGGGGGGTCAGGGTCCCCTTCTCCCCACCCCACCCCCTCGATTCTTTACTGTTAAGTCTCTCTCGCTGTGCAGTCAGTTCGCCCAGTACTTTTACACTAAGTATATCCCCGTTTGTAAACTCCTATTGTGTAATAGTTTGTCACTGGATCAGAGTAGTTGCTCTACCCTCCGGTGAATCATTTAGACTTATTTTGAAATGATGGCCTTGTAATAACTGCTCTGACTTTAGTCTCTGGCCTTTCAGTAAAGCTTTCAACTCATTCCTGTATGTTCTTTTTTTTTAATAAATGGTGGAATGGAAATGTAATCTATGGCTGCAGGAAACGACAGTATTAAATTGTCCAAAGAAGCCGTGCTTCACCCTTGAGGTTTCTGTCAGCCGAATCCATTTAAATCTTATTTGTGCTGGTGATCAGAACATAGCGAATGCTTGAAATAGAGAGTCGGGTCAGTCAACAAAAGGGAACTGAAGTTTCATATAATGAAGTGTGAGATGGTTTATTTGCGGGAGGAATAAGGAGGTCACTTTTATTCCTCGGAAGGTAAGAAACTGGAGGAGCTGAGAGATCTGGAACGAAAGATGCAGAAACCTCTACAAGTAGCAACACAAGTTGATGAGACTATAGAGAGTGTTCATTTGTTGTGAGGTTCATTTCTAGAGGAATAAAATACAAGAGCAGGCAGGTAATGTTAAATTTGTATAGGACCTTTGTGAGGCCACATTTGGATTACTGCACAGTTCTAGTCTCCATACTACAAAACGGATATTGAAGCACCAGAGAAAGTACAAGAGATTGAGCAGGTTGGGGGGCTCTTTTCTCTAGCAAAGAGACCACCTTATAGAGGTCTTTTAAAATGAAGAAGTCATTTGATAGGGTAGATGTGGAGAAATTGTTTCCATTTGTGGGGAAGTCCAGAACAAATGGGCATAAATATAAGATGGTGACTAACAGATCAAATAAAGAATCTAGGAGGAATTAATTTATTCAGAGTAATGAGAATGTGGATCTCACTGTCACATGGAGTGGTTGAAGAAGATAGCATTAACGCAGTTAAAGGGAGGCTTGATGCATACGTGAGGGAATAGAGGAATGCAGGGTGGATAGAGTGGGAAGAGGCTCCTGTGGAGCATAAACACTGGCATAGACCAGCTTGGCCGAATGGCCTATTTCTGCTGTAAATGTACTTCTGTAATATATTCTGTGTAGCATCTAAAAGAGTAAGATAGGTTAACAATTCAGGTAATTCGGTGTAGGTTTGCCATTTCAAATAATTTTCTCCACCTCTCATTACTTCATGGTTTTCAAAAAAAGAATTTTCAAGTATGTCGTTGAATCCCATTTTTAAAAAAATAAATGGTGTAATTACCAGTTACGTTACAGGATGAAGAGACTGCTTTTGTCTGTTTGAGAGTTTAAGAAACATTTTTGTAGTTTCCTGTCTACACACCTCCCAAACCTCTACCACCTAGAAGGACAAGGGCATCACCTCCAAGTTACCCCTCAAAGTCACACGCAACCCTGACTTAGAAATATATCACTGGTCCTTCATTGTCGCTGGGTCAAAATCCTGGAACTCCCTCCCTAACAGCACTGTGGGAGTAGCTTAACCATGTGGACTATGCAGTTCAAGGCAGTGGCTCACCACCACCTTCCCAAGGACAATTGGGGGATGGGCAATAAATGCTGGCCTTACATTCATTCCTGACATTGCTGGTAAGAAAATCACGAAGGTGAGGATAGACATTCTCCTGCTAATTCTTCCCTTCCTCTTTACCACCCCCCCCCCCAACCCTTCAATTCATTTTGTGTATCTCAATCTGTGGCACCATAGGCACTTTTCACTCTTGGGAAAGCCATGGAGGGATTTAAACACGAGGATTAGAATTTTCAAATCAAGGCTTTGGTGGACTGCGAAATATGTGGGTCAGTGATCACAGGGGTGATGGATGAACACGAGTTGGGATGAGCAAGTTTATGGACGGTGAAAGATGACAGGCTGTACTGTAAGGGTCTCTAATTTTAGAAGGATTTGCTTGTTGTCAGAGACAGACAAGTCAGTGGAGAACACTCATTATGGCAAAGGGACACAGTGATGTAATGACAAGTAACAATGCTTGAAAAGGGATGGATCATTGCCAGAAGATGGAGAGAGGTTGTGATGTTGGCAAGTGTGCCGTGAAACCTGAAGCTAGGCAGTGGTTCAGAAAAGATCTAGGGACCAGATAGTGGGTTTATAAAGGAGATGGATGTGAGGACTGCCTGAGGAGATAGGCAACGAAGGTCCTCTCTGTTGGGGAAGGGAGCCAAGTTGGGGGATGGAGGAGGTGAAAGAGAAACCAATTCTTGGACTCCTTATGGTTAAAGAGACTTGCTATTGTATAACTCCTTGTCTCCTCCTCAGGAGGAGCAATGAATTACTTTTGATGTGCAGTTGTGTAGGGGAACATGACTACTATTTGTGCACAGCAAATGAATGGATTACTCGATAATCTGTTTTTGGTGGTGTTGCTTGAGGGGGGAGTGTTGGCCATGATACTGGGGAGAATTCCCTACTCTTCAAATACTACCATTGGATCTTTACCCTGAGCAGGTAGATGGGGCCTTACCTCTGCTATTGCAGCACTCTCGGTACTACACTGGAGTATCAACTTAGTTTATGTACTCCAGTCTGTAGTGGAACTTGGACCCAAATCCTTCAGATAAAGATAGCGAGCGAAAGGGAGGGAAATTTTCTTTCTGGGATAACTGGAGTAATGGGAGAATTGAGCTGCACTGAGAGTAGCAATGATGCTCGAGATGGCTAAGGCAGTGGGCAACGAATACCACATTTGGCTGTAGTCTGGACTTGAAGTTTCCACTGACCTGCCTTGTTTCATTCCCCTCCCCTCCCCCCCCCCCCCCCCCCCCAATTCCTCAACACGGTAACCGTTGTAGTGGGGGAACGGTGAGAGTCCCTGAATGGTGGGGAAGAGTGCATTAAAAAAAAACACAAGGCTCTGGAACGGATCAGTGGAGCCTTTGGTGTTGGGCCAGAGGAGGGATTTAGGAAATGCATTACTTGAAATGACTGTGTGGGGGAAGTTCAGAGGATGAGGGAGGAGGGCAGAAAAGTTGGGGAGTAAAAAATCCAATTGAAGTCACCAAAGGTGAATTGCTGAATGCAAGCCATGTCCACAAAAGAAAGCTCGGAGGTACAAAAGAAAGCTCGGGGAAGTACAGAAGGGACGATCATCAGGCAGTGTGGGTCTTGAAGGAGAAGTAGGGAAGGGTGGTAGAGAATGAGTGTTCAAAGTGTGTGTGCGTGCGTGCATGTCTAAATGGGGTATGGGAGTACAAATACACATCACAAAGTAATGGCAGAATTGAAAAGTTGATTGCACTACAGAGGGTGCAGAAGAGATTTACTAGGTGCTGCCTGGAATGGAGAATTTTAGTTATGAGGACAGATTGGATAAGCTGGGTTTGTTCTCATTGGAACAGAGGAGGTTGAGAGGAGACCCCATTGAGGTGTACGAAATATTGAGGGGCCTGGACATAGTGGATAGTAAAGATCTATTTCCATTGGTGGAGGGGTCTATTACAAGGGGACATAGTTTTAAGGTGGTTGGTGGAAGGTTTAGAGGGGTTTTGAGGGGGGGGGGGGCTTCTTTACGCAGAGGGTTGTGGGGATATGGAACTCACTGCCTGGAAGAGTGATGGATGCAGAAACCCTCACCACTTTTAAGAGATGCTTGGATGTGCACTTAAAGTGCAGCAACCTGCAGGATTACGGACCTAGAGCTGGTAATTGGGATTAGACTGGATGACCTTTTGTTGGACGGAGCAGATATAAGTACTGCAGGGAATAGAATACGGCCAGGGTGATCTCCTGGACTAGTTTCGATCGCCTGGACGAATCAGAGAGGAATTTTCCCAGATTTTTTTCTCCCTATGGCCTGGTTTTTTAATCTGGTTTTTGCCTCTCCCAGGAGATCACATGGCTTTGGTTTTGGTGGAGTGTAGAATGTTTTAGTATAAGGGGTGTCGCAGTTGTTGTAAGGTGGATTGGTTGGGCTGGGTGATCTTTGCCTTTCCGCCATAGTTCATGGGTTTACGTGTGGCCTTTAGGGCTGCTGACAGAGGGCCGTGTGGCTCGATGGGTCGGAATGGCCTCCTTCTGCGCTGTAAATTTCTATGTTTCTATGAATCTTAGTTAGACCACACTTGGAGTACTGTGATCAGTTCTTTCTATTATACAAAGGATATAGAGGCACTGGAGAGGGTGCAAGAAATATTTACAAGGATGATACCAGAAGTGCAAGCTTATAGCTATCTGGAAAGGACACATGGGTCTCTTTTTCTCTTGGAGAATGTGAAGGGGTGTCCTACTAGAGGTCTTTTTTTAAATTATGAAAGGTTTTGATAGAGTGGATACAGAGAGAGTCTCTTCCCGTGAGGAAGAGCAAATCTAAAGGCCATTAATATAAGGTAGTCACCAAGAAATCCAATAGCGAATTCAGAAGAAACTTCTTTCCAGAGAGTGGTGAGAATGTGGAACTTGCTACCACAGGGAGTGGTTGAAGCGCATAGTATAGATGCATTTAAGGCTAGACAAGCATAGGAGGGAGAAGGGAATAGAAGATTATGCTGATAGTTAGATGAGGAAGGATGAGAGGCGGCTCGAGTGGAGCATAAATACTGACATGGACTGGTTCGGCCGAATGGCCTGTTTCAGTGCAGTGTATGCTCTGTAAAAAGCTTTGCTTTCGCAACTGGAATAATTTCTAGGTAAACTCATGTCTGAGAATGTCCAGCAGTAAACTGGCAATATTTATATTAAAGCAGTTTGTTCACATACTATTGTATGCTTAACTGAGCCAATAAGCAATAAATGGTCACATTTGCTATTGAAATGGGAGCAGTTTATATCGCATGTTGTATTTTTCACTAAGGATCGAATGCCAGCAGCTGTCAAAATACGAGTCCTTATAGACCCCTTTTTATGATGTGACCTCCCTCCCTCCTGCATCTCCATTAACAGTAAAGAGCTGCCAACCGCTGAGCAATTCCTCTTCTGGACTCTTGCCCAATGTTCCTGCCCAACCATGCTCATCCGAGCCAGACACTAACCTGTGACTGAGCATCCGAGCGAGGAAGTCCGCCTCTGGGCATGCACACCTGTTGGCCAAAGCCCCTCACATTGGGGCTTGCATTAAGCAGTTGATGAGCAAGTCTGATTCATGCACAGGACCTGGATATCGAGAACATAATGGTGGCTGTATCCCGTGTCAGACTTTCCATCCGACAGTTTTACAGCTGATGAGGAAACAGAGAGTTTGTACAAAAGCAGCTGGTTTAATTTGCTGAAGGCTAGGTGTGAGCATGCATGCGTATGGATAGAGCCCTGCCTACTATGGTTAAGTTGCAGATAGGCAAGCAGCTGGTGTCAAAGCTCTGCTGATTGATGGTGTGTCCCCACTTTGTATGGTGAGTTGTGAGGAATTCTTCATACCTCTTGTCTGTCTAATGCTCAAGCCCACACTTCAGTTTTCTAATGGCCAATTGTGGCTAAACTCCTTAAGGGGATGGGTCAGAGGGGGGTCCCTTTAGGATTGTGATGACTCTACTACAGCAACAACTTGTATTTATATAGTGCCTTTGGTAGTGGCGGAGAGGTTTAGGCAGGGAGTTCCAGAGCTTGGGGCCCAGGCAACAGAAGGCACGGCCACCAGTAGTTGAGCGATTATAATCAGAGATGCTCAGGAGTGCAGAAAGAGGAGCGCAGACATCTCTTGGGGGCGGGCGGGGGGGTAGTGGGGCTGGAAGAGATTAGAGATAGGGAGGGGCAGGGGCGGGGAGCGGGTAGTGGGGGCGGCAGCGAGGGGTGAGGGAGGGAGAGGGATTCGAAAATAAGGCTGAGAATTTTGAAATTGAGGCATTGCTTAACCGGCCTAAGATAACGTGCCCAATGTACGTTCGTGTAAGTCAACCTTCTGTGGCTGTCTGTAATCCAAGAAGGTCTGTAGCACTGTTGACAATTGATCAGTCAAGCTTGGCTCACTGATGGCTACTGGAGGGCTAGGCCTGTCACTTGGGCTGGGATTCTTCCCACTCCAATTTGATCATCCTCCAAATTGTTCTCTGATTTGTACGGTGGTCCTGACTGGGCAAGGACTTGCATCAAGGACAAGTAGCAGAAAGGTCACAGGCGCTCTGTGCCAGTAGGCAGTGCAGTTTTAGTTGATTAAGCCTCCGGAGTTACTACTGTGCCACTTGGATCTGCCAACGTGCACCTGCGCTGGTAAGTGGGGTGTGTTTCTAGGAGGCTGTGTGGACTCCATGGTAGCCAAGCAAACCCAATCTGTGAATTTCTCAGTACCGTAGCTTAGAGACTTTTAAACATGGTGATTGGTTTCCATATGTGTCCGGCGCTCGTTGAAATAATATCTCATTGAAACGTATAAAATTCTGACTGGGTTGGGTAGACTGGATGCGGGGAGGATGTTTCCCTGGGCTGGGAAGTCTAGAACAAGGGGTCACAATCTCAGGACACGGGGTAGGAAATTTAGGACCGAGATGCGGAAAACATTTTTTCACTCGGTGGTGAACCTGTGGCATTCTCTACCACAAGGCTTGGAGGTCAAGTCACTGAATATATTTAAGAGGGAAATCGATAGATTTCTAGACACAAAAGGTATCAAGGGGTATGGGGGAAAAGTGGGAATATGGTGTTGAGGTAGAGGATCAGCCATGATATTGAATGGCAGTGCAGACTCGAAGGGCCGAATGGGCTACTACTATTTTCTATGTTTCTAAGAATGCTCTGTGGCTTCAAGGGAAAGGTTGTGATTGACTGGAGCCTCGTTGGTGCAGGGTTCAGCTGTAGTGAGATGTTTACCAGTTTAATGGCACCTGCAGCCATCAGGACTCATTGGTTATATGCCAGTTTCTCAGAAGGGGTTTGTCCTGGGATTCTGGCTGTCACTCCTGCTTTTTGCTTTGTCAATGGGACCACACATGACGGTTTGAGCCCATCAGATACCGGTGGCTGTATTATTGCTGATAGATAAGAAAAGAGCTCCCTGTTTGCCAATTATAAACTTTTTTTTTTTACTGCCCTGTTGCTTAGTCTGTTGCAAACAGTGTGACAAATTGGCTACCTTTTTCACCTTAGAAAATGCACTTTTTGGAAAGAATTAAACCATGGGAATTTCATATTAAAGCAATTTAGCAAAGGATGCCGAAGTTGTGTAATAGATTATTTTAGAGTAAGGGCCTATTAATTCACTGACTATTTAATTTGCTCGTCATTTAAGTTTTTAAGTGTTTAGTTTGTCTTCTGACCGCCGGTTTCTTATGCCTTTCTGTCTGAAGCAGAGGAGGTCGCCAAGCTGCAGAAACATCTGACGCTCCTCCGCCAGGAGTATGTGAAGATGCAGCAGAAGCTGGCGGAGACGGAGAAGAGATGTGCCTTGCTCGCAGCCACGTCCACCAAGGAGAACTCTAGCGACTCCTTTATTTGCAGACTACTGTCGATTGTGTCTGAGCTTTATCAGCAGGAGCAGTACAGGTAAATCTTTCACGTACTCTGCAATAAAAGGTATTGTGGCCCAGAATTTGCATTCGGAGGCTGCCGAGGCTTGCTAGATGTGTGCTCCCACATTGTGAGCTGGCAGATTGACTGTAACTAAGGCGGATGCCTCCGACCGCAAACATTTCTATGAAAGTACCAGTTGTTCCTGGAGTTTCAGGAACTTCTGGTCCTGGGCCTCCATGCGAAGGCCTGGATAGAGGCCCATGTATCCCAGCAGCGTATGTACATTGCACACATCAATGGGATCATGTGGGCCAGCCCAACCAATCAAAATACCCCTAAAAACACACAAGCACTTGAGATATAATTTTTTTTTTAAACTTTTAAAATTAATCAAAATGGAATGTAATTAATTGAAACAAAAATTTAATTTTTTGAAAAATAAATTTACATATTTTAAAGGGTGTAAAAAATAAACTTACCTTATTTAATAGGATTTTAAATGTTTAAATTACTGGGAAAAAAATGTAATATTGGCAAATAGGCCAACTCTCTTGAGATTTCTTGACCGATCGCAAGTTCTGGGTTTAGACGCATGCGCTTCACGTGCCTAAACTCAGAACTTGCGGGGACCCCAAGGGTGAGTGCACGCCTTGTACGCGCCCATGGGGAGTGCGAATTCAGGCCCATTGTATCTTGGGACATAAACAGGTCACTTAACTGATTAAAAGCCAGTGAATCTTTTATTGATATGGTTGACTTGGTTCAACTGTACTTTTTTTGTTTAAATTACTAGCATCAAAATCGCAAATATTAACCATCATCGTCAGAATATCTAAATTCAAATGATATTGTTGTAATCTTTTGACATTATTGAACTTGTAAGTGCCTTTTCAGCTTGTCTGCTCCAGTGCAGACTAGTCCGGATGGGACTTTGTTTCCATTTATAAAATTGTACTCATTAATGAGATACATCCTCTTGAGTCCTGCAGGTTAGATGTGTGATCCCACATTGTGAGCCGGCAGCTTGACTGTAATTAATCCCAGAGAGTACAGTGATAAATATTTCAGATGTGAATGATTTGAATAATGAAGTAATTGGTCGCAAGGACTGAAAAAACAAAACGAGTGTTGGAATAGTTACTGTCGTAACATTAATCATTATAGATATATGTTCGTGAGAGATTGATTGCAGTTAGTGCACTACAGTCTCTTGTTTTTATAGTTGAAAGCTGGGAATGTCCATTTGTAGGGGTGGGGGGGGAACAGAAGAAAGAATGTTTTTGATGTTTGTTTTCGAGCGACAGTGAATATCTCTGAAAGCCATCAGGCTTTGTGCACTTTGCTGATAAGCACTCTGCTCTGTCAGTCATTCAGCGTCATGTCCAACGGCTAATTTCTCATGTACGCCTAGGTAATGCTCTTTCATTATCCTCCTGAATCCGCAGAAAGCATCCGGTGCATTAACCCTGACAGGTTTTTTTTAAAAGGAAGAGTGGTGGTAAAATAAAGATTCCTGTCTGGTTTTCTAGACAGTTTTGGCTAGATGTGTCCACAGAGCTGCTAATTCGGCATAAATTGTAATCTTCACATTGGAAGATCCCTGGCTTGTGAAGTGGAATGTCACCCTGATGGTGGTGGGGCAGTGTAGAGAGTGCTTTCTTCTGCATCTGTAAATGTATCAGTTGTGGCAGAATTAAGTTGTATTCTTCCTGAGACCTACTTCTATTAGCTGAAATGAGTGTTTAAAGTCTCATATCATTGACAGTCCCTTGGAGTCGAGGATGACTTGCTTCCACTCTAAAAGTGAGTTCTCAGGTGACTGAGGAGTCCAATGCGGGACCTACAGTCTCTGTCACAGGTGGGGCAGACAGTGGTTGAAGGAAAGGGTGGGTGGGAAGCCTGGGTTGACGCACGCTCCTTCCGCTGTCTGCGCTTGGTTTCTGCATGCTCTCGGCGACGAGACTCTAGGTGCTCAGCGCCTCCCGGATGCTCTTCCTCCACTTTAGGCGGTCTTTGGCCACGGATTCCCAGGTGTTGGTGGGGATGTTGCACTTTATCAAGGAGGCTTTGAGGGTGTCCTTGAAATGTTTCCTCTACCCACCTGGGGCTCGCTTGCCGTGTCGAAGCTCCGCGTAGAGCGTTTGCTTTGGGAGTCTCGTGTCGGGCATGCGGACGATGTGGCCCGCCCAATGTAGCTGATCAAGTGTGGTCAATGCTTCATCATTTATGAAGTCTATTTCGGAACAGGCTGCAGAACCAGTTCATGTGAGCCTCGGCCTCGGAGCTAACTATATAGACATGCCACTCAAATCCTTGCCACTCCAACATGATTTTCTCTCGTCGCGTGCCTTTCTATAACTAGCACACTTGGGTCGTGTGACTTCCAAGCAATGAATGTTACAATTAAGTGTACATTTCATGTGGAAAAACGGATTTGAATTTTTAATCTCCGGCTCTTTGTGCAGAAGTAAGCTGACATTTGTTTGGTTTATGAAATATCTATTGCAAAGTATTAGATGTACAGCAATCTAGAACATCTTGTGATAATTGTAAGGTTCATAATACAGTAGAGAACCAAGCTGAATATAGAAAGTACAGCGGAAATCTAACAAAAGGGCAAAGAGAGAGTATGAGAATAGATTAGTGGCTAACAAGAGTTCACAAACCTCTTTTTATAAACACAAATGATCAAAAGGAAGGTTGGGGCTGATTAGAGATCAAAAGGAGATATTGTTGTGGAGGCAGAGGGCATGGTTGAGGTACTAAATTGAGTACTTTGCATCGGTCTCCACTAGAGAAAAGGATGCTGCCAATGTAGCAGTAGCATAATTGTACAGGATACAAACAGCTTAAAAAGGAGGCACTTAAAAGGTTGGCATTCCTCGAAGTAGAAAAGTCACCCAGTCCAAGTGGGATACATCCTAGGTTACTGAGGGAAGCAAGGGTGGAAATTGCAGAGACTCTGGCCACAATCTTCCAATCCTCCTTGGATATGGGGGTGGTGCCAGAGGACTGGATGGTTGCAAATATTACACCACTGTTTGTTTTTTTTTAAAAAAACGGGAGAAGGATAAACCCAGCAACTACAGGCCAGTCAGCTTAATGGTGGTGGAGAAACTTTGTGACAATAATCTGGGACAAAATTGGCATTTGGAAAAATATATGCTAATAAATGAAAGTCGGCACTGATTTGTTAAACCCAAATCATGTTTGACTAACCTGATCGAGTTCTTTTGAAGTAATGGAGAGGGTTGATGGTAGTGCGATTGACAAAGTGCCACATAATATTCTTAGCAAAACTAAAGCCCATGGGATTAAAGGAACGGTGGCAGCAAGGATACTACATTGGCTAAGGAATAGAAAGCAGAGAGTAGTGGTGAACGGTTATTTTTCAGACCAGAGGGAGGTATACGGTGGTGTTCCCCACGGGTTAGCACTAGGACCACTGACATTTTTGACCTGGACTTTGGTATAAAGGGTATAATTTCAAAGTTTTCCAATGATACGAAACTCTGAAAAGTAGTAAACTGCGAGGAGGGCGTAGACGGACTGGTGAAATGGGCAGATAATGCAGATAAAATTTAACACTAACATGATGCATTTTGGTCGGAGGAATGAGGAAAGGCAGTAATAACTAAATGATACAATTTTAATGGTACAGGAACAGACCCAGCTAAACCTTTTATAAAACACTAGTTAATCTTCAGCTGGAGTATTGTGTTCAATTCTAGGCACCACACTTTGGGAAGGATGTCAAGGCCTTGGAGAGGGTCCAGGTGAGATTTACTATAAATGGTACCAAGGATGAGGGACTTCAGTTATGTGGAGAGACTGGAGAAGCTGGGGCTGTTCTCCTTAGCAGAGAAGTTTGAGGAGATTTAACAGAGGTGTTCAAAATCATGACTGATTTTAATGGAGTAAGTAAAAGGAAACTGTTTCCAGTGGCAGAATGGTCTGTAACCAGAAAACGCAGACTTAAGGTGATTGGCAAAAGAACCATGAGGCGACATGAGGAAACACTTTTTTTTTTTAAAAAGAGTTGTTGTGATCTGGAATGTCATCATCATCATCATAGGTGGTCCCTCGAACGAGGATGACTTGCTTCCACGAGAGTTCAAAGATATTTCAATGAAGGACCCGATGTTCCAGTCCTGAACTCCAGCTGAGGGGGTGGAAGGTGCCTGTGCGTGGATTTTTTTAACGTGGTGACCGTTGCACATCAGCCACCATACGGGCTTGACCGCGCTAGGCCTTTATCCAGTGTCGAGGATTAACCAGGATGACTGGAGACCAGCTCTGCTGCACGGACCTAGTGCACGCACACATCAATGTGGGCTGGCCCGTGCTGCCTCTGAGCCCTCGGCTCTTCTGGGCCCCGTACCCAAGCTCCCTATACTAGTGACCCATCAAACACTCCCAGGGCAGGTACACCACGGGGTTAGCTACAGATAAAGCTCTCTCTACAATGTCCCATCAAACCCTGCCAGGGCAGGTTCAGCGTGGGGTTAGATACAGGATAAAGCGCCTTCTACATTGTCCCATCAAACCCTCCCAGGGCAGGTACAGCACTGGGTTAGATACAGAGTAAAGCTCCTGCTGCACTGTCCCATCAAACTATCCCAGGGCAGGTACAGCACGGGGTGTACTGCCTGAAAGGATGGTGGTCGCAGATTCAGTAGCAACATTGAAAAGAGAATTGTATAACTACATGAAGGGGAGAAGTTTGCAAGGCTCTGAGGAAGGAGCAGGGGGGTGGGATTAATTGGATAGCTCTACCAAAGATCCGGCACAGGAGCGATGGGCCGAATGGCCACCTCCTGTGCTGTATCATTCTGTGATCTTGAACATGGACGACTGGTGTTGTAGTCTGGACTACAAGGGCTGGATTTAGTGACATTTTCCATTCTAAATTGGAGGACCATTCTGTTGTGTATCTGTAAAGCATGCACTCCCATGTTCTGCCGCCAGGGAGCTCATCCCCTGAAGTCCCAAGGGATCCCACTTTAGAGTGTCTTAATAAAGACTGAAGTCACTGTTACTTTAACCTTCATCTGTGCTAGGAACACAATACATTCCACTAAAGAATTGTATTAACTTTTTTAAAAAAAACGCACTACGCACAAATGCAGAACCTGAGCATCTCGGCAGTTTAATTGGCAAGTGCTACAGGGAAGATGTATTGTGGGTCATGGATTGAAAATGAGGAGGAGGAGAAATAATTCTCTAGCCAGTACGTAAGGGTATGAAGTCTGGCCCGTGCTGTTAATTTATAGTGACAAATCCGCAGACATGTGAAGTGTCTAAATCCTGCATGGAGTTTACAACCATTCTGATTCGCAAGCTTTAGAATTGGAATTCACAATGAGCTGGCTTCAGTGCCAATTGCTGCATTTCAGACAATAACTAACATGGGGGTGTTTGAATACATGGTAGCAACAGTCTGAGAGCTAGGAAATGAGTTGGCCAAAATATGTGAAGGAGTTGATTATGTAAATATGAAGTGCTGTACATAGAAAAACAAAGGGCAGCACCCATGATCAGTGGTCTCCAGATAGTTAATGGAGCAGCAATCAACAAAGGAAATCGAATGCTGGAGCCCAATCAGTAGCTTGCAGTTCATGCTTAAATTATTCAGTGCTCGAATCAGACTGCATCTTGAATACTGTGTCCAGTTCTGATCATTGAGAAACAAGAGGCAGTACAGACAAGCACTGCGAGGCTAATTCTAGTATCAGATCTGCGTTATCAGGAAAGACCTGGTCAACTTGGGCTTTTCAGCATGGAAAGGAGGTATCGAGGTATCGAGTGGTCATCTTATAGAGGTACGCAAGGGTATGGGAAAGGTAAATCCAGAACACTGTCAAATTAATCCTTTGTCCGAAGGACAAACTAATGAATGACACATTTATTAGGACTGATGTCAGGATATTCCTCAGAGTGATCAACATGTCAAATTAACTTCTGGCACGAGTGATGTTGGCACAAACCCTGGAATTACGCAAGAAATAGAAACATAGAAAATTGGTGCAGGCATAGGCCATTCGGCCCTTCGAGCCTGCACCGCCATTCAATAAGATCATGGCTGACCATTCCCTCAGTATGATAAGGGGATTGCCTTATGAGGAAAGGTTGAGTAGGTCGGGCATCTACTCATTGGAATTCAGAAGAACGAGCGGTGATCTTATCGAAACGTATAAGATTATGAGGGGCCTTGACAAGGTGGATGCAGAGAGGATGTTTCCACTGATGGGGGAGACTAGAACTAGGGGGCATAATCTTAGAATAAGGAGCTGCCCATTTAAAACTGAGATGAGGAGGAATTTCTTCCCCCCCCCCCCCCCCCCCCCCCCAAAGAGGGTTGTAAATCTGTGGAATTCGCTGCCTCAGCGAGCTGTGGAAGCTGGGACATTGAATAAATTTAAGACAGAAATAGACAGTTTCTTAAACGATAAGGGGTTACGGAGAGTGGGCCGGGAAGTAGAGCTGAGGCCATGATCGTATTAAACGGCGGAGCAGGCTCAAGGGGCTATATGGCCTTCTCCTTTTATGTTCTTATACAGTTGGTGCTGTGATTCGGTGGGGAGGCCAGGTAAACTAAAGATGGATATACATGTACATTTACCTTGTCAGCTCCTATTGTGGGTAATTTTATTGCGGCGAATCAAAGTTCAGATTTTGTTTTCTCCAATTTGATGCCAATTTGTTTAGTTGCTTTAACCTGGGCACAATTAGTAAATTGTCATCTGAGCAGTGGGCATAAGCGCAACCCTCTGTGGGTCAGTTTTGTGTCAGTATTATATCTGGCTGCAGCACTGGCTATGTTAACTGATGATTTGCGTGAAGCCTGTTTGCTCTCATTCATTTAATCAAATCAGGATCCAGCATGGCCCATCTGGAATATTGGGTTATTTGCTTCTCCCTTTATTTTATATTTATACACCCCTGCCCCACCTTGCATTTTTGGAGTATCGCCCAATTTTTGGAGCACTCTCATCGTAACTTGGCTTTCCTAAACTGCTTGGACTCCATCCAATCTCTGGGTTGTGACATTGCTCTTGCTCAATATTTCCCAGTGAAATATGGGAAATATTGGTGATTATCTTTTTTTTTACAAGTATGTTTCCTTGTAGCTCTCCTGCAAAGTAAGCATTGGCATTGTGGAGCTCCCTCGCTGTGAAGGATAATGCCTGCTGTGCCTGCAATTGTTCATCTCTCTCTCTCTCAACTGGTTTCAGTAATGGTGCCAACATAAATGATGAGAAAAGCCATCTGTATTTTTTGTCTTTCAGTGACCTAAAAGTGAAGGTTGGAGAAAAGTACCTAAATGTCCACAAGTTTGTGCTGGCAGCACGCAGTGACACCTGGAGCCTGGCAAACCTTGCCTCTACCCATGAACTAGACCTGTCAGGTTTGTGTGCATGTTTTGTTACCAAGTTTGTGTATTCTAAACTGACTTGCTGCCTGAATCTGGCACCAGAGGTAGCCTGATGGTTCTTTGATTCAATGGCGTGCTCAGAAGTAAATTTTCAGTCTTGACATGGTTATTAAGTCACTCATGTATATAATCATAGCCAGTTCTAGAATAGTACTGGCAGGGGCCTCAATTGGATTGACCCCTTGATCTACTAGCTAAGGAATGGTGTGAAGATTTTGGGAAGTGGATGAGAAGGGCAGGAGGAGAAATGAAGTACGTCTTTACTGAGATGGCAGACGGAACATCATTGCAGTGAGCAGCTCACATTGCAAAATAGTCCATGCGTATTGCACCTTGCAGAAGTACAAGCATTTAGAATGCCTGCAGCATTTGACCTTGAAGTCTGTACTCCACAATGATGCCACTCTTTGCTAAAGGGGAGGTGCTGAGGAATTTTCACGGAGTTGCTAAGGAAGTAATTTTCTGAGCTGGAGCCTCTGGTGGGTTAGCTTCATCATGGGCAATGTCCATATGCTGTGCATATCTTGTGGGCGAGGCTCTTACTGGAAGTGCAAACATGGAACATTACCCTTAGAGTGTGATCTGGCCTGACACACTGTTGAGGAAGCCATTTTGGAATAACATCAGGTGCGATAAAGTTGACTTGGTTACATTTTGAAATTGGGGATTGTCAAAAGGTTCAGATTTAAAAGTCTTCTGTAATAGCATTTGGACTTTTCCTTCTGAGTAATGTGAACACATTTTACATCTAATTTTTGAAGATGTGTAGCTAGAGTAGTCTGCAACTTACAATCCTGGAGGAATGACTGGTAGAGGTTGGATTGTTTTATAGGGATTTTGGGCTTTACAACATAATTCTAGCTTATACACGAGAGCAGTGAAATCTTCTATGTCTGACCGTGACACTTTGCTTGCTTTAAACATTTGGGAACAACAAAATTTCTGTTATTGGCTATCAATAGCAAACAGCGGAAATTTTTACTTTCACTGAGTTGTTTTGATTTGATTTTGGAGTAGGCTAATTTTAACAGCCCTAGTTTGTTTCAACGGCCATAATCAGTTAACTTGTTTACTTTCAATATTGTTATCATGACTTCTTTCTGTTGAAGTTAAGTAAAATGCCTGTAAGCTGTATCTACACAAGTATATCCGGGTCTTTTTTAACTGCATTCAAAGGTGATGCTTGAGGTTCCTGTTTTATTAAGTATCAGCATTGGGATTGAGAAGTGTGTTGTTGCAGACAGGTTGCTGGGATGTAGGTGACACTGACGAACGGTATTAATGCCCTGGGGGCTACTAGAGATGGGCAATAGTCATCCATGTAATGTGGGATTGGAGTCATTGGTCGGTCAGACCAGCTCCGGATTAGTGATCCAGTTGGATTTTTACAACAATCCAACAGCTTTCATGGTCATTTTTCAGGTACTAGTCAACAAATGACTAGATTCATTGAATTCAGTGTCGGAACTTGCCCTGGGCTTGGACTCCTGGGTTGCTGGTCAGGTACCGCAACCACTCGGCTGCTTTACCTACATGTTTAGTGGGACATTTATGCTATTGAGGGAGTGCAGCGAAGGTTCACTAGACTGATTCCCGGGATGGCAGAACTGACCTATATGAAGAAAGACTGGATCGACTGGCTTATATTCACTGGAATTTAGAAGAATGAGAGGATCTCATAGAAACATATAAAATTCTGACTGGACAGGTTAGATGCAGGAAGAATGTTCCCGATGTTGGGGAAGTCCAGAACCAGGGGTTACAGTTTAAGGATAAGGGGTAAGCCATTTAGGACCGAGATGAGGAGAAACTTCTTCACCCAGAGAATTGTGAACCTGTGGAATTCTCTACCACAGAAAGTTGTTGAGGCCAGTTCCTTAAATATATTCAAAAGAGAGTTAGATGTGGCCCTTACAGCTAAAGGAATCAAGGGGTATGGAGAGAAAGCAGGAATGGGGTACTGATGTTATATGATCAGCCATGATCATATTGAATGGTGGTGCAGGGCCGAAGGCCTACTCCTGCACCTATTTTTCTATGTTTCTATTAACCCTGTTGAGGGAACGGGGACATCCCCTGAACGCAACAGAATGGAGGAAAAGCATCGGCCTAGAAGGTAAACTGGGCATGTAGGACGGAGCTTTTAGCTCCCTTAATCACTGCCAGGTTATCCAGTTGCTTGCAAAACTCTCATATCTTCAATTCTGGAAACACAAGAAAACTATTTGGAGCCCCAAATCCAGCTGATTTGGCACTTGTGTTGCATCCGTCCAACATTTAACTCTTGCATGTTTTTCCTTTTAAGTGCAGCACAGATTCGGGAGCATTGTATGGAGGAAAAATTACATCCTGTTGTTCCTTATTTTGTCTAGATGGTGTTTTTTTACATTGAGTACAGCCTGCTCAGCTGGTTGGTATATGCGGAGCTAAACATGCTGGGTTTCCAAAGTGTGGCTGTAGTGACAACCCAGTTTGGCGTAAGACCCCCCCACCCCCCACCCCCCCCAGCTCAGCATATGCATCTGTGTCCTAGAGTTCTGACACACTGACAACGTCGTGTCAGCCATGACTGAATTTCCGACACCATTCTTTTCGCGTGGCTCTACTGGTGTGAGTAAATACAGGACACCAAACTCTGGTTTCTCTCCCATTACAGACTTAAAAAGGCTCATAGAATCATAAGGCCCAAGTTTCGACAGGAGTTGCTCCTATTTTTTTTGGAGCAACTAGTTTTTTTTGGAGTATGTTAAAAATCGCAATTCTCCATATTTAGTTTGCTCCAGTTTCAGTGAGTTAGTTCAGTTTCTTTTTAGTTCAGTTTTTTTTTTTCAAAAGGACGAGTTACCAGCCACTTGCGTCTGTTTTGGCCATTTAGGCAAGTTTAGGCAGCTTAAAGTAACTCCAAACTAACTTGGGCTCAGAAAAATCTTGTGGACACTTTAGAAATCAGGTGCAGGTAGCCAGAGATTTTGGGGGGAGAGAGGGAGAGGGAGAGGGAGAGGGGGGACCTTGCAAAGCACTAAACATCTTCACGACAACTAATAAAGATCTTGTACTGTAACTTTTGCATAATTTACACATTCCACTATATAAAGCTTCATAAAATAATGCACTTTTTAATATCATTTATATCAGAAGTTGAATTTTGATGGTGCTGACTGCCTTTCTTACTGCTCTTATCAGCAGACAGTCTCGGGGCAACTTTTCTAATTCAAACAGTTTGTTCTTTTTCTAAATCATTTAAAGAAACTCTTCTCTTTTCCCCCCCCCCCCCCCGCCCCCCCGGATCAAAAGTCGCCCCGCACTAACCTGTTTGTTGTAGCCCTCAGAGTGGATTGAGTCTTGAACTCGATTTTATAAAGTCCAAAAGGGATATTGGGCCTGAAATTCCGATTGAGGTCTTTCCGCGGGCAAACGAGCGAAACGGGGAAAAAAGATGCGCACTTACCTGTTGCTGCTGCGCCCGTTGGAACTTCCGAGCCTGAGGCCTCTGGTGACTGCGCGTCGCAGTGCGTGCACATTGGGAGCTGGAGACAGCAGCCAATCAGGTTAGTATATTTTCTCATTCATAGTAATAGGAGTTCCGTAAGTCCAAAATTCCTATTACTATGAATGAGAACCCCCCACTCCCACCCCAAACACCCAAAACCCAATTTAAAAAAAAATAGAAAATAAACTATATATTTTACATTCATTTTAAATTAAAGTTCTTTTTTTTTAAAAAAGTTGAGAAAATATTTTTTTAAGTTTTTTTAATTAAACCTTAAAATAAACTTACCGTAGTGAGGAGGGTTTTTAAAAATAAAATGTGTTTTTATAACTTTATTTTAAAATGTTTGTGTATTTTTAAACACTTGCGCCTGTAAAATTAGGCTACCCGCCTGCTTTTTCAGGCGCAAGATTTTAAAGGACATTTGCAGGGCAAGATATTTGTAAATATCAGAAATCTTGCCCTGCAAGTGATATGCGTGAGATCTGTCAAGCCAGAAACTTGACAGACTGGAAAAGCCGGTTTTCAGCACATGTGCATTGCGTGCTGAAAACCGGCTTTTCCGATTCCTTCCCGGGTCCGTAGAAACTTCGTACGGACCTGGGACATGGGAATTTCCGTTCCATTGTCTTTAGGCATTAATGCTTTGAAATTTCTTGACATAGATGTGATCAGTGACACAAACCAGTGGCTTTATCTCCTCCCCCCCCCCGCCCCCAATATTGTGTCTTGAATTCTGCCGCAACTGCGCTGTGAGACTCCTGGTGCTGATCTGGTGGCCCGGGCTCCTCCAGCTCCTGCTCCCCCAGGCTTCCCAGCAATCTTCCCTTGGCATACACTGCGTACACACTCTGCCAACCGAACGGGAGGGGCAACACTGGCAGCAGAGAATGCAGGCAATGGGGGTGCGAGAGGCTACAACAATGAACTGGTGAGCGCGGGAAGGCAGAGGCCGGCCTGTGCAGCAGGCCTCTCGGCCAGGGATAGGGTCACCCGGAGCCAGGACACGCTGGGAGGGCCAGGAGCTACTGCGCACGCGCGCAGCTGCCGGCACACTTTTCTTTTTTGGCGCAGGGCTGTAGCTCCGCCCCCTGCTGGTTCTGCTGTGCTGCGCCGAGTCCCAAGGAGCCTGATCAGCGTGGAGAATACCACAGTAAGGATTAGGCGCGCTTTTTGTTCAAGAAAATCGTCGGACCTCACGGAGGTGTGCCGTTCGAAGGGTCGTTGGAAACTTGGGCCCATAGAAATTTACAGCATGGAAGGAGGCCATTTCGGCCGATCGTGTCTGCACTGGCCGACAGAGCTATCCAGCCTAGTCCCACTTTCCAGCTCTTGGTCCGTAGCCCTGTAGGTTACGGCACTTCAAGTGCACATCCAAGTACTTTTTAAATGTGGTGAGGGTTTCTGCCTCTACCACCCTTTCAGGCAGTGAGTTCCAGACCCCACCACCCTCTGGGTGAAGAAATTTCCCCTCAAATCCCCTCTAAACCTTCTACCAATTACTTTAAATCTATGCCCCATGGTTTTTGACCCCTCTGCTAAGGGAAATAGATCTGTCCTATCCACCCTATCTAGGCCCCTCATCCTATCTAGGCTCCTACAGCCTGACTTGGTTGACTGTTAAAATGATCCTTCTCTTGTACTGCAGCAATAACTGGCAGTTATCTCATTGTAAATGATTCCTTTTGTGTTTTCTGTACCAGATGCTGAGCCAGAAGTAACCATGGCGATGCTGCGATGGGTTTACACGGATGAGCTTGAACTGAAGGAAGATGATGTGTTCCTTACTGAACTAATGAAACTCGCCAATCGATTTCAGCTGTATCTCCTTCGGGAAAGGTAAGCGAGTTGGTAGTTTATTCTCCACAAATAAAGTGGCCTTAACTTGTGTAAAGCCTGCTGCATGTCTATGGATAACTCCACAGCATTTAAATCGGTGGGACAAATCCTGCTTGGACTGCAGCTGGGATTTTTGCTTGCTATTTAGTTCGCTGTCAAATGTGTAATCCCTTCTGGGAATTTTTTTTTAATACCTTAATTCAAGGAGTGAAAAGTGTGGCAGTTTGAGAGGGAGAGTAAAGAGGAAGGAAGGTTAGAGGAGAGAAGATCTGGATAAATAAATGCAAATCTTAGGCAAACGTTAATCATGCATAAAGTTGTGTGATTATGTAGCATTAACAATGACTGCTGTTTGGCAAAATCACCAAGTTAGTTACAGATGAGGAAGGCCATTTGTCCCATTGCCTTTTATCCAGGCAGAAGGAGCCAACATTATTTTCCATTGCAGTATTTAATAGCAGGCCCTTTAGCCCCTTGAACCTGTTCCACCATTCAATTCCTTGGCTGATCTGTACTTCAACCCCATTTACCTGCCTTTGCTCCGTATCCCTGATGCCTTTGCCCAACAGAAATCTATCCATCGCAGCCTTTTGGGGGAAGAGAATAGCAGATTTCCACTGTGTGGAAAAAGTGGTTCCTGATTTCACTCGTAAATGACCTAGCTCTAATTTTAAGATTATGCCCCCTTTGTTCTGGATTCTCCTCCTGCTCCTATGTTTGTTTAATTAGGTTTCACTGTCACTGCTATATTTGCAAGTCCCCTCCATGTGTTGATAACTCTCAAGGAGAAACTCCTGATATCCTCTTAAATTTACCATTTACATTTAGATTTGCCTCCCCAGATCCAACTCTTCATTTAATTTCATGTTGTATTCTAGATTTGCTATTTCCATACCTTTTTTAGCTATTGCTTGTCCTTCTATAAGATCAAATCTCAGACGCCACTATCGAAAAGCCCCAAAATCACAATTTATGTCCTTTTTTTATAATTCAGATCTTTTACACTAGGGATCAGCCGTGTGGCTCTCCGTACTGTGTTTCTCGGCAACCAGAACTGGATACAATACTTAAGATGCGGTCTAGCCAGCGCACTACATGATTTGATCAAAACCACCTCTCACTTGTATTTTGTTTTGGCTCTGGAGTTCAACATTCTATTGGACTTCGATTTTCTGCTCTGCATTGGATGAGCATATTAAGTATCTAGTCTTACTCTTTCATAATTATCTCACCACCATTTGTAGATTATGTCTTGTCTACTTTTCCTTGCGCAGCAGTCAGGTATCCAACTCGGTCTGTAATTTCTGAGCTACCTCCTCTGATTCCACTGCTCCCCCTTAGTTTGGGACCATCTGCAAATTGACCAAATTGCTTTCAGTTTCAGAATCCAAATCATTGATATAAATCAGAAGCAGCAGTAGTCCAACACTGAGCTCTGGGGCTTCCCCACTCTGTACTTTATCCCTTTTCCCCCAGCCCCACGTAACTGCTAACTAGTCCCTGTTGTTTTGTCTTTCAGCCAACATCTTATCCACTCCCAGCATATACTCTGGATTTCTGCAGCTTTCAGCTTAACTAATAGTTTTTCATAATTTAACAAACACCTTTTGGAACTCTAGGTACGTCACATGGTAGGGTTTTCCAGAGTCTGCTTGAGTTACCGGTTCTTTGAAAGAAGTCCAGGATGTTAGTCAGACAAGGTCTCCCCCTTCTGAAGCTGTGTTGATTATTGTTTACTAGATTATTTATGTATAGATAATCCTCAAGCTCACTCCTGATAATTTGATTTAATTATTTTATGTGGAATTGAGGTAAGGCTAATGGGCCGGTGTCTGTTTTATCACCCTTTTTGAATATGGGCAGCACAATAACTTATCCAATTTACTGATACCTCTGCTGTGTCTAATGATTTCCTTGTAATTTAGTGCCTCAAATCTGCTCCCTCATCTCACCCAGCATTTATCCTTGGGGATGTATTGATTTTTGAGCTCTTTTAACCTGTGTGGGCCTTCCATCTTGCTTACATTGAAGTGATTCATTTTACTTTAGTTATCACTGGTTGGGGAGAGTATGTTGCTCACATCTTCCCTTGTGAATACTTGGAACTTTTCCTCGTCTGAGTGTCCTCTTAATATTATAGTACTGAAATACATTTTTTACTGTTTTTTGTTTTGCCTCTACAGCTATGCTTCCCCCTCCCCCCCCCCCCCCCCCCATCTATCTTTGTATCATTGATCGCTCTACTCAACTTGTGTCTGCATGTTCCTGTATTCATCCCAGCAAACCATTTTTCAAACTGTAGGATTTGTAGACTGCATTATTCCTTCCTCACTTTCAATTTGTTGATCCATTTAGGGTCAAGCTTATTTAGACTAAGCTTAATGATTCTAGGTATCATTAAAATCATAGAAATTTATAGCATGGAAGGAGGCCATTTCGGCCCATCGTATCTGCGCTGGCTGATCAAGAGCTATCTCTCCTAATCCCACTTTCCAGCTCTTGGTCCATAGCCCTGTAGGTTATGGCACTTTAAGTGCACATCCAAGTATCTTTTAAATGTGGTGAGGGTTTCTGCCTCTACCACCCTTTCAGGCAGTGAGTTCCAGACCTCCACTACCCTTTGGGTGAAGAAATTTCCCCTCATATCTCCTAAACCTCCTCCCAATTACTGCCCCCTGGTTGTTGACCCCTCTGCCAAGGGAAACGGGTCCTTCCTATCCACTCTATCCAGGCCCCATATAATTTTATACACCTCAATCAGGTCTCCCCTCGGCCTCCTCTGTTCCAAAGAAAACAGACCTAGCATCGCCAATCTTTCCTCATAGCCAAGATTCTCCAGTCCAGGAAACATTCATGTAAATCTCCTCTGCACCCTTTCCAGTGCAATCATATCTTTCCTGTAATATGGTGACCAGAACTGCACACAGTACTCCAGTTACGGTCTAACCAGTGTTTTATACAGTTCAAGCACAACCTCCCTGCTCTTGTATTCCATGCCTTGACTAATAAAGGCATGTATTCCATATGCCTTCTTAACCACCTTATCTACCTGGCCTGCTACCTTCAGCGATCTGTGGACCTGCACTCCAAGGTCCCTTTGTTCATCTACACTTCTGAATGTCATACCATTTAATGTGTATTCCCTTGTCTTGTTCGACCTCCCCAAATGCATTACCTCACACTTATCCGGATTAAATTCCATTTGCAACCGTTCCGCCCATCTGACCAGTTGATTGATATCTTCCTGCAGACCGCAGCTTTCTTCTTCATTTTCAACCACACAGCCTATTTTAGTATCATCTACAAACTTCTTAATCATAGCCCCAGCATTCAAGTCCAAATCATTGATGTATACCACAAAAAGCAAGGGACCCAGCACTGAGCCCTGTGGAACCCCACTGGATACAGCCGTCCAATCACAAAAACACCCATCACCCATTACCCTTTGCTTTATGCCTCTGAGCCAATTTTGGATCCAACTTGCCACTTTGCCCTGGATCCCATGGGCTATTACTTTAGTGACCAGTTTGCCATGTGTGACCATATCAGAAGCTTTGCTAAAATCCATGTACACTATCATACGCACTGCCCTCATCGACTCTCCTGGTTACCTCCTCAAAAAATTAAATCAGGTTCGTCAAACACGACCTTCCCGTAACAAATCTATGCGGACTGTCCTTGATTAACCCGTGACTTTCTAAATTAAGATTTATCCTGTCCCTCAAGATTTTCTCCAATAATTTTCCCACCACTAAGGTTAGGCTGACTGGCCTGTAATTACTTGGTCTATCCCTTTCTCCATTTTTAAACAAAGGTACAACATTAGCAGTTCTCCAGTCCTCTGGCACCACACCCGTAGCCAGAGAGGACTGGAAAATGGTCAGATCCTCTGCTATTTCCTCTTTTGCTTCTCTTAACAGACTGGGGTACATTTTATCCGGGCCAGGGGATTTATCCACTTTCAAAGCTGCTAAGCCTCTCTCTCTCTCTCTCTCTCTCTCTCTCTCTCTCTCTCTCTCTCTCTCTCTCTCTCTCTCTCTCTCTCTTTCTCGCCTAATATTTCACACACTTCCCTCATTGCAAAGTCTGCATCGCCCCCCCCCCCCCCATATTTTGTGAAAACAGGTGCAAAGTATTCATTAAGAACCATACCCATGTCTTCTGCCTCCACACACACATGTCCTCTATGGTCTCTAATAAGCCCCACTCTTTCTCTAGTTATCCTCCTTCTATTAATGTATTTAGCCTGCATTCTAAGTTTTATTCCTTTTAAAAGTGTTCTACTTATCCTCTACTGAAGGGTTGTCCAACATTCTCTACCAATCTATTTGCTTTGTTTGCTCCCTCATTTAAAGGCTTACTTTGTGTATTGGGCTTCTAGTCTTGGTACAGGTATATATGAATTCCAGATCATATTAAATTTGATCCTGTCGTCACTAACATTATCTGGAGCACCCGCGAATGCCACTCACCGGCTCTTCTATGGGAGATTTTGCCCATGTTCGAAATTTTGAATGGGCTGCATAGCCCGTTAAAGGGACCATGCACCCAAAAAAAAAAATTTGGGGAATATTGGGAGTCACTGTCTCCTAAAGGCTTCCATTTCCTGTACATTGTCAGGATCGTGAACCCAAACCAGGTGAAAATGAGTAATGTCTCTTGTAGCTTCCTTGATGCACTGCGTCATGAAGCAGTCATGCAATACATTTATCAACTCTGACTCGATTGCGGTGAAATTTGTATGGGGTTCTACCTCCGTTCTTAAGACTTGGAGTCTGCTTTGACTTGTTCAAACTTGTCTCCCAATAATTGGCTTCATAACTCCATTATAGCAACAGGATGCCTTCTACTAAAGCTAATGTGTATTAAAGGTGTGCTGTAAAACTCTACGATGGTACCCTCACCAGATATTTAATAAACACAGGCTCTAGAGTCCAGTGAAAAAGTTTTTGTTTGCAAAACTGGTGTACCTTAAGATCTGGATGTGGGAATATTACTGTGTTATTTCCGCTAATCTGTCTTGAATGTTTTCCTTTTGAAAGTTGGGGCAGGGAGTTCCTAGGATGGTGGCCATCTTGATTGACTATCACACAATACTAGTTTACTTAGAATTTATAGCATAGAAACAGGCCATTCAGCCCAACAGGTCTGTGTCACAGTTTATGTTCCACTCCAGGCTCCTCCCACCTTACTTCATCTCCCCCCTATCACCATATCCATCTATTCCTCTTTCTCTCCCTCATGTACTTTGATACGGTAACAGAGGGTTGATGAGGCTGATGTGGTGTATGTAGACTTCCAAAAGGCATTTGATAAAGTGGCACACAATAGGCTGGTCAGCAAAGTTGAAGCCCAAGGACTAAAAGGGACAGTGGCAGCATGGATACAAAATTGGCTAAGTGACTGGACACAGAGTAGTGGTGAACGGTTGTTTTTTGGACTGGAGGAAGGTATACAGCGGTGGTCCCCATGGGTCAGTACTAGGCCCACTGCTTTTCTTGATTTTTATTAATGACTTGGACTTGGGTACAATTTCAAAATTTGCAGATGACCCACAACTTGGAAGTATAGTGAACAGTGAGGAGGATACTGATGGCCCTCAAGAGGACATAGACAGGCTGGTGAAATGAGCGGACATGTGGCAGATGAAATTTAACGCAGAAAAGTGTGAAGTGATGCATTTTGGTGGTTAGCGTGAGGAGAGGCAATATAAACCTATGGGTACAATCCTAAAGGGGCTGTGTGAGCAGAGACCTGGGGGTATATGGGCACAAATCATTGAAGGTGGCAGGGCAGATTGAGAAAGCGGATTTAAAAAAAAAAAGCTTACTGGATCCTGGGCTTCATAAATAGAGGCATAGAGTACAAAAGCAAGGAAGTTATGATGAACCTTTATAAAAACACTGGTCTGACCTCAACAGTGTCCAATTCTGGGCACTGCACTTTAGAAAGGCCTTGGAGAAAAATTAATGTGATTCCAGGGATGAGGGACTTCAGTTACGTGGATAGACTGGAGAAGCTGGGGTTGTTCACCTTCGAGCAGAGAAGGTTGAGTGGAGAATTGGTAGAGGTGTTCAAAATCATGAAGGGTCCAGATAGAGTAGAGAGAGAAACTGTTCCCATTGGCAGAAGGGTTGAGAACCAGAGGACTCAGATTTAAGGCGATTGGCAAAAGAACCAAAGGCAACATGAGGATAAATATTTTTACACAGTGTGTGGTTAGGATCTGAAATGCACTGCCTGAGGGTGGTGGAGGCAGATTCAATCGTGGCTTTCAAAAGGGAGTTGGATAAGTACCTGAAGGAAAAACATTTGTAGGAAAAAGGGGGGGGGGTGGATGGGACTAGCTGAAGTGCTCTTGCAGAGAGCCGATACTGGCTGAATGGCCTCCTTCTGTGCTGTAACCATTTTGTGATTCTAACCTTGTCTGGCTTCCCCTTAAATGCATCTACACTATTTACTACAATCACTGCATGAGGTAGCAAGTTCCACATTCTAACCACTCTTCTGAATTCGTTATTGGATTTATTAGTGACTATTTTATATTTATGGCCCCTAGTTTTAGATTCACCCACCCCCCACAAGTAGAAACAGCTCTGTCTACTCCTATCGAACCCGCTCCTAATTTTAAAGAGCTCCGGGGTCACCTCGGCCTTCTGTTTTCTGGAGAAGAATCCCAGCCTATTCAGTCTTTCCTGATGGTGTACCTTCTCAGTTCTGGTATCATTGTTGTAAATCTTTTTTGTACTTTCTCCAGTGTTTCTATATCCTCTTTTTGTAATGTAGAGACTAGAACTGCTTGCAGTACTCCCAAGTGTGGTGTAACCAAGGTTCCAAACAAGTTTAATAGGACTTCACTGTTTTTGAATTCTATAATGAACCCAGTGCTTTATTTGCATTTTTATGGCTTTGTTAACCTGTCGCTACTTTTAGTGATTTGCGAATCTGTACCACTCGATCCCTTTGCTCCTCTGCTAGTTCCCTTTGTTCTTCCACCCCATTTAGACTCTTATTTTCCAAGGAGACAGTTCTCTCCTTATTCCTCCTACCAAAATACATCAGCTTGTCTACATTGAAATTAATTTACATGCCCATTCTGAAAGTTTGTTAATGTCTTGTATTTTGTTGCATTCTTCCTCTACTATATTAACTACACGTCCCAATTTGGTGTCGTCTGCAAATTTTGATATGGTACTTCCGATTTTCGTGTCCAAATTATTTATGTAAATGGTGAACAACAGCACCAATCCTTGTGGCACACTGCTTCCCTCCTTCCGCCAGCCTGAGAAACTAGTATTAACTGCTATTGTGTTCTGTTTTGTAGCCAGTTTGCTATGTTATGCTACTTGACTCCACGTGCTCTGACCTTAGTCATGAGTCTACCATGTGGTACCTTATGCCTCTTGAAAGTCCATGTATATTGCATCCACTGCATTTCCCCATGTCTATGAATTCTTTGAAGTAACAGAAATAAATCAGGTTGGTCAGCTTTGAAAACCTCGGACACTAAGATGCAAATGCAAAATGCATTTTGTTGAGTTACATATATTCTGACACTTGCATCTTTGTTCAGATGCAAATAAAAAAGTAACTGATTCAACTTGGCTAAGATACTGGTACTAAGGGGCCCAGGGTGTTGTAACTAGACGCTCCTGTCGCACTAAGTATGTACGACAAATACAGTGACCAGCGAACATAACCAGTCTGAACTCTTAACTTCTATTTTATTTCTGCTGGCAAATGAAAATATTTTGGACAAAGTGGCATATTTAGAATCTGTTGTGAGTATACAATCTGTGCATGCACAGTAAATAGTCTCCTAATATCTCTACTTTTTCTGGCTGACAGGTGTGAAAAAGGAGTAATGTCTCTGGTTAACGTTAGGAACTGTATTCGATTCTATCAGACTGCAGAAGAGCTGAATGCTATTACATTGTTGAACTACTGTTCTGAGATTATAGCCAGCCACTGGGTGAGTTACAAGATGACAGCAATTTGCATTTATATAGCGCCTTTAATGTAGTAAAATGTTCTAGGGCACTTCACCGGAAAGTTGCATGTAAGGCATGATGCCAAATATCGAAGAACCTAAGCAATGTTTTATACCACAGCTCCAGAATGTCTACCAAATTTGCCTTATTTATCGAGAATTTTGTGGTTTAATCGTTGCAACTTTACAGTGGTGTTTTTGTCTGTGCCGTTAATGACCACAGTATAATGTGGGACACAAAATCAGACACATCAACCAGATGACTTTGAAATGCTGTGCATCATTTTCCAAACTGATGAGCTGCTCACAAATCTACCTTTGCTTCACTTAATTTAGCCGTAGGAAAGCAAAGAGCATGAAAAATTCTTGGCAAGTAAAATTAAGAAAAACCCAAAGGTGTTTTATAAATATACTAAGAGGATAACTAAAGAAAGGGTAGGGCCTATTGGAGACCATGAGGGTAATCGATGTGTGGAGGCGGAAGATGTGGGTATGGTTCTCAATGAATACTTTGCGTCTGTTTTCACAAAAGTGAGGGGCGATGCTGACACTGCTATCGAGGAGGAGGAGGAGGAGGTTGAAATATTAGGTGAAATAAACATAATGAGAGAGGAGGTTTTAAGGGATTTAGCAGCATTGAAAGTGGATAAGTTCCCAATCCCAGATGAAATGTATCCCAGGCTGTTAAGTGAAACAAAAGAGGAAATAGCAGAGGCTTTGACCATCATTTTCCAATCCTATCTCACTTCAGGTGTGGTGCCAGAGGACTGGAGGACCGCTAATGTGGTACCTTTGTTTAAGAAGGGAGAAAGGGATAGACCGAGTAATTACAGGCCAGTCAGCCTGACCTCAGTGGTGGGAAAATTATTGGCAAAAGTCCTGAAGGACAGGATAAATCTTAATTTAGAAAGACACAGTTTAATCAAGGACGGATTTGTTAAGGGAAGGTCGTGTCTGACTAACTTGATTTGAATTTTTTGATGAGGGCAGTGTCTATGATGTAGTGTATAAGGATTTTATCAAAGCTTTTGATAAGGTCTCACATGGCAGATCGGTCACGAAAGTAAAAGCCCATGGGATCCAGGGCAAATAGCAAGTTGGATCCAAAATTGGCTTGGCGTCGGGAAGCAAAGGGTAATGGTTGATGGGTGTTTTTGTGACTGGAAGGCTGTATCCAGTAGGGTTCCCCAGGGCTCAGTACTGGATCCCTTGCTTTTTGTGGTATACATCAATGATCTAGACTTTAATATAGAGGGTATGATTAAGAAGTTTGCAGATGATACTAAAATTGGCTGTGTGGTTGATAGTGAGGAGGAAAGCTGTAGACTGCAGGAAGATATCGATGGACTGCTCAGCTGGGCAGAAAAGTGGCAAATGGAATTCAATCCGGAAAAGTGTGAGGTCATGCATGTGGGGAGGGGCAACAAGGCAAGGGAATACACAATAAATGGGAGAATACTGAGCAGTTTGGAGGAATAGAGGGACCTTGGTGTATATGTCCACAGATCCTTGAAGGTAGCAGGACAGGTGACTAAGGTAGTTAAAAAGGCCTATGGAATGCTTTGCTTTATTAGCCGAGGCATAGAATACAAGAGCAGGGAAGTTGTGCTGCAACTGCACAGCACTAGTTAGGCCACAGCTTAAATACTGCGTGCAGTTCTGGTCACCACATTACAGGAAGGATGTGATTGCACTCGAGAGGGTACAGAGGATATTTACGAGATTGTTGCCAGGACTGGAAAACTTTAGCTATGAGGAAAGATTAGATAGACTGGGATTGTTTTCCTTGGAACAGAGGAGGCTGAAGGGAGATTTATTTGAGGTGTATAAAATTATGAGGGAACTAGATAGAGTGGATAGGAAGAACCTATTTCTCTTAGCAGAGGGGTCAATAACCAGGGGACATAGATTTAAAGTAGTTGGTAGGAATAGAGGGGAGATGAGGAAACATTTCTGTACTGAAACTCACTGCCTGAAAGGGTGGTAGAGGCAGAAACCCTCATCACATTTTAAAAAGTACTTGGATATGCACTTAGAGTAGTAATCTACATGGCTAGGGACCAAGTGCTGGAAAGTGGGATTAAGCTGGATAGCTCTTTTTCGACGGACATGATGGGCAGAATGACAAGCTCCTGTGTCGTAATTTTCTATGATTTGGAAAACCCCTGTACTGTAACTGGTGAGTGCTCAGTGCTGACACTGGACACCAAAAGTGGAAATGTACCATTCCTCCGCTTTGACATCATTTGCTGTGCTGACATGGGTTCATCCAAAACTTTGAAATAGGGGTTGCTTTTCAAATGTTGCACTTGCATTATGAATACACCAACATTTTTCCTTGCTGGTTGGAGGTGGATGATTGTTTTTTTCCTTACAGTATTTGTAACTACAGAATCCAAGTTACACAATACCATGGTAGTGGTTAGAAATGTCTCTGCCCTCTCTCCCAGCTGGTTAGTGTGGTGAGTAACTGAGTCATATAGTCGCGAGTGATCTCCAGTCTGCTGTTAGCTGATCTCCGCCACAGCAGTGGTAGCTACAATTTTAGTCTTCACGCCTCTTAAGGAAAAGTTCCTTTTGAACTAGACAGGTTAGATGCAGGAAGAATGTTTCCGATGTTGGGGGAAGTCCAGAACCAGGGATCACAGTCTAAGGATAAAGGGTAAGCCATTTAGAACCGAGATGAGGAGAAATTTCTTCACTCAGAGAATTGTGAAATTCTCTACCACAGAAAGGCCAGTTTGTTAGATATATTCAAGAGGGAGTTATATGTGGCCCTTATGTCTAAAGGGATCAAGGGGTATGGAGAGAAAGCAGGAATGGGGTACTGAAGTTGGAAGACACAAAAACTATGCCAAAAATTGTTGGTCACGGGAATGTGGGAAGGGAGGACCTTGAGATAATCACTATCACTAGGGGGGTAGTGCTGGACAGGCTAATGGGACTCGAGGTAGACAAGTCCCCTGGTTCTGATGAAATGCATCCCAGGGTATTAAGAGATGGCAGAAGTTATAGCAGATACATTCGTTATAATCTACCAAAATTCTGTGGACTCTGGGGAGGTACCATCGGATTGGAAAGCAGCTAATGTAACGCCTCTGTGTAGAAACAAAAAAGGGGGCAGACAAGGCAGGTAACTATAGGCCGGTTAGTTTAACACCTGTCGTGGGGAAAATGCTTGAAGCTATCATTAAGGAAGAAATAGCGGGACATCTAGATCGGAATAGTGCAATCAAGCAGACACAACATGGATTCATGAAGGGGAAATCATGTTTAACTAATTTACTGGAATTCTTTGAGATATAACGAGCATGGTGGATAGAGGTGTACCGATGAATGTAGTGTATTTAGATTTCCAAAAGGCATTCGATAAGGTGCACACAAAAGGTTACTGCAGAAGATAAAGGTACGCGGAGTCAGAGGAAATGTATTAGCATGGATTGAGAATTGGCTGGCTAACAGAAAGCAGAGAGTAGGGATAAATGGGTCCTTCTCGGGTTGGAAATCGGTGGTTAGTGGTGTGCCACATGGATCGGTGCTGGGACCACAACTGTTTACAATATACATAGATGACCTGGAAGAGGAGACAGAGTGTAGTGTAACAAAATTTGCAGATGATACAAAGATTAGTGGGAAAGCGGGTAGTGTAGAGGACACAGAGGCTGCAGAGAGATTTAGATAGGTTAAGCGAATGGGCTAAGGTTTGGCGGATGGGAATACAATGTCGGAAAATGTGAGGTCATCCACCTTGGGGGGGTGGGGGGGGTGGGGGGGGAAACAGTAAAAGGGAATATTATTTGAATGGGGAGAAATTACAACATGCTGCGGTGCAGAGGGACCTGGGGGTCCTTGTGCATGAATCCCAAAAAGTTAGTTTGCATGTGCAGCAGGCAATCAGGAAGGTGAATGGAATGTTGGCCTTCATTGCGAGAGGGATGGAATATAAAAGCAGGGAGGTCCTGCTGCAACTATACAGGGTATTGATGAGGCCGCACCTGGAGTACTGCGTGCAGTTTTGGTCACCTTACTTAAGGAAGGATATACTAACTTTGGAGGGGGTACAGAGATGATTCACTAGGCTGATACCGGAGATGAGGGGGTTACCTTATGATGATTGATTGAGTAGACTGGGTCTTTACTCGTTGGAGTTCAGAAGGATGAGGGGGATGTTACAGAAACATTTAAAATAATGAAAGGGATAGACAAGATCGAGGCAGAGAGGTTGTTTCCACTGGTTGGGGAGACTAGAACTAGGGGGCACAGACTCAAAATATGGGGGTGCCAATTTAAAACAAGTTGAGAAGGAATAATTTCTTTGAGTTGTGAATCTGGAATTCTCTGCCCAAGGAAGCAGTTGAGGCTGGCTCATTGAATGTATTCAAATCTCAGATAGATTTTTAACCAATAAGGGAATTAAGGGTTACGGGGAGTGGGAGGGTAAGTGGAGCTGAGTCCACGGCCAGATCAGTCATGATCTTGTTGAATGGCGGAGCAGGCTCGAGGGACTAGATGGCCTACTCCTGTTCCTAATTCTTATGTTGCATGATCAGCCATGATATTGAATGATGGTGCAGGCTCGAAGGGCCGAATGGCCTACTCCTGCACCTACTTTCTATGTTTCTGAGACATCATATCACTGTCCCCTCTGGCACCTCAGGTGGATATAAAAAAGCCCATGTTGCTATTGAGGATCAGAATCCTCCCAGTATCCTGGCCAACATTGATCCATCAACCAACATCACCAAATACAGATTATCAGGTCGTTTGTTCACTGGCTGTTAGTAGGACCTTGCTGTGTAAAATTATCTGCTATGTTTTCCTACATAATGGTGGTTACACTTCAAAAGTAATTAGTTGTAGAACACTTTGCGATGTCCTGGGTGCGTGATCCGGCGGTACATCGATGCTTTGTCTGCTTCAGATCCGCAATCTCTGCCCACGGATGAGAACAGGTTACATTCCCCACCATGGCTGAATAACTCAACAACACTCTGATCTGAGGAATGACTACTTGGGCACCTGTGAAATGTACCCTGGCAAAGAGTCGAGGATATTCGAGGGGAGGAAAACATCATCATTTTGACTAGCCATTAGTACTGAAGCAATAAAGTTTTTTGGCCATTGCTGAGATTATTTGTAGTTCCCCACACACATTGATTACACAGCTACCTCGACTGACTTCAACTATAATCTCTTCAGTAACAGAATTTAAATTTTTATCCTGTAGGAGTTATGGTTTCAAGCGTTGCAAGGCAGTGGTAGAAATTCCCTTGAAGGACTTTTGAGAGTTTTATAATATGGTCTATATAGTTTAATCTGGACCTTGTTTTTTAGGTAATAATGCCAGCCCCTCTATCCTGCCCAACCAACAGCACATCATTGCCTCACAGTTATACTGCCAACGCTCCCTGTTCAAGGCCTTTGTCAGCCTTCTGCCCCTAATAGCACGGAGACCAGTCACCAATTGTATAGTGTGACTGCAGCTTACTGTCCCTCTTCAGGTTCTCCTCTTTCCCCCCCCCCCCCCCCCCCCCATCCTTTGACACCAACCATTCCAATGTCCTAAGTGTCAGTTGTGGCTCAGTGGGCAGCACTCTCACCACCTGAGTCAGAAGGTTGTGGGTTTAAGTCCCACTGCAGGAATTTGAGCACACAAATCTAGGCTGACACTCCAGTGCAGTGCTGCACTGTCAGAGCTGTCGTCTTTCCGATGAGACATTAAGCCGAGGCCTCTCGGACATAAAGATCCCATGACACTATTTCGAAGAAGAGCGGCGAGTTATCCCTGGTGTCCTGGCCAATATTTATCCCTCAATCAACATCATTTAAAAAAAAAAACAGATTATTTGGTAATTATCACATTGCTGTTTGTGGGAGTTGGCTGCCACATTTTCCATATTGCAACAGTGACTACACTCCAAAAGTACTTAATTGGCTATAAAGCGCTTTGAGATATCTGGTGTTCATGAAAGGTACTATGTAAATCCAAGTCTGTCTTTTCTTAATGTCTCCCTTACAGCGTTTCTCTCTCGTTCCCCTCCTCGCCCATTTCCTTTGTAAAATGTTGAGATGTGTCTCTGATGTGAGGAGTGCTGTAGAAATGTAACTAGTGTAAACCATTTTTACATATTGAGAACTGAATGGAAAGATATTGGCAAAAATGCAATGAAAATAATTCTTTTGGAGAGTTAGCTATTGGTCTACTTTACCTATAAAAGCAGTGTTGGTGTTTGTTTACCTAGGATGATCTGCGGAAGGATGATTTCAGCACCATGACGGCTCCTTTGTTGTACAAAATGATTAAATCGAAGACTGAATTCCCTTTGCATAAAGCTATTAAAGTGGAGAGAGAAGATGTTGTGTTTCTCTACCTCATCGCAATGGACTCCCAGGTAGGAGCACCCTCTGTTAACTGAAGCAATGTGCTAATGACCTGTCGTGGGTCTCACGCCTCCTAAAGATTTACACCTGTGACTTTGAGGAATATTGTGTCTCGTTCCTCCGATGCTTCCTCTGAGCGTGGCTGAAAGTAGTGTATTTGTGTCATAAATTTTCAAGGTAAACCTGCAACTGCACTGAAGGCTGCTGCTGATATGAATTAATTACCTAAAGTTTAAACATCCCACGACAAATGGAAAAACCATTGAAAGCAATTTAATCTTGGGTCTGTGCCTGGAGTGCCCCTGGGTTTCGTTATCTTCATGGAACCTTGTGGGCCAAATGAGAAGTTTAGTCTATATATTCCCATTATTTTACATATATATATCGGGTTGCTGATTACCAATCTTAGTGTACTGATTTTGCTTCTGTCCATCGTGAAGCAACAGTGCGACAAATGGCCCTTTCCAAAACTCTAAGCCCAAAATAGGATATACCAGCCAGCGGGAGGTCCAAGTGCAGGGAATCAAAGGATATGGGGATAGGGCAGGAAAACGGAGTTAAGGTCGAAGATCAGCCATGATCTCATTGAAAGACGGAGCAAGCGAGAGCTGCCTGGTAGGCCATATTGCCTGAGCCTGTGAGCCCCATATGGCCCCTGAACTGTAGTCTGGACACTCTCGCCTAAATAGTTGGATTCTCACTATTTTAACTGAGGTATAACTCATTTTAAAAGGGATTATCACCTCCATTAAAGTGAAGGGATCTGCCCAGTATGTTAAGCTTGTGTCTGGTAACATCACCTGAGTAATTTCTGTCCTGGTAGATTTCGTTTAATGAGGTTGTGCCTTTTTTTTTGGTCTGCTGGTGTTATTAGCTTCTCACTTGTTCACTAATGTATTTTTTTTACTTACAGTTGCCTAGTAAACTAAATGAACTCGATGGCAATGGAGACCTGGCCTTGGATCTAGCGCTCTCTCGACAGCTGGAGAGTATTGCAACAACGTTAGTTAATAACAAAGCAGATGTTGACATGCTGGATAGGAATGGCTGGAGTTTGCTTCACAAGGCTATCCAACGAGGTAAAGTGACAGCAAGGGAATGGACGTCAATATATTGATGGCTGAGTTTGCTTGGATAAATAAGAACATAAGAATTAGGAGCAGGAGTAGGCCGTTCGGCCCCTCGAGCCTGCTCCGCCATTCAATGAGATCATGGCTGATCTTCGACCTCAACTCCACTTTCCTGCACTATCCCCATATCCCTTGATTCCCTTAATATCCAAAAATCTATCCATTTCTGTCTTGAATATACTCAACAACTGAGCCTCCACAGCTCTCTGGGGTAGAGAATTCCAGAGATTCACCACCTTCTGAGTGAAGAGGTTTCTCCTCATCTCAGTCCTAAATGGCTGACCACTTATTCTTAGACTGTGACCCCTGGTTCTAGACTCTCCAGCCAGAGGAAACATCCTCCCTGCATCTACCCTCTCGAGCCCTGTAAGAATTTTGTATATTTCAATGAGATCACCTCTCGTTCTTCTAAACTCGAGAATATAGGCTTAGTCTACTCAATCTCTCCTCACAGGACAATCCCCCATCCCAAGAATCAGTCTGGTGAACCTTCATTGCACTTCCTCTATGGCAAGTATATCCTTCCTTGGGTAAGGAGACCAAAACTGTACACAATACTCCAGGTGTGGTCTCACCAGGGTCTTATATAATTGCAGTAAGACGTCTTTACTCTGATACTCAAATCCTCTTGCAATAAAGGCCAACATACCATTTGCTTTCTTAATTGCTTGCTGTACCTGCATGTTAACTTTGTGATTCATGTACAAGGACACCCAGGTCCCTCTGAACACGAACATTTCCCAATCTCTCACCATTTTTAAAAAAAATACTCTGCTTTTCTATTTTTCCTACCAACATGGATAACTTCACATTTCTCCACATTATATTCCATTTGCCATGTTCGTACCCACTCACTTAGCCATCTATATCCCCATGAAGTCTCTTTGCATCCTCCTCACAACTTACATTCCCACCTAGATTTGTATCATCAGCAAACTTGGATATATTACACTTGGCCCACTCATCCAAATCATAGATCTAGATTGTGAATAGCCGGGGTCCAAGTCCCGATCCTTGCAGCACCCCACTAGTTATAGCCTGGATGAAGATCAGGATCAGACTCGACTTCCGACACTCACTGGCACCAAAGGACAATGCAACCCTGGCATGAGTCGGTGTCTTCAAGAGCTAAAAAAAAATTGGGGGTGCTGGGAGGATAAAAATGTGAAAATAACTGGTTGTATCTGTAATCCGGAGGTGTTTCTTGCATGTAATCCAATGTCTGGAGATCTGTCTGATGTTCAGTGCAGTCCCTAAATGTGACTCTGGTTTAATCAATCCATTCAGCACATTTACTGTAGCAATATATTGCATGATTGGCTTCATGTTCAAATATTACACAACTTACTGATGAAGATGTGGGCCTCACCGATTTAATACTTACCTACCAATTTGAAAAAACTGTTTACGATGCAAGTAGTTTTGTTCTCTCCCTGGTTGCCTTCAAAAGGGGGCGTGTCCAGCCACTGACGCCTGATTTGAAAGTTTCCACAGTGAAAACGTACTCCAAACTAACTTAGAATGGAGCAAGTGAAGATTTTTGTAGAACTGAAAAAACCTCTTCTACACATTAAAAAATCAGGCGCAGGTTACAAATTAGGCGTCCAGAACGAGGGGGGGTGGGGAGAAGGGAACTCATTAAATTCTACAATCAATCCTTATTTATACTTCTACAAATATTATACAAATAAATCCAACCTGAATAAACATTTATAAGCAAAGAAAAGATTAAATAAACCATCTTCCTACCTGTGTGAAAGTGCTTCAGCCATCGTTCGAAGGAAACCGCCGTTTGTTGCCGCGCAGGGGAGGGAGGGGAAGGAGACGGGCTTGTTGCCGCGCAGAAGAGGGAGGGGAAGGAGACAGCGGCTTGTTGCCGCGCAGGGTAGGGAGGGGAAGGAGACAGCGGCTTGTTGCCGCGCAGGGGAGGGAGGGGAAGGAGACAGCGGCTTGTTGCCGTGGAGGGGAAGGAGATAGCGGCTTGTTGCTGCGGAGGGGAGGGAGGGGAAGGAGACAGAGAAGGGAAGCCTCAGTGCTGATGTGCTGATGGCAATGTGATTTTATTAAAAAATGTTCAAAAATTAAACAGCTACAAAGAACTACAAAAATGGCCGAGTGCCAATGTTTTTTTCACACTGAGCATGCGTGAACGCTCCAACGCGCACGCGCAGCGTTGCCGGCAGGAAAAAACTAATTTAAATAGTACCCTCCCACTTACAAAATCGGCGCGAGTGTAGACTCTGCCCCCCTGGGCGCCGCGCCAAACAGACAAGGAGCTGCAAAGCGCTAGAGAATAGCACGTTTTTTTTCTGGCGCCGTTTTAGGCGCGAAAAACGGGCGCCCAGCTCGGAGGGACGCCCGTTTTTTATCCTGTGGAAACTTGGGCCCAGTGTGTTACTATAGGCATGCTCCCGATGGACCAGCAGGTCTCCTGTGACATTGTTCACAGTGACTTGTTGGATGCACTTTTCTTCAACAAAGAAGTGCTCTGCCATGTAATGCACAATATTTATTGTCAGGGCCACTGATTTATGGAGAATGAATAAATATGATTTTATTACATGGGATTCCAGGATTGTTTACAGCAGTTTGACTTCCATGGCCATCTTACTGTTTACAAACCTGTACTTTGTTACGTTTGCACTTTTTTTTACCTTTTTCCATTCTAATTAAAAACATCACCCACGCTGTAATTGCTTCCTTCCACCAGTGGCTGTGCTGTAGTTTGTCACCTCCCAACTTTCTGCCATGCACTGCAGAGATTCCTGTGCTCCAACCTGCTCCACTTGCTTACCAAATTGCTCCAAGTTTTACTATATCAATAATATAAAAGCAAAGTATTTTTAAAATTAGGACATTGTGTGACTTTAAAATATGAATTTAATTATCTACTGATCTGTAATCCCACTTCATCAGAAAACTCTACTTACATTTGACACTTCATGTTCCTTTATTTATATCTCACAGTATGTAGCAGGTTGGAGATAGATTTGTGGGGTTTAGGAGACTGGGTGAGGGGTTATGGGCTTAAGCAGCAGTTATGAATTGCTGTGCTTTGATCAAATTGGAGATGGCTCTGGGATATGGCAGTACTGTTAGTGGTGGTGGGGCAGGGAGGGGTGAAGAACAGAGGGAGTAGAGGGAGACAGAGACTTGAGATCTGGTAGCACTATTTGGAGGAGTGGGATCTGCGAGCATTTGGAAATTCCAGGGCCTGTCGGTGCTGGAGGGACCCATTATGTAGCTGGTGGGTGTCTGGGTCTGCAGCACGAAGGAAGGGGTGAGAGTCAGGCTGCTGAGGGAGGTTTCAGCGTCTGGAAACCAGGAACTGCCTCCGATGGACTGGGAACAGTCTTCCCTGGACTGAGAGGCATTAGGGGCAAAAGGTGCCTGGGCATGGAAGTAATCTTGGGCCGTGATGGGATCTGGTAGCAATGGCAGACAAAGGGACAGTTGATAGTTTGGTAGCACTGAGCTGGCTGGGGATATAACAGCATGGGATGGGGTAGAAACAGATTCAGAAGAATGTGGTCTACATCCCTATTCCTGGCCACCTATTTGGGCCCTGCAGTTTAAGCACAAAATCTACGGTTTACTGTACTCTCCCACTGTGTACTGACATAGTTAGCAAATACATTCAACCATTTTTCTACTTAAAACTAGCTTCGGGCTGGCAACCTGGGCCAGAGGCAGGTTCTGGGGGAGCACTACTGACTCTCTGCCTGTGTTTTTGTTCCTGTCTCTCTCTCTCTCTCTCTCTCTTTCTCTGCACTTGGAGAGTTTGGGGCGAGGAAAGATCAATGCTGCTGCTACAGTAGCACACTCATCAGGCTTGCTTTGGCTAGGGTTGGGCCTTCCTTTTGAGGTTGGCAGTAAAAGTGCTTCAAGGAACTTGGCCTCAGGCAAGTGAAGCTCGTTGAGAACATCGCCACCTCGCGTGAAGAAATGAATCAGCAATTGGGAGAGCCTGATGTGGAGTGAGTCACACGGGAGGAATGAGGCGATGAGAGCTATATCAAAAGGTTTGATGAGTTTGTGTGACTGGTAGGGGTCACATGCAGGACTTTGAATATTTTATAAACCAATTTGTGCATTTTATAAACCAATTTCCAGATTTTTTTTTCCCCCCCTGGGTGTTTAATCTGGATTTTTGCTTCTCCCAGGACATTTCATGGCTCGGTGTGGTGATAAGGTATCACAACTGTAGGATAGGCTGCATGGACCAGTAGCTATTTTCCTGTGTCTCATTATTTGCATGTTGTTAAATTGCTGAAAAGGTTCTTTTTGAAGTTGGAATTGTGTTTTAAACATTCTGAAGATCCCAAATTCTTACTAGTTTCAGATTCTGCTGAGTGTCAAAAGGTAAAGTTATATAGAGGGGGTTGAGGTGATTGGTTGCTATGGTGATGCAGCATGAACGAATCCATAGTTACATAACTGGTGGATTGTGGAAGCTGTGGGGACAAATGGCCCTGAGGTGATCCTTGCACATAGTTTGATGTTTTGTTCAATTATTTAGGAGCTGGGAATTGTGTGCATGTTGTAATACATGAAATTCCATCGCTGAAGCTAGGTAGATCACCGTGTGTGCAACTTGTAATAAAGATGTGAACTTGTGCTGTTTTTGGTATGAAGGAAGCTATTGAAGTGTTGCATTCTTTTTAAGAAGGTTCCCTGCTAAAATGAAAGATATCAAGGGGAACTGAGGTTAGATAGAGAGCAACTATTTCTGCTGGTTGGGGAGTCTAGGACTAGGGGGCATAGTCTAGAAATTGGAGCCAGCCTTTCACGAGTGAAGTTGGGAAGCATTTCTATGCTCAAAAGGGCGGTAAAAGTTTGGAACTATTCTGCAAATGGCAATTGATGCTCGACCAATTGTTATTTTTAAATCTGATTATTGTTGATTTTTTAACTAAAGGGCTGAAGGATATGGGGCAAAGGCTGGTATATGGAGTTGGGTCACAGATCAGCCATGACCTCATTGAATGGCGGAACAGGCTCGAGGGGCTAAGTGGCCTCCTCCTGTTCCAGTGTTGCTGTTCTGTGATAATGAGCAGTGGGGGAAAGAGCAGGCTGTGAGCAGACATCTGAGGCTGGTCTAAGCCTGGCTTCTACCTCCTGACAGTCCCGTCTTTGACATAATGATGCAAATTATGTATTTAGCTTCCAGCCTAAAGCCATCAAGGCCACCCTTTTGGCAGGAATGCCAGTTTATGTAACCATTCCATTGTGCTCATAAAACACTGATCATCTTCTCCTTCTCCGATTACAGCATCCACTGCATCAGCTGGAGGTGGGTAAGGGCTATGGCACACCAAAATGATACTGATTGTATAGGTTTCTGTAAATGCAGTTCAAATATATATATACTTTTTTTTTTAAAGACCCTTTTTTGGTTTTATTCGTTCATGTGGGTGTTGCTGGCAAGGCTGGAGACCGACATTGCAATGCTGTCTGTGAAACCACAATTTATTCATGACTTGCAGAAGAATGGCTAGTGCATGAAAATATCTGCACAGTTTTTAATATATTCTACTTCAAACATTTTATCTTTTATTTTATTCATTCACTGGATGTGGGCGTCGCTGGCGAGGCTGGCGTTTATTACCCATCCCTAATTGCCCTTGAGAAGGCGGTGGCAAGCCGCTGGCTTTAGCCGCTGCAGTCCGTGTGGTGAAGGTGCTCCCACAGTGCTGTTGGGGAGGGAGTTCCAGGATTTTGACCCAGCGACGATGAAGGAACGGTGATTCATTTCCAAGTCCGGATGGTGTGCATCTGCTGTGTATAGCTATTTTATTTTCTGCAGCCTGCTTCCCAGCCTGGACAGTATACAGTGTTAGTTGTTCCTCCTCTTTTTTTTTGAATACTATTCCCATTTAATTGAAACATTCCACAGTGAATTTATGCACAGAAGGAAAGCTTGAAACGCATTGGAGCACTCCCAATGAATCCTGTACTCCAGCTACATGTGGCTCATGTTTGGACACTTTGAGCTAAGACGCCAAATGTTAATGCATGGCATCTTTATATATTGTAGCCTATTCCTAGACTTGTTCGAAGAGTAATGTGTGGATTTGGGACTAAATTGGTTGAATTTTATTTCTTTAACCCAGGTGACGAATTTTCCGCTAGCTTCTTGATTCGAAACGGCGCTCGAGTAAATGCAGCTACGTATGGGGAGCAAGACACGCCACTTCACCTCGTGGCCTCGTACAGTCTAAAAAAGCACTCGGTGGAAGCAATGGCAGGAATGGCGCGTATAGCGCAAGCACTTTTGGAAGCATCTGCCAATTCCAATGTGCAGGATAGCAAAGGGCGGTGAGTAACCGTTGGCATCATGATTATTTTGGGTACATTCTGACTCCTTTCTCACCTCTCCTGCAGCTAGGATAGACTGGAACTGAGACACTGGGCCCAAGTTTTGGGCCACGCCTAGAACGGCGCAGCCCCGACCTGGACGCCCGTTTTTCGCGCCACAAAGTGCGCCTGAAAAAACGTCCAGATTCTCCACCTCCCTGCAGGTCCTCTGGCCCTCGGCGCGGCGCAGCACGAGGTGTGGGGGGTGGAACCAGGTCCCTGCGCTGAAAACAGTGGTGGGACCTCTGCACATGCGCGCTACAGTGGGCGCGCATGTGCAGTAGCTCCAGGCGGCCAAAACTGTGTGGGAGGGGCCCGAAGCGCACAGCCTCTAGCCCTGGCCGAATGGCCTCACTGGGGCTGCGTGAATAAGGCTGCCTCCCACTTCCAGCTCCTGCTTCCTCCCGACCCGACTCGACTTGACTCCCGCTCCCACCCCCCCACCAGACTGCCCCCGACCCGACCTCCGCTTCCCCCGCTCCCGAACTCCCCCACATCCCCGACCGACCTCTGCTCCCAACCGATTTCCCCCCCACCGACCGATCTGCCCTCTGCCCCCCCCCCCCCGACCGATTTCCGCCCCGACCCGCGCTCCTGACCCCCACCCCCCCGGACCAGACGCCACCTACCTGTCAATCCGGTAAGTCTAAGCTCGAAGTCTTGGGCCCGGCCCGTTCAGCCTCTCTCTCTCTTCTCTCTCTCTCTCTCTCTCTCTCTCTCTCTCTCTTCTCTTTTCTCTCTCTCTCTCTCTCTCTCTTTTCTCTCTCTCTCTCTCTCTTCTCTCTCTCTCTTCTCTCTCTCCTCTCTCTCTCTCTCTCTCTCCCTTTTCTCTCCCTCTCTTTCTCTCCCTTCTCTCTCCCTCTCTCTTTTCCCTCCCTTCTCTCACCCACCTCCCTCCCTCCCTCCCTCCCTCCCTTCTCTCACCCACCTCCCTCCCTCCCTTCCCTTCTCTCACCCACCTCCCTCCCTCCCTCCCTTCCCTTCTCTCACCCACCTCCCTCCCTCCCTCCCTTCCCTTCTCTCACCCACCTCCCTCCCTCCCTTCCCTTCTCTCACCCACCTCCCTCCCTCCCTCCCTTCCCTTCTCTCACCCACCTCCCTCCCTCCCTCCCTCCCTTCCCTTCTCTCACCCACCTCCCTCCCTTCCCTTCTCTCACCCACCTCCCTCCCTTCCCTTCTCTCACCCACCTCCCTCCCTCCCTCCCTTCCCTTCTCTCACCCACCTCCCTCCCTCCCTCCCTCCCTCCCCTTCTCTCACCCACCTCCTTCCCTCCCTCCCCTTCTCTCACCCACCTCCCTCCCTCCCTTCCCTTCTCTCACCCACCTCCCTCCCTCCCTCCCTTCCCTCCCTCTCTCCCTCCCTCCCTCCCTCCCTC